>NC_138771.1:485442166-486727166 GCF_965119305.1 Pelophylax lessonae | reverse complement strand
CCCTTGTTGGAAGTGTGCATGTTTTTCCAATTCCGCCGGTTTTTGCCATTTTCTATGGGCGAGACAGCGGATTTGCAAGCGGTATTCAAAAAAAAATTGACCCAAAATCGCGCTGGCGAAATTTTTTGAGCCAATTTGACGTTGCGCATGCGCACATTCGCGAGTTCGCAGCTCGCGGCTGGAGGAGCTGTTTAACCTTTCCACACTTTCGCAGATATCTCTCTTTCTAAGTCAGTTTTTGAGATTTTTTAAACGCAAGTCATCTCCAAATTGACTTCCACACCTTCCACAGTGATTTTGGATTTTTGGGGGTACAGGGGAAAATTTGGCTAAACTTTAGTCGAGCTTTTAGCTGGCGTGGTTTTAAGTCGCGCTCTGACCATATTGCATCTTAATGAATCTCACACTAGGCGCTATTTTCCGCCCGCCGTTCTTTGAATGCCAATTTCAGACTTAAATAATCGCCGCTTCGCAAAATCACGCCGAAACGCCAATTCGCCGTACTATGAATCAGGCCCAAAGTGACACTTTTTGGGGACCAGTGACACCAATACAGTGATCAGTGCTAAATAATATGCACTGTTACTGTATAAATGACACTGCCAGGGAAGGGGTTAATACTGGGGGTGATCAAGGGGTTAAGTGTGCTCCTAAATTGTGCTTACTAACTGTGGGGGGGGGGGGCTCTGTGACAGGCACACAGAGATCAGTGTTTCAGCTTAGCTGAAACACACAATCTCATTGTGCCTGTCTGGCAGGAGAGCCGCCTGCTTTGTTTACATAGGCAGGCGGCTCTCCTGTCAGTTTCCCTGAAGATTGTGGGAGGCGCCCGCTCCTCCCGCAGTCTGGCTCACGCCGAGACCACATGCACATAAAAACGTAGCTCTACGTGATTACACACAGCCGAGCCACCCTGCCGCAGTACATCTGCTTTGGGCAGTCAGCAAGTGGGTAACTGACAAAAATACAAGGCATTCTGTGAAAAGTGGCAGGAACAGGACCCAGAAGAATGCTACTATTTCTTTAGTAGCCTCAACTACTACAGTGATTTGCAGCCTCCACAGGGATCACTCAAGTATGAGGTATGCATAGGGTTGCCACCTCATCCTTTTAAACCAGGACACATAATAATTACACAGCTTCTGTGGCTAATATAATGAAGATAAGGCACTTAGTGAGTTTAAACCAGGACACACAATAATTACACAGGTTCTGTGGCTGATTAAAGTGATAATTAAAGGGATGGGATGGCAACCCTAGGTATGCACACTTACATACATTGCTCCGAGCTGGTCCATGGAACTGTAATAAAATGCATACCTGGAATGTATCTTTTTCTTTCATTTAAACAGAAATAATATAAAATAAAATTAAAAAAGCTGCGATGAACTCTGTATCTTCAAGCTCTACCCGCAGATAATGAGTGCTATTGCACTTTTTTTTTTTCTCTGATCTGATCCAGTCCTCTACTTGAATGGACATAATTGGATGTATGAGTAGTACAAGTCTATGTTTATGGTATCACTGTAAATGGTAGATGTTTGCAGGAGAGACACGCTGACAAGCTTGCTTACCTGGAGATGGACTGTTTGACTGACAGGTGCATCCGGATTCTAGCACATGTGGTTCAGGGTGGGATTGCACATTTCCTGGTTGCATTTCTTATCTGATACATACAATAACATAGCCCGGAAGAAATATAAAACACATTTTATTATATGTTCGTTGATACAAAATGGGGTAATTTCAGGTTTTTGAGAACTATATTTTAATTGTTTGTATTGTGTAAGTTAAAGGAAATGTTTTACCTTAAATCTGAACTCCAGCCTTCCCTTCACTCTTGCACAGGCTCTTCTGCTGTACTAAAATTCCTTACTCTGATTTCACTGCACACTGCGAGCTTCTCATAATGCGTATTAGAAGCAATGTGCAAAAATTCAGATAGAGCCCACTTTATTTCCTGGAGGGAGGAAAACCAGCATCATCCAGCCCAGTTGTCTTCAAACAAAGGGCAAGTTTACTGTCCTTGAGACTTTAGGGGGGGGGGGGTGGATTCTTACCGGCGGGGGTAGAAAATGTCCTGGGTCCAGCATCAGTGAAAATAAACATTGCTTCAGAGTTGTTGGTCAGTTACATAGTGCCTGTGGTCAATAGGAGAAGGAATAGTGCCACAGCATTGGTATTACTGGGAGAAATAGCACCCCATTATTTGTATCATTAGGAGGAATAGTAGCCCATCACTGGTGTCAGCAGGAGGATAAGTGCCCCATCATTGGTGTCAGCAGGAGGATTAGTGCCCCATCATTGGTGTCAGCAGGAGGATTAGTGCCCCATCATTGGTGTCAGCAGGAGGATTAGTGCCCCATCATTGGTGTCAGTGGGAGGATTAGTGCCCCATCATTGGTGTCAGTGGGAGGATTAGTACCCCATCATTGGTGTCAGTGGGAGGATTAGTGCCCCATCATTGGTGTCAGTGGGAGGATTAGTGCCCCATCATTGGTGTCAGCTGAAGGATAAGTGCCCCATCGTTGGTGTCAGCAGGAGGATTAGTGCCATATCGTTGGTGTCAGCAGGAGGATTAGTACCCCGTCATTGGTGTCAGTGGGAGGATTAGTGCCCCATCATTGGTGTCAGCAGGAGGATTAGTGCCCCATCGTTGGTGTCAGCAGAAGGATTAGTGCCTCATCATTGGTGTCAACGGGAAGATTAGTACCCCATCATTGGTGTCAGTGGGAGGATTAGTGCCCCATCATTGGTGTCAGAGGGAGGATTAGTGTTCCATCATTGGTGTCAACGGGAGGATTAGTGCCCCATCATTGGTGTCAGCAGGAGGATTAGTGCCCCATCATTGGTGTCAGCGGGAGGATTAGTGCCCCATCATTGGTGTCAGCGGGAGGATTAGTGCCCCATCATTGGTGTTAGCAGGAGGATTAGTGCCTCATTATTGGTGTCAGCGGGAGGATTAGTGCCCCATCATTGGTGTCAGTGGTAGGATTAGTGCCCCATCATTGGTGTCAGCGGGAGAAAATTGTAGCCCATCATTGGTATCAGTGGGAGGAATAGTGCCCATCAATGGAATCATGTTTCCCCGAAAATAAGCCATTTCTTATATTAATTTTGGCTACAAAAAAAAAAAAAAACACACTAGGTCTTATTTCCAGGGGCTGTCTTATTTATTTACGGTATGTACAAAAAAGTTCCTGTGTACCCTGTCTTCTCTCCCCCTCTCCGCTCAGGAGTCAGCATTATGAAATTCTGTAATCCCAAAAATAAACCTTAGTTAACCACTTGCCGACCAGCTGCCGTAGTTATACCGCGGCAGGTCGGCTCTGTTACGCGAAACGATGTGCATGTACGCCGTTTCGTGTAGCAGTTAGTGGGGACGCACGTGCCACCAGAGGAGCGTGCATGCACTGATTGGCTAGAGGGGGAATCAATCAGCGATGTCCGAGAGGCACCCGCGATCGCTCCCCATGGAGACAAAATGGCGGTCTGCCGATGTAAACACGGCAGACCGCTGTTCTGTTAGTGAAGAACACAGGGATCCTGTGTTCCTCTTATCTAGGAACACAGGTCTCTGTGTTCATCCAGTGAATACATCCCCCACACAGTTAGAAAGCATCCCCTAGGTACACATTTAACCCTTTGATCGCCCCTGTCAGTGTCATTAGTACAGTAACAGTGCATATTTTTTAGCACTGATAACTGTAATGTCACTGGTCCCCCAAAAGGGTAAAACATGTCAGTTAGGTGTTCGATCTGTCTGCCGCAGTGTCACAATCCCACTAAAAATCGCTGATCGCCGCTATTACTAGTAAAAAAAAAAAATTACATAAATCTCTCCTCTAGTTTGTAGACACTATAGCTTTTGTGCAAACCAATTAATATACACTTATTGGGATTTTTTACCAAAAATATGTAGCCGAATACATATTGGCCTAAAATTATAAAAAAAAAAAAAATAGATTTTTTCATTTTTTTCATTGGGAATGTTCTTTTGGCAGAAAGTAAAAAATACTGTTTGTTTTTCAGAATTGTAGCTCCTTTTTTGTTTATAGAGCAAAAAATAAAAATTGCAGAGGTGATCAAATACCACCAAAAGAAAGCTCTATTTGTGGGAAAAAAATAACAATTTTATTTGGGTACAACATCACACGATCACACAATTGTCAGTAAAACTAACGTAGTGGCGCATCGCAAAAAATGGTCTGGTTATAAAGGGGGTAAAACCTTCCGGTCCTTAAGTGGTTAAAGTCCTTGTAAAATCATGTAATCTGTTCTATAAAAATATTATATAATGTGCAGTGTGCCTCCTAGTGTAACTTTATTGTGGAAAATACCTTATTTACAGCGCCTCTGGGTGCTCACGTGACCCGCCGGAGCTCTTATTTCCGGCCCTGAATACTGCAGAGGGAGAGACTGAGATCCCCGCTGACGTCAGCCCGCTCTGAGCACTACAGAGGGAGGGGCTGCTGATGTCAGCTGGGAGGAGAGGAGCTCCGGCGGGTCACGTGAACGCCCAGCAGCGCTGTAAATAAGGTATTTTCCACAATACATTTACACAAGGAGACACTCTGCACATTATATAAACATTGTATTCAGGGATCTGGATTAAGGCTTCTTTCACACGGCCGCTCAGTTTATTTCCTCCGTTCAGTCACTTTTTTTTTTTTTACGGACACGGATGACACTTGTGTCATCCGGTCCGTATGTCTGCATATCATCCCATCCGTTTGATACCGCTGACATCCGATTTTGCCTCCTTTCCGTTTTTTAGACGGAAAAAAAATAGGGTTCTGTTCCATTCCAAAAAACGGAACAGAACTGAAAGAACGCAAATCATATGTCAGCGGATGACGGCCATCCGCTGACATCCGCAATCCCATTGACATGCATTATGTCCGTACATCACCCGCAAACGGATGGGGTGATATACGGACATACGGAACGCCCGTGTGAAAGAGGCCTTAGACTGTCTGAGTGGCTAGTTTTTAATTCATTCATGTTAATTAAATTACTGTCAGCTATCAGTTGCTAGATGTGGATTAGTATTATATGTATGTTGGCTGTTCATTAGCTATGTTAAATATATTCCTGTTTACAGTTTGTATTGTATACGATAATGGGATCAGGCTCATCTGATATTGTGTGGTATATAAATTTTGTGTTAGTTTTTAAAAAAGGGAGTTCCAGTTTGCAGCTAAGCTATTGTCTGCTAGTCTTGGATGCTCAGCTATAATATCTGGTTCCTGGTTCCAGACTGAAAGAAGTTATATCTTGACGGAAGCACCCAAGCTGGGTGCTGGACAGTTCAGTCACAATGGTGATTACATTATAGGGGCTAAAATAAGCAATGAAAAGGGAAAGGTTTCATTTAACCACTTGGCGCCCGCGCTATAGCTGAAAGACGCTACAAATACCAGGAGGGCGTACATGGACACCCTCTCTTTCTTGCACTGCCCGCGTGGGACTCGGCTAATTACTGATTGGGTTAAAGGATCAGCTGTCAGCCAATAACAGCTGATCATAGAAGTAAACATAAGCCAGTTATTGGCTTTTTTTTTCTCAGTGTCGCCTATCAGTGAACATCACTTCCCCCTATCAGTGCCACTTCTCTGTGCCTCCTATCAGTGCCCATCAGTGCCATCCATTAGTGCCTTCTGATCAATGTCCACCAGTGCCGCCTCATCAGCGCCACCTATCTGTGCCGCCTCATCAGTGCCCATCAGCGAAGCTTATCAGTGCCCATCAGTGCCACCTCATCAGTGCCCATCAGTAAGTGCCGGTTCACATTTCTGCGATGCGGGAACGCTACGAATATACAGCGTGTTCCGGCATCGCATCTGCACCCCTGGCAGTTCACACTGCCATATGCGATACGCTGGGGGGTGTCAATTAAAAGTTAACGACACCCCCATATCAGATCGCATATCGCAGTGCAATCTGAGAGTTCGCACAGAATCGGATCACACTAGTGTGAACCACCATGTGATCCAATTCTGTTGCGGACCAAAAAAAGGATCCTGTGCGAGTTGGGTGCGATTGCGGTGCGAATTCAGCCACACAAACTGTATGGCTGAATTTGCACCGCACAGAGATCGCATGTAATTTTAGGAGCAGTGCCCTCTGAATTACATGCGATCTCTGTGATCGCAGAAATGTGAACCGGTACTTAAGGAGAAAAATTACCTATTTGCAAATATTTTTAACAAAATCTGAAAAACTTTCTTTATCTTTTTAAAATGTTCGGTATATTTTTTTTTGTTTAGCAAACAATATAAAACCCAGAGGTGATTCAGGCCCCGTTCACATAGGGGCGATCCGACTTGGGGTGGCGACCTCCGAGGTCGCGGTGCGAGCAGCGCGCCGTGACCTCGGAGCGGCTGCCACGGACTTCATAACATTGAAGTCTATGGCGGTCGCCTCCGGGTCGCCCCAAAGAAGCTCTGGACCCTTTTTCTAAGTCGGAGCGACTTGTGTCGCTCCTATTAGAACGGGTCCGCAGCTTCCCTATGGAAGGCGACCTTCGGCGACATGTGAGGCGACCAGGTCGCCTTAGTGTGAACGGGGGCTCAATACCACCAAAAGAAAGCTCTATTTGTGTGGAAAAAAATGTCATATGGGTACAGTGTTGCATGACCTCGCAATTGTCATTCAAAGTGTGAGAGCGCTGAAAGCTGAAAATTGGCCTGGGCAGGAAGGCAGTATAAGTGCCCAGTAAGCAAGTGGTTCATAGTTTCATATTTGATATTGGGTGGGGGCGGAGGTAAAACCAGGTGAGGTAAAATCATAGCAGATTGAGAAATTTAACAAGGAAAAGGCAGATTAAACTTTAACCTGGCTGGTAGTAGAAACATTGTTTCAAAAAGGTTGTATTGTATCTTATCAGAAGTAGTTATTGCCATAAGGTTACAGATTGTATACTTGGTAATAAGTTGAATGTAATTAGCACTTTGACGTCAGCACTGTGCGGAGATATATTGCTTCACTCTTCCCTTTAAACGAGGTGCAATTAGGTATCAGCACTGTGGATCCATTTGTGTTTTTTTTCTTATCTGGTCAATATTAGTGTACTGTCCATTTAAATTTGATATCTTTTTTTTTCTGCTCTCCATTTCAAATTATTTCATGCATCCCAGAAGCCCCCAGGCAGAGAGGAGGACTTTCTCAGCTAAGCACACCTTCCTGTCTGCATGCCTGAGCTGAAGGCAGATAGATTCCAGGAAGTAAATGCTACCTTAATTTAAGGTGACCATGGGCAGAAATGCTAGGGGTTTTTTTCAAAGTGTTTTTTTTTTTTTAGCAAAATAAAGCATAGAGACATGGATGGGGGAGTTTGCTTTGAATATTAAAAATATATTAAATAGCACTTTTGCTTTGTGGTGCTCAGATGCAGTTTAGTTCCACTTTAATTTCACTTTCCCCATCAACTCCAATGCATAGATGTGATTGTACACTATATGTGTAAATTGATGGTGCTCTATAAGTATCTGTAATAAATGCATTTTGCCAAAATGGTGAAATTTATCACACTTTCCTGATTTTGTACTAAAATTCCTGGAAAATGAAACTCTCAAATATGCTCTTTCCTGCCAGAGGCCTACCCATTGAACTTCTCTTATTTGGTCTTGTTTGGTCTGGTAAATATACTAATTTGATTCTTCCAGAAACTTGTGAGCTGATAACCTTCATATTCTGCACTGATATCAGTGATATTGTTCATAGTTATCTCTGAGGACTATAGGATCCCTCCCCTCTATCTATATTATGGATATGGGGAGATGTTCTTTTAGGGTGACAACTCTAATCCTCCATTGGTACAATACAGTGAGCGAGTGTTGACAGGAGGTGTGTTACTGGCAGGATCACCAAGTGAAAATAAAATGAATGCAGCCACATCTCAGGCTCCATGCACACTGGTTTAAAAATCACTGCTAAGGATTTTGGAATTTTGCCTGTAGAATAGAGCTGCACGATTCTGGCAAAAATGAGAATCACGATTTTTTTGCTTGGAATAAAGATCACGATTCACTCACGATTCTCAGCACCACGTATATTTATACATTTATTTATTTATTTTTTTAGGGATTACATTTTCTGCACATAACACTACCTTTTCAGCATTTTTACTTGTGAATTATCAATATAATAATAATTAATGAAATTATTATTTTCATTATATTATTTATTATTATTTTATATATATATATATATATATATATATATATATATAAAATACAATAAATAATATAATGAAAATAATAATTTCATTAATTATTATTATATTGATAATTCACAAGTGAAAATGCTGAAAAGGTAGTGTTATGTGCAGAAAATGTAATCCCTAAAAAAATAAATAAATGTATATTATAATGAAATATATATATATATATATATATATATATATATATATATATATATATATATATATATATATATATATATTTCATTCATTACAATATACATTTAATTATTTATTTTTTGGGTTTTCCCCTCTCTCCCCCCCTCCTCTGTCCTTGATTACCTCATGGAAAGCTCATCATGCCATAATTTTCTCGGACCCGTGAAGAAATAGGACCTCGTCACTTGCGGGGACAGAGCAGGCGGGGCTGAGGTGGGACGGAAGACACCGTCGCGTCATCTGCAGACTTGAATTGAGGAGGCGTGACGGAGGTGCGGCCTGCCGCGTCATCTGCAGAGCACTGAATGGAGGAGGCGTGACGGAGGTGCGGCCTGCCTCGTCATCTGCAGAGCGCTGAATAGAGGAAGCGTGACGGAGGTGCGGCCCGCCGCGTCATAGAGGAGGCGTGACGGAGGTGCGGCCGTGAAATAACCCCACCCCCAGAATCGCCGATATTCGTGATGGAGATCGCATAGGGGGGTGGATCGAGATCGCGATCCCAGAACGATTAATCGTGCAGCTCTACTGTAGAAGCAGCTAATTGTTATCCTATATGTCCATGCACATAGGACAATTACAGGCATATTTTAAGCTCAACATTTAGAGGAAGGAAAAAAACCCTTATGGTATGCACTTCTTATTGGAGCTTTCTGGCAGAAAAAAACGCAAAACTCTCCTAAACGCATCTAAACTGTGTACAAAAAACACTCTATATGAGCATTTTCTTCTGCCAAGGGAACTGGCATTTTTTTAACCACTTCTGGACCGGAAGGATTTGTCCCCTTAATGACCAGGCCATTTTTTGCAATTCAGCACTGCGTTATTTTAACTGACAATTGTGCGGTTGTGCGATACAAATAAAATTGATGTCCTTTTTTCCCACAAATAGAGCTTTCTTTTGGTGATATTTGATCCCCTGTGCGATTTTTATTTTATGCGCTGTAAACAAAAAAAGAGCAACAATTCTGAAAAAAAAAATAAATATATACTTTTCACATTTTGCTATATAACATTCCCCGCCCCCCAAAAAAAAATTAAAAATCTAAATTTTTTAACATCTTAGGCCAATTTGTGTTCTGCTACATATTTTTGGAAAAAAAAAATCACAATAAGCGTATGTTGATTGGTTTATCTACTAACTACAGGAAAGATTTATGTCATTTTTATTGTTTTTTTTTTTTACTAGTAATGGCGGTGATCTGCGATTTTTAGCGGGACTGCGACATTGCGGCAGACAGATCGGACCCCTAACTGACATTTTTAAAAACTTTTGGGGGGACCAGTGATATTACTACTGTAATCAGTGCTAAAAATATGCACTGTTACTGTAATAATGACACTGGCAGGGAAGGGGTTAACACACTGGGTGATCAAGGGGTTAAATGTAAGCCTAGAGGAGTGTTTTTAACTGTATGGGGGTTGGGCTTGTAAAATGATCATAGAGATCTGTTAACCCTTTATAGAAGGATCACAGGCGCTCTGTGGTCATTCCAGAGAGAACGGTCGGCTGTGTTTACAACAGCAGACTTTCCTTCTCTCTCAGTGGGGAACGATCACGGGTGCCAGGCGGCAATCGGAGTCCCCGCTGCCGAGTGGGGCCGGGAGCATGCGGCCGGCAGTGCATGCTCGCCCCCTAGCTGCAGGCGCGCGACCGACGTAGAGCTACGTCGGTTTGCGCAGGAGGGCCAGCCTGCTGAAGAAAATCTGCTGCTGGCAGTCCTTAAGTGGTTAAGCATAGTGTGCATGGAGCCTAAGGACTTGGAGCTGCAAAATATAATATTTTTTTTTTTTTTGGGTTTAAGGAACTAAGGGCATGAGTCCAGTGCTGTATCTTGGCCAGGGCCTACAAGGCCCAGGCCTAGGGCAACACTTTGCAGGGGGGCAGCAAAAAAGCTGCACCCCGCATGGAAAAAAAACAGCCTTCTCCCAGCTCCTGCCTGGGAGCAAATACAAGTCCAAATATCCTAAAAGAAAGGAGTAATCTTACTAATCCAGTGACATAAGGCTGTACTAATGGGCATTGATAAGGCTGCACTGGTGGCCACTGATGAGGTGGCACTGATAAGCTGCACTGATATGCTGCACTGATGGGCACTGGTATGCTGCACTGATGAGCGCTAATATGCTGCTCTGATGGCCACTGATGATGCGGCAATGGTGGGTACTGATAAACTGCACTGATGGGCAGTAATGAAGCAGCACTGATGGACACTGATGAGGCTGCACTGATATGCTGCACTGGTGGCCACTGATGAGGCTGCACTGATGGGCATTGATGAAGTTGAACTTATGGGAACCGATGAGGCTGCACTGATGGGTACTGATAGACTGTGGTTGTGGTCTGTGGTTTACAGATGACAGGGCGGGTCATAAACAAGAAAGGGTGTGGCCTTTACAGGAAGGGGTGGGTCATATTTAAATTAGGGGGTGCCTAAGTTAAGTCAGGCCTAGGGCAGCACAAAACCTAAATACACCACTGCATGAGTCCCCTTTATGACCAGCAATTGGCAGAGCATGCTGGGTTTTGTAGTTGCTCACCAAAGCAGAGAACACTGATTGTTATCCTTCTGCAAACCTTGTATAACTTGTTCCTCTATGGCTTCGGGCTGAGTATGCCTCTTTTAAAGAGTATCAACCTTCCTCTGCCAGGATAACATAAGGCACTACAGAAAATAACCACAGAATAATTATAATGTCGGAAGTCTCAGTGCTGTGGTCTGATTATCACACTGACTACACTCTGATCCCAAACTCATATCAGTGACCTCTATATGCACCCGGGTCCCCAATCACTGCCACTGTCAGAATAGGTGCTGCAGAATGTGTACAGAAAATGTGGACATCACCAGAGAAAGCCAAACAAAAATGTAATTTATTGTAGTTTACCAATCCCTAACCACCTCCCGCTTTCCGTATTGTAAAATGACGGGCGCAAAGTGTCTCTCTCTTCCTGCGATGATGTTGTCCCACTTATGCCGCGCTTGCTCGCCCGCGGTGGGGGTTGGATGAGGGGCACAGAACTGCGATCAGTGGTGCGCTCTGTCCCTGGGATAAGGCGCTTAACCAACCTCGGTAAAGAGCCAATGATGGGGCTCCTTACCCATGTGCACAGCAGTGTTCAATCACCGCTGATGATATGTAAACATGGAAATGGCGGTTATCGGCATTCCTCTCCTGACAGCATTTGACGAGAGGAGAGCCCGATCAACAGCATTTACGCACAGGGGAGATCTGCACAGATAATCAGGGCAAATCTCCAAATTCTTGTTTTCTTTATTTTTTGGCTCCTACTGCTGTCAATCACAGGGCTGAGCCACGATTCTATGTGTCTTATATAGACTTATAGTGCAGGGCTCAGGAGCGAGCACACACCAGTGCCCCAAAAGCAAGGGGCTTGCTATTGGGGCACTAGTCAAGGTGAAGGAGCCAGTAGCACTGGTGGGGGACCCAAGAAGGAAAGGATCAGGTCTGCTCTGTGCACAACCATTTACGCAGAACAGGTACGTATGACGTGTTTTTATTGTTTTGTTTTGTTTTTTGTTTAAGCCATACCTTTAAAACCACTTTAAAGCTGAACTCCAGCTAACATCTTTTTAGCAGTTTTTTCTTTCCTTTTGGGAAAAAGATTTTACATAAATGAATAAAAGCTGATCATTGTAACCACCTTTGTCAGTTACATGGTTTGTTACATGGTTTGTCTCAACCCTTTAACTGTTACTTTTGCTGGACAGCTTGGGCTGTTAACCACTTGCTTACTAGGCACTTATACCCCCCTCCCTGACCAGGCCAATTTTCAGCTTTAACCCCTTCCATACCGCGCCATAGTAAAATGACGGCGGCAGGAATCCTTTCTCGATCCGGGCGGACGTCATATGACGGCGCCCGGATCTCCCCGCTACTGCGCGCCCCGGGGGCGCACAGCGCGGCGATTGGGGGTGAGGTTTGTCCCTTGGACTGAGCCCAACCCCGATCACGGTAAACAGCCAATGAAATTGGCTGTTTACCACGTGATCGGCTGTGTCAATCACAACCGATCACATGAGCGGCTCCAGCGCGAGCCGCTCGTTCCCTCCTCAATGCGCGCCCCCCGAAGCTCGTCCCTCGGACAGAGCCCATCCCCGATCTAGGTAAAGAGCCAATGAAATTGGCTTTTCACCACGTGACCAGCTGTGTCCAATCACAGCCGGTCACAAATGTCAACAGAGACCACGGTAACTAGCTGTCACCGTGTTCTCCTCCTCACACACTGATCCTGTGTGAGGAGGAGATTGTGGTAACAGCTAGTTACCAAATACAGTGCACCCCAAACACACTGATTGCCCCCCCCCAATAAAGAGTACCTGTCACTAGCCCATCAAAGTACCCGAGTACCTGTCACAGCCCATCAAAGTACCCGAGTACCTGTCACTAGCTCATCAAAGTACCCGATTACCTGTCACCAGCCCATCAGGTACTCTGATGACAGGTGAAAAAAATGGAAAGAAAGGAGTTGCATATATGGCTCAAACGCTGGTAATTGGTTAAAAGAAATTTACTTTATTGAAGAAGATCAAGATAAAATTATACACAATACAAAATAACTTTCAAAAAAGGAAAAGTGACATGAATTAAAACACATACATGTATGTAAGAGGTCCGCCTTGATGGCAACAAGGTACCTCACTCAAACTCCACCCACCTACCGGAATTCCCTAAGTATTATTGAATGTAGATGGTACCCATCTTAACACTTAATGGCCGCCTTGTGCTTGGAACAGTTCATAAGTTAAATCACATATGATCAGCCTTGAATCTCAGTATATAATGATATTATGATATTATTGAGAGCATTAATTGGCACAAGACAGGATGGGAAGGGGGAATCAAAAGAAGACAATGGGAGATGAATAATATTATTCAGAAGAAATTTCTTCCATCCATGAGGTTGATATAATTGGCTGTGTTCCTCAACCATATCACCAGCTGGCTATAGCGAATATCATGGTATATTCCAGATTAAAAGTTCAAAGAAAAGTATGGAGAATATTGCAGCAGATTATATCAGGAAATTTTTTTCATGTAGTAAGCTGATTCATAGCATGTTTGTAGTAGCATATAATTCTCATATTGTATATGCACTTTGACAGTGGACTCGGTGTTCTTTCAAACTATATGAGGACAGTTCATTAGGAGGAATTATTCCACCAACCTATATCAGTGTGGACCCTCCGTGAATAGATTGTTCATGAGAAGTTCACCAGAGTTAAAGTGCAGCAATTAACAGATGATACGTAGGACAAACTGACAACATGAAAGCAGCAGCACATGAAGCACATATAATTAGCCGATAGCTATTCAAACTCTGTGTTGCCTTACTGCTCTCCCGGTTTGAAGATAATCTGTAGAGAGGTATTATTCCACTGACATTTTGAGAATATGTGGACCCTCAATTTTGTTTTTTGCCACGGAGAGGAGGCTGCACATATGTTTGATGGATGTATCAGAAGCAGTCTAGTATAGCATACAAATTTTGCAAGCAGTTGACAGGACTGGTTAGTTGGATATATATATATCCTAAACTCACGTGTCTGGATTGGATGTGTATGTGCTGAATCCCTCCAGATGTCTCTGTCTCATATACGGAATTGTCCGAAAATCCTTGATATATGTGCTTAGTTATTAGGTAGACGTCTTTGCCAGGTGGACGGGAGATAGCCGATCAACTTCCCATAGTTGGATAAAGCATATAGCATATGTTTGCTATGTGGTTAAGAGGTAAGTGTTGTCTCCCTCGCTCGTGGATTGTAACGCCGTGCCTTCCACTCTGATGACAGGTACTCGGGTACTCTGATGGGCTGGTGACAGGTACTCGGGTACTCTGATGGGTAGGTGACAGGTACTCGGGTAATCTGATGGGCTGGTGACAGGTACTCGGGTACTCTGATGGGTAGGTGACAGGTACTCGGGTACTCTGATGGGATACAGAGAGGTACTTGGGTACTCTGATGGGCTGGTGACAGGTATTTGGGTACTCTGATGACGGGTACTCAGGTACTCTGATGACGGGTATTCGGGTACTCTGATGACGGGTACTCTGATGAAGGGTACTCGGGTACTCTGATGACAGGTACTCGGGTACTTTGAGTATCTGTCGGAGTACCCGAGTACCCGCCATTGGAGTACCCGAGTACCCATCATCGGAGTACCCGAGTACCTGTCACCTACCCATCAGAGTACCCGAGTACCTGTCACCTACCCATCAGAGTAACCGAGTACCTTCCACCCGCTCATAAGAGTACCTGACACCTGAAGTACCTGAGTACTTGCCACCTGCTCATCAGTACCCATCACTACTCATCAGTACCCATCAGTACCTATCACCTATCAGTATCAGTACTGATCATCCGTACCCATCAGTACAGTATCAGTATTACCTATCAGTATCAGTACTACTCATCAGTACCCATCACCTGCCTGTCACCTGCCCATCAGAGTACCCGAGTACCTGTCACCTGCCTATCGGAGTACTTGAGTACCTGTCACCTGCCCAGCAAAGTACCCGAGTACCTGTCACCCTTCATACAGCCACCATGTCCAAGTCCAAAAAGGTTTATATATGTCCTCCGTTTAAACCTAAATACCGGTGTTATGGCAGTAGATAGCTGCCATAACCCTGGTATTCTTTTAAACGGTGGATGGTTGGCTTTCCGATAAGGGTGGTCCCGGGATGGCGGAAGAGGTGCCCCCCCCCCCTCCCGCCGCATCCCAGCCCTTCTCCCCGCTTACCGGACCCGCCGGCAGCGGGAAAATGATCCGGTCCCGGATCCTCACAGACAGGATGTCGAGTGAGGGCAAGCTTGCCCTCACTCGACTCTATGGTCTTGGAGGACCGGAGCTACGGCAAATGTCGTTGCCTAGCAACCGGGTTAAAGGTCCCTTTTTTTTTTTCATTTTATTTTATTTATTTATTTATTTATTTATTTCTATCTTTTAGTGTACTTGTGAGATCTGAGGACTTTTTGACCCCAGATCTCACAAAAAAGAGGTCCTGTCGTGCCTTTTTCTATTACAAGGAATGTTTACATTCCTTGTAATAGAAATAAAAATGATCATTTTTTTATTTTATTTTTAAAACGGTGTAAAAATAAAAAATAATAAATAAAATAAATAGTAAAAAAAAAAAAAACATTAAAGTGCCCTGTCCCTGTGAGCTCGCGCGCAGAAGCGAACGCATACAGAAACCCCGCCCACATATGTAAACGGTGTTCAAACAACACATGTGAGGTATCGTCGCGATCGTTAGAGCAAGAGCAATAATTTGAGCCCTAGACCTCCTCTGTAACTCTAAGATGGCAACCTGTAGAAATTTTTAAAGTCTCGCCTATGGGGATTTCTAAGTACCAAAGTTTGTCGCCATTCCATGAGCATGCGCAATTTTGAAGCATGACATGTTGGGTATCTATTTACTCGGCATAACATTATCTTTCACATTATGGAAAAAAATTGGGCTAACTTTACTGGTTTCTTATTTTTTAATTAAAAAAAGTGAATTTTTCCAAAGAAATTGCGTTTGGAAGACCGCTGCGCAAATACGGTGTGATAAAAAATATTGCAATAATCTCCATTTTATTCTCTAGGGTCTCTGCTAAAAGAAAATATATAATGTTTGGGGGTTCTAAGTAGTTTTCAAGCAAAAACAACTGATTTTAGCTTGTAAACACCAAATGTCAAAAATAGGCCTAGGCAAGTGGCTAGGATGCATAATGGTGCTCCTTGGATGTTGGGCCCCTCTATATGGTCAGGCTGTGAAAAAGTTTCACACATGTGGTATTGCCATAATCAGGAGGAGTGGCAGAATGTATTTTGGGGTGTCATTTTTGCTGTGTACATGCTATGTGTTAGGAATATCCTATAAATTGACAACTTTGTGTAAAAAAAAAAGTTTTTATTTTTTTCCCACATTTTCCAAAAACTTGTGGAAAAAAATGACATGTTCAAACGACCCATAATGCCTCATAGAATATATGTTGGAGTGTTTGCTTTCCAAAATGGGGTCATTTTGTGGACTTTTCCATTGTATTGGTGCTCTAGGGCCTTCAAAAGTGTGATAGGTAGTACAAAAGTTTTATGTGTATTTATGCTCCTAGAACACCTGAAGGTGCTACTTGGATGTGGAGTCTCTTTTTGTAGCCAGGCTGTGTAAAAGTCTCCCACATGTGGTATCACCATACTCAGGAGGAGTAGTAGAATGTATTCTTGGGGGTCATTTTTGCTGTGTACATTCTATGTGTTAGAAATAGCTTATAAATTGACAACTTTGTAGTAAAAAAAATTCCCAAGAATTGTGGGAAAAAATTATAACTTCAAAAAACTCACCATGCCTCTTACTAAATACCTTGGACTGTCTACTTTATAAAAAGGGGTCATTTGGGGGGTATTTGTACTGTCCTGACATTTCAGGGCCTCAAGAAAGGAGATAGGCCGTCAGTACATCTGGTGTGATCAATTCTCAGTAATTGGTACCATAGCTTCTAGACTCAATAACTTTCACACAGACTAAATAATATACACTAATTTGGGTTAATTTTACCAGAGATATGTAGCAGTATAAATTTTGACCCAAATGTATGAAGAAAAATTAATTTTTTGCAAAATTTTATAATAGAAACTAAAAAAAAGTGTTTTTTTTTTCAAAATTTTTGCTCTTTTTTTGCTTATATCACGAAAAAAAAAAACCCAGTTGTGATCAAATACCACCAAAAGAAAGCTCTATTTGTGTGAAAAAAATGATAAAAATTTTGTTTGGTTACAGTGTAGCATGACCGAGCAATTGTCATTCAAATTGTGAGAGTGCTGAAAGCTGAAAATTGGTCTGGGCAGGAAGGGGGTCTAACTGCTCTGTATGGAAGCGGTTAGCACTGTCACACTTTGAATGACAATGTACATATTACATTTTTATCATTTGTTTCACACAAATAGAGCTTTCTTTTGGTGGTATTTAATCACCACTGGGTTTTTACATTTTTTGCTGAAGAGAAAAAAAAAAAAGACTAAAAATTAAAAAAAAAAAATAATGTTCATAGTTTGTTATAAAATTTTGCAAGCAGGTAATTTTTTTCCTTCACTGATGTGCGCTGATGAGGCTGCACTGATGGGCACTGATGAGTTACACTGATGAGGCGGCACTAATGAGCCTGCACTTATAGGTGGCACTGAAGGGCAATGAGAGGTGGCACTGAAGGGCAGCACTGATAGGTGACTCTAATGATGAGGCACAGATGGGCGACAATTGGCAGCACTGATGGGCACTGATTGGCGGCACTGGTGGGCATTGGTAGATGGCACTGGTAGGTGGCACTTGTTGGCACTTATTAGCAGCACTGGCCAGCACAGATCGGGATCGATATCACTGTAACAGAAGCCGGTTATTGTCTTTCTTGTATTCTCCTTACGCTGATCGTGAGGAGAAAAAAAGCCGATAACCGACTTCTGTTTCCTTCTGTGATTAGTTCTCATTGGCTGGCAGCTAGCTGATCTCATGGTAAAGGGTCGCTGTGATGGGCCCTTTACCCTGTTCTGTGATCAGCCGAATCAGGAGGACTCGACGATCACACAGTGTGCTGCTTCCAAAAACCACGGGGGGGGGGGGGGGGGCTCACGAGCAGAGCGATCACAGGAGGTCTATTGACACCTTCCCTTCACTAAAAGCTTGCGCTTTAGCTGTGTTTCGGCTATAGCGTGGGTGGAAAGTGGTTAAAAGAAGCTGAAAAATAACAGCTGTACTGGCAGGATCACTGAATGAAAATAAAGATAAGAAAGTCTAAAAAAAAAAGGAAACTAATGCACCCAGTGGTGTAGCTACAGGGGTCACAATGGCGATCCCGCCCCTGCTCCGGGGGGCCCGTGCAGCTTGTAGAGAGAAGCTGTCAGATGAAACTCTCTGGCACTGAGAGCTCTGTCAGATAGTGAACCCACTCAGCAAAGTGAAAGCGAAGGAGGGAGAGGTAGCTTCTTAAGTGCTGTGCCCTCTGCCTCCCCCTATAGAGCGGATTGTCACTTGCCAGGTTGCCTGCCACCAGATGCGGATTGTCACTTGCTACGTTGCTTGCAACCCGGTGTGGAATGTCACTTGCTACATTGCTTGCCACCAGATGCAGCTTATCACTTGCCACGTCGCCTGCCACCAGATGCAGATTTTCAATTGCCAGGTCGACTGCTACCAGATGCAGCTTGTCACTTGCCACGTCGCCTGCCACCAGATGCCGATTGTCACTGGGCGCACCCCCTGCCACCAGATGCCGATTGTTTCTTGTCACATGCCATGTCGCCTGCCAGCAGATGCAGCTTGTCACTTGCCATGTCGCCTGCCACCAGAATTATCACTTGCTACGGTGCTTGCCACCAGATGCGGATTATTACTTGCTACGTCGCCTGCCACCAGATTCAGATTGCTATTTGCCACGTCACTTGCCACATCGCCTGCCACCAAATGAGGATTGTTATATGACACTTGTTATGTCGTCTGCCACCAGATGCAGATCGTTACTTGCCATGTCGCCTGCCACCAGATGCGGATTGTCACTTGCTATGGTGCTTGCCACCAGATGCGGATTGTCACTTGCTATATTGCTTGCCACCAGATGCAGCTTGTCACTTGCCACTTCACCAGCCACCAGAGGCTGATTGTCACTTGCCATGTCACTTGTCACCAGATGCGGATTGTTCACTTGCAAGGTCACCTGCCACCAGATGCAGCTTGTCACTTGCCACGTCGCCTGCCACCAGATGCAGATTGTCACTTGCTACATTGCTTGCCACCAGATGGCAATTGTCACTTGCTTCGTTGCCTGCCACCAGATAAAAAGGCAATTTAGTGGCAGGCAGCAGTGACAGCACAGAAGGAGGCTTCTCTCCCCGGCTTTCCAGCACATGTGCATTGGTTGAGTCCCAGAGTGAGGGCAGATGGTGAGGGATGATGTTATATCTCTGCTGCCTCATCTGCCTGCCTGTTGTCTCATGCCGCACTCGTGGCAGAGAGGCCTTTGGCACCCCGCTTGGGTGCTTCCTTCTGCCAAACAGTGCCTCCTGCCCTCTAAACCGTTCCGAGCAGACCGAGAGCTAATACCAGTCCTTTTTACCCAAAACCTCATACACAGACAAGATGTTGGGATAGAACCAAAGGAATGACTTGAAAAGTTGGTCAGTCACTACATGAACTAAAAAAATATATATATATTACCAAAACATCACACAATGGTTTAGACAACAAGGTAGACCTGACACAAGGCTAATACAATCATAGATACCTCCAAGACTTAGCCAAGTTAGCCAACAGACAGAAACAATAGAACGATGGGAAAGACCTACTTAACAATAAACACATAAGCAACTCCACCCCACCTCAGACTTTCCGGCAACAGTCTATGAAACAAACTCCTACAATATTCTAGCAGTCTAAGGTGAAATTAATTTATCTTCATAGATTTTTTAAGGGACTTTGTTTTTATAAATATTTCTGTGCCAATTGTAGGAGCCTCCCAACCCAGTCTGCAGGAGGTACACCATATTTCTTCTGACCATTATCCTATACAGGAATAATATTACACCTTTCCATCCACTCCAGAAGGAAGCTTTATTGTCCTAATTCCGAGAAGTAATCCAAACCTCGCTCTCAGCATCCATCAAGTGGTTGTCCATCATTATAGAATGATCTGCTTTCTCCATGGGCCAAAATCAGTGGGTAGAAGGCTTTTCCCTAGTCCTCTCCAAAAGCTCCTGTCCTGGTTGGGTCTGTCACAGATCATGCCTCAAAGGAATCAAATCTTTTTTTTTTTTTTTTTTTTTTTTTTTAGGGTTACAACTACTTTATTGATATAACTGTCAGGGGCAGTACTTCTCTCTGAGGTACCTGAAAGTGTTAATACCTGGCACATTACTGAGCAGTCTGCACTTACCATAAAAAATATATCCGATGACAGGTCCACTATAAACTGAACATGGCCCCAAACTAATTTGGCACTTGAAAATGCTTTGCAACAATTTTGGAAGATTCTTTTTTGCCATCTGTATTCCAAAGCCTTGAAATGTTTTTCAGTCCTGCCATTTGAATTGAATCCCAGATGTATTAAACAGGTTTCATTACAATATGTATGATTGTTCCCCCAAAAAAATTACATTCACAGTTAGACCTTTGTTCAAGAAAAGATTTCCATTCTGCTTCTTTAAATTTTCTCATCACTATATACATTTACACCTACAGATACAGCGCCACCTTCAGGCTATGGCTATACAACATAATTACTAACCACACAAAGTTTTTTCTTTTTCGTACATCACGGGACCCAGAACATGCCATAATCATGACCAGAGTTAGGCCGGACACGAGATGAGGGAGGATGTAAGAAAACATGCCATTGACATGGGAGAATGTAAACATACATGCCATTGATATCCTGCACAGTGGGGACAGTGCAAAAAGGCTACCACTGCTCATGCAAGGGCTACTGATGCCATATGTATTCCTGACAGTAAAGCAGGGAGATCCTGCGCATGTATGGTAGTAGCAATACAAAACAGCATCTACCAACTCCAGCCCTCACCACTCTTCCCCTCACCCACCCAATGACCACTGCCCTCACCTCGCTCTCTCCCCCCTGCCCAACCAACAATCCCTGCCCTCACCACTCTTCTCCTCACCCACCCAATGACCTCTGCCCTCACCTCTCTTTGCCCTGGCCACCCAAGAACCCCTGCCCATACCACTCTTAATCCTTCCCATCAAATGACCCTTGCCCTCACCACTAGTAACCACACCTAACTATCAATTTCTGCCCTCACTACTCTAACCCCTGCCCACCCAACAGCCCCTGCCATCACCACTCTTCCCCCTAATCCACCCTCTGACCTCTTCCCCCACCTCTCTTCCCCCTGGCCACCCAATGACCCCTGCTCTCCCCATTCTTAGCCCCACCCATCCATTGATCCCTGCCCTCACCACTCTTCTCCCTGCCCCCCCCCCCCCACTGACCCCTGTCCTCACCACTCTTAACCCCACCCACCAAATGAACCCTGCCCTCACCACTCTTCTCCCTGCCCTTGCCACACTTTCCGCTGCCCAACTACCAACCCCTGCACTCTCCACTTTTGACCCCGGTCATCCATTAACCCCTTCCTTCACCATTCTTACCCCTGCCCAACCACTGATCCTTTCCCTCACCACTTTTAACCCCACTCACCACCCAACCTCTGCCCTCACCACTATTCCCCCTGCCCACCCACCAGCCCCTGTCCTCACCACTCTTCTCCCATCTACCCATCCCTGCTATCACTACTATTCCCCCCACCATGCCCTTTCAAAAATATCTATTTGTAGCACCCTACAGGTAGGTGCTAGGTAAATGCATAGTGGGCCTTGATTTTTTTTTGGTCAGGGCTCTCAGGTGTGTCTGCTGAGAGGGGAGTTTCTCCACTGGCTCTGTGGAGGCTCTGTAGGGCAGTGGAGGAAACCCAATCAGGGACACATTCAGTCTTGTAGCTACCCCAGAAGGCAGATTCTGCCGCAGAGGATTTTGGGAGTGGGTATAAATTTGAGGGGAGTGCATGGCTCAGTGTCTTTGGCAGGAAGCAGAGTCCCAGAAGGGAGAGTACGGCTGTCTCTCCTCCTGTCAGAGGAAGTGGATGTCTCGGGGTGCTGCCTGAGAATCCAGAGGGTGCTGATTCGAGCTGAAGGGGATCCGGTGCCGAGAACCAGTGGAGAGAGAGAGGGGTCCAGTCCCAGGAAAGCCTACAAAGGTCGTGAGTACTGTGGATTGCCCCTGGGGGTCTGCCTAGTGTCAGAGAGGACCACTCAGGAGAAGGTTCTGGGATCCAGGAGTCAGCTAGCTGTAAAGGGGGTGCCTAGGTTGAGGACCCTGAAGTATAGAGGGGGTACCTGCAGTTTGGGCCCTGAAGAGTCAGTGTACAGTGTGGAGTGTACCAGTTGAGAGTTGCAGCAGCACAGGAATTTACAAAACGCTACCTCAAGCCAGCGCAGGGCTGGGGGGAGCTATTCAGTGACTTTTGAGCAAAGCAGTGTCAGGAGTCAAGTGTTCTACAGTCCTGGATTTTCTGGATTAAGGTTGAGATTCCAGCACAGTTTTCAGTGTTACAGTATATCCAAGCGTCAGGAAGCATTGGCTAGCATCAGCTGGCTTCAAGACAGCGCTGTAGTGTATTAACACAGACAGGCTTGTACAGGTTGCTTCTTTATTCACTGCACATCAGCATGCAACTAACTTCAGCCACACCCAGCTCCCAGACATATACATAATTGTAACATTTTGCAGACAGCAACTTAACCCGTTGCTTACCATACTACATTCCCTCCTCTCTTTGAATAAAACATAACATGCACAACGTATTAATAAGATTAACAAAATGCATGGATGAACAACTAAAAATTTAAACTATAAACTCCTGACTATACACATAGTCCTTAAGGTAGGCCGGTGGATTTGTTGCTCGTTTTTCTCTCGGCCATTCCGATGTGGATGGTTGTGGATTGAAGTCTGGATCACTGGCAGTATCATCACTACTCTTTGCCTGTTCGCCATCTTCCGATACTTGACCTTCTGACTCAATACATTTCTTCACAAATGAGGAATTACGCACTTTTGTGTGACCATCTAAATCCTCTAAAACCACTTGAGTACCTCTTTTCTCCTTTACAACATAAGGCTCAGGTTCAAAGGACGGAGCCAGTTTGTTAAACCGATCACTTTGAAGCAACACCTTATCACCCTGTTGAAGGCCACTAGGTTGACAATGGCGGCGGTGGTTTGCATACTGTTCAGCCCGGATCTTCCTTTCCTCATCAATATGCCGAAAAGGTTTCTGACTTGTAGGAGGACCCCCAATGTCTGGCAATTTTGTCCTGAATTTGCGACCACAAAGAAGTTCCGCAGGACTAACGCCAGTGACAGTATGCGGAGTTGTGCGATAAGCCAAAAGAAAACGCCACAGTTCCTTTTTACAGTCTCTTCTCTCTAAATGAGCAATCCGCAAAGCTTTCAGCAAGGTTCGATTCTGGCGTTCCACTTCCCCGTTAGCCTGTGGCCAGTATGGAGTTGTACGATGATGTTCAATAGCATTTGATTTCAGATAATCCTGAAATTCCTGAGAAGTAAATTGGGCACCATTATCACTCACAATCCGTTTAGGCAACCCATGAGATGCAAAAATGCTCTCCAACCCCTCAATTACAGTTGATGATGTAGCTTTAGTGAGAACTACCACCTCTTGCCACCTTGAATAATAGTCCACAACAACTAAAAGATGGTGTCCAGATGGAATGTCGCACAGATCAATGGCTAAATCTTCCCATGGTCCCTCAGGTAGAACAGTGTGAGTTACTGGTTCTGGTTTAGGTTTGCTGCCCACCAACTGACATGCTCGACATGAAGAAACCAAACGTTCCACATCCTTGTCAATTCCTGGCCACCAGACTTTCTCACGTAATCTTTGTTTGGTGCGTACAATGCCTTGATGGCCCTCATGGGCTAAATGTAATGTACGTTTCCGTAAGTCTTTAGGCATCACAATACGATTGCCACGTAGAACTAGTTGTCCTGCAATACTCAGCTCTTGTTTGATTCTGTGATAGCTTGGGTCACAATCCACCCAAACCCCTTGTCTTACACATTTCCCACAACCGAGCAATTTCCGGATCCACAGATGACAATTCTTCAACCTCCCGCGGTGTCAATGCCTGAGGCATGGCGTTAGTAGCCACAAAACGAATGTACTCTTCTGCCAGGTTATGAACAGGTGCAGAAGACTGAGGCAATCTGGAAAGTGCATCTGCCGCATTAGTCGGTCCAGGTCTGTACCGCACTGTAAAGCGATATGGTAACAATCTGAGAACCCATCTCTCAATTCTGGCGGATGGTTTTGAGCGTGGCGAATATATCACTTCCAGAGGCTTGTGGTCTGTGATGATTTCAAAATCAAGGCCGTAGAGATAGGTGTGAAACCTTTCACATCCCCAAACAACAGCCAAAGCTTCTTTCTCGGTCTGAGAATAACATCTCTTTACATCAGTGAGGGATCTGCTTGCATACTGAATAGGCCTGTAATCGCCTGTGCATTGTCTCTGAACCAAGATGGCGCCTAACCCCACAGGGCTAGCATCGACAATAACTTGGGTGTGTGCAGTAGGATTGAAATAAGCCAAAGTTGTGGCACAAGTCAGCCGTCTCTTAAGTTCATCAAATGCACCTTGTTCCAAAAAGCCCCACTTCCAAGGGACTGCTTTGCGAGTCAACACTCTCAAAGGTTCACTGACAGTCGCCATATCTGGAATAAACTTGGCACAGTAATTCACTAGCCCAAGAAAACTGCGTACTTCTGCAGGGTTTTCAGGATTTCTGGCATCAGACACAGCTTTAATTTTACAGTCCTCCGGACCAATGCCCCTGTCAGACAGCACATGGCCCATAAAAGTCATTTTATTCATTTGAAATGTGCATTTCTTCTCATTTAATGTCAACCCTTTCTCCTTCAAGCGATTTAGCACTGCACAGAGACGTTCATCGTGCTCCTGTGTGTTTGTTCCCCACGCAATTATATCATCAGAAATGTTATGCGTGCCTTCACAACCATGTAGCACTTGCTGAATCACATGTTGATAGGCCTCCGGTGCGGACGATATGCCAAACATCAACCTCTTGTATCTAAAAAGACCTTTATGGCTTGCAAATGTAGTGATGACTCTAGATGCTGGGGTCAATTCAATCTGATGATAACCCCATTTCAAATCCAATTTACTGAAGACACTTGCCCCATTCATTGCATGTAGAACATCTTCAATAGTGGGAATTGGATGTCTCTCTCTCTCTGCACAGCTTGGTTAGCACATCTCATGTCCACACAAATCCGAATATCTGTGCCCTTTGGTACAACAACTAACGGCGATACCCACGGAGTGGGCCCTTCCACAGGTTCAATAATGTCAAGGTCTAGCAGCTCTTCCAGTTTGTGCTCAACAGGTGATCTCAGGCTATAAGGAAGTCTGCGTACTGGCTGTGCAATAGGCTTTACATGTGGATCAATGTGAAGCTCCAACTGAAAATCCTTTAATTTTCCAAACCCAGAGAAGCAATCTTTAAATTCCTCTTTCAATGCAGAAATAGCAGGAGACACCATATTCACTCTTGCGCTGCCTACATCACGGCCAATCTGTAACACCCCTAGTGCCATTGCGGTTTGACGACCAAGCAGAGGCGACCCTGTGCCATCTACAACATAGAATTCGGTCTGCAATGGAGGACCAGTCTCATGTGTTTGAACAGAGGTATAAAATTTGCCTTTAAGTTGCAGTGGTGTACTGGAGCCATAAGTATAAATCTGTTTAGTGGTGTTACACAATTTAAGGTGATTTTCTCTGCCATTAAGACTGTGCCAAGAAGCCAAGTCCATAACATTGCATGTAGCTCCAGAGTCAATCAACACTGACACATCTGTATTTCCAATCTTAATGGTAAATGTCCCAGCTTGCAGAGAACACAGGGAGAATATAAATTCACAGTCAGGAGCACTCTCTTTATCCTCAGCTATAACATTTACTTGTGCAGATTGTCCTTTGGTTTTGTTATCTCTGGTTGTACTTCTACACACAGCTGCAAAATGACCTGTCTTTCCACAAGCATAGCACATTTTATTCTGTACCACAGTGCAGTCCTGACTTGTGTGTCCCGCCCTGCCACATTTATTGCAGGTGATATGTAAAGTCCTCTGTGGAAAACTCTCTTTTCTACTCCAGATATTCCTATTATTATAGGTAGGTTTGGAGACTGTATTGACAGATGCAGTGTCCTTGGTTTCAATATGCAGAGCCTGGAGCTCAGACAGTTCAATGGCTCTTGCAATCTCCTGCAGACTAGTAAGTGTGAGACTAGGTTCTCTCAATAATCTCCTCCTGAGGTGCACAGATGTGCATTTCTCTATGACCTGATCTCTGATTATCTCCTCAGTTACAGTCCCAAAATCACAAGACTTTGCCAGATATTTCAGCCTAGTCACATAACTGTCTGTGGTTACTCCCAGTTCTTGCACAGCTTGTCTAAACTTATATCTTTCATAGGGAATATTTTTCTTTGGCTCAAAGTACTCACTCAGTCTATTCATGGCTGTCTCATAGTCTGAATCTTCCCCTGTTGCTCCCAGGGTTTCAAAAATGTCCTGAACTTGAGGTCCAGCTAGATGCAGCAGCATGGCTCTCTTCTGAGCAGGTGCAGTCACTCCTGTGGCTATAACATAGAGCTGAAATCCCTTCTTCCACTTGTCCCAGCGCTGTGAGAGACTAGTGTGGTCTCCAGACACATCAAACGGTCCGATAGCCGGTAAATCCAGAAAGCTAGCCATCCTCGTCGCCAAAATGTAGTGTATTAACACAGACAGGCTTGTACAGGTTGCTTCTTTATTCACTGCACATCAGCATGCAACTAACTTCAGCCACACCCAGCTCCCAGACATATACATAATTGTAACATTTTGCAGACGGCAACTTAACCCGTTGCTTACCATACTACAAGCGCTGACAGGCATTTTTCTCTAGAAGAGTCCCGAAATTGTACCTATTTGAGCCAGAGGAGTATCCCTCTAAATTCCCTTCTCCCATCCCCAAAACATAATAAAACACACAAACCAAATATGCCAGAATTGTCATTGTCTCAGTTGTCACACCTGGAGTTACAGCTCAAATGGGCTGGGAGTGTTACCGGTAACAATGACAGACCCACCTCAGGTCCCATGCCTGGAAAACCTGCTACATATTTATAAAAAAATGAGTGCAGTCCCCTCAGCCCAGAACCATGTCACCAAAAAACTTGCCACTACCTCAATCCACCTGCTGTCAAAATCACAGGTGCCACCATCCCATCCCCAACCTTGCTTGTTCTCACACAGGCACACTTTAGCTGCTGTATTTATAGAATCTGGCACAGCTGTGTTGTCATGTCATCTAGGTCTAGGATCGCTCACTGCAAATTACTACAAGTCCCAATAGCCACTGCGGAGGCACTATACAGAAGATATCCCATCCCCAACCTTGCTTGTTCTCACACAGGCACACTTTAGCTGCTGTAATTATAGAATCTGGCACAGCTATGTTGTCATGTCATCTAGGATCGCTCGCTGCAAATTACTGCAAGTCCCAATAGCCACTGTGGAGGCACTATACAGAAGATATCAGGGTTCTCTCCTCCCTCTTGGAGCCATAGTTCGCACATAGGCCACAAAGCCATAGGTCGCACTTCCTCTAGAGACCTATAATGCAGGGCTGCACCTATGTACGTACCTAAGGCTGGGGGAACACCTTGCAAGAGCCCGTGCATTGCGCCTGTGACTGATGGCAGTACAATGCTCTGCAGGTTTCACCGCAAAAATTTGTAAATGTACATTGATCAGGAGAGAAGTACAGCTGCATTTACTAAATTTGGGAAAAGGTGGACTGATACTTTAATCCTTTCTCTCTCACTTTCTCTTTTACACATATCTATATTGTACATACGTTTCCTCTTTTACGATTTCCTCTTTTTCTGACCTGACCCTTACTCGTGTCCTGATAAACTTCTTCATCATTAGTCATGTGTAATAGAAAAGTATTTATAGTTTATAAACATCTGTACTTCCTGGCTCATTCCATATCTGCTGTTCCGCATCTTGCTGGAAATTCTCCAGAAAATAAGAAATTGTATTGCTTCAAGCAGCATTCATCTACACATTCAAGAAGAGGAACTATAAAAGAGCTTTGTGTGCTGGACTTTCCCTTCATAAACCTGAATTTAAGGTTTGGTGCTAGGTTCACACCTTTTGCGGGCCGCATTTGCGTGGGCATGGTGGCCCATATTAATGAATGGGCCACTGTGCCTATTTCCGCACAAAAAAGGTGCATGCACCCTTCAAAAAAACATGGCTGCAGGGAAATCGCATGGTCTTTTTGACCATGCGATTTTGCTGCGGTTCCCGTTCATGCACTGTGATTTTACATGCGTGGGGTTGCCATTCAGGGTGAATGGCAGCCCCGCACTTTTTTGGCAGAGCAGTGCACTTTCACTGCGGGTGGTTGCGGGTATCGCTGCGATTCCTGCACCGCAGCCACACACAGGAGTGTGAACCAAGCCTAAGTCTTTTCAACACAAGAAAAGCAGAGCCTTGAACTGATATTCCATCACTGAGCTGTGTGCCCCACAGGGATCTAAAGGGGCTGGGAGTTCACAAATGGTCACTAACTATGACATCATCCAGGATCCTCCTTGATAGATCCTCCCTCCTCCTTGGGGGCAGGGAATAAGGGCGTATTGATTAGTACAATGTGGTAATCAGTCTTCTTCCCCTTCATGCTATGAGTCCTCATATGAGTCCTATGAGTCTGGTTTGAAATCATTCAGCTGATTTTAAACCCACATTTCTTTGCGAGTTCAAGAGGCGATTTGAAAGACACCTGTGCGGGTTCATGCACAGATGTCTATTGAAATTGCCTCTGAAGTCACCAAAAGTAGTGCAGGAACTATTTTTGGAAATTGGTGCTGTGCTGCAAAGTTGGTGTCACACCGATTCGGACGGTGCCGTTGCCGGCAATAGGCTTCGATTTGGCATGCAATTTGACATGTCAAATTGCCCTTATGTGAATGGGGGCTTACTGTCAACTCAATAAAATGTCAAATATTTCCTCATTTTTAGAATCTGCTGCCCACTGACTGTGTATAATTCTCCCTGCTGGATTGTAAAACAAGTACATCAGCTGGAACGTGAATCATTTTTTAGATTTTTATAGCTTTTAGGTGATGTCAGACAATTTTAGAGCAGGATATAAAACCTGCATTACTTTTTTCCTGCACAGCCGCAAACATGCCAGTGGAAGACGGTGAGCTGTGGGAAGCTCTATAGCTGCATCACACAAAACACTCATCACATTGTGGCCGGAGTGCAGAACACTGGTTGGTAAATCACTGTTGGAATCTTTTATTGCTGGGTTATTAGTGTGCAAATTGCACCAACCTCATCTCTGTTCACAAAAGCGTATCAGCTGCAACGTGTCACTGATAGTGAAGAATGAATAATGCAATGTTTGGTTTGCTAGACGTCTGCCGAACCTAGCAGGGAATCCGCAAACCCCTAACATAGGGGGGAACCCTATTAAAGTCTATGAGAGCTGAATCTTGTTATTTTTTCTGGCCTTTATTAAAGTCAATTTGCAATGTTTGCAATAAAAAATGGGTATCTGGGCCCTGCTGTGGGAGACATGTAAAAATGCAAAAAAGAAATGTAAAATAAATACCGTTCAGAATGGAGTGTGTCTTTTAATGTATCTTAAATTTAATGAAAATGAAAATAAATGAAAATTCCAGTGCTGAAACTAAAACCAAAAATTTAGGATGCACTGAATTCTGGCACCGAAACCAAAATTTACAGTTTTTAAAAAAAAAAAAAAAAAAATTATATATTTTTTTTTATAAATAATTGTATTCATTTTGACTTCTTATTTAATATCATGCATTTAAATGAATATGAATTTCTCGGCCATTATTGGCACCTTTTGAAGCAGTGCTAAAAATCCTGCTTGCTGTATTTATAGTGCATATTTGGTCAGCACCTCCCCATTAAAATGCATTGAAAACACAGCAAGAACGCATCAAAAAATGTACCCGTACTGTTTTTGATGCATTTTTTGAGTCACATGACCTGTGAAAAACACTCCATAAACAGGTAAAATCGCGGCAAAATCACTGGTGTTTTTGGCAGCCATTATCAGCACCTTTTTTGCTTTCTGCACAATGCTGAAGACCCTATTTTCAGCTGATAATTTTCGGCGGTCTAAATTTTGGTGCATCACTAATACAAATCCTTTGAATATAATTCTTAGGGGATGCATTAAACCTGCACAGGAAATTGCACACCAGTATAATGCGCAAAACGCCTGCAAAAGTGACATTAGAAAAAAAACTACAGCTGCTAAATGACAGTTCCCCAGCCTGCCTCATTTTGTCTGAAAACAAAGCTGCTAGGGGATCCCGGGTGACATCACTGACCAAATATGGCTGCTGTGTTAATAGAAACAGACACCGGGATCTGCCATTTAGTGATGAGAGTGCTGTGGGTCTTCGTGTCTGTGGATCATGGGGCTTCACGCATTGTTTTTTTTTGAAAATTTGTTTTTATTGAAATTTTGCACATATAAACAGACAATACAATGCCACGCAGGGCAACATTTACAACCAAAGACAACAGGTCAACCCCCCCCATCCCACCCCCCCCCCTCCAGGCTCCACCCAGCACGTCCATCACAAAAACAAAGCTTCTAGCAGCAATAAAGATACCCCCCAAGTCTGCTCCATCTACCAAGGAGCAAGGTCATCAAACATGGCTTCACGCATTGTTAATGACACTGGATCTACAATCATTGGAAGACATTGTTTATTTACTTATTTTTGATAAAGGACTTTTTATATGATGTGTTTGTTTTGGTTTGCTATTTATTTTGGTATTGTCCCTTAGTAACAAGGGGTACTACACAACCCCTACTCATTCACATAGCAGCGAGGAATATTTGGGGCCCCCTTATTTTGAAGGGGGGCTTTCAGATTCCAATAAGTCCCCCGCCACATCCACTAGGCTTGGGTGTAAGGGGAGGCCTTTGTCTGCATCAAAATGGGGACAAGGAGCGTTGCCAAGGAGGGGGGTTTGCTTTGTTGCCAATGTACCCTGCCAATATTAAGAGCTTGTGGCCTTGTGTGGTTTAGGAGAGAGGGGAATCATGCTCCCCTTCCCCTTTCCTGGCCAGCCAAGCTGCATGTATGGATAATGGTCTGGTATGGATGTGTACTGTCCCTTTAAGAAACAAAAACAGCATTTAGTCCCCCTTGAAGTCAATACCTTATCTATTGGTCAGTGACATCACCTGGGATCCCTGACAGCTTGGACATACAAAAAAGAAGGCCATAAGCATAAAGATGTTGGCAGAACTCAGTCCTTTATAACATGTAGAAACCTAAGAAGACTTTTGCCCATGGGACTTTAGTGAAATAAAGTTGATAACAAACATCTTTATCTTTATTCCATATTAAAATTAAAAAACAAACATATTAGACAATGCATATGACGTAATAAAATGAACAGAATGCAAATATATTGAAGTAGATTAGTTAGATATATACAATATTACAAATACACTCATTGGACTGAAATTCTGATGCGTTTCGTGGAACAGTGCCCACTTCCTCAGGAGACAGCCAAAATTAATGTATCTGTGGAAAGACCATGTCAGAAAAGGAAAAAAAAAGGAAACAGTAGGCAACACAACTCCACATTCGAGCAGTGCTCACCTATTACCTTTAATACATTAGAATCCGTATAGCCAATATTTAAAGCTAAAACAGAACTGTAATGAGAATGATGTCTTTGAGTTGGAAGCTAAAAAATTACAAGATCGCCTGCTAGCTAGGGGCTATAGTAGAAAATGTCTGGGGAAAGCTTATAATCGCACCAAAATCCAGTCCCTTAAGTCCTTACTATTTTCTAAATAACCAAAAAAACATGTTAATATGGTGATATTTATCAGTTGTTACAATCGCCATTACCATGCCATAAAAACTGTTCTACATAAATACTGGTACTTGCTTACTAGTGATCCTGCCATTGCAAAATATGTAGCACCCCAAACCTGTCATTGTGTTCTGCTGTGCTTCATCTCTAAAAGACAAGTTGGTACATAGTCACTTCACTGGTCATCAGTCTCTAAAAAGAAATCTTCCATGGAGTACCTTTAAATGTGGAAACTGTGAATATTGTAATTTCATGAACACCAATAAAAACATTGTCCTTTGTCCATTGACCACACTTATGTTATAGAAATAGGTGACTTATATTCACAGATTGGTGGTCATGCAGCCATTAATCTTAATTACCGGTTTATTTTTTGCCCTTTTACCACATTCCCTGTGACCCTGGGGTGGGGGATTGGGATAGGAGAATTTTGGAGAAAGAGATGAGGTGGATCCACTCACTGGGGGCTACTTCGACCACCCCCGGTTTACATGAATCTACCTCTTTCAAACCTTTCTTACTAATTTGATTTATTTAAATTATTTGAATATCTGGTTATTTTGTCTACTTAGATATTATTGTTTCTGCCTATATATTATTGGTATTGTTTATTGTACTTTATAACAGAGACACCATGGCCCTTCAATGGTTCCCGACTTTCCTCTTTTTTCTTTTTTACTTTGTTTTGTTTCTTTTCTTTTTCTTTCTTTTCGTTTGCTTTACCTGTTATTTTCTTGTTTTTTTTTTTTTCAGTTCATGTACTATCTATTAGGTAATGCTACGTGATAGACCACTCTTGGCCAGTTGTAGGTGGCATCGACATCGTGTTTTGTTTTTTCCCCTTTTGGGGAATTTCTGCGTCTGTGCCAGCTGTCTCTATTACTAGCATGACAGGAGCCAAGTTTCTGGCCCTATCCTTGCATGACATTTAGGGGGGGGGGGGGGGTTCTTGTGCCAGGGCACTATATATAAGAGCCTCCTTTTTTGAGCAGACCCGCATTTATCTTTGGTGGATGGTTTACACATCACGCTATTTTTGTGGGATACTCATCACAAGGTATTGCATCTGGTTCCCTTGTTGGGGCTTCACTTTATTATTCCTTTCCTAACCTTTATTCCATTTCTTATTTACTTTTTTTGTGTACTTTTTTATGCTTGGACCCCTGTATCATTACTTATGTCATAAATAATTATTCATACCTTTGGTCACTGCTTCATCCAGTTTTTTGCATTTTCATTACCCTCCCCTTTCCACTTTTTTCACCTTCTTATGTTTAGCAGTTTTCATTCTCATTTTAACTTCTCCATTATTATTTGATATCTACACTTCCCAGGGTTCTTCTCCTTCTGGTCCCCTTGTTTTAATTGGCCTCGGGTCTGCTCCACCTTCAGCTTCCGGATAGAGCTTAACCTGTTGATGCACTCCCACGCCGTTATCTCTTTTGCATCTACTGTTTGGATCAGAGGCGTAACTAGAACCTTCAGGGCCCCGATGCAAGAAACTATGAAGGGCCCCCCAGACCCCTGGCCGGGGCCCTTCCCTTCAAGCCCGGGTCTCTTCCCACTAATCCTGGGGCTCTTTAATCTCATTGCATGGCCTTTTATTATGGTCCCGCATCAGGATCCTTTCACAAGTTCTGCAGTGGGCCCCCTTCCTGCAATCTTGGGGCCTCCCCACAGTGGTGAAATGCCAGGGCCCGGTCGCAAGTGTGACCTTTGAGATCCTAGAAGTTCACCCACTGGTTTGCTACCGGGCCCCCTGGAGCATGGGGCCCGGTAGCAATTGCAACCCCTGCAACCCCTGTAGTTACGCCCCTGGTTTGGATTGTGTTTTTTGTGTCTTTGTTTTTTCTTGTTGTTATGTAATGTATTCACTGAGGGAGCGAGCAAAAAACCACTACCCATAGTGGTCCTATATATATGGTTTTCATATATATATATATATATATATATATATATAATTTTTTTTCTTTACTGACGAGGTCTTTCCACAGATACATAAATTGTGGCTGTCTCCTGAGGAAGTGGGTGCTGTTCCACGAAACATGTTGAGATTTCAGTCCAATGTGCATCTATTTGAGTACATTTGCAATATTATATATGTCTAACTAATTTACGTCAATATGTTTGTATTCTGTTTATTTTATTATGGACATATGTATTGTCAAATATGTCTCGTTTTTAATTTTAATATGGAATAAATGTTGTACTTTGAAATTTGTTATCAACTTTATTTGGCGTAACTCACTAAAGTCCCATGGGCTAAATTCTTTTTAGATTACTGAAAAAAGACCGCAGAAATCTGTCGTAGCAATACCCCTGCTAAATAAATGATTTTCCGATCAGCCTGAGATTTGGACAGGCAGATCGAACTAGTCAGATCTATCCATTATTTTTTCCCATTTGTAGAGCTTCAAAAAGGCTAAGTTCGGGTCAAACCAATGATTAACGTAAACCAAAGCTCATCTCTAGTCTCCGATAAGGAAATCAACAACCTCTGCTCATTATGAAAGGGGAAATGTTACACAGTAAAAGTAAAGATTAGAAAGTAGAGAGATATTAGTGTACCATGGACCTTATAGTCTTCATAAAAAACGGAGGCCTTTAAGCCTCGCTGTGTAGTATCTTCAATAGTGCAGAGGCCACGTAGTACTTCTCAAACATAAACATATTGCAAATATACTCATTCGCTTTGGAATTTTCAAAAGCAACACTAACCATTACAAGAGACATTAATATCTGTTATTTTGGAACACTTTATTTGCTTGATTGTGACCCATATTTTGAAATGCTTTGCTGTCGGATAGGTGGAAACTGTCTCTTCAGACTGCACAATTGAATATTCCCGTTGGGAAACAACAACATGTTCTAATAACATCTGATTGCTTATTCATTATAGTAAGTGAACCTGTTATGAAAATATTATTAGCCTATAAGTACCTAATTATGTAATTATTTTTATTATTACTGATCCATCAGTTCTAGAAAAGATGTTAGTTGTGGGAGCCGTCAACTGAGCTGCTTTTTGATTTTCACTTTGTCAAAAATTTGATGAAAATTTTAACATTTACCTGAAATTTCACCATTTCAGCAAAATTCATTGGAGGAACTCTGAACTTAAAGAGGAGCTGCAGTAATTTTGTGTTTATTAACTGCTTTGAGATCGCCCGCCGCAGATTTACTGCGGCAGGCTGCCTCTCCTGCATGAACCAACGTAGCCCTACGTCGGTTGTGTGCGGAGATCGGGAGCGTGCCCTCCGTCCCGCGATGGTCTGATTCGGTTCTAAACTGATCAGTCATCAGGTCCAGGCTAATGATTTTTGGCCTGGACCTGGTGATCGGTCCTGACCAATGCAAGACCGTCCTGTACCTGTGTTTTTGTAAACACAGGCACAGGAAACAATGCTCTTTTCCCTCGTGGAGCCCTTTTTGTTTCCAGCTTGAGAGAAGAAAGCATCTAACTGTGAGTACACAATCAGTACACTGATACCAGTACACATAGACACACATTTAACCCTTTGATCACCCCCTGAGTGCAGTTCAAGCTGGTGTGGTGGCTAGCGCATGTAGTGTCCCGCAGCCACCAGGAATTCGAAGACAGGTCTCTAGAGCCCATAGTGTCCTTCCTGATGCGCTGGCAAATCCTATTTGGGAGCCCACCACTTCTACATTACTCGTACTTCCTCCATTCACTGGCCAACCCAGAACTCAGGTGGAAACAGCCAATTTTACTTCCCCTGACTTTTACAAGCTGTTTTTCACAGAAGATCTGTACAGATCTTTTGTGGAAAAAAAGTAATTTATATGCTGATCAAGTATTCGCCACAAATCCAAATTTGTCCTTTGCCAGAGAATTTGCATGAAAACGTATCACTGTTTCCGAATTTGAAACCTTTCTGAGCCTATCCCTCCTCATGGGCATTACTAAAAAGAGTGAGTTGCGGTCATATTGGTCCACTTACCCAATTCATTATATGCCCGTGTTCTCTGCTGCCATGGCCAGGACGAGATACAAGCAAATCCTATGGTTCATGCACTTCAGTGACAATGAACTCTGTCATCCTCGGGGTGACCTTGGATATGACCGGCTCCCCAAAATTCGGCCCATCGTAAACCACTTCAGCCAGAAGTTTGCAGGCTTGTATATGCCCCAACAAGCTGTCTGCGTTGATGAGTCCCTGATTACGTTTTCTTGCCGCCTTGCTTTCAAACAGTTTATTCCTAGCAAGCGTGCCAGATACAGGGTCAGGATGTATAAGCTCTGTGACAGGGCAACAGGCTATACATGTAGTTTCCGGGTTTATGAGTGCAAAGATAGCAATGTGGAGCCCCCCAACTGCCCAGACTACATGGGGAGCAGCGACAAGATTGTTTGGGACTTGGTGTCACCCTTATTCGGAAAGGAGTACCATTTATACATGGACAACTTCTATACAAGTGTGCCACTTTTTAGTCACCTTTCTGAATTTGCAATTGGCACATGTGGCACCGTGCGACCTAATCGCTGGGGCTTCCCCCAACGGCTTGTAGATACCTGACTTAGATGGAGGGGGGAGAGCCTGTTTGAAGTCTAACAGATTGCTTGCAGTAAAGTGGAGGGACATATGGAATGTTTTCTTTCTGTCCTCCATTCACTCAGATACGACAGTACAAAATCCAACGGCGACTGGTGTTGTGGAGAAGCCCCTCTGTGTCCACGAATACAACCTTATCATGGGAGGGGTTGACTCAATGACCAGATGATGGCGCTGTATTTAATTGCCCATAGGGCCAGACGCTGGTACAAAAAAGTGTCTGTTTACTTATTTCAATTGGCTCTGCTGAACGCTTAAGTGCTATACAAAGCATCAGGAGGAATTGGATCCTTCCTAAAATTCCAGGAAGAGATCATCACAGCCTTTCTGTATCCAGAATGTGCTGTGGCCCAAATTCCCAATCCAGATGCAGTGAGCCGGCTGCATAAGAGGCATTTTCCAGATGTCCTACCAAGTACCTCTACCCAAAGACACCCCCAAAGAAGATGTCTTGTCTGTCGAAAATGTGGATATAGGCATGACACCCGCTATTTTTGTACCTCCTGTCCTAGCCAACCTGGTCTCTGCATCGGGGATTGTTTCCATCGCTACCACACACTAGTGGATTATTAGTGTAGGGTACAGCACGGCACAGTCTAGGGCACTCTTACACAGGGTCTCGAAAGATGTTCGATGGTGATCGCATTTTGAAAGACCCTAACCTGTAATGTTTTAAAGTAACAAAAAAAAATAAAAATACAAAAATAGTTGTCGTTTTGAGTTAATTTTCTGTTCTTTTTCTACTTTTCTACTTTTTCTACTCTGTAATGCTTTATAGATACTGTTTTCATTGTTAACCATTTTTTTGCTTTTCAGATATCACCATTCTATGCTATTTTAATGTATTGTTTTATTGTTACTGTTTTATTGTTAACCATTTTTTGCCTTGCAGGTACGCCCATCAGCTGCCGCACGCCCATCAGCCCCTATGCTTCGCCATATATTTTTTAACACTTTTCTTGGCAGATATTTCTTCATCTACGTCAATCGAAGCGAATGGAGGAATCTGCTATGTTCTTTTTTTTTTCCTTCAGCCCATGGGCTGCATGAAAAAAAAGAACATTGCATGTATGCCCATCATTAGAAGTGGGTGGATGTTGGGAGATCTAATGATGGGCATACCACACATTTTCTGGCAGAGATTTCTTCATCCGCATCGATCGATGTTAGGTTCTCTTTTTTCGTTCAGCTCACAGGCTGCATGAAAAAAAGAACCCTACAATATATGCCCAACAAGGACTAGCAACGTACTGGTACGTCGCAGGTCTTTGAGTGGTCAGTGGACTACAGTCAGCCCTGCTATGTATACCTGACAATTTTACCCAGCAGTATTACACTATGTCTGTCCCCCTTTTTTGGTTTTATCCACAACCATGTTGGAGTTGAGCTCTGGAGTGTCCATATTCGTTGCTGATCCATGTGGAAATCTTTGAGGTCGGTGAATCCAGCTGGGACATTCTTCAAACATCCCCATTAGCCTGTTTGACCCTTATGCTATATGGTATCTGGGTCCCATCCATCTGGTGAGCGCAATTCACTTTATCTTCACTGGTGTTGGGATTTGCTGCACATTAACCACTTAAGCCCCGGAGGATTTGGCTGCTAAACGACCAGGGGGTATTTTGCGATTCGGCACTGCGTGACTTTAACGGACAATTGCGCGGTCGTGCGACGCTGTACCTAAACGAATTTGACGTCCTTTTTTTCCCACAAACAGAGCTTTCTTTTGGTGGTATTTGATCACCTGTGTGATTTTTGATCACGCGCTATAATCAAAAAAAGAGCGTCAATTTTGCAAAAATAACAATATTTTTTACATTTTTTTTATATGAAATTCCCCAAAAAAATGTAAAAATCAAAATTTTTTAACATTTTCGGCCAATTTGTTTTATGCTACCTATGTTTGGTAAAAAAAATCGCAAAAAGCGTATTTTTATTGGTTTGCGCAAAAGTTATCGCGTTTACTAACAAAGGGAAAGATTTATGTCATTTTTGTTGTTTTTTTTTAACGCGTAATGGCGGCGATCTGCGATTTTTTTTGGGGTACTGCGACATTGCAGCGGACAGATCGGACCCTTGACTGACATTTTTGACACTTTTGGGGTTACCAGTGACATTTCTACAGTAATCAGTGCTATACATATGCACTGTTACTGTAAAAATACACTGGTAGTGAAGGGGTTAACTTTATTTGAGAGGGAGGGGCTGTGTGTGTCCCTAGGGGCGTGATTCTTACTGTGATTGGCTGTGGCTTTAGCTGTAGGGACACTGATCAACGGTTCTACATTGTAGAACCGTGTGATCAGTGTTTTTACACGAGGAGAATGACAGGCAGCTTGTTTACACAAGCCGCCTGACTTTCTCCCTCTCCCCCGACGATCGCCGAGTGACCGGCGGACATCGGGTCCGCCGGTCAAACGCGCGGGGGGGTCCGTGACCGCGCGGGAGCGTGCCTCCGCGGGCGCGCGCTCGCTCCCCAGAGCCCTTACAGGCTAGCGACGTAGACCTACGTCGCTCTGCCTGTGAGGGGCTGACTGCCGCAGTAAATATACTGTGAGCAGTCGGCAAGCGGTTAAGATCACAATATAATTTTTCCTGGATTTATTTCATCATAATCATCCACTTGGGATTTTTGTTGATGGACTTTTATGTTTGGACTCTCATGTATTATTTGTTTATACATATTCATTACTAGTGCTGCACATTTTTTCCATTTGAGTGGTCATACCCAGGATGATGCCTGCAGATTCAGGTATCATCTTGGTATTGTTTTTTACAGCCAACGGTCGGCTTACATGTAAAAAGGTTACATGTAAAAGCAATCCTAGCAGATAATTAGCCGCTAGACTGCTTTTACAAGCAGTGGGAGGGGACACCCCCTCCCGCCGCCTTCCACGGTTTTCTCCTGTCCCACCGGGTAACTCGAGACTGCAGCCAGTGGTTCCATCATCTGACCATAGAGCTGATTGGAGAGGATTGTGGCTCCAATCATCTCTATGGCCTAAGATACCTGAAGCTACTAGCATTTCATGACTTCGGTTTCACCAGATATAAACAGTGCCACTGGGAAATTGGGAAAGCATCTTATCACACCAATCTTGGTGTGGTCAGATGCTTTAAGGGCAGAGGAGAGATCTAGAGTCTAATAGACCCCAATTTATTTTTTAAAAAAGAGTACCTGTCACTACAGATTGCTATCAGAGGGGATATTTAAATTTCCTGTGATAACAATAAAAATGCTAAAAAAAATGAAAGGGAAAGTGTCAAAATAACATAAAAATTAAAATAAAATTTAAAAAAAATTCAAGGACCCCTGTCCCCCCATGTTTGCGCGCAAAGGCGCACGCAAGCGTCGGTCTAGTGTCATATGTAAACAGCAATTGCAGCATGCATGTGAGGTATCGCCACGAATATCAGGTCGAGGGCAGTAATTCTTGCAGTAGACCTCCTCTGTAAGTCTAAAGTGGTAACCTGTAAAGGCTTTAAGGCTCGGTTCACACTATTGCGATGCGGGAAGGCTGCAAATTCGCAGCCTGTTCCCGCATCGCACACGCACCCCCGGCAGTTCACACTGCCATATGCGATCCGCTGGGGGTGTCAATGTAATCTTAACGACACCCCCAGTTTGATCGCATATCGCAGTGCGATCGTGCAGTTCGCACAGGATCGGATCGCACAAGTGTGAACCGCTGTGCGATCCGATCCTGATGCGGCAGCAAAAATGCCTCCTGTGCGTCTTTGCTGCGGGTGCGGTGCGAATTTAGCCATACAAACTGTATGGCTAAACTCGCACCGCACAGCTGATCGCATGTCATGTCGGAGCAGTGCGCTCCGACATGACATGCGAACCCGGCACACGCAGAAGTGTGAACCGGGTCTCAAAGGCTTTTAAAAATGTAGGTAGTTTGTTGCCGCTGCATGGGCAATTTTAACACATGTCATGTTTGGTATCTATGTACTCGGCATAAGATCATCTTTTAAATTTTACCAAACAATAAGGAAATACATAGTGTAATTGTGCATTTAATTTAAAAAAAGTGTTTTTTTTTTTTTCGCAAAAATTGCATTTGGAAAATCTCTGCGCAAATACCGTGACAAAAAAAATTGCAACAACCACCATTTTGTTCTGTAGGGCCTCTTCTTTTAAAAAATATATAATGTTTGGGGGTTCAAACTTTTGGGGGCAAAAGTTCAAAGGCTTGGTCTTCAAGTGGTTAGAAGAGTGGGTGATGTGTGGCATAAGCGATTGAGCATAAAATGCCAGGACAGTTCAAACACCCCCCAAATGACCCCTATTTGGAAGGTAGACACCCCAAGCTATTTGCTGAGAGGCATGTTGAGTCCATGGAATATTTTATATTTTGCCACAAGTTTTGGGAAAATTACAATTTGTTTTTTTTTTTTGTTTGTTTGTTTTTTTACACAAAGTTGTCACTAAATGATATAATGCTCACACATGCCAAGGGTATATGTGGAATGACACCCCAAAAAACATTCTGCTGCTTCTCCTGAGTACAGGGATGCCACATGTGTGAGACTTTTTGGGAGCCTATCTGTGTACGGGACCCCGAAACCCAATCACCACCTTCAGGTTTTCTAAGGGCGTAAATTGCTTATTTTACTTCCTCACTACCTATCACAGTTTTGGAGGCCTTGAAATTTCAAGATAGCACAAACCCCCCCCAGTAGACACTCCAAGCTATTTGTTGAGCGGCATGGTGAGTCCATGGAATATTTTATATTTTGCCACAAGTTTTGGGAAAATTACAATTTGTTTTTTTTTTTTTGTTTTTTACACAAACGTATCACTAAATTATATATTGCTCACACATGCCATGAATATATGTGAAATTACACCCCAAAATACATTCTGCTGCTTCTCCTGAGTATGGGGATACCCCATGTGTGAGACTTTTTGGCAGTCTAGCCCCGTACAGGACCACGAAAACCAATCACCGCCTTCAGGCTTTCTAAGGGCGTAAATTGTTGATTTCACTCCTTACTACCTATCACAGTTTTGGAGGCCATCAAATGCCAAGATAGCACAAAAGCCCCCCAAATTACCCCTTTTCAGAAGGTAGACACCCCAAGGTATTTGCTAAGAGGCATGGTGAGTATTTTGCAGCTCTCATTTATTTTGGAAAATATAGAAAAAAAAAGGAAAATTCATTTTTTTTCTTTTTTAAATTTCAAAACATTGTGACAAAAGTGAGATCTGCAAAACACTTAACATGCCTCTCAGAAAATAGCTTAGGGTGTCTACTTTCCGAAAGGGGTCATTTGGGGGGGTTTGTGCTATCTTGACATTTCATGGCCTCCAAAACTGTGATAGGTAGTGAGGAGTGAAATCAACAATTTACGCCCTTAGAAAGCCGGAAGGTGGTGATTGGATTTCCGGGTCCAGTACCCGGCTAGACTGCCAAAAAATCTCACACATGTGGTATCTCCATACTCAGGAGAAGCAGAAGAATGTATTTTGGGATGTGATTTCACATATAGCCATGGCATGTTTGAGCAATATATCATTTAGTTGACAACTTTGTGTAAAAAAAAAAAAAAATTGTCATTTTCCCGACACTTGTGGCAAAATTTAAAATATTCCATGGACTCAACATGCCTCTCAGCAAATAGCTTAGCGTGTTCACTTTCAGAAAAAGGGGTCATTTGGGGGGGGCTTGTGCTACCTTGCCATTTCATGGCCTCCGAAACTGTGATAGGTAGTAAAGAGTGAAATCAACAATTTACACCCTTAGAAAGCCTGAAGGCAGTGATAGGTTTTCGGGGTCCTGTACGCAGCTAGACTGCCAAAAAGTCTCACACATGTGGTATTCCTGTACTCAGGAGAAGGAGCAGAATGTATTTTGGGGTGTAATTCCACATATACCCATGGCATGCGTGAGCAACATATAATTTCAATGACAACTTTGTGTAAAAAAATATATATATATATATTATTTTTATATTATTTCTGTCGTTTTTTCAAACACCTGTGACAAAAAAATAAAATGTTCAATGGGCTCAACATGCCTCTCAGGAAATGGGATGTCTACTTTCCAAAAAGGGGTAATTTTTTTTTTGGGGGGGGGGGGGTTGTACTGCTCTGCTATTTTAGCACTTCAAGAAATGAGATAGGCAGTCAGAAAGTAAAAGCTGCGTAAATATATACAGAATATATACACCAAAGTTTGTAGACGCTATAAATTTTGCGCAAACCAATAAAACTACGCTTATTGAGATTTTTTTTTAATCAAAGACATGTAGCTAAATACATTTTGGCCTAAATGTATGACAAAAATTGAGTTTATTGGATATTTTTTATAAGAAAGAGTAGAAAATTAATTTTATTCCAAATTTTCTCTCTTTGTTTATTTCTATCGCAAAAAATAAAAACCGCAAAGGTGATCAAATACCACCAAAAGAAAGCTCTATTTGTGTGGAAAAAGGATGTACATTTGGGTACAGCACTGCATGACCGCACAGTTGTCAGTTAAAGTCACGCAGTGCCAAATTGCAATAAATGGCCTGGTCTCGAAGGGGGCAAATCCTGTAAAACTGCAAAAACTGTAGCTGCTGCCTTTTAATAAACAGATACTCACCTGTCTCAGGATCCAGAGCTGTGCTCACCTGAGCCATCACTTCCCTTGGGCTTCTGTTCCCGGTGCTGGCGTCACAGCCAGGTTCCCACTGCACATGCGTGAGCCATGCTGTGTATTGTGAATTGTCCCATAGTCTTTTGCAGTGGCGGCTGCTGCTCAAAATTTTTTTTTGGGGGGGGGGGGGGGGGCGCAATCAGAAAAATGTAATAGGCAGCAAAAAACGCTGTAAAAAATTGCGTGACTTTGAGGTCGCAAAAGTGTAAAAGGGGCGTTCAGTAAATAAGGTATAGTGTGCCCCCTTTCAATGCAGAGTGACCAGCGTGCCCCCTTTCAATGCAGAGAGACCAGCGTGCCCCCTTTCAATGCACAGACCAGGTTGCCCCCTCTCAATGCAGAGAGACCAGCGTGCCCCCTTCAATGCAGAGAGAACAGCGTGCCCCCTTTCAATGCACAGTGACCTGCGTGCCCCCTTTCAATGCACAGTGACCAGCGTGCCCCCTTTCAATGCAGTGACCAGCAATCCCCCTTTCAATGCACAGTGACCAGTGTGCCCCCTTTCAATGCACAGTGACCAGCATGCCCCCTTTCAATGCAGTGACCAGCGTACATGGCCCCTTTAAATGTAGTGACCAGCATACAGGCCCCCTTTCAATGCAGTGACCAGCGTACATGCCCCCTTCAATGCAGTGACCAGCATACATGCCCCCTTTCAATGCAGTGACCAGCGAACATGTCCTCTTTCAATGCAGTGACCAGCGTACATGCCCCCTTCAATGCAGTGACCAGCAGACATGCCCCCTTTCAAAGCAGTGACCAGCGTACATGCCCCTTTCAATGCAGTGACCAGCATACATGCCCCCTTTCAATCCAGTGACCAGCGTACATGCCCCCTTCAATGCAGTGACCAGCATACATGCCCCCTTCAATGCAGTGGCCAGCATACATGCCCCCTTTCAATGCAGTGACCAGCGTACATGTCCCCTTCAATGCAGTGACCAGCATACATGCCCCCTTCAATGCAGTGACCAGCGTACATGCCCCCTTCAATGCAGTGACCAGCATACATTCCCCCAATGCAGAGATCAGTGTGTGTGCCCCCTTCAATGCAGTGACCAGCATACATGCCCCCAATGCAGAGATCAGCGTGCGTGCCCCCTTATTTACCTGGAGCATTGAGTCGTGACTTTTGAAGCCGCTGCAATGTGAACTGGTGCGACTTACAATGTGCCTTTGAACTAGATAGCAAATTTGTCTAATTCTGGAGAGTCGATTTTCTAGCACAGCCCCCTCCTTCATTGCACATAATAACTCTCTTCTCTTCAGGCAGTGTCTAATTACTGACTGTGCTGTCCCAGCTCCGCTGCCCATCCCTTCACTGTCCTACTTAACCTTTTATGTAGCAGCTGGGTTGAGGAGCAAGGGGGAATACTACAGTGCCATTCAAGGAATGCTCTGAGTCTGCTGGGGCTATTGATATCACATCCAGCTGCAGTCTACACAGCATGAGGCGTAAGGAGAAAAAAAAGCCGGCTGCTGTCAGCGTGACATCAGTCCTGAAGAGGAGAGGAGCATCTGTGCCCCAGTGCCACCTATCAGTGCCCACCAGTGCCCACCAGCGCCACCTACCAGTGCAGGTCAGTGCCACCTTCCAGTGCCACCTATCAGTGCCATCTATCAGTGCCCACCAGTGCCACCTATCAATGCCCACCAGTGCCACCTATCAGTGCCAATCAGTGCCCCATAATCAATGCTGCCTATCAGTGTCACCTAGCAGTGCCTATCAGTGGCCATCAGTGCCACCTATTAGTGTTCATCCGTGCCACCCATCGGTGCCACCCATCAGTGCCACCTGTCAGTGACCACCAGTGCTGCCTTATCAGTGTCGCCTATCAGTGCCCATCAGTGCAGCCTATCAGTGCCCATCAGGGCCCATCACTGCCGCCTCATCAGCACACATCAATGAAATAGAAAAATTACCTGTTTGCAAAATTTTATAACAAACTTTTAAAACTTTTTTGTATTTTTTTTTTTCAAAATTTTCAGTCTTTTTTTGTTTGTTCAGAAAAAAATAAAAACCCAAGTCGTGATTAAATACCACCAAAAGCAAGCTCTATTTGTTTGAAAAAAATGATAAAAATGTTATTTGGTTAACAGTGTTTCATGACCGCACAATTGTCATTCAAAGTGCGACAGCGCTGAATGCTGAGAATTGGCCTGGGTTTAAACCCCCAGGAAGGGGGTTTAAGTGCCCAGTAGGCAAGTGGTTAAAGTGCAACAATAAAAATGAAAAATTCCTTTAAATATAGTGCCTGGGGGTCCCCCTAATGTGCCTGTAAAGTGGCCCATCTGTAGCATGCATAAAACATGCTACAGCAAAAATGAAATTTTTAAAGAAAAAAAAAACGCGTCAAATCCCATTTAAAATGACTTGCGGTTACAATTGCCGGTTCCCGGCTATTAAAAAAATAAAGAAAAAAAACACATGGGGTCCCTCCTGTCCATACCAGTCCCTTCGGTAAAATGTAAAAAAAAGAAAATGCTGCCGGGTTCCCTCAGAATCCATACCAGACCCTGATCTGAGCATGCAGCCCAGCAGATCAGGTAAGGGGAGGGGACGAGTGAGCATCCCCCCTCCTGAATTATACCAGGCCACATGCCCCCAACAAGGGGGGTTGGGTGCTTTGGGGTGGGGGAAAAAAAGTGTCACCAAAAAAGTGTCAAAAACTAATAACCACAAGAAACAGTTTTTGACGAGTCCTTTATTAAAAAATAAAAAAATAGTGTCCCTCGATCTAAATCCATCGCCAATCATGCCACCTGCCGGACCTGAAAAATAGAAAAAAATAAAAAGCGCTCTCGCCTCCTGGGAGGCCTCCAGCCGTATACCTGCTCTGTTCTTTGACATTTCTTATATAGGCAAGGGGGTGGAGCGAAAAAAAAAAAGTGTTTTATTTTTTTCTATTTTTCGGGTCCAGCGGGCGACGTGTTTGATGATAAATTTACATGGACGGACACTATTTATTTTTTAATAAAGGTCATAAACTGTGTCTTGTGGTTATTACTTTTTGACACATTTTTGGTGAATGGATAGGGGTACGATGTACCCGATACCCATTAGTGGGGGGCCGGGATCTGGGGGTCTCCTTGTTAAAGGGGGCTTCCAGATTCCGATACACCCCTCCCGGCCCGCAGTCCCCAACAACCACAGCCCAGACCCCCTGCCCAAAAGCACCCACCCCTCCATGTTAAGGGCATGTGGCCTGGTATGGTTTGGGCCATGACGTTTTTTTCTTTTTTTTTTACCGGCAATTTTTTTTTTTTTTATTCATCTGCCAGTGGGAAAACCCATTGACAGCTGATGACTCCGGTTTACCAGCCCCGCTCCTTAACAACCAGCTTACACTGCACCCTGATTGGGCAAAGGTTTTCCCAATCAGGGCGCAGAATGCACTATGCAGCACTAGTGCATTGCATGGTGTTCCTTGGGGCCAACCATCCCTAGTCTTTACCTACTGTAAACTTCAGCTTTAAGGCAAAGAGGACCTGTCTGAGGTACCAGAGCGCCTTACTCCCTTTTTACAGAAAATATGGAGATTTTCCTCTATTTGTTCTGTCAATGGATTCGCTCAGCTGACTGAAACTGATATATGACGGCATCCCATTATGTAATTAGAAGGTCAACACAATTGGATTTCCTGACTTGTATTGATTGATTTGTGTCAGAGGGTGGGAGGGGACCATGGCCATTCATCGTCAATTGCTGACACATAGAAAACATATAGATAAGGTCTGCAATCACCTCAGTGTTATATAATGATATCAGGGTGTTAGCAATGCTCTGAAGGTCTCTAGAGAAGTTGGTAGTGTAATAGTCTGCAGGACATAACAAAAGTATCAGGTGGGAATTGAGATAGAGCAATGTTCTGCATATCGCTAGATAAATCAGTGAAGGAATAATCTGCAGAATATATCAATATTTATCTGTCAGGAGGGAGATGGGATGGAGCGATGTTCTGCAGATCTCTAGAGAGGTCAATGATGGAATCATCTGCAGACTATATTAGTATGTATCTGTCTGGGTGCAGATGGGATGGAGCAATGTTCTGCAGAGCTCTAGAGAGGTCAATGATGGAATAATCTGCAGACTATATCAGTATGTATCTATCTGGGTGCAGATGGGATGGAGCAATATTCTGCAGATCTTTAGAGAGGGCAATGATGGAATAATCTGCAGACTATATCAGTATGTATCTGGATGCAGATGGGATGGAGCAATATTCTGCAGATCTTTAGAGAGGTCAATGATGGAATAATCTGCAGACTATATCAGTATGTATCTGTCTGGGTGCAGATGGGATGGAGCAATATTCTGCAGATCTTTAGAGAGGGCAATGATGGAATAATCTGCAGACTATATCAGTATGTATCTGGATGCAGATGGGATGGAGCAATATTCTGCAGATCTTTAGAGAGGTCAATGATGGAATAATCTGCAGACTATATCAGTATGTATCTGTCTGGGTGCAGATGGGATGGAGCAATGTTCTGCAGATCTCTAGAGAGGTCAATGATGGAATAATCTGCAGACTATATCAGTATGTATCTGGGAGCAGATGGGATGGAGCAATGTTCTGCAGATCTCTAGAGAGGTCAATGATGGAATAATCTGCAGACTATATCAGTATGTATCTGGGTGCAGATGGGATGGAGCAATGTTCTGCAGATCTTTAGAGAGGTCAATGATGGAATAATCTGCAGACTATATCAGTATGTATCTGTCTGGGTGCAGATGGGATGGAGCAATGTTCTGCAGATCTCTAGAGAGGTCAATGATGGAATAATCTGCAGACTATATCAGTATGTATCTGGGAGCAGATGGGATGGAGCAATGTTCTGCAGATCTCTAGAGAGGTCAATGATGGAATAATCTGCAGACTATATCAGTATGTATCTGTCTGGGTGCAGATGGGATGGAGCAATGTTCTGCAGATCTCTAGAGAGGTCAATGATGGAATAATCTGCAGACTATATCAGTATGTATCTGGGAGCAGATGGGATGGAGCAATGTTCTGCAGATCTCTAGAGAGGTCAATGATGGAATAATCTGCAGACTATATCAGTATGTATCTGGGTGCAGATGGGATGGAGCAATGTTCTGCAGATCTCTAGAGAGGTCAATGATGGAATAATCTGCAGACTATATCACTATGTATTTGTCTGGGTGCAGATGGGATGGAGCAATGTTCTGCAGATCTCTAGAGAGGTCAATGATGGAATAATCTGCAGACTATATCACTATGTATCTGTCTGGGTGCAGATGGGATGGATCAATGTTGGGATTTTTATCCTGCCTGGCAGTGAAGATTTGTGACTTGTGATGGATGTGCTCCAAGTATTGGCAGTCCTCTGACTCATGGTCCCCCCCATACTGTAATAATCAGAGGGACATTTGGAGGGCTCCCTCTGAGGTTCAGGTAATTAGATGATACCGATCAGCATTTCACAACGGAACATCCCGTTCCCAGCTCTGAGTTATATAAACTTTAATCCGCTCTTTATGTTCAGATCTCTTACACCTGCAATGCAGCTTCTCCATCAGATGTGAACATTGAACAGGAAAGTGTCGCCCTCTACTGACACCCTCAGTGTATGAGAAAGAGCATACTAAGAGGACCAATCCGCACCAAGCAAATCATTTATCTACATACTTTGCTGAAGTAATAATATTAGTAAAATATTAAACTGTGAACACAAAAGGGGCAATTCTGCAATATTTAATATAATATCACATGGATGTAAGATATACTATATATATATATATATATATATATATATATATATATATATATATATATATACAGTAAAACCTTGGTTTGAGAGTAACTTGGTTTAAGAGCGCTTTGCAAGACAAGCAAATTTTTCAAATAAATTTTGACTTGGTTTACAAGCGATGTCTTGATATACAAGTAGCCTCAAGTCACAGCTGAGTAGAAAAGAAGAGAGGCGCCTCTAAGTGTAGCAATATGGTTAAATTTAATGAAGGTACAAACTTTAGCAACTCAGATGGTTGATGATTGGAACAGGCACATCTAAGGATGCAGGCATCCAGGCTAAAGCTGTCCACATAGACCATCCTCCGCACCGCCATCTACGTCATCCCTTCCATGCTGCCCCTCGCTTTCAGATCGCTTTACAGCAGGGTGGTCTTCCCGGTAAGGATTAGACTGGCAGCCGGCGGTGCAGAAGATAGTCTATGTGGACAGCTTTACCCCGGATGCCTGCATACTAAGATGTGCCTGTTTTATTCATCAACCATGTGAGTTGCTAAATGTTGTACCTTCATTAAATGGAACCATATTGCTACACTTAGAGGCGCCTCTCTTCTCTTTCATACTCTGTAGCTCCTGCTGGATTTTGCTTCTAAATAAAATGTGGAAGCGGCTATTTGTGGATGGACATTTTATGGTTATATAACCTCTCGCAATGCTATAATCTTTTTATATGGACTATAAACTGAAGGACTTATGAATAAATGGTTGTGGAACGAATCATCTGAGTTTCCATTATTTCTTATGGGGAAATTTGCTTTGATATAAGAGTGCTTTGGATTACAAGCATGTTTCCGGAACGAATTATGCTCGCAATCCAAGGTTTTACTGTATATATATATATATATATATATATATATACATACATACGGTATGTATATATATATATATATATATATTTTTTTTTATATTTATATTGTTCAATAGTTCTTCAATATATATGGAATGCAATATTTAATATAATATCACAACATGCATGTAAGATATAATGTGTATATATATATATATATATATATATATATATATATATTCATATTTTTTTAATTTTTTATATTTTATATATATATATATATATATATACATACATACATATATATTTTTATTATTTTTTATATTTATATCGTTTAATATTTCTTCCATATATACATACATACATATATATTTTTATTATTTTTTATATTTATATTGTTTAATATTTCTTCCATATATACATACATACATACATATATATTTTTATTATTTTTTATATTTCTATTGTTTAATAGTTCTTCCATATCTTAATTATTGTGCAGAGGTTTGGGGCAATAATTATATAACTAGAATAAATCCATTGATCATACTGCAAAAGAAAGCAATACAGATTATTTATGGGGCAGCATATAGGGATCACACAAACTCATTATTTTTACAGTTAAAACTCCTAAAATTCAAGAACATGGTGCAATTACAGACTGCACAAATAATATTTAAAACAAAAAACTATTTAATACCAGGAAATATGCAAAAATGATTTACAGTATTGCAAGGGAGGGGAGTTATAATCTAAGGGGAATATTTCATTTTAAAACTCTAACTGCGCAGACAACGAGGAAAAGCTTCTGTATTTCTATTTGCGGAGTGAAACTGTGAAACATTTTCAATGTGGAGCTCAAGAAATGTCTAAGCATAAATCAGTTTAAAAAGAGGTATAAAGAATTAATTTTTTCAAGTTATAAGAATGAAGGTGTTTGAACTATTATTGTGTGTTTATTGTTTGTTTATTAATATTGTTATTGAGTGATAATATTTTTTTTTATTATTGTTAGTTTTGTTTTGATGTGTATATGCATGTATGAAGGTATGCATATACACTATTTTATTAAAAGTATTGGGCCACCTGCCTTTACACGCACATAAACTTTAATGGCATCGCAGTCTTAAGCCTCGTACACACGCGTCGAAAATTGGTAGGGAATTTTCGTCCAACGACCGATCTGCCGATTGTCGGCTTGGGCTTGTTAGTATGATGCTTCCGACAACCGACTCCGACTTTTTGGCCGAAAAAATTCTGGTGTGCAGGCTATAAAATTTTTGTCTGCCGTCAAAACACGGCCGATTTTCGTGCAGTCAGTACAGATTTCGACAGGGAAAAATCTAATGAGCAAGTCTGGGCATGCTCAGAGAAGAAAGAGCACAAAGAAAGCAACCCAACACATGACATCACTTCTGAAGTAGATTTTTAATGGGCGAGAAAATTCGTGTGCAGTCTAGGCACATTCCAACCAACAAAACACAACTCTGGACAAAAGACGGACGATCGGTAGGCCAATAATCGTTGCGTGTGTACGGGGCTTTAGTCCGCAGGGTTCAAAATTGAGTTGGCTCACCCTTTGCAGCTATAACAGCTTCAACTCTTCTGGGATGGCTGTCCACAAAGTTTAGGAGTGTTTCTATGAGAATGTTTGACTGTTCTTCCAGAAGCGCATTTGTGAGGTCATGCACTGATGTTGGATGAGAAGGCCTGGCTCGCAGTGTCTGGTCTAATTAAAACCAAAGGTGTTATATCGGCTTGAGTTTAGGACTCTGTCCACGCCAATCAAGTTCCTCCACCCCAAACTCACTCGTCTTTATGGACCTTACTTTGTGCACTTTTCCAAATCATTTGGTTGAGTGGGGATTATGGTGTGGGGTTGTTTTTCAGGGGTTGGGCTTGGCCCCTTAGTTCCAGTGAAGGGAAACTCTTAAGGCGTCAGCATACCAAGACATTTTGGACAATTTTATGCTTCCAAATTTGTGGGAACAGTTTGGGGATGGCCCTTTCCTATTCCAACATGACTACGCACCAGTGCCTAAAGACATGAATAAGCAAGTTTGTAGTGGAGGAACTTGACTGGCCTGCACAGAGTCCTGACTTCAACCCGATAGAACACCTTTGGGATGAATTAGAGCAGGGATTGTGAACCAGGCCTTCTCATCCACTTCAGTGCCTGACCTCACAAATGCGCTTCTAGAAGAATGGTCAAACGATCCCATAGACACACTCCGGGTTGCTAATAGAAATCATGGGGCCCTGTACAGACTACCTGACAGAGCCCCCCCTCCAAGATAAAAATACAGTAAAATCATTATTAGCAGACACAAATACAACATAACTTACAGAATTCCCACTAAATCTAAAAGAAGAAACTGAGTTGATAAATAAATCTCTGTGTGTGAATGAGGTGTTGGGGCTCATGCACATGGGTGCTGTGGTCCGACCACAGTTGCAGGTCCTAATTTGATAGGTGTGGGGATGCAGGTGTACAGTCTGAACACAGACAGTGTGCATTTGGGGACCACTTACCTGTACACCTGTCTAAATAGGTAGGGCCTGCGGCTGTGTTCATACAGGTGTTGCATCCCCATAGAATGACAAGTGGCTCTAGCCCAAACCCCTCCTTCACACAGCAAGGGTACCTGGGGGAATAAGCCCTTAATTATATTTTTCTAACCTCTAGCGTTGTGCTGTCACTACTAAGAGGGATTCCATCTTCGTCTGGTCTTCTCTCTAGTTTCTTGGGCTCCAGTCGTTTGGCCAAACTGCAATGATGTAACTCACACGCATGCGGGAGGGTGTCATGGTTACAGCACAGCTCTCTTAATGGATGATATGTCATCCATTGAGAGCACAGTGCACATGTGCCAATGCCATCACCAGCTGCTACGTTTAGGAGATATTCACTGTACTTACAGGTAAGCCCCATTATAGGCTTACCTGTAGATACAAGATATAAAATGGAGTATACTACTTTCAGATCAGTTAGTAAATGGTTAAATAGAAGGAGTTGATACATGGATGCAGAGGGAATTGACAGTGAAGGGGAGGAGAAGCAAAGTTGCATAGGTCAGGAAGCAGTCTGGGGGCGAGGAGTGGAAAGCCCAGCTACATAAAGCCCACTAAATTGTACTGGGACAAAATAACAGACAGCTATGGAACCTGTGTAACAGTAAATTCTTCACCCCATGGGAATGCAGCTGATCAGCTGTGACTGTGTCAGGAAGACAGAGCAAAGTGGGGAGAGAGATGAAAAAAGATGAGAGATGCCTCACTTTGTGTGTTATGAAGATTGCATGACCAGTGTGAATTTGGGTCCAGTTTTTCCACTACAAAGGAAGATGGATTGAGAGATTTAAAACACATGAACTCTTTAATGCAGTGGTCCCCAACCCCCGGGCCACGGACCGTTACCGGGCCACCCAAGGAACATTAAATTGGAGTTCCGGGCACAGAAACATTTTTTCAATAAACATACCCCCGGGACAGTCAGGGCTAGTACATTCCACAATGGCTAGCCTCTGATCTGTCCCGGTTCACACTTACCTGCAAGAAGAAATACTCACTTATAAAATTTCTTCCACAGCGTTGCCATCTCTGTTGTGGGCAGCTGAAGCCAGCGCGTCCTCTTCTGCGTCCTCTTCCGCGTCTTCTTCTCCCAGAATGCGCCTTCACCGGGCCCTCTCGTCACTTCCGGTGCGGCGCCGCATTCCTACACAGCTTCTGGGCATGCCCAGAAGCTGTTTAGCAGGGAATGCGGCGTCGCACCGGAAGTAACGAGCGGGGCCGGTGCCGTCGCATTGATTCCTGGGAGTTATGACGTTCAGCTCCCAGGAATCATTACAAACCGGAAGTGACGGCGCGGGCCGCGGCCACAGAGGGAGGAAGTGAAAAAAGGTGAGTATTTCGTTCTACAATTACGAGGTAAGTAAAAAAAAAAAAATAATCCTAACTATCCAATTCCTTTTCAGGTGAAGCAAAGCAAGCAGATGGGCACAAAATCGATTAGGTCGATTTTGTGCCCGAAACTCCGCTTTAAATTATTTTGATTTTATTTACTGTGGTGTATTTCTCTCAGGTTTGTGCGACTTTCCATAGACAAGAGGTTTACCAGAAGCTAAGAAACATCACCTACAGCCGCACCAATACCGTGTATGCGAAAAATATCGTGATATCGGGGCTGTTTTAGGTGACGTCTGGAGCTGAGTGGCTGCAAGCGGCAGTGGCGTTGTAGCTTTGGTAAAGAGAAGGTGTGTATCGCTCTTCTCTCTGTTCACCGCTACTTTCTCATGTTTAACAGTGCTTGGTGTACATGTATATTGTGTTTGCTCAAATTTAACCCACAAATTAGCAAAAATTAGTACAAAACAGACGTCGTTAGAAAGTTTCCTTGGGAAAAAGAAAAGGCCCAGTGAAGAGACAGAAGAAGAGCCTTCAACATCAAAGAAACATGTAACTTTTAACATACAATACCATGAGCCCTACTTGAAATATGGATTTATCGGGGACAGGTGATTGTCACACACCAAAACCGCTCTGCATAGTTTTCGGCGACCGGGCCGTAGTAAAATTATCAAACATTGACCGGTCCGCGGCGATAAAAAGATTGGGGAGCACTGCTCTAATGGACTGAACTGTCTTTCCACCTTTGCACATGTGGTGTTCTAAGTGTTACTGCTCCTCACATCTTCCACCTATATTGTGCATCAGTGGATACTGTTAGAGCATTGTTTAACACCATTGAAAAAAAAAAAAAAAAACTTTTTTTTCGCATTTCTTATTAGCTTTTCAGTGCTGCTATTTACCAATGTTATTACGTGATTTGGGTAAATTTATAGAGTTGATGTTAACCACTTCTGGACCGGAAGATTTTACCTACCCCCCCTTCATAACAAGCCCATTTTCTGTGATACGGCACTGAGTTATTTTAACTGACAATTGAGCGGTCGTGCGACGTTGTACCCAAATAAAATTGATGTCCTTTTTTTCCCACAAATAGAGCTTTCTTTTGGTGGTATTTGATCACCTCTGTGGTTTTTATATGTTGCGCTATAAACAAAAACGTCTGACAATTTTGAAAAAAAAAAAACAATATTTTTTACTTTCTGCTTTAAAACATTCCTAATAAAAAAACATTTAAAATCAAATGTTTTAATCATTTTAGGTCAATTTATATTCTGCTACATATTTATGGTAAAAAAAATCCCAATAAGTGTATATTGATTGGTTTGTGCAAAAGTATCGCGTTCGCAAACTATGGGAAAGATTTATGTCATTTTTATTTACTTATTTTTTTACTAGTAATGGCGGCGATCTGCAATTTTTAGCAGGACATTGAGGCGGACAGATCAGACATAAACTGACATTTTTAAACACTTTTGGGGGGGACCAGTGACATTACTACAGTAATCAGTGCTAAAAATATGCACTGTAATAATGACACTGGCAGGGAAGGGATTAACCCAGGGGTGATCAAAGTGTGAGCCTAGGGTGTGTTTACTAGGGATCGACCGATTATTGGCAAGGCTGATATATCGAGGGCCGATATGCACTTTCCCCGATTATATCGTAATCGGCCCCCGGAAGTTACAGATATTGCCGATATTTTCGTGAAGTCATTCTGCCTTCTTAGGCCGCCTCCCTCGCCTTGGACAGCCTCGTCTGGAGTCAGGACTAGTCTTGCAGGAGTGTATCACAGCCGTACACCCACCCACAGCAGCCTGGTGTAAGTCAGCCAACCACACCCACAGGCCCTGTACCAGCAAGCCAGCCAGCCACCCACAGGCCCTGAACCAGCAAGCCAGCCGGCCACAGGCCCTGTACCAGCCAGCCAGCCACCCACAGGGCCTGTACCAGCCAGCCACAGGCACTGTACCAGTCAGCTGCCCACAGGCCCTGTACCAGCCAGCCACCCACAGCCCCTGTGCCAGCCACCCACCCACCACAGGGTGCCAGCCAGCCAGGCACCCACCACAGGGTGCCAGACTGCCAGCCACCCACCACAGGGTGCAATCCAGCCAGCCACCCACCCACCCACCTACCACAGGGTGCCAGACAGCCACCCACCACAGCATGCCAGACAGCCACCCACCCACCACAGGGTGCCAGCATGCCAGCCACCCACCCACCACAAGGTGCCAGACTGCCAGCCACCCACCACAGGGTGCCAGCCAGCCACCCACCCACCCACCACAGGGTGCCAGACAGCCACCCACCCACCACAGCATGCCAGACAGCCAGCCACCCACCACAGGGTGCCAGCAAGCCAGCCACTCACCACAAGGTGCCAGACAGCCAGCCACCCACCACAGGGTGCCAGACAGCCAGCCACCCACCACAGCATGCCAGACAGCCAGCCACCCACCACAGGGTGCCAGACAGCCAGCCACCAACCACAGGGTGCCAGCCAGCCATCCACCACAGGGTGCCAGCAAGCCAGCAACCCACCCACCCCAGGGTGCCAGCAAGCCAGCCACCCACCACAGGGTGCCAGCCAGCCAGCCACCCACCACAGGGTGCCAGCCAGCCAGCCATCCACCACAGGGTGCCAGCCAGCCATCCACCACAGGGTGCCAGCCAGCCATCCACCACAGGGTGCCAGCAAGCCAGCCACCCACCACAGGGTGCCAGACAGCCAGCCACCCACCACAGGGTGCCAGCAAGCCAGCCATTAAACATTAAACAAAAATTAAACATCTTCAGTACCAGATTTGTGTCAAAAATTGTCTTTATTTTTCAAAACTTTAAATGTACAAAATATCGCACCATATCGGCCGATACCGATATGCGATGGCCAAAATATCGGTATCGGCAACGAAAAACCGATATCGGTGGATCCCTAGTATTTACTAACTGTATGGGGGAGGGACTTGTGAAATGTGGGGTGTGGTTTACAGATGACAGGGCAGGTCTGAAACAGGAAGGGGTGTGGCCTTGACAGGAAGGGATGGGTCATATTTAAATTAGGGGGTGCACGAGTTTAGTCCGGCCTAGGGCAGCCCAAAACCTAAATACACCACTGCACTACTATATGATATCAGTGAAAAGAATGGCTGCACTCCATGCTGGACTCCAAGTCTATTTTATTGAAAAGACTGTATAGCACACACCAAATGACAGAGACAGTGGAAGGTTGACGCGTTTCGCACAAATTTCACGTGCTTATTAATTATGGGTTATGAATAAGCACGTGATATTTGTGTGAAACACGTCAACCTTACACTGTTTCTGTTGTGTGGTTTGTGCTATACGGTCTTTTTAATAAAATAGACTTGGACTCCAGCATAGTGTGCAGCCATTCTTTTCACTGATCCTGTTCTCGGAAGCAATCCGGGGCTTGCACCCATACGTGGAGTTTCACACTGATTGAATAACTCCCCTTGTTCATCCTGGCCAATATATCTTCTATCTGGAGAGCAGTGATGTCACTCCTGTATAATATAACTTATATGCAGAAAGGGATGATGACACTGCTGTAAAATATACCTGTTATATGCGTATGATATGGACTGGGGAAAGGACCCCATGCATAGGCGTTCACAGAACTTTTTTCAGGGGGGGGGGGCATCATTTTACGGTCACCCATGTTCCGCCCCTTTCTGCCCCCATAGATCCCCCTTTAGAGCAGGCCAGGGTCCCCTATAGATCCTCTTTAGAGCAGGGTCCCCATAGGGCCCCCTTTAGAGCAGGCCAGGGTCCCCATAGATCCCTCTTTAGTCTTCCTTTTTCACCTATATTTCCCATGCTACCAGGTTTTCCTGCACCACCAGGTACTCCAGGCTCTCCCTGCAAAGAATATATATATATTTAGCCCATTTAGAGCAGGCCAGGATCCCCATAGATCCCCTTTAGAGCAGACCAGGGTCCCCATAGATCCCCCCTTTAGAGCAGACCAGGGTTCCCCATAGATCCCCTTTAGAGCAGGGTCCCCATAGATCCCCCTTTAGAGCAGACCAGACCAGGGTCCCCCATAGATCCCCATTTAGAGCAGGGTCCCCATAGATTCCCCTCTTAGAGCAGGCCAGGAAATTTCCTCCCCAGAGCCTCACAGGCTAGTGACGTACCGGTACGTCACTCTGCCTGTGAGGGGCTGACCGCCGCAGTATATGTACTTGCGGCGGTCGGCAAGCGGTTAATTTACTGCACCCTGCTCCCTTTATGTTTAAAGATTTTTTTCTTTTTTTTGAATTGGTTCAGCGCATTCCAATTCTGGTATTTTGAGCAGATGACATTATTGCTGTCAAATAAGCTTAAAATAGCTTTAAAGTTTATCATTTGCAATCTTGATAATGCACTCACATAGAAAGGCCCACCTAGATTTATTGCCATAAATAAACGAGAGCATTAGTGCTTTGTAGTTTGGCTGAATGAACTGGAGGAATTCAACTTTGAACCTTAATAAAACACTTTGGGAAAAATGTAAAATAACTTTAGGCATTGCAGAGTGAGCATTTCTCCCTTTTTAGAAGTAACTTACTAGCTAAAGAGAAGGTCCAGCCTCCTTCAGAAAAAAATTATATAAGGACACTTACCTGTCTAGGGAGCCCACAATGTTAGCACCACAGCTGATTTATTACATTGGCTCTCGGGTTCTGCCACCGTCATCAGGGCCGATGATAAGGCAGTACAGCCAGCACTCCTGTACTGGGCTCGGCCACCATGAGTTCAAAACAGGGCCCAGGCAATTGTTGAGCAGGAGGGTAGATTGTACCATCTTATTGCAGACACTAATTTTCTTTTGCCTCCCCCTGCAGTGCTGCCAGCTTCTTCTCTTTCTTCCTCCGGCTTCACTGCAGGGGGATTGGTTCTAGCACATGTGCCCTTTCCATCTGCTGTCCAGGTCCTCTATGTGCCCCTTTCCCTTGCAGCGCTGCCAGCTTCCCTCCCGTCCTCTCCTTCTGACAGCTGCTGTGGGCACACTGGAGTGTTTCAGGATGGACAGCAGGGGAAGGGGCTGGATAATATATAATGTATTGGTCCCTTCCTTTCCTGAATGAACACATTGAGTGATCAGTACCAATCAGTACTGTGTTTACTATGCTTCAGTTTTGTGAATAAACAAGAAGCCTCAGGGCACTTCCAATTCATTCATCTTTGCAGCTGAGGCTGCAGAGAAAGGGACTGATAAATCTATGTCCTTCCGGAGGAAGAGGCCCTGTCAGGTAGGCTGTATGAGGCCTGTGATTTCTAACAGCAGTCCTGACCGCCATTGTTTCTAAGGGAAACCAGTAGTGAAGCCTTGCAGCTTCACAGCCGGTTCCCTACTACACATGTGTGAAGCAGGCTGCACTTTCTGAATGGCCCAGGTGCGGGGGAAGGAGGAGGGGGGCCAAACTTCCAGATGATCTTGCTACGGCAAGGTCTTCCGGATGTGGGGATGGGTACCTGTCAAAAACAGGTACCCGCTCCACCCCGAAAGGCACCAAATGTATCACCAAAGGGAAGGGGTAGGGACGCAGATAAGCGGAGCTTCCCATTTTTTGGCTTTAAGTCACCAGGAAATACTAAGCAGGTTGTATTTGCAAACATACCACACTAGGTAATGCCAACATGTGATGCTGAGCCTCCAATAATGAAATATCTGAAATCCAATGAATGCACAGGGACAGTTAGGCTGGGGAGGAAAGAGCTAGATGATCCTAAAAGTCCCTCAGGAAATTAGGTGAGCTCAATCTGACTTGCATTGTGAGAAGCTCACAGAGTGCAGTCAAATCAGAGTATGCATATTCAGTCAGGGAAAGAGCCTTAACAACTGTGTCTAATTAAAGGGAAGGCTGGAGTTCAGCTTTAGCCCTCAAATACATTGGAGCAACTTGTCATGCAATTTGACAGGTCACATCGCATGACAAGTCGCACCTTATTGTCGGCAATGGCAGTGTTCAAATGGATGCAATGATGCATCAATTTGAAAAAGTAGTTCCTGCACTACTTTTTGCGATTTCGGGTGCAACTTGCAGAGACATCTGTGCATGAAGCCATATATATGTCTTAAAAGATAAAAAATTCCTGCGAGCTACCTCTCAGTACCAGACTTTTAAAATGCCGCAAACACTTCACTTCTCATAAAAGTGTGAACAATCTAAAATATATAAAATTGTGTTGCGCAGATTAAAAATCTATAAAATGAGAAAAATATCTTCAATAAACTGGTATATATACAAGTTCAACTGGATCAAACCCTAATAATCCTCATCGATAAAAAATCTGGTATATATAATTAATGACCTATATAAAATGTACAAAGTGATCGGTGAATAATTTAGTATAATGAATAATATAATAAAACCTAATATACTCTCAATAAATCTGAAAAAAATCCTCCTATAAGTGCGTGGTGCAAATAGTGCGCAATTCCGTTACCTCCCGGGTGGGCAAATATATTGACCATTTCCTACAACCCTTGGTCGTTAAAATGCCCTCGTACCTGCGAGATTCCATGCAGGTGATCAACGAACTCAACAATATCACCTGGCGGGAAAGTCATATATTGGTTACAGCGGACGTTTCGTCCCTGTATACCATAATATCACATCAGCACGGTAGGGAGGCGGTGTCACATTTTTTGGGACTTGAAAGCCTTTTAGGCTTTCAGAGAGATTATATTATTTCTCTTCTGGACTTTGCAATGTCTTGGAATTATTTCTGGTTCAACGGCACCTTTTACTTGCAGAACAGGGGGGTAGCCATGGGCGTGAAGTTCGCGCCCAGTATGGCCAACCTGTTCATGGCCAAGTGGGAGGAGGATGTCGTCTGGAATGTGCCTAGGCCGGAGCTTGTGCTCTGGCGTAGGTACATCGACGACATCCTCTTCCTTTGGGATGGCTCGAGGGATTCCTTGCAGGAATTCATGGAGACCCTCAACAATAACCAGAGAGGCATTAGCCTTACATACGAATCAAGTAGTATGGAGATTCATTTTTTGGATCTCAGAACCCGGATAGAGGAGGCCCAGATTGTGACATCGACGTTTTTCAAGCCGACTGACAGGAACGGATTCATAGATACCACGAGTTGCCATCATAAGGCGTGGTTGGAGTCCGTTCCTGTCAGTCAGTTTTTGCGCTTGAAGCGTAATTGTTCACGAAGGGATGATTTCCTGCGGGAAACTTCTATCCTTAAGGGCAGATTTTTAGAAAAGGGCTATGATGAGTCATTATTAAATGAGGCTATTGCCAAGGCCGACTCTAGAGCCAGGGAGGATTTGTTGCAGCCCAAACAGAGGGATTCACAACAATCCTTTGGTTTTGCCTTTTTTTCGTCATATTCGACCCAACATTTCTCTGTAAAAAAGATCTTACGCCGTCATTGGCATATTTTGAAAATTGATGGGGTGTTGGGCCCCCTCCTACCCCCACAGCCTCAGGTCGTTTATAGGGGAGTTCCCCCCCTGAGGTTACAAGTAGCTCCTAATATTAGAAACCCCCCAAAAAAAGTTTCGTTTTTTCAGCAGGTGGGAGGGTTTTATAGGTGTAGGAGGTGTGCAATCTGCAAATTGAACGTAGAAAAAAGGAGACGTGTTGACACATTTAGATCGGGGGCCACAGATCAGGATTTTACCATAAAACCGTTCATATCCTGTACAACCAAATACGTGGTTTACCTTGTAAGATGTCCATGTGGCCTTGACTATGTTGGCCGCACTATCCGAGAGCTTCATGTGAGGCTCAAGGAGCATGTGGCCAACATAGTCAAGGGTTTTCCCAAACACAGTCTCTCGCGTCATTATGATGAATGCCATCAGAGAGACCCCAGTGGAACTTTGTTTCTGGGCATCGATAGATTAGCAGGCCACTGGAGGGGAAGCAACCTAACGAGGGGTGTATCCAGGCTTGAGACAAGCTGGATTTATAGGCTGAAGTCTTATACCCCCTTGGGGCTCAATATCGAATGGGACTTAAATGCCCACATCAACAATTCCTAGCAACTCTTCAATATAATGTTTTATTGTTCCTGATTTAGAGCTAAGATTCTGATGCTTTTAATAGTATTTTGATATCTGATGTTCAGTGTTTTATCGAGTATTATTACACATTTGTGATTTTATCTGTGATTTTACATGTATTTTAATGTATTTATAATTGTATATGTATCTCGATTTAGTGGTCCTCCTCGCTCCTTAGGTGACCTTTGCATTGGTACCAGTAGATGGCGCTGTCTCCTCCATGTTGCGGTTTTACACTCAATTGCATGTTTACTCACATTTAGGTGTTTGATTAATGCGAAGGATATTCTCTTTGAACATGTGTATAGTGATTGCGGTTGAGGACTTGGCCAGTTAATTCTGTTGCGGGGGTATTTTGATAGATTTTTTTGATCCCCCGGATGTTGCCATAGTCTTTTCTTCCCTTTCCGGTTTAGTGATGTTTCCGGTGTGTGGAACGTACCTCTGACATCCGGCCGCCACAAGTATTCGTGATTGTTCCTCCCTCCTCCGTGGCTATAATTGGTACGAGCGCACCTCGAGGCCGCACCCCTTGGAGGACGAAACGTACGTCGGGTGGCGTTCGTGGTGACGCGTACTACAACGTGGAGGAGACACGGCGGCCATATTCTTGGTTATCCATGTAAAGAACGCCAGGAAACCACCCGGGGAGGACCATACACCACTTTTGAGATGCGAGATACATACCTTCATCTTGTAAGTGTTAACCATATGTGTGCAAATAAAGCAGTCTAGCAGTCTACACTATGTCAGTGTCCCTGCCTTTTTTTGCATATTATACCATCCACCGAGTCTGCCAGCCTGGGATTGGAGAGCGGGTTTATCTGTTTCACAATCGTGTGCTAAGGGCCTGTGTGATCTCTGTCATGGGGATCCATTGCAGCTGGTAAGGAGTGGTGATTGGAGTGCTTTGCGGTGGTGGTTCTTCGGTTCTGAAATTGCCTCATCCTTTCACAAGTGTGGGTTGCACATTTTAAGGACTGCTTTCTTCTCATTTATTTGGGACTGTATCATAGAGCTTAGCGCCACAGTTATTGTGTTTATATTTTTTTGATCTGTAATGTTCCGGATTAGTGTGGCTGCTTTTCTCGCTAGATATTTTATCGATTGTTAGATATTTTTTCATCCTTAGCGCAGCAATATTGTGTTTTATTTTTTTTAGTACTTTAGTACGCAATATACATCAATTTACAAATCACAGTGCTAAACAGTCCTCATATAGCTCAACATAAATATATCCAATAATAAAGTGCAAAATGTATACGTGAAAAATATTGATATATAATTAGTGTCCAAAAATAGAAAATGCAAGTCCTTGTGAATCAGTGTGAATGCTACTTCTTTGCAGTGCTCAAAACCACCTGAAGGTGGCAGGTGCTCCCCAATACTGTGAGTGACCAGAGTGTAACGGATCCTAAAATCACTGTGCACCCCTTTGTGAGTGGGCGCTCACCTTATAAGCGATTATAATAGGCTCATCTATAGGAGCTCCTTCCTGGCGTTGACCCTTCTAGGACTTATTGAACCCGTGGTTAATGGCTCAAAACACAATTCAGATAGGCTCTTACACCGGGAATCAGGTAAATCAATCCATCCAAACCACGACACTAAGTATCACCGTGTAAGTAAGTATCACCGTGTTATATGCAAAAAAAGAAGTCTCCAATAGTGCTTATACCTTGAGTCACGTAGAATGGGTATTTCAATTGGCAGCATAAAGCATACAGGGTAAGATGTTTTTCTTTCTCAATCTGTAACCTGGTTTTATTATATTATTCATTATACTAAATTATTCACCGATCACTTTGTACATTTTATATAAGTCATTAATTATATATACCAGATTTTTTATCGATGAGGATTATTAGGGTTTGATCCAGTTGAAATTGTATATGCACCAGTTTATTGAAGATATTTTTCTCATTTTATAGATTTTTAATCTGCGCAACACAATTTTATATATTTCATATATATGTCTTCATAGTCACACCTTAAGTCACACTGACATGCAACTTTGAAATTGTGTGCTTTCAGATGAAGTCGCACGATTTCAAAGCCACACTCAATGTGAATGAGGCCTTTGGATCCATGGACACTGGCTTAAAAAAACACCAGTGCTCTTGGAAGGAAAAAAATGTTAATTTTGAACGTTTTTGTACTAATGTATAGGAGTGTTTTGTTTTTTTTTCTGCCAGAAAAACTGCTCTTAAAAATGCAAACCTGAAGGGTTTTTTTTTTCTGCCTCTAAACGCTGAGCTTAAAACATGCCTCTTAAAGTCCTTATGTGCATTGACACATAGGATAACATTAGTTGCTTCTACAGGTGAAACACTAAACTCCTCAAAGGGCAGTGTTTTTTTAAACAGTGTTCACGGACACTTAAAGTTTAGATTAAAAAAAAATTAATCTTAAAAATGGAGGGTTAATTAGTATGTTTATGCTACAAGATTTTCTTAACAATTTAACCGGTTGCCGACCGCCGCACGACTATATACTGCGGCGGTCAGCCCCGGCCAGGCAGAGTGACGTATGGTACGTCACTCGCCTGTCACTGACTTGAGAGCCAATTGCGGGCGGGCGCGCGCCCGCTGAGGCACGCGCCCGCCGCGGCTCGTTCACTGACAAGTCAGTGCGTGTGACCGGCGGACCCGATGTCCGCCGGTCACACTACGATCGCTCCGGTGAAGGGAGAAAGGCGGAGCGGCTTATGTAAACAAGCCACCCGTCATTCTCCCTGGTGTAAAAATGAAGATCAGACGGTTCTACTATGTAGGACCGTTGATCTTTGTTTTTACACCAATAGCCATGTCCCTATACAGTTAGAATCACGCCCCTAGGACACACTTAACCCCTCCCTCTCCAATACAGTTAACCCCTTCCCTGCCAGTGTAATTTTTGCAGTAACAGTGCATATGTATAGCACTGATTACTTCAGTAATGTCACTGGTAACCCCAAAAGTGTCAAAAATGTCAGTCAAGGGTCCGATCTGTCCGCCGCAATGTCGCAGTACCGAAAAAAAATCGCAGATCGCCGCCATTACGCGTTAAAAAAACCCACCAAAAATGACAAAAATCTTTCCCTTTGTTAGTAAACGCGATAACTTTTGCGCAAACCAATCAAAATACGCTTTTTGTGATTTTTTTTTACCAAACATATGTAGCATAAAACAAAAAAATTTAGATTTTTACATTTTTTTGGGGGAATTTCATATAAAAAAATGTGAAAAATATTGTTATTTTTGCAAAATTGACGCTCTTTTTTTGTTTATAGCGCATGATCAAAAAATCGCACAGGTGATCAAATACCACCAAAAGAAAGCTCTGTTTGTGGGAAAAAAAGCACGTCAAATTCGTTTAGGTACAGCATCGCACGACCGCGCAATTGTCCGTTAAAGTCACGCAGTAAAAAATCGCAAAAAAACCCCCTGGTCTTTTAGCAGCCAAATTCTCCGGGGCTTAAGTGGTTAAACACAACTTGAATTTATGAATGAAGGTTGCAATTTTCACACAGCCAAGCAGCTTATACTGAGAGCCTGGCTTTAATAGTGGAGCTCTATTGTCATATTTGTCAGGAGCAAAGCAGTGGCAGGAGAGAAATCAGCACAACTTTGACACCCTCTCTACCATCACAGCACCTGAGGTGAGAGTCTTTCCTCTTTTGGCCTGGCCCTGGACATCAGGAGGCTCCTAAGTGTAGCCACCCACAAAGAGGAAAATATGTTTCTCTGGTCCAGGGTCCTGAGAAGGTCTCTAAGAGAGGACTGCATTCTTGAGTGAGGATGTTAGGGACCTCTTAGGTTGATCTTTGGAACCCGGGGTGAATACCCAGCCATATTGGCAGATGGATAGGGTGGATTATCACCCAGCCAAAGAGCAAACTGGACATAGCCTGGGCTGTGTGCGGCTCTGGGGACGCCTTGTGTTATGAGAGCGGTCGGGGCTCTAAGAATGGGTGAAGCGCCCTCCTTGCCCTCACCTATGGCCCTCCAGCAGAAAAAGGTGTTCCACTGTCATCCAGGTCATATACTGTATATCTTAACCCAGAAAATGACCTGCTGAGTTGAATAAGGTGACACACTAATGGAAGCTGATAACAGGAAGCATTCACTTGCAGATTACAGCATTGATCCAGTGAAAGTGGAGATAAGCTTAATCTCCACCATAAACCAATTCTGAGAATTTTCTAACTATACAATGTGCGTATTGTTTGCATGTTACCTGGACTTCCCTCTGCCAACACAGAAATGTACAGAAATAGCCAGCACAGAGCACCAACATATACCATTGCACCATCATTGTATGTGTGGTCTGCCCAGGGTGCCAGTCAGACACTCATCAACAAACCTACATATGCCAATGTGAGTTATAATGAATGAACTGCTTTAATGCAGTGATTGTTAATGTATCACTACGGCTGTGAAAATTATGAATGGGATCTTTTCCTATAAATTGTGGGATGGCAACCCATCAATCGCGATCTACCTGTCAGTCAGGTACCAGGTCAACCAGGTATATAACTGGTAGATTTCAACTGACCCCACCATGTCGCCAGCTCCTGATCCCACCATGCTGCCAGCTCTTGACTCTGCCATGTCACCAGCTTCTGACCCCCTGCAATGTTGCCTCTCAGATGTCAGATCATCACTGAAATGTAAATGCAGAGCTGAAGGAAGTCCCCAGATTATCCCCCCGCCTCTGACATGTCATATGACACAGCTGAGGGGAGACATGGGAGGACTTCCCCCTCCTCCTTTACTAAGCGCCACTGCATTAGAGGCCTGGTGGGAGAACTTTATTAAGGGAGGGGGATAAATGGATTTTTAAATACAGACTTACCTGAAAAATCAATTTCTTGAAGTACATCATAGGACACAGAGCCATAAATCATAACATATGGGTTATTTAGCCACCTTTAGGTGAAAGATACTGGCAACCAATCATAACTGATGCCCCTTTATATAGCCCCTCCCACACAGGAAATACCTTGGTTTTGAAGCAAGCAATAAAGACCCCATAAAAGAGGGGAGGGACCTCTGTGTCCCATGATGTACTTCAAGAAATGGATTTTACAGGTAAGTCTGTATTAAAAAAAACATTTTTCTTTTCGTACATCACGGGACACAGAGCCATGAATCATAACCTATGGGATGTCCTAAAGCAATGCATCTGAGGGGAGGGGGACACCAAAAAATACTGCCATCTGACACCATAAAAAGGATTACACCGCTGCCTGCTAAACACTGCGGCCAAATTCAGATTCCTCCTGGGTCCCAATATCCACTTGATAGAAAAGAGTGAACGTATGGATTGACGACCAGGTTGCAGCCTTGCAAATCTGAGCCATAGAGGCTTGATGGCGAGGTGCCCAAGAGGCACCTACTCCTCTGGTAGAATGTGCCTTTACAGGAAAAGGTGAAACTTCCCCTACTAAATCATATGCCTGGGTAATAACCAGGCAAATCCAAAAAGAAATCATAGATTTAGATGCTGCCAACCCCTTTCTGGGGCCTTCTGGCAGCACAAACAAGCTCTCGGTCTTACAAATCCGAGCTATTTCCTGTAAGTAAAACTTAAGTGCACGCATTACATCACCACCACCATATCACAATCAAAAAGACCAGTTTTCTGGTCAAAAGAACCAGGGAAACCTGCCCCAGAGGCTCAAAAGACTGTTTTGCAAAACTGCCAACACCAAATTTAAGTCCCAAAGACACAATGGTGGCTTCACAGGCGGAAGCAAACGTAACATTCCCCGAACGAAGGTCTGAACCAACGAATGGGAAGCGATCGGTTCCTGGAGGAGAACAGATAAGCTTGAAATCTGCCCTTTGATAGTGCTCAAGGCTAACTTCATATCTACTTCTGCTTGAAGGAAAGCTAGAATTCTCCCGATGATATAATTGTGGGGATGCCATTTCCTGGCCTCACACCAGGCAATGTAGGATTTCCAGCCTCCGCCCCTTTAAGATTAAGGCTTCGATAGCCAAGCCGTCAAATTTGGAGACTGTACAGCAGGGTGGAATATCGGACCTTGAGAGAGTGGGTCCGGACGCAGTGGAAGGTCTCGTCACTGCCAATCTCTGGATTTGTGCAAACCAAACCCTCCTCAGCCATGCCAGAGCTACCAGAATCACTGGCTTCCCCTCTAGCTGGATTCTGCGCAATAGACACGGTATCAGTTGCACCGGAGGAAAGGCATTTATCAGGGAATACTCCTCCCAAGGAGTCACCAAAGCATCCACTCGGACTGTGGGTGGATCCCTGGTCCTGGACACAAATTTCTTCAACTTGTTGTTTGAACCTGGATGCCAACAGATCTACATCTGGTACCCCCAGCGTAGGCAGATTGATTGAAAAATCTCGGGGTGTAAGGACCACTTCCCCGGAAACATCTGTTGATGACTCAAAATGTCTGCCTGCCAGTTCTCTATTCCTGAAATAAAAACTGCTGTCAGGCATGGCACAAACTTCTCTGCCCAAGACAGGATGAAGTCCACCTCTTTCTGGGCTGACCGACTCCTTGTACCTCCTTGATGGTTGATATAAGCCACAGCCGTGGCATTGTCGAGTTGTACCCTGACAGGGTGACCCCGAAGCCTGGACGTCCAGAATTTCAAAGCCTGACTGACTGCTCGGATTTCCAAAATGTTGATGGGAGACTTTTCTCTACCCAAGACTGTTTCCCCTGGACAGTGGCTTCCTCCAGAACCGATCCCTGGCTGGAGAGACTGGTATCTGTAGTGACTAATTTCCAAGTCACTGGAAGAAAGGATTTCCCTTTCTCTGGATTTCTGGTCAACAACCACCAATTTAGACTCTGGTGTACTCTTGGTACCAGAGACATGGATCGGTCCAGAGACTGTACCTTTCTGGTCCAGGCAGAGAGAATGTTGTTCTGTAAGGGTCAGGCATGGAATTGAGCATAAGGAACTGCCTCGAATGCAGACACCATCCTCCCCAATAACCTCATGCAAAGACATATAGAAGAATATCTCAGTCTTACTGTCAGCGAGTCTGTGGTAGTGAGCCCTTATAGATCCCCAGCTCAGGATTGCCCAGCCTGCTTCTTCACCAGGGCCCCTGATGGTGGGAATGGACTTGCAGCAGACTGGAACCAGGTTGCGGCCCCCAGGTAGGCCCAGCTGAGGATGTGGAGACCGCTGGCGTGTGCAGAGTAAACAGGAGACTATAAGGAGATCCAAGAGACAAGCCGAGGTCAGGACAGGCAGCAGACGAACATAGACGAAGAAACGAAGCCGGGTCGGTACACAGGAGATCAGATACAATAGCCAAGGGGTACACGGATGGGAGCTCAGAGAACAGCGATGTTGCTCAATCAAGGAGCAGTGCACTGAGCATGTGTATATATAGGGAAGCACACAGGGAGGTGACCCAGGAAGTGACAGGAACAGTATATAACCCACAGTGGAGCAGGCGACGCCCATAGGAGAACAGAGAAGACAAACACCACATGTGAAGGGAGGCAAGATAGAGGCAATAGCAGCAAGGAGGTAAGAGATACAAACAAAACTACAGGCTAACTTGTGACAGTACCCCCCCCCCTTACGGGGCCTCCCCAGTCGTTTATGCCCAGCCTTGAAAGGAAACTTCTGATGAAAAAGTTTCACCAAACGAGGGGCAGAAACATCAGTGGAAGGAATCCAACATCTCTCCTCAGAACCATAGCCCTTCCAGTAAACTAGATAGAAGAGCCTCCCCCTGGAGAATTTGGAATCCAAGATTTGCTTGATTTCATACTGATCCGTAGTACTGGCTGTTGGAGAAGGATGACGAATAGGACGAGAAAACCTATTTAATGATGTATGGTCTAAGGAGAGAAACATGGAAAACATTGGGGATTTTTAGATGCGATGGGAGACGGAGCTTAAAAGCGACAGGATTAACCTGGCAAAGGATTGTAAAGGGACCAATGAAACGGGGAGCAAATTTCATAGAGGGTACTCGGAGACGGATATTCTTGGTAGAGAGCCAAACCTTATCACCAGGGAGAATTTTGGGGCCCACGCGGCGATGACAATCTGCCGCTACTTTGTACCTGGAAGCCGCCAGATGTAAATTCTTGGAAACATCTGCCCAGATAAAATTGAGAGACCGTTGCATCTCTGCGGCCGCCGGCACCTCAGCAGAGATCGGAACAGGAAATGGTACTGAAGGATGGCGGCCAATACCGTGAAAAAGGGAGACTCACCAGTGCTGGCATTTGCGTGGTTATTGAGGGCAAATTCTGCCCAGGGTAAAAGGTCTACCCAATCATCCTGATGGGCATAAATGAAGGCGCAAAGATACCGTTCTACATTCTGGTTAACCCTTTCCGTTTGACCATTTGACTGTGGATGAAAAGCTAAGGAGAAGTCCGACTTGATTCCAAATGATGTGGCCAGGGCTCTCCAGAAGTGGGCCATAAACTGAACTCCTCTATCTGAGACAATGTATGAGGGCTAATGAAGATGGAAGCCAAAGTGACAGCAGAGGGTAGGCCTGGAAGTGGAGTTAAGTGACACATTTTAGAAAACCTGTCCACCACCACCCAGATAACGGTGGAGCCCGCTGAGGGGGGTAGTTCCGATATAAAATCCATAGAGGTAAAAGGAGACCTGGTGGAGCTGATGTAGGGGACTTAGACTGCACACAAATGGAGCAAGCCTGGACATATTCCTCAATATCCTTCCGGAGTGATGGCCACCAGTAGTAATGCTGCAGGAAGGCACAGGTGCGTTGCACACCAGGATGTCCAGAGAGTTTAGAGTCATGTGCCCATTTGAGAAGCTTGGGGAGAAGGGAGGGCACCACAAAGGTCTTTCCGGGAGGGATACGTGGAGACTGAAGGTGAGTGGAGGCCAGGAAACAATTGGCAGGAATAATAGGTTCAGGTTCAATATGACACTCGGAGTCAGCCACGTCAAATGATCTGGACAAGGCATCAGCACGAGCATTATTGGAGCTGGGCCGGAAGGTTATGTAAAAAATAAACCTGGCAAAGAAGAGAGCCCATCGTGCTTGCCTGGGATTCAAACGTCGGGCAGACTGCAGATACTGGAGGTTCTTATGATCGGTATAGATCCGAATACGATGAGGAGACCCCTCCAGTAGATGTCGCCATCCTTGTAGTGCCAGCTTGATAGCCAGAAGCTCCCGATCCCGATGGTGTAATTTTTTACGCATCAGAAAACTTCTTAGAGAAGAACGCACAGGGGCGGAGCTTACTGTCATGCATTTGGAGAAGGACGGCCCCCACTCCCAAGGATGAAGCATCTACTTCCAAGAAGAAAGGCTGAAGAATGTCAGGACTTTTGAGAATAGATGCCGATAGGAAGGCCGTTTTGAGCTTGTGGAAAGCCTCGACAGCTTCAGGAGGCCAGGTTCTGGCATTGGTGCCCTTCCGGGTCAAAGAGGTAATGGGTGCCACCAGAGAGGAGTAATCAGGGATGAACTGGCAATAGAAATTGGTGAACCCCAAGAACCGTTGTGTAGCTTTTAGACCAGAAGGCTGAGGCCATTTGGAGATGGCCTGAAGTTTGGCAGGATCCATAAGCAACCCTTTATCTGTGACTGTGTAGCCTAGGAAAGGAACTTGGGTTTGCTCGAAGAGGCACTTCTCCAACTTCGCATACAAGCGGTGGTCCCGAAGACGTTGAAGAACTGTACAAACATGCTGACGATGAGTGTTCAAATCTGGAGAAAAGATGAGTATGTCATCCAGATACACGATGACACAAACGTATAGGAGATCAGAAAAAATGTCATTAACAAAGTTCTGGAAGACAGCTGGGGCGTTACACAAGCCAAAGGGCATTATGAGGTATTCATAGTGCCCGTCTCTGGTGTTAAAAGCGGTTTTCCACTCATCTCCCTCTCGAATCCTAATCAAATTGTAGGCTCCATGGAGATCTAACTTGGTGAAAATACGAGCATCTCGTAACCTGTCAAAAAGTTTGCAAATCAAGGGTAACGGGTACCGATTCTTAATGGTGATGGCATTGAGACCTCTATAATCAATGCAGGGCCGGAGTGTACCATCCTTTTTCTCCACAAAAAAGAAACCAGCCCCAGCAGGAGAATTGGATTTATGTATAAATCCTTTCTCCAGATTTTCCTGGACGTACTTAGACATGGCTTGTGTTTTAGGGATGGAGAGAGGGTAGACTCGACCTTGGGGTGGTGAAGTCTCCGGTTGGAGGTCAATCGCACAGTCATAGGGACGATGAGGAGGCAAACTGTCAGCAGCTTTTTTGCAAAAAACATCTTGGAAGGCCAGATAATGATGAGGGAGTATTGGTGAGGTAGTGACCTCAGCCACCGGTATACAGAGAGGTGGAGATACCTTAGGGAGACAGGTCTGAGGGCACTGGGACCCCCAAGATAACACTTGGCCAGAGTTCCAATCCAGATAGGGTGAGTGTTTCTTCAACCATGGAAGTCCAAGAATGATGGGACTAGAAGACTTGGGAAGTATCAGAAAGGAGACTTCCTCCCGATGAAGGACACCGACTTGCATGGTGATGGAGGTTGTTCTAAAGCGAAGGGGTCCGAAGGCCAAGGTCGAGCCATCCACTGCTGATACAGATAGGGGCATAGCCCGGGGGACTAGAGGAATGCCCAGTTCAGTGGTCAAGGACTGCTCAATGAAATTCCAAGCTGCTCTAGAGTCCACATATGCAGAAACTTGGTATTAATTCAGGGCCCAATGAATAGAGACGGGTATAACAAATCGAGGGTAAGTGGCAGAGTTCAAATTCTGGTCTAGATCACCTCCCTCTAAGCGACCTAGACCCGAGAGTTTCCTGGAAGGACAGGGCAGGATTTTATCACATGACCCCCAGCTTCGCAGTAAAGACACAGGCTGAGTCTCAGGCGACGTGACCTCTCTTGTGGAGTGAGGCGTGTCTGGCCCAATTGCATGGGTTCTTCAGAAGCCAATACTGAGGGAGAGATGGGTCGTTCAAGAATGTTCTGGACAACAGGAGCGAAGTAACCCACCGGGGGGTGACGTGACACAGTCTTTTCCAGATCTTGCTCCTGGAAGTGGATATCGATTTGGATGCTAAGGGCAATCAAGCCATCCAAGGTGGTGGGTATAGTTCTGCCAGCTAGTTCATCCTTGATACGATCCGCAAGAACTTGCCAAAAGGTTGCAGTAAGAGCCTCATTGTTCCATGCCAGTTCCGAAGCCAAGGTGTGAAACTGAACTGCATATTGACCAACAGTCATGTTTCCTTGACGAAGACGAAGAAGAGCTCCAGAAGCAGATGAGGCCCTGCCAGGCACATCAAAGGTATTACGGAAAGCTTGTAGGAAGGCAGAGAGACTGGAAACGGTAGGATCCTGACGCTCCCACAGCGGCGAGGCCCAAGCCAAAGCTGGTCCCGACAGGAGTAAAATCATGTACGCCACCTTGGAACGATCAGTAGGAAAGTAATGGCCCGCTAGCTCAAAGTGGATTGAGCACTGATTTATGAAGCCCCGACAAGCTTTGGGGTCCCCAGAGAAGCGAGGTGGCGGAGGCAGCTGGAGCTTTGCAGGACTGACCTCTGCTGGAGGGACTGCGGAAGGATGTGGAGACCGCTGGCGTGTGCAGAGTAAACAGGAGACTATAAGGAGATCCAAGAGACAAGCCGAGGTCAGGACAGGCAGCAGACGAACATAGACAAAGAAACGAAGCCGGGTCGGTACACAGGAGATCAGATACAATAGCCAAGGGGTACACGGATGGGAGCTCAGAGAACAGCGATGTTGCTCAAGCAAGGAGCAGTGCACTGAGCATATGACGCCCATAGGAGAACAGAGAAGCCAAACACCACATGTGAAGGGAGGCAAGATAGAGGCAATAGCAGCAAGGAGGTAAGAGATACAAACAAAACTACAGGCTAACTTGTGACACTTACTACATACCGAACCTGATCCTTCAGGTCTGGGACCTTTCATGCTGGCAAGAATATCTTTGTCTGTGCTGTGTCCACAAGAAGACCCAGATATTCTAGACGCTGGACCGGCTGTAATGCTGACTTTTCCAAGTTCAGTACCCAACCCAGACGTTCTAAGAACTGTACTGTCTGATGGACATTTTGGCTTAGAGCCAAAGCCGATCGATATATTAGTAATATATCATCCAGATATCCTATTATAGATATCTCTTGGGACCTTAAAATAGCCAATACTGAAGCTAGGATCTTTGTGAAAACTCTTGGAGTTGTGGCTAACCTGAAGGGCAGGGCCAAAAACTGAAAATGACGGTTCTCTATTGCAAAGCGTAAGAACCTTTGATGAGCCTGGAATATAGGCAAGTGAAGATATGCATCCTTGGTGTCTATGGATGCTAGAAATTCCTCTCCCTGAAGGGAGGCTACGACTGAACGAAATGACTCCATCCGGAAAGTACGAACGTTCAGAAACTGGTTAAAAGCTTCGAGATACAGAATAGGTCTCACGTCCCCGTTTGGTTTTGGGGACTACAAACAGGTTTGAATAAAAACCCTTGAACTTTTCGTCCTCCAGAAACTCTATTATCACTTTTTGAGCCTTCAGCTGGTCCAATCCCACAAGGAGAGACCTTCTTTTTAGGGGATCTGTCAGTAAACTTGACCGTAAATTCCAATTTGTACCGCTGTGAAATGGTGAAGATAACCCAGTTGTCTTGGATCGATTCCACACAAACCCTTGAGAACTGCCACAGCCTTCCCCCCACCCACAAAGAAGGCTTAGTAGAAGATTTGGCTGATTTATGGGCCCAGGGCTTTTTCTGACCCTGCCCTGAAGGCTTGGTTCCGGATCCAGATGGTTGAGGCCACCGTCACTTTCTGAAAGTAGAAGCAGTAGTATTATGAGTGCTGGGGATTTTGAAAGAAGGATGCTGGCTCTTCTTTTTTATGGGTAGCAATGTACTCTCCCCCCCCCCCCCCCCCCCGAGATCTTTTGGATATACTTATCCAGATCATCAGCAAGAAGGCATTCTCCCTGAAAAGGGAAGCCAGACAGTAATTTTTTACATGGTAATTCCGCAGACCAATTTTTTTTAACCAAAGGATTTCTGCGCATATGCACTGATATCAGAGCAAATCATGACATTTGCCTTATGGAGTCCATAAGAGCATCCACTGCAAAATATAAAGTGCGAGATAGATCTGACAGATCTTCCACATACTCTCCTTGAGAAGGAACTGTCTTGGCCACTCGGTTCATACGGTCTTTCAAAGACTGACAAACTCCTATGACTGCTACTGCTGGTGGTATCGCAGAACCTGCAACCGCAAAGGAGGCTTTCAATAAAGATTTCAATTTCTTATCTGCTGGATCTTTAAAAACCTGGGCATCATCCACAGGACAGGTTAAACTCTTGTTAACAGAAATAGAAGCATCCACAGAGGGTATATTCCATTTCTTAGTAAACTTTTCCTCCGTAGGATACAATAATAAAAACCTTTTGTGAGGAACAAAAATCTTATCAGGATGGTCCCAATCTTTATACATTTCTTGCTCCAAGAGCGGATGCATGGGAAACGTCTGAGGACTATGAGTAGGGCGCAATGAGCCTAGAGAGGAAAAAAAGACTTCAGCTGTCTCTAGGGGAGGAAATTTGTATCCAGACCGGACCATTTCAGTAAGAGACTGAATAAACAATCTCTGGGTCTGAGAGGTAGATAGAGACTCCTCTGACCCTGACTCCCCAGAAGTTGAAACCTCAGCTTGACCTTTATAGGGTCACCATCAGCTACTTCTTCCACATCCTCTGCCCAATCCTGTACTGACTCAGAGCGTGGCTCAGGTGAGGGAGATCTATCACGTTTCTTCTTCTGAAATGCTGCGATGATACCAGCAATCCTACCCTCAAGGCTGGCCTACGCCACAGACACGTGATCTAGGCAGAGACGAACATGCGGACACTTATGTGCCAGGGCTAACACAACAAACAACAAACATATGGGGTGAGAGCAGCTTAGCTGAATCTTGTTTATCACAGCTGATACTATTGAGGTTATCAGCTCAGGGTAAAACACAATGTGAAACAATAGGCAAAGAAAAAATTATTTATATCAAGCTTTGCAACAATCCCATAACAGCCTCAACAAGATGCAACTTGTAAGCATAACATCCACCTCATGGGGGGATACATATGGCACATGGTATCTTATCTTTTAAAAAGGAAAAGTGCATAAAATATTTACAATTTGCAAATATGCCAGCGATTTTTACCTTTTAAGGTTTGTCCTGGCGACCTTCAAGGACTGGGTCCCCAATATAAGAGGGGCCACGGCCTTGGACCTGTAGAGCACCCTGCATGGAGTGCCTTCGGGGTTTGGTATTCCAAGGATCTGGATCCCAGGGTCCAGCGCCTAAAAAGGATAGCATTACAGGCAAAACCTTGTATCTGCTTCCCGAGGCTCAGGTACCATCTTTTTAGCCCATTGAATGTTTAGGATGGATCTGATAGCTTAACCCCTTGGATTCAATGATCTTTGATCAGGGTAAATAGCATAATCTTCTGTCTTCTTTTGAGGAGAAAATAAGAAAAATGCTGAGAGACTCTCCACAGTGACCATCACCTTTAGACACTGGCGAAAAAACTGAGGTACTTCCTGTGTCGAAGGGGTTATATAGGGGGGCATCAATTCTGATTGGTTGCCAGTGTCCTTCACCTAAAGGTGGCTATATGTCCCGTGATGTACTAAAAGAAAGATGTATTTACTAGAAGGGGGAGGAGATATGTGTTAGTTACTCCTGACCTTTGCACAGTGTGTTACTTACTCCTGACCCCTGCACTCTGCTTTACATACTACTGACCTCAGGATGCTGCATTACTTACTCATGACCCCTGAACTCTGATATTGACTACTGTTAGATATTTATTCCAAATTCATAATTCAGCACTTATTGGAATTATATTATATTCACAGCAAGCTTGCAAAATATATGTGATTTTATGATTAATCATAGTATTAATATGTGTGAATGACCTTGATCCGGTGATTAACAATGAGATTCTTCATCTGAGCTGAGACAGTAAAATGTCAGATAATTCTGGAGTATGTAGCTAGTTGGAAGATGACATATAAGGTGTCTGGTATAGTATGTCATGGGAAGTCAAGAATAGGATACATGTGTAATACTATAATAATATAATGAATAATATATGTTCGTTTAAATAATATTAGTTAGGATTAGTGTAATCCCAGTCATAATTAATCGTATTTGTATGTATTTACTTAATGTTATACAAGTTGTATAAGTTGGTTATATGTGTTACTTTTGTGTAAGATATGATGGTTATATGGTTTAACATGACATCAGCCATACTAGACGTTACAGGAATAGGGTGTTACATGTGGGCTTGTCAATCAAAGATCCATATATGACTTTATGAGCTTAGTACCTCCTCTTGTATAGAATAACTGAAGTTAGCAGAAATTATGGATGATGCCATACAAGGCTTGGAGTATTGGAAGTTCATGACATATACATGTAAGATAAATTGCCATGAGATTGAGAACTCAGAAGAACACACAGACACTCAAACTAGGAAAGATCACACATATCACATCCTCTCCACACAAATCTATTCATAGTCCTTTTTGACAACTTAAGCAGGTGTTTTGCTCTCTGAAACCTAGCAACGTCATTTCCTGCTTCTAACTAGACTTGACATTTTACACTGAAGAAGGACACAGAGGAACACACATGTCTATACTGCCATGATTTCAAGTTTGACATTTTTTCCATGAATTACTGTTTTTATTCCTCATATTTTTACCTACACTGAACTGAACTGTTATACCTTTTACATTGTATTGTTGATGCCAAGTGTGTTTGAATAAAATCACACTTTGTTTTTAAAGTCAGTCTGGCTATCAATGCTAATCAAATCGAAACGCCTAAAGAGATTAGAATATTAGAGATTTATTCTATATTTTACAACTACTGTACTGATCCCTGCACTGTGTCTCTTGACCTTTGCACTGTACATTAGGTTATACTGACCCTGGCAATCTGCAATACTTTCTCTTGACCACCGCACTCCGCATTATACTACTGACCTCGGAACTCTGCATTAATTACTCCTGACATCTGCACTGTGTGTTACATATTACTGACCCCTGCAGTCACCTGCATTAATTACTCCTGACTTCTTCACTCTATGTTACATGCTACTAATGACCTCTGAGTTACTTATTCCTGACCTCTGCACTCTACATTACATACTACTGACCCCTGCTTTCTGTGTTACTTAATACTGACCTCTGAACTCTGCGTTGCATTCTACTAACCCCTGAACTTTGCCTTACTTACTACTGACCCCTGAACTCTTTCAACCTCCCTTACATTATTATAGGGCCTTGCTAGGTTATCTCCTTAAAAAAAGCATGCTGCACAAGATTTCTGGTATCTTCCATGTTGTTCGGGTAGATCTCCTCCCCAGGATTGTCTACCCTGACGTACAAAAGATTAATGCTAGCACTTTTTTTATATGCATTAATATGCATTATTAAATTTGTGTCAGCAATAGAAACAGAACAATTAATCAATTAATCATCATATAGTGATGCCTTTATAACATTCAACTCCACCCTGGGTCCAATCTAAATTGCAATTCTGATGAAACTGCTGTTGATTCTCAACGCCACTAGAACAAGGTTTATATCTCTAAAATTCAGCACAAATGTTTTTTGCTGAAACAAAACCAATTTGTCCCCTAAAAATGATCCCACAGTAGCAGAGTAAAATAGGGTACACACTATAAGAAAATTGGGCAAACGATCGTCCAATTTTTCACAGCAAATCGGAACCGAGGAAAGAAATAATGTATGAAAATTCTCATACGACAAAGGCTTTTTTTCCCCCATATTTTAAAAATATAAAATCATATAAAAATGGCACACATAAAATGTAAATTGTTCGTTCTGTTCCCGTACAAGAAAAATTTTGAAGTTTGTCCCTTTTCGGAAATTTTCGCTGGAAAGGTCGGCTGTCGAAAATCGTATGATTATTCCTTCGATGAAAATGGGAAAGGGAGAAAACAGCACAGACCTCGCTGTTTTCTAAAACCATGGGCACCTGTTAGAGGAAACGGAACTGGATGACAGCACTCCGATACAAACACTTTTATTCAAAGCGTTAAAATTATGAATCAACAGCAAAAGGTGGTAAAACAACAGGGTACAGCTAACGCGTTTTCACACCTCAACTGGTACTTGATCATCATCAGACATCCATTTAGGTATATACAAACCCGATTCCAAAAAAGTTGGGACACTGTACAAATTGTGAATAAAAACAGAATGCAATGATGTGGAAGTTTCATATTTCAATATTTTATTCAGAATACAACATAGATGACATATCAAATGTTTAAACTGAGAAAATGTATCATTTTAAGGGAAAAATAAATAGATTTTAAATTTTATGGCATCAACACATCTCAAAAAAGTCGGGACAAGGCCATGTTTACCACTGTGTGGCATCGAGGGGAAATGGTGAAGATAACCCATTTTTTAACAGTCTGCAAACGTCTGGGGACTGAGGAGACAAGTTGCCCAAGTATAGGAATAGGAATGTTGTCCCAGTCTTGTCTAATACAGGTTTTTAGTTGCTCAACTGTCTTAGGTCTTCTTTGTTGCATCTCCCTCTTTATGATGCGCCAAATTTTTCTATGGGTGAAAGATCTGGACTGCAGGCTGGCCATTTCAGTACCCGGATCCTTCTTCTACACAACCATGATGTTGTAATTGATGCAGTATGTGATCTGGCATTGTCATGTTGGAAAATGCAAGGTCTTCCCTGCAAGAGACAACATCTGGATGGGAGCATATGATGTTCTAGAACTTGGATATACCTTTCAGCATTGATGGTGCCTTTCCAGATGTGTAAGCTGCCCATGCCACATGCACTCATGCAACCCCATACCATCAGAGATGCAGGCTTCTGAACTGATCTCTGATAACAACTTGGGTTGTCCTTGTCCTCTTTAGTCCAGATGACATGGCGCCCAGTTTTCCAAAAAGAACTTCAAATTTTGATTTGTCTGACCACAGAACAGTTTTCCACTTTGCCACAGTCCATTTTAAATGAGCCTTGGCCCAGAGAAAACGCCTCCGCTTCTGGATCATGTTTAGATTTGGCTTCTTTTTTGGCCTATAGAGTTTTAGCTGGCAACGGTGAATGGCACGGTGGATTGTGTTCACCGACAATGTTTTCTGGAAGTATTCCTAAGCCCATGTTGTGATTTCCATTACAGTAGCATTACTGTATGTGATGCAGTGCCGTCTAAGGGCCCGAAAAACAGGGGAATCCAATATGGTTTTTCGGCCTTGACCCTTATGCACAGAGATTGTTCCAGATTCTCTGAATCTTTGGATGATATTATGTACTGTAGATGATGATAACTTCAAACTCTTTGCAATTTTTTTCTGAGAAACTCCTTTCTGATATTGTTCCACTATTTTTTGCTGCAGCATTGGGGGAATTGGTGATCCTCTGCACATCTTGACTTCAGAGGGACACTGCCACTCTGAGAGGCTCTTTTTATACCCAATCATGTTGTCAATTGACCTAATAAGTTGCAAATTGGTCCTCCAGCTGTTCCTTATATGTACATTTAACTTTTCTGGCCTCTTATTGCTACCTGTCCCAACTTTTTTGGAATGTGTAGCTCTCATGAAATCCAAAATGAGCCAATATTTGGCATGACATTTCAAAATGTCTCACTTTCAACATTTGATATGGTATCTATATTATATTGTGAATAAAATATAAGTTTATGAGATTTGTAAATGAGTCCATTCCTTTTTACTCACAATTTGTACAGTGTCCCAACTTTTTTGGAATTGGGTTTGTAGTATATACACAGACAAATGTAAAACCCTTGAAACTATTAACTAATCCAATTAGACACATCTGTGCATGTCAGAATTTTAGGCTTGCCATACATGTTCAACTATCTTTTACAATTTTCCATTAGATTTCCCTAAACTATGTAGTGCAAGGGAATGCCTAATTGGATACAAATGAAAGTTGTTTAGCTTTCACCTCATATTATATTTTTTTGGTAAATCTAAAAGAAAATTGTACAAGAAAATTGAACATGCATGGCCAGCGTAAGGGATCATTTAAATAAACAGGTGATCGACTCTAGAGGGCAGTCCTTAGTTAGCCAAAACAGCTAAACCATATGGCTGAGGACTGCCCCCCCAGAGTCGATCACCTGTTTATTTATTGATCTGTTAGTCTGACATGTGCAGGTGTGTCTAATCAGATTAGTTAATGGTTTCAAGCATTTTACATTTGTCTGTATATACAGTGCCTTGCGAAAGTATTCGGCCCCCTTGAACTTTGCGACCTTTTGCCACATTTCAGGCTTCAAACATAAAGATATAAAACTGTAATTTTTTGTGAAAAATCAACAACAAGTGGGACACAATCATGAAATGGAACGAAATTATTTGCATATTTCAAACTTTTTTAACAAATAAAAAACTGAAAAATTGGGCGTGCAAAATTATTCAGCCCCCTTAAGTTAATACTTTGTATTGCCAATTTTTACTGCGATTACAGCTGTAAGTCGCTTGGGGTATGTCTCTATCAGTTTTGCACATCGAGAGACTGAAATTTTTGCCCATTCCTCCTTGCAAAACAGCTCGAGCTCAGTGGGGTTGGATGGAGAGCGTTTGTGAACATCAGTTTTCAGTTCTTTCCACAGATTCTCGATTGGATTCAGGTCTGGACTTTGACTTGGCCATTCTAACACCTGGATATGTTTATTTGTGAACCATTCCATTGTAGATTTTGCTTTATGTTTTGGATCATTGTCTTGTTGGAAGACAAATCTCCGTCCCAGTCTTAGGTCTTTTGCAGACTCCATCAGGTTTTCTTCCAGAAAGGTCCTGTATTTGGCTCCATCCATCTTCCCATCAATTTTTTTTTTTTTGAACCAAACAAACGTTTATTGAGTTAAGCACAACATAGAAATATACAAAAAAAAATATCGTCAGACATATGCACAAATATAGGATTACATAGTCAAAAAAACGTAAGCATCACACTGGGCAAGCAATACAAGATATGAGATGCAAACAATAAGATAACAATGCACAGGACTTGTTGTGAGCAGAACCGGACTACCCATCTCAGTCCAACTCATAGTAGAGGCCATGGGCGCAGGCCCAGAAACCAGACTCCATGCCAAGGCATAAACATACAGTAACCACTGTTTCCTAATTTTCACATGTATCAGGGGCCTCCAGCCACCTATCCCAGATTTTGTTATACCTTTTGGGGCAGTCCCTATTAGTATACATGACTTTCTTGAAAGGGAGAGCAGCGCTCACCGCTGCCTTCCATGCCGAAAGGGTAGGGGACACAGGTTGCATCCATTTCAAGGCTATAACTTTCCTGGCAGTAAACAGGGTCTCCCGGAGAAATTAAACCATATGTTTGTCCGCGTCAGACTCGGGAAATATCCCAAGTAGGCACAACTTGGGGTCCAGGGTAGTCGGGCATCCCATGCGGTCATGCAGGAACCGGACAACTTGCGTCCAAAATCTCTGCACGCCCGAGCAGGACCAAATCATGTGCCCGAATGTACCCCGGGAGTGAGAACACCTAGGGCACGCTGAGGAGCGGGAGGAGTCAAAGCGAGCCAGTCGCACAGGAGTAAGATACGATCTGTGGACAATGTAGATTTGAGTCAGCCGGTCCGACAATTTAGGAGAGACCAAGGTACATGCCTCCAGGGCTTCGTCCCACTCCTCATCCCCCAGCTCCCCAGCATCGCCCACCCAGGATCCCCGCACCCCATAAGCCAGATCAGTCACCCGCTTGGTGCCTAACAGTTCATAGAGTAACGAAATGAGTTTGCGCTGCTCCTGGCCCCTGATCACTTCAAGTATGTCAACTGACGGTAAGTCCGGGATTGCACGGGCAAATTGTCCTCTCAAAGCGTGGGACAACTGCAGGTAATAAAAGTGCATGGATGCCGGGAGATGGAATTCCTCCTGGAGCAGGCCAAAAGACTTAACAGACCCAGCAGAAACAACATGAGATAACAAATAAATACCCTTACGGATCCATACCCCAGGGTCAGGGATATGGAGGAGTTCCGGCAGCTGACGGTTGAACCACAAGGGGGTCATGGAATGCAAAGTCGCATCCCCGGTTCTGGACAATGCCAGGTCCCAGACCCGTCTATGATGGAACGAGAGACTACCCCGAGGAGCCACAGGCGTAGACCCGGCAACACCTCTAAGGACATCACAGAACGGGTGGGGGAGCCGCGACTCTGCATTTCCACAGACCAGTGCCATATACCTGTCCGAATCCTGTTTATCCAGATGAAAGAAATGCGACAATTGGGCGGCTAGGTAATACCGTGCTAATTCTGGAACCGCCAAGCCCCCTAACTTAGTGGGTTTCTGGGTGTGCCTCCAGGACAGCTTGTGTCTGGAGGAGCCCCAAATAAACGATCGCAGCAAACTCTCAAAGAGTCATAAAATATTTATACGGAATATAAACTGGAGAGTGCCACAGCAGGTATAGGATTTTAGGGAGCAGGATCATCTTCACCAGGCCCACCCTGCCCATAACGCCCAAAGGTAACCGAGCCCAAACTTGCGTTTTGTTCTTGACCAAGGCAAAGAGGGGTTCAATATTGAGCGGGTTGTAGTCAGTAAGGGATCTAGTCACCCGAACGCCAAGATGTTTGAATTCCGACACCCGCGACAGGGGGAGCGACGCTTGGTCAGCTGCTGGGGGGAAACTGTCTATAGGAAGGACGAGGGACTTGTCCCAATTGACCGTCAGTCCAGAAAATCTCCCTGTATAATCTCCAGGGCGCACCTCAAAGAGGGTCCGGAGTCTGCCAGGTATAGGATCGTGTCGTCCGCGTACAGCCCAACACGTTCCTCAAGGTCCCCACGGCAGAGACCAGTAATGCCTGGGTCCGCCCGGAGGGCCATCGCAAGTGGCTCGACCGCCAGAGCATACAGCAGTGGGGAGATAGGACATCCCTGACGCGTGCCACGAGAAAGAGGAAAGGACCTAGAAGTCCAGCCATTGGCTACCACCCGGGCCCGAGGTTGGCTGTATAATACTGTAAGCCATTTAATGAACTTCGGGCCGAACCCAAATTTGCGGAGACACTGCCACAGGTAAGACCACTCGACCGAGTCGAAGGCCTTGGCGGCATCCAATGTCACAACCACCCTGGTACCAACGCAGTCATGGGGGGCCTGCATGTTCATGAACAAGCGCCTGGTGTTGAAGGCCGTATTCTTAGCTGGCATGAATCCCGTCTGATCGGGGTGTACCAAGGAGAGGATCACCACGTTGAGTCTGAGGGCAAGCACCTTAGCCAGGATTTTAACATCGCACTGCAGCAGTGAGATGGGCCTGAAGGATTCCGGATACCAGGGATCCTTGCCAGGCTTGGGGAGCAAAATGATCAGTGCCTCACGCACCGAGGCGGGTAGAGAGCCCAACTCAAAAGCCGCCTCAAACACCGCGAGCAGACGGGAGGTCAATGACTCCGAATACTGCAAGTAAAACTCGATGGGAAGGCCATCAGATCCAGGCGCCTTAGCCCTAGTAAAACAAGAAAAGGCAGATACTATTTCAGTCCGAGAAATCGGGGCCTCAAGTACCGCGACCTGTTCAGGTGTCAGTGTGGGGAACTCCAGGGTATCCAGCAAGCCCGCCAGATCTAACGGGTCATAATTCACCTTAGAGGAATAAACCTCGCTAAAGTACGAAGCAAACTGCTCCGCCACAGCCGCGGGATCCGAGGAGTCCCCCAACACCGAAGGGTGAAGTGTAATCACCACGGGCGGTCTATCGTCCATATGTGCCAAATAGGCAAGCAATTTGCCCGAGCGCTCACCATGTTCATAAATACGTTGTCGGCTGAAAAATAATTTATGATTAGCCCGTTCCTGAAACATATGGTCCAGGGCCCTAGACCTCAGTTTAAGTTGAGAAAGTGCGTCCGGCGTTGGAGAACTGGCATACTCAGCCTCCAGTTCAGTCAATTGACGTTCAGCAGTAAGGAGGTCGGTCCGCGACGCCCTCCGATGTCGAGCTATACGGGACGTCAAAAGTAGACGGGCATGGCCCTTGAAGGCCTCCCACACCGTCAGCACAGAAGCAGTGTTAGAGTTAGAGGTGAAAAAGAAGTCCCATTCCGTCGTCAAGGAGTCAAGGTCCGGAACAGTCTTAAGCCAGAAAGGATTTAAGCGCCAGTGCCTCTGAGGAGGGGCAGTAAACGGGGACAGAACAGTCATATATGGGGCATGATCCGAGAGCAGTCGCGGGCCAAAGCGGGCACTCAGGAGCCTGGGCAGGAGGGCCTGGGAGATCCATATACCATCAATCCTAGACATGGTGGAGTGGGAGGCTGAGAAACACGAGTAGGCCAGTGCAGTGGGATGCAGACACTTCCACGAGTCAAGGAGGTGACAGCTGGATAGCATTCTATGGAAACGGGTGGCCCTATCTGGGTAGGGCGGGGAGCCCGGTGCACCCACCCTATCCAGAGAAGGATTGGCGACTGTATTAAAATCTCCCAACCAGACTGCAGGGACCGAGGGAAATCTCGCCATAAACAGCATGCCCTCAGTCAGAAGGGTAGCACTAAAAGGGGGAGGAAAGTACCATGCTAGGATAAGTATGTCATGCCCCCCTACAGCTCCAGCTACAAATACATATCTACCTAAGGGGTCCGTCACTACCTCCTTCACCGCAAAGGCCACAGACCTAGAGACCAGCAGCGACACACCCCTCGAGTGAGAGGAGTGGGACGCATGAAAGGCCCAGCCAACCCACGGTCTGCGGAGGGCCCCAAGCAGGTTACCCTCAGCATGCGTCTCAACTAGTGCAATGACATCCGCTCTCTGCTCCTTGAGATAGGACATGATAACTGTGCGCTTGACCTTGTCTCGGATGCCCCGCACGTTCCACGTAAGAAAGGTCAGCCCTGCCATATCATCAGAGAGGAGAGAACATTTCGTGGCACAGGATGGGGGCAGCACCCTGGGTCAAACGTGACCCGCACCCGCCGCCCATGACCCAAAGCCCAGGAGTCCAAACATATAGTGTGAGAAGATAGGGCAGTGCAGACACACACCACTGTCCATGACCCGGAGACCATAAACTTAACTAAACAAAATATAAAAAAGAATGCAGTGCAATCATAAGGCTGTACATAGGATACATAGCAAAACTCAATAAACAAAAAACCCCACCCCCCACCCAGCCCAACACACACCCCAACTTGTGTGAGCATCAAACCCAAAACCAAACAGTTCACGGGCAGCCGTGACCAGCGGCCCCCGGCAGTACCCCCATATAGGGAGGCCCCCCAGAACCAGCCAGCACACCGCTCACCCATGAGGGCGAACAATCTCCGAAGAGGAGCCCCATTGCTGGGGCACAACAGTGAGCACAATTCGTGTGTCCAAAGGTTCATAGTACCCAAGGTGGGCGTAGAGGCCTCCCGGCTAGAAGGCAAAAGAAAAGAAAAATGGGTCCATATCGGTAAAGCAAACGTGGAGAGCAAATAGTATAGGGCAGTCTTCTCAGGGGGTGAGGAGAGGGGAGAAACGTGGGGGAGGACATCAAATGGCTAGAGAGGGACAATAGGACTGGGAAGGGCATCCAGGCAGCTCGAGGTGGGTTGCAAGCCAAAGTCACCAATGGAACAGGAGGCAGTCCGAGTGCCAGCGTGAGTGTCCGTGGTATGAGAGGCAGGGGAGGAAGGAGGGGGGAGAAGGGGCATGAGGGAAGCAACCAGCAGGATAATGCAGGCTAAAGAAAGTACAGTCATCCTAGGCACAAAAGGGGGGTAGGCAGTGGGTAGACAACCAACACTCATGGCAGACAATCCAGCCAGGCAATCGCGGCGTGGGGGTCCTCAAAAAAGTGTACCCTGTCCTCTCCAACTACTCGAAGCCTGGCAGGGTAGAGCATGGCATATTTGAGGTTGCGGGTCCGAAGGCGCCGTTTCACTTCACCAAACTGGCTGCGCTGTTTCTGGACCTCCGCCGAGAAGTCCGGGAACGCCATAACCTGATGATTGTCCAGCGGGATATTCCCACGTTCCCTGGACAACCTGAGGACCGCATCCCTGTCCCGAAAGTTCATAAATCGGGCGATAAAGACCCGGGGAGGGGCGCCCGGTGGTGGCTTCTTCGCAGGCATGCGATGCGCCCTCTCCACGACAAAAGCCTGAGAGAATGCCTCCCTGCCATAGGACTTAACCAGGAGGTCCTCCAGATACGTAGCAGGGGATGTCCCTTCCACAGCCTCAGGCAGTCTAACAAAACGGATGTTATTACGCCTGGCTCTATTCTCCATATCGTCCTGTTTGTGAAGCAAGTATTGAATGTCTCTGGCAGCTTGCTCAGCAGCATTTTGCATGGGGGGTAAATCATCTTCCACCCTAGAGATCCGTCCCTCCACCTCCGTCATCCTACCCCGCAGCTTCTGGAAATCCTGCCGCAGCAGGGAAATGTCCACCTTGATTTCTTCAATCTTGGTGGTCAGGGATGCCTTACAGTCCGTTATGGCGGCTAGGATGACCGCTTGGTCCGCGGCCTGGGAGGCTGCAATGGGAGCAGGCTGGGACGATCCGCCATTTTGGGCCGCTCCGCTCCCCTCCTGGCGCCGAAACTTGTCCAGCTTAGCTGCAGCCGCAGACGGCCGGCTCGGCGGGGACATGTCCAGATCCGGATGGCGGGAGTAGTCGGCTGCGGGGGGTGAAGACAGCACTCGATTTCGGGGGCCACAGGATGGTTTAATCGGATGTTTGCCGGGAGAGCCTCACGAGCACACGTCTGCTCACATCGGTCTTCAGGCCACGCCCCCATCTTCCCATCAATTTTAACCATCTTTCCTGTCCCTGCTGAAGAAAAGCAGGCCCAAACCATGATGCTGCCGCCACCATGTTTGACAGTGGGAATGGTGTGTTCAGGGTGATGAGCTGTGTTGCTTTTATGCCAAACATAACGTTTTGCATTGTTGCCAAAAAGTTAGATTTTGGTTTCATCTGACCAGAGCACCTTCTTCCACATGTTTGGTTTGTCTCCCAGGCGGCTTGTGGCAAACTTTAAACGACACTTTTTTATGGATATCTTTAAGAAATGGCTTTCTTCTTGCCACTCTTCCATAAAGGCCAGATTTGTGCAGTATACGACTGATTGTTGTCCTATGGACAGAGTCTCCCACCTCAGCTGTAGATCTCTGCAGTTCATCCAGAGTGATCATGGGCCTCTTGGCTGCATCTCTGATCAGTCTTCTCCTTGTATGAGCTGAAAGTTTAGAGGGATGGCCAGGTCTTCGTAGATTTGCAGTGGTCTGATACTCTTTCCATTTCAATATTATCACTTGCACAGTGCTCCTTGATTGTTTAAAGCTTGGGAATTCTTTTTGTATCCAAATACGGCTTTAAACTTCTCCACAACAGTATTTTGGACCTGCCTGGTGTGTTCCTTGTTCTTCATGATGCTCTCTGCGCTTTAAACGGACCTCTGAGACTATCACAGTGCAGGTGCATTTATACGGAGACTTGATTACACACAGGTGGATTCTATTTATCATCATTAGTCATTTAGGTCAACATTGGATCATTCAGAGATCCTCACTGACCTTCTGGAGAGAGTTTGCTGCACTGAAAGCAAAGGGGCTTAATAATTTTGCACGCCCAATTTTTCAATTTTTTATTTGTTAACAAATCTTGAAATATCCAATAAATTTCGTCCCACTTAATGATTGTGTCCCACTTGTTGTTGATTCTTCACAAAAAATTACAGTTTTATATCTTTAAGTTTGAAGCCTGAAATGTGGCAAAAGGTTGTAAAGTTCAAGGGGGCCGAATATTTTCGCAAGGCACTGTATGTATGTATATATATATATATATATATATATATATGTAGCACCCTACAGGTAGGTGCTAGGTAAATGCATAGTGGGTCTTGTCTTCCTAACAGCAGGGCCATGTTTCTTTTTGCTAGGTAGGTTGTCATGGTTTCCAAGTGTGTCTCCTGAGAGGGGAGTCTCCCCACTGGCTCTATTAGAGGCTTCTGATAGGGCAGTGGAGGAAACCCAATCAGGGGACAAATCCAAGCCTGTAACTACTCTAGAAGGCAGAATATGCTGCAAAGGATTCTGGGAGTGGGTAAAAGTTTGGGGAAAGCGTGTGACACTGTGTCTTTGGCAGGAGCAGAGTCCAAGGAGGGAGATAACGGCTGTCTCTCCTCCTGTCTGAGGAAGTGGATGTCTTGGGGTGTCGCCTGAGGATCCAGAGAGAGTGCTGAGTTGAGCTGAGGGGATCCGGTGTGCCGAGAACCAGTGGAGAGTGAGAGGGGTCCAGTCCCAGGAAAGCCTACACAGGTCGTGAGTACTGAGGATTGCCCCTGAGGGTCTGCCTGAAGAGTTAGAGGAGACCACTCCGGAGGAGGTTCTGGGATCCAGTGTCAGCTAGCTGTAAAGGGGGTACCTAGGTTGAGGAACCTGAAGGATCAGATCGGGTACATAATCAGTGGACCCTGAAGAGCTAAACGTGTAAAGGGAGCGCCTGCGGTTTGGGCCCTGAATTGTACAGAGTACCAGTTGAGAGTTGCAGCTATACAGTAATTCACAGCAAGCCATCTCCAGCCAATGGTAAGCTGGAGAGAGTGGTCAGAGACTTTGCATTTCAGCAGTGTCAGTAGTTCTATTCTCCACAGTCCTGAGTCTTCTGGACCTAGAGTCGAGGATTCAGCACTTCTGTCAAGTTACAGTGTGTTCTAAGCGTCAGTGAGCGCTGGCTAGCGTCGGCTGGCGTCAAGGCAGCGTTAACAGACATTTTCCGGATAAAGTCCCAAGTTGTATCTATTTAAGCCTAAAGGAGTATCCCACTCATTCCCTTCTCCCATCCCCTCTATCTACAATAAAACCACAAAACAAAGATGCCGGAGTTGTCAATGTCTCAGTTCTCACACCCAGGGTCGCAGCTCACATAACAGGTAACAATGGCAGACCCACATCAGGCCCAATGCCTGGAAAACCTGCTATATATATATATATATATATATATTATATATATATATATATATATATATATATATATATTATGTGAGGGATTAGCTCGGTGGCGGGTGTGGATGACCCCTTGGGGGGTGCGTTTTCCCAGAGAGGTAGCCGACAAGTGCTTGCAAACAAACAGTGTGGTTTATTAAATGGTGTTTTCTTCACCAGGCTGTATGCAGCAAAACATCCAAAATAAAATAAAACAGAAAATAAATCCTTGCCTCTGTGGGCGGCTACCTTCTCACAACTGGAACCTGCCTAAGTGTCTGTCTCCAACCTACCGTCGGGCAGACTTCCTTGTCCTACAGCGGACACTCAATAGTCCTTTTATAATAGCTTCACAGGGCAACACAGTCCTTTTGTTTCTTTCACATCAACAGTTCGTCTTCTCACCTTTGAGACGTATTCACCCTTGGTTACCGTCCCGGGCACACATCACTCCGGGGGGTCTTCTCCCAGGCCCACACATCCTGTCGGGAGGCACACGCTGACTGTCCTCCTGCTCCCAGCCCACATGGCTTCAGGATGCAGCTTCTGGAGGCAGCAAACAATAGGACTTTCTCTGAACAAATTATAGAGCCTTAACTCCCTCATTCTGAACAGGTGAAGGCCTTTCAACTTCCTGCTGGCTAGCTCTGTAGCCAACACCCTAAATTAATTAATGGACTTTCTAAATCAGGTGGAAATGTATCTCCTTCCTGTGACTACATTCCCAGATTTAGCTGACTTCCTGTCACATACCCCCCCCTCTTGTTTCAACCCTAGGGTTGGGACACATATTTCCAGGCACGCATGTGTCAGGCACTGCTGACTCACTGATAAGCCTCCTATTATCCTCAAGCTTCCGGATGAAACTGTTGTGTCATCTTCATTGACGGATTTCTCATAAATGCCACACAGTTTGTCTCTCATCTCATATACACATTCTTCAACTGCATTTTTGGCATCATTTTGCTCCTTCTCGTTTCTGTCATCTTCATTGACAGCTTTCTCATAAATGTCAGACAGCTTGTCCCTCATAACCGTCTGTCCAATCCACCATGGAGGACCGTGATCCATAGGCAACTCAATTGGGCTAGTCTTAATGTCTTCAACATTCTTAAGACGCCTCTCTCTGCAATCCATAAATGTTTTCCACAAAACTTTGAGAACCTTTGCTTCACTAAGCTTTGTTCCAAGTAGGGACTCTTGACATCCCTCTGTGACTTGAGTTGCCTCTCCATACATCTGTACACAATCATTGACTTTTTGTTGTAAAAGGGAATGATCTTCCTTCTTGAGCTTTGCTTGCTCTAAGATGCTGTGCAGAGGATTTTCCAATTGAGACAACAGGCTGTCACACATTTCTTCAAAGTGACCCCTGTTCCTTTTCCCAGAGATATCAATATCATTCACCAAACATTTCATATTCATAGGCAGATCTGAAGCATTTGCACTCATCAACTTCTTAAACTTTTCGCCCTCCTGAGCGAGTCGCAGTAAAGGCCTACTATTTGATTTGATATTCAGTTTATATTTCTTGCCAAACTCTTCACAGAAGAAGCCAACCAGAACATCATCAACTTTCCTTCCACCAACATAGGGGTCAAAGGCAACAACACAGTTGAACCCAGCGATCTGGGTGGTATCCATTATAGACCTCCTCTCTGCATCAGTGAAGAAGCATGGAACTGCAACACATTCTTTTACAGGTTTCTTCAATGCACTTTCTGCTGAACTATTTGACCGCTCAAGGTCACCTAGTTCTTTTTCTCTATCTGAATTCCACATGGAATGCATCTCAAGATCACGATCAAACTTCTGCCACCCGTCTTTCACCAGTTCCATTTTGGAAACACTCCCTGAAAGGCACTTATTCATTTGCTTCACGTTTTCACCAACAGCCTTAGTTTTCTCCACTAGGTTTTCAGCCTGAACTGAGAAATCACCACATTTCTTACTCAGCTCCTTTGTTTGCTGAAGTTCTAATGATACATTTTCCAATGCTTGAAGTTTTTGAAGGAACGGTTTATTCCAAAGGGGTGATTCAAGCCACATGTCGTCACATTTCTGAGGCTCACTCAGGACAGACCCCAAAACACTGATCCTTTTAAAAACTGCATCAGGCACACTATCCCCTCTTTGGGACAGATCCTCTGTTGCCTGGAATTCCTCTTCCAGTTCCTGCAACGGAATCTTCATCTCTTCTACTTGCTGTTCTAAGGTTCGCTTAGACTTTTCTAGCTCCTGAACGCTTTTCACAACATCATCCTTGGAGCTGACCAATTCTTCCATTTCTGTACGCAGCTGTTTAACACTTTCTAGTTCAGCCTTACACTCTAGAGCTTCCTCCAAAGAGCGAGCCAAGAACAGGGCTTTGCTCTCGTTATCACGCACCTCCGTTTCTGCACGTGCGCGTTCTTCTGCATATTTTGCAGACACAGTCTTCTCTTCACCAAGCATCTGATCAAACTTCTTTTTCACATCTTCAACACACTGTAATGAACCAACGCTTTCTTCCATGCGTTTTTTCATATCCGCTATCTGAGCTTGCAATGTTGCGACTTGCTCTGATAGGTTTTTCTTTGCTTCCGCCTCCTCTTTTAATTGTTCCAGGAAGCCATTTTTCTCATCTTCCATTTGTTTGAGCTTTGTGCTAAAACTCAGCCTTTGACACCTCTCTTCCTGTAAGAGTTCCTGCGTGTCTTGCAGCTGCGATTCCAAGATAGAAAAATCTTCCGCAATTTCTCTAGATTTGCTGTCTGCTTGAGAAAGCTGGTTTGTAACATTGTCCAACTCAACCTGCAGTCGGTTTGCCTTCTCTGACAGCTTAGCACACAATCGGTCACCTTCTGACACCTTGACTTGCGATTCCAGAAGCTGTGCCTCTACTTTTTCCCTCTTATGTTCACAATCTCCTTTTCCCTGCATAAGAGCCTTCACCTCATTGGCTAGCATCTGGGAATAAGAATGTAATTCTGCCACACAGGCTTCTTTCTCCTTTAACTGCTGCTGGACACGTTGGGCTTCCCCTTTTCTTCCATTTTCCGTTGCAAGGCATCCAACTCAGCCCTGCACACATACTCGGTTTCCTCCAAACCGATGGCCTCCATTGGCTGCTGGCGTCTCTGTTTCCAGCCTGCCATGCTCTCTTGATGAGCCTTTTGTTGAGCTGCAAAGCTCTGCTGAAAATCCGCATTTGCCTGCTGTTGAGCTGCATTTGCTTGCTGTTGAGCTGCATTTGATATAATCAGATGTTTCAACATCTCCTCCATTTTGAGTTTACTTTTCATCTGAGCACACTGCGTCTCCATAGCGGTTTCATCAGTGTTGCTAGGGACAACAACCTTCCTCTTTAGTAGACTCTCTTTAGGCATGGATGGGGCTGGTTCAGACGGCAACATCCCCTCCATCCATAGAATCCGGTCTCTCATTTCATCTATCTTTGCATTCTTCAGGCGTTTTGAACGCCCCATCTTCAATAACTCCACAAACAAATTTTTCACAGTCCAGCAAAAATTTTTCAGACCACTGTCTCTTTAACACATGTAGTTTTTCTCTCTCTCTTGCAAGATCTCTTTTCCTGCACACACAGTTTGTGCAGTCACTTGCACCAGACACAACAAAGTTCATCAAATAATTTTGAGACCGCTGTCTCTTTAAAACACTTTTTTTTTTCTGTCAGGATCTTCTCTCCTGCACACATAGATTGTGCAATCTCATGCACCAGATAAAGTTCATCAAACATTTGCACTTCCTTGCAGGGATCTCTGCTTATGCCTGCCCGCATACCTCCACCATATGTGAGGGATTAGCTCGGTGGCGGGTGTGGATGACCCCTTGGGGGGTGCGTTTTCCCAGAGAGGTAGCCGACAAGTGCTTGCAAACAAACAGTGTGGTTTATTAAATGGTGTTTTCTTCACCAGGCTGTATGCAGCAAAACATCCAAAATAAAATAAAACAGAAAATAAATCCTTGCCTCTGTGGGCGGCTACCTTCTCACAACTGGAACCTGCCTAAGTGTCTGTCTCCAACCTACCGTCGGGCAGACTTCCTTGTCCTACAGCGGACACTCAATAGTCCTTTTATAATAGCTTCACAGGGCAACACAGTCCTTTTGTTTCTTTCACATCAACAGTTCGTCTTCTCACCTTTGAGACGTATTCACCCTTGGTTACCGTCCCGGGCACACATCACTCCGGGGGGTCTTCTCCCAGGCCCACACATCCTGTCGGGAGGCACACGCTGACTGTCCTCCTGCTCCCAGCCCACATGGCTTCAGGATGCAGCTTCTGGAGGCAGCAAACAATAGGACTTTCTCTGAACAAATTATAGAGCCTTAACTCCCTCATTCTGAACAGGTGAAGGCCTTTCAACTTCCTGCTGGCTAGCTCTGTAGCCAACACCCTAAATTAATTAATGGACTTTCTAAATCAGGTGGAAATGTATCTCCTTCCTGTGACTACATTCCCAGATTTAGCTGACTTCCTGTCACAATATATATATATATATACCTGTATGTATGTCTGGTACTTCAGCTATGATCAAGCACTAGTTGAGGTGTGAAATGCGTTAGCTGTACCCTGTTCATCGTTTTAACGCTTTTAATAAAGGTGTTTGTATCGGAGTGCTGCCATCCAGTTCCATTTCTTCTATGTGTTCCTGTTGCAACCAGGGCCAGCACCCGATCCATTCTCAGAGGCAGTTGGGTAACAAAGAATGTGATTCTTTCCTGGAGCAGTACTATATTCCTATACATATTCATGGGTACCTGTTGCCGCGTGTGTTGAGTGGGCTCTTTCTCGTGGACTATATGCACTCTCTCACATTTTATTTTGTGAGTATATACTATGCTGTTTTTAATAAAGCTCTTTGATCTTTTTACTATACCAAAGGTCTGCGCTGTTTTCACCCTTCCATTGCATTTGTCTTCACAGGTGGAGTTCCCTGTCCCTAATTATAGCAGCACTCCTCCTAGTGTGTAGTAGAGATGGGCTCAGGCGTATTTTGGATTATAGTCCCAAACCACCTGCCCGATTCCACCATGAAGCCGACACTGCACACCACTAATCACAGACATTGAGAGATTTCCCGGTTTGTGAAGCTGTGGTCCGGGAAATGTCTCACTTCCTGTGATTGGCAGTGTGCAGTGTCAGCTTCCTGGCAGGATCGGGCAGGTGGGTTGGGACTAGGATCCCGAACACGCCTGAGCCCATCACTAGTGTGTAGTAGTTGTGTGTCTAGGTGTTGGGCTACCTGCTCAGCAGTTCACAATATTGATTGCTGTATTTATATTTATAATTTGAGGCCATATTTAGTAGGGAAAGATCGATTATCAGTAAAGCCGATATATCGAGGGCCGATATGTACTTTCCCCGATATATCGGAATCGGCCCCGGAGGTTACCTATATTGCCAATATTTCAGGAAGGTGCATGTATCGGAGGAGCGGGAGGGGACGTCCCCCCCCTCCCGCTGCCTTCCGAGGCTCGCCCGGGTCTCCCGTCCCACCAGGAGACCCGGGCAACCAGCCTGCAAGGCCGTCAAGGACCAGATCAAAGCCGCATTCAGCTCTGATCGGGTCTCCATGCAAAAACCTGGAAGTGATATCATGACATCACTTCCGGAAGTTCTGGGTACTGGCGCCAGATGATAAAAATTTACAGGTTTAAAAACAGCGAAACTTGGCGTTTTGAATGCTTTTAAGTACAGAGGATGGGTTTGGGGTCCTTTAGACCCCCAGATCCCTCCACAAGAGTACCTGTCACGAAAATAAAAAAAAAATGTTTTTAAATGTACAAAAAGATCGGCCCATACCGGCCGATAGCGATATGCATTGGCCAAAATATCGGTATCGGCAACGAAAAACCGATATCTGGCAATCACTAATAATTAGCCTTCTGATATATTATGGTCAATCCAGGAAGAGTGTAGCGCTGTGAGCTGAACACCCTCCTGGTGTAAACATTTTTCCTGTTTTTTGGAAGAGGACAAGCATGGACTGCTAGCAATAATATTTCAATTCTTCTGACGTACAGTATTGCAGTGTGGCTTTTTTTTTTTTTCTTTTTCAAAACGAGGAACCCCCCAAATTCAGATTTTAATTTTTATTAACTGGAAGTGCAGCTGGATATTTAAACATTTTAAAAAAACTCCTGAAAACTACACAAAGTGTGTATTACAGAGCTGCAATAATGTAAAATTGTGCAGAAATAATTGGGAAGCTTCTGACAACTCTTCCTGGAATGATTAGTCCAAAAACAATCTGAGCCACTCCCTTCCACAATTCTTCCAGGGATGCTAAGATTGAAGGGAGGACCTGGTGGAATTGGAAATAAAGCTAAGGTGGGTTCAGGGAAAAGCATAAGCAGATATAAGGCAGGAACAGTCTTTGGCACTGTCTTTGGTCCTTTTCTCTCAGAAGACTTTTGGAAATCTACACTGCCAAAAACCAAAAAAAAAAAACCCAACATCATTCCGATGTTAGGATTACCGCTAGTCAGTGGCGTAGCGTGGGGGGTGCAGGGGGGGCCAACTGCACCGGGCGCAACATTTGGGGGGGCGCATCCGCAGTGTCACTCTGTCTGTCTGACTCTGACATACACAGTTCACACACTGTCTGCGGCTGCCTCCATCTTTAGGCTGGGAGATATCCAGCGTGGCTGCCCTATGGATGAAAATGGCAGGTCGGGACGGGGCTGGACTGTGCCTCACCTGTCCATTGGTGTAGGGTGGGGTGGCGGTGCCTCTCCTCACTGTTCAGTCAGTTTAGCAGCGAGTGAGTAAGCAGCCTGGCGCTGTCACAGAGTGGGTTTTTTTTAATCGCCTGATTAGAGCCAGAGGCTCTAATAGGCTTCAAAAAAGGGTGGACCCAGGGCGCAGAGCAGTGCGCCCCGAGCCCACCCATTGTGTGACAATAGCGAATGAAGATTTGCTATTGTCACACGGATCCTCCTCCTTGCCAATCAGGAAGCGGGTCCGAGACCCGCTTCCTGATTGGCCGAAAGGCGAACACATGCCATTGGCCGAGGAGGAGGCGGGAGGACTCAAGAAGATGTGGGGAACCGAGGAGAAGCCGCCGCTGCAGGTATGTCTCTCTGCAATGAAAAGGGGCACGCTGGTCTCTCTGCATTGAAGGGGGGCACGCTGGTCTGTCTGCATTGAAAGGGGGCACGTTGGTCTGTCTGCATTGAAAGGGGGCACGCTGGTCATTCTGCATTGAATGGGGGCACGCTGATCATTCTGCATTGAATGGTGGCACGCTGGTCATTCTGCATTGAAAGGGGGCACGCTGGTCTCTCTGCATTGAAAGGGGGCACGCTGGTCATTCAAACTTGTATTTAGATGCATTTTACTTTAATTACATCAGTATTTTCATAACAAACAATACATGTGCTTCGGGGGTAAGGGTTTATTTAAGAGACTCGAGTGCTAAAATCCCACGGGTTAGGGGGCGCAAATTACTTGCCTTGCCCCGGGTGCTGACAACCCACGCTACGCCACTGCCGCTAGTGACCTACAGATTCGCCAAACTCAGTCAAGGTAGCAGCTTTCGGATTACCCTACTGACTCTTCGAAACACACCTGTGCTCTACATTGGTCTCAGACGTGGAACGGTGTCAGACAAATACCATCTCTGCAGGAAGAGGATAATAATAATAATAGGATGACATCTGTAGCACCAACCCCCGCAGGAGCTGCTGATTAGATTATTGGGTCTACGTCCTGCCTAACAACCCACAGAATTGGCTCGAACCCTCCCTAGGCACAACTGACCCAGAATAGGACTGGAATACCAAATGGCTACACAGATTGGAATATAACACTTCAATAAATAATAATGACCTGTTACCTCTCTCCAGCTGCAGTCCTTCTGGGTAATACAAGGTGACCACACACAAGCTTGCTTTTAAAACAGGAAAGTTATTTACTGTAAATCAAATAAACAGTTTCGATACAGTAAAATATGACTTTGTAAAAGGATATACTAATTAATTAATCAAAGATAAGATAAATACTGTGATATCACTCCTCAAGGGCACATTAATTGTTTCAGGAAATGTCTCAGAGCCTATAGGACCACCATCTTAATCACTATTATACTTTTGGAGATAAGGCTCAGCATTCAGTTAGACACAGTATCAGAATGTCAGACCTATCTGAGTCCGCTGTTTCTTCTCTATATCTTCGCTAGCAACGTTGGTGCACTCGCAATTTGTAATCCACATTGAGGATGGGTGATCAATAGAGAGAATGGCAGCAAACAGTTAGTAATCACCGCGGGGTGTCTGTGCAGGATTGCCGGTAAAACTTCTGTGAGAGATGTACTGGGCCACCTGGTATATTGCCTTCTACTACTCTAAGGCTAATCCTGACTAAAGTTACTTCTTTGATAGATAGAGTCAGTTTTTGGGCAGGTGCCCTCTCACCAACAGGACTGTCTCCCAGGAAGCCTCCGCTGCTGTCTCAGTCTCCGGCCTCTGTCACCAGCCGCGCTAGGTATTTGGGGTGGATGAGTCTGGTCTCTGTAGAACATCGATGGGACCTCCAGGAGGGATCCTCTACTGGAGATGAAACACTGCAACTTAGTCACTTAAGGCCCAGGAGTTTCGGCCTAGCATACAGCATCAGCCCACAGCACTGGCATCCTGCTTGTCTCACTGTGTCTTTCCCAAGAGAGTGAGCCTGGCTCCTCCCTTCCTTTATAAAGCTTCCCCCAGAAGGCTGTGCGGTGCAGCAGTGCACCCTGGTACTCTCAAAGCACTATGGGCGATGAAGACTGCTCAACTTCCTGAAAGGAAAATAACATCAAAAGAAATTCCATAGCCGCTGCAATGTGTCCTTTTGGCCACTAGATGGAGCCGAGTTCCTCTCAAATGTCAAGCAGCAGTCTTTTAGAACTTGTATAATGGAAGACCCCGCTACACACTCCCCCCACTTGAGAAACTTTGGTCCCCAAAGAGGACAACAGCATGTACTCCAGTGCATATGTTGGCAGTACACAAAAAAAAAACATTAACATATGCATAACAGGGAATCATCTTCCTTGTCATAAGCAGAGTTCAAACTTAACAACTGCATATTACAACACAGGTTCGACATAGGAACCTCCCACCAATTGTCGGGGGAGGGAAGGTAATTCTGTTCACAGACCCCTGACACTTGAGTGGCTTGTACAGATGTGCCTGGGGGTGAGCTAGGGTTGTCCTCCACCAAATCTGCGGTGGAAGAACTAGGCTGATCAAGAGTTCGTTTGGAAGTAAAGATAGCCTCTTCTGAGCATTCACCCAATTGGTCATAGGTCAGTCTTTTGGGTGGGTGAATGACTCTTCTTTCCCTCTGTTCTTTGGGATGCACGATCTCAGAGGTACTAGGACCAGCCACTTCTGGGGATTCTTCAATGTCCTCCTCCTCATGTTCCAACACACAGGAATCTGATGCTTCAAGAGCGGTCAGTTCTTCTTCAGAGGAAGGTGCAACCTCCTCCTCAGGATCTTCATCATCAACTACTTCTTCTGGAAGCATGTGGAAAGGTATGAATTCGGGGGCTTCCGCCCGAAGGGTTCCTCTGTCAGCCAATTCGGATGAAGACAGGGAGGCAGGTGTGGGTTCTGGTAACTGAGACGACCACATCCAGTCAGGTACCTCCTCTTCATCTTCCAGATCTTCAGATGGAGAATTTCCCTCCCTCACATCTGGGAGTGTCGACTGAGATCTGGTGACTGGTCTGGACAGGCGAGAGGTCGAAGGGGTCTCTGGCGAATCTACGACAGGAGGCATGCGAACTGCTTCAGAGAGAGGCAGTAAATGGTTCCTATGCCAAGTCTTCAATGGACCCACACTTCCTTCAGGCCGAATTTGATACACAGGGAGGTTTGGTAGTTGCTTGCAGATAACATAAGGTTGGGACTTCCAGCGGTCTGCCAACTTGTGTTTTCCCGGGACACCCAAGTTCCTCAACAATACCCTGTCCCCTGGTTGCAAGTCTTGGATCCGAACTTTTAAGTCGAAATTCCTTTTATTCCTCAGTCCACGTTGATCAGATGTGGCCTGAGCTTCATCATAGGCCGATTTCAGACTCTTCCGCAGTCGGTCCACATATCCCTTGTGCGATGCTGAAGAGGTGTGATCGGGCGAGATGCCAAAGGCCAAATCCACTGGCAATCGAGCCTCTCGTCCAAACATTAGACGATAAGGGGAATATCCAGTAGCATCACTGACAGTACTATTGTAGGCATGCACAATGGCAGCTACATGTTTGCCCCAATGCTGTTTCTTCTCTGAGCTTAAAGTCCCCAACATGTCCAAAAGAGTCCTGTTAAATCGTTCCGGCTGGGCATCCCCTTGTGGATGGTAGGGAGTAGTTCTAGTCTTTTGGATGCCTAACAGATCTAACAGTCTCTTGATCAGTCTGCTTTCAAAGTCTCTTCCCTGATCTGAATGGAGGCGTTGTGGTAACCCATAGTGTACAAAGAACTTTTCTACAAGAACTTTGGCTACTGTAGAGGCTTTCTGATCCCTTGTTGGGAATGCTTGGGCGTATCTGGTAAAATGGTCTGTTACCACAAGGACATTCCCTTGGCCACTCAGATCAGGCTCTAGGCAAAGGAAATCAATGCACACCAGTTCCATGGGTCCCTGGCTTTGCAGATGGCCCATTGGGGCTGCTTGACGTGGCAGAGTCTTCCTTTGTATACATCGGACACAAGAATGACAGTATCCTTCAACTTCGGCCCTCATACAGGGCCAGTAGAACCTGTCTCTGACAAGCTGAAAAGTTCTTTCAGGTCCCAGATGGCCATGATTATCATGAAGAGCAGCCAGAACTCTCTCCCTGTATTTAGCTGGTAAGAACAGTTGCCACTTCTCCTCCAGATCTTCAGATGGGCCTCTTCGGTAGGCCACCCCTTCTCGGATCTGTAACCGGGTCCACTCTCTATGCAACAGACGGGCCCCCTGAGGAGAGTCGGTGAGAAGCAACTCAGGGCGCTGGATCTCCAAGGCTTCCAAAAGAAGTTTTCCCAGAGGGTCTTCCAGCTGCTCCTTCCTCAAGTCCCTTTTGGACAGCCGGGGTAAATCTTCCCCTTCAACCTGGGTCACCCTGCAATAGTATTTGGGTACTCCGACAGCCGAAACCCCAATCTCTTCGGCTCTTGATCCTCCTCTGGATCGAAGTTCAGTTCCCTGATATAGGGCACGCACCCCTTCTGGAGCCAAATGGGTCCATTCTTCATCAGGTTCGTGTGGTGCATGCAACCTTCTGGATAGGGCATCTGCATCCCTGTTCCCGATTCCTGGCCGATACTTCAGGCTGAAGTTGAAGCTAGAGAGGGCAGCCAACCATCTGTGTCCTGTTGCATCCAGCTTAGCTGTAGTCAACAGATAGGTAAGAGGATTATTATCCGTCTTGACAATGAATTCAGCTCCGTACAGGTAATCTTTCAGTTTGTCGACCACTGCCCACTTTAAGGCCAGGAATTCAAGTTTGTGGGTAGGATAATTCCTTTCAGCAGGTAGTAGACTCCTGCTCACGTAGGCTACGGGTCGCAGGTGGCCCTCATGTTCCTGGTAGAGTACCCCACCCAGCCCATCTCGGCTGGCATCGACATGTAGTTCATATGGTTTCGTGGGGTCTGCGTAGGCCAACACAGGGGCAGTGGTTAGATTCTTTTTCAACTGAATGAAAGCCCCTTCACATTCTGGGGTCCACTGATCCTGGATGGACTCCTTGGCCTTTCGGGGTCCCATGGTGGACTTCATTGGCTTGACCAGTTCAGGAACGTCATCTTCTTCGTTCTTTAGTAACTCATTGAGGGGTCGGGCAATCTTGGCGAACCCCTCTACAAACCTCCTGTAATAGGAGCAAAAACCCAGGAATGACCGAAGTTCGGTCACATTTGTAGGTCTCGGCCAGGAGGCGACAGCATCCAGCTTGTCCGGGTCGGTGGCCACCCCTTCTTCAGACACGATGTGGCCCAGGTAATGGACCGAGGACTGATAGAATTGGCACTTCTCAGGAGAAAGTTTCAGGCCTTCTTCATGTAGCCTCTTCAGGACCTTTTCCAACCTCTCCTCGTGTTCTTCCAAAGTTCTGCCAAACACGATAACATCATCCAAGTATACCAGTACCTCTATCAAATTCATATCTCCAACGGTCCTTTCCATCAGCCTTTGGAAGGTAGCAGGGGCCCCTGACAATCCCTGAGGCATGCGATTGAACTCAAAGAACCCCACAGGGGTGATGAAGGCTGTCTTCTCCCGATCTTCAGGGTGCATGGGGATCTGATAATACCCACTCTTTAAGTCCATCACACTGAACCACTTCGCCCCTGACAGGCTCTGTAGGGCGTCTTCGATTCGAGGAGTGGTATACTGGTCTGGGATGGTTCTTCTGTTCAGGGTTCGGTAGTCGATACAAAGCCTCAGAGATCCGTTTTTCTTCCGGACTACCACTATCGGAGAAGCATATGGGCTCCTGGATTCTCGAATAACCCCAGTCTTCTTGAGTTCCGCCAGCTGCTGACGTAGATCTTCTAAGTCACCTAAGGGAACTCGCCGGACTCTTTCTCGGAAAGGTTTGTCCTCACTCAGGCGGATCTTATGAGTGGCACTCCTGGCGCATCCCACGTCGAACTCATCCCTAGAAAATATTCCTCGCCATCGAGCAAGTTGTGCCTTGGCCCTCTTCACCCATTCTGGTAGGAGGGCAGCGTTTCCAGAGCAGAGCTCTTCTATAACATCTTCACCCCTTCCCTCCTCTTTAAGATCAGATGGGACAACTGGGGTAGCCGGGTTAACTTGGCCCAACAGCACTCTGGCCGGTACCTTCACCGGTGTAGTAGAGGTGTTTCTGACACTCACTAAAACCCTTCCATGGTTTTTCTGTAACACCTTCAAAGGGATCACTTCAGGGATTACTTCTATCCCTCTCTCCTCTTCCTGTGGACCTGATTCAAAGATGATAAAAGGGCCCGGCTGTTTCCATGTGAGTTTAACGGAAGCTTTCAGACAAGCCACCTCTCCTGGCTGCAAGACCTTTTCTGTTCTGTCCAACTTCCAGAGTCTTCCAACTCCTTCTGCAGGAGTCTCTTGCTCCAATACTAATCGTTGATAGGCCTGCCGTAGCATGGGGTGAATCCTTGGCGCTGGAGCATCCTGTCCCTGGACCAGTTGTGTCAGGAGGCGCCTTACTAGGTCAGTGTTGGTCCCTACGATGAGCGAGCTTTTGTTGGCCCCTGGCGGACGAGGACAGACCACCGCTAGGGTGTCGAAGGTTTCAGCTTCACCAGCCACTGATGGATCAAAGGTCAACTTGATTGGCAGATACCCGTCATAGGGAAAACTTTGAGTCCCGATACCCCATATCTCCAGATCTTCCAACTTCTGCAGAGGTAGATGGGTAAGGTGTTTATCATAGAAGTCTCTATACAGAAGAGTCACTTGGGCCCCAGTGTCAAGGAGGGCTCTTGTGTAAATTCCTTCTACCTGGACAGAGACTACAGGGGAAGGCCCGACCAAGTTAGTTGGGAATTCTCTTGAAGTGGCCTTGTTGTCTGATTCAGTTCTCTGCACCCAGGCTCTTTTCTTTTTTTTTCTTCTGGACTTCAGTCCCCTCTGGGCCCGGTGTGCATTGATTTTCCTTCTCTCAGTAGCCTGGAGTATAGAACTAGGGGCGTTGTACCTGGATCTGACTCCCTGACTCAGATTCCCTGAATCATTGAGTCTCTTGGATTCCCTTGAAACTGGCGGGCACCCGGTCGACTCCTTCACGGGTGCCCTCTGAAGTTTTTCCGCTGGCTTGCGAGGTTCTGAGGCGACATTTCCTGGGCTGGGACATACTCCTCTAACATGTCCTACTCCCCCACAGTTGAAACAAGTTAGCGATCTCCTAGGTCTCGGTTCCGGGTCTACTCTAAGATTAGAAGGTTTTTCCGGCTTCTCTGACACGTTCCCATCAGTTAGAGTAGATGCCTGACTAGTCAGGATGGACACCATTTCTATCAACTGGGACACCTGGGTCTTTAGGAGTTCAACTTGCGAGTCACTTTCTTTTGCACTTATCACTCTGACACGAGCAGTTGAGTCAAACTGCCGACTCTTCCTTTTGTTGTCCAACATGACCTCTTCTTCTCTGACCATTCGGATCAGGTCAGGGTATTCCAGAATGCCACCATCTTGGCGAGTTCGCAACAGTATGGCAATGGGATCTAAGGGTTGAGCCCCTCTCAGCACCTGCCGTGCACGAGTCTCATCTACCTTCCGGGGGTCTATCCCTTTCTTTAACAAGATCTGGTGGATGATCTTATCTAGGCGTCTAATAAATTCGGACAACTTCTCTTCCTCTTCTTGGTAACAGTGGTCTAACTGGTAAAGAAGTTCAGCCACGTTCTCCGTCCGACCAAATACATCTTGTAGAATGTCTAGATAATCCTGTGCAGTACAGTTCTTTTTGCTTAGCTTGAGATTACGTACGGCCTCTAGTGCAGGTCCCTTTAAACTTTCTGTGATTCTCTGTTTCTTGTGCTGTTCTGGTACCTCCCACTCTTCCAAAGCCTGAGTGGCGGTATCTAACCACTCTTCAAACCCATCTTCTGTCGAAGGCACAGGCTGTTTCCCAGAGAATGTCCTGAGCTTCCTATATTCAGTCATCAGATAGTTTGGGGAGTCCTTACTACATTTTGCTACGATTTCCCCGAGAACAGCACACAGTTCTGAGCTAAAGGTAGACAAAGGTGGTGACTCTGGACTCCCTTCTTGGACACCTTTTTCTTTGCTGGATCCCCCAGGAGTGGTGGATGAGGGACCTTCAGTAAGTACTTCTGGATGTATTAAGAAAAGTTCTGTTTGGTCAGTAGTCTTTACACTGGTTCCCTTAAAGTAATCAGGGACCCCCTTCCTCCACTCACACAATGCATACGTGTGTGGAACGGTGGTGTCTGTCTTTATGTCAGTCACCCAGAATTTCCTGTCTGTGGACAGTGCCCTTAAAACTGGGAGGAGTTTTTCCTCAGTCCAGACCTCTCCCTTGATTTCAACCACCAGGCCATTTTCCACTACGACATTCTCTTCCCTGCACCACTCGGCTGCAGCGGTAGGATCCATTTCTGCGTTGAGGGGGATTCTGTGGCTGAGAGGGTTGTGTTGCAGGACTGTAGATAATCCCGGACGAGCCCCCACGTGTAGCACCAACCCCCGCAGGAGCTGCTGATTAGATTATTGGGTCTACGTCCTGCCTAACAACCCACAGAATTGGCTCGAACCCTCCCTAGGCACAACTGACCCAGAATAGGACTGGAATACCAAATGGCTACACAGATTGGAATATAACACTTCAATAAATAATAATGACCTGTTACCTCTCTCCAGCTGCAGTCCTTCTGGGTAATACAAGGTGACCACACACAAGCTTGCTTTTAAAACAGGAAAGTTATTTACTGTAAATCAAATAAACAGTTTCGATACAGTAAAATATGACTTTGTAAAAGGATATACTAATTAATTAATCAAAGATAAGATAAATACTGTGATATCACTCCTCAAGGGCACATTAATTGTTTCAGGAAATGTCTCAGAGCCTATAGGACCACCATCTTAATCACTATTATACTTTTGGAGATAAGGCTCAGCATTCAGTTAGACACAGTATCAGAATGTCAGACCTATCTGAGTCCGCTGTTTCTTCTCTATATCTTCGCTAGCAACGTTGGTGCACTCGCAATTTGTAATCCACATTGAGGATGGGTGATCAATAGAGAGAATGGCAGCAAACAGTTAGTAATCACCGCGGGGTGTCTGTGCAGGATTGCCGGTAAAACTTCTGTGAGAGATGTACTGGGCCACCTGGTATATTGCCTTCTACTACTCTAAGGCTAATCCTGACTAAAGTTACTTCTTTGATAGATAGAGTCAGTTTTTGGGCAGGTGCCCTCTCACCAACAGGACTGTCTCCCAGGAAGCCTCCGCTGCTGTCTCAGTCTCCGGCCTCTGTCACCAGCCGCGCTAGGTATTTGGGGTGGATGAGTCTGGTCTCTGTAGAACATCGATGGGACCTCCAGGAGGGATCCTCTACTGGAGATGAAACACTGCAACTTAGTCACTTAAGGCCCAGGAGTTTCGGCCTAGCATACAGCATCAGCCCACAGCACTGGCATCCTGCTTGTCTCACTGTGTCTTTCCCAAGAGAGTGAGCCTGGCTCCTCCCTTCCTTTATAAAGCTTCCCCCAGAAGGCTGTGCGGTGCAGCAGTGCACCCAGGTACTCTCAAAGCACTATGGGCGATGAAGACTGCTCAACTTCCTGAAAGGAAAATAACATCAAAAGAAATTCCATAGCCGCTGCAATGTGTCCTTTTGGCCACTAGATGGAGCCGAGTTCCTCTCAAATGTCAAGCAGCAGTCTTTTAGAACTTGTATAATGGAAGACCCCGCTACACATCACTAGTAAACAAGGAAACACATTTCAGGGATAGTGCCTCTCTGTCAGGACTAGGATACACACTTCTGTTTCCTCCTCACATCCAACTGCTGGAAGAGATCCTGTCATTAACTTAAAAGTTGCAAGTACAATCACAAAAAAATCCGTTTTAAGCACTTTAAATGCTTACTTTCAGCATTTTCTTTTCTTTCCATAACTGATATTTATTCACTTGCAATGTGCCTTTGAACTTGCGAGAAAACTTGACTAGTGCAGGAAGAGTCAATTTCCTAGTACAGAGTCCTGCTTTCTTGCAAGTCATAGCCATTTACTCTTTGGGGGTGTGTTATTACTATTTGTAATATTTAAAAAGTGTTGCACTGCTCAAGACAACAACGATATGTGTAATAAACACACATGAACAATATGATGAGTTTTACACTACTCAAAACAACATAAAAAATTATATATAATCACTTGAAATAAAAACTCTACATACAGTATCTCACAAAAGTGAGTACACCCCTCACATTTTTGTAAATATTTTATTATATCTTTTCATGTGACAACACTGAAGAAATGACACTTTGCTACAATGTAAAGTAGTGAGTGTACAGCTTGTATAAGGCTAGGTTTCCACTAGTGCGGCTACGAAGTCGTGCTACTTCTAGCACGACTTCGTAGCGAAAGTAAACTGCGGCTTCAGTGAGACTTGTCCCTAATATATAGAGGGAAGTCGCACTGAAGACGGCTCAAAAGTAGTGCACAAACTACTTTTGAAGTCGCCGCAACTGAAGCCGCGGCAGTGGAAAGGGGCCCATTGAAAACAATGGCTTTTGACTTGCTGTGCGACTTGACATGTGTCAAGTCGCACCGCAAGTTGCACTAGTGGAAACCGAGCCTTACAGTGTAAATATGCTGTCCCCTCAAAATAACTCAACACACAGCCAATAATGTCTAAACCGCTGGCAACAAAAGTGAGTACACCCCTAAGTGAAAATGTCCAAATTGGGCCCAATTAGCCATTTTTCCTCCCCGATGTCATGTGACTCATTAGTCTAACAAGGTCTCAGGTGTGAATGGGGAGCAGGTGTGGTAAATTTGGTGTTATCACTCTGACTCTCTCATACTGGTCACTGAAAGTTCAACATGGCACCTCATGGCAAAGAACTTTCTGAGGATCTGAAAAAAAAATTGTTGCTCTACATAAAGATGGCCTAGGCTATAAGAAGATTGCAAAGACCCTGAGCTGCAGCACCGTGGCCAAGACCATACATCGGTTTACCAGGACAGGTACCATTCAGAATGGGCCTCGCTATGGTCGACCAAAGAAGTTGAGTGCACATGCTCAGCATCATATCCAGAGGTTGTCTTTGGGAAATAGATGATTGAGTGCTGCCAGAATTGCTGTAGAGATTGAAGGGGTGAGGGGTTAGCCTCTCAGTGCTCAGACCATATGCCGCACACTGCATCAAATTGGTCTGCATGGCTGTCGTCCCAAAAGGAAGCCTCTTCTAAAGATGATGCACAAGAAAGCCTGCAAACAGTTTGCTAAAGACAAGCAGACTAAGGACATGGTATACTGGAACCATGTCCTGTGGTCTGATTAAACCAAGATAAATCTTTTTTGTGCAGACGATGTCAAGTGTGTGTGTGGTGGCAACCAGGTGAGGAGTACAAAGACAAGTGTGTCTTGCCTACAGTCAAGCATGGTGGTGGGAGTGTCATGGTCTGGGACTGCATGAGTGCTGCTGGCACTAGGAAGCTACAGTTCATTGAGGGAACCATGAATGTCAACATGTACTGTGACATACTGAAGCAGAGCATGATCCTCTCCCTTCGGAGACTGGGCCGCAGGGCAGTATTCCAACATGATAACAACCCCAAACATGATGACCACTGCCTTTCTAAAGAAGTTGAGGGTAAAGGTGATGGACTTTTCAAGCATGTCTCCAGACCTAAATCCTATTGAGCATCTGTGGGGCATCCTCAAACAGAAGGTGGAGGAGTGCAAGGTCTCTAACATCCACCAACTCCCTGATGTCGTTATGGAGGAGTGGAAGACTACTCCAGTGGCAATCTGTGAAGCTCTGGTGAACTCCATGCCCAAGAGGGGTAAGGGCAGTGCTGGGAAATAATGGTGGCCACACAAAATATTGACACTTTGGGCCCAATTTGGACATTTTTACTTAGGGGTGTACTGACTTTTGTTGCCAGCGGTTTAGACATTAATGACTGTGTGTTGAGTTATTTTGATCGGACAGCAAATTTACACTGTTATACAAGCTGTACACTCACTACTTTACACTGTAGCAACGTGTAATTTCTTCAGTGTTGTCACATGAAAGCATGTGTGGCGGCAGCCAGGTGAGGAGTACAAAGACAAGTGTGTCTTGCCTGCAGTGATTAACGTCACAGTTTTTATTATAAGTGATTATATATACTTTTTTATGTTCTTTTGAGTAGTGTAGCGCTTCCAATATATTGTTTATGAGTGTTTATTACACATATCTATGTTCTCTTGAGCAACGCAACACTTTTTCAATATTACCTATTCTGGCGTGGGAATACATTTTTTGTTAGTGACGGCTCTGCATGTATGACTAGCAAAAACATAGAGCTTGCAAATAAATTAAATAGTACACAAATACTTAAAATTCATAAAATTCATAATAAAAGTACAAAACTGGAAAGTCCAATAATAATGGGCAAAATAGTGCAAAAATGAACAATTGTGTGCAATATTTAAATAAAGTACTAATGGTGTTAAAAGTCCAAAAATATAGTGCAATATATTGAAAATGTGCTGGTGATTCTGCAACTAAAGTGCTGAAGTGCTCCAAAGTGATAGCTGGTGCCAGGTGTCTTGATCCCCTTCTGGGACCCTACTCACCAAAACTGATGGACCCCTTTGGGGCCAAAGGAAGCTTGTCACCAAAAAGGAACTCCTCCAGGCTGACTCCATGTTATGCCCCTTTAAGAATGGTTGGTCAGAGAAAACGGGACAGTAGATCCTCTCAGTGATGTCAATTGCAGCCCTCTGTAATAACGGCCCCTTAAAATATATTGGCCCTGGGCAGCTCCAAAAAAAATAAAAGATGCACATAGTGAAACTGGGTTTAGAATAATATTTATTCCCGCATTAAAACTACTTACAATATTATAAAATATCTGAAGCATATATGAAGAACAATACCGTTTGCAGGGAAGATAAGTTCCGGGAACGCCGCGGCCATGTGCATTCCACGGAAACCAGGAAGTGACGTCAGACTGTGCTGCACCAGAAGTACGACCATGCGTTTCGCCCTTCCACTTGGGCGTTATCAAAGACCTTGCCTGCCGCGAGCCACGGTCATTATTATACAACTCCCTTACAGAGACTCAGGGCTTCTACTCATATTTGGACTTCAGCTGTCCAACAGGCCCACACTGAGGAACATGCACCTCGGTTAGCTATGCTGGGACACTAATCTCCTATGGATATTTACTCTCACCATGACCCGTCGCACAGGCTTGCACAGACTGGTTGTTTTTAACTTTTGTAAACAGTGTGAACTTCACATCAATGCAGCTGATAATATTCACTACAAAGGTCAGACTCATCCCTGAGGAAGAAGTTTTGAGTTCGAAACGCGTTGTACAGTCTGACCATCACCTGCATCGTGTGTAATGTAACATATACTGTTTGCCTCTTTTAACTCATGTTTGATTTTTTCAATAAAATTATCTTTTTTGAATATTATACTTTGTAACTTTTTCATGGGTGCCTGAAAAGTCCCACCACTAGGGGAACAAAACTCTTTTTGTATCGAGACTAAGGGATGTGGCACCTCCATTAGTGATACGGTTGAGAGCAAATCTTTTTCTATATGTCTGCTAGTTAGGTTCTTGATCCACTCCTCCTCTAGACAGGAATTCCTGTCAAGTATATGAAGGGAGTTCTCAGAACCCAACAAAAGATTGGCTGGCTAGTCTTTCAAAAAGGGTCTTGTGACTCCTGCACAAATCCTTGTGTTTCTGAGAGCTTAATCCATCACAGTTCAGGATACATCGTTTTGTCCACTAGAACATTCTGGTGGTAGGATGCTGGGTAATCTTGACATTCCTCTCTTCACTTGTCAGCGTCTCGATACCTGCTGATCAGGATCAAGGTCTCTCCCATCCCCATAATGAGGTGTGCTCAGTGGAAGTGGCCTCCTGTCCTGAAAGGGTTTTTCCTCCAATATGCACAGCAGCAATTTATGTCTCGTAAATAGGCAGATAAAGCCTGGGTGCTGGCACAGTAATAAATCTTCTGTGCTGCTGAGTTATTGCCAGTGGAATTCCCCTGTCAGGAAGTTGTTTTGCTAGTAGAACTCCCGGGTTGGGAAGTCGGTTTTCTGGCCAGCTCTTTCGTGCTCCCTTCACATTTCAGCACGTAACAGCAGGCTTCTAATGAGGCTGAATAACATCACAGTGGTGTGCTACATCAGGTGGCAGGTCATAACATGCAGGGTCAGTCCACAGAGAAAAGGGAGAGATGACCTTGTGATCTGGGTGGAGTAGAATCTTCCTGATCTCTTGAGCCTACATAGAATTTCTGGGAAGAATCCATATTCTGTGACCCAATTGGGCAATAAGTGGTTTCTACATCCAGGTCCCTCCAAGTGGATTTTATCTCTGGACAATATTTCAGAGTTAGATCTGGTAGCATCCCCTTACTGTTACAAGCTGGAAAGCTTTTCCCTAGGGGCCTTGGCCAAGCCCTGGGTGCGGATGCTGTGTCAGATCAGGAAAGGTCTCACAAGCCATATGCTTTTAGAGTTTGATCCATATAGTTTTTTTGGGGGGTCTTTTGCTAAAGATCGTGGCAATGTTTGCAGTAATTCCTTATTGGCCAAACAGGCCTTGGTTCCTGCCTTTGATACTAGGGTATCGGATTAAAGTCCTTTATCTCGGATTAAATCTTCTGCCATAAAGAGCGATATTTCACCTGTGTTCATCCCTTATACTTTCTCATCCTGGCAGGAAGAGACTAATCAGGCTTGGCTGTTGTTTCTCTAAGCTAATATCTATAAATCCTTGAAAGGAATTTGAATAGAGCTTGTTCAGTTTGGACTGCTTTGTTTTCTTTGCTTAAGTTCTCTGTTCAGGTGCATTCAACTGATCCTATAGCTCTCTTAACCTCCCTGGCGGTAACCCGAGCGTGACTCGGGGTGGATTTTTCATACCAGGATCGGTATCCCCGAGTCACGCTCGGGGTGGATGTGCAGAGAGCGCAGCGGTGTTCTCTTACCTTCTCCTGGCGATCCAGCGATGATCTCTCATTGCTGTGACCGCCAGCCGAGATCCCCGCCGCTCTCCGTCGGTGTCATGACTTCCTAGTTCCGCTCCCTGCAGCAGCAATGCTGCATGGGAGCGGAACTAGGGAGGGAAATTAAAAAAAAAAAAAAAAAAAACGTTGCACAAAACACATAACACATTTTATATTATATATTTATATATATATATATATATATATATATATATATATATATATATATGCATATATATATGTGCATATATATATGTGTATATATATATATATATATATATATATATATATATATATGCACACACACATATATATATATATATACCTATACACACACACACACACACATATATATATATATATATATATATATATATATATACACACACACACACACATATATATATATAATATATAACGCATGAATTATAATCTAATCAATAATATAATTTTATTATATATATTATATATTATATAATAAAATTATATTATTGATTTGATTATAATTCATGCGTTTGTGTTTCACTTTTGGGGGAGGGGGCAGAGGAGAGCAGTGGATGGTGTCAGTAGGGCAGTATCAGTATTATTTATTTATTTATTTATTTTTACAAATTTTAAAATTTTATACAATTTAATTTATTATATATTTTTTTTTCAAAAAGGAGGGGGGTGGTGTTGGCAGTGGAAGGTGTCAGTAGGGCAGGGGACAGTATCAATACTATTTATATTTTTGTTGTTTACATTTTTTTTACAATTTAAAATTTTGTATTTTTTACAATTTAATTTTTTATATATTTAAAAAAAAAGGGGCGGGGATGTTGGGGGGTTGGCAGTGGATGGCATCTGTAGGGCAGTGGATGGTAGTAGGGCAGTGCCATTGCCCAAATGGGCAGTCAGCCCCTGCTGGGCCTATATGAAGGTAGGGGCCTGGAGCTGTAGCTCCAATAGCCCCTATGTTAATCCAGCCCTGCCCTCACCTCAGTCACTGCAGGCTGCCCAGGAACTCCTTTCAGAGCTGATCCATGCATCCATCCCACAAGACCCACACCAAGACAGGAAGACCGCGGGAATCAGGATGAAGATTTAGGGCATGTGATTGACAGACAGCACTTCCAATGCACCCATTGGCTGTGTAGGTAGCAGGAGGCGGTGCAGCCTGCAAGATTTAGGCTGCACCGACTCCTGCTGCCTCCCCAGCCAATGGGTATTTGAGGTTCTCCTTAGTCCCTCCCTCATGACATCACCCAGAATTGGGAGGACACAAAGTAAGATACAGGACGATTGTCCGGTCTTCCTGTCTTGGTGTGGGATGGATCGGCGCTCCCCTGTGATTACACCGCTCCTCAGGGGCGTTGCTAGGTGGGAAAAAGACCAAGTACCACCCAAGCCCCTCCCACATTTAACAGTATAGCCCAAGCTCCTCCCAATGCCCCCCTCAGTCAAGGGTCAGACATGGGGTGCTATGGAGAGGAAAGGAGAAGAGAAAACGGAGGAGAGAAGAACAGGGGAATCAGGAGGAGAGAAGAACAGGGGGGATCAGGAGGAGAGAAGAACAGGGGGGATCAGGAGGAGAGGAGAACAGGGGGTCAGGAGGAGAGAAGAGGAGAGAAGAACAGGGGGGATCAGGAGGAGAGGAGAACAGGGGGGATCAGGAGGAGAGGAGAACAGGGGGGATCAGGAGGATAGGAGAGAACAGAGGAGAGGAGAACAGGGGGATCAGGAGGAGAGGAGAGAACAGAGGAGAGGAGAACAGGGGGATCAGGAGGAGAGGAGAACAGGGGGATCAGGAGGAGAGGAGAACAGGGGGATCAGGAGGAGAGGAGAACAGGGGGATCAGGAGGAGAGAAGAACAGGGGGATCAGGAGGAGAGAAGAACAGGGGGATCAGGAGGAGAGGAGAACAGGGGGATCAGGAGGAGAGGAGAACAGGGGGATCAGGAGGAGAGAAGAACAGGGGGATCAGGAGGAGAGGAGAATAGGGGGTTCAGGAGGAGAGGAGAACAGGGGGATCAGGAGGAGAGGAGAACAGGGGGATCAGGAGGAGAGGAGAACGGAGAGGAGAGAACAGAGGAGAGGAGAACAGGGGGTCAGGAGGAGAGGAGAACGGAGAGGAGAACAGGGGGTCAGGAGGAGAGAGAACAGAGGAGAGGCGAGGTCAGATATGGGGTGGTACACCAATGAAGCACAGACCCTCCCAGTTTGAAAAGGTTTGTAAAAGAAATAAGTGTAAAAAAGGATAACCGCGCTATGTGAAAGAAGAGGAAGCAGCAGCTTCAAGTGTGACAACACCAAACAATAAATAAAATAAACCAAGCTTTACAGACAGAGCCACCCCCCCCCCATATACAGACATATCCCCCCATATACAGACAGAGCCACCCACCCACCCCCATATAAAGACATATCCCCCCCATATACAGACAGAGCCACCCCCCCCCCACCATATAAAGACATATCCCCCCCATATACAGACAGAGCCACCCCCCCCCCCCACCCATATACAGACAGAGCCACCCCCCCCCATATACAGACATATCCCCCCATATACAGACAGAGCAACCCCCACCCCCATATAAAGACATCCCCCATATATATATACAGACAGAGCCACCCCCCCACCCATATACAGACAGAGCCACCCCCCCATATAAAGACATATCCCCCCCCATATACAGACAGAGCCACCCCCCCATATACAGACATATCCCCCCATATACAGACAAAGCCACCCCCCCATATACAGACAGAGCCACCCCCCCTATATAAAGACATCCCCCCCATATACAGACAGAGCCACCACCCCCCCCCATATACAGACAGAGCCACCCCCCCCCTATACAGACATCCCCCCCATATACAGACAGAGCCACCCCCCCCATATACAGACAGAGCCACACCCCCATATACAGACAGAGCCACCCCCCATATACAGACAGAGCCACCCCCCATATACAGACAGAGCCACCCCCCCCATATACAGACAGAGCCACCCCCCCATATACAGACAGAGCCACCCCCCCTATACAGACATCCCCCCCATACAGACATCCCCCCATATACAGACAGAGCCACCCCCCCCCCCATATACAGACAGAGCCACCCTCCCATATACAGACAGAGCCACCCCCCTATACAGACATCCCCCCCATATACAGACAGAGCCACTCCCCCCTATACAGACATCCCCCACATATACAGACAGAGCCACCCCCCCCCTATATAGACATCCCCCCATATACAGACAGAGCCCCCCCCCCCATATAAAAACATCCCCCCCATAGACAGACAGAGCCACCCCCCCCCCATATAAAGACATCCCCCCTATAGACAGACAGAGCCATCCCTTGAGACAGTCCTACTCAGAGATTCCAAACCTTTAAGCAGATAAAAGCCCAAGAACACACCTGTCTTCCAGAGCAGCTACATGGGATGTGACCACTTCCTGTCCACTTCCTGTATGATGTGCCCAAAGAGTCACATGGTCTGCTGACATCACCAGGGTCCTTCTACTGGGCAGTAACTAGCTGCTACCTTGGTCTATAAGGTAGTTGGAAAAGGGGGCGGAGCCCCGCATATTGGCCCCGCCCACCCCGACATCAGTTCTCCATTTTGACAGCTCCACTCTCTTACTTTGCAGCCACCCCAACTAATCACTGTCTGGATGCCTACCAGCTCTCCACCTGCAGCTCTCGTACAGTGATCCCCTGTGATTCCTCCGCTGCCATGCACCTGCCCAGGATCGGGGTGGCAACAGGGGTGGCAAGGACTTTGTCTGGGGTGTCAATTGCCACCCCAGCTAACCCTCTGGCTCCGCCACTGCCTTACTCATCAAATACTTTGATAGGGGGGCTGCATCTGAGACTCAAATGAGAACCTCTCTAGGTAGGGTTTACTACTTGCTCTGGACTTCCTTGTCAGCTCCAGATGAGATATTTTTGCAGTCCAGTTTTGGCAAAGACTGAGCTATGAAGACATGCACTCTAAGAGCTATCCCAGGAAGTTTGCCTAGACGTTTGCTAAAATCACAGCTTTAGGCTAGGAAGGATCCTTTGGGTGCCTTTCAGCTCCAGATGGGATCCCCCCCAGTCCAGTTGGAGTAAGGATTGAGCCATTTGAGCCATGATGTCAATCTCTCTAAGGCTACATCCTCAGCAGAAAGCATGGCCAGAATCAGGGCCTTTAGGGCCCCTTGACAGCTTGCAGCTCCAGAAGGAATCTTTCAGTTCAGCCTTTCTATGGGTTATTTTTCCTCAGTCAGGAGGTTTCCCTGAATCTGGGCCTTGTGCTGAGAGAGATCCTTGTGGCTTGCTGCCCAGTATGGGTGGTGTTTTTATCAATACTGGACAGCAATCTGAGGTGGCTTTGATATTCTATGAGAACAAAGGATTTGTTCCTCCCATATGCAGGACCACGAAGAATAACTGGTTTCATGGCATGGATATTGGGATTTTTCGAGCATGCTCTCAAGCTACAGCGTTGCTCAGAGTTTTAGGACATATTTGTCACTCTCTCTAGCAGAATCAGCAGGGAGATGTCATCCAGAATTTTTGCTGGATGGGTCATTCTAGCTAGCCTTTATTCTTATAAAGCTTAGGTATTGGTTCCTATGGAAGCAGTCACCACACACTAATCCAGGAGTGTGTAGGCTTTGTGGGCTCCCTGTGAAAGGGCGCCAGGAATAATTGTAGGAGGATGACTTGTCTTCCTTTAAAGCTGTTCTGACGGAAAGAAAAGGCATTATTTTTAGAATCTATATAACTTTGCTGTCTTATCTACAGGCCCCAGATCTCCTTCACTGTAGAGAGAAGTGGGAGAGAGATGTCAGGCCCATTAGTGGGGAACAGTGGGAGCAGATACCCATTTGTTTGTGTTGCATCGCACCTATAGAACCCCAACTCAACTCTATGCCTGGGGTAGGAGAGCTACACCCACCTGCCCTAGGTGCCACATACACCCAGGTGATTTTTTTTCATATGTTGTGGAAATGCCCTATGCTGGTAAGATATTGGAGCACTGTAATTACTATTAATAATGTATATCAGGTACAACTTACGTCGGATCCATTGACATGTTTGTTAGGGAGCTTAAACAAGGAACTGTATCACCCACATACTTATATAGTCCTGATCCGGTTACTATACTTGGCTAAAAAAACTAATAGCTAGACTTTGGCTCTCTCCGTACCCCCCTACTAGTACACCGTGGATCCAGTCCGTAAATTCTATTCTTGTTAGTGAGAAGAACACTTACTATCATAGAAGGTCCTCTAGAAAATTTGAGAATATTTGGGAGAGCTGGATACCTCAGGGATAGCACCCCCCCCCCCCAACTTGTTCTTGATATGTTATTACAACTCTGAATATAATCCCTTGGCATCTATAAACCCAATGGTAATACAAAAGGATAAAAGGTGATTGTGATTGTTTGGCTAGTTCCGAGATTGACAGAAAATATGGTTATAAGTTTAATTTAAAATAAGGTTATCATTCCATAAGGTGGTTGGTAATGCAGTGAGATGCCACATGCAGACTAGCTCTTTATATGTATAAGGTTACAGGTTATGTTGGTACTTTGGATATTATTATGCCTTTATTATATGGAATGTACAACTTGACTCATGGTTTATCTGATTTCAAATGTACAATCCACTGTCTGTATAATGTATTACCTTACAATATTACTTTACAATAAATGTTTTCTTGAAAAAAAAAAAAAAAAAGCTCTGGCTTATTGTGGGGTGTAGCTAACTTGCTTATGTTGTAATATCTATTCATAGGGTTTGTTGGCTATGATTGAAATCCAACTTTTCTGACATCCTTGTTTTTTTTTTTGTTTTTTTTTTGGGCTAATTAGTTCCCAAACGTTTGCTGCCATGGAAAATTTTCAGTTTTTTTTTAAATTAATACTGTTTGTGCTGGCCCTGCGCCCCCACCTCTCCCTTCATCCCCTTATATAACCTTTTATGTAGCTGTCCAAGATGACAGAATCCATCAGCAGTCTATATATGCACATATAAATTTATGGGAAGATATTTGTTGAAATTAATTTTGTGGTCTCTTTAACTTTCTACATTGCAATATAAGTAATCGAGGTCTAAAGATCTCAGGTTAGTCATTACATCATGGGGTAAGGGTGGAATATTTTCTTACTCTTGGACACTGAACAAATGTTGAGAATCAATAAAAGTTTCATTTGCAATGCAATTTATAATGGATTAAGGGTGGAGCTGCATATATTGAAGATATCACTAAGGCCTGGTTCACACCTATGTGTTTTTTGGTGCTTTTTGCAGAAATGCACTTCAGTTAATTTAGCATGGTTTCCTATGGGGCTCGTTCACATCTATGCTTTTTTCAGCTGCTGAATTTTGGAAAGGGTCAGGGACTTTTTTAAATGCAAAACTGTGCTTTTTTTGGTTCAATAGACTTGAATGGAGAAGCTGCAGAAAATCATGAAGTGCTTTTTTGCTGCAATTTTGTGTTTTGCTTTTTTTAATCTGCCCGATAACAAATTGGCAGATTTGAAAAAGCTTAAAAAATAAGCCTAAAAGGAAAGCTTAAAAAATATAAAATGCAAAACCGCAGCAAAATTGTGGCAAAATCGCTGTAAAATTACGTATTGCGGTTTTGAACATGCAAAGGAGGGAGATTCCGCGCTAAGGCCAAACGTTGGCTGCAGCCTCCCTCAAATATAACCAAAGGTTATGTAGGTATATGCAAATAATGTAGGAGGGATGGTTGGCGCTGCCTAGGGAAGGCTTCTGATGATGTATGAATGACGAAATGCCTAGAGCGCCATTACGTAATTTCCAGTTCCGATCTTTGGAACGCATTTGCGTTCCGGCATTCCGTTCATATTACGTCTAATGTTTCCTTTGCTTATGTGAGTATTTTACCTGCTTTCTTAATAAACTTATAATACGAATTTACACTATATGGTCCTTCCCTTTTTTGTGTCCTACTGGGGGGCTGTTCCACGGATTGAGGACCCATGATATATGTGACCTAGCCTGCTTAAACCAGATAAGCCCATCCAGGAAGTGAGATGTGACATCTAGAGAGAGATCCCAGGCGGACATACACTTGCCATATCCATTGGGACGTGACACCCCATTAGGGGTTTTTTGTTCTGGTGAGTGCAGTTCTGGGAGAGTGGGGAGCACAAGCACTTCCTCCTCACTATTTATTTCCAAGCTTTGCCTAGGACTGGCACATTCACGGAATTTACACATATATATATTCACAGACTTTGCACTGATATATATTTATTTATTATATTTGTTATAGTATCTTTTCTTATCTATTCATTCTTACTCAATTTAGCACTTTAGCACGGTATAGGATATATCACTATACCATTTTTTGTTTGTTGGTCCATAATGCATATTTATTTTATTTTGCATTCAGTCACTTTATTAGCGGCACTTTTCCGATTGGACCATTCACATATTTGCTCATTCATATGATTTATTTATTTCAGTTTATGGTGCGCACTATTGCTTTTTACCAGGAATATGTATCAATTTATCTTAGCACCCTTTGTTATTTACACTGACATTTTTATTCTCTTTGTATCTAATCTTATTTAAGGTGTTTTACTAGTTGTCATACACCTAATTCACTCACTTTTTATTTTTGGTGTTAGTTCACCAGACTGCACTACTAGACACCTACTTCTCCCTAGGCAGCGCCAACCATCCCTTTGACATTTTTTGCAAAAACGCAAAACGCAGTGCAGAAAGCACTGCAGAAATAGATCAAAAACAAACTACATAGGTGTGAACTGAGCTTAATTGTTTCTCTTTATTGCTGACATATATACATTGCTGTATACAAATGTAAAAGTGTTTTTACAATAAGTGCTCTCTCACATTTCTCGAAACTGTTAAGTTACATGTTGATGCATATTGCTTTATGGCAGCCCATTCAATATACCGACACTCAGTAACAGCCTGAAAATCGGATATTCTCACCAATATTACGGTTCCGGATCCTGGAATACTGTAACCCCAGCCACGGTCTGCATTTCCTGCACCCATCTGGGTGAGTGTGCCCATGTCACTCTTACTTTACGGGTTGGTCCTGCCCAGACCCAGCATCTAAATATACTGGGACAGCCCATTACACCCACTTTGCAGGTTGATATTTCCCAGACCCGCACCCCTAAATGTGTGGGGACAGCCCACTCAAAGCCCTGATCCCAGCAATTTGCTGCAAATGTGCAGTAACTCAAATAAGGTTGTGGTTGGGAAATGGCCCAGGACACAGCATTGGCAAGACAGAGGGCCAAGATGCAGAACTGTCCCAATAAATGCAGGACAGTTGGAATCTAGGAGCCTACTAGGTATGTCTGTTAAATGAGACTGTAATTCCATCTAGTAAACTGTAATTCCCTCTAGTAAACAAAGTTATAACTGCATGCGTAGTGACCTTAAACATGTTTGAACCTGCATGACAGGCAGCAACACTCTATGACGTTCAGCTGATTGTGAGTCGCCATTTAATTTGGTTGTGTTTTCTGTAGTGTGCCAAAAAAATGCTAAGTTTGGTTGCAAAACACAGTCATTACCAAGAATGAAAAAAGCTTGCCAAAGCAAGTCAAAATTCAAAGCCATGTTCATTGTGTTTTTCGATATCAAAGGTGTACTTTTGAAAGAATGGGCTCCAGAAGGCACAACAGTTAACCAGCATATTGTTTGTATACAAACTTTTATTGAAAAAAATTGAAAAAAACAGAAAATTGTGGTACAAAGAGAATTAACAAAGTTGTCATGACAAGCAACGGTATCACACAGACTTTACAAAAATATAATTCTTTAAGGCATACTCTATTATAGCTCAATTGAATAAGACAGTTTGAAGTGAAGTTAGGAATAGGACGACAGTTAAACAACTGAGGATAATAGATCTGCAATCATATCAAATATAATAACCAGCATTAATCAGTGTTTGGAGGCTGTGTCCCACCCAAAGTCTCTCAGAGTCTCTGAACTCCAGGTCTCAAATCAGTACTTACCACTTCAGAGAGTATCGAAATCCATCCTCTCCACTCCGAACAGACTACTTTGAAACCACTGACCCTGCATGGGTGAGAACCCCTGACTACTAAAAATATCCCTTGAACTGTTACTTAAAGGGGCCACAACCTAAATAGTGCGGAAATATATCTTCCATCTAGTACCCATCCCTGGAGTCCTGTACATACATCAAAAGCAACATTGGCAGGTTTATTTGGTTGTAAGGGGGCACTCTTTACATCTAGAGGAAAACAGATTTTGTCTCCAAATACGGAAAGGTTTCTTCGCCGTAAGAGCTGTGAAAAATGTGGCATAGACTCCCTCCAGAGGTAGTTCTGGCCAGCTCACTAGATTGCTTTAAAAAAGGCCTGGATTCTTTCCTAGGTGTACCTTACATAAATGGGTACTAAATTTTTTTTTAGGTAAAGTTGATCCAGGGAATATCCGATTGCCTCTCGGGGGATCAGGAAGGAATATTTTTTCCCTGCTGTAGCAAATTGGATCATGCTTTGCTGAGGTTTTTTTTCGCCTTCCTCTAGATCAACTGCGAGTATAGGATTGTGTATATGGGATTGTATGGTTGGGTTTTCAATACTGTTTTTTTTTTGGTTGAACCAGATTGACTTTTTTCAACCTGACTAACTATGTAACTATGTAACTATGTAATTATTAGCTTAAATAGCAGTTTACTGCAAACAAAATTGATCAAAATTACCTTTTATTAAGATCACTGACTTCAGCTGCTTCGACTTAAAGTAAATGTAAAGGTTACATTTTGTTTTTTTTTTTAAATATCAAACATGGTATACTTACCTGCTCTGTGCAAGGGTTTTGTACAGAGCAGCCCAAAACCTCCTTTTCTGGGGTACCCCGGTGGCACTCCTGGCTCCACCTCTTCATTGGGTGCCCCCAGAGAACTGCTTTCCATGACGGCACTCATATGGGCGCACTCACCAGTTGACGCAGACAGCAGCACTCGGCCCCCCCCCCCGCTCCCGTGTCACTGAATTTGATTGACAGCAGCGGGAGCCAATGGCTCTTGCTGCTATCAATCTACAATGAGGACCCGAGACAGTAGCTGCAGCTGCTGGGCTCATGCTCATTGCTGGAAAGATTGGGTTTAGGTAAAAAAAAAAGGGGGGTCTGGGGTGGCAGCTGAAGCACAGAAGGTTTTTCACCCTAAAAAATGTCATGCTCTTCCAGTAGCTTTAAAACTGACAAGAAAAATGATTCACCTGAAGTCAGAGGGAAGCTTTGTTTACACTTACAGTTAGGGGGGGCAAAATCAGGCAGTGGAGCCACCATCCCTAAGCTGCAAAGACAGCTTATGGAGGTCTACAGATGCTGTGGCAATCTTTAGTTATCATGGCACGACAAAAATTACCTCCCTTGCTGCTTTCAATTAAATGTACTGACGGTCGAATGTGATCCATTTAAGTGAATGGGGCCACAGCTGCATGAAATGCACAAGGTTAAAGCCATTGGCGTCTGGAGGGGGGCTGACCTGGGCTATAGCCCCAAGTGGCCCCTCAAAAAGCCCTGGGTCTCCTGCTATATGTAAAGCATTATTAGCCCCGAGTCCTTGATCCTCCTCTGAGTCCTCTCTGTGTTCTCTCAGTGGTGTTGCTCTGTGCTCTCTGGCCTGCAGTGCCTGGCCTGCGCACTGCGCCCACACTGGTTGCTAGTACAGCCTGCCGCATGGCGTCTAGCAACCAGTGATGTCACGTGATGTCATCGTCGTCACATGACAGCAGGAGAGCGCGGGCAACGGTCATAGCGGAGGAGGATTTCAAATTCCTCCTCCGCGCCTAGAATTAACTCAACCCCCCGGCCACCTTCCTCTTCTCCGAGCGGCAGGGCGGGCTCAGCTTAGAGCCGAGAGAGGCCCTAAAGAGACAGGTCGCAGCAGCACTGCAGGTCAGTCAGACTCGTCATCTGTGTTAATATTATTTACTATTTTAATATATTTTAGTTTAATATTATTTACTAAATAATATTTTGCTTTCTGTGCTTCCCCTGTCTCAAGTAATTGCAAATACTCTTTCAGAAAGAGTATTTGCAATTACTAAGTTGAGACAGGGAAGCACAAAAAGCAAAAAAATTATAGGCTATATATTTATATATATTGTTTTTAAAGCATTTTCTTTTAATAAATTCCTTATTTACACATGTGAGGGGGCTATTCAAATACATGGATGTTGTTTTACCTTATTACAGTGAATGTATTAGAGTAAAAAATGTCCTGCCTTTAACCACTTCAGCTCTGGAAGGTTTTACCCTCTTAAAGTGGAGTTCCGGACACAAAATCGACAAAGTCGATTTTGGGCCATCCGCTTGCTTATGGTCACCTGAAAAATAAATGGATAGTTACGATTTTTTTTTTGTTTACTTACCTTGTTATTGAAGAAAAATATACTCACCTTTCTTCCACTTCCTCCCTCTGCAGCCCGCGCCGTCACTTCCTTTTTGCATTGATTCCTGGGAGCTGAGCGTCATCGCTCCCTGGAATCAATGCGCCTGCACCGGCCCCGCTCGTCAGTTCCGGTGCGGGCGCGTCATTCCCTGCTAAACAGCTTCTGGGCATGGCCAGAAGCTGTGGAGGGATGACGCGCCCCCACCGGAAGTGATGAGCGGGGCCGGTGCAGGCGCATTCTGGGAGAAGAGGACGAAGAAGAGGACACGCTGGCTTCAGCTGCCCACATCCGAGATGGCATCGCTGGAGAAGAAATTTTCAAGGTAAGTATTTCTTCTAAAAGGTAAGTGTGACCCAGGACAGTACAGAGGCTATCCATTGTGGAATGTACTAGCCCTGACTGTCCCGGGGGTATTTTTATTGAAAAAATATTTTCGTGAACTCCGTTTTAAGGACCAGGTAATTTTTTGAGATTCGGCACTATGTACTTTAACAAAAAATTGCGCGGTCATGCAATGCTGTACCCAAATACAATTGATGTTCATTTTTTTCCCACAAATAGAGCTTTCTTTTGGTGGTATTTGATCACCTCCGCGGTTTTTAGATTTTGCGCTATAAACAAAAATAGAGCGACAATAAAAAAAAAAACACAATATTTTTAACTTTCTGCTATAAAACATTCCCAATACAAAAATTTTTAAAAATCACATTCTTTTATCAGTTTAGGCCAATTTGTATTCTGCTACATATTTTTGCTAAAAATAATCCCAAAAAGTGTATTATAATTGGTTTGCGCAAAAGTTATAGCCTTTACAAACTACGGGATAGATTTTTGGACTTTTTATTTTTGTTTTTATTAGTAATGGCGGTGATCAGCGATTTTTAGTGGGACTGCTACATTTCGGTGGACAGATCGGGCCCCTAACTGTCATTTTTGACACTTTTTGGGGACCAGTAAAATGAATACAGTAATCAGTGCTAAATAATATGCACTGTTACTGTATAACTGACACTGGCAGGGAAGGGGTTAACACTGGGGTTGATCAAAGGGTTTAATGTATGCCTAAATATGCTTACTAACTGTAGATCTACGTGACTACGTAGATCTACGTGACTTTGCGCAGCCGAGCTGCCCTGCTGCAGTAAATCTGCAGTGGGCGGTCGGCAACTGGGTAAATATGGGTTTATACAATACTCCTAATTGCTAATTATTAACAATTCCAAGATTTGGTGTCATAATGGGTTCATAGAACATTTTATGGTGGGGCATTGGGCAGGGGTGAGAGGGGGGGGGCATTGGGTGGAGCTTGGGCGGTACTTACATTTAAATGTGGGAGGGGCTTGGGTGGGACTTACTTTAAAATGTGGGAGGGGTTATCAAATTTACCTTCGGGTTGAAGCCCCTGGTCTTTTTCCCACCTAGCAACGCCCCTGGTTGAAGCGCAGTGGTGCGGGCTTTTTTGGGTTAAAGAAGGCTGTGAGGACGGAGCCAAAATAACTCCTCACCTCCTGTCAAACACCCTCTGAAAATTGCAGATCGCTCTGCAGGGGGCTACTGAATGTGTAAATAAACCCTGAAGGTGTTAAGGCCAGAGGATATGACAGTTAGACAACTTGCACTTTCAAAAGCTCAGCTATGTGTTTGTCTTACTGGAAGTTTCTGTTAAAACTCAGAGATGTTTCAATCTTCCATCAGAGTCGTAAAAGCTAATCTGTGCTGCAGATCAGTCTTGCTTTGTCATTTTTAGATGTTTCTGTGGTTTTGTTGTGACAATTTGATAAAGAGGATGTCATCCTTATCCGCAGATCATGATGGGCTCCATAGTGCACATCTGTCTGCTCTGTGATATAAATAGAGGTAAAGTGTTCTAGATACAGCACTGATCCTAGAATAGATACTCAGTTCTTATTTTTAGGCCTTGGTAGAGGGAAATGATCTGAAAATTCAGAAGAGACAAATGTTTAGTTTTCTGGCCCGCAGGGACCTGAAGGAGTGTGTATACTGTCCTGTGACTCGCTGTTGTACATCATCTGAGTAAGGACATAGGGGATTATTTACTAAAACTGCATGGTGCAAGATCCAGTGTGCCTCTGCATAGAAACCAATCATCTTCCAGGTTTTATTGTCAAAGCTTAATTAAACAAATTGAAGTTAGAAGTTTATTGGCTACCATGCACAGCTCAATCAGATTCTGTGTGCACCAGTTTTAGTAAATCTCCCCCATAGTGTCCCAGTGCACTGTGTTTACAAAAATACGAGGTGTGTATATTAAATTACAAGACTGATTAAAAACCTCAGCAAAGCATGATCCAATTTGCTACAGCAGGGAAAAAACATTCCTTCCTAATCCCCCGAGAGGCAATCGGATATTCCCTGGATCAACTTTACCTAAAAAAAATTTTAGTACCTATTTATATTATGTACACCTAGGAAAGAATCCAGGCCTTTTTAAAGCAATCTAGTGAGCTGGCCAGAACCACCTCTGGAGGGAGTCTATGCCACATTTTCACAGCTCTTACGGTGAAGAAACCTTTACGTATTTGGAGACAAAATCTGTTTTCCTCTAGACCAGGGATCCTCAAACTACGGCCCTCCAGCTGTTACGGAACTACACATCCCATGAGGCATTGTAAAACTCTGTCATTCACAGACATGACTAGGCATGATGGGAATTGTAGTTCCTGAACAACTGGAGGGCCATAGTTTGAAGCAGGGGCGTAACTACAGGGGTTGCAGGGGTTGCGATTGCTACCGGGCCCCATGCTCCAGGGGGCCCAGTAGCAAACCAGTGGGTGAACTTCCAGGATTGCAAAAGTCACACTTGCGACCGGGCCCTGGCATTGCACCACTGTGGGGAGGCCCCAAGATTGCAGGAAGGGAGCCCACTGCAGAACTTGTGAAAGGATCCTGCTGCGGGACCGTAATAAAAGGCCATACAACGAGAATAAAGAGCCCCAGGATTAGTGGGAAGAGCCCTGGGCTTGAAGGGAAGGGCCCCGGCCAGGGATCTAGGGGGGCCCTTCATGGTTTCTTGCATCGGGGCCCTGAAGGCTCTAGTTACGCCTCTGGTTTGAAGACCCCTGCTCTAGACGTAATGAGTGCCCCCTTGCAACCAAATAAACCTGCCACTGTTGCTTTTGATGTATGTACAGGACTCCAGGGATGGGTACTAGATGGAAGATATATTTCCCCACTATTTAGGTTGTGGCCCCTTTAAGTAAGAGTTCAAGGGATATTTTTAGTAGTCAGGGGTTCTCACCCATGCAGGGTCAGTGGTTCCAAAGTAGTCTGTTCGGAGTGGAGAGGACGGATTTTGATACTCTCTGAAGTGGTAAGTACTGATTTGAGACCTGGAGTTCAGAGACTCTGAGAGACTTTGGGTGGGACGCAGCCTCCAAACACTGATTACAGGGACTTTGGTCCCAAAAGGGATAACCCACTTGCAAGGGAGGCTTGAAAATCAGAAGGAAGGAGGCTGCACCTATCTGTGAGGTAGAGTGGAGTGGCATACAGGTGTGAGAAACTGTGAACTGTCTGGCAACTGAGACAGGCTGAACCCCTGCAGCCCTTTGTGGCATCTAGCGGAAGCCGACAGGTACCCTAAACCTTGGTGTGGGATTGGTATGCTGGCGGTGAGCCAATGTGTTATTATTCCATTATACCAGAGTAATGAACAGTTTTGTGTTTGCTTAGACACCTGTTTTGTTTGCTGTTTTTTTTTTACAACAAGGAATGTTTACTTTTGCAAACATCTGGTTGGCGATCCCAAGCTCCCTACATGTGAGATTAGCTCTGTTTTTTGCCAGAATAGCTGAAAACCTTACAAACTAAGTATCCACTATGCCAATTATATAAACAGCACAATTTACACAGAGAACAGCATTGACAACCTGTACTCTATCTTATCAGAGGGAAATTTTATCAGGTTCAGGCTGACTACCAATGTCATGCAGAGATGGAGGGGTGACATCAGCACTCAGCACTCTCTATATATAAGTATAAGGGGTTATATAACATCACCAATCTCCAGATATAGGTTATATTATAGAGAAGCAACATCACCTCTCTGGATTTAAGTTACATTATACAGGAGTGATATCACTGCTCTCCAGATAAGTTATATTATACAGAGATGACATCACTGCTCTCCAGATATAAGTTATATTATACAGGAGTGACATCACATTCTCCAGATATAAGTATTTAAACAGGAGTGACATCACCACTCTCCAGATATAAGTTGTATATTACAGGAGTGGAATCACCACCCTCCAGATATGCTGCAATCTGCTTTACGTACTACCTCAGAATGCTGTATTACTTACTAATGACCCTTAGTAAGTAGTGACTTACTGATCACTGATGCCTGCATTGTGTGTTCATTTTCTTAATTGACCTTTACATTGTGCATTAAGCCCTACTGACCCCAGCACTCAATATTTTCTCTTGACCACGCACTCTGTATTATACCACTGACCTCTAAACTCTGCATTAATTACTCCTGACCGCTGCACTGTATGTTACATATTACTGACTTCTGCAGTCATCTGCATTACTTACTCCTGACCTCTTCAATCTACGTTACATATTACTAACCTCAGAACACTGAATTACTTCTGACCCCTGCAATCTGTGTTACTTACTCCTGACCTCTGCACTCTATGTTTCATACTAATGTTCCCTGTACTCTGTGTGACTTGCTACTGACCTCTTAACTCTGCCTTGCATATGTAGCACTACCCCCGTAGGAGGCATTGGCTAGGATGGGTACTCTGTTCTTTGCCTCAACCTTCTCCAGATCCTCAGCCCCTTTGACACACCAGGTTGAGTGTGCAAACATACAATATCACAGGAATTTACCAAAAGTAATACTTAGTATACAATACTAGTGCTACATCAAGGAAAACAAGCAGCAAACCAGGTAGTAAAGGCAAACTTAATATATTGTCATCTAATATGGTTGGTAACTAGGCAAGCATAAAATGGATTAATGATGGTAATAACACAATTTAGCATACAAAGTGATAAACATTAGGGTCTAGACGTAAGATGACATTTGGCATTCAGATAAGCATAAACAGTAGCACAGCAAGCTCAAATGGAGCAGTGAACAGTAGTAACGTTTATTCTAACAAGTTCTGGAACTATACTGCCAGAGCACATTTATGGCAGCAATGCTAGTCCTAGACCAACTGGTATACACTATCCAAAAGAAAAAAAAATGATGGTAGCGGAGAGGGCAGGAAAAAAAGAGGGATTGCAATGATTATTATGGGAGGAGCAGTCCTTTGAGATGTTCCTCTGCTGGCTATCGTTGGGGCCCTTTAAGAGCATATTTGCACTTAAAGTCCCAGTTAACCTGCATGCATTATAAGTATAGTACTGTCTCAGGACAGGTGCAAGGTAGATGTAGTTCAGATGCGGTAAAAGTTTGGTATGATGCAGTGTAAGATTGGTATGCTGCAGTCTAGGTTTGTAATAAGTGCGGTATAGAGTGCAGTATTGGTGCGGTATAGATTGGGTACAGTTGGTGTCTTGGTGATCAGCGGAGGGAAGCAGAAGGGGACCGCATACTCCCACCTACCTGCTGCAGTGGTGCAGTTGCTCCGATGTGGGACGTGCTACGCTGCCCCTCATTCTCCTAACTCCCAGTCTTAAGCTCAGATTTCTCCTGGTATGGTCTCCAGCTGGCAGGGAAATATCCAGAGGAGCTCTCCCCTCAACTCCCTAAGTTCCCAGGCAGTTTTGAAAAAATAAATCATCTCTCCACTCCTCCTACTGCACAGTGTATATTGGAAAATCTAGTGTAACCATTATAGTGAAGCCATTATATGGCTGCTGTATCAAACTACGACTCCCAACATTCTCAGCACTTTGCAAAGAAGTCTTTGGGCTTATTTGGCTTTAGCTCTCAACCTGCTGGCCAGAGAAGAATGGTGAAGCAAAACAGCAATATCTCAGTGGAGAGAGAGAAGAAAAGTCAATGGGGTTTTGCTAAAGGCAAATTTGCTAAAGGCAAATAGACAGTGCCGTTGTTCCAGAGTTTAGTAAATGAGGGAGAGCTCTGCTGACTTCCATCATCCAATCATATGCAAGCAAAAGTGCTGTTTTTTTTTTTCCTTGCATGTATTTGGGTAATCTTTGTACAGTGAAGATTTACCTCAGTTACTAAGCTCTGGAAAAACTGTGCAGAGTGCAACTGCACTTGCAAAAGTACACAGTCTATTTGCCTTTAGCAAATCTACCCCAATGTCTCCTTCTCCATATTGCTGTAGCTCAGCACCTGGCTACACCTACTGCTAGCCTCTGAACTTTGCCTTTCATATTACTGACCCCTAAACTTTTTCAACCTTACTTGTATTTTGAGAGGGCATTTCTAGGTTCTCTCGTTAACAGCTTGCTGTCCGCCCCATAGCAGTTTTACTGATACAGGCGCAGCTGTGTGCCAGATCACGTATATATACATGATCCGGCTCTTCCAGGTAGTGAGCTGCCAGTGGCTCGCTCCTGCTGTGATTTTACACAGCGGGTACCGCAGACTCGATGTGTGCTGGCACCCGCAGATTATTTGGTACACAGGCAGAATGGCAGTCTGCCTATGTAAACAAGGCAGATTACCCTTCTGTCTGTAGGGAAGGTATGGATCCTGTGTTCCTGCAAAGCAGGGACATGGATCCATGTGTTCCCCTAGTGTAAGCACCTCCCACACTGTACAAAAACACAGGCTAGGTACACAGTTAACCCTTTGAGCGCCCCTGGGGTTAACCTCTTCCCACCCAGTACCATTAGTACAATGAAAATTCATATTTTTAGTACTGATCATTGTATTATTGTCACTGGTTCCCAAAAAGTGTTAAAAATGTTAGTTAGTGTCTAATTTGTTTGCCGCAATATCACAGTCACGCTATAAGTCGCTGATCGCCGCTATTACTAGTAAAAATAAATAAATAGAAAATTCCATTAATATATATCCCATAGTTTGTAGAACTATATCTTTTCACAAACCAATCAATATATGCTTATTTTTTTTTTTTTTTTTACCAAAAATATGTAGTGGAATAGATATTGGCCTGAACCGATGAGATGAAGAAATAGATTTTTTTTAATATTTTTATATTGGATATGTTTTATAGCAGGGAGTAAAAATATTTTATTTTTCAAAATTGTCGGTCTTTATTTGTTTATGACGCAAAATTAAAAAAATGCAAAGGTGATCAAATCCCACCAAAAGAAAGCTCTATTTGTGGGGAAAAAACGGACATACATTTTATTTGGGTACAGTGTTGCATGACTGCGCAATTGTCAGTTAAATTAATGCAATGCCATATCACAAAAAATGGCTGTGTCTTGAAGGGGGTCAATTTTCCGGAGCTGAAGTGGTTAAAAAAACACATTGCGCCTGATCTTTGACATCTTCCATGTTGTTCAAGTAGATCACCTCCCATGGTTGCCTACCCCAATATAAATTAGTTCTAGCACTTTCTTATATGCATTAATAAAAATGAATCAGCAATAAAAACAGAACAATGAATCAATTAATCATCATATAGTGATACCGACATTATATTCGGCTCCACCCTGAGTCCAATCTAAATTGCTGTTCCGATGAAACTGCTATTGATTGTGAACACTAGAACAAGGTTTATACCTCCTGTTTTGCATTGGTTCATCTCTGTAAGTGCCGGTTCACACTAATACGACTTGTCAGGCGACTTGGTCAGCCTGGCAAGTCGTGCACGGTCGCGGTCATTGAGTAGTACAGGACCGGTTCTAAGTCGGAGCGACACAAGTCGCTCCGACTTAGAAAAAGGGTCCTGTTCTACTTCGGGGCGACTTGCATTGACATTCATTTTATGAAGTCTGTGCAAGTCGCGCCGAAGTCGCGCTGCACGCGACTTCACAGGTCGCCCCCTAAGTCGGAGCGACCTAGTGTGAACTGGCACTAAAGCAGTGTACCACTTGAAAATTCAACACAAATGTTCCTTGCTGAAACAAAACAATTGAGGTCAATTCACTAAAGGTTAATGCATTGGATATGGAGGTCATGTGACTAATTTCTCGGAAATAGCACATGATATATTAAAATAATTAATTCATCAACGTAAAATATTGTAGAATACCACACATTTGTTAAATAGTGAGATAAAAAAAGCATGAGATAAATTAATAAAGTAAATTCACTAAAAAACACACATATTTATTATTTATCACTGGCGGTATTTTAGAAATGTACAAAATAACAATTAGAGGAACAATTACAGGTTGAACCGGATGGGCTGCTGTCTTTATTCAACCTCAGCTACTATGTAACTATGTAACTCTGCACTGGTCATGAAGTGAAAAGTATACAATATATCAGTAGGAAAATGTTCTCCTCTGAGCTCAGGAATGCAAATAAATTGCAACATTTCATCAGAAGGAGGTCATTTTGTGAATGAAGGAACACAGAATGTTTTTTTATAATTTCATGTGCCTTCTGGCGCAGTGTTAGGCCTCTTGCACACGATACTCCTGTTTGAGCATCTCTTTTTTCCGCTGTAATTTTTGCCTTATTGAAATGCGCGCATTTGCACGCATTTTCGCACATCTTCATGCAAATTTATGTAAATTCGCCCCTCTGAATATGCACATTTTTTTTCAGATCAACAGTATGATCATGTGCGTTAATTTGATCGCATTTGCGCGTATTTACATGTATTTACGTGCAAATGCGTGCATTAGGCGTAAATTACTGTCCAAAAAATGCAGATTTTTCTATTTTGTTCTTACTGAAAAATATGCGGCGCTCATTTACGCGCCTCTGTGCATAGGCACATTAGAATGAATGGGCTGTATTTTAGCTCATAAAAAAAAAAGCTGTACTGAGCATTTTTAAGCTGCAGTGTGCAAGGGGCCTTAGCCTGCAAAAAAAAAAAAAAAAATTGCAATAAAATAACGCCAAAAATAACGCAAAATTTAAAATGTTACTAAACCCCCAACAGTAAAATCAGTCTGAATATGCAGTAAAGCATGCTTGTTATATGCACTGCGGAACATGAGGAGTTGATCCTGTGCATTGTGTAAAAAGGCTGTTTGATCCTGTCTCCTCTGATCTTCCCCTTCTTCCAGAGTCCCCAATATATCACCTGATAGTACAGAGGCTAGGGGACAGGTTGCACATGCTCAGTTTGGTGTGTATTGCTAGAGAGTTTTTTTTTATCTTGTGAGAGTACATGTGATCAGCACAGGGCCAATACGCACTGTCCAGACAGAGAGTCAGGGGTCATGCAGCCTCATGGGAGAATAAAAATTCCTCCTACAAGTTCTAAAGTCTAAAGTCAGAAGACTCTTTTTTTTTATCCTAATGCATTCTATGTGCAGCCCCCCCCCCCCTCCAGCCTACCTAATATTTATGAGCCCCCTCTGGATCCAGTCATGTTGTTGCATTGGTTTAAGACTGCCAAGACTCAAGCCAAAAATATGACACAAGCTACATTCTCACAGATATTATTGTTCCAGATCCTGGAATACTGTAACCCACATGTGTCAAATCACCAGGCCATTTCATGTGGCCCTTGCACTTCTCCTGCAGCTGCAGAACCCCCCTCATCTACACCTCAGGATTGGACTCCTCCACCAGGTCCACCATCTCTGCCTCCCCTGGTCTCAGCATTCAGCAGACTCCGGCAGCCCTCCTCTGGTCCTCCTCCTGGCCCTGCATTTTCTGCTTCCCAGTTCTGCCCCCAGCTTCTTCCCAGCAACAGCAAGGTAAGGGGGTGCACTGTGATGTAAGGGATGATGGGGGGCTCTTGACATCTGATGCAAGGTGGGGTAGGGTGGGGTGCTCTGGACATCAAGCCTTACAGATACAACTGGTCCTTTGAGGACAACCATAATGCTGATGTGGCCTGCAATTAAATTGAGTTTGACATTTCTGATGTAACCCCACCCAGGATCTGCATTTCCTTCACTCATTATCTGGGTGGGTGTGCCCCGTATCATTCCCACTTTATTGGTTAGTCCTGCCCAGCAGGGCCGGGCCTACCATGGGCCCCACTGGATCCATTGGACCCAGGCAGAACTCGAAGAGGGGCAGCAAATTGACTCCCAAGATTGTTTTTCCAGCAGTTTTGTGGGTCATCAGTTTGCGGCGCGTTACGGCAGCATTTTCCCATCTTGTACTGCCACCAGTAGTACAAACTGATGTGTATGAGGAGGCAGAGTGTCATGGTGTGCGCAATGATGTCAGACATCAGCACACTCCATCTCATGCAAGGCAGGCTGGATCTTCTAGAGTGGTGGGCGCGGCAGATACAGGAGTGACAGGAGGACTGAGGACAGACAGTGGGTGTTTGGTGGACCAGTCCCATGGTGAGTTATGGAAGAAGATAACAGTGTATATATAATATTTTCTAAATGTTATATTTATTTAAAATATTGCATGTGGGGGCCTTTTGTTGGGCATGAATTTTTTTTTTTTTTTTTTTGGGGGGGGGGGCAGTATTTCATCCTTGGACCCAAGCAGCACAATGTCTTGGGCCAGCCCTGCTGCCCAGACCCCACATCTAAATATGTGGGAGACAGCCCATCATGCCCACTTTGCAGATTGGTACTGCCTAAGCCCAGAAATGTGCAGTAACTCAAATAAGGTTGTTGTTGTGATCTTGGGACATGGCCCAGGACACAGCATTGGAAGGACAGAGGGCTAAGATGCAGAAATGTCCCAGTAAATGCAGGACAGTTGGAATCGATGGACCTTTTTCTCTAAACACAGTGCACTACAAAACTTCGCCCTCACTCAGATGATGTACAATAGAGGGTCACAGCACAGAATACACAATCCTTCAGGTCCTTGCGACTGAATAACTGAACATTTATCCCTTCTGAATTTGCAGATCATTTCCCTCCACTGAGGCCTAAAAATAAGCAATGAGTATCTATTCCAGGATCAGTGCTGTATCTAGAACACTTCACTTCTATTTATATCATAGAAGAGACAGATAAGCACTATGGTGCCCATCATGATCTGTGGATAAGGATGACATCTTGTCACAACAAACCCTCAGAAACATCTAAAAACTACACAGGGAGCCAGACTTGCAGCAAAGAATATCTTTTACGACTCTAATGGCAGATTGAAGCCTCTAACAGAAACTTCCAGTGAGAGAAATACACAGAGTGACAAAGTGGAGCTTCTGAAAGCACAAGTTGTCTGGTTGTCATCCTTATCCTCTGGCCTCAATACTTTCAAGGTTTATTAACACGTGCTGTAGCCCCCTGAAAAGCCATCTGCAATTTTCAGAGAGTACTTGACAGGCAGTGAGGTGTTATGCTGCCTACTTCCTCAGAGCCTTCTTTAACCCATAAAAGCCCACACCACTACACTACAACCAAATGCATTGCATGCGAGTAAGGGGTAGTTATGGCCCCAATCACTTAACCACTTCTGGACCGGAAGATATTCCCCCTTAATTACCAGGCCATATTTTGCGATTCGGCACTGTGTTACTTTAACGGACAATTGCGCAGCCGTGCAATGCTGTACCCAAAAAAATTACGTCCTTTTTTCCCACAAATAGAGCTTTCTTTTGATGGTATTTGATCACCTGTGCGATTTTTATTTTTTGAGTTATAAACAAAAAAAGAGCGACAATTCTGAAAAAAAAAAAAAAAAACTATAATTTTCACTTTCTGCTATATAACATTCTCAAAAAAATAATTTAAAATTCCAAATTTTTTAACATTTGAGGCTGATTTGCTAATTGGTTTGCGCAAAACTTATTGCGTCTACTAACTACGGGAAAGATTTATGTCATTTTTATTGGGTTTTTTTTCTTACTAGTAATGGCGGCAATCTGTGATTTTTTGCGGGACTGCGACATTGCGGCGGACAGATCGGACCCCTAACTGACATCTTTGACACTTTTGGGGGGACCAGTGACATTACTACAGTAATCAGTGGTAAAAAATATGCACTGTTACTGTAATAATGACACTGGCAGGGTAGGGGTTAACACTGTGGGTGATCAAGGGGTTAAATGTGAGCCTAGGGGAGTGTTTCTAACTGTGGGGGGGGGGCGTGGCTTGTGAAATGATCACAGAGACCTGTGATCCTATATAGCAGGATCACATGGTCTCTATGATCATTCCAGAGAGAAGAACATTCAGCTGTGTTTACAACAGCTGCCCGTTCTTCTCTCTCAGCGGGGAATGATAGCGGGTGGCAGGCAGCAATCGGAGCCGCCTGCCCCGTGCATCGGAGTCCCTGCTGCCGAGTGAGGGCAGGAGCGCGCTGCTGGTTCATGCAGGAGAGCTGCACTGCCGCAGTAAATAGGCGGCAAGCGGTTGGGAACTGGTTAAATTATTATTATCATTATTATTACTATATAGGATTTATATAGCGCCGACAATTTACACAGCACTTTACAACTTGAGGGTAGACAGTACAAATACAATACACTTTAATACAGTAGGAATCAGAGGGCCCTGCTCGTTAGAGCTTAAATAGGTCGCATTCAGTGGGCCACACTTTCCATCGAATGCAACCAGAGAAATAATGTTTGCCGTGCCATGATGCAACGCTTCTCAGCCACAGGAACTGTATACCCCTGTTTGGCTTCCTTTGCAGCTTAGGGGTGGTGATTGGGGGGCAGTAAAAATGTGGTTTGTCTGCCTGTGCGCACCCCCCCCCCCCCCCCAGTTGCAAGTGTAAACAAGGCCTCACTCTGGAAACAGTAAGCCCCGGTTCACACTGAGGCGACCTGTGAGGCGACCTGTGAGGCGACCTGGTCGCCTCACAGGTCGCCGTAGGTCGCCTCCCATAGGGAAGCTGCGGACCCGTTCTAATAGGTGCGACACAAGTCGCTCCGACTTAGAAAAAGGGTCTGGAGCTTCTTTGGGGCGACCAGGAGGCGACCGCCATAGACTTCAATGTTATGAAGTCCGTGGCGGCCGCTCCGAGGTCGCGGTGCGCTGCTCGCACCGCGACCTCGGAGGTCGCGGTGCGAAGTAGCGTCGCCCCGATGTGAACGGGGCCAAAGGGAGCGAGATGCGGGACTTTTGAGGTGCTGTTTCTTACTGAGTAATGTAATTATTACAACTCTGTTAAAAATATAGATATTTATTTACCAAAAATACACAAATCAATAAAAGCATTAGCACATCAAATTGTCACCATATAGAAACTGTAGTATTTTAAAGTTGTTTTGAGGTGTGGAGCGTCTGTTTGTGTGACTTGGTATGCCTGTCAAAGGGGGAACATTCCCATACGCTGAATCTCCCGCAGGGAGGAGTATGAAAAACAGGACTTTATATTCGAATAAAACTACACATGAGGGGAACAAGGGTGTCCGCTGGAGGCTTTAGATATCTCAAAGAGAGTTCTTGGAAACTTTAATGGGTCAGTGCTGAGCTTGATCTGTCCGAGGCACCAACATCCTCAAACAGCCAGCTGGTCCCAAGGTCCCATTGGACCCAATGGATTCTGTCTGCAGCGTATGGACCATCCAGCTGCCCAGAGCTTCTACCTAGCGTGGAAACACTCAAAACAACTTCAAAATAATTCAGTTTCTGTATGGTGACAATTTGATGTGCTAATGCTTTTATTGATTTGTGTATTTTTGATAAATAAATATCTATATTTTTAATATTAATAGTTGTAATAATGACATTACTTAGTAAGAAACAGCACCTCAAAAGTCCCGCATCTCGCTCTTTTTCTATTTTCAGTACAATGGGATGTCGGTGCCATGCTCCTAGTAAACCACTTCTAGACCGGGAGGATTTACCCCCCTTAATGACCAAGCCATTTTTTGAAAAATGGCACTGCGTTACTTTAACTGACAATTGCGCGGTCGTGCGACGCTGTACCCAAATAAAATTGAAGTCCTTTTTTTCCCCACAAATCTAGCTTTCTTTTGGTGGAATTTGATATTTGGTATTTGTGCCATTTTTATTTTTTGAGCTATAAACAAAAAAAGAGCGTTGATTCTGAAAAAAAAATATATATATATATATATATTTGTTTTACTTTCTGCTATATAACATTCCCAATAAAAAATAAAAAAAAAAATAAAACATTTTCATCATTTTAGGCCAATTTGTATTCTGCTACATATTTTTAGTAAAAAACACCATTCTGTCTCCACAGGGAGTGATAGCAGATGCCCGGCAGAAATCGCAGCCCCCGGGTCGGCGAATTAGCTTCCCCTGCAGCGAATGGGCACATGCGCACGCTCCCGCTATCAGTCCCGTAAAGCGACAGACAGGTATGTTGTTTCGCGAGAGAGGGCTGACCTGCCGCTATATATGTACGGCGGCTGGTCGGCAAGTGGTTAAGAGTTCAATCCTGGCTTTGCCCACATAACCAACAAAAAAAAGGCCTCACTCTGACGTCAGCTGCATGATTTCTTGTTAATTTCCCAGACAGTACTGAAACTACTGTAAGAGCATCTTTTCAGTTTCTGGAAGGAACTGGGCTATTCAATTAACCCCTTCAGCTTTGGACCTTCATGACCAGGCCATTTTTTGCGTTACTGCGTTACTCTAAGGCTTCTTTCACACGGCCGCTCAGTTTATTTAGTCCGCTGCGGCACTTTTTTTTTTTCACGGACACGGATGACATTTGTGTCATCCGGTCCGTATGTCCGCATATCATCCCATCCGTTTGCGGATGATAAATAAGGACATAATGTATGTCTATGGGATTGCGGATGTCAGCGGATAACACCGCTGACATCCGATTTTACGTTCGTTCAGTTTTTTAAACGGAAGAAAAAATAGGGTTCTGTTCCATTCCAAAAAACGGAAAACAGAACTGAAAGGAGGAAAATCGGATGTCAGCGGATGGTCATCCGCTGACATCCGCAATCCCATTGACATGCACCCCGTTTGCGGGTGATAAACGGACATACGGAACGCCCGTGTGAAAGAGGCCTAACTGACAATTGCACCAATAATTGCACTATCGTGCTTTGATGTACCCAAATAAAATGTATGTCCTTTTTTTCACACAAATAAAGTTTTCTTTTGGTGGTATTTGATCACCTCTGCGATTTTTATTTTTTGCGCTATAAACAAAAACAAAAGACTGTCAATTTTGAAAAAAAAAATATCTTTATTTTTTACTCGATGCTATAAAATTTACCCAATAAAAAAATGTAGAAAATCGAATTTATTCATCAGTGTAGGCCAATGTGTATTCTGCTACATATTAAAAATCTCAATAACTGTATATTTATTTATTTTTTGGGAAAAGTTCAAGTTTTCGTAAGAATACAAAGAAAAACACATACCACATTTGAAATCAGCCCAAAGTCAGGTGATAAATGTAACACTTAACATAGAAAATTTCAGCACTAGACCAATAGTATAACTCTTGGGTATTATACATTAACGAATAACAGCTTCTGCAACATATTCATATCCCAGACATAGATTCACATTAAGTTACTTCAATTGGCACCCGGATCTAACAGCATTTAACTGGATCCAAAGACTCTGATCAACAAACCCCAAATTATGTGTATAAATAGCCAACTTACAACTACGGAAATCTCAAAACCGAACCCCACAAAATCAGTATCAACTTTATATGCCAACATTTACTACCACCAGGAGACATATATCATACCAATTTAATTAGACACTGTAGATACACTGTCCATCCACCCTCCCCACACTTTCTCAAATTTATGGGGTATTCCCCTAAATGTACACCTAATTGGACACCTAACTGTCATTTTTGAGGGGACCAGTGACACTAATACAGTGATCAGTGCTAAAAAAATGCACTGTCACTGTACTAATGACACTGTCCGGGAAGGTATTAACATCAGAGCGATCAAATGTTAGGTGTGATGCTAGGGAGTGCTTTTTAACTGTGTGTGTGTGTGTGTGGGGGGGGGGGGGGGGTGTTGGCTTAACTGGAGTAAGACAGAGATCTCCATCTTCCTCTCTGATAGAACAGAGGTCTGCCTTGTTTACATAGGCAGACTGCTGTTCTGCCTCTCCTGTGAATGATCGGCCTGTCCCAGTGGACATTGTGTTGGCTGGACCAGCTGATTGGCTCCCACTGTGTCCAATCAAAGCGGGAGAGGCACCCCAGACCCTGTGCACAAAATCATGTACAGGTATGTGATTTTGCGCAGGAGGGCCACTCTGCCGCAGTATATCTGCAGAAAAATAAAATAACCTTAGAGTCGTAGCAGTTGAAGTCAGTGATTTTCATAAAAGGTAAATCTCATTGATTTATTTTACAATAAACCGCTTTTTAACCTAATATTTATAACCACATAAACTTCCCAACTTTGCTTTTGATGGATGTACAGGACGCAAGGTTTGGGTTATGGACAAGAGATATATTTTCCTACTATTTAGGTTGTGGGCCCTCTATGGGTCCTTTCACATGGGAATTCTGTTTTTTTCTTCAGTTCAGTCACTTTTTTTTTTTTTGAAAAACGGACACGGATGTCACTTTTTACATCCGTTTTTCATCCGCTGACATCCGTTTTTCGTCCGTTATGTTTTTTAAACAGACGAAAAATCGCTAGCCCATAGACATACATTATGTGCCTTTTTCATCCGCAAATGGATGGATGAAAAACGGACATATGGAACGCCCGTGTGAAAGGACCCTAAGTAAGAGTTCAAGGGACATTTTTTTTAGTCAGGAATTCTCACCCATGCAGTGTGAGGGGTTTCAGGATAGTCTAGTCGGAGTGGACAGGATAGATTTCAGTACTCTTTGGAGTGGTAAGTCTGCATTTGTGACCTCGAGACTTTGGCTGCAAAAGAGCCTCCAAAATCAAAAGACAAGGACTTTGGTCCTGAAAGAAATAACTCATCTGCAAGGGAGGCTTGAAAAGCAGCAGGAAGAAGTCAGCACCTGTCTGTGAAGGCCTGTACACACGTGCAGATTGTCGGCCGAAAAGATTAGGCCGACGACCGATCGGCCGATTGTAGGCTTGTTAGTATGATGCTTCCCACAGCCGACAGCGCACTTTCGGCTGAACAGAATCTGTCGTGCAAGCATTAAAATTTTTGTTGGCCAACACCAGAACGGCCGATTGTTCGTCAGTCAGTACAGATTTCGGCCGACAGACAGCAGATTTGCAAGACTGGGCATGCTCAGAAAAGAAAAAACACACGGAAAGTTAACCATCACATGACATCACTTCTGCAGTCGGCTGTTGTTGGCCGACAAAATTCGTGTGCAGTCTTTTGCACTTTTCAACAGACATGACAGCCCTCGGACAAAAGACGGCCAATCGTTCGGCCGACGATCGGTACGTGTGTACGGGGCTTAAGTTAGAATGGAGTAGTTCACAGATGTGAGCAATTGTGAACTGTCTGGCAACTGAGACACTGCTTGCTGACCCCCTGCAGTCCTTGGTGGCATCCGGAGGCAGATAAATACCCTAAACCTTGGTGTGGGATTGGTATGCTGGCGGCGAGTCAACATGTTATTTTTCCATTATACCAGTTATGAACTGTTTTGCGTTTGCTGAAGAAAGCTGTTTTGTTTGCTGTTTTTTTTTTTTAGACTACAAAAAGTGTTTTTTACTTTTTCAAACATCTGGTTGGTGATCCCGGGCTTCCCATATTACATGTGAGATTCACCATGTTTTTACCAGAATAACTAAGACCCTTACAAACGAAGTATTAATACACTATGCCATATCTATAAACAGGACAGCTTAATTTACACAGAGTATTCATTGACAACTTGTATTCTATCTTATCAGAGGAAATGATTAACTAGTTCAGGCTGACGACTGACTGATAACATGCAGAAATGGGGGGTGACATCAGCACTCATGACTCTCATATATAATACAAGAGTGACATTATTGCTCTCTAGATATAAGTTATATTATACAGGAGGGAGATCACAATTTTCCAGGTATATGTAATTACATATACACAATATACACATAATTACATATATACAAAATACAGGAACGACATCACATCCAGATAGAAGTTATATTATACAAGAGTAGACGCTGCTCTCCAGATATAAGATTATATATATATATATATATCTGTATATATATATATATTAGGGAATGACCGATCATCAGCAACACCGATATATCGGGGGCCGATATGCACTTTCCCCGATAAATTGGAATCGGCCCCTGAGGTTACTGATATTGCCGATATTTAGGGAAAGTGCATGTCCTGGGGTGATGCCTGCAGCTAGAGGCATCACCCCGGTACCGGTGTCCATAGCCGACGGTAGGCTGACTTGTAATGACAAACGATGCGGCTGAGAAGCCACTCAGCTGTCATTACAAGGAGCAGGAGGGGGCGTCCCCCCCCTCCCGCCGCCTTCCATGGCTCACCCAGGTCTCCCGTCCCACCGGGAGACCCGGGCATCCTACCTCCAACGCCGCCACCGAAGAGAAGACCCGGTGTAGCATGAAAGCTGTTATCCCTGCCACAAGTCCGCATGCGCCGGTCTCCATGTAAAAAACCCAGAAGTGATGTCATGACATCACTTCCGGGAACTCGGCGCCAAATTAAAAAAACTAACAGCATTCAAAACAGCCAAACTTGGCGTTTTGAATGCTTTTCAGTGCTGAGGAGGGGTTTGGGGTCTTTTAGACCCCCAGATCCCTCCAGAAGGAGTACCTTTAGAAAAAAAACAAAAAATGTTTTTGCATGGCCGATATCCGATGAACAAAGTATTGGTATCGGCATTAAAACCTTCTCCGGAGTGGTCCCCTCTGACACTAGGCAGACCCCCAGGGGCAATCCACAGTACTCACGACCTTTGTAGGCTTACCTGGGACTGGACCCCTCTCTGTCTCCGCTGGTTCTCGGCACACCGGATCCCCTTCAGCTCGACTCAGCACCCCAGGGGCGTACCTAGAGCATTTGGCACCGGGGGCGGATCCTATATCTGGCAACCCCCCCGGCGTGCAGGCGACAAACCGCTCATTGACGTGTCACATGTAGCGCCTCCCAAAAGAATCCTCCTCCCTCTGCTCCCCCCGGCAACCAGGCCCCTCCTCCTCTGCAAAAACGGCACCGATTGACCTGAGGCGTCAGACAGAAATACATGTAACTGGCAGTGGCACACTTACTGTGTGCTACTGCCAGTGGTGTCACTAGAGTTGGGTAAAACCATGGTGTCACTCCCCCCCCCCCAAAAAAATTATTTTCCTGTTTTCTGAAAGCGCGCCAAAGATGCAGCATGCGGGACTTTTGGTGCGCTTTCAGAAAATGCAGAAAAAAACGCACAACCTAAAAAAATCTATAGGACTTGCGAGTAAAATGTAGGATGACCCCGTTTACATTACACAGCCCCCATACCCCTGGACCCCTTTACATTAAACAGCCCCCGTACCCCTTTACATTACACAGCCCCCGTACCCCTGGACCCCTTTACATTACACAGCCCCCCATTGGAACCCTTTACATTACACAGCTCCCACCCCCCATGGAACCCTTTACATTACACAGCCCCCACCCCCCTCATGGAACCCTTTACATTACACAGCCCCCACCCCCCTCATGGAACCCTTTATGTTACACAGCCCCCGCCCCCCCATAGAACCTTTTACATTATACAGCCCCCGCCCCAATAGAACCCCTTACATTACACAGCCCCCACCCCCCATTGAACCCTTTACATTATACAGCCCCTGCCCCCTCCCATAGAACCCTTTACATTACACAGTTTCCACAACCCCCCCCCCCCCCGAATGGAACCCTTTACATTATACAGCCCCTCCAATGGAACCCTTTACATTACATAGCCCCCGCCCCCCCCCTCAATAGAACCCCTTTACATTACACAGACCCCCCCCAATAGAACCCCTTTACATTACACAGCCCCCCAATAGAACCCCTTTACAATACAAAGCCCCCCCAATAGAACCCCTTTACAATACAAAGCCCCCGCCAATAGAACCCCTTTACAATACAAACCCCCCCAATAGAACCCCTTTACAATAAACCCCCCCCCCAATAGAACCCCTTTACAATACAACCCCCCCCAATAGAACCCCTTTACAATACAAACCCCCCCCCAATAGAACCACTTCACAATACAAGCCCCCCAAAAGAACCCCTTTACAATGCAGAGCCCCCCTCTCTAATAGAACCCCTTTACAATGTAGACCTCCTCTTCCCCTCCAATAGAACCCCTCTACAATGCACATGCAGCCCCCCCCCCACCCCCATCCCTGTTTAAAGCAGAGAATGTGAGAGAGACTCACCGTCACACTCACTAGCTCTGAATACACATCGATCAGCGGGAACTGCCAAAGTTAACTGTGCTAGTTAATGAGCAGGTGATTGGTTGTTAGGCGGTCCTAGCAATCAATCGACTTCTCATTAACTAGCACAGTTAACTCCGGCAGCGATCGCTGTGTATTCAGGGCTAGTAAGTGACGGTGAGTCTCTCTCACATTCTCTGCTTTAAACAGTTCCTCCTCCTCCGTGCTCCTGTGTCAGTGAGCGGGGGAGGCAGTCCGGCCCTGGTGTCACCCTGGTGCTCCCTGACACCCCCCTAATGTGTGGCACCCAGGGTGGACCGCCCCCCCTGTTTGTACGCCACTTCAGCACCCTCTAGATTCTCAGGCAGCACCCGAGACATCCACTTCCTCTGACAGGAGGAGAGACAGCCGTACTCTCCCTCCTGGGACTCTGCTTCCCGCCAAAGATACTAAGACATGCACTCCCCTCAAACTTACAGTATACTCACTCCCAGAATCCTCTGCAGCAGAATCTGCCTTCTGGGGTAGCTACAAGCCTGAATGTGTCCCTGATTGGGTTTCCTCCACTGCCCTATGAGAAGTTTCTCACAGGGCCAGTGGGGAAACTCCCCTCTCAGCAGACACACCTGAGAGCCATAACACCCTGACCAAAAAGAAATCATGACCTTGCTGTTAGGCAAACAAGGCCCACTATGCATTTACCTAGCACCTACCTGTAGGGTGCTACACATTTTTTTTTCGTTCAACCAAAATGCTGAACTATGCGAAGTTAGTACAGCGATCCCCTCTGCTGAGCTGTTGTGTTCTGACATAACACACCATTGGCTGAGAGCGCTGATTGGAAGTCGGTCGGCAGCTGGTTTTCCAGTCGGCCGGATTCTGTCTGACAGGGTGGCATACACATGGGCCGAAAGTCTGCGGCTTTTTTTTTATCCAGTTCAGGCTCTTGTATTGATTTGAAGACCCTTAGGTCTAGTATGGTTTTTGAGGGGAACCCCTCACCATATTATTTTTTAAAAATAGTGTGGGGGTCCCCCCCCCAAAATCTATACCAGACCCTTATTCAAGCATTCAGTCTGATGGGCTAGGAAAAGGGGGGGGACAAGTGAACTGACCCAAGAAAAAAAAACAGGTCTGCACCCATCGCTGACTCCTGCCTTCTGCCAAATCCGCTGTCTCACAGTTCTTAAATAACTAAGGGTCGGGGCCCTCCTCTCTTTTTTGTTCCGGGTCAGCGGCGACATTCATCGTGATTGACGCTGGATCTACACCAAGGAATGTTGCTTTTTTTTTAATAAAGGAACTGTCAAAACCTGTGTCTGTTTTTTTTATTTCTTGTTGACACTTTGGTGAATGAGTAGGGGAACAATGTACCCCATACTTGTTTACATGGGGGGGGAGGGGGCCAGGATCCTAAAGCTCGCTTGTTCCCTCCTTTCCTGGCCTGCCAGGCAGCATGCTCTGACATTGACCCCCACACCATTTTCTTCTTAATTTTTTTAATTTGGTGTAGGGCCCCCTTCAAAATCCATGCCAGACCTAAGGGTCTGGTATGGATTTGGGGGGACCCCACACAATTTTCTTTTCTATTTTGGGGTGGGGTTCCCTTTGAAATCTATACCAGAATGAAGGGCCTGGTATGGATTGGGAGGGCGACCCCCACACTGTTTTTTTTCTTCGGTCATTAGGGACACGGTGGCAAGCTTCCCGGTCCTCACCTTAAACAACCATCTATTCTTACAGATGCTGATGGCCACCGGCTCTGACAAATTTGCATCTGAACCATATGTGGAAATCACAGATGAATTGCTAAACAGATGCTTTTGGAATTTGCAGTGAAAATGCACAGGGAATAACATGTGTGAACCTAGCCTAAGATTTCTGGAGCTCCACCTGCCATCCAATGAGGGGTGACATTGCGTCCACGCTTTTTACCTCTCCCATTCACCAGACAAGGAACTCATGCTAGGAAGACCTACTAAGGATCTCAATCCAAGGCCTGCTGCAAAGCTGGCAGATAGGCAGACAGACAGAGGGATGGTAGGTATAGTTATAAGTATTTAAGACTCTTAATATATTTAGTTTATACAGTTCATTTTTATCACTTGAATTATTTTTCCCATAATGAGTGTTAGTGGGGGCAAATGTCTAAGCTTTGCCTAAGGCCTCACAAAGCCTAGAGCTGCCTCTTCTGTGCTGTAGTTAGCCAGAGAGCAGAGCTATGGTAAGGGCCAGCAGGCCCCACCTACTACAGGCTGCCTGCAGAAAAGTACAGGGGCAGATACAAGACCAGTTATCCCGCACAAGGAGAGAGAGCAGCAGTGATCGGTCTTTGTTACAGGAAGCTCCTGCAAAGAGGTAAAATTTCACACTGGATTACTGCACAGATCTGGAAATCCACAAAGTACACCAATATTCAAGGATTCAAGTAAGGATACACAAGCCTCTTTATTTAGATATTATTTGATTTTCCTGAAGTTGAATTTAAAATGATATTTTAATAGTTAGCTTTACATCTGCATTAAAGGAATACAATATTAGACTCTGAAGGATGGTAAGATGTACGCCAGGTCACCCTAGGACACAGATTGTTGGAAAATGACTAATAATGAATAAAAACTATGGGGAAATGTTTCATGTGTGAGAAGTGATCAGTAGTAAAGGAACTTGGCACCCAGAAATAGTTTTTGATAGCTAACAATGTACTGATAGTGTTGTAACCCACCGCTTACTATAAAGTCATCTGTTCTCTCTACCCGGAGAAATATTTGCAGATCTGTGAGTCAGCAGAGTAGATGATCCCTGTGAGTCAATTTATAAGCCAAATATATTCTGCATTCAAACCCCAAAAGGATGAAATCAGTTGTTTTTTACATTTTTAACTACCCTTTACTCGCTGTCACATGATTGGAAAGCTTCCGATTACTAATTCGTGATCGGGAGCTTTTTGATCATGCGACCGCTGTGACAGCCAATCATGGAAGTCACATCATCATTTCCATTAAGTGCCTGTAACTGTACCGGGAGTTCACTCTTAGCACAGGTTTGTTTATGTTTCGTACAGAAATATGCAGCCTCTCTGAGTCAAGGCCCATCCGCTGAGAGTCCGAATATTTGCATACTCTCAGCTCTGAGAGGTTAAAATTATAAACATTAAAAGTACAACTAAAGTCAAAACTTTTTTTTCTCATTTTGAATAGATTGAAGGAAGGTAATAAGGTTAGTTTTTTTTTTGCCATCTGAGTCCCATTGGGGAGATTCCCCTTCGCTTCCCATAGCCAAAAAGGAAGTGATAAGAAATCCCAACAAAATGAGGGAACCCCTGGTCGTCACCAGGATCACCAGAACGAATGTTCCAATTGGAAGATTTGCCCTTTATTCCTGCACTGGTAACAACCTAAAAGTTGGCATTTGCTATTTCATTTCTAGGCAGAATACCAGCGATTAAAATGATAGTACTCTCTAAATTACTGTATTTATTTAGGGCGATCCCAATCAGATTAAATGAAATGTACATCTCGAAATTCCAGAGAGAGATTAATAAATCTGTCTGGGCAGACTCGCATCCCCGTTTTTCTAAATCAGTATTACTGTATATACTTCACAACAAAGAGGTGGGGTGGGTCTTCCGGACTTCTGGTTATACTACTTGGCTTCACGTTTCACTCAAATGGCTCAGTGGCAGATTTCAGGGTTATTATGGCTTAGGAATGTTCCTATCAATGTTATAGCCTCACGTAATCTCATGGTTTCACAATCCCTATCACTATGGAGATCCTTTGGGGCTAAGTATAATTTAAATTAAAAAAACCCCACCAGGTGCCACATATCTTGGCGATCCAAAGTTTCCCCCTGGTCTTCATAATAAAGATATATTCAAACCTTGGATTGATGAAGATCTGACTACAGATCTAAAGACTATAAAAAATTATAATGAACTCTACCTTTGCTACGTTTGAGACACTGCAGTCCAAACACAAATTACCACACAATGAACACTGTCATTTCTTGCAGATTAGACATTTTTTCCAGAAACATTATCAAACTACTGATACTGACCTTCCAACCTTTTACGAGAAAATCTGCCTAAATAATCCTAGAAGAAGGGGTATTATTTCTGAACTATATCAAAATATGATCTACACCTTTTCTGGTGAGAAACTTCCTTACATGCTTAAGTGGGAGGAGGAGTGTAATTGACATCTCTCATCAGAGGAATGGTATGAATGTGTTTGAAATCTCAGAAAGTGCACCAGATCCATCACGATACGTGAAACTCCATATAAGCTTATCACCAGATGGTATTTGACTCCGTCCAAGTTGCATGCCATTTTCCCATCATCCTCCCCCAACTGTTATAGAGGATGCACAGTCCTAGGCTCCTTCACTCAGATTTTTTTGGGAATGTGACAAAATGTCCTTTATCTGGCAGCAGTTGGAGGATTTTGCCTCCAAGATCTCGAATAGTCATATTACTTTCACCCTCCCTAACTGTCTTCTCTTCACCTCTATCATAGGCTTGTCTATTCCTCATATGAGACTTATCCACACAATATGTGTTGCCATACATTGACTGATAGCTGTAAATCGGAAGTCCTCTTCTTTTCCCCCTACCCAACTGAAAGCTAGACTTTACCCTGTAGCACAATTCCCAGCCGTTTTGCTGGATATGGGTCTGCCTGAGTTACCGCTAGCAATAATAGCACATTTAAGCCTGTTCTCCAAGTGTAAGCACTGAGACAATGACCAGTCCAGTATCTTTGGGTTTTTGTATTTATTTTGTAACTTGGATGGGATAAGGGATGAGTGGGATACTCCTTTGGCTCAACTATGCACAAATTTCTAGGGTCAATTGAAAAATGCCGATTGGCGCTGACTTGACGCTGGCTGGATGCTGGTCAACGCTGGTTAACACTGGCCTGCTGCCTGTTGACGCTGAACTGACTTCTGACTGCTTTCCTGAATAAAGAAGTCCTCTTTAAGCTCCCTTAAGCACTCCTTGCTGAGGTAGCTACTTGTATACGCTGCTGCACTGCTGAACACTTCAGGGCCCGCACCGGCACCCCCTTTCACTCTCTTATCTTCAGGGCTTAGACACTGGCACCCCCTTTCTAAGCCTTCTCTACTGGTTAGCTGGCTCCCAGATCCCCTTGACCTTTTGGAGTGGCCCCCTCTCCTAGGCAGACCCCTGGGCAGTTTCAAGTACTCACAACACTGTTTTTCCTGGAAACTTCTGCCCAGCAGCTCCACTCGGTCCACAGCACTCTGGATCCTTCTCTGTAGCCCAGCTCAACCTTCGTCCTCTAGGCCGACTGCCCAGGACACCTTCTCTAGCTCTGACAGGAGGAGAGACAGCCATCAGCCTCCTCCTGGGACTCTGCTTCCTGCCAAAGACGCTCCGTCATGTGCTCCCCTCAGACTTATACCCCATCCCAGGATGCATTGCGGCAGACTCTGCCCACTGAGATAGATATAAGCCCCAGGGCGCTATTGGCCAGGTTTCCTCCACTGCCCAACAATAGCCCTCATTGGACACAGTGGGGAGACTCCCCAGACTCAACAGACACCCCTGGAAACACATGACAGCCTAACCAAATGATCAGGCCCCCCTGATAAGCAGACAGGGCCATATAAATGCTTTTTCCTAGCACCTACCTAGGAGGGTGCTACAACTCTATAAACCAAATGGAAAAAATCTTTCACATTATCTACAACTCAACCAAGTTCTATGATAACAAATGGGATCCTTGGTTTGATCACGCTGACTTCCTATTTCAACCCACTAATCTCTGAGCTGAAATTTATACAGAAAATGTAATCGTTAATAATCTCTTCATTGTTTCGTCCATTCATCTCCGACAACATAAGAGTTTATGCTATATAAAGTGTTCCTATTTCATACTGATCTTTCAGGATTATAACATATGCCTTAATCGTTACAACCCATTTAGAGTTTTACTCTTTTCCTGTTGTATAATTGTACTTAATGAAAATGATTTTTTTCAGTTTTTGAAATAATAGCTGTCATTTAAAACCTCAAACAAGGTGCGTATATAATCCGAGGCCCATACATGCACTAGCAGCACTAATATGCTCTTGCTTCCAAGATCAAGGAATACATAAAAAATAATCAAAATAAATGAATATAATGATAATCAATCAGCATAAGTGTCCTATTTGCTGACCAGCATGTAAAAAGTGGTAATGTAAGTCTCTTATTTCTAAACAATGGGAAAAATCGAGTAGTGTGAGATAGTCCCAAACAGATCCTCTTCAATTCCCCAAAGTCACACAAATACATACAATAACATAGCCTTTACACACACGATGCCATTAAAGTTCATGTGTGTGTAAAGGCTATGTTATTGTATGTATCAGATAAGAAATGCAAACAGGAAATGTGCAATCCCACCCTGAACCACATGTGCTAGAATCCGGATGCACCTGTCAGTCAAACAGTCCATCTCCAGGTCCCCTTGTTTTATTGCATGTGACCATGCTATGAGGATATAAGGAATTGGTGATCCTTACTGACAAGCCCATGCCAGGACCTGGATGTGAATTGCCATTGGGAAGTGGATGATCACTAGATTTTCTTAAAGTGCTTGATCCTTGCAATAAGGGTACGTTTTTATTACCAGAAGCACGGCGGTGTGGTGAAGGCTCTTTGTGTGACTTTGGGAAATTGAAGAGGATCTGTTTGGGACTATCTCACACTACTCGATTTTTCCCATTGTTTAGAAATAAGAGCCTTACATTACCACTTTTTACATGCTGGTCAGCAAATAGGACACTTATGCTGATTGATTATCATTATATTTATTTATTTTGATTATTTTTTATGTATTCGTTGATCTTATAAGCAAGAGCATATTAGCGCTGCTAGTGCATGTATGGGAATCGGTTTATATACGCACCTTGTTTCATATTTCTGTATGGTATAGCAGCAGCTCATCCGAATATTGTAAGTGTATTATTTGACAGTGTTGCTCATCCTTAAGTGGTGATTGCCATTTGTTTGTGATTGCATAAGACCTAAGCGCTGAGCGGGTGAGACAGGGCCTGTGTCCTGAGTTTGCTCCTTTCTTTTAATAGCTGTCATTTACCACTTGTTGTTTACATTGTTATGAATCGCTTTTTGTACCACAACTACCTACCTCAATAAAAAAGTTAGTATACAGACAAAAGTTGACAATTGCTTTCATTCTCAATGATAAAGGTTACCAGAACGAGAGGCTGAATCTCCCTAATGGGGGGCACAGATAGCAATAAACATCTGACAGGTGTTCCAATCCCCCCTCTGCTCTATCCAAAACTAAAAGAAAAGATTGCCTTCAACCGCTTGCCAACTGCCCTTTAGCAGTTTTACTGCTACAGGGTTTCATCAGTGCGCAGGATCACATATATACGTGATCCTGCCCTCCGGACAGGGCCGGAGTGGGACTCATTTTCAGCCCTGGAGTTTCATACCTTAGACCGGCCCACTTTAGTTCACGACTGACTATATTAAAATAATGTAATTAAAACCTCAGAATATAAGTTTGCAATGGCTAACACGGTACAGGAGAATGCAGTGCTGTGGACATGGTACAGGAGAATGCAGTGCTGCGGACATGGTACAGGAGAATGCAGGGCTGCGGGCATGGTACAGGAGAATGCAGTGCTGCGGACATGGTACAGGAGAATGCAGTGCTGCGGACATGGTACAGGAGAATGCAGGGCTGCGGACATGGTACAGGAGAATGCGGGGCTGCAGACATGGTACAGGAGAATGCGGGGCTGCGGACATGGTACAGGAGAATGCGGGGCTGCGGACATGGTACAGGATATGCAGTGCTGCGGACATGGTACAGGAGAATGCGGGGCTGCGGACATGGTACAGGAGAATGCAGGGCTGCGGTCATGGTACAGGAGAATGCAGTGCTGCGGACATGGTACAGGAGAATGCAGTGCTGCAGAAATGGTACAGGAGATGCAGTGCTGCGGACATGGTACAGGAGAATGCAGGGCTGCAGACATGGTACAGGAGAATGCAGTGCTGCAGAAATGGTACAGGAGATGCAGTGCTGCTGACATGGTACAGGAGAATGCAGGGCTGCGGACATGGTATAGGAGAATGCAGGGCTGCGAACATGGTACAGGAGAATGCAGTGCTGCGGACATGGTACAGGAGAATGCAGGGCTGCGGACATGGTACAGGAGAATGCGGGGCTGCGGACATGGTACAGGAGATGCCAGAGGCGGGCTGGCCCGGGGGGCAAGGTGGCAATTTCCCCCCGGGCCAGTCTAATCCCCCTCAGAAAAGGCCGCTCAGTTTGGGGTCAGTCCCGCCGTCCGTCGGTACGGTATGTCGCTAGTCAGTGAGTCACAGTAACAGACACGCTGTCACTTCCTGCCCTGGCCCTGCCCTGGAGACCTGGTTGCTAGATCACCGGCCGCTTAGCGTCTAGCAACCAGTGACGTAGCGGTCTCCAGAGCAGAGAGGAGAGGAGACCCATCATGCAAAGCACCGTCGGCCGTCCTCCGCGCCGATCACTGGCCCCAGCCGCCCGGCCCCTCCCACCTCCGGCTCCTCCCTCCATCCCATCAACGTGGGGCCGATGCAGAAGAGGTGGCTGGCCTGGCCTAGTAAACTGCAAGTCTGCAACGGGCAACAGCGGCGGGTCAGCGGCAATCCAGATTGATTGTAGTCAAGTTACCTGCTGCGGTGCGGTGGACAGTGTCTGTGAGGTGGTCGGGACTCGGAGAAGAGCAGCGGCAGCCAGTGAGTGACAAAAAAAAAAAGTGACATGTGGACATTTTTAATTCCCTGTACTTTCCCCCTGGCACTGTCACTCGGAGAAGAGCAGCCAGTGAGTGACAAAAAAAAAAAAGTGACATGATGTGGACATTTTTTCCCTGTACTTCCCCCTGGCACTGTATACAGCCTGTATATTGATGTATAGCTGTTCCTGGCACTATATACCTGTCTCATACCTGTATTATACAGGTATGAGACAAGTATTTAGAGCCAGGAGCAGCTATACATCAATATACATGCTGTATACAGTCCAGTTAAAGAGGTTGTAAACCCTTTTTTTTTTTCTTTTTGACCCTGCAAGAGAGACATAATGAGCTAGTATGCATCGCATACTAGCTCATTATGAAATACTTACCTTAGAATGAGCCCCCGCCGTGCCGCCCGTTTAGCTGGATGACGGGCGACATGTCCAGTCGCCTGTCTTCCAGGATCGCGGCATCCGGCCATCTGATTGGCCGGAGCCGCGGTGACGTCACTCCCGTGCACAAGCGTGGGAGCCGACGGTCACGGCACCGGACTCTGAAGAAATGGCACCAGCGGCCGGTCCTTCAGAGCGCATGCGCCAGTAACGTCACTGGCTGCATGTAAGGTAAATATCTCCTAAACGGTGCATGTTTAGGAGATATTTACACTACCTATAGGTAAGCCTTAATAAAGGCTTACCTACAGGTAAAAGTGTCAGAGGAGGGTTTACTTCCTCTTTAAAGAGATATTTACCTGACATGCAGCCAGTGACGTCACTGGCGCATGCGCTCTGAAAGAACGGCCGCTGGTGCCGTTCCTTCAGAGTCCGGTGCCGTGACTGTTGGCTCCCGCGGCTCTGGCCAATCAGATGGCCGGATGCCGCAATCCCGGAAGACGGGTGACTGGACATGTCGCCCGTCATACAGGTAAGCGGGGGCTCGTTCTAAGGTAAGTATTTCATAATGAGCTAGTATGCGATGCATACTAGCTCATTATGGGTTTCTCTTTCAGGTTGCAGCAAAAAAAAAAAAAAAATAGTTTCATGGGTTTACAACCTCTTTAAAGGTATTGGGTCCCTGAGGTCCCCTAGGGCTCCCCCTTGTGTCCTGGGAGCGTAAGCTGGCCGCAAAGGAGGAGGTCACATGTGTAGATCTCAGCCAGGGTTCATGCTGGGACTTGCAGTCCTTTGCTTTTGGGGATGTAATCCCCCCAAAAGTGAAGGACTACAGGTCCCAGCATAAGCCCCTCAGAGCTCAGCATGTGTCACCCACCCCCGATCCCCCAACTAGTGCAGGACTACAGGACCCATTCATCCAGCTTAACCACTTCCAGACCGCCCACCGCATATATAGTGTGGCAGGGCGGCCTGGTTGTGCAAAATCACATACCGATGCGTGATTTTGTGCACGGGTTCTAGGGGACGCGACACAGCGGGAGCCAATCAGCAGGTCACCTGCGATCATGCAGGAGAATGACAGAACGGCGGTCTGCCTTTGTAAACAAGGCAGACGGCTGTTTTGTCACGGGAAGATAGAGATCTGTGTTTCAGCTGAGCTGAAACACAGATCTTTTTATTTTCTCTAGTACATCCATCCCCCACACAGTAAGAAAGCATTCCCTAGGAGCAAACGTAACCCCTTGATCACCCCTAGTGTTAACCCCTTTCCTGCCATCGTCATTTATACAGTAGCAGTGCATTTTTTAGCACTGATCACTGTATTAGTGTCACTGGTCCCCAAAAAGTGTCACTATGTGTCAGATTTGTCCGTCGCAATGTCGCAGTCCCACTAAAAAGCTGGGCATGGATGGTGAGTTGATTCGGTAGTTCAGCGGGCCACTTGACCGGACTTGCCCCCCAGGCTTAAGGCTGCCAGCCCTCCCCTGGGAGATGCAATGCTGCGGACATGGTACAGGAGAATGCAGGGCTGCGGACATGATACAGGAGAATGCAGTTCTGCGGACATGGTACCAGAGAATGCAGGGCTGTGGACATGGTACAGGAGAATGCAGGGCTGTGGTCATGGTACAGAAGAATGCAGTGCTGCGGACATGGTACAGGAGAATGCAGTGCTGCGGAAATGGTACAGGAGATGCAGTGCTGCGGACATGGTACAGGAGAATGCAGGGCTGCGGACATGGTACAGGAGAATGCAGTGCTGCGGACATTGTACAGGAGAATGCAGGGCTGCGGACATGGTACAGGAAAATGCAGTGCTGCGAACATGGTACAGGAGAATGCAGGGCTGCGGACATGGTACAGGAGAATGCGGGGCTGCGGACATGGTACAGGAGAATGCAGGGCTGCAGGCATGGTACAGGAGAATGCAAGGCTGTGGACATGGTACAGGAGATGCAAGGCTGCGGACATGGTACAGGAGAATGCAGGGCTGCGGACATGGTACAGGAGAATGCGGGGCTGCAGGAATGGTAAAGGAGAATGCAGTGCTGTGAACATGGTACAGGAGAATGCAGGGCTGTGGGCATGGTACAGGAGAATGCAGGGCTGAGGACATGGTACAGGAGAATGCAGGGCTGAGGACATGGTTCAGGAGAATGCAGGGCTGGGGACATGGTACAGGACAATGCAGGGCTGCGGACATGGTACAGGAGAATGCAGGGCTGCGAGCATGGTACAGGAGATGCAGGGCTGCGGGCATGATACAGGAGAATGCAGTGCTGCGGACATGGTACAGGAGAATGCAGGGCTGCGGGCATGGTACAGGAGATGCAGGGCTGCGGGCATGGTACAGGAGAATGCAGTGCTGCGGACATGGTACAGGAGAATGCAGGGCTGCGGACATGGTACAGGAGAATGCAGGGCTGTGGGCATGGTACAGGAGATGCGGGGCTGCGGACATGGTACAGGAGAATGCGGGGCTGCGGGCATGGTACAGGAGAATGCAGGGCTGCAGGCATGGTACAGAAGAATGCAGTGCTGCGGACATGGTACAGGAGAATGCGGGGCTGCGGACATGGTACAGGAGATGCTGTGCTGCGGACATGGTACAGGAGAATGCGGGGCTGCGGACATGGTACAGGAGAATGCAGTGCTGCAGACATGGTACAGGAGAATGCAGGGCTGCGGACATGGTACAGGAGAATGCAGGGCTGTGGTCATGGTACAGGAGAATGCGGGACTGCGGACATGGTACAGGAGAATGCAGGGCTGCGGACATGGTACAGGAGAATGCGGGGCTGCGGACATGGTACAGGATATGCAGTGCTGCGGACATGGTACAGGAGAATGTGGGGCTGCGGACATGGTACAGGAGAATGCAGGGCTGCGGTCATGGTACAGGAGAATGCAGTGCTGCGGACATGGTACAGGAGAATGCAGTGCTGTGAACATGGTACAGGAGAATGCAGTGCTGCGGACATGGTACAGGAGAATGCGGTGCTGCGGACATGGTACAGGAGAATGCGGGGCTGCGGACATGGTACAGGAGATGCAATTCTGCGGACATGGTACAGGAGAATGCAGGGCTGCGGACATGGTACAGGAAAATGCAGTTCTGCGGACATGGTACCAGAGAATGCAGGGCTGTGGACATGGTACAGGAGAATGCAGGGCTATGGTCATGGTACAGGAGATGCAGTGCTGCGGACATGGTACAGGAGAATGCAGGGCTGCGGACATGGTACAGGAGAATGCAGTGCTGCGGACATTGTACAGGAGAATGCAGGGCTGCGGACATGGTACAGGAAAATGCAGTGCTGCGGACATGGTACAGGAGAATGCAGGGCTGCGGACATGGTACAGGAGAATGCGGGGCTGCGGACATGGTACAGGAGAATGCAGGGCTGCAGGCATGGTACAGGAGAATGCAAGGCTGTGGACATGGTACAGGAGATGCAAGGCTGCGGACATGGTACAGGAGATGCAGTGCTGCAGACATGGTACAGGAGAATGCGAGGCTGCGAACATGGTACAGGAGAATGCAGGGCTGCAGGCATGGTACAGGAGAATGCGGGGCTGCGGGCATGATACAGGAGAATGCAGGGCTGCGGGCATGGTACAGGTGAATGCGGGGCTGCGGGCATGGTACAGGAGAATGCGGGGCTGTGGACATGGTACAGGAGAATGCGGGGCTGCGGACATGGTACAGGAGATGCAGTGCTGCGGACATGGTACAGGAGAATGTGGGGCTGCGGAAATGGTACAGGAGAATGCAGTGCTGTGGACATGGTACAGGAGAATGCAGGGCTGTGGGCATGGTACAGGAGATGCGGGGCTGCGGACATGGTACAGGAGAATGCGGGGCTGCGGGCATGGTACAGGAGAATGCAGGGCTGCAGGCATGGTACAGGAGAATGCAGTGCTGCGGACATGGTACAGGAGAATGCGGGGCTGCGGACATGGTACAGGAGATGCTGTGCTGCGGACATGGTACAGGAGAATGCGGGGCTGCGGACATGGTACAGGAGAATGCAGTGCTGCAGACATGGTATAGGAGAATGCAGGGCTGCGGACATGGTACAGGAGAATGCAGGGCTGTGGTCATGGTACAGGAGAATGCGGGACTGCGGACATGGTACAGGAGAATGCAGGGCTGCGGACATGGTACAGGAGAATGCGGGGCTGCGGACATGGTACAGGATATGCAGTGCTGCGGACATGGTACAGGAGAATGTGGGGCTGCGGACATGGTACAGGAGAATGCAGGGCTGCGGTCATGGTACAGGAGAATGCAGTGCTGCGGACATGGTACAGGAGAATGCAGTGCTGCGAACATGGTACAGGAGAATGCAGTGCTGCGGACATGGTACAGGAGAATGCGGGGCTGCGGACATAGTACAGGAGAATGCGGGGCTGCGGACATGGTACAGGAGATGCAATTCTGCGGACATGGTACAGGAGAATGCAGGGCTGCGGACATGGTACAGGAGAATGCAGTTCTGCGGACATGGTACCAGAGAATGCAGGGCTGTGGACATGGTACAGGAGAATGCAGGGCTGTGGTCATGGTACAGGAGATGCAGTGCTGCGGACATGGTACAGGAGAATGCAGGGCTGCGGACATGGTACAGGAGAATGCAGTGCTGCGGACATTGTACAGGAGAATGCAGGGCTGCGGACATGGTACAGGAAAATGCAGTGCTGCGGACATGGTACAGGAGAATGCAGGGCTGCGGACATGGTACAGGAGAATGCGGGGCTGCGGACATGGTACAGGAGAATGCAGGGCTGCAGGCATGGTACAGGAGAATGCAAGGCTGTGGACATGGTACAGGAGATGCAAGGCTGCGGACATGGTACAGGAGATGCAGTGCTGCAGACATGGTACAGGAGAATGCGAGGCTGCGAACATGGTACAGGAGAATGCAGGGCTGCAGGCATGGTACAGGAGAATGCGGGGCTGCGGGCATGATACAGGAGAATGCAGGGCTGCGGGCATGGTACAGGTGAATGCGGGGCTGCGGGCATGGTACAGGAGAATGCAGGGCTGTGGACATGGTACAGGAGAATGCGGGGCTGCGGACATGGTACAGGAGATGCAGTGCTGCGGACATGGTACAGGAGAATGTGGGGCTGCGGAAATGGTACAGGAGAATGCAGTGCTGTGGACATGGTACAGGAGAATGCAGGGCTGCGGACATGGTACAGGAGAATGCAGTGCTACAGAAATAGTACAGGAGATGCAGTGCTGCGGACATGGTACAGGAGAATGCAGGGTTGCGGACATGGTACAGGAGAATGCAGTTCTGCGGACATGGTACAGGAGAATGCAGGGCTGCGAACATGGTACAGGAGAATGCAGTGCCACAGACATGGTACAGGAGAATGCAGGTCTGCGAACATGGTACAGGAGAATGCAGTGCTGCGGACATGGTACAGGAGAATGCGGGGCTGCGGACATGGTACAGGAGATGCAGTGCTGCGGACATGGTACAGGAGAATGCGGGGCTGTGGACATGGTACAGGAGAATGCAGTGCTGCGGAAATGGTACAGGAGATGCAGGGCTGCAGGCATGGTACAGGAGAATGCGGGGCTGCGGGCATGGTACAGGAGAATGCAGGGCTGCAGGCATGGTACAGGAGAATGCGGGGCTGCGGGCATGGTACAGGAGATTGCAGGGCTGTGGGCATGGTAGAGGAGAATGAGGGGCTGCGGACATGGTATAGGAGAATGCAGGGCTGCGGGCATGGTACAGGAGAATGCGGGGCTGCGGACATGGTACAGGAGATGCAGTGCTGCGGACATGGTACAGGAGAATGTGGGGCTGCGAACATGGTACAGGAGAATGCGGGGCTGCGGGCATGGTATAGGAGAATGCAGGGCTGCAGGCATGGTACAGGAGAATGCGGGGCTGCGGGCATGGTACAGGAGAATGCGAGGCTGCGGACATGGTACAGGAGAATGCGGGGCTGCGGACATGGTACAGGAGATGCAGTGCTGCGGGCATGGTACAGGTGTACCATGCTCGCAGCACTGCATCTCTTGTAGTATGCCAGCAGCCCCGCATAACGGCAGGCAGTGGAGGAGTCTCACCTGTTCCTGAGGCCACATTGATTTAAAATTGGCGCCGCCCGGCGCCAACACGTCATTGCACATGCGCCGCCGCCGCCACTCGGGAAAGCTCGTATACGTTCGGCTATTCTCGGGACATTTTGTGCCGTGACATTTTGGCGTCGTGCGGCGCCATTTTTAAATCAGGCAACCCTGTGGAGCGCCCCCCGGACCGACCGGCCCACCGGGAGAAGTCCCGGTGCTCCCGATTGGCCAATCGGGGCCTGCCTCCGGATATCAGGCGCAAGTGCACGCCATCGTCGGTTTGCACCTGCTGTGACTCTACCTGATATCCGTTGGCACCCGCTATGTAAGCAAGGCAGATGGCTGTTATTTCAGTAGGGAAGGCATTGATCCTGTGTTCCTGCAAAGCAGGGACATGGGTCAATGCCTTTCCCAAGTAAAAGCAGCTCCCATACAGTTAGAAAACACTATATAGATACAGTTAACCCTTTGATCTCCCCTGATGTGTAACCCTTCCCAGCCAGTGTCATTAGTACAGCGACAGTGCATATTTTTAGCACTGACCACTGTATTGTTGTCACTGGTCTCCAAAAAGTGTCCAAAGTGTCAGTTAGTGTCCCGACTTTCTGCCCCAATATCGCAGTCCTACTATAAGCCGCTGATTGCAGCCATTACTAGTAAAAAAATAAAAAAAAAATAAAAAGTAAATAAAAATATCCACTAGTTTGTAGACACTATAACTTTTGTGCAAACCATTCAATATATGTTTATTGGTATTTTTTTTACCAAAAATATGTAGCAGAATACAAATTGGCCTAAATTGATGAATGACATTTGATTCTTTCATCTTTTTTATTGAATATGTTTTATAGCAGAAAGTAAAAATATTGCGGCACGGGACTCTGAAGGAACGGCAACAGCGGCCATTCCTTCAGAGCGCATGCGCCAGTGACGTCACTGGCTGCATGTAAGGTAAATATCTCCTAAACGGTACATGTTTAGGAGATATTTACAGTACCTATAGGTAAGCCTTATCATAGGCTTACCTATAGGCAAAAGTGTCAGAGGAGGGTTTACTTCCTCTTTAAATGGTAAACTATACTTTTTTAAACAGGACATCCTCCTTCACACCCGGGATATAAAGTTGTGAAGAAATAACTTTTATCAAAAATTATTGGCATTATAAACACCAGTCATTATCTATTTGCCTATTAACTGTGATGGGCATGTTGAGCATTGTTGTACCTCTGCAGCTGAAAGTTACATCTGGAGAGTGGTGATGTCACTCTTTTATAACATATATCTGGTGAATGATGATGTCACTGCTGTGAAATACACCTTATATGCAGTTAGCAGAAATGAATAAACTCTTCCATACTGTTTCCAATCTTCAGGTGACGATAAAATAATTAAAACATTTTATGACATCAGCCAATTGTGTTTTAGTCAGCGTGACACAGCTGAATCAGCGCTCATTTTGTTATCTGATTAATTTGAGTAACTTCAGTTTCCTGGATAGTGGTGATGTCACTCCTGTATGATATCACTAAGGCTGCATTCACACATAGGCATTTTGAATCGCGGGCAGCATCGCTGCGATTCTGCCCGCAATTTTAATGCCAGTCATTTGAATGGCACCTAAAAATGCGGTGCGATTCTTCTGCAATTGTTGGGCGATAAATTACGCTGCAATCACGGCAAACTGCATTTTGTAATGCTCATCACCCAAAAAAATTTCAGGAGCTTCTTTTGAGCGACATGGGTTTGCTGCGACTGCATCGCAATTTATCACGCGACAATCAAAGTGGAACCACACCTTGTTTTTATTGCAATCTGAAATGTGTATTGTGCGATTTGTCATTCACACCTGGGCATTTTAAAATCAGGGGCAGAATCGCCCTCCATTCAAAATGCCCATGTGTGAATGCAGCCTAATATCTGGAGAGAGATGATGACACTTCTGTATAATATAACATACAACCCCAATTCTGAAAAAAGTTGCGAAAATCGACATAATAACAGAATGCAATTATTTGCACATCTCATAAACCCATATTTTATTCACAATAGAAAACACATCACATGTTTAAAATTAGAAAATGTACCATTTTAATAAAAAAATAAGGTTGTTTTGAAATTGATGGCAGCAACATGGCTCAAAAAAATTGGGACAGGGCACAGTGTAGCATCACCTCTTCTTTAAACAACACTTTGTAAATGTCTGGGAACTGAGGAGAGCAGTTGCTAGAGTTTTTGAAGAGGAATGGTGTCCCAATCTCCCCTGATATAGGATTCTAACTGCTCAACAGTCATGGTTCATATTTTTCATTTCACGATGGGCCACATATTTTAATTTGGTGAAAGTTCTGGACTGTAGGCAGACCAGTTAGGCACCCGGACTCTGCTACTGTGAAGTCATGCTGTTGTCATAGATGCAGTAAAGAGTTTAGCTTTGTCCTGCAGAAATATGCAAGGCCTTTGTCTCTGGATTATTAGTATTAAAACTATTACTAGAATACAGGATTTATTTAGTGTTAACAGTTTATGCTGCACTTTACAATGTAGAGGGGGGGGGGCAGTACAATTACAATACAGTTCAATACAGAAGGAATAGGAGGGCCCTGCTCATGGAGCTTGCAATCTAAAGGGAGGAGGAGGTGGTATAAAAGGTAATAGCTGAGGTGACTCAGTACCGTTCTTAGGTGGAGGTGGGGTAGGCTTCCCTGAATAAGTGAGTTTTCAGGGATCTCCTAAAGGGGGACAGAGTAGGGGCTGACCAGACATACTGGAGCAGGGTGTTCCCGAGGGTGGGTGAGGCAGTGAAGAAGTGCTGGAGGTGAGCATGGGAGGAGGTAACAAGGGACTAGAGAGCAGCAGGTCTTGGGAGGAGTGGAGAGGACAATGTGGGTGATATCTGCAGATGAGGTTGGTGATGTAACTGGAGGCAATGTTGTATTTTGTGGTTAGTATTTTTAATTTTTTACAATGGCGTAAGGGAAGCCAGTAAAGTGATTGGCAGAGAGAAGCTGAAGTCACGGATGGGTTAGTAAGGTGTACTAGTCTAGCAGCAGCAGTCAAAATAGACTGAAGGGGGGGTAGCCTGTGTAAAGGAAAGGAAGTGAGAAGAGAGTTTCAGTGGTCAAGGCGGGAAATAACCAAGGAGTAAATAAGTTGTTTTGTTGTGTTGTTAGTCAGGAAGGGGCGAATTCTGGAAATGATGCAGAGGTTAAGGCTGCAAGATGTAGCCAGTGATTGGATATGGGGGCTGTAGAAGAGGTCAGGGTCTGGAATTACACTCAGCACCTTGGCGTATGTGGAAGGACCAATGGTAGTGCCATTGATCTCAATTGTAAAGTCATGGGGAGGGGGTCGGGTAGGAGGAAAGAAGACAAGCTCAGTTTTAGAAAGATTGAGTTTGAGGAAGTGGCGTGACATCCATACTAATATGTCCCTCGGTAAGTTTTTGATATGTAAGAAGATTGAGGGGGTGAGTTGAAGAGGAGTCGAGAGATAGATCTGGGTGTCATCAGCATGGTATTGGAAGCCATGGGAGGTTATACTTTCCCAAGGAAGAGGTATAGAGAGAGAATAGGAGGGGCCCAAGGACGGAGCCTTGGTGTATCCCAACAGAGAGAGGAAGAAGAGCGGAGGAGACAGTAGCGGTAAGATAGGTAGGAGGAGAACCAGAAAAAAGCAGAATCACAGGGGCTGAGGGAGTGGAGTTTGCTGAGGAGAGTGGGTGGTCAACTGTGTCAAAGACAGCGGAAAGGTCCAAGAGTAGGAGTATGAAGTACTGGCCATTGGTTTTAGCAGTTAGTAGGTCGTTGGTGAGTTTTAGTAGGGCAGTTTCAGTGGAATGTTGTGGGTGGAAGACAGACTGTAGTGGAATGAGAAGGTTGTTGTCAGTGAGGTAGGAGCTCATATGATTGTGGACAGGGCGTTCAAGAAGCTTGGAGGCAAACAGGAGCAGGGAGATGGGTCTTAAGCTATTCAAACAGGTAGGGTCCAGTGAGGTTTTTTGGGTATGGGGTTAACAAATGCATGTTTGAGCAGGGAGGGAAAGGTGTCGGAGGAGAGGGAGAGGTTGAAGATGTGGCTCAGAGAATTTAGAATAGAGCACGAAGGTGTTTGTAGTAATTGTAAGGGGACAGGTGGCGAGGTGAGCCGTGAAAAGGAGTTTGGCAACTTCCTCTGTGGTATCAATCCATTCAGGGACTAAGGCTATGAGCCAGAACTTTAATTATATTATCGCAAATGCAGCGCCAGATTGTTTTTTAGAAAGAAAAGTCCCTCTGTGTTGCAGTCTCCTGGGCCCCCTAATGAACTGATGGGGCCCAGGGAATATGTATTAGAACACCTGACACCCATAGAGGACCAGGGAAGGGTAAATAACACTAAAAGCTGCTTACCGGGCTCCCCTACAGGAGGCCTGGTGGTATCCCCTTATCAGCAGCCCTGTACATTTGCATCAGTCCCTGTCCTGAAGGAGCTTACAATCTAAGGTCCCTAACTCACATTGATACATACACATACTAGGGCCATTTTAGACAGGAGCCAGTTAACCTACCAGTATATCTTTGAAGGGTGGGAATAAACCGGAGTACCCGGAGGAAACCTATGCGGGCACAAGGGGAACATGCAAACTCCATGCAGGTAATGCCAAAGTAGAGATTTGAACTGATGACCCTGGTGTCCAATCATGGTAATGACCTGTTGCCAATTAACCTAATTAGTTGGAAAAGGTTCTTACAGCTCTTCCTTATTCGTACCACTTACTTAGCCAGATTTTTGTTAGAGCTCTTTCACACGGGCGCTCCGTATGTCCGCAAATCATCCTATTTTTTTGCGGATGATTTGCGGACATAATGTAAGTCTATGGCATTGCGGATGTCAGCGGAATACCATCCGCTGACATCCGATTTTCTTCCTTTCAGTTCTGTTCCGTTTTTTGGAATGGAACAGAACCCTATTTTTTCCTCCGTTCAAAAAACGGAAAGGAAGGAAAATCGGATGTCAGCGGTGTCATCCGCTGACATCCGCAATGCCATAAGCCCCGTACACACGTACGGATCGTCGTCATACAAACGTCGGCGGACGAAAGATCTGCCGATTGTACGCGTGTTAGTATGGTGCCTCCGACAGCTGTCTGCGCACAATCCGCGGACAAGAGTCTTTCTTGCAAACATGAAAATTTTTGTCTGCGGACACCAGAACGGACGATTGTTCGCCTGTCAGTACAGAAATCAGCCGACAGACCGCAGATTTGCAAGACTGGGCATGCTCAGAAAATAAAAAACACAGGGAAAGTTAACCATTACATGACATCACTTCTGCAGTCAGCTGAAGTCTGCGGACAAAATTCTTGTGCTGTCCTTGTGCTGTCTTTGCACTTTTCAACAGACACCGACATCCCGGGGAGAAAAGACGAACGTTTGTATGACGACGATCCGTACGTGTGTACGGGGCTATAGACTTACATTACGTCCGCATATCATCCGCAAACGGATGGGATGATATGCGGACATACGGAGCGGATGACACAAGTGTCATCCTCTCCGTGAAAAAAAAAAAAAGTCCCGCAGCGGAGCAAAAAACCGGAGTGGCCGTGTGAAAGAAGCCTTACCCTGTCCTAACTTTTTCAATTTCAAAATTACCTTTTTTTTTTTTAAATGGTACATTTTCTCAGTTTAAACATTTGATATGTTTTCTATTTTCTACTGTGAATTAGATATGGGTTTGTAAGATGCAAATCATTGCATTCAGTTTTTTTGTATATTTTACATAGCTTTTGGAATTGTCCCAACTTTTTTGGAATATATCTGTATATGTAGATACTGTATATATCTATATCTATATATATATATATATATATATATATATATATATCTGGAGAGTGGTAATATCACTTCTGTATAATATACCTTGTATCTGGAGAGTGCTGATGTCGCTTCTCTGTAATATAACGTATCTGGCTATTAGTGATGTCACTCCTGTAAAATAACATGCCTAAGCTTCTCTATATTGTTTCCATTGTGGACAGAGAACATTATATAACAGCAGTTGGTTGTGCTTGTGTCACAGTGACACAGCTGAATTGACAATCATCATTATCTGATTCATTTTGCGTTGCTGCGCTTCAGTTTGGGATAAACATTTCTTTTTTATTATGACTAAAATGATTTCTGTCTTTGTTATCAAAAGACCTGAGCAGGATTTGCTATGCTGAGATATGGGAACAAATATTTCACATTTGATTGATAAGAAGACCTTATAGGGTCAGCAGGTTTGCAGTATCGATACATGGAATTGTTACATAAGGGTCCAACAAGTCATTTATATTTGTAATGTTTATTATGGGCCATATTTGATTAGGAACCTTTCGATAAATACCAATTATCCGGTCATAAATGATCATAAAACTCTCTGATAAGTTGTGTTTGTAATCAAAGAATTGGCTGTAGTCCAGCGACCGCCTCCGGCTGCCTGTATATTAACCCCAAGGCATTCCTGGCTGCTGTTGCATCTCAGCAGAGCATCCAAACAACCAGCCACAGCTCCAGTCCTCCACCATGTCCTCCCACAGTGACCTCATCCACATCTTCAATGGAATCCCCTTCACTACACGATCCTCAGCCAAACTCCTGAAATCTCTGAGCTCGTTCCAGGCCCACGAGGATGACCTCCTTCTCGTCTCCTATCCCAAATCTGGTACCCCATGCTTTTCTATTTTTTTTTTTTTTGTATTATTTTAGAAATATTTTGAAACATGTCTGCATAATGTTCCTGATTTTGTAGCGATCAGCGCCATCTGTTTTGTGAAATTTCACAGGAACCATTTATAACTTAACTGAACTATTTTATATATATATATATATATATATATATATATATATATATATTTAGCATCCATAAAATAATTGAGTTTTTTTTTAACTTAAAGAGAAATTCCAGACAAAACTTTTTTTTTTTTTAGATGTAGTAGGAGAGGGATAAAGCTGTGATAGGTCCCAAAGTTGAGGTTTTCCCTCGGTTCCTGTGCTGGTGACACCCAGCGCATTGCTATGAGATGAACTACCTGTTTCCCCCTCTCAAGATTTTAAATTAGACTCTATATTGACAAATTCCGTTAGAGGAAATGAGAGGATATGACCCCAAGTTTGAAACCTAACAGAGGTTTAAACTCCATCTAAAAGAGAACAAACTGTTTTGGCCCAAGTTCTGCATTTCAAAGAAAATAAATTGCTATAGTTATTATTTTGAAAATGAAAAAAAAAAACACAATTTGGTCTTTAAATACAAAATTTCCTCCAATTTGTTTTCTAAAAGAGTCATGGAAGTGCATAAGATCAGAAGAGCTTCAGCACCTCCAGCTGGACTGTAAACTCTTCTGATGCGCCTGATCCTTACTCCTGATCTGTATACTTTTTCCGGCTCGGAAAGAGTTGAAAATTAGCATAATGGCCAGGGAATCTGCATTTTCCAAAGGCTGTTGGGTTTCCTTAAAAATGGTACTACTTTATAAGTAGGGAGTGATTTAAAATCTGGTGCAGTCGTGTATGGTAGCCAATCGACTTCTAACTTCAGCTTGTTCAATTAATCTTTGACAATATAACCTGGAAGTTGATTGGTTTCTATGCAGAGCTGTATCAGATTTAGCATGCTCTAGTTTTAGTAAATCAACCCCTTGGTAGGTGATACTTATTATTAACAATTGGTCACCTAGGTACTCACTGGCTTGCTGAGATCATGAAGCACCTCTACACTTCGAAGGTCACCCTCACTTCGCCCATCGAATTTGGAGACATCTCCAAACTGGAAGAACTAAACAACATCACCACCAAGAGGATCATCCCAACACACCTTGGCTATGACATGCTGCCTCAAGACTTCAAGACCAAGAAGTGCAAGGTGAGACATGCAGGGGGTTATATGTAGCTGTACAGAAGATAGGCAGCGGCTCCACCGCAGTAAAAGTTTTAATGTCTAGTTGCTTATATAAAGGGAAATATGTTTAAAGATAAAAATGTAAGAGATGTTCTAAGTCATCCACTATGTCATTTGTGGGTAAAACACCTTAAAATCCTTTTTTCATCCTCCTATGATTAAAGCCTAAGTTTAGGTAAAACGTAAGATTATTACAATCAGCAGAAGGGACAGTACTTATATTTAATCCAAAGTGTCACTTGTGCTGGTGCCGGCTGTTAAAGCTGAAATCTTTGGGCCCACAACCCCCATATCCTGCAGCAGTAATGTCTCAGTGCTGCGGAGGTTAATAGAGTCAAGGGACCTGTCACTGGTACTCATCAAGAGTGCCAACTTGGCCCGTTCTTTCAGCCCCCTCCACCATGCATAGATGCTGTACTATATAGCTTACAGGAAAGAAAAGTGCTTTATTAATGGAGACATTTTTTTATTCATCTGCTCATCCTCCATTCATAGAATATTTTTGATTCATGGATCTTACAGTACAGTTTCTATGAATGGAAAGGACAGGCATAGTCAGCACTTTTGATATGGTCCCTGTGATCAAGGCAAAGGAAGTCAACTTTGACAGCCAGCACCAGCACAAGGGAAACCTCTAATTAAAATTAGGTACCGTCCCCATATCATTGATTTTCTTAAACTTCAGCTTTAAATGTATGCTTGAAGCTTAAATCAAGGTATAATCTTTATTGGATATTTATTTTGCTCTAGTATGGCAGTATGATGTAAGCATGCATATCTCTTACCTGAGGGACCACTGTGGAAGTTGACAATTACTGTAGTAGCTGGCGCTGCTACAGTGTTTGTCGCAATCCTCCAGGTCCTGTTCCGAGTGGGTGCCCCACTGCACACAAGGCGTTTCTCACTCAGAATTGCTGCAGTTCACAGAACACATTGTCTTTCTTTCAATTATTACAAGATGTTTTCTAATTGGATGATGTGCCCCTGCTTTCCATTTAGTCCAATCAGAGAACGCCTTGTATATTTATTATCCCCTGCAGGGAAAGAGGAATTACGTGCTTGTTCTGAAGAATGGAGGGAATGTGTAAAACCATGGACTGTGTTAGCGTTTGGTCTCTACTTTGGAGTACCGTTAAAGTTTGCGTTTGGATGTAGATCCCTGTGCCCATTATGGATTTTCGCCACAGTAAGGCCTCATTCATACAGGACAAAAAAAAAAAAACTACCTGCCTGTTCACAATCTTCTATTAAATGTATATTGAAATGTACATGAACAGCTCAGCATACATCCTCGACATAGTGCCAGTGTGCCTGGATGAATGACTCCCTTGCGTATGCATGAGAGTCACATCATCCCCGCTGGCCAATCAAGAGACCAAAAACCAGGATGGAGGCTATACAGAGAGACATCTACATACAAAAGATGATGCATATGAAGTTCTGGCCATAGGGCTTTACAATCTAATCTGGTGACTCCAGAGATGTCCGCCCTTATAAGATGTTTAGTATTAGCTGACAGCTGACACATTAAATAGAACAACTTCACAATTCTTTTGTTGAGTTTCTGTTAAAGAATCACAAATATCTAAAATTAATTTTGTATCAAAAGCCCCTAACAATTTTCAGAATTTTAGTGAAGGTTCTAGCATCCGCTGTACCCCTTTCGCACTTCTGCAATTTGGGATCCATCTTGTGAGACCCCAAGTTGCAGGACAAGTGAAATTCAATGTGTGTCTATGAGAGCCATTTCTACTGATACTACTACTACTACTCGTTGCGACTTCAGAAAAGGTTCCTGCACTACTTTAGTCCGACTTTTGATGCGATCTTGGTCCAGAGAATGTAAAGTTAGATCAAATTCCCAACAAACGTCGCACTGTAAAGTTGCAATGCTTTGTCATCTCACAAGTGTGAAAGGAGCCTTAGATGTCGCATAATATCTAAATAACAATATATATGTATATGTTAAGGATTAATTAGGTCGTATGTTGGTATTATAATGTAAACGTCACTAATAATAACTGTGGCTTCACATTTCAGGCCATCTACATCATCCGTAACCCCAAAGACACGGCCGTCTCCTTATTCCATTACTACAGAGACAACCCCAACCTGCCCACCATTGACATGTGGAGCACCTACTTCGATATGTTCCTAAACGGACAAGGTGACCGAAAATGGCTATTTCTGTTCTAGCTGCAGATTTGTATACACTATATTACCAAAAGTATTGGGACCATAGGGTTCAATAATGAGTTGGCCCACCTTTGCAGCTATAACAGCTTTAACTCTTCTGAGAAGGCTGCCCACAAGGTTTAGGAGTGTGTCTATGGAAATGTTTGACCATTCTTCCAGAAGCCCGTTTGTGAGGTCAGGCACTAATGTTGGACAAGAAGGCTTGGCTCACAGTCTCTGCTCTAGTTCATCTCAAAGGTGTTCTATCGGGTTGAGGTGAGGACTCTGTGCAGGCCAGTCAAGTTCCTCCATCCCAAACTTACTCATCCTTTTTTTTTATGGACCATGCTTTGTGCACTGGTCCAAATCATTTAGTTGAAGGGGGATTATGGTGTGGGGTTTTCCAGGAGTTGGGCTTGGCCCCTTAGTTCCAGTGACGAGAACTCTTAAGGCATCAGCATACCAAGACATTTTGGACAATTTTATGCTCCCAACTGGGAATAGTTTGGGGTTGGCCCTTCCTGTTCCAACATGACTGCGCACCAGTGCACAAAGCAGGGCCCATAAAGACAAGGAAGAGTGAGTATGGGGTGGAGGAACTTGACTTGCCTGCACAGAGTCCTGACCTCAACCCCAAAGAACACCTTTGGGATGAATTTGAGTGCAAACTGCGAGCCAGGCATTCTCATCCAACATCAGTGCCTGACCTCACAAATGCGCTTCTGGAAAAATGCTTAAACATTCCCATATACACACTCCTAAACCTTGTGGCCAGTCTTCCCAGAGGAGTTGAAGCTGTCATAGCTGCAAAGGGTGGGCCAATTCAATATTAAACCCTACGGACTAAGACTGGAAATCCATTAAAGTTCATGTGCTGTTGTTCTATTTAGTTCTGACAGGGGGACATCCCCCCCCCCTTGAGAACCCTCTGGTCCGCGCTCTCAGCCATTGGCTAAGAGTGTGGAACGGGAGCCGGTCTGCAGACTTTTTTTGGTCACACTCCTTTGACAGAAGCTGGATGGTTTCTATTGAACCGGCCTATGCTGCCTTACATGCGGCCTGTGTGTGCGGGGCTTTAAGCTTGTATACAGATCTTGTCTTTCTAATGACTGTGGCAGGTACAATGACATTGCGCTAGATTTCATGGAAGATAGCAAAAAAATACATGATCATATAATGGAACATTTTCCCTTAAAATATAACCAGGGACATACTTTTTGATTTTCTTTTGAAAACTGCATGAAAGGGTTAAACCCCCTGTCATGTTTGATTTGGTATGTGTCCATTTTGGAAGATTTTCCTCAACTATCTGTCTTGGAGTGAACACAGATTCACCTTATTCAATAAGCTGCTTCCCCTTTGAGTACATTCTTTTTTTTTTTTATTAAATCAGGCCCCTTATGTGCTCAGAGTGAGAAACACGATGATTATTTTGTGGGTGCAGTGAGGGGAGACCAGCATTTCTCAGGGTCACAGCTGTTTTTTGTGTGGAGAAGATGGGGACTGCCATGGGCACAGTACCAGTATGCTGACCCCAATGATTAAAGGACAGAGTTAATATCAGGGGCTCCATGACCTTAACGGTGGCCATGGGTGCAATAGCAGCCCCATCCCTATTAATTAGAAGATGAAACCGATATCAGGGGCTCTGTGACCTCTCGTGGGGAAATTCCACCCTCGGGGACCCTGGAGTTACGGTGTGGTTATGAAGTGCTGCCAATACATTGTTGTGTTATAAATCAGATTTGAAATGCCTATCACTGTCCTTGATTTCCCCAGGGATTTTATGATTCTAAAAGCGGAGCACTGTAAAGATAACAGATGGTACTTAATGCTCCTAGGACAGCAGTGTTTGTTCCCGGTTATATAAGATTTGGGTGCCGAGCGACCAAAGGTCACTGATAGTAACGTGGTCCTAACTTTGAATGTCGCTACACCTAACTTCCGCAGTCTTCTGATGATAAAATGATTGTTATGTAATGGTCTGAATGCAAATGAGGATACGTCAGATACTGAAAAGCTTCCTCTCTAGATAGCGGAGGTAATAATCAATGTGGAAGCTGTATTAATTACTATTGGAGAGATAATAATTAGTATTGAATGGTAGTAAAAAGTATTGGAGAGGTAATATTCAATATGGGAGAGGTAATAATCAGTATTGGGGAGATATTCATTGGTACTGTAGGGTAATACTTAACATTTAAGAGATGATAATGATATTGAAGAGGTAAAAATTTGTACTGGAAGGCAATGATCAGTATTGGTGGGTAATAATCAATATGGGAGAGATAAAACTTAGAATTGGAGAGTATTAGTATTAGAGGCTAATAATCAAGACCAGCAGCCACAGAGAAAAATTAACCCCATAGACTGGGTACAAACAGCCTTAAATTCTTCTGGTTCAGCAAGAACTGGACAAATTTTGATCTGTGACGCTGGAAAACGCTCATCACCTGCAGCCACAGATCAATGTATTCTGACAGCATTGAGTTAAGCTGTCAGAATACAATGCCCTGGTGGGAGAGGGTTTCCTCCATCCACTTCGCACGTGTAGCTGGGGAAGCCAGTGGCGTAGCGTGGGTTGTCAGCACCCGGGGCAAGGCAAGTAATTTGCGCCCCCTAACCCACGGGATTTTAGCACTCGAGTCTCTTCCACTAGATTAATTAAAGAAACCCTTACCCCCTAAGCACATGTATTGTTTGTTATGAAAATACTGATGTAATTAAAGTAAAATGCATCTAAATACAAGTTTGAATGACCAGCGTGCCCCCTCTCAATGCAGAATGACCAGCGTGCCCCCTTTCAATGCAGAAAGACCAGCGTGCCCTCTTTCAATGCAGAATGACCAGCATGCCCCCTTTCAATGCAGAATGACCAGCGTGCCCCTTTCAATGCAGAATGACCAGCGTGCCCCCTTTCAATGCAGAGAGACCAGCATGCCCCCTTTCAATGCAGAATGACCAGCATGCCCCCTTTCAATGCAGAATGACCAGCGTGCCCCCCTTCAATGCAGAGAGACCAACGTGCTCCCATTCAATGCAGAGAGACCAGCGTGCCCCCTTTCAATGCAGAGTGACAAGTGTGCCCCCATTCAATGCAGAGTGACCAGCGTGCCCCCTTTCAATGCAGAGTGACCAGCGTGCCCCCTTCCAATGCAGAGTGACCAGCATGCCCCCTTTCAATGCAGAATGACCAGCATGCCTCCTTTCAAAGCAGAGAGAGCAGCGTGCCCCCTTTCAATGCAGAATGACCAGCGTGCCCCCCTTCAATGCAGAGAGATTATCGTGCCCCCTTTCAATGCAGAGTGACCAGCATGCCCCCTTTCAATGCAGAGAGATCATCGTGCCCCCTTTCAATGCAGAGAGACCAGCGTGCCCCCTTCAATGCAGAGAGACTTACCTGCAGCGGCCGGTTCTCCTCAGTTCCCCGCGTCTCCTCGAGTCCTCCCGCCCCCTCCTCGGCCAATGGCATGCGTTCGCCTTTCGGCCAATCAGGAAGCGGGTCTGAGACCCGCTTCCTGATTGGCCAGGAGGAGGATCCGTGTGACAATAGCGAATTTTCATTCGCTATTGTCACACAATGGGTGGGCTTGGGGCGCACTGCTCTGCGCCCCAGGTCCACCCTTTTTTGAAGCCTATTAGAGCCTCTGGCTCTAATCAGGTGATTCAAAAAAAACCCCACTCTGTAACAGTGCCAGGCTGCTGACTCACTTGCTGCTAAACTGACTGAGCAGTGAGGAGAGGGAGCATAGGCGGGGCTTGGCTTGCAACGCCACCCCACCCTACACCAATGGACAGGTGAGGCACAGTGCAGCCCCGCCCCGACCTGCCATTTTCAGCCATAGGGCGGCCACGCTGGACATCTCCCAGCTTAAAGATGGAGGCAGCCGCAGACAGTGTGTGAACTGTGTATGTCAGAGTCAAACAGACAGAGTGACACTGCGGATGCGCCCCCCCCAGATGTTGCACCGGTGCGGCTGGCCCCCCCTGCACCCCCCACGCTACGCCACTGGGCTCCACTAACCTTGAATGACTTTTAGGAATGTGTGCTCTGTCCTGCACACAGCTGCACATGTTCACAAGTGTATCTAAATCTAATAAGAAAATGTATTATATTGCAGCTCCCAGTCATTAGATGTGGTGGCTGCATTCGTTTTCTTTTTTAGGCCTTTGTTTCCATTTATTTTCACCTGGTGATCCTGTCATTAACACTTCCTGCCCTAGCGCTTACTTACTGTATTGTATTCATGGAGGAGTAGCTATGTCACCCTAGAACAGGACTACAGAACACCTTCCCCTTTTCTCCTCTCTATAACATACATGGGATGTGTTCTGTAGTCCACAGAAGAAAACTTGGAATTATATCACTGATAAGAGTGCAGCACAGGCAGGGAGCACAGGAATGGTATCAAATCACAAAATATCTTGCAGGACCAATATGTATTTTTATGCACTTATTGAGCAAATATAAAAAATAAAAAAAAACTACTTGCAATGGTTTATTTAACAGACCAAAAGGAAGGAAAAGGAAAAAAGAGAAGATTATCGTTTGGGTTTACATACACTTTAAGGCCCCTTTCACACATCCATTTTTCCCCCATCCATTGACGAATTAAAAATGGACATCAGCGCATTCCTATGGAAAAATGGATGTAAACGGATGATCATCTATTTACATCCATTTTCATCTGTTTCTGTCAATATCCGTTTTTTTTTTTGAGCGGATGAAAGCCCTATTTTTCATCTGTTAAAAAAACAGATTGGATGAAAACTGGAGGGCAACGGATGAAAAATGGATGAAAAACGGATGACAACGGATGAAGAACGGATGAAAAACAGATGAAAAAGGGATGACAATGGATGAAAAACGGATGACAACGGATGAAAACCGGATGAAAAACGGATTACAGCAGATGTAAAACAGATGTTGATTGAAAAAAAATGATGACAAAAAAACGTGACTGAACTGATGAAATGAATGTGTGAAAGGGGCCTAATTGTGCACTTACCCAGACCATCCATGTGTACAGTCAGCTGGTGATCACTTTCATCAGGCAGTAATCAACAGACAAAAGAAAAGTTTTGTTGTTCTCCTGGTAAAGACTTAGCTTCAGTGTCCAACACTCTTTGGCCCCTTTCACATGGGCTGTCAAATCAGGTCCACCTGTTAGTTTTTCAGGCAGACCTGATTAGACCCTCCAGTCTCCCCTATGGAGCGTCAGATGGCAGTGGTGACATGTCTGCTGACATTTGGCGCTATACAATCTGATCCTGTCTGCAAAATCCAGACAGATGGTGGTCCAATTTTCCATCCGTCTAGCGGATTGGATAGAATATGCTGAAGACAGCCTGGCGGTCTGTTTTCACCCGATTTCTGCATAGAGAGCGGGACTGTGTCTGTCTCTGCTCTGCACAGTGAGTGGACACGGACCTGTCATCCACCTGCTCAGCGGGGCTCAGCAGAGCAATCCTCCACTGATGCAAGCGGAGTACGCCAAACACCCGCGTGAATAGTGCCTATCAAACTATGTGTCACCTCCCTTTCCAACTACATCCTTCTGACTACAGTGTACAGTAGGAGCTCCTATTGCATCATTGTAGCTGAGTTGTTTTTTCTTTTACTTTGTTCAGTTCTCATAAACTATGACATGCAGAGGCAGGAGGAGCGGACACACACAGGAGGTAAAACTCACACATGTGCACATGCAGCTTGTGGTTAGAAGTGCAAAAGTGCCATAAGCTGTAAATCCTTCTTGGGAAACATTCTTCTAAAGTGTATGTTAGAAAATCTCGAAGGCCTTAGGGTACTGTCTAGGATCAGTTATTTGACAATCAATACTCCCCTTCTACTAATCCTACCAAGGTTGGTTAGTTGGCCTTTCTCGTTGCAGCATGTCCACAAGCAGATAATCACTGTCACTGGTGACTATGATCTCATGTTTTTGGCAAGTCTTAAGGCCCGTACACACGTAGCGATTGTCGGCCGTAAATATTCGGCCAACGTCCGATCGGCCGATTGTCGGCTTGTTAGTATGATGCTTCCGACAACCGACTGTGACTTTTCGGCCGAACAGAATCTGGTGTGCAGGCTTTAAAACTTTTGTTGGCCAACACCAGAACGGCCGATTGTTCCTCAGTCAGTACAGAATTCGGCCGACAAACAGCAGATGAGCAAGACTGGGCATGCTCAGAGAAGAAAAAAACACACGGAAAGTTAACCATCACATGACATCACTTCTGCAGCCGGCTGCTGTTGGCCGACAAAATTCGTGTGCAGTCTTTAGCACTTTTCAACTGACAGGACAGCACCGGACAAAAGACGGCCGATCGTTCGGCCGACAATCGCTAGGTGTGTACGGGGCTTTAGTACAAAAAGATGTTCTTCTATAAAATGAAAATGCAGTTGTCCTCATCTTTCCCTCCACATATAACTGATCTTCTTGTGTGTGTCACAGTTGTATACGGATCCTGGTTCGACCACATCTTGAGCTGGGAGGAGCATCAGAATGAGATGGGGACTCTCTTCCTCTACTATGAATCCATGAAAAAGGTTTGTCCAATTATCTCTTCATTAATAGATAAGTATCGATATCCCACGACATATCTGTGTGATTGGTACCACCTGATTGGATGGTGATTTTCAAACTGGATACAACTATTTCTGTATCCAGTGAGGCAAAACGCAAATTGTACTTTTAACAATATCATCCTAGTCAGTCAGAAACCAATGCTTCAACAACTGATAGCAGTAATATAAATGATTGCGAACACTCACTGGCACCTGTGTTCCTCCACTCTTAACATGTTTTATCCTTCCTCTCAGAATCCCTTTAAATCGGTGAGGGCAATCAGCTCTTATCTGGGAATAAACATTAATGACCATGAAATACACGAAATCTGCAAGAGAACCTCATTTTCTGAGATGAAGAACAATGCGGAAAACGAAATAAATGACCCGAATAACACCGTCTGCTCTCTGACTTCTAACCGCAAAATGATATTCCGGAAAGGTGGGTGAGCCCAAATCCTGGGCAGACCATATTAGTACCTCCATGACCCTCCAGGGGTGACCCAAAATCCTGGGCAAACATTAGGAGCCATTTCTTGACCCCTCTAGTGCGACGCCAAATGCTGGGAAGACCATAGGAACCACACCCTGATTCCCCAGCAGTAACCCCAAATTCTGCGCAGACAGTAGGAATATCTCCCTAATCCCCCTGAGGTGCTCCCAAAATCTGGCCAGACCATAGGAACCCCTCCCTGACTCCTCAGGGGTAACTGTGAATCTGGTGCAGGCAATTGGAACCTCCCCCTGATCCCTCTAGGGTGACCTCATATTCTGAACCAAACATAGGAACCCCTACCTAAACCCCTACCTAGAGTCCCCACATCTATCTGTAATAGTCCATCACAGTCCATCAAATAGAACGGCAATTTAGGAAGACTTCACCCCACCAGCCGCTGAAGCACCCTGATAGGATGGGACCTTGGGTGAATCCCGCTGACCAAACACATGTAACAAAAAAGAAGGAGAAGGCACAACTGATTCAGTGTAGAGATTTATTAAATGAAAGTAAATTAAAAGTAATGTGTCCACTCACATGAATAAGTAGCATAAGGTGCATAACTGTCAGCCTCAAGTCCTTATGGCAGCTCCCAAATAGAGTATTATTGGCAGTTGGAAGCATATGCAAGCCGGTAGGCAATTGCAAAGACTCACTGCTGAGTGGTAGATGAACAGGGACTGCTGAGGATGACATCACACGTAGCAGGGCAGGGAGGGGCATGGCAACGCATTTCAGAGTGATTCCGCCCCTTTCTCACGCCTGCCCACACATCGGAAGAGGAGAATAAATGGCCACTATATTACTATACAGGCAGCTCTGCATGTGGGGCAACAAGGTGCAGCAGATCTTATGAATAACACAAAACAAATACCTAGCTATATTGCACTATACCTAATAGAATCCACGATGCTGTTCATCAAAAATTAAAAAAAGAAAAACATTCATAGCCTACCTGCATAAAACAATTCAATAAAATGTTTTAAATCACCAAAGATTAGGGATTTTTTTAAAAAGCTTGTAAAGTAATTTTTGTTATTACCAGAATTAATGTTGAAGTTACAAAGTAACCATTGTTGAAACATCAAGGTTATTGATATGTAATAACTGTAGCAACTAAGTAAGCAACTGTAGCAAATGAGTATATAGTATGAAGACAGAAACAAATGTTACTGTATATTCCCACGGGGTACTCAGATTAATGGGGTTGGTTTACTAAAATTATAGAGTGCAAAATCTGGTGCAGCTCTGCATAGAAACCAATCAGCTGTCAGGTTTTATTGTCAAAGCTTAATTGAACAAGCTGAAGTTAGAAGCTGATTGGCTACCATGCACAGCTGCACCAGATTTTGCACTTTCCAGTTTTAGTAAATTAATCCCACTGTGTTCACCAATCTCTTAATTTCTCCCTGCGGGGGAAAGTGTATTTAAAGTGAATAGCCAGAATGTTTCTTTTTTTTTAAATGTTCTGCTTTGAGCAAATTTTTGAGTATAGCTTCTATAACTCATACCCCCTTAGTGGACTTATCGCGTTTGTCTATGACGTGTCTAATGTATGTTGTCCTGTTCTGTAAATATAAGATATCCCCCCAACCTAGCTCGCATTGTCCTTAATGGCTCACCCCACAGAGAGGAGACAACACAAACAAGTCAAACAATACACAACATTCCATGAAAGAGTAAGCCCCCGTTCACATTAGGTCGCTCCGACTTAGGGGGCGACCTGTGAAGTCGCGTGCACCGCGACTTCGGCGCGTCTTGCATGGACTTCATAAAATGAATGTCTATGCAAGTCGCCTCCAGGTCGCCCTGAAGTAGTAGAGGATCCTTTTTCTAAGTCGGAGCGACTTGTGTCGCTCCTATTAGAACGGGTCCTGTACTACTCAATGGACCCGACGGTGCGCGACTTGCCAGGCTGACCAAGTCGCCTGGCAAGTCGTAATAGTGTGAACCGGCTCTTATAGAGAGCTGATAAGAGGAACATTTTTCTGGCCACTTGTTATGAATTTGTATTTCAAACACTTCTTCTTTCTTTGATTTGAAGGAATCCTTTCCATCCTCCTATGTCCATTATTAAACTGGCTAATAAATCTAGTGTTAGGTAAGGTTTATTATCCTTAACACCCTTTTCTTTCGTTGTTGGAACTAAATAGGTTTGATAAGCATCCTTAAATACTAAAAAGGAAGGTCATATAAAAGGTTTACTCAGGTGAAGGTATTAAGGATGCTTACCAAACCTATTTAGTTCCATCAATGAAAGGTGTTAAGTATGAGAACCACAGTAACACCTGATTTATTAACTAGGTTCATAATGGATACAGGCGGATAGAAAGTATTTTATAAAAACACTAGGCCATCCTATTGCAGGATCCACAATTAGGACCCATTCTTCCCCCAAAACCAAAATGTGCCTACTTTAGTATTAATAATTATTAACTTAATTTTCAAAGCCTTATAGTCTATAGCAAAATTAAGAAAAAAAAATAATGTGGGGTGAATTTATTTGGAAATCTTTAAGGTACCTTTTAATGTGAAAAAAAAAAAGTGTTTGAAATGCAAATTTATAACACATGGCCAAAAAATATCTACCAACAACGGTAAAGCGCTCCCCATATAAGCTCTCTAGAACGGTTATTACTGACCTGTCAATGTGGTCTCCTTTACATGGGGCGAAACATTCGCATTGTGAGTTAAGTTTGGGGGAACAATTTTAGGCTTAAAAAACAGGACAACATAGAACAGGGGGGTGGATTTACTTAAACTGGAGAGTGCAAAATCTGGCACAGCTCTGGATAGAAACCAATCAGCTTCCATTTTTTTTTCAAAACTTATTTGAACAATGTGAATTTAGAAACGGATTTGGTATAATGCACAGCTGCATCAGAGTTTGCACTCTCCAGTTTTAGTAAATCAACCCCAAAGTGCCCCCAGACATGTCACCGACAAACACAAGTCCACTGAGGGTCTGCAGGTGTGAGTTATTGAGGCAATATCCAACAATTAGCCCAAAGCTTTAAAAAAAAAACTCTGCGAATGTGAAACATTCTTGATATTCACTTTAAATACGCTATCCACAGCAGGGAGATAGAAGTGAACACAGTGATCTGCGTAGCCATGGGAATATAACATTTGTTTCTGTTTTCATACTATATCCTAAGTTGCTACAGTTATTAACATAACAATAACCTTGACATTTCAATAAAGATTGCTTTTTAAATTCTTAGTAACTTTTATACAACTAAATAGGTCAGTTAGACTTTACACTCCCCCTGCTGATTAAATTCACATATTGTTCAACTCATCAGTTACTTTTTTTTTTTTTTTAATCTTTCAAAATGAATTGCTTAATTCTTAATTGAATTATTGCAATAACAAAAAATATTTTTTAAACACATAATAGTCTTAAAAAAAAAAAAAAAAACCTTATCTTGCTGATTTTAATTCATTTATTGCATAGTTTTTATACCGGTATCCTAATAATAGTTTTCTTTTTTCGATTTTTAAGAAACAGTGTTGTGCGGTAAAGATAAATGTTTTGTGTTATTCATAAGATCCCCTGCGTCTTGTGCATTGACACCTGTATAGTAGTATAGGGACCATTTATTCCCTTCCCTTCTTCTAAAGTATGACCAGGCTTGAGAAAGGGCCTGACATATGGCGTCATCCTCAGTAGTCATGCCATGATTCACTTGCTGCTCTGCTGAGAATTGATGCGATTACACCAGTGGCGGCTGGTGCTCCATCTCCATGGTCTGGGCAGCAGACGGACCACACCCTACCCCCCCACCCCCGGACCACACCAGCTCCAGCCCTCAAAGTCCCCCACCAGCTCCAGCCCGCATTGTCCCCCACCAGCTCCAGCCCGCCGGTCCCCGGTCCCCCACTAGCCCCAGCCCACACTGTCCCCCCCCCCCGGTCACCGGCTCACTCACCCTGGGCAGGCAGCAGTGGCAGCTTCACCCCAGTCTCCTCCCTCCTCCTCCTTTGCTTCTTGGCCAATAGCATTGCTTTTCCTTTCGGCCAATCGGGAAACGGGTCTCAGGACCTGCTTCCTGATTGGCCAGGAGGAGAATCATTGTGGCATTAGTGACATCATCCCGCGCCAATAAAGAGGCGTAAAAAACAGCACACAGGAGAGGATGCAAGCACTGGAGGGACCTTTGGAAAGGTGAGTGTGACAGACCCAACCAGGACAGGGGCTTTTGTAGTAGACTGAAAGGTAACCTCTTGCCTACTGACTATGGGCCCCTGGCTTTTGAGGGGGCTATATTTTTGGGATGTGTATGCCTGGGTGACCCTTGGAGTGGTCTTGCTTCAGACTCAAGTCCATGTCCCTTGTTAAGTGCTAAGCCTAACCTAAGCTAGTGTCGTCTAGTCCTCTAGCTACAAAACCTGGTTCCTGGGTCCAGACCAGAGGAAGCTGTATTTTGACAAAGGCACCCAAACTGGTGTCAAGTGGTCGGATGCTTCCTGCAATCTGGGACTTCCAAACCACCACAGTCAGTATCTCTGCCTTCATTTCTGCTTTACGTCTAGTGATTACTTGTACACATCTCCGTGTAAATCCAATGCGAGGGAGAACAATGGAAATCATGGCGAAACAATCTAACTTCTTGAGTTTTAAAAGACAGAAGGCTCAAAAGACGCCACCTGTAATTGAAATATAATATTTTGTTGGAGCAACCTTTTATTATTTTGTGTAACCCCTGATTTCTCTCCTGTCACAGGCACTGTCGGGGACTGGAAACAATATTTCTCCACCAAGCAGAACAGGTTGTTTGATGAGCTCTACAACACCAAGATGAATGCCAGCTGTGTTGCCAAACACATCCACTACGAGAACTGAAAACCTCTCTGACAGATCAAACTGTATTGTTACTGAGACACTTGCTCCATTACTTCATACCAGGCAGACTGGCACAGGAAAGGTCAAAAACAAGGCATATGCATTTACAATTTTTAAAGGATTCCTTCAGCTTATAGTGGGACTCCCGGGGGGTTTACCAGTTAACAATGGCGGCCACAGCCCTGAGATGTAACAGTAGGGTGACCACATGAAACTTCTGAGCTCTGAGTGGCGACTTAGGGTAAACCCTGGGGCCTCTTTATAAACATGGACAACTGTCTCACCACTTCAGTTCTGATGTTACATTTCCCCTAATGTGTGACAATGTTCAAAAAGGAAACCTTGACATCAAAAAGCTATCCAAAATTAGCTAAAAAACTCACAAAATGTAAAGGAAAGAAAAAAGAATGCCACCTTGCAAAAATACCACTTATCCACTGATTTTACTGAATTACAGCTGGTTTAGGATGCTGCAAATTGGCAGACAGAACCTTATCATAAATTACCAAAATCTTTCTACGTTTGGGTTATTTTCATTGCTGATGTAAAAAGGGTGAACATGAGCAGAAAGGCTGCTCGATGAATGATAATTAGATGAATCTGGCAGAATATGGACAGTTTATAAACAGGCCTCCTGCTGTCCTATCACTCTTGGTGGATTTAGTGCATTCTCCACTGAATCCACAGGGTGGCACTATATGTCTGCCCAGAGGCGAGTCATTCATGTCCTCTAAATTAAAATCTATCAATAGTATTTAACACTTTGTCTTAACATTTCTATCATTTCCCTTCTAGAATATTCTCAGGAAGTATGACATAAATGACACTGCAGATGTTTAGAATATTAATTGAATATTTATAGAGTACATAGGAATATTTTAAGTAACCCTTTGCTAAATCTCTGCTGTAATTTGGCAACCAGAAACAGGTTCTTATCATGTAAAGCGATTTCCACCCTTTGTATGCTTTTGGGGTTTTATAATCACCTTTGGAGGTACCACAGAGACGTCATATGCATGTCTTCCTCTGACGCAGATCACATGATCTCTGCTAAAGTGGCTCAAATAGTCAGGAAAGAGACAGCCAATAAGCAGTTCTGCCTAAATAGCGCTCATTCCCTTCTGCAGTGACCACATGATCAATGACGTGACATCAATCACATGGCCAATGAGACACATTCAGAAAGCGGATGACTTCTCTAAGGCTGCATTCACACCTTCATGCATGTTTCTGTATTTCTGGAAATGCATGAAAAATGCAGCAAACACGCATCACACTTGCTGTGCCATTATTTCTTATTGTCACCACAAACATATCAGTTGCAGTCTGGCGCTTTGTTGTACAATTACTGTGCAACATACACGCATTGCAAAATGTGGCTCACTGTCAAAAAAAGGTACATGAGCTACTTTGATCTGTTTGTTGTGCGCAAGTGAATGGGCTTTCCTATAATGTTGTGATAAATGCACCAAAAAAGCAATAGAAAAAAAAAAAAAATGACACATCGCACAGGGGTGAAAGCAGCCTTTCTAATTCTTTATAAGGTGATTTCAATACTTAAAAATCATATAGTTTATGGAGGACACGTGCTTAGCGCAGATTTTAGCACGTGACAATATAAGCTGAGCTGTTTCCTCTGATATTTTGATGTGCCTTTTTGGTCTGCTAAATATACCATTGACTGCGCTTTGTTATATTTGTTCAATAAATACTTGTTGGTCCTGTAGGAAAATCTTTTGAGCTAAAAACGTATCGTTCTTAACTTTTAACAATTACATTGCTTCCTGCTAGTTCTGGATTACAAACACCTTCCCAATATGTCATGGGATGGGGGAGATGTTCTGTGGTTCCATCCCAGGGTGACAATGCTGCCCCTCTATAGTCTAGGGTTGCCACTTCATCCCTTTAAACCAGGACACATATTAATTACACAGGTTCTGAGGCTAATATAATGCACATAAGGCACTAAGTGAGTTTAATTACCACTTTAATTAGCCACAAAGCCTGTGTAATTAATGTGTGTCCTGGTTTGAAGGGATGTGGTGGAAACCGTACTATAGACACAGTACAATGAGAGGGCATTGTCACCCTAGGACAGGAAGTGTGTTATTGGCAGAATCACCAGGTGAAAGTAAAGGGGGAAAAAATGGCAAAAAAAAAAAAAAAAATGGAAGATTGACACTTGTTGATTGCTGTAGGTTGCTGCACCCTTATTTTAAAGAGATGCTGTCACTGTCAATTACTATTCTAACCAACACATGAAGTTAGTAAGGTGTACCACAAGGTGGCAGCAGATTCTGATTGGTGACTGATAGTCTGCACTTTTCTGATTGTGAGATGACCATGACAGATTCAAGCACTTCAGTTGCATTGTAAATAGGAAGGATTGAGATACAATTATCTGAGCGACATTCCTAGGGTTGCAGAACTGAGACATCTCTGATCATCATCTGTTCTCCTATAGAAGGATCTGCAGATAGGTGAATGGCCTCAGGGGAGAAACTTTTTTCTGCATTCTCTGCTGTGTAGTTTGTATCTTTCATGGCAATTTATGTTTTATTTCTTTCAATAAACTATTTTATGTTCTTTCAGTATTGCTTTGACTAGTCCATTATTTAACATACCCGAGGGAGATGGAATTCTCCACTACAAGGAATGGAGAGGGGTTACAAGAAAATTAGTTTTAATCTTGGGATGGAGCTAAAAACAACAACACTTTTGTATTACATTATCCTCTATGGTACCCCTAATACCTCTTTTAAATGATTCACTATGGTACTTTTCATTCATGCTTTACATCAGTGTTTCTCAACCTTTTTTCAGTCAAGGCACCCTTTAAAAGTTATGGACAGTCTTGAGGCACCCCAATCTAAAATGTAAAAAACTATTCTAATAGTTTTACATATTTCAGCAACATCCACACGTAGGACACACAACGTTAGAGGTGATTTATTCTTCCAAAGCAAATACACTTTTGCAAACTGGTACTGACTAGTGTTCCAATGTTTCTCATTTCTCCATCACTCAGCTAATGTGACCCCAAAGCTGATGGAGTGGGAGAGGGACAGGGGAGGGTCAAACAAGGATGATATACAAGCGACTGACTTCCTCCTTATCAACTGATGATGTCATTGGTCGTTGGAATGCTGGCTAGAAGGTTGTAATGGTGCACAATGAAAACCAGTGGCTTTGTGTAACTAAAAGTTGGCCTTCATCCACACGCCGGCTTGTATGCAATTTTTTGGGAAATTTTTAGACATTTTGCCAAGGCACCCCTGAAGAAACCTCAAGGCACCCCAGTGTGCCTGGGCACCCTGGTTGAAAAAGACTGCTTTACATTATCCACTGTTACTGCTATGCTTGCTTTACATTGGCCACTATGTTTCTACTTGTACCTACTTTACATTATCCACTATGTTACTCCTCATACCTGCTTTAAATCATGTTCTGTTACTCCTCGTACTTGCCTTACTTGCTTCCACAGTGGTTCTCCTAATTCCTAACTTTAATTTATCAACTATGTTACTCCTTGTACCTCCTTTACATTATCCACTATATTATTCCTCATACCCACTTTTTGTTATCCACTGTTACTTTTCATACTCCTCGGACCCACTTTACTTAATCTACTATGTTACTCCTCGTGCCTGCTTTAATGCTATGTACGATGCTAGTAATCCTACTCCTGTAACTTGTGAATGGGAATTTAAATATGCCCACCCAAGGATAAACTCAAGCTCATAGTTATCACAAACATATAAGATAAAAGTTATATAAATAATTGCATTCACAACATAAAAAAAATAATCCTCCCAAAAGATTTTTTGTGAGGAGATTGGACCTTACAATTATAGTATGAGCAAATATACTGAATATTTAAAGACACAAAAAAACTAAGTACAAAACAGTCACGTTTCACAGATTTCTTTCTGCCTCCTCAGGACTGGGAAATACGTTTTCTTGTATTAGTTCAAGAAAGATAAGGGTCCATTTCATATCACACAAAATCCCACACATACAGTCAGGTCCATAAATATTGGGACATGGACACAATTCTAATCTTTTTGGCTCTATACACCACCACAATGGATTTGAAATGAAACAAACAAGATATGCTTTAACTGCAGACTTCCAGCTTTAATTTGAGGGTATTTACATCCAAATCAGGTGAACGGTGTAGGAATTACAACAGTTTGTATATGTGCCTCCCACTTTTTAAGGGACCATAAGTAATGGGACAGATTAACAATCATAAATCAAACTTTCCCTTTTTAATACTTGGTTGCAAATCCTTTGCAGTCAATTACAGCCTGAAGTCTGGAATGCATAGACATCACCAGACACTGGGTTTCATCCCAGGTGATGCTCTGCCAGGCCTCTACTGCAACTGTCTTCAGTTCCTGCTTGTTCTTGGGGCATTTTCCCTTCAGTTTTGTCTTCAGCAAGTGAAATGCATGCTCAATCGGATTCAGGTCAGGTGATTGACTTGGCCATTGCATAACATTCCATTTCTTTCCCTTAAAAAACTCTTTGGTTGCTTTCGCAGTATGCTTCGAGTCATTGTCCATCTGCACTGTGAAGCGCCGTCCAATGAGTTCTGGAGCATTTGGCTGAATATGAGCAGATAATATTGCCCGAAACACTTCAGAATTCATCCTGCTGCTTTTGTCAGCAGTCACATCATCAATGAATACAAGAGAACCAGTTCCATTGGTAGCCATACATGCCCTCGCCATGACACTACCACCACCATGCTTCACTGATGAGGTGGTATGCTTTGGATCATGAGCAGTTCCTTTCCTTCTCCATACTCTTCTCTTCCCATCACTCTGGTGCAAGTTGATCTTGGTCTCATCTGTCCATAGGATGTTGTTCCAGAACTGTGAAGACTTTTTTAGATGTTGTTTGGCAAACTCTAATCTGGCCTTCCTGTTTTTGAGGCTCACCAATGGTTTACATCTTGTGATGAACCCTCTGTATTCACTCTGGTGACGTCTTCTCTTGATTGTTGACTTTGACACACATACACATACCTCCTGGAGAGTGTTCTTGATCTGGCCAACTGTTGTGAAGGGGGTTTTCTTCACCAGGGAAAGAATTCTTCGGTCATCCTCCACAGTTGTTTTCCATGGTCTTCCGGGTCTTTTGGTGTTGCTGAGCTCACCGGTGCGTTCTTTCTTTTTAAGGATGTTCCAAACAGTTAATTTGGCCACATCTAATGTTTTTGCTATCTCTCTGATGGGTTTGTTTTGTTTTTTTCAGCCTAATGATGGCTTGCTTCACTGATAGTGACAGCTCTTTGGATCTCATATTGAGAGTTGACAGAAACAGATTTGAAAATTCAAATAGCACACTTGAAATTAACTCTGGACCTTTTATCTGCTCCTTGTAAATGGGATAATGAGGGAATAACACACACCTGGCCATGGAACAGCTGAGCAGCCAATTGTTCCATTACTTATGGTCCCTTAAAAAGTGGGAGGCACACATACAAACTGTTGTAATTCCTACACCGTTCACCTGATTTGGATGTAATGCAGTTAAAGCACATCTTGTTTGTTTCATTTCAAATCCATTGTGGTGGTGTATAGAGCCAAAAAGATTAGAATTGTGTCGATGTCCCAATATTTATGGACCTGACTGTATAATAGCAAGTGATGTGCCTGGACTCTACTGTACCCCTCCCCTGGCCTGGGGGAGAAAATGAATGCTCAAAGGAAAAGCAAACAGATTGATCCCCAGTTTGCAAGTTAAACACAGTATGGAGCAATATATTTATCTTAGTTCAGATAAGGGGATTAGGAAATTCCAAGAAGAAGCTGCATCTTCACAAACACTGTCACTCCAAAAGGCCCAGTCACCTCCCAGGTAGTTGGTTTAGGACTGCACACGTAAGCCAGCCATCAGTATATTTGTTCATACTCACGTGTTACATGAGTAGGATTAGTATATACAGTATCTCACAAAAGTGAGTACACCCCTTAGATTTTTGTAAATATTTTATTATATCTTTTCATGTGACAACACGAAAGTAGTGAGTGTACAGCTTGTATAACAGTGTAAATTTGCTGTTCCCTCAAAATAACTCAACACACAGTCATTAATGTCTAAACAGCTGGCAACAAAAGAGAGTACACCCCTAAGTGAAAATGTCCAACTTGGGACCAAAGTGTCAATATTTTGTTTGGCCACCATTATTTTCCAGCACTGCCTTAACCCTCTTGGGCATGGAGTTCACCAGAGCTTCACAGGTTGCCACTGGAGTCCTCTTCCACTCCTAAATGACAACATCACGGAGCTGGTGGATGTTAGAGACCTTGCGCTCCTCCACCTTCTCTTTGAGGATGCCCTACAGATGCTCAATAGGGTTTAGGTCTGGAGACATGCTTGGTCAGTCCATCACTTTTACCCTTAGCATGGCAGTGGTCATTATGGAGGTGTGTTTGGGGTCGTTATCATATTGGAATACTGGCCTGCGGCCCAGTCTCTCCGAAGGGAGAGGATCATGCTCTGCTTCTGTATGTCACAGTTCATGTTGGCATTCATGGTTCCCTCAATGAACTGTACCTACCCAGTGCCAGAAGCACTCATGCAGCCCCAGGCCATGACACTCCCACCACCATGCTTGACTGTAGGCAAGACACACTTGTCTTTGTACTCCTCACCTGGTTGCTGCCACACATGCTTGACACCATCTGAACCAAATAAATTAATCTTGGTCTCATCAGACCACAGGACATGGTTCTGTAATCCATGTCCTTAGCCTGCTTGTCTTCAGCAAACTGTTTGCGGCCTTTCTTGTGCACCATCTTTAGAAGAGGCTTCCTTCTGGGACGACAGCCATGCAGACTAATTTGATGTAGTGTGTGGCGTATGGTCTGAGCACTGACAGGCTGAGCCCCCACCCCTTTAACCTCTGCAGCAATGCTGGCAGCACTCATTCATCTATTTCCCAAAGACAACCTCTGGATATGACTCTGAGCATGTGCACTCAACCTCTTTGGTCGACCCTGGCGAGGCCTGTTCTGAGTGGAACCTGTCCTGTTAAACCGCTGTATGGCCTTTACCACCATGCTGCAGCTCCCTTTCAGGGTCTTGGCAAACTTCTTATAGCCTAGGCCATCTTTATGTAAAGCAACAATTCTTTTTTTTCAGATTCTCAGAGAGTTCTTTGCCATGAGGTGCCATGTTGAACTTCCAGTGACCAGTATGAGAGAGTGAGAGCGATAACACCAAATTTAATACCTGCTTCCCAACCACACCTGAGACCTTGTAACACCAATGAGTCACATGACACCAGGGAGGAAAGATGGCTATTTGGGCCCAATTTGGACACTTCCACTTAGGGGTGTACTCACTTTTGTTGTCAGCGGTTTAGACGTTAATGGCTGTGTATTGCGTTATTTTGAGGGGGGACGGCAAATTTACACTGTTATACAAGCTGTACCCTCACTACTTTACATTGTAGCAAAGTGTCATTTCTTCAGTGTTGTCACATGAAAAGATACAATAAAATATTTATAAAAATGTGAGGGGTGTACTTTCTTTTGTGAGATACTGTATATCAGGAAGATGTATATTAAAAAAGAATAGCGCGCAAATACAAAAGAAATTACTACCAAATCTGAAGACAATCCATAAATAAAAATGGGGATTTGGTCCCACCATATGGCCATATCGTGATCAAGCCCACTACTGCGTCAAAGTACCCCATTATCAGTGGGTCCTACACTATCCATGAAAAAGAGATGAATCCAGCCCTTCTAACCCTTGGAGATAATACTCCTTGCTGGGAAAGATGTGCAAATGCACTACAGGGGACTCCTCTTATATCCACTTGATGGGGGACACTGATTGAGTACAGGTGTGTGTGGGGGGTGGGGAGGGTTGCTCAACCTCGGTGGTCTGGTCCGACCGAATACATAATAAACAGGCAAAAACTTTGGGGGAGCATACCCATGTATTTCTAAAGCTGCTGCAGCTATGAACCAAAAGACATGTATATTAAAAAAGAATAGCGCGCAAATACAAAAGAAATTACTACCAAATCTGAAGACAATCCATAAATAAAAATGGGGATTTGGTCCCACCATATGGCCATATCGTGCTCAAGCCCACTACTGCATCAAAGTACCCCATTATCAGTGGGTAATGGGAAAAAAAAAAGAAAGAAATGGGAATGGGAAATGGGTAATGGGTAATGGGAAATGGGTAATGGGAAAGAAAAAAAATTGGGAAAAAAAAAAAAAATATTCTACATTCACATAGCCATAAACAAAATGCATATAAAAGTACAGTGCCTTGCAAAAGTATTCGGCCCTCTTGAACTTTGCGACCTTTTGCCACATTTCAGGCTTCAAACATAAAGATATAAAACTGTAATTTTTTGTCAAGAATCAACAACAAGTGGGACACAGTCATGAAGTGGAACAAAATTTATTGGATATTTCAAACTTTTTTAACAAATAAAAAACTGAAAAATTGGGCGTGCAAAATTATTCAGCCCCCTTAAGTTAATACTTTGTTGCGCCACCTTTTGCTGCGATTACAGCTGTAAGTCGCTTGGGGTATGTCTCTATCAGTTTTGCACATCGAAAGACTGACATTTTTGCCCATTCCTCCTTGCAAAACAGCTCGAGCTCAGTGAGGTTGGATGGAGAGCGTTTGTGAACAGCAGTTTTCAGTTCTTTCAGCAGATTCTCGATTGGATTCAGGTCTGGACTTTGACTTGGCCATTCTAACCCCTGGATATGTTTATTTGTGAACCATTCCATTGTAGATTTTGCTTTATGTTTTGGATCATTATCTTGTTGGAAGACAAATCTCCGTCCCTGTCTTAGGTCTTTTGCAGACTCCATCAGGTTTTCTTCCAGAATGGTCCTGTATTTGGCTCCATCCATCTTCCCATCAATTTTAACCATCTTCCCTGTCCCTGCTGAAGAAAATGAGGCCCAAACCATGATGCTGCCCCCACCATGTTTGACAGTGGGGATGGTGTGTTCAGGGTGATGAGCTGTGTTGCTTTTACGCTGAACATAACGTTTTGCATTGTTGCCAAAAAGTTCGATTTTGTTTTCATCTGACCAGAGCACCTTCTTCCACATGTTTGGTGTGTCTCCCAGGTGGCTTGTGGCAAACTTTAAACAACACTTTTTATGGATATCTTTAAGAAATGGCTTTCTTCTTGCCACTCTTCCATAAAGGCGAGATTTGTGCAGTATACGACTGATTGTTGTCCTATGGACAGAGTCTCCCACCTCAGCTGTAGATCTCTGCAGTTCATCTAGAGTGATCATGGGCCTCTTGGCTGCATCTCTGATCAGTCTTCTCCTTGTATGAGCTGAAAGTTTAGAGGGACGGCCAGGTCTTCGTAGATTTGCAGTGGTCTGATACTCCTTCCATTTCAATATTATCGCTTGCACAGTGCTCCTTGGGATGTTTAAAGCTTGGGAAATCTTTTTGTATCCAAATCCGGCTTTAAACTTCTCCACAACAGTATCTCGGACCTGCCTGGTGTGTTCCTTGTTCTTCATGATGCTCTCTGCGCTTTAACCACTTGCCGACTGCCGCACGACTATTTACGTCGGCAGTCAGCCCCTCACAGGCAAAGCGACGTAGGGCTACGTCGCTAGCCTGTAAGGGTTTTGGGAGCGAGCGTGCGCCGCCGGATGCGCGCTCCCACTCGGTCACGGACCCCCCCGCGCGTGTGCCCGGCGGACCCAATGTCAGCCGGGCACTCGCGATCGTCCGTGACAGCGGGAGAAAGGCAGGCGGCTAGTGTAAACAAAGCCGCATGTCAGTCTCCCCTGTGTAAGAATCGTGATCAAATGGTTCTACTATGTAGGACCATTGATCATTGTTCTTACAAATCAAGCCATAGCCAATCACAGTTAGAATCACTCCCCTAGGACACACTTAACCCCTCCCTCTCCAATACAGTTAACTCCTTCACTGCCAGTGTCATTTTTACAGTAACAGTGCATATGTATAGCACTGATTACTGTAGTAATGTCACTGGTAACCCCAAAAGTGTCAAAAATGTCAGTCAAGGGTCCGATCTGTCCGCCCCAATGTCGCAGTCCCGAAAAAAAATCGCAGATCGCCGCCATTACGCGTTAAAAAAAACAACAAAAATTACAAAAATCTTTCCCTTTGTTAGTAAACGCAATAATTTTTGCGCAAACAAATCAAAATACGCTTTTTGCGATTTTTTTTACCAAACATATGGTTAAAAAAAAAATTTGCCCAAAATGTTAAAAAATTTCGATTTTTACTTTTTTTTGGGGGGGAATTTCATATAAAAAAATGTGAAAAATATTGTTATTTTTGCAAAATTGACGCCCTTTTTCTGTTTATAGCGCATGATCAAAAATTCACACAGGTGATCAAATGCCACCAAAAGAAAGCTCTGTTTGTGGGATAAAAAGATCGCCAAATTCGTTTAGGTACAGTGTCGCATGACCACGCAATTTTCCATTAAAGCCACGCAGTGCCGAATCGCAAAATAGGCCCTGGTCAGGAAGGGGGTAAAATCTTCTGGGGCTTAAGTGGTTAAACGGACCTCTGAGACTATCACAGTGCAGGTGCATTTATACGGAGACTTGATTACACACAGGTGGTTTCTGTTTATCATCATTAGTCATTTAGGTCAACATTGGATCATTCAGAGATCCTCACTGAACTTCTGGAGAGAGTTTGCTGCACTGAAAGTAAAGGGGCTGAATAATTTTGCACGCCCAATTTTTCAGTTTTTTATTTGTTAACAAAGTTTGAAATATCCAATAAGTTTCGTTCCACTTCATGATTGTGTCCCACTTGTTGATTCTTCACAAAAAATTACAGTTTTATATCTGTATGTTTGAAGCCTGAAATGTGGCAAAAGGTCGCAAAGTTCAAGGGGGCCGAATACTTTCGCAAGGCACTGTACATGGAACTGGTTTTGAATAGACATTTCAATGTTCTATTTCAGTGGCGGCCGGTGCGTTGGGGGCGCAGGGGCGTCCCCCCATTCGTGCGTCCTGCCCCTAATCTGCATGCGGGGCGTCGGACCCATGGAGTTGAATGGGGATTTTTTTTTCAGTCACCTGATTAGAGCCAAAGGCTCTAATAGGCTTCAGCAAAGGGTGGACCCGGGGCGCAGAGCAGTGCGCCCCGAGCCCACCCATTGTGTGACAATAGCAAATTTTCATTCGCTATTGTCACACAGATCCTCCTCCTGGCCAATCAGGAAGCGGGTCCAATACGCGCTTCCTGATTGGCCGAAAGGCAAACCCCATGCCATTTGCTGAGGAGGAGCCGCGAGGACTGAGGACTAGAGGAGACGCCGGGGGACTGAAGAGAAGCCGCCACTACAGGTAAGTGCACTGGCCCGGGGGGGGGGGGGCTTGGCACGCTGTTCACTCTGCATCGAAAGGGGGCACGCTGGTATCTCTGCATCGAAAGGGGGCACGCTGGTATCTCTGCATTGAAAGGGGGCACGCTGGTATCTCTGCATTGAATGGGGGCACGCTTGTATCTCTGTATTGAATGGGGGCACGCTGGCATCTCTGCATTGAATGGGGGCACGCTGGCATCTCTGCATTGAATGGAGGCACGCTGGTATCTCTGCATTAAATGGGGGAACGCTGGCATCTCTGCATTGAAAGGGGGCACGCTGGTATCTCTGCATTGAATGGGGGCACGCTGGCATCTCTGCATTGAATGGGGGCAAGCTGGCATCTCTGCATAGAATGGGGGCACGCTGGTATCTCTGCATTGAATGGGGGCACGCTGGTATCTCTGCATTGAATGGGGGCATGCTGATCTCTGTGCATTGAATGGGGGCACGCTGGCATCTCTGCATTGAATGGGGGCACGCTGGCATCTCTGCATTGAATGGGGGCACGCTGGCATCTCTGCATTAAATGGGGGCACGCTGGTATCTCTGCTTTGAAAGGGGGCACGCTGATATCTCTGCATTGAAAGGGGGCACGCTGGCATCTGTGCCTCAAAGTCATGCAATTTTTTACAGCATTTTTTCTAGTTTTATGTATGTGTGGACCCCTTTTGGGGTATACATTCCAAACTACACTTTGTAACCTGCTGTTTGCTGTATGTTTTGAAAACTTTTCATTAAAAAAGAATTGAAAAAAATATATATTTTATCCACAGATATAATAAGGCTCCCAGACCCAACGTTTTCAGTTATTTAATTACAATTATTTATAAACCCGTTTATACAGATTAATGCAATTAAATGCTGAAGTTGACAAACAGCATCCTAAAGTAGGCATTCTAATTATCTAGATGGCAAAAGGTAAAGATGGTGGAATAAGCACGTTGGAATTTTGATGGAAGATTTTTGTGAACAGTCCAGCAAGCTAATCAGCACACATAAATAATAAATAGTAGGTTAGAGCAATAAAATTGTCTGGTGGTGGCATACACACATTAGGTGTTGTTTCATGTAACTAAACCAACAGCATACCAAGAAAATGAGTTACTTCCTGGTACTATTTGGGCAAATATCCAGACTCAGCACACACCCTCAGTACCTGACCTGCCACTCCATCAAGTCCTGTTGCATTATTACAATTATTAGGCCTCATTCACACAATCATAAAAAAAAAAAAATGCATATACAAGTGTTTTTTAACCAATTCAATACAGGGCACGTTTACCCTTTTCCTGCTCAGGCCAATTTCTTAGCTTTCAGTATTGTCGCATGAATGACAATTGCACATATATAACACTACTGTATACCCAAACTACATTTTTATCAATTTGTTCACACAAATAGAGCTTTCTTTTTGTGGTAATTATTCACCACTGTTTTTTTTTTTTTATTTTATTTTGCTAAATAAATGAAAAAAGACTGTAAAGTTTGAAAAAAAGTGTTTTTCTTTGTTTCTGTTATAAAAATTTGAAAATAAATAACTGTTCTTCATAAATTTAGCCCAAAATGTATTCTGCTACACTTCTTTAACCACTTTACCACCGGAGGATTTTCCTGCTAAAAGACCAGGGGTTATTTTGCGATTTTTTACTGCGTGACTTTAACGGACAATCGCGCGGTCGTGCGACGCTGTACCTAAACGAATTTCACGTCCTTTTTTTCCCCACAAACAGAGCTTTCTTTTGGTGGTATTTGATCACCTGTGCGATTTTTTGATCACGCGCTATAAACAAAAAAAGAGCGTAATTTTTGCAAAAACAACAATATTTTTCACTTTTTTTTATATGAAATTCCCCCAAAAAAAAATGTAAAAATCAAAATTTTTTAAAATTTTCGGCCAATTTGTTTTACGCTACCTATGTTTGGTAAAAAAAATCGCAAAAAGCGTATTTTGATTGGTTTGCGCAAAAGTTATCGCGTTTACTAACAAAGGGAAAGATTTTTGTCATTTTTGGTGTTTTTTTTTTTAACGAGTAATGGCGGCGATCTGCGATTTTTTTTGCGGTACTGCGACATTGCGGCGGACAGATCGGACCCTTGACTGACATTTTTGACACTTTTGGGGGTACCAGTGACATTACTGCAGTAATCAGTGCTATATATATGCACTGTTACTGCAAAAATGACACTGGCAGGGAAGGGGTTAACAGTATTGGACAGGGAGGGGTTAAGTGTGTCCTAGGGGCGTGATTCTAACTGTGTAGGGACATGGCTACTAGTGTAAAAACAAAGATCAACAGTTCTACATAGTAGAACTGTTTGATCTTCACTTTTACACAGGGAGAACTGACAGGTGGCTTGTTTACACAAGCCGCTCTGTCTTTCTCCCGCTGTAGCGGCGATCGTAGTGTGACCGGCGGACATCGGGTCCGCCAGTCACACTCCCGCACTCCTCCGTGAACGAGCCGAGGCGGGCGCGCGCCTCGGCGGGCGCGCGCCCGCCCGCTATTGGCTCTGGAAGGAGTGACAGGCGAGCGACGTAGACCTACGTCACTCTGCCTGGCCGGGGCCGACTGCCGCAGTAAATATACTGTGCGCAGTCGGCAAGCGGTTAAAGATAAAATAACCCAGATCAGAGTATATTATTTAGTCTGTGTGAAAGTTAAAGAGTCCACAAACTATGGTATATATCTGAAAATTGATAAATTCTAACCAAAATGTATACTGCTACATTTCTTTGGTAAAAAAATAACCCAAATCAGTGTATATTATTTGGTCTGTGTGAAAGTTATAGATTCTACAAGCTATGGTACCAATCATTGAAAATGTATCTCACCTGATGTACTGACGGCTTTTCCCATTTCATGAGGCCCTAAAATGCCAGAACAGTACTAATACCCCCCAAATGACCTCTTTTTGTAAAGATGACAGTCCAAGGTATTTAGTAAGAGGCATGGCGGGTTTTTACATTGTAATTTTTTTTTCTTTTTTTTGGAAAATTAAGAAATTAAAAAAAAAAGTTTTTTTTTTTTTGTTTTTTTTTTTTACATACTGTCACCAGAGCAGTACTGCATCATCATATAACTAGTGTGGTGGTGATCAGGGACACTGACTGGTGACAGTTTTAACCACTTTCCGCCTGCCCCTCGCATGTATACTGCGGCAGGCTGGCTTGGCTGCGCGGATTGCCGTACCTGTACGGCGATCCGTGACAGCGCTCCGGCAGGCGAGCGCGTGCCGCAGGCGGTGTGCTCTCGCCCCCACTAGGCAGTGGGGGTGCCGATCCACGGGACTGGCGATTGCCGTCGGCCATCCGCGATCACTCCTCGCTCCCCGCTGAGAGAGAAGGACGGTCAGCTGTTGTAAACACAGCTGACCGTTGTTCTCTCTGAAATGATCACAGAGCGCCTGTGATCCTTCTATATAGGATCACAGGTCTCCATGATCATTTCACAAGTCCCTCCCCCCACAGTTAGAAAACACTCCCCTAGGCTCACAATTAACCCTTTGATCACCCCTAGGTTAGCCCCTTCCCTTCCAGTGTCATCATTACAGTAACAGTGCATATTTTTAGCACTGATTACTGCAGTAATGTCACTGGTCCCCGCAAAAGTGTCAAAAATGTCAGTTAGGGGTTCGATCTGTCCGCTGCAATGTCGCAGTCCCGCTAAAAATCGCAGATTGCTGCTATTACTAGTAATAAATAAATAAATAAATAAATAAATAAATAAAAACAACATAAATCTTTCCCCTAGTTTATAGACACAATAACTTTTGTGCAAACCAATCAAAATATGCTTATTGCAATTTTTTTAACCAAAAATATGTAGCAGAATACAAATTGGCCAAAAGGCAGTGGCATAGCGTGGGGGGTGCTGGGGGGGGGGGCACTGGCACCGGGCGCAACATTTAGGGGGGCGCATCCCACGCCCGCCATCCGCGGGATCATAGTGTCCAACGCTCCCCCTGCCCGCCCGCACTCCTCTTGGCTCCGTGACTAATTTTGTGCAGGACGAGCAGGGGGCTGGTCATGGGTGAAGATGCTCTGTGGCTCGGTGCATGTGCAGCACCGCTTCCGGAGTCTCCCCCTGCTGTCCGGGCCAGCCCGCTATCTCTCCCCTTCGCTCCAGATCGCCTCCTCGAGTCGCCAGTGTTTTTACACAGAACACGGTAAGTGATGTGCTGCCTGCCCCCGGGAGCCCAGGGAAGCTGACATGGGAGGTGAGGAGGTGGGTCAGTGTAGGGGCTGTCACTATAGGTGTCAGTGTAGGGGGGTTCAGTGTAGGGGGGTCAGTGGTCAGTGTAGGTGTCAGTGTATGGGGGGTCAGTGTAGGGGGTGTTATTGTAGGGGGGTCAGTGTAGGGGTTCAGTGTATATGGAAATGTAGGGGGGGTTCAGTGTAGGGGGTCAGTGTAGGGGGGTCAGTGTAGGTGTCTGTGTATGAGGGGGGTCAGTGTAGAGGGTGTCATTGTAGGGGGGTCAGTGTAGGTGGGTCAGTGTATGTGAAAATGTAGGGGGGGTCAGTGTATGTGTCAGTATAGGGGGTTCAGTGTAGGGGGGTCAGTGTATGTGGGGGTCAGTGTAGGGAGGTCAGTGTAGGGGGGATCAGTGTATGTGGGAATATAGGGGGGGTCAGTATAGGTGTCAGTGTATGGGGGGGGGTCAGTGTAGGGGGTGTCAGTATAGGTTTCATTGTGGGGGGGTCAGCATATGTGGAAATGTATGGGGGGTCAGTGTAGGGGGATCAGTGTATGAGGGGTCAGTGTATGGGGGGGTAAGTGTAGGGGGGTCAGTAAAGGTGTCAGTGTAGGTCTCAGTGTATGGGGAGGTCAGTGTAGGTGTCAGTGTATGGGGAGGTCAGTGTAGGGGGGGGTCAGTGTATGTGGAAATGTAAGGGGGGGTCAGTGTAGGGGTCAGTGTATGGGGGGTCAGTGTATGTGTTAGTGTAGGGGGGTTAGTGAAGGGGGTCAGTGTAGGTGTCAGTGTAGAGGGGTCAGTGTAGGTGTCAGTGTATGGGGGGGGTCAGTGTAGGTGTCAGTGTATGGGGTGGTCAGTGTAGGGGGGTCAGTATAGGTGTCAAAGTAGGGGTCAGTGTATGGGGGGTCAGTGTATGAGAGAGTCAGTGTTGGTGTCAGTATAGGGGGGTCAGTGTAGGGGGGTCAGTGTATGGGGGGTCAGTATAGGTGTCAGTGTAGGGGTCAGTGTATGGGGGGGTCAGTGTCGGTGTCAGTGTAGGGGGTCAGTATAGGGGGGTATGTGTAGGGGGGTCAGTGTATGTGGGAATGTAGAGGGGGTCAGCGTAGGGGTGTCAGTGTAGGGGGGTCAGTGTAGATGTCAGTCTATGGGGGGTCAATGTAGGGGGAGGTCAGTGGAGGGGGGTCAGTATAGGGGGTGTCAGTGTAGGGAGTTCAGTGTATTTGTCAGTGAAGGTGTCACTGTAGGGGGTCAGTGGGTGGAATTAGTGTAGGTGTCAGTGAAGGGGTCAGTGTAGGTGTCAATGTATGGGGGGGGGTCAGTGTAGGTGTCAGTGTATGGGGGGGTAAGTGTAGGTGGTAGTGTATGGGGCAGGTCAGGGTAGGGGGTCAGTGCATGGGGGTATCAGTGAAGGGGTCAGTGTAGGGGGGAGTCAGTGTACGGGGTTCATTGTAGGGGTCATTTTAGGGCTCAGTGTAGGGGGGTCAGTGTAGAAGTCAGTGTAGGGAGGGTGTCAGTGTAGGGGGGGTGTCAGTGTAGGGGGGGGTGTCAGTGAAGGGGGTTCAGTGAAGGTGTCAGGTAGGTCAGTGTAGTGATCAGGTCTGTTAGTGCAGGAATCAGGTAGGTCAATGTATCGATCAGGTCTGTTAGTGCAGGAATTAGGTAGGTCTGTGTAGTGATCAGATAGGTCTCTGTAGGTGTCAGTATAGTAATCAGGTAGGTTAGTGTATGAATCAGGTAGGTCTCTGTAGGTGTCAGTATACTGATCAGGTAGATCAGTGTAGTGGGCAGTGTATTGATCAGGTAGGTCTGTGTAGTGGTCAGGTAGGTCAGTGTAGGTGTCAGTATAGAAATTAGATAGGTCAGTGTAGGTGTCAGTATAGAAATTAGGTAGGTCAGTGTAGTGATCAGGTTGGTTAGTGCAGGAATAAGGTAGGTCAGTGTAGGAAGAGGGTAGGTCAGAGTAGGTTTCTGTGTAGTGGTCAGGTAGGTCTGTGTCGGTGTCAGTATAGTAATTAGGTAGGTCAGTGTAGGAATAAGGTAGGTCTCTGTAGTGGTCAGGTAGGTCAGTGTAGGCAGGGCCGCTGTTAGAAATCATGGGGCCCCGTACAGCCTACCTGACAGGGCCCCCCCTCCCCCCCCCGCCCGCCGCAGTGTCCTGCCAATCATAAGTGGTCGAGGTATTCCCTGCTCCACGAATAGTTCTGGCATGTTCAGATTAGGATCCAAACACACCTGAGCTCATCCCTCCTAATGAAAATGCTGTAGCTGCCTGCCAGTTTTTAAGGCGGACCCAATGGGACCCTCCATTGTCATTTTAGGTCTGGAGATTATGTAAATGGTGGTAGTTCTGTTTTTTTTTTTATGTCACCCGATATCAGTGCAACATTTTATGAAACACAACTTTATTTAAAAAAATACAATAAAGTTAGTTAAATGGCATATATATATATATATATATATATATATATATATATATATATATACACATACATACATACATACATACATACACACACATGGTAGAAAAGCAATTTATTACCCAATTATTTTGGTAAAATGTAATAGATCAGGTTGTGCAGAGTATATAGATACCCAACATGTCAAGCCTTAAAATACCTTGAGTATACATGTAACTTTCTCTTGTGTATATACAGTTTCTTTGTTGTTTTTAATACTGTATAATACACCAAGCATGTACCATGTCAGTATGTATAATTATTGCTATCCCAATACCAATAAAGCACTTCTGTTCTGTTGAGAATTATTGCTCTCACTCCGCCATGCGCAATGTTATGTAACATGTCTAGTGCAATGGACAATTTTCATAAGCACCCTTGACGCATGCATTTATGTCCCTATGTGAGGGGGCAGGGGGGTTTGTTGGGGAATTTTAGGTACTTGTGTATAACTTTATTTTATTTTTTCTTTATGTTTTTAACATTTTATTTTTTCTAAACGTTTTTTTTTTCATCACATATGGGACAAAAAGTCCCCTATGTGATGCATTTTTTGGTGACAGGTTCTCTTTTTTGAGGCATCAGAGGTCTAAAGATCAGCTGCAGCGTGTTTTACACAACACTTCACTACTACTGCAGCACAATGGTAGCAGTGCCTTTGCAGCATAAGGGGTGGAGCGGTTGGAGGATGGTAAAACTGTGGCACAGTTACACTTTTTTTTTTACTGCCCCCCACCCCTCAACACAAAAGTAAACAGTTAGCAAAAAAGCACAAAAAAAACAGCATCCCACTGTGCTTATGTGATCACCATCATTATCGTGATGATGATCACACAGTACAGAAGCTGTTGTATGCCTGTCTGTATACAGTATGGATGTGTCTCTGTACCTTTACCTTGTAAAATTGTGAGTCTGCCTGTGCATCGGGATCCCTGCATTGCCTGCACTCTCAGCCACTTCTCTATTGAATCATCTCCCGCCGCCCGGCTGCAGTCCAGGCTTCTGCTCTCCTTAGTACTTACTGAGGGAGGAAGGGAGAATCACTCCGCCAGAGATAGGCTGTCTTCAGCCGCGGCCAGCAGGAACTTTACAAAAATGCGGCGCCGGCTGTAGACACTTATGACCCGAAATGTAAAAAAGAGTCCCCCTCTGTTAATTGCTTCCTGGGCCCCTCTGCTGCACTGATGGGGCCCAGGTAAAATATATATAATGTTACAGGAAGCCTAGGAGCATTGTCAAATGCTTTTGTCTGGGCAAATGCTTTGACCATCGTTTAAGGATAAAGCTGCCCGGGCCCCCCTGCTGAGCCGAAATGGCCGGGCCCGGTACAGAAGGGCTGGCTGTACTGCCCTATCAGCGGCCCTGAGTGTAGGAATAAGGTAGGTCTCTGTAGTGGTCAGGTAGGTCAGTGTAGGAATAAGGTAGGTCTCTGTAGTGGTCAGGTGTGTCAGTGTAGTAATCAGGTAGGTCAGTGTAGGAATAAGGTAGGTCTCTGTAGTGGTCAGCTAGGTCAGTGTAGGTGTCAGTATAGTAATCAGGTAGGTTAGTGCAGGAAACAAGTAGGTCTGTATAGTGGTCAGTGTAATTGTCAGGTAGGTTTGTGTAGTGGTCATGTAGGTTTGTGTAGTGGTCAGGTAGGTCTGTGTAGGTGTCAGTATAGTAATCAGGTAGGTCAGTGTAGGAATAAGGTAGGTCTCTGTAGTGGTCAGCTAGGTCAGTGTAGGTGTCAGTGTAGTGGTCTGTGTAATGGTCTAGTAGGTTTGTGTAGGGGGCGCAAATTACTTACCTTGCCCCGGGCGCTGACAACCCACGCTACGCCACTGCTAAAAGGATGAGAAAAATTGATTTGAAAAAAAATTTCTTGGGAATGTCATATAGCATAAAGTGAAAACTATTGGTTTTTTTTTTTTTCAGAATTGTTGCTCTTTTTTTGTTTATAAGGTGATCAAATACCACCGAAAGAAATCTTTATTTGTGGGGAAAAAAGGATATATGACATATGACATCCAGTCATGATGGGAAAGCCAGCACCTAGCCGTCATTTGTCTATAGACCTGGCGGGACGGGCTTAATTATGGGTCTGAACGCAGCAGCATTGTTTTCAATGCAGTCATTCACACAGTTGCATAAATGGTGACACAGACACAAAATCAGTTTATACAGATCAATGCAATTAAATGCTAAAGTTGACAAACAGGTTGCTCAAGTTAACATTCTTATCATACAGATGAGTAAGAGCTAAATTTAGGTGTAAAATATAACATGCTGCAAAAGGTGGAAAAAGCACGCTGGAATTTTGATTTGATGCAATGACTAATGGAAACTTTTTGTAAACAATCCAACAAGCTAATCGGCACATGCCCTCACTACCTGACCTGGCACAACATTGGACCCATTTTGTTTAGAGTATGTGGGGGAAAGGATGGATTGTCCGCTGGATCGGGCGCTGGAGCTGGGCCCACTTGTTTGGGCACAGGACACTGTCATCACATTCCTTGACAAGCGCACCTCCAGTGCCCAGGGGTCACGAGACTGCACCGGCTCCCCCTGGGCCGGCTTGTGACGTCTGGGCATGCACACTCATTTTAGAGGTGGCCGTATTGGTGGGCAGCTTCTGGCTGGGTCATGACGTCAAGTGTGGCTCATTACGTGGACCCTTCTTATGTGAGGCGGTGCCAGGATGGTGTCCTCTCTCTTCCTCATTTGGCTTGATCCTAGGATCGAGTGGTAGCAAAGGTGATGAGCTGCTTTCAGAGCTGCTGTTAGAAATCACGGGGCCCAGTACAGCCAGGGGAGGACTGGGCCAGGGGGCGGGGGGGCAATTGCCCCCTGGGCCACTCTGATTCCACTGTAAAAAGGCTGCACCGCTTCTGCCACAGACATGCCTAACGGATTCCTGGTGAAGAGAAGTAAAAAGTCTCTGCGGGATGAAGACAATGACAGAGCACAGGCCCCCCTCCCAGCATGGATGGTGTAAACTGTGTCTGAGCAGAGGCTGGTTCCATGCCCCACTTGGGGCTCTCCTCCTCTGGCCAGCCCCAACCGAGCTGTCCCAGCTCCCCCCAACCGCCCCCTGCTGGCCAGGTTGGGAACCCAGATTTAGCCGGTGAGTAGAGAGTACATGGAGCAGGGCTTCAGCCTGGAATGGGGGTCAGGAGGAGGATGAGAAGAGGGAGAGCGGGAGGGGGGCTGAGTCGCTGCACCATGGGCCTCTGCTTTTTGTACTTGCCCCCTGGGCTGAAAGTTGCCAGTCTGCCCCTGAGTACAGCCTACCTGGCAGCCTCCCCCGAATATGTTAAGACAGTATTTTCACTAAAAATACACTAAAATCATTATTAGCGGATGCAAACATACCAGAGAACCTGTTAAAATGTGAAAACATTTTACAATTATTTTATTTTACAATTTTTTTAAATATCTATTACAATGTTTAATTATTATTTTTTTTTTACAATTTGTTATTTTTTTACAGGACAGGGAATCCTTCAGTGCTGCGGGAGGGAGGGGGGGGGGCACAGTGAAAGGGGGGTACACGAGGAGGGGGGATCAGAAGCAGGCAGAACGGAAGGGGGATCTGTGTTCGAGAAGCAATAACAGGAATGATGCCCTGTGTCTGTGTCACTCCCTGCAGCAGCTGAAAGCTGGCAGGAGAGGTAGAAACTGGCTTTCAGCTGCTGCAGAGAGTCGCACAGGGCTTCCTTTTGTAGTTGCCCCTCCACTCGACCGCACCAATTCCCCATGCTGTTGGGGCCCCCCTGTGTGCCCGGGCTCCCTACAGGAGGATGGGTGGTTACGCCCTATCAGCGGCCCTGGCTGCTTTAGGTATGTTTCTTTTAATGATTGCCTATGGTCCTTTGTTGTCCTTTGATGACATATCAGTGAATAAAAAAAAGAGAAGACAGAAAAGCGGGACTATATCGGCATCAAACAAAATGAAGGGATGCATACAAATGTTCACACTTTAGTTAAAAAATATACAGCTTAATTAAGAACTAAAAAAGACAGAAAACATGACACCACATATTATATAAACATATACATAAAAATTAGATCCATAATTTCCACCTTGGGTGGTTAGTACAGTATACCAAATTATTAGGATCTAAACATGTGTGCAGTTTGACGGTCCCCGGTAAGCCAACGCGTTTCGCAGTTTGTAGCTTCCTCAGGGCACCACAAAGACCAGAAAGACACTGCACTAAAGAGGTGTGAAAAGAAAAATCATGTATTATAATCACATCATATGCTCCATGTAAGCAATCATTTATAGCTTTACATAATGCTGACCTGATAAAAGCCTGGCAGAGGGCTTAGGGCAGGCTGGAGAACTGTATTCCTGGGTAGGCATCGGGATCCCTTATATATCAGTGAACAATGTGTGGGGATTTTTATGGTTTACAGATACTCTGAGAGACTTTTTAGTCTACCTGCCTGATATATAGGAAACACCAGGCTATTGATTTGGAATCTGTAGAGCCATGAGCATGTGTTCGATGTTCAAGGTATGCTTTGATTTAAAGGCTGCGACTGTCCTTTGTAACTGCATACATAAGCCTGTAGGTGTGCTGATTACATTTTGTGTTCTATGTTGCTGTGTTTACAGATCTCATGGAGAGGACTATAGTGCTTGGGCCTTTTGGCGTTTTGATATATGGTGTATTATACATTTGAGCGGCTATGTACTGCATTGTTTTCACACTCTCTACATATTGACAATTTTATAACAGCAGGTAAATATAAGCTCATTTAAACAACCAAAGTATAGTCCGCATATTTTATTGTAGGTATATTCTTGTGCTCTATTGTAAACTTATTTCATGCTATATCTTTTATAGATTCTATAAAATCCTACTTTGTGGATGAAGTGGAAAATATCTATTCCCATATTAAAAAGCAGCATAGGGGTTTTGCCACACAGGGGTAACAGGGGTAAGATCTATGCATATATACAGTATCTCACAAAAGTGAGTACACCCGTCACATTTTTGTAAATATTTTATTATATCTTTTCACTGAACAACACTGAAGAAATGACACTTTGCTACAATGTAAAGTGGTGAGTGTACAGCTTGTATAACAGTGTCTCAACATACAGCCATTAATGTCTAAACCGCTGTCAACAAAAGTGAGTACACAATAAGTGAAAATGTCCAAATTGAGCCCAAAGTGTCAATATTTTGTGTGGCCACCATTATTTTCCAGCACTGCCTTGACACTATTGGGCATGGAGTTCACCAGAGCTTTACAGGTATCCACTGGAGTCCTCTTCCACTCCTCCCTGACCACATCACGGAGCTGATGGATGTCAGAGACCTTGCGCTCCTCCCTCCTTCCATTTGAGAATGCCCCACGACGCTCAATAGGTTTTAGGTCTTAAGACATGATTGGCCAGTCCATCACCTTTATCCTCAGCTGCTTTAGTAAGGCAGTGGTCGTCTTGGAGGTGTGTTTGGGGTCGTTATCATGTTTGAATACTGCCCTGCGGCCCAGTCTCTGAAGGGAGAGGATCATGCTCTGCTTCAGTATGTCACAGTACATGTGGGAATTCATGCTTCCCTCAATGAACTGTAGCTCCCCAGCGCCGGCTGCACTCATGCAGCCCCAGACCATGACACTCCCACCACCATGCTTGACTGTAGGCAATACACACTTGTCTTTGTACTCCTCACCTGATTGCCGCCACACACGCTTGACATCATCTGAACCAAATAAGTTTATCTTGGTCTCATTAGACCACAGGACATAGTTCCAGTAATCCATGTCCTTAGACTGCTTGTCTTCAGCAAACTGTTTGCGGGCTTTCTTGTGCATCATCTTTAGAAGAGGCTTCCTTCTGGGACGACAGCCATGCAAACCAATTTGATGCAGTGTGCGGCGTATGGTGTGAGCACTGACAGGCTGACCCCCTACCCCTTCAACCTCTGCAGAAATACTGGCAGCACTCATACATCTAGTTCCCAAAGACAACCTCTGGATATGACGCTGAGCTTGTGCACTCAACTCCTTTGGTTGACCATGGCAAGGCCTGTTCTGAGTGGAACCTGTCCTGCTAAACCGCTGTATGGTCTTGTCCACCGTGCTGAAGCTCAACTTCAGGGTCTTGGCACACTTCTTATAGCCTATGCCATCTTTATGTAGAGCAACAATACTTTTTTCAGATCCTCAGAGAGTTCCTTGCCATGAGGTGCCGTATTGAACTTCCAGTGAGCAGTATAAGAGAGTGAGAGCGATAACACCAAATTTAACACACCTGCTCCCCATTCAGACCTGGGACCTTGTAACACTAACGAGTCACATGACACCGGGGAGGGAAAATGGCTAATTGTACCCAATTTGGACATTTTAACTTAGGGGTGTACTTACTTTTGTTGCCAGCAGTTTAGACATTAATGGCTGTGTGTTGAGTAACTTTGAGGGGACAGCAAATTTACACTGCTATACAAGCTGTACTCTCACTTCTTTACATTGTAGCAAAGTGTAATTTCTTCACTGTTGTCACATGAAAAGATATAAAAAAATATTTAAAAAAATGTGAGGGGTGTACTCACTTTTGTGTGATACTGTATATGCAAGTATTTAACTGATCATTACACAGGAACTTTTATTCTAGAAAACGTGTAAAAACATCAGTAAAAATTGTATGGCAGTGTGAATGAGGCTATACCACGTAAATCCTTTTTCTGATAACTTTGAAAAGTAAGTGATTGAGGTATCTACCTCCTCTGCCACCGGAGGCAGCCGCTACCGTCCTTCCGTCCGTCTCCGATCAATCGCTTCGGGAGCCTCGTGGGGTGAGCGTGTGAGCACGCCGGCTACGTACTACTGCTCTCACGAGACTTCGGTGTATGTGGCTGCTTCTCACTCACTGCATCATGCGGACGCCCAAACGGAGAGCGCGGATTACCACAGAGCTCCTCCTCACGGCGTCATCTTCCGGCCACCGCCCTCGTCCGTAGACCAGGTCTGTGGGGGACTAATATATGACAGCTTTATAATATTCCCCGAAAGGCTATCTTTGCCTGGTGATTTATTTTTCGGTTGTGCTTTGATGACCTTTAGGGTTTTCTCTTCTGATATTGGTTTATTAGGTGACTCTATGGTAATGGGATCTATTTCTGGTAAATTTACTTTGCTTAAAAATTCTATTTGGTTTTTAGAGGTGGGCTGTTGGGTATTTTTGTCTTCTTTGAGGTTATTAAGTGATTCATAATAATCTGAAAAGGTATCTGCAATTTCTTGAGGACTGCACATTATCTTCCCAGATGGATGAATCAATTTGTGGGTTTTATTTTTATTTTGGCGTTGATGTAGTTGGGAGGCCATTATTTTATCTGCTTTGTTGCCCTGAGAGTAGTCATTTAGTTTTAATTGTTTTTTAGGTATTTGTCACGATCTGCTATAAGGACCGATCGTAACTCAGATCTTAGATTGCTAAGATGTTGATCAAGATCTTTGTCATGAGGATTTTTTTTTTTTTTTTATGTATTACTTCTAACCGGTTGCCGACCGCCACAAGTACATATACTGCGGCGGTCAGCGCCGGCCAGGCAAAGTGACGTACCGGTACGTCACTAGCCTGGGAGCCAATAATGGGCAAGCGCGCGCCGCCGGAGGCACGCTCCTGCCCCGGCTCGTTCACAGACACATCCGTGCGTGTGGCCGGCGGACCTGATGTCTGCCGGTCATTAGCGATCGTCCGCCGTGAAGGGAGAAAGGCAGGCGGCTAATATAAACAAAGCCGTCTGTCATTCTCCCCTGTGTAAAAGCACTGATCTAACGGTCCTGCTATGTAGGACCGTTGATCTGTGCTGTTACACACACAGCCACATCCCTGCACAGTTAGAAGCACGCCCCTAGGGACACACTTAACCCCTCCCTCTCCAATAATGTTAACCCATTCCCTGCCAGTGTGATTTTTACAGTAACAGTGCATATGTATAGCACTGATTACTGTAGTAATGTCACTGGTACCCCCAAAAGTGTCAAAAATGTCAGTCAAGGGTCCGATCTGTCCGCCGTAATGTCGCAGTCCCGCAAAAAAAAAAATCGCAGATCACCGCCATTACTCGTTAAAAAAGAAAAACAACAAAAATGACAAAAATCTTTCCCTTAGTTAGTAAATGCAATAACTTTTGCGAAAACCAATCAAAATACGCTTATTGTGATTTTTTTTTACCAAACATAGGTAGCAGAAAACAAATTGGCCAAAAATTTAAAAAAAAATTGATTTTTACATTTTTTGGGGGAATTTTAAAAAAAAATGTGAAAAATATTGTTATTTTTGCAAAATTGTCGCTCTTTTTTTGATTACAGCGCATGATCAAAAAAAAAATCGCACAGGTGATCAAATACCACCAAAAGAAAGCTCTATTTGTGGGAAAAAAAGAACGTCAAATTCGTTTGGGCACGACCGCGCAATTGTCCGTTAAAATCACGCAGCGCCGAATCGCAAAATACCCCCTGGTCAGAAAGGGGGTAAAATCTTCCGGGGCTTAAGTGGTTAACTTGTATATGTCTATTAGTAATTTGTTTATAGTATTCGCTCTCTCTTTCTCCCTGGCAGCTAATTGTATAACCAGGGCCGGTGCTAGACTATTTTATGCCCTAGGCAAGACCAGCTACTTGCGCCCCCGCCCCCAACAAAAATAAAATAAAAAGGGAAGGGTTTAAAAACTCCTCTATGTCATACCCAGTGACCCTGATCTGATGGCTCCTCTATGTTATGCTGTCATACCCAGTGACCCCCATATTCCTCCATGTCACACCTGGGGACCCTAATGTCCCTCTATGACACACCAAGGGACCCCAATGATCTTCCATGTGACACCAAGGGCACCTGATGTTCCTCCATGTCATACCCAGAGACCCTGATGTTTTTCCATGTCACACCTGGGGACCCTGATGTTCCTCCATGTCACACTTGGGAACCTCAATCCCCCATGGCACACCCAGGGACCCCAATTCCTCATGGCACACCCAGGGACCCCAATTCCTCATGGCACACCTGGTGACCCCGAAACCCTGTTACACCAGATGACCCCTATCCCCCATGGCACACCTGGTGACCCTGATTCCCTTTCACACCAGGGAACCTCCATGTCACACCCAGGGACCCTGATCCCCTGTTCTGGGGACACTCACTGGGCGGTATGAAGAGAGTGGCCCGCACTCTGACCTCCTTCACCGTGATCCTGCTGATTCCTTCTCCTAGGATGCTCCTCTTCTGGACCACAGTGCTCACCACAGCTCCAACCAGCTCCTGGTGAAGGGAGAAGCAGCAGTCAGAGAACTCCGCACCTCCCTAATCCCCAACCTCCTCAGACCATTTCGGTGCCTTGTCATTTCTGCTCCAGTAAAGGTGCCGCCCTCCAGTGCCAAGCTTGGAGTCAGGTTTAGCTCTCCTCCGCTCTCTGCTTAATACCGACCAAGGGAAATGAACGGCTGGCCAGCAGCTCAGTGCAGAGAGTCACTTCCTGCCCAGGGGTTACACCACTCAGCTCCAGCCAAAGAGGATCATCATGCAGGCAGCACTCCTGTGGGCTTCCTTCCTGCCTCTTGGGCCCCCCCAACAGTGGTGGAAAGCCAGGGCCTGGTAGTTCAGCCACTGCCCCAGAAACCTGGCATCTTCCTCTGTCCATTCTTCCTCCTCCACTGCCGCCCCCTCCCCTCAGCTCACAAGGATCATTCATGATGGACAAAAAGTGCAGACTCATGGCTGCACCCCTAGGTTGCAATGCGCCCTAGGCGGCTGCCTAGTTTGCCTAGTGGAAGCACCGGCCCTGTGTATAACCACTTCCATAAAGAGCAGTTACACCCCTTTCCTGCCCAGACCAATTTTCAGCTTTCGGTGCTCTCACACTTTGAATGATAATTACTCAGTCATACAACACTGTACCTAATCAAATTTTTTATCATTGTTTTCACACAAATAGAGCTTTCTTTTGGTAGAATTTAATCACCACTGGGTTTTTTATTTTTTGCGATATAAGTGAAAAAAGAGTGAAAATTTTGAAAAAAAAAAACACATTTTGTTTTAGTTTCTAATATAAAATTTTGCAAATAAGTAATTTTTTTTCATAAATTTGGGCCAAAATTTATACTTCTACATATCTTTGGTAAAAATAACCCAAATTAGTGGTTATTATTTAGTCTTTGTGAAAGTTATAGAGTCTACAAACAATGGTGCAAATCATTGAAAATTGATCACACCTGATGTACCGACGTCCTATCTCATTTCTTGAGGCCCTGAAATGTCAGGACAGTACAAATACCCCCCAAATTACCCCTTTTTGGAAAGTAGACATTCCAGGGTATTTAGTAAGAGGCATGGTGAGTTTTTTGAAGTTGTAATTTTTTCCCCACAATTGTTGGAAAAATGAAGAAATCATTTTTTTTTTTTTTTACACAAAATTGTCATAATAACAAGTTATTTCTCACACACAGTATATGCATTCTTGCAATAACACCTTTACACAGCCTGGCCACATACAGAGGCCCAACATGCAAGGAGCACCGTCAGGTGTTCTAGGAGCATAAATTACACATAGAATTGCCTAACGACCTATCACACTTTTGAAGGCCCTGGAGCACCAGGACAAGGGAATTACCCACAAAATGACACCATTTTGGAAAGCAAACACCCCAACTTATATTCTATGAGGCATAATGAGTCTTTTGAACATGTCATTTGTTTCCACAAGTTTTTGGAAAATGTGGAAAGAAAATGAAAACGCATTTTTTTTTTTTTTTTACACAAAGTTGTCAATTCATAAGATATTTCTAACACATAGCATTTACATAGCAAAAATGACACCACAAAATACATTCTACTACTCCTCCTGAGTATGGCGATACCACATATGTGGGACTTTGTCCCAGCATAGCCACATACAGAGGCCCAACATGCAAGAAGCGTGTCAGGTGTTCTAGGGGCATAAATTACACATATCATTTCATTACAACCAATCACACTTTTGAAGGCCCTGGAACACCAAGACAATGGAAACCCCCACAAAATTATCCCATTTTGGAAAGCAAACACCCCAACACATAATCTAGGAGGCATGGGCTGCAGATAGGTACTCAGGTACTCTGATGGGCTTCAGACAGGTACTCAGGTACACAAATCGGCTTCAGAAAGGTACTCGGGTACTCAGAGTACCCGAGTACCTGTCATCAAAGTACCCGAGTACCCGTCACCAGCCCATCAGAGTACCCGAGTACCTGTCATCATAGTACCTGATGGGCTGGTGACAGGTACTCGGGTACTCCGATGACGGGAACTCAGATACTCCGATGATGGGTACTCGGGTACTCCGATGACGGGTACTTGGGTACTCCAATGACGGGTATTCCGATGACAGGTACTCAAAGTACCTGAGTACCTGTCATCAGAGTACCCGAATACCTGTCACCAGCCCATCAGAGTACCTGATGGGCTGGTGACAGGTACTCCGGTACTCTGATGGGCTGATGACAGGTACTCGGGTACTTTGATGGGCTAGTGACATGTACTTTGATAAGCTAGTGACAGGTACTTTGATAGGCTAGTGACAGGTCCTCTTTATTGGGGGGGCAATCAGTGTGTTTTGGGGTGCACTGCAATCGGTAACTAGCTGTTACCGCAATCTCCTCCTCACACAGGATCAGTGTGTGAGGAGGAGAACACGGTGACAGCTAGTTACCGTGTTCTCTGTTGACAGTCTGTGACAGCCGGTCACGTGGTAAAAAGCCAATTTCATTGGCACTTTACCTAGATCGGGGATGGGCTCTGTCCGAGGGACAAGCCTCGTCCCCGATCGCCGCACTGCTCGCCCCCGGGGGCGCGCATTGAAGAGAGAACGAGCGGCTCGCGCTGGAGCCGCTCATGTGATCGGCTGTGTTGACACAGCCAATCACGTGGTAAACAGCCAATTTCATTGGCTGTTTACCTTGATCGGGGTTGGGCTCAGTCTGAGGGACGAGCCTAACCCCCGATTGCCGCGCTGCCCCCGGAGTAGCGGCGAGAGCGGGCAGACGTCATATGACGGCCGCCCGGATCAGTAAAGACTTCCTGCCGGCGTCATTTTATAATGGCCCGGTATGGAAGTGGATAAGGAAACCCCTAGCATATGCTTTTTGAGTACACTACAGGGTAGTAGCATTCACATCATCTTTATCATTAGGAACAAAAAATGAATCAAGATTGTTCTTTATCACAGACAAATATCTATCCTGGGAAAGAATATAGGTGTTGTTCCTTCAAAGGGTTGTACTAGTGCATGGTTGGCCTGGTCTGATTTTTAGTGTGATTGGCGCGTGGTCAAACCTCGTTATATTATGGATGCGGGCATCCATAATCTTTTGTAGGAGAAATTTTTCTGTAATGAAATAATCTATTTTAGAATGGGTGTTATGAACATTTGAAAAAAGTATAGACCCTTTCCGTTGTATGGAGGCACCTTCAGGGATTGTACAGGTCTTCAGTGGAAAAGACAGTAATTAATCCGGTGTAACGTGAGAATTACCTACCCCTTGAGAAAAACCTACCCTCGTCACTTCTGGCCAGGAACAGCTGAGCAGCGCAGCACTGCGCATGCTCACAGCCCCGGATACCTAATAAAAGAGCTGAGGACCTGACTAGTGCGCATGCGCACTAGTAGGAAATGATCACGGTGTCCGTGAAAAAAACCTACCCACGCCACGCTTACATTAAAACAAGTGTGCTGCAATATAAGTCATCTCCGCTCTTGTCCCTGTCACTCTCCTGATCTTGGCTAGTAAATATAAAAGCGGGTCTCGGCTCCGTGATTTATGTTCTCATACACCCGCCGCCGCTTTTATATTTAGTAGCCGAGATGAGGGAAGTGACAGGGACAGGAGTGGAGATCACTCGTATTGCAGCCCAGCTGTTTTAATGTAAACGCCGAATTACATACAGTGCCGTGCAACCGGAAGCGACGAGGGTAGGTTTTTCTCACGGGTAGGTAATTCTCACGGAACACCGGTTCTGGATGAGTGACCCTATCAATAGTCACGTGGCTCTGGAACAAGAGGGTGACTGCTACAACTTAGACAAGATTTGGAGTCATAGTGATTTAGCAACATTCCCCAGTGACACAGTTGGAAACCGCTGTTTGCCCGAATGAATGGCTATTTATACCTGCAATGGTGTCATTAGCGCGATCCAGTGTTCATCAGACCCACTCCTGCCAATACTGCCAGGTGGATACACAATTGTCATTGTGTCTCTGATGTGTGCCTTATGCATGTTCCAGTGATTGACCTATTTACTATATACATGGGGGAGTTGCATATAAGACTATCTAGTCAATAGTGAGGGTCCCTGAGGAAGCGATATATGATCACAATATATATTTGGTGAAACGCATTGGACCTTCAGAATCCTTCCTAACTAGTTATGGAACACTATTCTTCCTCCTAGTGAGCCAATGTGACTTTGAAATGTTTACATGTACCTTTTACAGCCCATTCAGACTGGCGCGACACGACTTTGTGGGGCGACCTGTGAAGTCAATGCAAGTCGCCTCCAGGTCGCCCCAAAGTAGTACAGGACCCTTTTTCTAAGTCGGAGCGACTTGTGTCGCTCCTATTAGAACGGGTCCTGTACTCCTAAATGGCGAGCGAGCGACCGCGACTTGTCAGGCGAGTGGTCGCCTGACAAGTCGTGCTAGTGTGAATGGACCTTTACTGTGCTTTTATCATGTTTGTATAATAAAATATATCCTTTTATACAATGATTAGTTGTTTATGTGCTCACAATATTTGACAACCCCACAGCCTTAAAAATCCACACCCATTGGTGGAGGGATTCCTCCACTTTTTATTTTTTTTAATCCGCTCATATAATGACTAGAGTCCCAAGTGTAGACAGGGCCCTTCAGACCTTCGATGACTTTATGGTGGTGCACTTGCTGATTTTCTTGTGTGGAGAGAACAGAGTACATCCAAAGTGGACTTGCTAGATAGAAGGGAATTGAATGGTGTGGGTAGTCTTCAGTTAAATCAGGCAGGTACTATCACTGCCAAACAGAGTGTAATGGCATCACAGATTCTCCTAATCAAGTGAGGCAGAACAACAGCAGTTCAGTATTCTGGGTTGGGGAGGACTGGGCAAGTGCTCCCTCACCAATCCTGTAGTCAAGGCCCAAACCGAATGTCCTGGAACAGGCAGGCTCTTCTGGTAACCCAGCTGGTCACCTCACCAGGTTAACGCTTCACACACCTGATGCAGGTGCGCCTGGAAATGCGCCTGGGATCCCCCTCTCTCAGACTGGATGTCTGGAACACAGCGGTGGGCTCACTGGGAACATAGCACCTCTCTCTTGCATCCAGTCTCTTCGCCTGCCTCGTGATGAACTGAACTGCTTAGCAGACAGGATGGATGCCTCTTCTCCTCCTCTTGCCAGTGAATCCTGGGGTGTGTAGTTCTGTCCTCATATAAAGCTATGGAGCCGTTTTTGGTGGGGACTACATGCCCCAGAATTCTCTGCTGAGTGCTGCTGATTAGCTCTCTTCTCCCTGCCAATGAAGATGCAGGGGAGGGAGCTGAACAAACAGAGTCAGCGTCAGTGAGGAGAAGGGGGGGGGGGGGAAATCCCCCACAGGAGCTGACAGGCATTTTCTGTCTCAGAAAGAAAGCCTCGGTCAGCTTGGCTAATGGGCCATACACACTATAAGATTTTCTGAAGACTTTTTCCTTTAGACTTACCAAAACCATATAATATGAGTTCAGACATAAACCCTTTCAATTTGTATGCAGTCAGGCCGGCCCTTGCACTACATAGAAAAGGTAAATCTGAAGGAAATCTACCAACAAAAGTTGGATAGTGTGTATCCAGCTATAGCGTGGGAGATGCAAGGCACCCGCCATACATTCCCCCCACCAAAGAATTGTTGGTCCTCCAAAGGCAGTAACAGTCCTTAACCTGGTACATGCTTGCAAATACATGCAGAGAGAAAACAGGTTAATGCAACAAAAAACAAGTAATTATCATTTTCATGAACCCGAGCTCAGACTCAAGCAGCTCATTTCATGACAGAGTTGATAGAGGAACCTCCCAGCAATTTTTATGAGAAGGGAGGTTGTCCTGCCACAGGCCATTTTAATTGGGATGACCCAACCAGATTTGCCAGGGGGAGAGTTAGGGTCGCTCTCCACCAAATCTGCGGTGGTAAGATTTGGCACTTCAAGAGACCAGGGTGTTGCGCTGCCAAACAGATATTAAAGGGTTACTAAACCCAGGACCCTGCATTCACTATATCTGGTCTCCCACAGTACACGGAAATGCAATTATTTAGTAAATATAAACTGCTAAATACCTTTTCTCATCAGCAGTATATAAAAAATAAAATAAAAAAAAAAAAGAAACAGGCGAAGAGCCTCTAAGTGCAGTACATTTATTACGATAAAAAGGCACACAAGTAGTGGCAACTCACATAATAGTGAATGAAAATAGGCTCAATCTGGAGTCAGTCGGTGAACGTGCAGTCCAAATCCCAAGTCCGGGAGAGAAGGAGAGATGACCTTGCCGGTAGATGGAGGTGGAGGACAGGATAAAGCCGACTGCTGTCTTCCGGGACTGGTTAGAGATTAGCCGGTCCCGGAAGACAGCAGTCGGCTTTATCCTGTCCTCCACCTCCAGCAAGGTCATCTCTCCTTCTCTCCCGGACTTGGGATTTGGACTGCACGTTCACCGACTGACTCCAGATTGAGCCTATTTTCATTCACTATTATGCGAGTTGCCACTACTTGTGTGCCTTTTATCGTAATAAACGTACTGCACTTAAGAGGCGCTTCGTCTGTTTCTTTTTTTGTAATGTCCACAGAACTGTTCTTCCTGTGTGGTGGAGCTGGCCCTTTGTTTGCAGATCAAGACCCATCTTTCATTCCTATTATCTTCAGTGTCCCCTCACCTGATGGACTCACATATGCCCTTTGGCTATGCATTTTAGGTAATCTGTTTCGATCTTGTTTATTTCCTGTACCCTTATTTTGTTATACCCTCACATCGACTCTACCACATCAGACCAGAGCGCCAGCTAATCATCCATTTCATCAGCAGTATATAGCAATGTACTATGAGGCTACATGACCCCCTGACCCTTTGTCTAGACAGTGCTGAGACTCAGTTCTTCACTGGGGCACTACCCCAGACATAGGAATTTAGCTTGGCTGTAAGTTCTGATTGGTGACATGCTGCTGCCTTCTACTGGAGAATGAGTGCCAAGCTTCTGCATCTGTGTCTTTAGACCAGTGATGGCGAACCTTGGCACCCCAGATGTTTTGGAACTATATTTCCCATGATGTTCATGCACTCTGCAGTGTAGTTGAGCATCATGGGAAATGTAGTTCCAAAACATCTGGGGTGCCAAGGTTCGCCATCACTGCTTTAGACCAATAAAAAAAAAACAGCTTGCAACTTATAAACCTTAGGCCAGGTTCACATATGTGCAGACGCGGGTTCGTGCCTGGGGTCCGGTGCGGGTTTTTCTCTTTTGATGTGATTTAGGTCTGAATTTTTGCCTGAATTGCACCTGAACTTGCAGAGGAATACCCCTTAGGTTCAACAGTGAGTATAACATGCATGCTTTACTGCTGTGGGTTTAGCAACACTTGAAGCAGTTACAACAGTTTTTTCTTCATTTTTGGATAAAGGATTTATATAAAAGATAAAAAGATGATCTATGTAAGCATCTCTGTCAGTGTAAAATGGTTTGTCTCAACCTATAATCTCAACCTAATTTTTGCTGAACAGCCTGGTCTGTTAAAGGAAGTTAAAATATATCCGACTTACTGGTAGGATCAACAGGTGAGCATAAAAGCCTAAAGATAGAAACTAATAATGCAGCAACCACATCTAAGAATTGGTAAGCTGCAATATATTACATTTTTATTTTGTGTTTAATATCGCTTTAGGTTGACAAAATAGTTGAAAATCCTGGAAGGCGAGAGCAGAAGAAAGGCAAAGACTTCCATTTTCAAACTTGCTTCAATGTATTACAAGCAGTCTAAAAAAGGTAGAACGGTCAGTGCTCAGTGAAAGCATCGGTTTTGTGTGGGCTTTCCTAATGAAAAAGGTGCTTTGAGAGCCAGAGCCAACATTTCAGAAGAACAGCGCAAACACTTAACAAGGACACAAATCAGTCATGATCAGGATGGTTATTTATTATGCTGTAAAATGAAACTGTCAATGATTTCAATTATTATCAATCCCAAATGATAAAAACCTTTGTACATATAAAATGTCCATAATTACAGCGAAAACAATAATTAGAATAAATTAACAGCCAATCGCATAACTTCCCAGCACAAAGTGCCAACAATTCAGATTTTTGTAAACAAAATAATCATGGCTCAGGACCTTCTGAGATTCTGCATCCTACTTATAAAATATCAGTCAGTCAAAGTCATGTATGCCAAAAGCCTAAATCCATGTCATGTGACCACTTCCGCACCTTACATACGTCACATTTACCTTCAACAGTTCAGTGTCACCCCACAGCCGCCAAAGATGGAAAATGACAATAGCCTGAACTTAGCTGGAGGCTACATAAGCAAACCATTAACAGACACGGTCATTTGTTGGTTAGATTTGATCTGTTACAAAAAAAAGTTTACCACTGTGTAGGGTGAGGGTTTAAGTGGATGCATTTTGGGTGGGTCTATAATAGAGAATACAACCAAACTAAGGCGTGCTAAACTGCAAAAAATAAAATAAAATAAAATAAACCCAAGCAAATTTCACAAGGCGAGACAGAAAGCCTTTTCTGTGTACTTCTTTGATCCTTCACTTTGTTTCTGGACTTGCCACCCCTCACCTATAAAAAAGCTACAAGACACCTATTGGACACAGTAAAATTGATGACTTAGCATGAAAGCACGGAAAAAGGTAAGCTTTCAGCAGCAAAGTGAAGCCAGTTTCAGAAGGGTGCACTGGACTGTTCCCAACTAGCCAAAGAGATGAGTATCAGGCACCCTGCGATTCCTCCTGGGCTGGACTTTTGCTTATAAACCTTTAAAATGGACAACAAATAAACAAACAAGCACATTTGTATATAAAATCCTTCCTATGTAAAGCAGCAGGTAATTTCCATTAAAAAACAAACAAACACAAAGTAAAGATGTAAAGCAAATAGAAAATAAAATCATCCTAAAATCTGACAAAACAGATGGGAAACTAAAGTTTGTGATTTACATAGACAAATATTAAAAAAAAAACAAACAAAAAAAAAACATCAGATCCAGTATATTCTGCCACAGGGCTGGCAGCAAAAGGCAAACGGAATGAGCAGCATAAAAAGGTAATTGTGAAATTGTAAAAATGGACCATTTCTGAGGCGGAATCAATCTTCGCCCCTTAGAGAGAGAACCCCCTGTCCACTGGTCACAAGGGACAATCATTGCCATGGCACGGAGCCTGTCACTATGTAAACTTTGTTTTTTGCAGCACTGACACTTCATCTGCAGTTCCCGCTCCATAGAATCTCAGAGAACGACCCCCTCAAGGCTGCATTTATCTTCCGGTCTCCATTAGAGTGATAATGTGATCAGCAAACTCCTGAATGGCTCCATAGCCGCCTCCATGCTGGCAGACAAAGCTGTCTGTCATCCTGGCCGCTGTGCAAGCATCAGCAGGGACTCCGCAAGTCCCAGACAGCTTCAGGCACTCCACATCAGAATAACTGCAACCTGCGAGGTTGAAAAGATGGAAAAAGATAAATTAATAAGGAGGTCGACTACCTTTATGGTTCATTGTGTCATGGCATGGGAGTTCAGAACAGGCTTGCGGGAAGGGTGGAAACACAAATTGCAGAGAAATCTCACCATTGTGGGAGGGGGAAAAAACCTTGTGGGAGGAGAGAAGACACAAATAACCCCAACTTTTTTTTTTAATTTTACGAAAGTGTCCAAACTGGTTTAAAAAAGAATCTTCTATGCCCTTGGTGAACAACCTGCGGCCCTTTGACACTTTTTGTGTGGCCCTCGAGGTCCATACAGACACTAATCTATCTGTGTTGCCCTGTTATAGTTCTGATTTCCAGCAGTCTCATGTAATATGTCTCCAGTCTATAACTGTCTCTGCAACAACTCCTATAGCATGAATATAGTGTAAATCGCACTAAAATTAAAATGACACAGTAAATGCCGCTACTTCAATAAAACGAAAATAAGAATAAAGTGAAAATAACTTACATGTGCAACACCAGCAGCACAAAAACAAAACAAGTGAAAAAATATATTCGGAAGTGATGAAACGTGTCGGGGTGTGGTTACACGGCAACCGGATTGTCAGTCATGAGATTGTAAGAAGATTCCCGGAGATTCTATAGCCAGCGTGGAAGTGGTGAGAACACGGGGGATCGGATCGATCGCATATGTCTTATGTTTTAAAGCATTATTTATTGTATTACATGTGGATTGTAGCTCATTTTATTTAATGTTTGAGTGTGTAAACTTATCACACTAGTGGAGCTTTTCTTTCTACATGTTACCTATGGAGTGACTATTAGAGGAGAGGGTAGGAAAGGATTAAGCCCACCTAGAGGATTCTACATACCGCTCTAATTGTTAGTGCTTTCGCCCAACCATGCGAATGGGGGGCATTAATATATGTGGCGAGTGTCCATCTGATGGGAGTGGTGATTGATGTCACACAGCGGTGGTGGAGATTGCAGTGATTTGTGATATTTTAATTCACGGGACTTCCATATATTCAATTTATTTTTGGACTCACATATTTTATTTTACCTATTTTTTGGATTGTGCACTTTATCAAAAGGATAATAGTTTTTGGACACTGTTATTTAACTCCCATCTATATATAGTTTCACTTATTGTTTTATATTTGTGCTGTTGGTGTTGCACATGTATGTGTTATTTTCACTGCATTAACTTCTATAGCATATTCACAGTCTCTGAATATCTCCATATCAGGTCTACAATCTCTGACCATCTCTTGCATCATGTCTGTGGTCTCTCTATCATGTTGCATATGTGTGGTCTCAGATAAGTCGCTCAATTGTTTGTGTGGATCTTTGCTGGGGGCCGCACTTAAGCACCTCCCCCCTCAGGTCAAGAAAGTTTAAAATCACTGTTTCTTTATATTCTAGAAACCCTTACTGAGCCACAAAACTTCATATTTTCATAGTTCTTATAGAAAAAAAAGCCCATTTATCAAGTGCACAATAATGCTATCTTTCAGGGGTGAAGACTCGGACTATGCTAAAAGGACAAACCTGAATTCAGCTTCTTCCAGCAGTAAGAGGTTTGGAGATACATAACACTGAAGGGAAATCTCACCATTGTGGGAGGGGCAGAGACAAACTACAGTAAGTAATCTCACTATTGTGGGAGGGGCAGAGACACAAACTACAGTAAGTAAGTAGCAGGAGATATATACCTAGAGCAGCAAGTTGAAATAATCAGCTGGGTACTACTGGGACTGACTGTACATTCTAGCAGTGTTCATATTTTCAGAACGCTATGCAGGAAGTCTCCGCCTAGGGCGATGAGCAGCAATGGCTGAGACGACAGCCAGGAGAACAGATAAAGAAACTGCAGGAACCCGACAGATGTCACAAACACGGTTCTGTGTGAAGTATGCATCTTCTAAAAGGTAAAGACAAAACCATGCAGTTATGGGAGGGAGGATACTGACCCATATAGGCCACCTGGCTCCAGGAAGAGAGGCCAAACTCGCCCATCCATTTCTCCACAACCTCCTTCTTTTTTGACACGTTTCCTTCAACCAAACATGGCAGATTTAGATTTGACACCAACACTGGACTGATGTCCCGCTCGGAGAGGAGACGAACCTGAATAAAATCAGAGAGACTGTTTATAACTTTGTTTTTAAGTTTACACCATCCTTCTTTCACGAAACCATCTGTTACAAGCTACAAGGAAAAGGTTGAACAGGAGCCACAAAGACACATAATCTAATATACTCAGCCAACCGCACAAAAAATGTAAAAGAGAAATAAGTGTCCACTCAATCTAGAATGTCAGTCTTAAAGTAGTTGTAAAGCCACTGTTTTTTGGCTACAATCCACTGTGTTACATTAAATGATGTTCCCATGGTTTGTGTTTTTTAAAAAAATATGGCACGGTATGCCTTTACCATTCCCATTTCATATCGCCGCTCATGTGACTGCTCGCCACTCTCCTCTCCCAATCTGATAACTAGATGGGTTGATGAGAATCCCCCACTGACGTTAGCCAGGAGAAGGGGAGGAAAACAGTGGGTGGTCACGTAAGCGCTGAGCCACGCTATGAAGGTAGACAGTGGCATATTTAAAAAAAAAAAAAAAAACCCACACATACACTGGGAACATCATTTAATGTAACAGTGGATTGTAGCAATAACACACAGTTATGATAGCATCAGGAGGGGAGGGCCAGGAGCAGAACAGAACTGTCACAAGCTGACAGGCAGGGAGGGGAGAAGGAGAGAGGGAGCAAGGAGAGACAGCAGGATGAAGGAGGCACCTAAACTGACCATGGTAATCATGGATCAGCAGCCATGATAAATGCAGTCGTTTTTTCAGAGGGAAGGGCAGTACCAGGCAGGATCAACCAGGTTTTTTTCAATTGAACAGACAAGGAATCACTGCTCAAGGTGGTGTAATTGCCTGATGACTCACACAGGTTCATGCCCCGGCTCGCCTCCGTGAAAACTTGATAAAAGAAAAGGAATTGGCAGCACTCCAGGTTGAGTCAAAATCCAGATTTATTGACTGGACATCCAAAAATGACAATCGTGACAAGGTAGACGCGTTTCACACACTGACTGTGTGCTGATTAAGCACACAGTCAGTGTGTGAAACGCGTCTACCTTGTCACGATTGTCATATTTGGATGTCCAGTCAATAAATCTGGATTTTGACTCAACCTGGAGTGCTGCCAATTCCTTTTCTTTTATCAGGTTTTTTTCAGATGATAGAAAGGACCAAATTACACATTTAACATGCTTTAAAATGAACAGGATCATTTTTAAAAAAAATTTCTTTAGGATTACAACCGATTCAAATGCACTTTAAGTGCATTTGCGGCCAAAATAAATACAAAACACATCACCATTTTTCTAGGTCAATAGATTTCTGAAGGTGCTATTTGACATGAAATTTTCACCACTTGTCAGTAACAACCCATGCAATCCATACATACAAAGAAACCAAAACAAATAAGTTCAGAAATAAAGTTGTGTAATAAAATGGAAAGACACGGGGAAAAGTATTGAACACGCTAACTAAAATGTATTCGTACAAAATCCAATGTTGGTAATGACAGCTTCAAGACACCTCCTGTATGGAGAAACTAGTCGCATGCATTGCTCATGTGTAATTTTGGCCCATTCTTCAATGCCTTTTTGCATCCCCCTTTCTTCATGCGTTTAATACTTTTTACATGTGTGATTCCATTTTATTACACATAACCTAATTTCTGAACTTATTTGTTTTGGTTTCTTTGTATGTATGGATTGCATGGGTTGTTCCTGACGTGGTGAAAATGTCATGTCAAAAGGACCTATAGAAAAAAAATCGATTTACCTAGAAAAAAAAATGTGTTGTGTTTAAGCCCCGGTTCACACTTGTGCGTGTGCGGGGTTCGCATGTAATGTCGGAGCGCACTGCTCCGACATTACATGCGATCAGCTGTGCGGTGCGAGTTTAGCCATACAAACTGTATGGCTAAATTCGCATCGCTCCCGCAGCAAACACGCACAGGAGGCATTTTTGCAGCCGCATCAGGATCGGATCGCACAGCGGTTCACACTTGTGCGATCCGATACTGTGCGAACTGCACGATCGCACTGCGATATGCGATCAAACTGGGGGTGTCGTTAAGATTACATTGACACCCCCAGCGTATCGCATATGGCAGTGTGAACTGCCGGGGGTGCGTGTGCGATGCGGGAACAGGCTGCGAATTCACAGCCTTCCCGCATCGCATATATGTGAACCGAGCCTAATACCCATTTTACCCGCTGTGTGTGTCTCTGCATTATGTGCACATTTCTCCAAGTTTTATCGTTAAAATAAAACAAAAACAAACACTTAAAAAATAAATAAAAAACACACACACACACACACACACACAATCTGCCAGAAATCCAACAAGCTCCTAACTTTCTACAGTAAGACCCGGTTCACACTCATGCGAGTGCCGGGTTCGCATGTAATGTCGGAGCGCACTGCTCCGACATTACATGCGATCAGCTGTGCGGTGCGAGTTTAGCCATACAGTTTGTATGGCTAAATTCGCATCGCACCCGGTGCAAACACGCACAGGAGGCATTTTTGCAGCCGCATCAGGATCGGATCGCACAGCGGTTCACACTTGTGCGATCCCATCCTGTGCGAACTGCACGATCGCACTGCGATATGCGATCAAACTGGGGGTGTCGTTAAGATTACATTGACACCCCCAGCGTATCGCATATGGCAGTGTGAACTGCCGGGGGTGCGTGTGCGATGCGGGAAAAGGCTGCGAATTCGCAGCCTTCCCGCATCGCAATAGTGTGACCCGAGCCTTAGCGGTCACTCTCTTAAGCAGTGTTGCCAGTTCTCCCTTGCTGGACTTCAATACACCTCCCGTCCACTTACAGTATATCCATAATCCTTACCTGCTCATATCCCCTCCCCATTAGAGAGCAGCCGGTATGCAGAGAAGAACCAGGTAGGGCTGACAACACTGCTTCAGTACAGCAGAGTGTTGTCAACTCAAACAGGAAAACTCAAGGGTTTCTGGCAGATCTATGCATTTTTCTGTAGCAGCATTTGTAAAGGAACAAAATATGAGCATATTAAAAGCCAACTACAGTAAAAATCCTAGTAAGAATCCAGATTCGCCTGATGGAGCCTCTGATTAGCTTGTTCTAGGTATTGTAGGTCTCACTCAGAATGGGATATACAATTTGCCTCTAGAATGAGCAAATTTGATTGATTCATTCTACTGTCAACCTATACTGCATATCTTCACCTCCTCTCTTGCTCCCCCTTCTTTATGTCCGACATACCTGCACATCTTTGTCAATCAACATTCGGATTCCATCTACATCTCGCAGACTGTAGGAGATCAATTCATGTTCCTGATTCACATAGACTCGCCCGTCTGTCAGACATCCATCAACATTACACACCAACAGCTTTACCACTGTTGGATTCTTGCCAAAATAGCCATACCTACAGGACCAAAGAAAAAAAAAATGACCAAACTGTAAAGTTAAGGATAGGGATAAAACTATTTACTACTGTCAGGGGTGCTTACAATGATCAGTTAGTTATGTAAAACCTTCATCCCAAAAGGAAAAAAAAAAAAAACACACGGTTTTCGGTAACGGTTTATAACAGAATAGCTGGAGGTTGGCTTCAATTTGTTAGCGTATTTAAATCTGCTAGTTCATCTAACACTCCCTCCCCCAGACTGACAATGCAGCTGTCCAAAAGGTGCATTTTTTATCCTCGCTGATCTATTCTTCTGTTTTTGAGGTACAAGCAGTGCACATGCAATTACAGTCAGAAGCACTGCTCTATAAAGGACTAAATCTCTCAAGAGAAAATTGTGCCTGTATAGATGAGTTCACATGCATACCGATTACCATCAACGCTGCAGTCAGTTTTAACCTGGTCCCGATGTCATTCACTTGGTGTTTGTGTGGACAACGCTGTGATTAATGGGAGATTTCAGAGCTTCTATTGTACCAGTGCTGGATGGATCAGCATCCAGCATAGCAACACTCATAAAGGAAGTGGCATCACAAGATGTTTTACATTTTTACACGGACTGTCTGACAATTACAAGGTATCTAGATGAACACAAACAAGGTATGGAATATTTTTTATGGATTGGGCTTAGTCACCCCTTATTTTCACATCCACTTTAAAAGAAGAATTTCTGGTTTTAGCCCAGCTTGGACCCAATGTAACTTTGTATATACCATGCCTGTGAGATCCCTGTATAACAGCCTCAGATTTTTTTTTTTTTTAACAAAAAAAAAAAAAAAAAGAAAAAAATGCACATTGTTTTTGCAGGTAAAAAATGTTTAATGTAATATATATATATATATATATATATATATATATATATATATATATATATATATATATATATATATATATATATATTATATATATATATATATATATATATATATACATATACACACACACATACACATACAATGGAATTTTTGTAAAATCTTACCTGTAAAATTCCTTTCTCTGAGTCCTCCGACAGTCGCCGCCTCTCCATATTCGTCACTATGGGGTTATTGACCTTTGCTCCGTAGGAGTAGCTAGGCAACAGAATAGGTCAATATTAAAGCTTTTAGCATATCCCACCCCCAGGTGGTGGTCCCCTCAGTCAATACCCTCCTGCTTCCTGTATCCATACCTCAGTTTCAGTAGAATAGCAGTAGAGTACATAAACAAACCCCAAAAGAGGGGCGGGGGCGGCGACTGTCGGAGGACTCAGAGAAAGGAATTTTACAGGTAAGATTTTACAAAAATTCAGTTTTCTCTTACGTCCTCCGACAGTCGCCGCCTCTCCATATTCGTCACTATGGGGACGTCCCAAAGCAGTGCAAAAACATGAGGGGTGGGAAACGCAGCCGCGCCCAAGGCAACGCAGGACCCACATCAGAGAAAGGAACCTTACCAAAGGAAGGAAACCAACTGGGCAACATGAAAATAAAGTTTTGCTCAACAGGAGCAACAACCCAGGAAGAACAAATAACCTAGGGATAAAAAACATCCCAAACAGCCAAGGGCCCAAAAAAACAAGGGACCCTAAGGTACTGCCGCACTAAGAACCTTGCGGCCAAAGGAAGCATCTGCTGATGCCTGAACATCCACCTTGTAGAACTTTGAGAAGGTGTGAACGGACGACCAAGTCGCCGCCTTACACACCTGGGCCACAGAAGCCCGATGATGACAGGCCCAAGACGTACTCAGAGATCTTGTAGAGTGCGCCTTCACAGGCATAGGGGGAACTTTTCCCTTCAAAGCATATGCCTGTTCAATGGTCTGTCTGATCCATTTGGCGATGGTAGAAGCCGACGCCGCCAAGCCCTTCCGAGGCCCCTCAGGAAGGACAAAGAGGGAATCCGTCTTGCGAAAAGACTTAGTCGCCGACAGGTAAACCCTGATCGCCCGAACATCATCCAAGGAATGTAAGGCCACCTCCTTCGGATGCTTAGGCTTCGCGCAAAGTGAAGGCAAGACAATGTCCTCATTGAGGAGAAACTCCGAGATCCTTTTCGGAAGAAAAGAAGGATTAGGTCGCAAGACCACCTTATCCAGGTGGAGCACCAGATATGGAGACCTGCAGGACAAAGCTGCCAGCTCCGATACTCTGCGAGCCGAAGTGATCGCCACCAAAAAGGCGACCTTCATGGACAACAGAGGCAACGAGATCTCCCTGATCTTTTCAAAAGGAGCATGTTGTAACACGGACAGAACGAGGTTCAAGTCCCACGGAGGCAAAGGCTCCCTCCGAGGAGGGACCAGGTGTCGCACCCCTTGAACAAAAGTGCCAACCAGAGAATTAGACGCCACAGGGCGTTGAAAAAGAATGGCCAGCGCAGAAATCTGACCCTTAATCGTGGACAACGCCAAACGCTGGTCCACACCTGCTTGAAGGAAAGACAACACCCTAGACACCGAGTATGAGCGAGGGGAAAACCCCCTGGACTCACACCAGGCAAAATAGGCCTTCCAAGTACGGTAGTATATCTTCCCCGAAGAGGCCTTTCTAGCATTGATCAAAGAATGAATGACCTCCGGGGAGAGACCCCTATCCTTCAGGACCTCGGTTTCAACAGCCAGGCCGTCAAAGCCAGCAACTGTAAAGCAGGATGGAATATCGGTCCTTGAGACAGAAGGTCTTCTCGAAGAGGCAGACGCCACGGAGCGTCGACCGCCAGATTCACGAGGTCTGCGTACCAAGACCGGCGGGGCCAGTCCGGCGCCACCAGAATCACCGTTTTTGGTTCCGAGGACAGCCTGCGAAGGAACCGGGATAGCAACTGAATTGGTGGGAATGCATACATCAGTCGATACGGATGCCACGGAGCCACTAACGCGTCTGACGTGTCTGCCCGAGGATCGCGCGTCCTTGCCACGAACCTTCCCACCTTGTTGTTCAGACGAGACGCGAACAGGTCCACATCCGGAAGACCCCACTTCGCGCACAACATCTGGAAGACATCCGGGTGGAGCGACCATTCCCCCTGGTCCAGAGTCTGGCGGCTCAGATAATCCGCCTGCCAGTTCTCCACCCCCGGAATGTGAACTGCCGTTATCGCCGGGACGTGCGTCTCGGCCCAAGACAGAATGTCGGCTACTTCCCGAGCCTGCTCGGGCACTCCTGGTGCCCCCTTGGTGGTTGATGTAGGCCACCGCTGTGGCATTGTCCGTCTGCACCCGAACCGGACGGCCCTGAAGCCTGTCCGTCCAACGTCGAAGGCAGAGATATATCGCCCGCAATTCCAGAATGTTGATTGGAAGGGAGGACTCCCCCTCCGACCAAGTACCCTGGGCGGACAGAACGCCCAGAACACCACCCCAGCCCGACAGGCTGGCATCCGTGGTGATCACCGTCCATGAAAACGGATGAAAAGACTTGCCCCCCGACACCGCCGGGGACTGTAGCCACCACAGAAGATCCCTTCTGGTGCGAGGACTCAACGAGATCCGAAGATCCAGAGATTGTGGTCGCCCGTCCCACCTGGACAGGATCTCCACCTGGAGACCCCTCGTGTGAAACTGGGCAAAGGGAATCGCCTCGAAGGCCGAGACCAAACCTAAACACCTCATGCCCGTCCGGAGGGATGAGCACGGAGCGTCCCGAAGGGACCTGACTTCGTCCTGAAGTGTCTTGAGCTTGTCTTCCGGTAGGAAAACTTTCGCCTGAACAGAGTCCAGGATCATTCCCAGATAGGGAAGACGAACCGACGGGCACAGCGTCGATTTTGGGAAGTTTATCGTCCAACCAAACTCCTGCAGAGTCTGCATCGTGACGGACAGGTCCTTCACCAGACCCTGACTGGTTGCAGACCGAACCAGAATGTCGTCCAGATACCCCAGGATTGAGATACCCTGGGCTCTCAGTAAGGCCAGAACTGGTGCAAGCACCTTGGTGAAAACCCGCGGAGCCGAAGCGAGACCGAAGGGTAACGCCACAAATTGGTAATGATCCTCCGCAATGGCGAATCGAAGGTACCTCTGGTGACCCTCGAAAATGGGGATGTGTAGGTACGCATCCTTCAAGTCGATGGAGGCCATGAATTCTCCCGGAACTAGAGCAGCCACCACCGAGCGCAGGGATTCCATGCGGAACTTGCGAACCCGCACAAAGCGGTTCAGAGCTTTTAAGTCCAGAATTGGACGTACCTTGCCCTCCTTTCTGGGCACAGTGAACAGATTTGAATAAAACCCCCGAAATCTGTCCCGACGAGGCACCGGAACCACCACTCCCTGAGCCCGCAGGTCCTGCACTGCCAGGTGCAGATCCCGCAAACGCTCCGGAGACAGCTGTAGGTTTGAGGGAAAAAACCTGTTTGCCGGCCGAGATAGGAACTCGATCTTGTACCCGGACCGAACGATCTCCTGAACCCACCTGTCCCGAACGCGGGCCAGCCAGGGTTGAAGAAAACCGAGCAAACGTCCCCCCACCCCAGAACTGGGTGAGGGTGTCCCTTCAGGCCGCATTGTTATGGGCAGCGGACCCGGACTGGCCGGACTTCTGCTTACCTGCCCACGGCTTTTTCTGGGAGCCTTGTCCTTTGAAGGGCTTGCCCTTATAGTGCGACCGAAAGGCACGAAAGGACCCCTGAGAGGGTCTAAACGAGGTATTCTTCTTACCACAAACAAACTTAGACTTGTGAGTCTGGGGCAAAAGAGTGCTCTTACCCCCAGAAATACCCTTTATCAGTGAATCCAGGGAGTCGCCAAAAAGGCGCGATCCCGTATATGGCACTTTGGATAAAGTTTTGCGAGAAGATTGGTCCACAGACCAACATTGCAGCCAAATCAAACGGCGTGTCAACACCGCCACGCTGTGCACACGTGCAGCCAAAGGAATCGCATCTAATTCCGCATCACACAAATACATGACACCCTAATGAATCTGATCCACCATAGCCAACGTCGTCGGCGGGGCAGAATCAGCCACCAGGACACGCCTGAGCACCTGCGTCCAATCCGCGACAGCCTGAGCTGCCATAAGGGAAGCAAAAATAACTTTTAGCATGGAACCGGTAACCGAGTAAGTATGGCGGGCAAGAGACTCCAGCCTCCTGTCCGTAGGGTCCCGGAACACCGGGGTATCCTCTGCTGGAATCGCAGTGGATTTATTCAAAACCGCCACCGCGTGATCCACCGGAGGTGGTACACACCAGCGTTCGTCAGTGGCAGGCGTGAAAGGATAACGCAGCTTAAACCTACTGGGCACAGCAAAAGGCTTTTTCAGAATGCGCCATTGTTCACTAACAGCGCGCTGAAAATCCTCAGTGCAAGGGAAAACCTGCGACATTTTGAGTCTCCGCTGCGTCCCATAAGAGGCCAGGACGGCAGGAGGACATGGTTCATCCTGCAAATGCAGCGTTTGTTTGATAGAAGCAACCAATTCATCCATGATTGCAAGCTCTTCAGACGAGCCAGGGGGAGAATCATCAACCCCTTCAACCTCTGCCTCCCCTTCCGACCCTGCAAAGTCCAGGGACGAACGGGACCCCGATAAGGGGACCCCAGCCATAGCAGCCCCATCACCATCGCCCTCTGAATCAGAGGAGATTGAAACTCTGGGCCGTTTAGTGGATTGAGCAGCCACAAGCATCTGTACCTGAGCAGCCAGGTTAGCCACAATGGTGGCCAAATCACCCCCCTCAGGGGGAACAGCAGCAGCCCCTTGGCCTCCCAGCAAAGTGGGAGGAAATTTGCTTTCCTGAGAATCCATGCCCCCAGAAGTGTGCAGGAGAAAAAAAGGGTAACTGCCCCTTTAAAAGCGCGGCGAGCGCAGCCCACCGCTCACACACACCAGCATAAGCCGACCCCCACAGGGAAAATTACAAACTCAGGCAAGGAATACAGGAATAAAGAGAGTAAAAACCTGGAGAGATCACTGCTGCTGCTGTATCGATCGGTGTGCCCAGGGAAAAGGAAGTGATGCAATAGAAGCCGCTCCTATAAAGCCTATGGAAGGCTACAAAAAAATGGCCGCCGGGGGAGGAGGTAAATGCAGTGCTAACATGAGGCCGGAGCGATCGCCGCCAAAAACGCCGCTCCCAGCATACAGAAAAACCCTCATATGCCTGCAGCTATTAATAAAATGGCGGACCGCAGCAGCGGTCGCCGCATGTTGCACAAAACATGTACCACAGCATGCCCTACAACATACAGCATGTCACACAGAGAATCACACAGTTTGTAACACAGAACAGTGTATAACAGCCCCCCTCCTTGCAGCCCACAGCAGCATCCAGACAGGGAGCCCAATAGTGTGAACAGACATGCAGGGTTACACAGTCCCAGACTGACACCCACCAAACAGACAGGTCCCCACACAGAGTACACTTACCTTCTGAATGGCGTGGGGAACCCGCACAAGCGATCAAGCCACTGCACATAGGACAGGGAGAGTCGCAGCCAGGACGCAGTAGAACTGCGGTGCGAAACCGCATGGCGTCCAGTGAGGTAGCCACCTCACCACAGCATCCCTGCAGCGAACAGGGATGGGTCGTTCACATATGCCAGGAAAAAAACCTGACTGAACGCTCGATGGCAGGCTGGGAAGCCACTGGCCCACAACCTGCGACCAGGGGGGCCAGCCCGAGACCCAGCCCGCACGATCCTCTTCACCAGAAGAACTAACTAATGCTGACAAAAGTAACAGCTAAGAGAGAATAAAAAAACTCAAATAAAATCAAAAAGAAGATAAAGGCTGAGACAAAATGCCCCAGCACAGAAACAGCCAGCTAACTCCTGAAAGCTAGACAATGAAACTGAGGTATGGATACAGGAAGCAGGAGGGTATTGACTGAGGGGACCACCCCCTGGGGGTGGGATATGCTAAAAGCTTTAATCTTGACATATTCTGTTGCCTAGCTACTCCTACGGAGCAAAGGTCAATAACCCCATAGTGACGAATATGGAGAGGCGGCGACTGTCGGAGGACGTAAGAGAAATATATACAGTAAAACCTTGGATTGCGAGCATAATTCGTTCCGGAAACATGCTTGTAATCCAAAGCACTCTTATATCAAAGCGAATTTCCCCATAAGAAATAATGGAAACTCAGATGATTCGTTCCACAACCATTTATTCATAAGTCCTTCAGTTTATAGCCCATATAAAAAGATTATAGCGTTGCCATAGGTTGCATAAAATGTTCATCCACAAATAGCCGCTTCCATAAGGGGATAAGAAGCAAAATCCAGCAGGAGCATCAGAGTATAAAAGAGAAGAAAGGCGCCTCTAAGTGTAGCAATATGGTTCCATTTAATGAAGGTACAACATTTAGCAACTCACGTGGTTGATGAATAAAACAGGCACATCTAAGTATGCAGGCATCTGGGGTAAAGCTGTCCACATAGACTATCTTCTGCACCACTGGCTGCCAGTCTGTAATCCTGACCGGGAAGACCACCCTGCAGTAAAGCGATCTGAAAGCGAGGGGCAGCATGGAAGAGATGACGTAGATGGCGGTGAGGAGGACGGTCTATGTGGACAGCTTTACCCCGGATGCCTGCATACTTAGATGTGCCTGTTCCAATCATCAACCATGTGAGTTGCTAAATATTGTACCTTCATTAAATGTAACCATATTGCTACACTTAGAGGCGCCTCTCTTCTCTTTTATACTTAGCTGTGACTTGAGGCTACTTGTATATCAAGACATCGCTTGTATATCAAGTCAAATTTATTTGAAAATTTTGCTGGTCTTGCAAAGCGCTCTTAAACCAAGTTACTCTCAAACCAAGGTTTTACTGTATATATATATATATTTTTTTTTTTTTTTTATATATACATACATTTTTTTTTGGAGCCTGTAAAGCTTTGCACCTATGATCATCGTGGGATTAATGCCAGGCTCCAGACTGTCGTCTAGCTTTCTGTCTGCACTGCACCCAATAAGGGCAGGCAGTAACTGAATGACAGGATGCTCAATTAATTACCTAGAGCGTTTATCAGCGTCCTGGTAGTTCATTAAGAACTACAGGCCCTCAGCTGCAAAGGCTGACAGTACATGTCAGTACACGGCCGCACCTTATTTGAATTGTGACAGCAGCTGCGGGGAGAAGATCTCCAGCCTGCTGTCACAGGAGGGGGGGGGTGGGCGGAGATCGAGGCAAGAGCAGGCAGATGCTGAACATGTTTACACCCTAAGCTTGTCCTTCTCCAGCAAGGAGAGTAAGATAAAATGGGGATGATTTACTAAAGGTAAAAAGACTGTGCACTTTGAAAAGTGCAGTTGCTCCAGAGCTAAGTAAATCTACACTTTACAAAGAATACCCAATCACGTACAAGGAAAATTGAAAAAAAAAAAAAAAACCCCAAAACAAAAACACACACACACACACACACACACACACACACACACACACACACACACAAGTTTTGCTTGCACGTGATTGTATGACGGAAGTCAGCAGAGCTTCTGCAAATTTTCTATGCTCTGGAGCAACTGCTCTTGCAGAGTGCATAGTCTATTTGCCTTTAGTAAATCAACCTCAATGCATCTTTGGCTCCTTTCAGAAGAGAAAGTAAACACATGGGCAGATTGCACAGTGACTGATCACTGTGATAGCCAAATCAGAAGCCATCATAGCGATTAGGTGACCCAGAACCAGGAGTGCCAGGTCCCGATCATTAGTACAGGACCAGGGGCTCTGGGGCTCCCGGTAAGAGCCTGGTCTCTGTGTTGGGAGCTCACTGTGTGGGGTGTTCCCAGCACAAAGTCAGGTACACAAATATGCGGTCCGATAGATAAGGGCCCACTTCTGTGAGACCACATATCTGCACACAGTCAGCATTAAGGGGTTAAAGTTTATCCAGAATGTATATTTCCAAAGGTTCACTCAGTGCTCCAGTGACTAACATCCATAAGACAGCAACTCATCAGATTGAAATGTCTTTCTATTTCTAGATCAGCATTAAAATAATTTAACCCTTCCAGAAAGCTGGTCTTTACAGGTTGCTCTCTATCTGGCAATTGTCAGCTTTTACAGAAATTCCATAGGTAGGGCAATATGCTTAATTGGTTCAAGCTGGAAAAAAATAATAAAACACACACACACACACACACACACACACACACACACACACACACACACACACACCTCTTTACTTGGAATTTTTCAACCCTTTCCAGCCAAGCTTACACATATATGCAGCCTCACAGAAGTTGGTCCTCATATATGCACTGAAGTGTTTTTCCAGGGAGCGCATAGCATAGCACACTCCTAGCACAGAGACCAAGCTGTCAGGATCAGGATCCCAGTTCTTGATCACCGATTGCCTCTGATTGACAATGATCAGTCTCTGTACAGCCCATGCGAAAAGGGAAAGGCTGGCGCCATGAAAATCATCTAAAACATTATGGTTTATTAATGCAGGTGAAAAAACAGCCATAAAATCCAACACGTTTCATGGCATGACCCATGATTAAGGCCGGACTGCTGAAACATGTTAGCTTTTTATGGCTGCTTTTCCCCTGGATTAATAAGGAATAATGTTTTAGCCCATTTTCGTGGAGCCAGCCTTTCCTTTCTTGCATTGACGGAGTATGGAGATATGCAGAGTCTTCCCAGGCTGGGTGCACAGGAGGTAGTAGCTTGCATGCACCTGCTCAAATTCTCCTCTGTATGGCCTGCCCCTGTGTTTTCTACTCTTAAATGAAGAAAAAAAACACATTGTATATTTTTCTCCTTGAGAAAAGGGTGTAAAAAAATATAATAAGTGTCAGGGTTATTACTATACAGGTTTTATATAGCATCAACATTTGAGCTGTGCTTTACTTTATAAAGGGAGACAGTACAGTCACAATTCAAATGGGTTAGGAGGCCCCTGCTCCTGAGAGCTTACAATCTAATAGTTAGGGTCAAAGGTCATAGTCAAAGGTCACCAACATATGGCAAAGTTGCAAAACTGTTTTAATGCGAGGGATGTTTTAACCTCCATCATGAAGGGGTTAAAGTATACATCACTGGAGGTTGGGCCGTTCCATAAATGGACAGGTGGCCTACCTCTAGGCTGGCTCAGTTCTAGGATTTAAAATTCTCCCTTTATAGCATTGTATATATACGAGCTGCTCACGCTGCTAGGAAATCTAGTCCTGTGTCTGCTGCGATGAGTACTGGCTGGGAAGGAGCCCTTCAATGCTCCAAACAATAACAGATAAGAGCAGAAGATCTTGGCAGCTGCACATCAGAACAAGACCTGCTGTATGTAGCCAAGTGGCAGTCTCAGCCTGGACCATCGCTAGGCCAGCGCGTTTCACTCCGCCCACTGGAGCTTACTCATGGGGAAATGAGTAAGCTCTAGTGAGCGAAGTAAAATGCATTGGAGGGTGGGGGACCTGGCAGGGGTGCAGGCTGAGACTGCCACTTGTCTACACACAGCAGGTCTTGTTATGTGTGGCTTCGGGGATCTTTAGCTCTCCCTTTACAGCAATTAGTGAAATGATCACAAATATTAATTTCACCTTTTAACCCTTTGTTCTGCGATGGGCCAGTCGATATCAACATCAATATCCACACTGTGCTCCGGCTTCATTTCATAGTAGGCCAACTTTCCATCCTGAAAATGAGAATAAAAGGCTAGAAGTCACAGGCCAAATGGTAATACATCTAATATATGATCATGGACACTGCTGCAGTATGAAAATGCCACCTTCCCCTAATAATCTCTACTCCAGCCATCAGTGTTTGGCATCACTCATTTTCACCCAAAGGAGAGCAGCATAAACATTACAGTAACAGCTCTGCAAGTGAATTGTGAGCACAGAACAGGCTCTGACCTGTAGTAATCCCTGGGTGAGCAGTTCTCTGGTTGCAAAGTAAAAGGATCCATTCTCATACAGCTCTCCATTCCAGTCCTGGCGGCGGGGGCGACGTGCTGGGACAAAGTTCTCGGCTACTGTTGACTCTCCTACAAAAAATAAATTATTTTTTTTTGAGGAAAGCATCCAAACCTGCTTTTGAAGCAATCTGACAGATATACAGTAAAACCTTGGATTGCAAGCATAATTTGTTCTGGAAACATGCTTGTAATCCAAAGCACATTTCCCCATAAGAAATAATGGAAACTCAGAGGATTCATTCCACAACCATTTATTCATAAATACTTCAGTTTATAATCTATATAAAAAGATTATAGCAATGTGATTGTTTAACCATAAAATGTCCATCCACAAATGGCAGCCTCCACAAGGAGATTAGAATCCAGCAGGAACTACAGAGTATAAAAGAGAAGAGAGGTGTCTAAGTGTATCAGTATGGTTACATTTAATGAACGTTCAACATTTAGCAACTCACATGGTCGATGATTAAAAGAGGCACATCTAAGAATACAGGCATCTGGGGTAAAGCTGTCCACATAGACCATCCTCCACACCGCCGGCTCTCAGCGCCGTCAGTCTGCAGTCGTGACCGGGAAGACTACCCTGCAGTAGAGCGACCTGAAAGTGGGGCTTGAAGTGCCCGTAGAGTGCAGTGTGGAAAGGATGACATTGATGGCAGTGCGGAGGATGGTCTATGTGGACAGCTTTACCCCAGATACCTGCATACTTAGATGTGCCTGTTTTAATCTTCAACCATGTGGGTTGCCTAAATGTTGTACCTTCATTAACCACTTGCCGACTGGGCCATAGCCGAATGACTAAACAAATTATACTATCTTAATCAGCGCAATTATAAAAAAAAAAAAAAAAAAAAATCAATACATATGAATACTAAATAATAATTAATGGATTGTGGCCAGTGCTCTACAAGTGCCTTCACCTCACTCCAAACAATCTAAATACAAAAAGGAGTACAGCGCAATCTTCGGTTTGGAAATAGTAATCTCAGTGCACCAAAAATAACTACATGAGTGAAAAACATAACAAACATGAATCATCTGTGTTTAAATGTAACTGAGTCATAGAAAAAAAAAAAAAAAAAACCCATGATACAAATACATTAATATTACAATGTGTTTTAAAAGTGAGTCAGCATGAAAAGTCCAAAAAACAAATGTTTAGTCCTTCAATCAAACCTAAACATAAAAATCTTGCCACCTCTCTGATAACTGAAAAGCAGGTGCTCAAACAGTCCACCACCAGTGTTAGTTAGCAGCTCACCTCCAGCTTAGGTTCCTCTCCGTTTTACCAGAGAGTCTAGGTGTGCTGTTCTCCCTTAAGGAATAAAGGAGCTCTGTATGGATGGATGAATGGATGTCTCTCGATATATCAGGATCCCATGCTCGCATATTATATGGCCATATAAAAACAAAAGTCAGATGCCAGCTCCTTCCTCTATACATGTTGAATCTCAATAGACATCTTCAGTGGGGTCATAGCCAAATGATGGCTATAACAGTCGACTTATTGTGGGAGGGCGTACAATGACGTCCTCCCAGAATCGCACTACCCCTGGGATGTGCGCACATGGAAGTATCCGTGCTCGACCCGGCGCATCATGGATCATGGTAAAGGGCCAATGACAGCAGCCCTTTACCATGTGATCGCTCAGTCCAATGACGAAGCGATCATAATGCAGACAAACAGGGGTCATTCAGGGGGTTCAAGCTCTCTCCTCACATTGATACAGGGTATGTGGAGAGGAGAGATCGTGCTCAGAACCTTAAGTCCAGAAATTGTTACAGTGCCACTAAAGTGCGCATCTGTGCCACTACAGTGCTAATCCGTGCCACTACAGTGCCATTACAGTGCCCATAAGTGAGTGCTCATCAGTGCCACCCTATCAGTGGATCCTCATCAGCACCTGTCAGTGCACATCAGTGCAACCGGAAGTGCAGCCTCATTAGACCAGCCTCATCAGTACCGCCACATCTGTCCTAGAGTCCCTATCGCACCTGAGCCCAAAGTCACCAGTATGGCGAAAAGGTTTTATTTCAGTGAGGAGGCATACTAGCTGCTTAGCTTGAGTGACTAAATCAGTGGGGAGCTCTCGTAGTCCGAGTCAGATTCTGATTCGGCATTTGAACCCTGCTAAAGAATCGGAGGAAGAGGAAAATGTGCCCATGAAACGAAGGAGTTCTGGCGAGGAGCAGGCTACCACAAGTATTGCAGTGGCATCATCCAGCAGCTCCATGCCATCCACCAGTAGCATCCTCTAGTAGCACAGTGCCATCCATGAAAAATGGAGTATCACTGCAAGAAAAGCCAAAAACGAATCGGGTGTCATCTCAGCCGCAAAGGGTTAGGACCCATGCCAGCCTTCCCAATGCCCTTCAAAACCCTCTGTGGCTTCCTCCTAATTCAGGAGCAGCAAACATTCCCCCTTTTAACACCCTGCCAGGTGTTCAAGTTAATACAGAGAACTTTGCCCCTATTGATTTTTTCAAATTAATTTTTACTCAAGACCTTCTATCTTCCAACGTGGCCCAGTGCAACCTCTATGCACAAAAGTTTATCTCAAGAAACCCAGATTCAAGTTATGTCCATCCCTATGTGTGGAGAGAACTAACCATGGAGGAATTTAAAATATTTTTTGGCCATCACAAAAAAAAAAAAAATTTTACTCCTACTGGTCAACCAACCCTATCCACCACATGCCAATCTTCTCATCCATTATGCCAATATCAAGATACCAAATGATTATGCGGTTCCTTCATTACAACTACAAAACCCAGTGCCCTTCCCGAAATGACCCAGCATACGACAAATTATTTAAAATTGGGCCACCTCTAAATGTTTTACTCTTGGTAAAAAAAAAGCCTACCATATTTTCCCCCATTTTTGGGGGATTTTTTTGATGTTCAAAAGTAGTCTTATACGCCAGAAAATACAGTATTTCTTTTTTAAGTTTGGCTATGTATAATACCTATATTATTAAGCCTAAATCTACCGAGACCCCCATATCCTATCTTCATTACCAAGACGAAATTATCACCACTCTTTTGTACCCTAAAGCCCACCAGAAAGCATTCATTCAGATTCAGTGAGCAGACGCCACAAACGCCATTTTCCTGAAAAACTCCCCCCCCCCTTAAAACAGGTCAAAAACATCAAAAGAGATGCCGGGTGTGCTCCAGAGGAGGAGTTAGAAGGAACACTGCGTATTATTGCCCCCAGTGTCCTTCCCAACTAAGCCTCTGTATAGGTGACTGTTTTCGCCGTTACCATACCTCTCTACAATATTAGTGAAGTATGGTAAATGTGATTCTCAAATCCTGTCACTTACCTCCACACCCCTTATGCCACTGCACTAAATTGTACATACCTCTGTCTTCTTCTTAGCCTGTAATACTACCACGCTTCTGCCCAACGCTAAACTGTACATACCTTTGCCCGCTCTTGAACTGACCGAGTTAAAGTGTCTCGAGGATGCATATACCTGGTCATGACCTGAGTCGCAGTGTACCTCTGGCCTGCAGCACCCCTATTCCAATGGTGTGGTGGTCTGTCAGGAAATTATATGTGTAATTTATGCTCCTAGAACACCTGAAGGTGCTCCTTGCATGTTGGGCCTCTGTATATGGCCAGGCTGTGTAAAAGTCTCACACATGTGGTACAGGTGGTGCCATACTCAGGAGTAGCAGAATATATTTTGGGGTGTAATTTGTGGTATGCACATACCATGTGAGAGAAATAATCTGTTCATATGACAATTTTGTGAAAAAAATAAATAAATAAATAAAAATAAATCTTCATTTTGCAAAGAATTGTGGGAAAAATGAAAACTTCAAAAAACTCGCCATGCTCTTACTAAATAACTTGGAATGTCTACTTTCCAAAAAAAGGGGTAATTTGGATGGTATTTGTACTTTCTTGGCATGTCGGTGTCTAAAGAAATATTGGCTTTCAGTACATCAGGTGTGATCAATTTTTAATGATTGCCACCATAGCTTGTAGACTCTATAACCTTTAAAGACCAAAAAATACACCTATTTGGGTTATTTTTACCAAAGATATGTAGCAGTATAACTTTTGGCCAAAATTTATAAAGAAAAATTACCAATTTGCAAAATTTTATAACGGAACCAAAAATGCCATTTTTTTTTTTTACAAAATGTTTGCTCTTTTTTCATTTATAGCGCAAAAAATAAAAACCGCAGTGGTGATTAAATACCGCCAAAAGAAAGCTCTATTTGTGTGAAAAAAAGAACAAAAAATTCATATGGCTACAATGTTGCATGACTGAGTAATTGTCATTCAAAATGTGAGAGCACTGAAAGCTTAAGACTGGTCTGGTTAGGAAGGGGGTTTAAGTGTCCAGTGGGTAAGTGTTTAAATGTAACCAAATTGCTACACTTAGAGGCACCTCTCCTCTTTTAGTGTCGGTTCACACTATGGCGATCCGACTTCGGGGGTGACCTGTGAAGTCGCGCGCACCGCGACTTTTGCACGGACTTCACATAATGGAAGTCAATCCAAGTCGCTCTCCGATGTCGCCCCGAAGTAGTACAGAAACTATTTTTAAAGTCGGAGCGACTTGAGTCGCTCCTAATAGAACGGTTTCCGTAGCACTAAATGGACCGCGACTTGTCAGGCTGACCAGTTGCCTGACAAGTCGCGGTAGTGTGAACCGGCACTTATACTCAGGTGGGACGTGACATGACTTATATATCAAGACATTGCTTGTTTATCAAGTCAAAATTTATGAATACATTTTGCTTGTCTTGCAAAACGCTTTCAAACCAAGTTACTCTCAATCCAAGGTTTTACTGTATACCTTAAAATCCCTTTATGGGCCAAAAAACAGACCCCATCATCACAGCCCGTATAGTAAAGAACCCTTTTCAAGTGCACAATAATGATCTTTTCTTCCAGGTGAAGGGTAAAGACTGGAGTCATGATGAAAGTACAAACACCTCACCTGTCTTCACCTCCTTCCAGCGGAATAAATGATGCCGGACCACAGAGAACACCGAGTCGTAGCCTTGGTTCTGGATCATGTCCACCACCTTGATGAGGTCTGAGGGGTGCAGACACGGAGATGTGGCTTGTATGTTCCCAACTATGTCCACCTCTGTGAAGGAAAACACACTGTATCCTAATACAGCACCATATGATGATAAAGAATATATTCTATACTGCTGCACTGAGAAAGATAGCGAAATGGTTGACAAGTCTCCACGAATCATAGCAGAGGCCAAAATGGCCAAAAAGAGGCCAAAAGCCAGGATCAGCAATGGTGAAATGCTTTTAAGTCAGAGCCTGTTACGTCACCTTGCCCATTCAGGACAAAGACAGGGTCCCCTTAAAAATCCACTCTAACCCCTTATATGCATCTTACCAGCGCTTCCTCGCCCCCCCCCCCCCCCCCAATTACACCCTCATTGGTGACAGTTCAGTGTAAAATGAATAAATGGGTGTCATGTGAAACATTCTGGATGACGAACCTGGGTGATGCTGCAGGAACTCCTGTATTGTCTCCAGGGAGCTGGTCGTGTCCTTTGACACCTCAGGGCTCCTCCGATGAACCTTTGCTCCATACTGCTTAGCCACTTTCTCAATCTCATCGTGGTCTGTTGACACCCACACACTGCAAGAGAGAAAAACCCAAACCAGTGAAAAAGAGATCACACCATAACACCGATTCACCTGTAAAAGTAATTCATCCATAGGACGGAGGCAGGAACGTGGATTGGGGGGGGGGGGGTCCCACATGTCATCCTGTATGGGGCCTAGGCCAGCAGGGGGGCGGGGGGGGGTGCAGGAAACTGGGTGAATCAGATGTGAGGGAGGGACAATTACCTGAATCGATTCCATGTATGGCTCTCTGCAGTAGCTGAAAGCTAGCTTCTTCTCCTCTCCCTCCCGACATCTTTCAGCTGCTGTAGAGAGCCATACATGGGATCGATTCCAGTAAATGCGCCCCACCGCACCGATCACCCTCCTTGTGCACCATGTGTTTTCCCTATACTGCCCAAGCTAGTTTTGCGAGGATGCATTTCAGAGGCGTGCATATTTTAAATCCAGACATGTTGGATATTGATTTACTTCATGCAACCTGAGGTTTTATATATCACCAAAAACTAGGTATTTTAGGTTTGCGTACAAGTAGATTTTTCGATAAACGGGCGTGCAAATGTGTGACAATAATTACAATGGCCACCATTTTATTCTCCAGGGCCTTTGTTTTACAAAATATATAATGTTTGGGGGGGGGGGGGGGTAGCAGTTTTTTCTAGCAAAAAAAGAAATTTTGCCATGTATGTGAAAAACCTAACAATTGTCCTGGTAAGCAAGTGATGTTCTACCTTTGGAACTAGAGGCAGGAATGGGTGCTTTGAAGTGGTTGTAACCCAACCCCTCCCCCTCCCCCCCCCCCAAAAAAAAAGGGAAGATCTCCTGTCCCTTAAGGCACGAGATATAGCACAGTGAGTTTGCATTGTCAATTGTCCCTTTCTATGTTGTACAATACCTAGCTGATCCTGCCCGTTCCTGTCTTCCCCTCTGTAAACTGACCATGTTTATCATGGCTGCTGACCTCCGATAGTGTGGTCAGTTTACGCGCCTCTGCATCCTTTTTTCCTCCACAAATAGAGATTTCTTTTGGTGGTATTTGGTCACCTCTGCAATTTTTATTTTTTGTGCTATAAACAAAAAATGTGACAATTTTTTCTTTTACTTTCTGCTATAAAACATTCCTATTAAGAGAAAAATTGCATTTTTTTAATTATTAAAGGCCAATATGTAATCTGCTACATATTTTTGGTAAAAAAAATCCCAACAAGTGTATATTGATTGGTTTGCACAAAAGTTATTGCGTCTACAAACTAGGGGAAAGATTTATGTCATTTTTATTTATTTATTAGTAATGGCGGTGATCAGCGATTTTTAGCGGGACTGTGACATTTTTTGGCGGGACCAGTGACATTACTACAGTTACAATTACAGTTACTGTAATAATGACACTGGCAAAGAAGAGGTTAACACCAGGGGCGATCAAAGGGTTAAAGGTGTCCCTAGGGGGTGCTTTCTAACTGTGTGTGGGGGATGGGCTTGCTGAATGAACACAGAGACCTGTGTTCCTAAATAGGAGGAACACAGGATACCGGAGTTCATTACGGACAGAACAGCGGTCTGCCATGTTTACATTGGCAAACCACCATTGTTCTGTCTCCACGAAGAGCGATCGTGGGTGCCCATTGGACATTGCTGCTGCCGGACCCGCCGATTGGCTCCCCCTGGGGCCAATCGGCGCATGCACGCTCCACTAGCTGTCCCACAAAACGATGTACAGGTACGTCGTTGGCGGGACAGAGACGACCTGCTGCAGTATAAGTCGGCAAGCGGTTAAATCAATGTTTGTTTTCAGCCACAGTGACGAGTCAAAAAGAACTGGATGGAAAATCTTCTCCAACAAATTAATTTCTAACAATATACCGTATGTGGTTTTAATTCCAAAATCAAATGGTGAATGCAAACAAAATCTTACAAATGACATTCAAACTTTGAGAATTTTTGTATGAGTTTTCATTTTAAAAATTCTACTACTTTATACCCAGCGCCCATTTTGTGGCTGCATTCATTTTATTCCAAGCATTTTCCTTTTATTTTCACCTGGTGATACTGCCAGTAACATACTTCCTGCCCCAAGGTGACAACATTCACTCACTGTCCTGTATTTATGAAGAAGCAGTGTTGTCACAATACTAAAAATGGAGAGTACAAAATCAGGTGCAGCTCTGCAAAGGAACCAATCAGATTCTAGATTTTTTGTCAACACCTAATTGAACAAACTGAAGATAGAAGCTGATTGGCTACCATGCAGAGCAGCACCAAATTTTTTACTCTCAAGTTTTAGTAAATCAACCCCACTTGGACTGGACTAAAGAACATCTCCCCCCTCTCCTCATCTGTAGTCCACAGACATACCTAGATGGGAACAATATAACTGATAATAGTGCAGCACGGGAGTAGAAAGAGTACAGGAAGGTACCTCCTCAAAAGATTTCTGGCAGGAGCAACACAATTTTTTTTTTTTTTGCACTTATTAACCACATCCCGCCCGCCCTATAGCAAATTGATGGCGGGATTGTGGTTGTATTATCCTGACCGGACGTCATATGACGGCGGCAGGATAATACAGCTCTGCGCTCCCCCCGGGGGCACGCAGAGCGGCGATCGGTGATGCGAGATGTCAGCCTGACTCCCTGCATCTCCGATCTCGGTAAAGAGCCTACTGACGTAGGCTCTTTACCATGTGACCAGCCGTGTCCAATCACGGATGGTCACATAGTAAACAGGAAGAGATGTTGATCGGCTTTCCTTAGTTCGTGCCTGACAGGCACGAGTAAAGTAGCGCTGATCGCGGCTCCCCTGACAGGGGGGGGGTCGGCACTGGTAATCAGATCATTGATTACCAGTGCAGACCCCCGGGGGGGGGGGGGTGCCACTAGAACCACCAGGGATGCCCACCATGACCCCAGGGATGGCAATCAGGGCTCAGCCCTCCCCACCACTGTTGCCCTCCCCACCAGTGCCCTCCCTATCAGTGCTGCCCCACAGTGCCCTCCCTATCAGTGCTGCCCCACAGTGCCGCCCATCAGTGTCGCCCACCAGTGCCGCCCATCAGTGCCCACCAGTGCCGCCCATCAGTGCTGCCTATCAGTGCCCACCAGTGCCGCCCATCAGTACCCATCAATGCCGCCTATCAGTGCCCACCAATGCTGCATATCAGTGCCACCTATCAGTGCCACCTATCAGTGCCACCTATCAGTGCCACCTATCAGTGCCGGAAAAAACTTATTTAATTTACAAAATTGTATAACATAAACAAAAAAACCCAGGAGGTGATCAAATACCACCAAAAGAAAGCTCTATTTGTGGGGGGAAAATGACATAAATTTGGTGTAGGTACAGTGTTGCATGACCGCGCAATTGTCATTCAAAATGCAACAGCACTAAAAGGGGAAAATTGGCCTGGGCAGGAAGGGGGTGAAAGTGCCCAGTATTGAAGTGGTTAAACAGAAAAAAAAAAAAATATCAAATAGCAAAACACTTTCAGTTAAATATTTAAAGTGGTAATAAATCCAAAAGCAAACATTTACGATATTGCAGCTTGCCAATATGTGGTGGCTGCATTAGTTTCCTTTTTTGGGCTTTTTATTTTCACCTGGTAATCCAACCAGTAAGCTGTCCCGCAGATGTACCAGTTAAAGGAATCAGACAAATAATTTGCAACTGCCAGGGGTACTTACACTGATCTGCTTTTATTTATTATCCAAAAGGGAACAAAATGGTTTGCTGCAACTGCTTATAAAGTATGACCTTGAGTTTGGCTACAATTTGTTAGTGTATCTAAATCTGCTGCTACATCCAACACCTTCTGCCCAGACTGAGCCGGTGTAACGTTAAAAAACCATACCCCGTGAAGAAACCATACCCCTCGTCACTTCCGGTCTGAAACAGCAGAGCAGCGCAGCAGAGCGCATGCTCAGAGCCCCGGAGACGTAATTGAAGAAGAAAGAAGTTCACAAGTGCGCATGCTCGGAGGGTATGATATGTTAACGGCACTAATACTTGCGGCGGTAAAATTAAAACAGTTCTGCTGCAACATCAATCATCTCCTCTCCTCTCCCTGTCACTTCCCTGATCTCCCCTAATAAATATAAAAGCGGCGGCGGGTGTATAAAATGTAAGTGACGGCGATCTGTGCTCCGTGATCCGCTTTTATATTTAACCGAGATCAGGGAAGTGACAGGGGAAGGAGCGGACATGAGGCATGATGCAGAGGAGCTGTTATAATGTAACCGCCGCAAGTTAAACTACCGTGAGAAATCCATACCCTCCGGAAGTGACGAGGGTATGGTTTTCTCACGGGTATGGTTTTTTCAGGGAACACCGGCTGAGGTTTTCTGTGCTCCCCGTGCCCATTCCTCCAGAGTGGAGAGCACTCCAATACAGGACGTGTGTGGTATTGGCCAGATCACCAGGCAAAAACAAGAGCGGAAAAAAATACTTAAAGGGTTACTAAACCCAGGACCCTGCATTCATTATATCTGGTCTCCCACAGTACACAGAACATGGAAATGCAATCATTTTAGTAAATATAAACTGCTAAATACCTTTTCTTATCAGCAGTATATAGCAGTCTTGTGAATTCTATCAGTGTCTGGTTAAAGCTTTTAGGGGGAGTTTTCATTCTCCTCTGACTGTCCTATGAGGCTATGTTCACATCTAGGTGTTGCTATTTTTACAGGCGTTTTTTGGGGTTTTTAGGTTGACAAGTGACCAATCAAAAAAAAACGCCTGTAATCTGCCAAAAAAGAAGCTCAGGTACTTTGAGCGACAGATGTTTTGCTTAAGGCGACAGAATGCTCATCTGTGAACAGGGGCCATTGAAAATAATGGGATTTGTCTTGTTGGGCTTTTTTAGAGCTGAGGCTTAAAGCAGAAAATCCGCAGAGCGGTGATAAGTGATGCGGCGTGTCACTCTGACACACCGTATCTCCAATATTGGTAACGAGCCTACTGATGTAGGCACTTTACCATGTGACCAGCTGTGTCCAATCACGGCTGGTCACATAGTAAATAGGAATTGCCATTGTTCGGCTTTCGTGAGTTTGTGCCTGACAGGCACGAGTAGAGGAGAGCTGATCTGCGGCTTTCCTGGCGGCGAGGGGTCTGCACTGGTAATCAGAGCATTGATTACCAGTACAGACCCTTGGGGGGGGGGGGGGGTGCCACTAGAACCACCAGGGATGCCCACCCATGAACCCATGGATGCCCACCCATGACGACCAGGGATGGCAAGCCCGCCAGTGCCCTCCCCATCAGTGCCATCTATCAGTGCCGCCCACCTGTGCCCATTATTGCCCACCAGTGCCGCCTATCAGTGCCCAGCAGTGCTGCATATCAGTGCCACTCCATCAGTGCCTGTCAGTGTGGCCTCATCAGTGCAGGAAAAAAACGTATCTATTTACAAAATTGAATAACAAACAAAAAAAAAAAAACTTTTTTTTCCTTCAAACTTTTCGTCATTTGTTCAGCAAAAAAGCAAAAACCTTGCGCTGATCAAATACCACCAAAAGAAAGCTCTATTTGTGGGAAAAAATGACATCAATTTGGTTTAGGTACAGTGTGGCATGACCGCGCAATTGTCATTCAAAATGTCACAGCGCTAAAAGCTATAAATTGGCCTGGGCGGGAAGTGGGAAAAGTGCCCGGTATTGAAGTGGTTAAAGTCTACACACCACTGTGGTTTCTGTATTCTGCCATATCAACATTGGTGTATAGACTTTACATATCCACTGTACACTGAATATGTGGAGAGATAAAGAGTCGGTGCTCAGTTCATAGTGCAATAAATATAGATAAGAATTATCCATTTTTGTTATTTTTTTTTAATAATAAACTTCCGGGTCGTCAGCAACTTCAGATCATGCGTGGTCTTTCGTATCCGATTTTTCGCGGATGTACTGCATACACATTAAATGAAAATTGGTCATCTGGGGACGGACAATAAAAATGTTGGTGTTTGTCCCTCCATTTTTTTGTCGTTGAAAATGAGGGCATCGGCTGCTGAAAGTTGTGTACACATTAGCCGAAAATCGTACGATTTTACCTTGGACGGGAATTTTCGGCAGATTTTCTACTGGCGTGTACCCCACTTTAAGCTGCATGACCCCTGACCCTTTGTTTGGACAGTGCTGATTGGCTCTGTGCTGATAACATGTAACCCCCCCCGAAAAAAAAAAGAAAACAATCTCTAGTAGTACACACCAAACTTAGAAGGTGCAGAGTGACTCCAAGACTCCGTGCTATCAGGAGATGGATTTGGGTCAGTAGACGATCACAGAAGACAGGATCAAACAGTATGTTTGCACAATGCAGAGTTTTAATGCCTTAGTGCCGGTTCACACTTATGCGATGTCAGACATTGTATGTGATTCGCAGGGCACTGCTCTGAAAATACCATGCAATGTTTGTGTGTTGCAAATTCAGTCATACAGATTGTATGACTGAATTTGCATCGCATCCGGGCCAAAGTCGCACAGGACCCTTTTATTGGTCCTCACCAGAATTGGATTGCATGGGTGTTTACACATATGCAATCCGATTAATGTCCCATTTGACAGTCCGTACTGCGATATGGGAACTGATCTGGGGGTGTCGTTAACCACATAACGACCGCCCACCGCAGTTTTACTGCGGCAGGCAGCCGCTCCTGGGCAAAGCAATGTAATATGTTGCTCGCTCAGGAGACTCTAGGGGGTGAGCGCATGCCACCGGCGGCGCGTTCCCACCTCCGCTTGTCGGCTGGGGAGCCAGTGCGTGTGACCGGCGGCTCTAATGTCCGCCGCCCACTTGCGATCTCCCGCAGCTGAGAGAGAAAGACAGACGGCTGATGTAAACCCAGCCGTCCGTCATTCTCCCTGAAGTGATCACAGAGGCTATATAGGATCAATGTCTCTGTGATGATCTAACAAGCCACGCCCCCTGACACATTTAACACCTTGATCACCAATAAAATTAACCCCTTCCCTGCTAGTGTCATTTTTTTACAGTAACAGTGCATATGTATAGCACTGATTACTGTAGTAATGTCACTGGTACCCCCAAAAGTGTCAAAAATGTCAGTTAGGGGTCCGATCTGTCCGCCGCAATGTCACAGTTACTGTTGTGGGTTTAGGAACACTTTAAAAAGAAAACCAATGCAGCCACCACATGTAAGGATTGGTAAGCTGCAATATATTACAGGCTTGGTTAACCACTTGCCGACCGCTCACATGGAACGTACTGCGGCAAAGTGGCTCGTTCCCGTCCAGCAACGTAGACCTACATCGCTGGACTCCTCCCCCTGTAGGAGGCGCGCTCCCGCTGTTTTCATTCACAGCGGGAGTCGGGCCAGGGGAGGAGCGGCGGCGATCGCCGCTGCTCTGCCCCGATCGTCGGGGAATCTAGTGAGGAGATCCGCCCGCCTGTGTAAACAGAGCGGGCGGATCTCCATAGTGACAGGGACTGACAGATCGGAGTGTTCAGCATAGCTGAACATCCGATCTGTCCCTGTCTCACTCAGTCACCTCCCCCCCACACGTCAGTAAGCACCAGGCATACATTAACCCCTCCCTCTCCAATAAAATTAACCCCTTCCCTGCCAGTGTCATTTTTACAGTAACAGTGCATATATATAGCACTGATTACTGTAGTAATGTCACTGGTACCCCCAAAAGTGTCAAAAATGTCAGTCAGGGGTCCGATCTGTCCGCCGCAATGTCGCAGTCCGGCAAAAAAAAAAAAAAAAAAAAAAAAAAAAAAAATCGCAGATCACCGCCATTACGCGTTAAAAAAAAAAACACCAAAAATGACAGAAATCTTTCCCTTAGTTAGTAAACGCAATAACTTTTGCGCAAACCAATTAAAATACGCTTATTGCGATTTTTTTTACCAAACATGGGTAGCAGAAAACAAATTGGCAAAAAATTAAAAAAAAAAATTGATTTTTACATTTTTTTGGGGGGGAATTTCATATAAAAAAAATGTTAAAAATATTGTTATTTTTTCAAAATAAACGCTCTTTTTTTGTTTATAGCGCAAAAAGTAAAAATCGCACAGGTGATCAAATACCACCAAAAGAAAGCTCTGTTTGTGGGAAAAAAAGGACGTAAATTTCGTTTGGGTACGGCGTCGCACGACCGCGCAATTGTCAGTTAAATTCGCACAGCGCCGAATCGCAAAAAGTGGCCTGGACGGAAGACAGCAAAATCCTCCGGTGGTCAAGTGGTTAAAGCTGTATTAAACGCTAAACAATTCAAAAGAGAGCAAATAAAAAAAGCTTATCCTTGGGGGCTTGCACAAAACATTAACAATAGAATTGCAGCAAATGTTTATTGCAAAGTGCAGTGTGTGCGGTACAGATAGATAGATTCCTGTAGTGTTAGCATACAGTAATAACTGGGATTACAAGGAATGTCCTCTTCCTCCTATATACTGTATGGGAATCCTCTTTGAATCCAGCACAAATGGTGGGAAGCGCTGTGGGAAAGAAAAGCCCACATGAGTGGGCGGGGTAACCCATCTTCTATAAGTGGATTGGTCCCTTTAAATGGGCAGGGCAGCCTCTTCTGCATTAGATTGGCTCCCCGAGTAAGCGGGGCGCTCTGCATGGTAACAAGGGGGCGTGTCACTGACCTATCGAACTGTCCGCAGTCTATGGCGGCCCGCAGTACCCAGGCGATGAGCGGCTTCCCGGCCAATCTCCGGATATTCTTCAGCGGGATGCCCTTACTGCCTCCCCGTGCCAGGACTATCGCCGCCAGGTGTCCCCGCTGCTTCTTTTTCTTCTTCTTGTCCGGCCCGTCCATGACTACCTCCGCCGACATCTTCCTGCTGTTCCGTGCACGTCAGCTGCAGCGCCAAGGATTTATTGGGGAGGGCGTGGCCTGCGGCTACATTACCTCAGAAGGGGTAAGACAAAAGGCGGGGCCTTAGTGTGAGTCAATGAGGGAATGGGCGGGGCCTTGTGGAGGAACTTATCCATTCATTATGGGACAAGTTTCTCCACATTGCACACCAAGGAGGATGTTTGCTGAATGTGTGTCCTGGGGCTATGGGAGGTTTATGATGAATAATGTTTAGGGATCTGTGTATTTAGCATATTACAGCTTACAAACATTATAACTCCCCATTTTTAATGAATACACTGCTCAAAAAAATGAAAGGAACGCTTTGAAAACACATCAGATCTCAATGGGGAACAATATCATGCTGGATATCTATAGTGATCTGGACTGGGTAATGTGTTAGGAAGGAAAGGATGCCACATCGTTTAATGGAAATGAAAATATCAACCTACAGAGGGCTGAAATCAAAGACACCCCGAAAATCAAAGTGAAAAAATGATGCAGCAGGCTAGTCCATTTTGCTGAATGTTCATTGAAGCAACTCAAAATGCTACTCAGTAGTTTGTATGGCCCTCACGTGCTTGTATGTATGCCTGACAACCATGGGGCATGCTCCTAATGAGACAACGGATGGTGTCCTGGGGTATTTCCTCCCAGATCAGGACCAGGGCATCACTGAGCTCCTGAACAGACTGAGGTGCAACCTGGTGGCCCTCAGATGGACCAAAACACAACGTCCCAGAGGTGTTTTATTGGATTCAGGTCAGGCGAGCGTGGCGGCCATTTAATGGTATCAATTCCTTCATCCTCCAGGAACTGGCTGCATACTCTCGCCACATGAGGCCGGGCATTGTTGGGAACCCAGGACCGACTACACCAGCATAGTCTGACAATGGGTCCAAGGATTTCATCCCAATTCCTAATAGCAGTCAGGGTGCCATTGTCTATCCTGTAGAGGTCTATGCGTCCCTCCATGGATATTCCTCCCCAGACCATCACTGACCCACCACCAAACCGGTCATGCTGAACGATGTTACAGGCAGCAGAACATTCTCCACAGCTTCTTCAGACCCTTTCACGTCTGTCACATGTGCCCAAGGTGAACCTGCTCTCATCTGAAAAGCACAGGGCACCAGTGGTGGACCTGCCAATTCTGGTGTTTAATGGCAAATGCTAATCAAACTCCATGGTGCCAGGCAGTGAGCACAGGGCCCACTAGAGGACGTCAGGCCCTCAGGCCACCCTCATGAAGATTGTTTCTGATTGTTTAGAGACATTCATGCCAGTGGCCTGCTGGAGGGCGTTTTGTAGGGCTCTGGCAGCGCTCATTCTATTCCTCCTTGCACAAAGGAGCAGATACTGGTCCTTCTGATGGGCTAAGGATCTTCTATGGCCCTGTCTAGTTCTACTAGAGTAACTGCCTGTCTCCTGGAATCTCCTCCATGCTCATAACTGTGCTGGGAGACACCGCAAACTTTCTGACAATGGCAAGTAATGATGTGCCATCCTGGAGGAGTTGGACTGCCTGTGCAACCTCTATAGGGTCCAGGTATTGCTTCATGCTACCAGTAGTGACATTGACCCTAGCCAAATGCAAAACTAGTGAAAAACAGTCAGTAAAGATGAGTAGGGAAAAAAAAGTCAGTGGCTTCCACCTGTAAAACCACTCCTGTTTGGAGGTCATCTCATTGTTGCCCATCTAGTGCACCGGTTGTTCATTTAAATAACACAAAAGAAGCTGAAAATAATTAACAACCCCCTTTGCTACTTGACCAGATCAATCAAGTTTAATTGACTTGATGCTATACTCTGATTAAAAAGTGTTCCCTTATTTTTTTGAGCAGTGTAGTAAAACACCAGTGAATTTACTAGAATTTACTAAATACTGCATATTCTCAGCCTCTGAACTATAGGTGGGGAAACCAGAGCAGGCTGGCTGTATAATACGCCACCCAAGGGATGTTCTGATGAACCCAGCATGTCTGTAGGTAGATGCAGTCTACTCTCTCCACTGTAGGTGGCGCTCAACCGCAGCGGCATTGCAGTTTGAGTCAAGAAGAACTTGGTTTATCTATGGTTTCCTGGATCATTAGGTAAGCTATCCAATTGGTTCCTGATGCCTCGTGATTCTGGCAGCCATTTTGAGTCAGGCAGAGGCTAGTTAAAGCACAGCTGTACCCGAAAGGGGAAGCTCCACCTGTTCGCACCCTCCACTGCCACATTTGGCACTTTTTTTTAGGGGGGGCGGGTACCTGGTTTTGATAGATACCTGCTCCCACTTCCTAGTAAGATCCCAGAGCGGCGATATACCTAATCCCCACCCCACTGCCTTTTCAGACACACAGAGGTCACAGAAGATAGCGGGACCATTTAGAAAGCGCAGCGCGACTCGCAGCAGGAAACAGGCTATGGGCTTTACTCCTTTTTCTCTTACTACAGATGCCTGCACCCAGAACCAATTAATGAATCAGCTAGGGGTGCCAACATCGCAGGATCCCTGGACAGGTAAGTGTCCTTATATTAAAAGTTTTTGTAGCTGCTGACTTTTCAATTTTTTTTTTTTTTTACAGACTGAAATTCCTCTTTAAAGTGGAAGTTCAGCCTAAAACTAAAATCTCTAAATCTAAAGACAGCCACAACCAAAGACTAACATATTTAGCCCTGTAAAGCAAAAATTGCTATACATACATATACTGCAGCAAATCTGGCCCCATGCGGTTCCACGCTAAGCTGTCAGTGGTGGCTTCTCTGTGTAAACTTGTGCAGAAGAGGCAGCCGGCAATGGAAGCCCCATAGTACCTCTATGGGTGACAGCACTACCCAGGCATTTCATAGCCATTGTCTGCTGTCTCCAGCATAGAGCTTCCACCACTGGAGATCAGATCTGCTTCAGAAAAGGTATGTATAGGGATTTTTGCTTTACAGGGCTAGATATGTTAGTCTTAGATTGTGGCTGCAAGTAGATTTCGAGATTTTAGATTTAGGCTGAACTTCCACTTCAAGGACCTGGCTCCCAGGCTTGGTGTGCATCCGTGTGTGGGTAGTGTAGCGACAGGTTACCCATCTGATAGGGACAGTAATAGTGGTGGGGAGAGGCTCCTCATGAGTAGGGACAGAGCAGTTCCATGCTATTCTTCCTTAAATCTTCCTCCATTTGGGCACAGACTCGCCAGGACACATTCTATCCCTCGGGACAGGTGCTGTCTGAGCATCCAAGACTTGCTGCTACCCTGTTCTCTGCAACATCCTGTGAGAGCACCCAGTTGGGTTGACTTCCCGCCAGGCAGTTGTGTTTGCTTGGACTTTACTACAATACAGTTCTTTTGATACATGTGGTCTCCAAGAGTTTACTGCTCCTGCACCTCCCCACATGCCCACTGGGAAAGGTGGGGGTTAGAAATATTTAACTGATGGGGAATTATGAGGGGTCCAGTTCCTCCTGATTTGTCTGTGCTACCTTGTCTGGTCAGGGGCCGGGAAGGCAGAGGGCACACGGTGTGAAGGGCCCACTGGAAGTGGCAACCCTGGGGTGCGACTGTAGGACCCCACTGTTTAAAACAACACTAGGCCTCCACACCAAACCTTTTTCTGCACAGCGCCTCATGAGCTAGACCGGGGCAATTTCTGTGGCCCGACTGCAGGGCCAGCCAATGCACCTGCACGTTTTTTTTGCATATTTATTTTCCCTCAATGTGTGTCACCTGCACATATCTGTGTGTTCCCTTTTTTACTCTAAATGGTAGGATGGTTAGCCTACCCTGAAGTGTACAGGAAACATATGTGGCCATGAGGTTCCTTTCTCCCCTGCCTTGGGGAAAGGAGGGGGGTCTCTGTTTGGGAGAGTTTCCCACCTAGTACTCAGTGGTCAGCTTCAGCTGATCATGAGGAGAGGAGTCCACCTGTTGATAGGGGTTGGTTTTTGAGGCAGGGAGTGGAAGGTCACCCCTTAGATGGCAGGTTAGAAATCACAAACTATTAAAGTATTTCTCCACATTTCGGTTCCTATGACACTAACCACTTCATGCCAGAAACCAAGGACCAACAAAGTCACGGCCTCTCACTTTGGATTCATTAGGCTTACGAGAAGAGAATAGAGAAATGTCCCATTTTTTTACCAGTCCCTCATGTATTACCTAGGCAAATTTATTGAACATTTACACATTATATTACTCTGTATATTGAATTAACCTTGCCTCATAGGCACACAGCACAGGAAGCTACCATACTTCTTATGCAAGGCCTTGCTCTTGTGATTCCCCAGGCCAGGTCCACAGACTAACCCTGCTCCATAGCAGGCTCCAATAGGGAGACTAAAGCTGGATACACACTATCCAACTTTTGTGGTTCGATTTCCTTCAGATTTACCTTTTCTATGTAGTGCAAGGGCCTGCCAGATTGCATACAAATTGAAAGTGTTTAGGTTTGACCTCATATTATATGGTTTTGGTAAATCTAAAGGAAAAAGTCTTCAGAAAATCTTATACTGTGTATGGCCCATAAGCTGCAGGGTGAGGGACATGAAGCACACCTGTCCTCTCACCAACAAGTCTGCCATGACTCACTTCCTCCACAGACCGGCCATTATATTATGAAAGAGTGTCCCAACCCAGAAGGTTAAATGTGTGTGAAGCACCCTCTAGTGTTCTACTAGTGTCAGAGTGGGTAAACCATAGTTTGACTCAGGGTTAAGTCAGAGCTATGAAATCTGGTTTACAGGAGTTCAGTTCTGGATAACTCATGCAGGCAACTCTCTGGTGCCTCCCCCTGGTTCTGGAAAGTTGGAGAACATTCTGGAAGCTGGAAGGCAGAGGCTATGAAGGTTGTTCTGCATATTTAGGGGAACTTAGCCAATCCCCAGGTGGTGGGCCTGGCAGGGGACTAAAGTGAGCCCTTAAATATTAATGAACCATGCCAGCAGGGAAGTTGGGTGGAAGATGGAGTGCTGAGCAGACTGGGTGGCCCTTGAGGCAAACCCCCCTGGTCTGGGGGGGGGGGGGGGTTGCCCTGCCTTGGGCCGGGGCTCAGGTGCTGGCCTGGGAGGATCCTGATAACGGGAGAAGCTTGGAAGGAGCCTTCCCAGATCGGCAGTGGGAGCAAGGAGGACAGTGTGAGTACTACAGCATGGTGCCAGGACTTACAATGGGAGAAACTGTCAAATGTAGCAGGTCTCTCTGGAAGATAGCAGTGTGCCTAAATCTACCAAAGCCTTGCCCTTGGAGATTTCCAGAGAGTCAGTCGGGTAGACTGGTGAAGAGAGTCAGTCGGGTAGACTGGTGAAGAGAGTCAGTCGGGTAGACTGGTGAAGAGAGTCAGTCGGGTAGACTAGCATTTCCTGCAGTGGTACAGCTGGGACCACCGTCTACAATGCAGTTGGAGGTACTCCAGGATGCAGTTCACAAAACATTGTGCTACCTTCCAAAAGGACTGAGAGTTCCTAGCCTGTAATGGGTTTTTGCTGGTCTAAGAAGGACTGTTATCTACTAAAAAGGAATCAATCAGAGCTATACAGACCAAGGAGGAGGATCCATTGGAGTTGAACAAACTAAAGGAGAAGCATATATTGGAGCTGTATATAGAGTAAAAACTATCCCTGGTTTTGTTGCTGTCAAGTTGGGCATTCCATAATTCCTATCCCCATCTAAGTTATTACCCCCTAATAAAAAAATAAATAAATAATAAAGCTTTTGGACTGTTCACTGTGTTTGCATGCGAGTTGAAGATGTTGTGTGCCTGACTGTGCAGCAGCGGTAAACCTTATTATCTGCAACCCCCATACGGGTAGTGATACATGTGATTCACCATATGTATTATATGTAACCACAGAGAGTAACCTAATAAAAATGTTCAGCAGCAGCGCAAGGCTGCTCAACCCAGAGGGTTGAATGGCTCCCAAGTTAATGTCCTTTCGATACACAAAGGTTATACTAGTTCTTAGCATTTCTCCCAGTAAGTGGCACAGCAAACTTCTCTTAAATAAGATCCTTTCACTGCTAGATTTTCAGACAACATGTACATCATTCGACATTCTTCACATACATGTAGAGGATTGCATACAAGTTGGCAGTACAATCTGGCGGAGGTAGTTCAGCTTTGCTGCTGAACCGGTACACTGTCCCTAGCCGTATACGTAAAAAAGTTACTTAGAGAACATGTGCATCCCATACCTGAGATGGTATAAAAAAAAAAACATGGATCCCTGAGGCGGGCCCACTGAAAAGGCTTCAAGAAGGAAAAGCACTACATGACCACACAGGTCTATTTTCCCTACCAGACTCCCTCATAAGATCAGCTCCGCTGCATTTATGCCCTTCTAAGTAGTGACATACCTGCAGAGGAAACGTGCAACTCGCAACAGGAGCCCCGCAGCAAATAGCCAAAATATTTAGGCTTCATTCACATCTAGGCATTCTGGATCGCTGGTGGAATTGCCGCGATTCTGCCCGAAATCCCGAATCACTGTAAATCGTGGGGCGCCGTTGTAATCCCTGTCATTTCCAATGACAACCCCAAATGCAGCGCGATTTTCCTGCAATTGTCGCTCGATAAATCCTGGTAAAATCTCACAAACAGAATCGCGAGACGCTTGTCGCTCAAAAGAAGTTCTTTTGAGTGACAGGCGCCCCGCGATTCTGTTTGTCAGATTTTATCGCGATTCAACGAGCGACCATTTTGGCAAAGTTGCGCTGCAATTGGGGTGCCATTGGAAATGACAGATATCACAAGGGAGTCCCGCGATTTGCAGTAGTATTGTAAATATCATAATAACATTTAACTTTAAATCTAAATTCTAGCCAAAAATAACAAGATCAAATGAATAGTTTATTTAAATATAAAATAAAACCAAATGTTGCTGTAATATTCAAAATAGAAATAGAGGCAGCGCTCTCCACAGGGGTAACCCAGTCCAAGCATGAGATCCTCTCCCAAGTGCCCTGGCTCAGTGTGTCCTTGCACACTAAATCAGCATACAAACATAGGAGTCGGCAACACTGTAATCCTTTGAAGTGTACTTTATTTGGCTACATCGGAGTGACAATAAAATTATATTTTCACTTTGATGTAGCCAAATAAAGTACACTTCAAAGGATTACAGTGTTGCCGCCTCCTTCTATGTTTGTTTGCTGTAATATTCACTTTCAATCCTAAAATTCCTGCACAGTACTTTCTTCAGCAACTTAATGTCCTCAGTCTGATGTCTAACCTCACTTATCCCACTTTCTCTGAGCCCAGGTTATCTTAGACCTACCGACTTGGGCTGGTGGGGATCCAGGCTGAGACTTGTCTACACAGAGCAGGTCTTGTTCTGATGTGCGGCTTTCAGGATCTTCTGCGCTTATCTGTCGCATCCTATGACTGGGCAGTGAAAAGAGAAGCTCATCTCTTTGTCACTCTGCTTTCTCCTTTTATCAGCATGCCTCTTGTCAGCACATGAACAGATTGCTTTCCTTTCACACTGTGGCCCTGGTGTTCAGGGACTGCAAGAGGCTGAATCCAGGTTGTCACATTCAGATACTAAGGGCTCATTTACACTTGCATCATCCTTTTGAAGTGAAGAGCAATATGTGGTGGATTGCTTTTCAGAGGGTGTTTAAAACGTTTCCTCATCCCCAATTTAACCCTGGAGGTGAACCTTTCATTACTCTACCTGTCATAATTTTTCATGAATGTATGTGACTGGCTGAATTTCAGTGCATGTATGACCATCCAAGTACAACAGTGGTCAGTAGGTAGATCGACTTCTGTCAAATGGGAATGTTGGTAAACTTTTCTTGATCAGAGGCTGCAGCCACTGGCCAGTGTATTCTGACAGCGGAAAGTCACCGCTGTCAGAATACAAGGTCTCGATCCAACAAGCATGTGTGGCTGGAGGAATTTGGTTTTTTTTCAATACAGGAAGTTTACTGACATTGACCAAAAGTTTGTGGACACCTGGCCATCACACCTACAGTATATGAGCTTGTTACACATTGCATTCTGAAACCATATGGATTAATATAGGAGTATCCCTCTTCGTGGCTATAGCCTATAGCAGCCTCCACAGATCCACTATCATGAGAAGACCTTCCGCAAGATTTTTGGAGTGTCTGATTTGTGCTCATTTCTGAGGTCAGGTACTAATGTTGTCTAAGAAGACTGGGATTGTAATCTGTGATCCTATTTATCCCAAAGGTGTTCAGTAGGTTTGAAGTCAGGGTTCTATGCAGGACATTAGCATTCTCCATTCTCTTCACTAAACATGGGCACAGTCCTACTGGAATAAAAGGTTGTAAGAACAAAATTGTCTAAAATCCATAAATTGTAATCTCCTTGAGTGCATTGATGTGCTATTGACATTACATTTTCTCCACATGTCGTTAACAAGCCATGCAATCCATACATACAAAGAAACCAAAACAAATACAATATCTCACAAAAGTGAGTACACCCCCAACATTTTTGTAAATATTTTAATAAATCTTTTTATGTGACAACACTGAAGAAATTACACTTTGCTACAGTGTAAAGTAGTGAGTGTACAGCTTGTATAACAGTGTAAATTTGCTGTCCCCTCAAAATAACTCAACACACAGCCATTGATGTCTAAACCGTTGGCAACAAAAGTCAGTACACCCCTAAGTAAAAATGTCCAAATTGGGCCCAAAGTGTCAATATTTTGTGTGACCACCATTATTTTCCAGCACTGCCCTTACCCCTCTTTGGCATGGAGTTCACCAGAGCTTCACAGGTTGCCACTGGAGTCCTCTTCCACTCCTCCATGATGACATCAGGGAGCTGGTGGATGTTAGAGACCTTGTGCTCCTCCACCTTCAGTTTAAGGATGGCTCACAAATGCTCAATAGGGTTTAGGTCTGGAGACATGCTTGGCCAGTCCATCACCTTTACCCTGAGCTTCTTTAGCAAGGCAGTGGTCGTCCTGAAGGTGTGTTTGGGGTCATTATCATGTTGGAATACTGCCCTGCGGCTCAGTCTCTGAAGAGAGGGGATCATGCTCTGCTTCAGTATGTCACAGTATATGGTGGCATTCATGGTTCCCACAATGAAACAGGGAAAATTATTGAACACATGAAGAAAGGGGAAGTGCAAAAAGGCATGGAAAGCCAAGACACCAGCTGAAATTTGTCAGTAATTAGAAAGCAATTCTGCCCCTTGTCAGTTCAAATTAATATCAGCTGGTTCAGTCTCAACTGATGGCCTATAAAAAGGACTCTCTTTACCAAGGCGTCACACAAGAAACATGTCATGATGGATAAAAGCAAATAGCTCTCTCAAGACCTTCGCAACCTTATTGTTCCAAAACATACTGATGACATTGGATGAAGACGGATTTCTGAATGTTCCAGTGAGCACTGTTGGGGCCATTTTCCAAAAGATGAAAGAACATCATTTCGCCATAAACCTGCCACAACCAGGTGCTCATCGCAAGATTTCCGACAGAGGAGTGAAAAAAAATATTAGAAGGGTTGTCCAAGAGCCAAGGACCATTTGTGGAGAGCTTGAATTAGCAGATACAATTGTTTCAAAGAAAATAATAAGTTATGCACTCAAAAGCCATAGCCTGTATGCATGCTCACCACGTAAGACTCCATTGCTGAAGAAAAAGCATATTGAAGCTCATTTAAAGTTTACTGTACAACATTTAGACAAGCCTGTGAAATACTAGGAGAATATAGTCTGGTTTAGATGAAACCAAAATTGAACTCTTTGGCTGCCATAATACACACAATGTTTGGAGGTCAAATGGCATTGCACATCACCCCAAAAACACCCCCATACCAACAGTCAATTAGGGAAGTTTGGAGGTGGGAACATCATGGTGTGGGGCTGTTTTTCAGCATACAGTTTTGGCAAACTTCATATCATTGAAGGAAGGCTGAATGGAAAAATGTACCCAGACATTCTTGATAAAAATCATCTACCAGAATGATGAAGTTTAAAAGGAGGGTTGACATTTCAGCAAGACAATGGTCCCAAACACAAAGCCAAGGAAACTCTCAATTGGTTACAAAGTAAGAAAATAAAGCTGCTAGAATGGCCAAGCCAATCACCTGACTTGAATCCAATAGAAATCTATGGAAAGAACTAAAGATCAGAGTTCATAGAAGAGGTCCACGGAACCTTCAAGATTTGAAGATTGTTTGTGTGGAAGAATGAGACAAAATCCCACGTGAGCAATGCATGCGACTAGTTTCTCCATACAGGAGGCGTACATTCCACTTAGTGTGTCCAATATGTTTTCCCGCTGTCATTCCATTTTATTACAGGTAACTTATTTCTGAACGTATTTGTTTTGGTTTCTTTGTATGTATTGATTGCATGGGCCGTTACTGACATGAGGTAAACATTTCATGTCAATAGCACCTTTACAAATATATTTACCTAGGAAAATGGAGACATGGTCAATACCTATTTTACTGTATATGTAAAGCACTGTGTAAATTGACAGTGTTGTAATAGTACCTGTAATAAATAAATAAAATGGCTTTGTATGATGTAGTATTAACAGTACAATTCACTGGGAACACAAACTAAAAACTTGGAGGTGGTTCATGACTTTGAGGCTCTATGTGTGCATGTCTGTTTTCACTTCAGCTTCCTTATTATGCTCGTAATAAACAAAGAGTTCTTTGATTCAATCAGTTGCTCAGAAAATGTTAGAAGGCTTGGAGTTTAGGTGATTCTCTTTATTTAGGTGATACCCTCACTATAGATGCAAGCTTCCAGGACTCCTTAGATCCCTTCTTCATGCTTTATACAATTTGTGTTTGCCATTAAAGCCCCACTCCAGTTAAAATTCCACCCTCCCACCCTCTCTAATTATTCGCTATAATAAAAAAAAATAACAACTTAAAAACCTAAATGTCTTTTTGCATAAGCAGCCCATAGATGAGTCCGTTTTTTCATTCAACCAGCAGGTTGAATGAAAAAAATGTACCTGATTCTCCCATCCACACACTTAATGTGGATGGAAGAATCACTCCCGCTGAGCCTTTTGCATTCTGAGGGTGGGGAGACTTCCCGGCCATCAGAACACATTGATCAGCACTACCGTCTATGGTCAAGTGGAATTTATCCAACAGGGTGGTTGCACAGAAGTTGATCGGTAGATCTACTTCTGTACAACCAGGGTGCCCATATATAGATCGAAATTCGGCTGGTCCCTGCTAAACCTACCGAATTTGGATCCATGCATGGCTGGCTTTACCTGTAGCCACTGTCATGTGACATGTGATCTTTTGTAATTGGCAGTGCTGCTCTGCACAGTAGCCCCTGATCTCTGAGACCAGGGCTGTCACTCACAAATCAATCTCCCCTCTAGCAGCGTTGTTGTACAGCAAAGAGCAAACTGTTTGAGCACCCTGCTTAGCAACTGAGAAATGGATTTGATCGGGACCAAGGGCTATTTCATGTGACACTCTTGCCCCTCTTCTGTGTACTTTCTGCTTTGGAGCTCACTTCAATGCCTGCCTGCAACAGGGTTGTCTCAGGAACATCAGTGGAGGGAGTGGAGGGGACCAGCGGTCTCAGGGGGCATCACACCTAGAAACAGGCGCTGTAGATCCTGGATGGGAGGTATCGACTGTAAGTATATCTGGCTTCACAAGGTAAAAGAGTAAAAAAGTCCAAGGGCCCTTTCACACGAGCAGTCCGCTTGGCAGACTTCGCTTTGCTCGGCGAGGATCAATCTGCTGATCCCCGCTGAGCAGGCAGGTGACAGATCCGTCTCCGATCACTGTGCTCAGATGGACCTGTGAGAGTCCTGCTCTCCTCTATGGGAAGACCTGTTTTCATCTGATCCCATCCGATCTGATCCTCCAGACAGATGGAAAATAGAGTCATCATCCATCTAGATTTGGCAGACAGGATTGGATCGGATAGCGGCGGGTTTCAGGGGACATGTCACCGCTGACATCCGCAGCTCCAAAGGGGTGAATGGAGGGTCTAATCAGGTCAGGCTGAAAAACTGACAGGCGGACCTGTTTGGAAAGCCTGGGCGAAAGTGCCCTAATAGAATTGGTATATTAGAATATTTTTAAACAAGCGTAGTTCTTTAATCAATGACTAACATTGTATAAGACTCTACTACTGTCAAAAAATGTTAATTATAATGTTACAGGTTCCACATGCCATAACACACCCTAAAGCGGAACTGAAGGCTGAAAAAAAGATTGCAAACAGGCAAGTAGGAGGGACCTGTAGTATGTACTTTAAACTTGGTGTAATTACCCACACATAGTAAATAGCGTACTAATATCCTTTATATAGGTCTTTTAACAGTTCGTATGAAACAAAAGGCTGGCCTTTAGCACTGATAATCAGTGCCCTGGGATGTATGATGTATGAACTAGCCGGCCGCAGTTTAGTTGTCATTTGGATATAGCCAGGTCAGCAATTGGTTAAACGGAGAACACTATATTATGTGTGTTCTGTCCCCATTATTTATACTCATCTGAGCTGTGAATGAGCTTTTGTGAATGACAGTGCTGCTTTACAGAGTGGCCCCTGCTGTCTGAGACCAGAGTTGTCACTCACAAAGCTGTCTCTTTTCTAGCCGCGTTATGGGACAGCAAAGTGCAAACTGCCTGAACGGTCTGCTCAGCAACTGAGAAATAGATTTGATAGGACCAAGGGCTATATAACGATTAGAGAATGTAAAAAGTGAATTCCCTGCACTGATGCCTGTCATTCCCTGACAACTTCTGTCCACAGCACTGGTCCCTAGCATTTTACTGCTCTCCTACTACCTGACCTTGATTTAGACCAGGGGTCGCCAAACTTTCTAATTAAAGGGCCAGTTTACTGTCCTTCAGACTTTTGGAGGGCCAGACTGTGGTTATTGGGAGTAGAAAAGGTCTCAACGTCAGTGGGAAAAAACAATGCCCCTCCTTTGGTGTCAGTGGGAGAAATTGTGGCCCTTCATTGGTGTCACTGGCCCCCATTGTTTTTTTCATTGGAAGAAATTGTGCCCCATCATTGGTGACAGTGGGAGAAACTGTGCCCCATCATGGGTGTCATTGGGAGGAATTATGTCCCATTATTGGTGTCATTGGGCTCCATTGTTGGTGTCACTAGGAGAAATTGTGCCCCATTAATGGTGTCATTGGGAGGAATTGTGTCCCATAATTTGTGCCATTGGGAGAAATTGTGTCCCATCATTGGTGTCATTGGACCCCATCATTGGTGTCATTGGAAGGAATTGTGTCCCATCATTGGTGTCATTGGACCCCATCATTGGTGTCATTGGGAGGAATTGTGAGCCATCATTGGTGTTATTGGGCCCCATCATTGGTGTCATTGGGAGGAATTGTGTCCCATCATTGGTGTCATTAGGAGGAATTGTGTCCCATCATTAGTGTCATTGGGCCCCATCATTGGCGTCATTGGAAGGAATTGTGCCCCATCGTTGGTGTCAGTGGGGGCAATTATGCCCAATTGTTGGTATCTGTGGATGAAATATTGCCCCAAGGGCTGCATAAAATCGTATAAAGGGCCATATCTGGCCCCTGGGCCACCTGTAGCCACTGTCATGTGACATGTGATCTTTTGTAATTGGCAGTGCTGCTCTGCACAGTAACTCCTGATCTCTGAGACCAGGGCTGTCACTCACAAATACATCTCCCCTCTAAAAGCGTCGTTGGACAGCAAAGAGCAAACTGTTTGAGCACTCTGCTTAGCAACTGAGAAATGGATTTGATCGGAAACCAAGGGCTATTTCATGTGACACTCTTGCCCCTCTTCTGTTTACTTTCTGCTTTGAAGCTCACTTCAATGCCTGCCTGCAACAGGGTTGTCTCAGGAACATCAGTGGAGGGAGTGGAGGGAGTGGAGGGGACCAGCGGTCTCAGGGGGCATCACAGCTTTGGATCAGTGGTCCCCCCACCTAGAAACAGGTGCTGTAGATGCTGGATGGGAGGCATCGGTAAGTGTATCTGGCTTCACAAGGTAAAGGAGTAAAAAAGTTTAAGGGTCCTTTCACACGAGCAGTCCGCTTGGCAGACTCCGCTTTTCTCAGCGGGGATCAATCAGCTGATCCCCGCTGAGCAGGCGGATGTCAGATCTGTATCTGATCACTGTGCTCAGACGGACCTGTGAGAGTCCTGTTCTCCTCTATGGGAAGATCTGTTTTCATCTGATCCCATCCGTTCTGATCCTCCAGACAGATGGAAAATAGGGTCATCACCCGTCTAGATTTGGCGGACAGGATTGGATCGGATAGCGGCGGGTGTCAGCGGACATGTCACCGCTGACCTCCGCCGCTCCAGAGGGGTGAATGGAGGGTCTAATCAGGTCCGGCTGAAAAACTGACAGGCGGACCTGTTTGGAAAGGCCGTGTGTACAATTAAGAAGTAGGCAACCGCACACCAACTTGAGAGTGATAATAGATGATAAAAAACATTTATTGAAAATCCATAAAATCCATAACGACAAACCAGGGACAGGAGGGCAAAAAAACAGTTGACGCGTTTCACGAAACTATGTTCGCTTAGTCATAACCGTGCATAGCTAAGCTGTCAGGAAAGGAATTACCATTCAGCAACAATAGAACGCTGGAGGCAGAGCAGGTGTTTCACCACGCCCTTCTCCCCAGCCTTGGCCCTATATGGCCGGCCCTTCTCCTCCACCTGACCCAAATCAGCCATCCACTAGCTCGCTGCCGGCTCCGACCCAACCGGACCAAGCTAGCTCCGGCCATTCTGCTTCAGCTCCGCCCCCGGAACCACGGGTGCCCACGCCAGAACGCTTCCGTGGGGAGCGTAGGAAATTCAGGGCCTTCAGGAATGCTTGTTTATTATACCTAGCCCTTCAACCTAGGACCTTCTCCTCTGAGTCCGTCAAGGTGGGATTCATAATTTCCCTACTGGCCGAAGAACCTCAGACTTGGGCACACAATCTCTTGGAACAGAAGAGTCCAATCCTGAATTCCACAAACTCTTTCTTTGAGACTATGGCCCAATTATACGAGGATCCCCAGCGTACGGTCACGGCAGAGTCGGCCCTGCATGCCCTCCAGCAAAACAAACGCCCGGCCGAGGACTATGCGGTAGACTTCCGTAGATGGGCAGCCGACACGGACTGGAACGAGGCAGCATTGAAATACCAGTACCATCATGGCCTCTCGGAAGCTTTAAAAGACAAGATGGCTTGGGTAGAAACACCTGCATCCTTAGAGGATCTAATCGCTCTTGCCATCCAAATGGATAGGCGGAAGCGACGCTCAGAACGCCTTCAAGGGTCTCGAACCACGTGGGTCATGCCAAAGGTCCCATTTATGGCCTCTCCTCTTCCAGGACCAGCTGTCAATGCCCCGGCAGATGGGGAACGTATGCAAATTGGGCTCATTCGTTCCTCCATGACCCCCGAAGAGAGACAAAGCTGCCGCCAGGCGAACCTCTGTCTATACTGCGGAGCTTCCGGCCACTTCCTCCGCAATTGCCCTGTGAGGCCTAGTAAGTGCTGATCACGGTCTGTCCCGAACTGTCAGGTCTCTAAACCATCCCCTGCTCACCTTATCCTTCCTGTCTCCCTACAGGTAGCAGAAGAGAGGATCCAGCTCACGGCAATTATTGATTCTGGAGCTTGCAGTTGCTTCCTGGATTGTACACTAGCTGCGAAGCTAGGGGTACCCCTGCAAGCCAAGGAGCAACAGCTTTCCTGGCCAACGGATCCCTGCCTAGTTCCGGACCCGTGACCATGGAGACCTACCCGGTCCTTAATACCACGGACTCGGGTCATCAAGAGCTCCTCCGCTTCGATGTTCTGTCCTCTCCCTTATTCCCAGTCATCCTAAGCCTACCATGGCTCCAAGCCCACAATCCACAGATTGATTGGATTAAGAAGAGGATTTCCTTCTCATCCAAATACTGCCTGGATCATTGCTTCCCTTCCGAATCCCAAGCTCCAGCCACTTGCCTAGCCGTCCAGCCGGCCTCAGACTCCTCCGAAGACATTCCTGCAGCTTACCGGGACTTTAAGGATGTTTTCGACAAGAAGAAAGCTGATGTTCTACCCCCTCACAGGCCCTACGACTGCCCAATTGAGCTTCTCCCAGGGGCAGAGATCCCTTTTGGAAGGATCTTCCCCCTATCTGAAAAGGAATTAGAAACTCTCCGTTCCTATGTCGATGAGAATCTGAAAAAGGGGTTCATCAGGCCCTCATCCTCCCCAGCTGGCGCTGGAATATTTTTTGAAGAGAAGAAGGACGGTACGTTAAGACCTTGTGTTGATTATCGGGAACTCAACAAAGTTACCATTAAAAACCGCTACCCTCTTCCTCTAATTCCAGAATTGTTCCAGCGCTTCCGGAATGCTCGAGTCTTTACTAAACTAGACCTCCGAGGGGCATACAATCTTATCCGCATCCGAGAGGGGGATGAGTGGAAAACTGCATTTAGAACCCGTTTTGGCCACTACAAATATATGGTCATGCCATTCGGGCTGTGCAATGCCCCGGCCACTTTCCAACATCTGGTAAATGACATTTTCCGTGAATTTCTGGATAACTTCTTAATTGTTTACCTAGATGACATCCTGGTCTTCCCCCCCTCTCTAGAACTCCATCGGATTCATGTTAAAAAAGTTCTAACCACCCTGAGGAAACATGGACTCTACGTGAAACTGGAGAAGTGTGAATTTGAGAGAGGATCTATTCAGTTTCTGGGGCTTATCATTTCAACAGAGGGCGTCTCGATGGATCCTCAGAAGGTGAAGGCAATTTTGGAGTGGCCAGCTCCCACGGATAAGAAAGGAGTTCAGCGATTTGTGGGCTTCGCTAACTTCTACAGAAGATTCGTAAAAGGCTTCTCAACAATTGTCACACCCATCACCCAGCTAACACGCCAGCAGATCCGTTTCCGCTGGTCGCCAGAGGCCCAGTTAGGCTTTGATAAAATTAAAGAGCCTGTTCGTGACTGCTCCGATTCTTCAACATCCAGATCCAGCTTTACCCTACATTCTCGAGGTAGATGCCTCAGAAGTAGCCACGGGGGCTATTCTGTCCCAGCGACAAGGCCCAAAGGCCTTACTACACCCAGTAGCATTTTTCTCTCGGAAGATGTCACCTCCTGAGAGGAATTATGATGTGGGGGATCGAGAACTTCTAGCCATTAAATCTGCCCTGGAGGAATGGAGGTACCTGTTGGAAGGGGCAGTGCACCCTATTATGGAAAAGCGGATGCCCTGTCCCGGATGTTTCCAGACACTCCCGGTACAACAGAGCCCAATACCATCCTGCCGGCTCAAAACTTTTTTCTGATCCATACGGACTTACGGTCCTCAATTCAGCAAGCCTCTACCCAGTATACAGGACAAGAAGCCGAATCTCTACATAAGCGGGAAGGGTTCCTCTGGTTTCAGGAGAAAATTTTTGTTCCCACACAAGTGAGATTGATGGTCCTCAAGACCTTACATGACCACAAACTTGCAGAGCATTTTGGGGTAAGGAAGACCTTCAAACTCATTCAACGCCACTTTTGGTGGCCTAAATTACACCAGGACTGCAAAACATATGTAGATTCCTGCATCACCTGTCAACGCAACAAGGGGGCAAAAGTAAAGTCATGGGGACTGTTAAGACCATTGCCAATTCCGGAACTACCCTGGAAGGGTCTGTCTATGGACTTTATAGTCGAGCTTCCACCCTCAGAAGGGTTTACTACCATCTTAGTGGTCGTAGACCGACTCTCTAAAATGGCTCACTTCCTACCAATGATGGGTTCCATTTCTGCCTTGGAGACAGCCAATACATTTATCAAAGAGGTGGTCAGGCTTCATGGACTTCCGAACAATATAGTCTCGGATCGAGGCGTTCAATTTACCTCTAGGTTCTGGAAGGAGCTCTGTAAATCTTTGGCGGTTGAAGTGTCCCTGTCATCTGCTTATCATCCACAAAGCAACGGGCAGACTGAAAGAATAAATCAAACCTTGGAACAGTACCTCCAATGCTTCTGCACCAGTGCTCAGGACAACTGGACCTCCCTGCTTCCAAGCGCGGAGTTCGCCTATAATAATTCTGTGCACTCCGCAACCAACCAAACCCCATTTTGGGCTAATTATGGCTTCCTTCCTGTTTGCCCAATCTGGATCAGGAAATTACGGTTCCCGCAGTCCATGATCGGCTAGCAGCCATTGCAGCTAATCTCCAGTTGTTACGGGACAATATTTTGAAGGCACAACAGGCCTATAAAAAGTTCTGTGATCTCAAACGGAAGGAGAACCCAGCATACAAGGTGGGAGACAAGGTTTGGCTTTCGTCAGTTAATCTAAGATTATCTTGCCCGTCCAAGAAGTTGGAGCCCAGATTCATCGGTCCTTTTGAGGTCAAAAGAATAGTGAATCCTGTAGCCTTTGAGTTAATCCTGCCTGGCTCTCTTAAGATCCATCCGGTGTTTCATGCTTCGCTGCTTAAACCGGCGATACCAAGCCCCTACCCTGGAAGAGAAGAGTTACCACCTCCTCCAGTTTCGGTAGAAGGGGAGCCTGAATTCGAGGTTGAGACCATCCTAGATTGTTGACAGAAAGGCAATCGCACTCAATATTTAATCAAATGGAAAGGATACCCGCCGGAAGACGATCTTGGGAACCATTAGGCAACATACATGCTCCTAAACTCCTGAGAGAGTTTCACAACAAGTTTCCGGTAAAATGTGGTCGTAGGGCATCCAGAGGCTGCCCCTCGGGGGGGAGCACTGTCAGGAAAGGAATTACCATTCAGCAACAATAGAACGCTGGAGGCAGAGCAGGTGTGTCACCACGCCCTTCTCCCCAGTCTTGGCCCTATATAAGGCGCTCTCTGGCTGTGCTTCAGTGCTGGTTTATCATCAGTACCTGTGACCTGTTTGTTTATCTGCGTTCCTGCTTTTAACCCGGCTTGCTCCTTGACCCATCTGCACTTCTCCTTGTTTGACCTCGGCTTGCCTGACCACTCTTTGCCTGAACCATACCTCTGCTGGATAGTCTGTGTACCTACCTCGGCCTGGATTCCACAGACTCTCTCCTTGTCATACCCCTCTGTACCTCCATTTCCTCGGACTGATTCACTGTGTATGACCCTCGGCCTGGCATTAACCTTTTGTCTCTTGTTTCAAGCATCTTTAGATCCTCTGGAAACGGTCCTGTGAGTCCACACCATACCATTCATCATACGGAATCCACCCGCATCCAGTGCTCCTTGGGACGTGTCATCTCCTGTTCCACCTCCAGGGGTGATCCACACCGAGCTGCAAAGGAAGCCCTCTCAGCACTTCGGCCTCCACCAAGGTAACTGACATAAGCGAACATAGTTTCGTGAAACGCGTCAACTGTTTTTTTGCCCTCCTGTCCCTGATTTGTCGTTATGGATTTTATGGATTTTCAATAAATGTTTTTTATCATCTACTATCACTCTCAAGTTGGTGTGCGGTTGCCTACTTCTTAATTGTACACCTGCCGGGACTACGGACCTAACCAGCACCCTTCTGATTGTGAGGACTTTCCTACACCAGAGCAGTCTTTGTGCTCTCTTCTCTACTTGGAAAGCCCGTGTGAAAGGGCCCTAATAGAATTGTTAGGAGAGAGGGCTGGTAAAAAATATTTTTAAACAGGCATAGTTCTTTAATCAATGACTAAGATTGTATAAGTTTCTAATGCTGTCAACAAATGTTAATTATAATGTTACAGGTATCACATTCCATAACACTCCCTAAAGTGGAACTGAAGGCTGAATAAAAGATTGCAAACAGGCAAGTAGGAGGGAGCTGTAGTAGGTACTTTATACTTGGTGTAATTACCCACATAGTAAATAGCATACTGATATCCTTTATATAGGTCTTTAACTGTTCGTATGAAACAAAAGGCTGACCTTTAGCACTGATAATCAGTGCCCTGGGACGTATGATGTATAAACTAGCCGTCATTTGGATATAGCCAGGTCGGCAATTGGTTAAACGGAGAACACTATATTATGTGTGTTCTGTTCCCATTATTTATGCGGCATAGAAGACACGGAGGGCTAGAACGCTACACCGACATCCTTATATCCCCTGTAGGGAACAGCTTGTTATGACCTACTGGTAATGTAGGGGCCATAACTGTGAGATGAGCATCTAGTGTGTACAGGTGGACAGTACTGGCACTTTGTGAAAGTGTTAACACGGTGGTGGAATACTATTACTAACGGACAATTTTCACTATACAAACAAGGAGTGTATTAAGATTTTCTAAACACGGACACTTATGCACTTTATTTTGGATTATAGAATATGTTTTTGTATTGATTTTAGATTTGTATAGTGGTACTTTTGACTTGAGGTAAGAATTTATCCTGAGATAAGTGATGATATCCTAGGAGGCTGCAGGACCTGCACACCATTTGTACCTAGGCAGCAATGGCGGCAAGGGGGCAGGGCGATTAATAAAAAAGATAAACAGAAATGTTTTTTCTTTCAAAAGGGTGCACTTTATGTGTGCTTTGGAAGGGAGGATTGGGATGGAAGAAATTGAGAGAAGGTCTGCTGTGCAGAAGAACACATCACCTTTTTAAAGTTGATACAACAGAAAAATATAAAAACAGCAAATACATAACAAGACAATGCGGCTTACAGTACAAGAGTAATTAGAAAAAGTGGTCTACAATACAATTATTAGTGTAGCAGCCTCTTAGCTAGGCTGCTAGGTAAATTTTAGTTTTTGCCTTGCTCTGTAATCGGAGGAGCAGTGATTGTTTAGTCTAGTCTGTTCGGGGTTTCACAGACTGTGAGTTTGATTGCTTTCCCCGGCCTTTGGAAGACATCTCTAGAGCTTAGGGAGGTAGAATTCAAATAACCAGCCTGAATATTCAGCAGGACCTGGCCACTCCCTGTGAAGGTGTACCCAGATGGTCATTGGGGATGCTGTTAAATAGTCTGCAGCCCTAAAGGGATTGACTTTTCCCCCCTGTGGAGATGGATCTGTGAGCTTAGAGCAGGGGTCTTCAAACTATGGCCCTCCAGTTGTTCAGGAACTACAATTCCCATAATACCTAGTCATGTCTGTGAATGTCAGAGTTTTACAATGCCTCATGGGATGTGTAGTTCCGCAACAGCTGGAGGGTCGTAGTTTGAGGATCCCTAGCTTAGAGGAGGGGGGGGGACTGTTTACCCCCCTCGAACCTTTGGACTGGACGCTGAGCCTCAAAGAACTGAACTTATGGACCTATCCCGCCTTAGGATTTGTGAGTAGAGCTTCTTTCTGTGCAGCAACTTGATTCATGGCCCCCGGTGGTGAACCTATAGAGGGCACCAGTCTGCTACTACTTGTGCCTATACTGCTGTTTGGTGTCCAGCTGTGCATCTATAGACTGTCCTAGTCTATTATTTCCTATGCTTCTGCTACTGAGAAAGATGTGTCCTCAACAGACTGTCCTTAACGTTTTTTGGGGGGTATCCCACACTCCTCTGTCCCTTTCTGTTACAAGTTCTTCAAGCAGTAAACCTATAAAAAGACATCTCCTAGACCTAGACTGTCTAATTAGCTGGAGTGAAGAAACTGTGGTGTGCCTGGCTGTTTTGGTAAAGAACCTGTTATACTGCTCCTATGGGGGTAGCGCTACGTTAGATATGTAGTTAGTGTGAACTTCCAGTATAACCATGAACTATAGACAGATAGTCAGTATGAATGCTAATGTGGAATGCATTCAATAAAATATGACATGCTTGGTTAAAGATTAACTGTGATTCATGTCTTCCTTATCGTTCCATCCTTGAAAAGCAGCTAGAATAATATCTAGTTTATTTGGTTTATGACAGAGAGATACACATCAGTTATAAAGATCACCAAAAAGTTGTAACTAGAGGGGAGGGGGCGATTGTGATCACTGGATCCTCCAGCTACATTCATATTTATGAGGGCTACCTATACGGATCTAGGTTTGGTTTTCCAGGTCCAAGATAGAGTTTACCTTTTCATTCCAAAGGTGTGTGTGGGTGAAGGGATGGGGAGATATCCATTGCTGTGCAATTTTTTTCCTGGCCCAGTACAATGTTTTGTGAATGGCAGTGCTGCTTTACAGAGTGGCCCCTGCTGTCTGAGACCAGAGTTGTCACTCACAAAGCTGTCTCTTTTCTAGCCGTGTTGTGGGACAGCAAAGGGCAAACTACCTGAACGGTCTGCTCAGCAACTGAGAAATAGATTTGATAGGACCAAGGGTTATATACCGATTAGAGAATGTTAAAAGTGAATTCCATGCACTGATGTCTCTCATTCCCTGACAACTTCTGTCCACAGCATTGGTCCCTAATATTTTACTGCTCTCCTACTACCTGTCCCTGATGTAGACCAGGGGTCTCCAAACTTTCTAATTAAAGGGCCAGTTTACTGTCCTTCAGACTATTAGAAGGCCAGGCTGTGGTCACTGGGAGTAAAAAACGTCTCAATGTCAGTGGGAAAAAACAATGCCCCACCTTTGGTGTCAGTGGGAGAAATTGTGTCCCTTCATTGGTGTCACTGGGCCCCATTGTTTGTTTCATTGGAAGAAATTGTGCCCCATCATTGGTGTCATTGGGAGGAATTATGTCCCATTATTGGTGTCATTGTGCTTCATTGTTGGTGTCACAAGGAGAAATTGTGCCCCATTAATTGTGTCATTGGGAGGAATTGTGTCCCACCATTTGTGTCATTGGGAGAAATTTTGTCCCATCATTGGTGTCATTGGACCCCATCATTGGTGTCATTGGAAGGAATTGTGTCCCATCATTGGTGTCATTGGGCCCCATCATTGGTGTCATTGGGAGGAATTGTGAGCCATCATTGGTGTTATTGGGCCACATCATTGGTGTCATTGGGAGGAATTGTGTCCCGTCATTGGTGTCATTAGGAGAAATTGTGTCCCATCATTCGTGTCATTGGGCCCCATCATTAGCGTCATTGGAAGGAATTGTGCCCCATCGTTGGTGTCAGTGGGGGGAATTATGCCCAATGGTTGGTATCCGTGGATGAAATATTTCCCCAAGGTCCACAAAAAATCAAATAAAGGGCCATATCTACTTTACATTGCAGCAAAGTGTCATTTCTTCAGTGTTGTCACATGAAAAGATAATAAAATATTTACAAAAATGTGAGGGGTGTACTCACTTTTGTGAGATACTGTGTATACCATACCAGAATATATATATAAAAAAAACTTAAAAAGTTAAATATAATACACAACCATACTGGGTATTGATCCCAATTTCACTATGCTGCAACAAGTATTAGAGTTTGAATATGACATATGTTGCGTCCATTAAATGAAATATTATAAAATAATCCTACTTGGTAGTAAATGCAAATCACAGATGCTGCAAGCAACATCAAAATTGTGACAATAAAGCAAAAAAAAAAAAAAAAAGTAAAGAAAATTTCATATAACAATTCACCAAATAAAGTAATCACCAGTGCTGCAAAATTACACAATTGTGCAAATAAATATATATATATATATATAAAAAAAAATAAACTAATTTCATATAACAATCAATAAAACGTTCATCCAAAAAACATAGCTATGAATGAGCTTTATGACTATGGATGAACTTTTCATTGATTGTTATATGAAATTAGTTTGTTTATTTATTTGTATATTTGCACAATTATGTATTTTTGCTGCACTGATGATTTGGATTCACTAAGGTGGGGTTCACACTAGTGCGAATTGGATGCAGGTTTCACCGTGTCTGGCTCTCAATGGAGCCAGTTCACACAGCTCCGGAGCAGCTGCAAAGCGGATTGCACAGCGGTCCTGTGCGTCATTGGAGCCGTTTTAGGTCCGAACTCAGGCAAAAATTTGGGCCTGATTCATCCCTGAAACAGAGCACAGGGACACACCGGACCCCTGCTGCGAGCTGCATCCAATTCAAGTGTGAACCCAGCCTGAATGTATTGCATATGTAGCACCCTACAGGTAGGTGCTAGGTAAAATGTAAAGTGGGCCTTGTCTGCCTAACAGCAGGGCTGTGAATTGTTAGATAGGGTGTCAGGGCTTCCAGGTGTGCCTCCTGGGGGGAGAAGTATCCCCACTGGCTCCTGTGAGAGGCTTCTCATAGGGAAGTGTGGGAAGCCCAATCAGGGGACACATCCCAGCTTGTAACTACCCCAGAAGACAGATTAGGCTGCAAAGGATTCTGGGAGTGGGTATAAGTTTGGGGGGAGGTGCGTGGCATGGGGTCTTTGGCGGGAGCAGAGTCCCAGGAAGGAGAGTGCGGCTGTCTCTCCTCCTGTCTGAGGAAGGTGGATGTCTGGGGGTGTCACCTGAGAATCCAGAGAGTGCTGAGTTGAGCTGAGGGGATCTGGTGTGCCTAGAGCCTGCGCAGAGAGAGATAGGAGTCCAGTCCCAGGAAAGCCTACACAGGTCGTGAGTACTGCGGGTTTCTCCTTGGGGTCTGCCTAGAGTCAGAGGGGACCATTCCGGAAGAGGTTCGGGGATCCAAGGTCAGCTAGCTGTAAAGGGGGTGCCTAGGTTGAGGACCCTGAAGTGTAAAGGGGGTACATAGTAAGTGGACCCTGAAGAGTTCAAGGAGCAAAGGGGGCACCTGCAGTCTGGGCCCTGAATTGTATTGCGTGTGCCAGTTACCGTGTTAGCTATTTGGAGTTCTACAAAATACTACCTCAAGCTGTGCCAGGCAGGGGAAAAGTATTCAAAGACTTACACAGTGAAGCAGTGTCAGGAGTTCTACAGTTCTCAGTCTAGGATCTACTGGACTATAGGTCGGGGATTCAACACTTACTCGGTTTTACAGGGTGTTCTCAGAGTCAGTGAGCATTTGCTGGCCATGGCTAGCGTCAAGGAAGCGCCAACGGGCATTTTTCCAGAATCAAAGTCCCAATTGTAATTAGTTCAAGCCGAGAGGAGTATCCCACTCATTCCCTTCTCCCATCTCCTTAATTTATAATAAAAACCACAAACAAAGATGCCGGAGTTGTCACTGTTTCAATTGTCACACCTGGGGACTCAGCTCACATGGGCTGGAGAGGATTCCGGTACTAATGGCAGACCCACATCAGGCCACAGGCCTATAAACCTTGCTACACATATATTTACAAGGGAGCGGCACATTAATACTCATACATCTTTCCTGACCCTACCTCACGTCAGCACACAATGGGTTAACGCCTCCTCTGGGACCCACAGGACCACCTCTTCCTAGCTAAATAAAAGGTGGCCCCTCCCACACTGAAGTGGGTTTTTTTTTTGGTCATGCTCCAGGCCACCCGTTGATTGAAGTTGGTAAGTAGTTTTGTTGCTGCAAGTATATACCCCCTACCACATCGCCCCTCCAGGTTCAGCCTCTCTTGGAGTTGGAAGACCCTGAATGTTGGATGTAAACCTTTCTGAAACTGGGTGCCCTGTGTGCCGGGCCACGGGCAATGTTGCTCAAACAGCACAGATATTGTACAGGTGTGGTATTGTTGAGCTCTGCAATGTCACCATTGACATTGTGCCACTCTCCTTGCTTTGTTTTCAGTCTAAGAGCGGCGGTGGATGATGTCACAGGGCAGGGCGATGGCGTGGCGCAAGGTAGTTACTGCCAGTCACCAAGCAGCTGCTTAAAAAGTTATAGAGCCGGAAGAGGGACTGGTTTCTATCCCTCTTTCTGCAGTCCTGCTATTTTCTGTTCATACATCATGGGACACAGAGCCAATAATCATAACATATGGGTTATATAGCCACCTACAGGTGAAGGACACTGGCAACCAATCAGAAAGGATGTCCTCCTAGATCACCCCTTCCACACAGGAAGTACCTCCAGTTTTTTCGCCAGAGTCTAGGGTGATGGTCATGGTAGAGAGTCTGTCCACATATTTTTTATGTTCTAAAGAAGGAGAATGAAGATTATGCTACATACCCCGATCAAAGATCACTCAATCTAGGGGTTAGCTATCAGATCCATCTAAAAAGGTCAGAAGACTAAAAAGATGGTACCTGAGCCTCGGTAAGCAATGAAGAGGTATTGCCTGTAATGTTGTCTTTTTTAGGTGCTAGACCCTGGGATAGAGACCCTTGGTAATACCAAACCCCAAAGGCGCTCCGTGCAGGGTGCTCTACACGTCCAAGGCAGTGGCCCCTCTAAAACAAGGAGATCCAGTCCTTGAAGGTCGGCAAGACAAAGCTCACCATGATGGGTGAAGATTGGATTCCTGTTTCAAAAAGAATCCTGTGGCAGGACTGGTAAGTCCACTTTAAAATATTTACAGATAACAGCAATGTAAATATTTTATGCATTGTTTCCTTTTAAGAGATATCAGAGACCGAGTGCCATGTTGGTCTCTGAATGAGACAATAAGTGTTAAGCTATGTAAAATACATCTTGTTTTGTTAAACAGTTTTTGAGGTACACTAAAGTTAGTACCTCAATTTTGTCTTGCTTCAAAGCAATATCTGCCCATAAAAGGGCTGGGGGGGGGCACAGCTGGAAGGGGCACTGTGATGCCACTCTCAGGCCTTAAAGGTCCTAGCCGTGCTTCCTCTGTGTCTACTCCTCCTGAAGAGCCAGAGGCAACTAGTCAATCTGAGCCATTACGGTTGTCAGGCATAGTAGCTACTCCAGGTGCTTCTGCCGCAACCTACATCACTAAGGACGATTTTGCATCGGCATTAGCCGGCCTTGAGGGTAAGATTGCTGGCATGATTGCAGCATCTCAAGGAGGGAGGAAACGTGATAGATCCCCCTCACCTGAACCGCCCCCTGAATCAGTTCAGGATTTGGTTGAGAAGGTGAAAGAAGTAGCTAAAAATGAATCTATGGAAGGTCAAGCTGAGGTTTCCACTTCTGGGTAGTCAGAGTCAGAGGAGTCTTTGTCAGCCTCTCAAACCCAGAGATTGTGTGTTCAGTCTCTTACTGAAATGGTCCGGTCTGGATACAAATTTCCACCGTTAGAGATGGCTGAAGTCTATTTTTCCTCTCTAGGCTCATTGCGTCCTCCTAATAGTCCATTTTTATTAATAAATTCTTGTAAAAACAAGGAAATACAAAAAATTTTAATATTGGCCTTAGATAAGGCACACATACATTACTGTAACAGTAAAGTTAATAATTGCTTAATACAGAATGTCCAACTATATACGGAAGAAACTCTTGGTAATAGAGTATAAGTAAATACTTCACATCAAGGGGATCTAACGAAGGGTGACAGAAGATGAGACTGCCGTCCAACAAGATCAGTTGATGCTGTATTCAGTAATTCATATTGTTATAATTCACATTGCTCAACATGTTTCGCTACAATTTGTACCCTCTGCTGACGATGGCATCTGATCATCTTCTCCCTTACTGTGATCCAGTCTATTGCATGTAGGTACTTGGTCTGGCCTCATATGATCCAACACCACAGAGAATACAGCTCACTTGAGAAGCAATTGCGCCTTGCGGGCGGCTCTTTTCCTCTTTTTCTTATTCCATGCTGTTTGTCTAGCCTCTAGGGATTACTTTCCATCCCCTCTTCCATCTGTGCCGTACTGACAGTATTATATAGTCAGACCATTTTGCTGTAGGGGTCAGCATTATATTTTGTGACCACTTTACAATGTTTACATTACGAATACCATACTGTTTTGTTTTTTCTTTTTATCTACTAATAAATGAACCCTTTGATATGTTATGCATCCTTTTTCAACTGTTATATTCAGAATCATCCATGTGGTTTTTGCTGGGACCTCTGGGGGCGCTGTGCGGGTTGACGTGAGCGGCCTCCTGTTTATGGTATATGTGCGGCCAGATAAGCCACAGGCTAACCCCGCCTCTCTGAGCCGGGACTTCCTGTGGCACGGTGAGCGGACCTTACAGGCACTTCCTGCCCGTGTTGTCTGCTCCCATCCATCTTGGGCTGCCGCTCGCCGACTCTGGGGTTGCTTTTTGCGTCCCTTGTGGTCGGAGGTGTGCGCATGCCCGATGGAGCGGCCTGGGTGGTGACGTCAATTGACGAACCGCCCGGTGTAACGTTAGAAAACCATACCTCGTTAGAATTCCATACCCACGTCACTTCCTGTCCGAAACAGCTGAGCAGCGTAGCAGTGCGCATGCTCAGAGCCCCGGAAACATCATTAAACAGCTGAGAAGTTGACAAGTGCGCATGCTCGGGGGGTATGAAATTATCACGGAAGTGTGTATAATGTTACACTTGCGACGGTTACATTAAAACAGCTGGGCTGCAACATGAGTCATCTCTGCTCCTATCCCTGTCACTTCCCTGATGTCGGCTAGTAAATATAAAAGCTGCGGCGGCTGTATGAAATGTAAATCACGGAGATGTCGGCTCCGTGATCCGCTTTTATATTTATTAGCCGAGATCAGGGAAGTGACAGGGATAGGAGCGGAGATGACTCATGTTGCAGAGGAGCTGTTTTAATGTAACCGCGGCAAGTGTAACATTACACACACTACCGTGATAAATCCATACCCTCCGTAGGTGCACCGGAAGTGACGAGGGTATGGTTTTCTCACGGGTATGGTTTTTTAACGGAACACCGGGATCCACGATATTTAAGGGCTGGGCTCACCAGCCCCTGCTATGGCGGCGGTTCCCCATCCGGGGAGGGTTTTTCGTTTTTCCACACGGGAGTTACTGATGGTAAGACATGATTCATTTATCCTAGCCAATATATTCTGCAACATTTGCTGACTTCTGCATATAATATGGCTAATAGAATAGCTTTGCTTATGCCTCTTATCCAATTGTGATCCTCTCTGCAGTACCCAAGTTTTGGATTCATAGTCTGGATTTGTGCCATATTACCTAATTATACTATGGCTGACAGGTAAGTGCCAAATGGCTTGCCCCACATCTTTATCTTACTATCCCTTTAAGTCACTCTATATTGGTTTATCAGGGCTGGTGTACCAATGTACTTGTTTCTGCTATACTTTACTATACTTTGGGATGTTTCTTACACTGTGGTGTTCTGAGGCTTATCCACCTACATAAGACCTATGTGGCTGCTACTATATTTGATATTTATCAAACAGCCCTCACATTGTGTAGCTACACACTGGGTGCACTGCATGTGTTCTCAATCTGTATCTAATTACTAATCTATAGCCTATGTTTTTAACGCAGATGTCAGCCAAGCATCCATTTAACCTTTGGATGCTATAGTTCAAATGGCTTACTTTTCATTCCACTATATGCTCCATCCTCTCCTGTTGTGATCCACGACACCCTCCTCGTTAGCTACATTTGATGCTATTCGCGTTTTCTTTCCTTTACAGCAATATACAGGTATGTGTAAAATTATACATTATCTACCTTATTAGGTTTTGAGTATACCTACAACTATGGCTGCCTATCGGATTAAACCTATGTATATATACCACGCTTTACAGCGTGGATCCCCACATATGACCATATTTAGGCCTCTCTGTCTTCCTGGCCCATCGTTCCCCATACGGCCCGATATAATCACGTGTTTGATTGTCTGTATTTATATGACATTTAAACTTTGTATAAAAACACTAACTGTCTGTAATTTTATAACGCAAAAATTGATGAATCTATGTTGAATGCATATTATGTTGTCTTCCTAATGTGAATTATAACAATATAAATTACTGAATACAGCATCAACTGATCTTGTTGGACGGCAATCTCATCTTCTGTCACCCTTCGTTAGATCCCCTTGATGTGAAGTATTTACTTATACTCTATTACCAAGAGTTTCTTCCGTATATAGTTGGACATTCTGTATTAAGCAATTATTAACTTTACTGTTACAGTAATGTATGTGTGTGCCTTATCTAAGGCCAATATTTACATTTTATTGCATTTCCTTGTTTTTACAAGAATTTATTAATAATTCATAGTCTTGTGTGCCAAAAAATCCTTGCCTTCCAATCCTTCCATATTCTAGTCAATTAGGGATTTGGCACTATCTAGTACGTTTCCTATATGCTCAGACTGCTGCTGTCTGATTGCATATTTCTTTCATTATTTCCTCCTAATAGTCCTCGGACGTTTCCCGTACATTCACTCTTGGAGCAAGTAATGTATAATGATTGGGACTATCCTGATAGGATTTTTGTTCCTCCTAAAAGGTTTTCTCTATTGTATCCTATGGGAAAAAAATTTACTAAGAAATGGAATATACCTACTGTGGCTGCTGCCATTTTTTCGGTTAACAAGAGTTTAACTTGCCCTGTGGATAATGCCCAGGTTTTTAAAGGTCCAGCAGATAAAAGGTTGGAATCTTTATTGAAAGCCTCCTTTGCTGTTGCTGGATCCTTTGATACAACCAGCAGTAGCGGCCATAGGAGTGTGTCAGTCTTTGAAAGACCGTATGAAGTGAGTGTCCAAGATGGTTCGATCTCAAGGAGAGTCTGGACTCTGTGGATGATCTGTCAGATCTGCCTCACACTTTATGTTTCGCAGTGGGAGCTCTTACAGACTCCATACAGCAAATGTCACGGTTAGCTCTGATGACAGTGCATATGGGCAGAATCCTTTGGTTAAAGAGCTGGTCTGCGGAATTACCAAGTAAAAGGTAATTATATCCAAAAGATCTCAGTGGGGGGAAGAGTACATTGCTACTTGTAAAAGGGAATAGCAAGCGTCACTCTTTTAAGGTCCTCAGCATTCATACTATCAGTGCTTCTAATTCCAGATGGTGGCGACGGCCTGAGCCATCTGGGTCTGGAACCAAGCCTTCAGGGCAGGGACAGAAGAAGCCCTGGGCCCAGAGATCAGCCAACTCTTCCTCTAAGCCTACCTTTTGAAGGGGCGCCCCTACTCACACGAGTGGGGGGAAGGCTGCTTCAGTTCTCAAAGTTTTGGGTGGAAATGATCCAGGACAACTGGGTTATATGCACCATCTTGCAGGGGTACAAACTGGAATTTCGGGTGTTCCCGCATTCTCAATTTGTAAGGTCAGGTATACCGACAGATCCCCTAAAAAGAGGATCTCTTTTTCTGGCTTTGGACCAGCTAAGGGCCCAAAGAGTGATACCGAGGTTCCTGAGAACGAGAGGTTCAGGGGTTTTTACTCAAACCTGTTCATAATCCCCATGCTAAACGGGGATGTGAGACCTATTCTGGATCTCAAAGCCCTAAACCAGTTTCTGAACATTTGTACTTTCCATATGGAGTCGATCCGTTCAGTCATGGCCTCCCTACAGGGAGAGAGTTTCTGGAATCCATAGACATCAAGGATGCATATCTTCACGTGCCTATCTATATTTCAGGCTCATCAAAGGTTTTTGCACTTTGCAGTAGAAAACTGTCATTTTCAGTTTGTGGCCCTGCCCATTCGGGTTAGCCACAGTCCAAGGGTGTTCACAAAGATCCTAGCTCCAGTATTGCCTGTTCTAAGGTCCCAAGGGATATCGATAATAGGATATCTGGACGATCTATTACTTATAGATCGATCGGCTTCGGCTCTTAGCTGCAATGTCCTCCAGACAGTACAGTTCCTAGAATGCCTGGGTTGGATTCTGAACTTGGCATGTCAGCATTACAGCCTGTCCAGCTTGTGGAATATCTGGGATTCATTGTGGACACAGAACAGGCAAGGCTATTCTTGCCAACAAGAAAGGTCACAGACCTGAAGGATCTGGTTCGGTCCATAGTAAGGTTGAGATATCCTTCTATATGTGTTTGCATGAAGTTTTTGGGGAAAATGGTGTCCGCATTCGAGGCAATTCCCTATGCTCAATTCCATGCCAGACGCTTGCAGAACAACATTCTGTCAACGTGGACCGTAAACATTCCGCCCCTGGACTGGTCCATGTCTCTGGTACCAAGAGTACGTCAGAGTCTGAATTGGTGTTTTTTGACCAGAAATCCTTGCTTCCAGTGAAAGAGGGTGACTACAGATGCCAGTCTGTCTGGCTGGGGAGCAGATCTGGAGGAAGCTACTGTCCAGGGGAAATGGACTTGGGTAGAGAAAGGTCCCCCATCAACATTCTGGAAATCCGAGCAGTCAGTCGGGCTTTGAAATACTGGACGCCCAGACTTCGGGGCCACCCTGTCAGGGTGCGATCTGACAATGCCATGGCTGTGGCTTATATCAACCATCAAGGAGGCACAAAGAGACAGTGAGCCCAGAAAGAGGTGGATATCATCCTGTCCTGGGCAGAGAAGTTTGTGCCATGCCTGACAGCAGTTTTCATTCCAGGAATAGAGAACTGGCAGGCAGATTTTCTGAGTCGTCAACAGATGTTTTTTCTGGGGGAATGGTCCTTACATCCTGAGATGTTTCAATCCATCTGCCTATGCTGAGGAGTCCCAAACGTAGATCTGTTGGCATCAAGGTTCAACAACAAGTTGAGGAGATTTGTGTCCAGGACCAGGGATCCACTTGCAGTCGGAGTGGATGTTTTTGTGACTCCTTGGGAGGAGTATTCCCTGATTTATGCCTTTCCTCTGGTGCAGCTGATACTGCGTCTGTTACGCAGAATCCAGCTAGAGGGGAAACCAGTAATCCTGCTAGCTCTGGCATGGCCGAGGTGGGTTTGGTATGCACAAATCCAAAGGTTGGCAGTGACAAGGCCTTGGGTCCTTCCACTACGTCCGTACCCGCTCTCTCAAGGTCCAATATTCCACCCTGCTTTATAGTCTCTAAATTTGATGGCTTGGCTATTGAAGCCTTAATCTTGAAGGAATGGGGTGTATTTGGCCCTGCAGGTTCTACCCTGATAAATGCTAGGAAGCCAGTCTCTAGAGACATTTATTACAGGGTCTGGAAATCCTACATTACCTGGGGTGAAGCCAGGAAATGGCATCTCCGCAAATATATCATCGGTAGAATTCTAGCTTTCCTTCAAGCAAGGGTAGATCGGTTGCTGATCCGTTCATAGTTTGGAATGCTCATGAGGCTCATGAGAGGAATTCTCATCCAAATGGGGGCAAGGGTGAAGAGGCAGCGTCACCAGCGGCTCTTGGATCTCACAAAAGAAATCCATACACTTGGAACCCAAAACAAAAACGTACCTTCTCCACATTTAGCCCAAAAAATATCCCGATTACGCCATGAACTTTGCGAGCTATTACTCCATGACTTTGAAAGAGCATCTCGTTGGCTGAAAATGAACTACTACACTAGTGGTAACAAGGCTGGCCAAACGTTTGCAGGGCATTCGCTATAAAAAGAGAACTCCATATATCATCCATCCTGAAACCAAAGCAAAACTGTTTCATCCTCAGGCCATAGCGGATGCCTTCAGCAACTACTGTGGCTCACTGTAAAACCTTAACTCAGACCCCAACACTTTTCAGCCTACGAATGCTCTCATAGAAGTCTTCTTGACAAAACTCACTGTGCCCCAGGTCCCCCCGGATCAGTTGGCACTACTAAATGCGCGGCGCCTTTCACCACCGTTGAAATCACCAAAGCCATATTATCTCTTCCTAATAACAAATCCCCGGGCCCTGATGGTTTGCACGGGGGATTATTTTAAAGCTTTTCACCTACCCTAACTCCCCACTTTGAAAAACTGTTCAACGCTGTGGCTGCCTCTTCAAACTTTCCACCGGAAATGCTCACAGCACTGATAGTGACGTTACCCAAGCCAGGGAAGGACCCCACATCCCCGCAAAATTTTTGACCCATATCGCTCTTAAACAACGACATTAAATTATACGCCAAGATCATAGCCCTTAGGATGGCTGATATTTTACCTCTCCTCATGCATCCTGACTAGACTGGATTCACAAAAAATAGACTAGCCTCAGACGCTACCAGAAGAATGGTAAATATCATTCATCTTGCTAATGTCCAAAGAACGCCTTCGCTGCTGCTAGCGATGGATGCAGAGAAGGCATTCGATAGAGTACACTGGACTTACTAGCCCATACCCTCAATGCATTTGGTTTCAAGGGTTCCATCTTTTCAGCTATAATGGCCCTTTATACTACGCTGTCGGCTCAAGTGTACACCTTCGGGGCCCTATCATCCCTTTTCCCTATAACAAATGGCATGCGCCAAGGCTGTCCTTTGTCACCACTCATTTTCAGCCTATTGATGGAACTCCTAGCTACATTGATTTGCTCCCACCTCGGCGTCTCTGGCTTCTTGATAAAAAATAGACACCACAAAATTAGTTTATTTGCAGACAACGTGATCTTGATGCTGACGGATGTGGAGAGATCCCTGGCTTCGGGGCAAGCGATTCTAAGTATGTTTAATCAGGTGTCCTATTATAAGGTAAACTAATCCAAGTCATTCATCTTGGACTTTTGTATCTATCACTCACTATGAAACAAAACCTGGTTTTTCCCCTTCCCATGTGTCAGAAAGTCGGACGGAGTTAAATATCTTGATATTACCTTAACACCGCAGGCGAAAGACCCGCCTTCTGCTTCTATTTTGCACATTGCCAATCCCAGTGCCTAATACCTTTTTCATTAAAGCACAGACCTTACTCAACCGATACATATAGAGAGAGGGAAAAAGCCAGGTGTGCGTTCGGCAAATTGTTTCCACACAAGAAGGCAGGTGGGGTTGGGCACGTACATATAAAAGACTACTATCTGGCAACGACCCTTCTCATGTGAAAACCTGGTTCCCTGGAGCCGCGAGGACTCTGTGGCTAAAGCTTGAGGAGTCCCAAATTCCTAGGGGTGATCTCTATAGTTACTTATTAGTAAACCGCTTTACAGATTCCAAGCCCATGTCCATCTCCATCTCCCCCACTATGCATGCAGCTGTATCTGCCTGGGACCACTTGGCCAAAGCTTCCTTAGACGGCAGACCACTCACCCGACTCCCTCTACCTATATTTAGCATCCCTTATATTATCCCTGACCTGAACTTTACACAGTGGTTGGATCTTGGTATATCCATGGTAGATGACTTACGGATCGGCCCAACTACTCAAACTTTCTGGTCTATTCAACTTAAGTATGGTATTCGAAATCAAAATCACTATAAATTCATGCAGGTCGCACACTTTCTGCATAGTAATCCTGACACTACCCTATCGCTACCCCATTACATAGCTAGATATTATACTCTAGCACATGCTAAAGCTAAAGGTATTACTCGAATCTATAATGCACTCAATCAAAAAGACACCTTTACTAAGCCTACTCATATATTACATTGGGAAGGAGACTTTGGCACCACATATGACCCCAGCCCCTGGCGGGCGGCCCTCTCAGTCACATACTCGGCGACTAAATACACCGGCCTGTGGAAGCTCACCCAGAAGATCCTTCTGTGGTGGTACCTCAAACCGCAGCAAATTGCTAAATTCTCACGCAGTTAGAATCCTTGGAGTGTTGGAGAGGCTGCGGTAGGGAGGGATCCCTGATTCATGTGCTGTGGTCGTGTGCCTGTCTTGTCGGATTTTGGGTGGAGATCTTCAGGCTGGTGACACGGGTGTTGGACTTTACGGTACAGGGCTCCCCTGACATAGCCCTATGCTCCTTGGGCATTGACCTGATCCCTATCCACCTGCGCACTGTATGTACACATATCTTGTTGGGCGGCCCGGTTGTCCCTTGTCAGACATTGGGAAGACCCCAATCCCCCAAAAATCACTGAAGTTATTAACATTGTACAAATGCATGCCACCTACGAACTGATGTTCACATCTGCTAATGGAAACTTTAATAAAATGATGGTAAAATGGGAACCGTGGACAAATTGGTATGATCTCTACTACAAGTTGTGAAATGGCGGTTAGCTGTGGTTATTTGTTTTGTTTTCTTCTTCTTCCTTCTTCCTTCTTCTTCTTTCCTTTTCCCATGTGGCCTTCTCTCTTTGGTAGACTTATTTTTCTTCTCCCTACACAGAGGCAATACTCTCATTACTGCTAAAAGTAGTCATTGTGTCCAGCCGAGATACTGCAGCACTTTGGTTGGGAGGGAGCTGGGTTGCCCCTTGCCAAGGTCACAGATTGTTCCCAGATGGGGTGGCCAGATGGGGTGTGGCAACGCTGGCTCTTCTCTAACATTTTTGATTGGGTTTTCGGACCTAGCGTTTGATTTGTTTTGTTTCACCATGTTATTATACTCCTGTAAAATGCCCTGCGTAGTAAATATAAGTGCATAATTTGTAAATACTACTGTTTAGCTAAAGCAATGGAAAGCTTTGCGTTTCTCCCTTCTGTTTGTTAGCTAAATAAACCCAATAAAAAATATTGAAACTAAAAAGCAGCCATCTTTTAGCTCAAGTTGGCCGATCTTTAGAAGGGTTCAGGAGGCCAAATCTTATAAGCCAAGCTGAAATTTACCAGATCACAGTGAAGGGGGCTCAAAGTTCCTTTTTACATGGAGTCAAATCCAGAGCAGGCTGCTAGATATCTGAAAAGTATTTTGAAGGTGTGCCTAACCAGTCTCTACCAGTGTGAGCCAGGATAGCCTCCTTTTGGGGGGTTTGGGCGACAAACATCAAAGACAATTAGGTTGGAGTACAATCACCAAATCCTTTCATTCATGACCAACAGATCTCAAGAAGAAAGAATTATTGCAGGATTACGTATAAGAATTATATTGCAACAAGTCCATAGTGCTGGTGCCACCAAAAGAACACGTCCATCTCCAAAGCTCAATTCTAAAGTGGTATCCAGTTTCCAGAAAAGTCCCTCCAAGCATTCACACAGAGTCACTGAGTACAGAGCAGGAAGACTTCAGTTCCTTACACATGGACAAGTTTCTAACCGTGTACATGCAAAGGTCAAAAGATGTAAAGAAAGTGGACAATCTTTTCATTTTGCCATCAGCTTCTCAAGTCATCTGATATTGGTTTACCAGGATAAATAGATTAGCAGGCAGGAAGTAGGCCTTTCTGCTCAGGAACAGGTGAAAGCTCCTTCGACATGAGGGGTGGCAGCCTTTGGGGTAGTTATGCCAGAATGTCAGGGAAGATATGTGAGACAGCTAACCCTTCATTCGAGTTTACAAGGGACTAGACATAAAAATGATATTTGTCTTTTAGAAGATTTCCTTTGATTGTCAATGTTTCTTTTCATGTGTTCTCTCCTGACCATTTATTCAGCTACTTATATCCATTTGTGTGCTGACGTGAGGTGTGAGGTAGGGCCAGGAAAATGGAAAATTGTTATCAAATACTTACTGTAATTTTCCTTTCCTTGCCTATCCTCACTGTCTTTTATTTAGCTAAGAAGAGGTGATCCTGTGGGCTCCAAAGGAGGCGTTAACCCATTGTGTCCCGGCGTGAGGATAGGCCAGGAAAGGTAAATTATGGTAAGTATTTGATAACAATTTTCCATTTTATTTTTATTAAATTAACCCCTTCACCCCCTCCAGGAGTTGTCCAGTTCACAGGAGAGGGGGGTGAGGGGGGGGGGTGAGAGAGATAGAGGGAGGGGAATGAGAAAGAGAGGGGGGCTGAGAGAGAGAGGGTGGGGGTGAGAAAGAGAGGGGGGTGAGAGAGAGAGAGGGAGAGAGAGAGGAGTTGAGAGAGAGAGAGAGAGAGAGATAGAGGGAGGGATGAGGTTGAGATAGAGAGGGGGTGAGGTTGAGACAGAAAGGGAGAGGTTGAGAGAGAGAGAGGGAGGGGGCTGAGTGAGAGGAAGGGGATGAGAAAGAGAGGGAGGGAGAGAGAGAGGGGATACGAAAGAGGGAGGGGAAGGGGGGTGAGAGAGAGAAAAAGAGAGAGAAACAGTGGGGTGAGAGAGGGAGGGAGGCTGAGAGAAAGAGGGGGGCTGAGAGAAAGAAGGGGCTGAGAGAGAGAGAGAAAGAGGGGCTGATAAGCGCAGAAGATCCCAGAAGCTGCACATCAGAACAAGACCTGCTGTATGTAGACAAGTGGCATGAGTAAGCTCCAGTGGGCGGAGTAAAATGGGTTGGGGCGTGGCCTGGCAGGATTCCAGGCTGAAACTGGCACTTGTCTAAACACAGCAGGTCTTGTTCTGATGTGCGGCTTCCAGGATTTCTGCTCTTATCAGTTATTGTCTGGAGCATGGGCAGGCTCCTTCCCAGCAAGCACTCATGGCAGCAGGCACAGGACTGCACTTCCTAGCAGCCTGAGTGGCTCACATACATACCATGGGTTCGCAGAGAGACAGTGGTGCTGAGAGAGAGAGGGGGGGGGGGTTGAGAGAGACACTAGGGGTGGGAGAGAGAGGGGGGATGAGAGGAAGAGTGGGGGACTGAGAGAGTGGTGAGGGTTCAGAGGGGAGTGAAGGGGGAGTTGAGAGAGACCCCTAGCCCTGTCTCTATCTGCAGTCCCTCCTCTGCCCCATTGTCCCAGTCTCTGTCTGCAGATAGGTCTGTGTATGATGACTGGTACGATACCTTTCATGCCAGTCTGTTTCCTTCTTGATCCGTTGGTGCTCTGAACCTTCCAGTGGCTCCCTGGCAGCCTGTACCTCCCATCCATCCTCTGGGCCCCCAGCCAGCTTGCCCCCCAGGCCTCACTGGTGAAGTTAGAGTGGAGAGGAAGTTGTAGGTGTCCAGGCTTTGAAAGTGCCAGGGATGCTGTGCCCGCTGCTGCTGCTGCTCGCCTCTTGGGGGGGTCAAGAAGGAAGCAGCGAAGCTCCTCTCCTGAATCCCGGGCTCTCAGGCCTATCTGCCCTCGCTAATCACCGCAGTGTGGAGATGGATACCGGCTGCCCGCACCCCGAGGACACCGCTGTTTGCTGCCACCACCAAACCTGGCCGTTCAGTGATAACAAGGGGCTTTTTGCCCCATGTTAGAGATGGCCCCATTTGGGACAACATCCCTCTAATTTTGCTCTTGAGGTCACAGCCCCACCTGCTCCACTTCCTTCACGCTACGCCACTGGCCCCAGGTTCTGTAGTTACACCCCTCCCTCCAGGATGATATCTTATATCAGGAATTAGATATATTGAAAAAAATGCTGAAATTGATTGATTGTCCTGGCTTGACTTGGTAACATTGGGCTCATTTGACAAAAGCATCTCGTATGCGGTATTTGGGTGTCTGGACACATTTTCCCTAAATATCGCATGCAATCCTGGAACTGTCAATCACTGTACCGTTTTGCAGTATTTACAGCAAAATGCTCAAAACTGTCAATAAATACCGCTTGAAAATGGGTTAAAGTCAATTCACAGGAGGAAATAGATAATTAAATGCATGCGGTAAATAAGTAGTGATCCAGGCATGCGGTATTAAAGGTATGCGAAAATTTAATAGCCAATTTTGAGTAGTCTCTGCCTTTTTGGATCAGTTCTCTCAACATTAATGCATAGAAACCGAACTTTGAAAATCATTGGGGTTGCTTTACTTAAAGTATAACTAAAGAAACATTTTTTCTCTATCGTTCATCGACAGACGCAGCTCCATCATCTTTAGACCAATGGGTTATGCTCCTCCTATTAGAAATAGGCACTAGGCAGGAAAAAAAGCTTAACCACACCTATGGGGCTGTCCCTGCAAGCATAACCCCACACACTCTGCTATCAGCAATCAGTTTGTTTCTGCCTAGTTTAGGAATAGGACCTAGCTCCCTGCTGGGACTTCGACCTTAGCTTTTAATAGGGAAATTGTGTTAGTTTGTATTTTTTACAAAACTAACACAAAACTAGTTCCTGAGGGACCAAGATCCAGAGGAACTACAAGCAACAGCCGGCTGCGGTTTCACACTGGATAATGTAGATCCTTAAGGTCTCCCAGTCTGGCCAGCGAGTGTGAGCAGGTTATAGTCCAGAGTTCGGCCTCGCCACGACAGTGCCCCGACGGAGGGGACAAGCCTGCGAGTGGACTGTATCGCTAGGACGAGACAACCTTGGACGCCCTGAGCCAGCTTCCCCTGGCTGACAGCACCCCTATCCCGGGAGGGAGGTGAGCTGTTTCGGAGTGGCGCCCACCTGGTATCCTGGTATGGTGAGTAGATTGTCCCCCCATACCTGCTGTGGTTTCGGGGTGGACATGGGCCCTCTCCCTGGAATAGTCTGACCCATGGGCTCCCTCGGTTCCCCTGGCCTCTCGGAGGACTAGCCCTGTATACCCCTCAGCATTCCACTGACCCTAGCAGGTTGTTGCCTTAAGAGGGGCGGTAATATTGCGGCCGTTGTAGCGCTGCATTGGTGGGGATGGCTTGTCCTGATGGGGTCCCTGTTGAGGGACCTTCTGATGCCTACTCGTCTAGGACCCCTTTTGGGGGTCCTGGAGACCGCATGGCGCCGTGGGGGCTGCCATTTTGCTGTGGATCATGATATTTCTGTTCCCATTGTGTTGCATGGGCAGCGGTTTTCTATAGTTCCCCAATATGAATGCATTGAGCGGCCATTTTCTTGAGGTCCACAGGCTGGACAGTCGTACGGCATGGCTTTTCATGATAGAGGCAGAGTTTGTTCTTCCTCTTCCTGCGCAGTGCAGTGTCACTTTCATTTTTGCATAGAATGGGCTAGCAGTCTCCTGAGCGTTTCTGGTAAAGTTTTTCTGGGGTTCCCTGTGGTTTATTCATCACCCACTCTGCTATAGCTGATATCAGTCAGGGATTGGGAGCCTGCATGTGATAGCGGTGGGATCGTGTTTTTTACAATCTTAACCTCCCTAGCGGTATTCTGAGTGTGGCTCGGTGTTAATATACGGTACCAAAAGTGGTAACCCTAAGCCACACTCGGGATTACCCCACAATAAAGCTCACCTTCCCCTGCGATCCCCCACCGTCCTCTCCCGCCGTCCTCCAGCCATCCTCCCGCTGTCCTCCCGCTGTGTGCTCGGCCTATGCCGGCACCTGTCTTCCGATTCCCTTCCCTGCGAGCGTTGCGATGTGGGGGTGGAACCGGCGGCAAATTAAAAAATGTAAATACACCAAATGACATGATACAAAGTTGTGATCATAATGGATTACACTGTATCATGCCATTTCACCAGAGGATTTCACCTGGTGGCTTTTCCAGTGCCCTGCTTCTGCTTTTCCAGTTCTTTGTGCCTGGAAAAATTGAGAAAGACCATGGTGTCCAAAAAGTGTTCTTTTTGCACAAAAACGCTTTTAGACAAACTGTAAAACAGCGACAGCAAAACTGAGTTACTTGAAGAACTGAGCGATAGCGATTAGTGGGAAAATTCGTCATCAGGTACGGAAAGTGATGACAGCGACGATTCTGATGTCTCTTTCTGGCACATAGCTCCGTTGGAAATTCTGAAAAATCATTTGATATACTTCACAAATTTTTTTTCGTTTTGGTGCAGAATGAGTAGTTTGAATATAATGAAGAATTTGATGAAACTACTCATTCTGCACAAAACTAAAAAAAATTTGGAAAGACGTGGCCCACCCTGAGGGGTCGGTGTCTTCGCATTCTGACGGTTATTAGGACCTGTCCTCTTCCGCCGTTGCGCAGAAACGCGCATTGGTGGAAGCCCTTATAGTTTCAAACTTTGCAAATGGTTGATAACTCTACAGCGCCGCGTATGCAGGTGTCTTTTGGCTCCCTCAAATCCCATAAATCGGGCAAGGTTTTCCCCTGTCCTGGATTGTTTCATACTATTGTGGATGAACAATGGTGGCGCATTAAGCACATGGTGGTGGTGCCTAGGCGTTTTGTGCTCCGTTACCCCTTTGCAGAGGCAGTATCCACTAGATGGACTGTACCGCCGAAGGTGGATCACCTAGTGTCCAGGTTAAATAAAGTGACTCTGTTTAAGTTGGTGTCCAAGCACAGAGCCCAGGTCATCTATACCAGAAATACAAAGGGTGGAGATGCACCAGCAGGAGCTGAGGAATCGTAGGGCCTAATGGAAGGATCCAACTTTTCTATGTAAATTAACAGAAATAAATCCGTATTAAAAAAAAAAAAAAAAAATAAATAAATAAATAAATAAATAAATAAAGTGACTCTGGTACCGGTGGAAGAGTCTCGAACTTTTGCGGACCCCGTGGATAGGCAGGTGGAGTCCTTGTCCCGGCATCTACACGTGGTAGTGGGTTCCATTTAAAGACTACCTTTGTGAAGATCCTGGTGGCACAGACGGGTACTGAATGGGTGAAGTTACTTAAAAGTAACTTGGAAGCTGAACGGCTCCCCCCCCTGCGGTACTGGAACTAATGGACCAGTTAGCTCAAGCCCTGGTGTTTATGTGTGATACGTCCCTGGATTCAGCTCCATTAGTGGCCAGGGTGTCGGCAGTGGGGTTTGCTATCAGGCATATGTATCAGGCGCATGTTGTGGCTAAAGAGCTTGTCTGCTGATCAGGCCTCTAAGAAGGCTGATCTTCCTTTCACAGGAGAGAGACTGTTTGGATCCTCTCTGGATGACCTGATCAAAGGTATCACATGGGGTAAGAGTATTCTTCTTCCCCAATCCTCTAAGGGCATACGTACCAAGTTCTAGGTGGGGGCTTTCCTTTACTGCTCTCAAACATATTTTTCGTACCTCTGGGTCGCAAGATAAAGGTAAATTGTTCAGATCTTCTGGGGGTTCTAAGAAGCCGTGGTCAGGAAAACCTAAGACCGGCCAGTCCGGTTCTACAGACAAGTCCTCATCTGCATGAAGGTGCGCCCTCACCCGTTTCTGGGGTGTGGGGACGTCTTCATTTCTTTCAGGAACCCTGGACCTCTGTGATTCAGTACTAATAGGTTCACAAATTAATCCGTTCAGGGTACAAGATCAAATTCCGATCTTGCCCATCGGACAGGTTCTTTACGTCCAATCTTCACCTTTCTCCAGGCCGGTTAAGGGTCTTGCGGGGGGTGGTGCACGATTTACTGTCACAAGGAATGGTTGTATCGGTCCCTCCTCAGGAGCGTTTTCAAGGGTTTTATTCAAACCTGTTCTCTGTGCCCAGGAGGGCAAGGTACGTCCTATCCTGTATCTCAAGGCTCTGAATTGCTTTGTACGGGGAGAGAAGTTTTGGATGGAATCCATCCGCATGGTAGTGGCGTCACTGCACCAGGGAGACTTCTTATCCTCCATGGATATCAAGGACACATATCTACACACTCCTATTTACGCTGGTCACCAGCGGTTTCTTCGCTTTGCAGTAGCAGAGGAGCATTATCAATTTGTGGCGTTACCCTTTGGTCTAGCCTCCGCTCCCAGGGTGTTTACCAAGGTGCTAGCACCTGTGCTGGCATTGCTGTGCCAACGGGGGATTGCGGTACTGGGGTATCTAGACAATCTCCAGTTGATAGTGGACTCCCATTCAGACTTGATGGGCGACCTGATGATCACTGTGAAATCCCTGCAGAAGTTCAGGTGGAACATCAATTTCAAGAAGTCTGCCTTGATACCGTCCTTGAGACTGGATTATCTGGGCCTGTTGACAAACAATCTGTCCTCTCTGCGAACTTGCATTGGGTCTGATGGTATCAATGTTCGAGGCGGTGCCATTTGCTCAGTTTCATACAAGACCTTTGCAATGGGAGATTCTTGTCAAATGAAACAAAGATCCGAAATCCTTGGACCTGTGATTCGGTTGAGTCACAACACAAGATCTGCCCTGTTGTGGTGGCTTCATTCTCCAGGACTATGACAGGGCAAGTCCTTCCTTCCGGTATTTTGGACAGTGGTAACCACGGACGACAGCCTGTCCGGCTGGGGCGAGGTACTGGGGAAGTTATGTGCCCAGGGAACATGGGCAGTAGAAGAGTCCAAATTGCCAATAAATGTGTTGGAGCTCAGGGCAATAAAGCTTTGTCTGAGCCAATGGATGACTCGTCTGCAAGACTGTCCAGTTCGGATTCAATCAGACAATGCCACGTCTGTGGCTTACATCAATCACAAAGGGGGCATCAAGAGTGTTTTGGTAGCCAAGGAGGTGGCCGAGATTCTGGCCTGGGTGGAAACGTTTTTTACAGCCCTCTCTGCTGTGCACATCCCAGGTGTGGAAAACTGGCAAGCGGATTACCTGAGTCAAAAGGTGTTGGATTAAGGGGAGTGGTCCCTACACCCGGAGGTGTTTCATCTCTTGTGTGTTTGGTGGGGGACACCCGAGGTCGATCTGTTTGCTTCTCATCTCAACTACGTAAAAGGTGCAGAGATTCGTAGCCAGGTCTCAAGATCCTTTGGCCGACGCCACAGATGCACTGTTCGCTCCTTGGGGTCAGTATTGGTTCATTTATGCTTTCCCTTTGCTGAAAATCCTGCTGAGGCTTCTACGTAACATAGAGATGGAAGGGATTCCAGTTATTCTGGTGGCTCCAGACTGGCCTCGCCGGTTGTGGTACACAGACCTAGTAAGGTTGGTTCGCGATGCTCCTTGAAGACATCCTCTCAGGGAAGATCTGCTGTCTTAAGGTCCGATCTTCCATCCTGCTTTACAATCGCTGGCTTTATTGGCATGGCTGTTGAAAGCCAGGTATTGAGGGATAGAGGTCTTTCTGACTCTGTGATTCCTATGCTATTGAAGGCCAGGACGTCGTTTTCCAGGAAGATTTATCATCGTACATGGAAATCGTACATTTAATGGTGTGACTCGCTGAAGGTGCACCCTCGCTTGTTTTCGATCGCCTTATCTGGTGGTACGCAGAGATAAAGTGGTGCTTCGACCCAATCAATTGTTTCTTCCTAAGGTGGTTTAAGACATTGTGCTGCCTTCACTCTGTCCTAAGCCCAATCATTCCAAGGACATTGCCTTGCATTCTTTGGATATGGTTCAGGTGATCAGGGTTTATCTGGAGGCCACTGAGTCTTTTAGAAAGTCGGACTCTCGTTTTGTCCTCACCGGTCGACCTTGTAAACGATTAGCTAATAACTATGTCTGCAGTGACCATATCCAGATGGATCAGGCAGACAGTGGTTCACTGAAGGGTCAGGTTCCTCCTTTCCCAGTGAAGGAGCATTCTACGAGAGCGCTGAGTGCTTCTTGGGGTTTTCGCCATCAGGCGTCAGTGCTGCAAGTTTGCAAGGCGGCAACTTGGTCGTCTGTGCATACGTTCACAAAATTCTACAAAGTAGACGTGTTGGCATTTTCAGATGCTTCCTTTGGCCGCAAGGATTTGCAGGCTCCTGTTTGAAGAGAATCTTTTTTGTTTCTCTATGAGGGTGTATGTTTTTTGAGGTGAGCTCCAGTTGGTCCTGGTTGAGCTCCATGTTACTAAGTTGGTTAGGTTTAGCCTTTGGGGACTTGCGTCTTTTTTGCGTTGTCTTCCCACCCCTCATGATTATACTGCTTCAGGACATCCCATTGGTCTAAAGATGATGGAGCTGCTTCTGTTGATGAACGATAGAGAAAACTGGATTTTTGTAAGAACTTACCATAAAATCCTTTTCTGTTTTGAAGTTCATCAACAGATGCAGCACCCGCCCCTCTACTTCTGAGTGAATGGGCTTTATTTGTTTTCTAAACACTGCTTGCAACTAAAATGATTGCTGATAGCAGAGTGTGTGGGGGTTATGCCTGCAGGGACAGTCCCATAGACGTGGTTAAGCTTTTTTCCTGCCTAGCGCCTATTTCTAATAGGAGGAGCATAACCCATTGGTCTAAAGAAGATAAAGCTGCGTCTGTCGATGAACTTCAGAGAAAAGGATTTAAAAATTCAGTTATTTTAGTTATGGATAGAGTGGAAGTGGATTAGAACACCTGAAGAGCGATAACACAGCTCAGGCTAGTCACGATTCAAGGTGGGTGCTGAACCTTGGCTCGCCACCAGGAGAAGCATGGAAGAAGAAAATGGTCACACACCTCCATGGAATCCAATGAAGGAAAGTTCTTTATTCACATAAATGGTACAAGGTACAGCAGGGTAGGACAGTAGACGCGTTTCACACGACTGCTACCTGCTTGTTGTGAAGGTGTGGCGACCATTTTCTTCTTTCAGGATTAGAACACCTTCCAGGTTTTTATTTTTGTCTGTGCCCCCCATTAGGGAAATTCCGTTGTCCTGTTTACTTTTATCATTAAAAGTAAAAGAAAATCCCAAATTTTGTGTTGTCTCCAGAAAAGTAATAGAATTAAAATCCTATGAGAATGAGACACAGATGTTAAAAAGAAAAAGAAAAAGAAAACGGACCCTCCCTTACTCTATTTAAAATGCAAAAAAAGCTTCACTTTACAAAGAGAACCCCATGACATGCAAGGAAAACAATAAAAATGCATTTTTGCTTGCACATGAGTGCATGATGGAAGTCAGCAGAGATCCCCCTCATTTACTAAGCTCTGGAGTAACTGCACTTGCAAAGTTCTCAGTTTATGTGCCCTTAATAAATCAACCCCAATGTTTGGTAAATCCAACCTACTATATGTAGTGAATATATCTATTTTCTCTGGTCATTTTGTCAGATTTTTGGAGACTTGTCTATATACAAGCATATTGATCATTTGCTGCAAACCTCCCAAAAAATTATTTTTAGAGATATTTTTGGCTCAAATATTCACAAGACAGATTGGGATTATGAATAGACAAGTGTTCTTACAAAGTTGTTAGGAGAGGGGTGTCATCAATTTGAAGGTTTGACAAATGGATACCAGAGTGACACTTTCAAGAACATCAGAGAATAATAATGGCTATTCTCTAACAAGAAAGCAAAGACCTGTCCAAAGATATAGCAATGCCAAATATCACAGCAAAAATTACTTTAAACCCAGCTTCCCTTTGGCTTGTATTCTAGTCACCTTTCTTTTGTAATATTACATATGCTGCAGGGACCGCACTGACTTAGTGAGTTATCATATTTCTATTGTTTAAACCATTTTACCTCTTAAAACTGACAGGGGTTCTAATACTTCTTCACTGTATCCATCCCATGGATATTGCATGAGAAAAAATACTGCATGGTTTCATGAGATAAATATTGCATATTTTGATGAAATACCGCACGCAGTATTTTAGTAGCATTTTTTTGTGAATTGCAAAAAAAAGATCTGAAAAACGCTATGAGCTATTTCACTGCAAATTTTAACCACTTCAATACAGTGCAATTTCACCCCCTTCCTGCCCAGACCGATTTTCAGCTTTCAGTGCTCTCACACTTTGAATGACAATTACTCAGTCATGCAACAATGTACCCATAAAAAAATTGTGTCCTTTTTTCACACAAATAGAGCTTTCTTTTGGTGGTATTTAATCACTGCTGGGTTTTTTATTTTTTGTGCTATAAATAAAAAAAAGATGCATTTTTCTTTGTTTCTGTCTTAAAATTTTACAAATTAGTAATTTTTCTTCACAAATGTTGGCCAAAATTTATACTGCTACTTATCTTTGGTAAAAAAAATAGCCCAAATAAGTGTATATTATTTGGTCTTTGTGAAAGTTATATTATGGAGATTGAAATGTAGAAAATCCGCGCTTAGGATAATTTTAGACTTCTAATATTTGATATTGGCTGCAGCCCACCTGTACACTATATTCCTAGAAATATAGTAAGAATGAAGGTAAAGAGGAAGGTGTATGGCGCTGCCAAAGTGTACTAGTGATTCCGTATGTCCAACAATGATGCTAAATGTGTATTCAATATCTATCTCCACTGTGAATCCTAAATTAATAAAGTGTCGGGTGCATCATATATGTGACAAGTATAAATATGTGCAATAATATAGGGGATCCAACTCTGTGAGGAATTAGTAATAGTGCTAAAACCGTGAAGGAAAAAATGTATGCAAATAGGTGTAAAATAGTATTGGATAAAAATATATATATAGAATTGATGAGGAGGGTGGTCCCACAATTTTCTGCCCGAATCTTGCAAACCAGGGTCCTTCTGCTCTCCTAGACAAACGTTGTCTGATTTTTCCCAGGCTGAGAGAGCTCTCTCAGCCTGGGAAAAATCAGACAACGTTTGTCTAGGAGAGCAGAAGGACCCTGGTTTGCAAGATTCGGGCAGAAAATTGGATCACCCAATCACTCTGATAACCAGTGAAGGAGACCCCAGGATTATATATCCAAGGCCTGATACCCCTGTAGGGGTGTACAGCTCTGGTGAGTGCGGTCCAAGGGGTGCGGGGAGCACTGAATTGTCACTAAACATCTGAGCACCTCCAAATATTCGTCATTAGAGCACCTGCACTCAAGTCACTTTCTGCTCCCTATTTTAGGAAGGGTTTTTTCCCATTGTGGGACCACCCTCCTTTTTTAGGTTTTTCAGTTATCACGGACTTACTTATACTTGGACTATTGCTGCCATAAGATTTATACATCTATCGTTTACTCAGTTTATGCCATATATGATGCTTTTTACTGTACAATTATAAGGTTTTAGATCTTCACAGTTTATTTAAGTGGATCCAACTGATTTTATATTCTTCATCCATTTTTTCTTATTTATTGTCTAGATATTACTCATCAATTATATATATATATTTTTATCCAATACTATTTTACACCTATTTGCATACATTTTTTCCTTCACGGTTTTAGCACTATTACTAATTCCTCACAGAGTTGGATCCCCTATATTATTGCACATATTTATACTTGACACATATATGATGCACCCGACACTTTATTAATTTAGGATTCACAGTGGAGATAGATATTGAATACACATTTAGCATCATTGTTGGACATACGGAATCACTAGTACACTTTGGCAGCGCCATACACCTTCCTCTTTACCTTCATATTATGGAGATTATCATTGAAAATTGATCACACCTGATGTATTGAAGGCCAATCTAATTTCTTGAGACACTAACAAGCCAGGAAAGTACAAATACCCCCTAAATTACCCCTTTTTGGAAAGCAGACATTCCAAGGTATTTTATAAGAGGCATGGTGAGTTTTTTGAAGTTGTAATTTTTTCCCACAATTCTTTGCAAAATTAAGATTTCTTTTTTTTTTTACAAATTGTCAGATTAACAAGTCTCTCACACAGAATATGTATACTTGCAACTACACCCCAAAACACATTCTACTACACCTCCTGAGTGAGGCAATACCACATGTGTGAGACTTTTTCACAGCCTAGCCACATACAGAGGCCCAACATCCAAGTAGCACCTTCAGGTATTCTAGCAGCATAAATTACACATATAATTTCCTGATAACCTATTGCACTTTTGAAGGCCCTGGAGCACCAGGACAATGGAAACGCCCCAAAAAAAGGCCCCATTTTGGAAAGCAAACACCCCAAACGTATAATCTTTGAGGCATAGTGAGTCTTTTGAACACAAGCTTTTGGAAAATGTGGAAAGAAAAGAAATTAAAACTAATTTTTTTTACACAAAGTTGTCCATTTATACAATATTTCTAACACATAGCATGTATATAGCAAAAAATGCACCCCAAAATACATTTTGCTACTCCTCCTATGGCGATTCCACATGTGTAAAACTTTTACACAGCCTGGCCACATACAGAGGCCCAACATTCAAGTAGCACCGCCAGGCACTTTGAGAACGTAAAATACACATCGAATTTCCTGACAACCTATCATTTTTGAAGGCCCCTCATATTTTTACAGATAGCATGTACATACCAAGAATTACACTACAAAATACATTCTATTAAGGAAAGTGTAAAAAAAAAGTATTACCTGTGGTTTTAGTAGTGCAGTTGTCCACAGAGGAGAGCATTGGTCCAGGCAGCTGGCAGGGACATGCTTAGTGACTACAATAGTAATTTTACAGGCAGCAGGCAGGAATATTGTCTATAGTCAATACTGGGATATTGTCAGCACAGCCACAGCATTTGCCAAAGGAATTGTCCAGGCAGAGACATGGTCAGCACAGCCATAATATTGGTCCCCGGTACACTGCAGACAATCATTGCACCGCTCTCCAGCCCTTTATAAACATACTGCCTCTTGATACAGCTAATTTCATGCGGCAGGCAGAGGCATGATGGTAGTAAGTCAGCAGCAGGCTGAGGGCCTCGGTCAGGTAAGACTTGGGGACAGGGGTAGAGGCTTCTCCCACCCAAATCTCTTTGAAGCCTCTGGACTCCAGACCCTAATCCAAAAATTATGAAACCCAGAGCGAACCAAAAGATTGTTTTTCTCCATCCGGAAAAACAATTCTGGAGCCCCTCACATATGTGAGACCCCTGTGTACTACAGTAGCAGGGCAACAGATCAGTTCAAGCGATAGGCAGAAGCATAGTCGATAAAAAAGGCCAGGGTCAGTTCACGTGCAAGCAGTCCAAGCGGCAGGCAGAAGCGTAGTTGATAAAACAGGCCAGGGTCAGTTCACAGGGAAGCAATCCAAACGGTAGGAAGAAGCATAGTTGGTAAAACAGGCCAGGGTCAGTTCACAGGGAAGTAGTCCAAACGGTAAGCAGAAGCATAGTTGATAAAACAGGCCAGGGTCAGTTCACGGGGAAGCAGTCCAAACGAAAGGCAGAAGCGTAATCAGTAAAACAGGCCAGGGTCAGTTCACGTGAAGGCAGTCCAAACAGTAGGCAGAGGCATAGTGGAAAAACAGGCCAGGGTCAGTTTACCTGGAAGGCAATGGCATGGTTATTTGAGGAAACATAGAAAATGGTCAGCACAGATGAAAACGGGGAAATTATTACAATATGGGCTCGTATTTTATGGATGTATGATAACGTCAGAAGCATTCTGCAATGGACAGGCCAGGTTGGGAGGGACAGTCTGGACAATGGTAGCTGGTATCTCTACGAAATCCTCATTTGCTGCATACACGGCATCTTTTTTGGCTTCTTCGGCCTGCTTCAGATGGTGGAATGTTGTCTGGGAAGTGGTGCTCATGAAGTCGGATAACAGCATCAGAGCGAAGGTTTTTTGGGGGGGGGGTCCTTGTTGATAGATGAAGGATGTGACAATTTTTTCGATTTAATTTTAGGAAGGGGGTGGGGCTTTCAGTAGATTTGATGTAGATAACATATGCATTATAAATGGCCAATTGAAATAAATAAAGTGTGACTTTCTTGTACCAGAAACACGACTTCCTTGTTGCTAAGTAGGGCTGAAGCATTTGGTCATTAAAATCCACCCCCTCCCCATGTAAAGATTATAATCCTTAACGCACGTTGGCTTTTGAATGGGACCTCATCTTCTTCGAACCTCAACTGTGGTGTCATTATCAATGGTGGACATCATATAAACATTTCTACTATCCTTCCACCTCAAGGCCAGCACTCTGTTGCTTCTCAAAGCTGATTTTTTCCCCCGTTCGCATTTTTTTAGTGACCAAGGATTGTGGGAAGCCCTTCCTGTTCTTTCTGTTGGTTCCACAGGCCAGGGTTTTTTCAAGGTATAGGTGTTTGAAAAGGGGCAGGCTGGTGTAATAGTAATCCAGGTATATATGATAACCTTTCCTCAGCAGTGGGTACGCCAGGTCCCATACAACTTTTCCGTTTGTGCCCATGTAGGCCGGGCACTCAGGGGGCTCAAGTAAAGCCCAAAAACAATTTGAACTCCTCCAAATTCAAATCTCTCCACTCAAACGGACGGGCATAGGATGATTGGGAGTGGCTTACAATATACTGCTGGGCATAGAGATTGGCTTGGTCCACGATAAATTGCAGAAAATTGTTGGGCAAAAATAAAGAGAGAAAATCGATTTCTGAGAAATTCTCGGTATTGGCCTGCACACCTGGCTGTGCGGTGAAAGGGGTAATACTTGCTGATCCCGAGTTGGAGGGCAGCCATGTTAGGTTGGCAAGAGCATCTGGGAGGTATGTAGTGGCCCTGGCTCTTGGGTGATGTGACACTGGTACTTGGGAGTGATACCGCAGCGCTGGTGCTGGGCCTGGGCATTCGATCCTGGGGTGTATTGCTGGTGGCAGTGCTGGTACTGGGCCTGGGCATTTGATCCTGGGGTGTTTCGCTTGTGGCTGCCTGGTTTCCAGAGCTCCGTGGCAGTTGCACTTTATGGACACTGATGAGGTGACTGTTGGGTGACAGGTGCAATGGGGGGGGGCTGAGGACTGTATGGGGACAGGTTTATTGGTGTGCTTGTACACTGACAGATACACAGATCAGTAACTCACTGTTCCTGGCTCTTCTCTCCTCACACTGGAAACGGTGTGTGAGGGGAGAAGAGCTAGTAACAGTAAGTTACTGCTCTGTGTTTACATTTGTGAACGGCTGTGAATGGATTCACAGCGATTACGCGGTAAACAGCCACTGTCATTGACTGTTTACCACTGTCGGTGACTAGCTGTGTTCCTGGGGACACACCGCCACCGACATGACCACGCAGCGCGCTCCTGATCGCACATGCGCAGTCTACACTGTGGGCAGCACTATGTGATTGGCTGTGATTAGATCACAGCCGATCACGTGGGAAACAGCCATGCCCATTGGCTGTTTCCCCCCTGTCGGTGACGCGCTGTGTCTCGGGGGATACGTGGCCACCGACAGTGCACGGCGGCACGCACACAATCGCACGCCTGCCCTGCCTGAATAGGCCGCCTTCATATGACGTTGGCCCAGAACAATAGCCGCATCGCTCCGCCCTCATTTGACGGTGGGCGGGTGGCAAGCGGTTAAAGAGGAAAATACCATTTTATGAATGGAGCCTAATGACCCATAATTAGCTATATAAGCAGATGACATCTGCCATTCAGGTGCTATTGTGATTTCAGGAAGTACAGACAATTTCTGTTGATCCTGCAAGAAATCCAGTGTCCTTGGTACTTCATGTGAGCTGAACTGAAAGCTTAAAACAGTTATCTTTCTTTTTTTAACTATCAGACCCCGTTCACACTGGGGCGACGCTACTTGCCAGGCGACCTCGGAGCGGCCGGCACGGACTTCATATCATTGAAGTCAATGCAGGTCGCTCCGGGTAGCCCCAAAGAAGCTCCGGACCCTTTTTCTAAGTCGGAGCAACTTGTGTCGCTCCTATTAGAACGGGTCCACAGCTTCTCTATGGCAGGCGACCTGTCAGGCGACCAGGTCGCCTGACAGGTTGCCCCAGTGTGAACGGGGTCTTAATCTCATCAACAAACATGTCATGGAGGTGAATGAAGGCAGAATGAATTCCAGTCTAGGTGATAACCATGAATCCTTCCATACAATACAACGGGTGGGTCTCATCACGCTAGGGCAGGAAGTGTGTTACTGGTAGGATTACCAGGTGAAAATAAAGGAAAAAATAAAGGAAAAAAGAAAACTAATAAAGCCACCATCACCACTACAGCTGCAATATCTGCCATTTGTGGTTATGAAGTTTATAATATTCCCTTTGGCTGGTAAAAAAAATGTCATATCTTATATATATTGTTTAAAACAACTTCAAATTGGTTTGACAGATGCATTTTAATAAAGAGAAGACCCCAGATACATGAGAAGCATCTGGGGGATACACAGCACTGGCCAAGAACCTGCAACAAATATCAGAAAACACAAGCAACATGCAGTATTGTGTATTTTCCACTTGGTGGCAGTACAGCCACAGCCTGAAACTTGTCCATAGCTTTTCAGACTTTTTTTTACATGAGGTTATTCTTATTATTACTATTTAATATTTTTATATTATTATATTTTTATATAGCGCCGACAGTTTACGCAGCACTTTACAACTTAAGGGTAGACAGTACAAATACAAGGTCATGATTAGTAAAGGTGAGGGGGTCATGAATGATAAAAATTAGTGACATTTGCGTGTCTGGAAAATGTATATTCTACCCCTATGGCCTGTCATATCCTGCATAATAGATAATGATAGCTGCAGATTCCATACGTTATCTACATCTGCTATCTAACATCCATGCTAAAAACAAAATCTTATGTAACACATAAAATTGCTAAACAAGCCAAATTGTAATTTAATGTAATGTCAGGATCATGACGCATTTTTTTGTTCCAGAGAGGATTTTCCCAGAACCCAGTACGATGGTCTGGGAAGTTACAGTTTTTCTGAAAAATTATACAGTTGTATATTGTGAGACGTCAGGAGTTTATTCATTCAGACTTGTAAAATTACCAACACATCCTCTTTAATAAAAACATGTGGCCTCCAACACCTCGTTTATGTGGGACCTGCTTACCAAAGATGAAACTCCAAGTGCAATAAACCAGTCTTGCCAACCACCCATTAGTTTACGGGCAGCCCGTAAATTTTAGCCCATTTTCGGGCTGCCTGTAAATGCTCATTAGAGTCAGCGGTGCCTGTAAAAAAGATGGCTGCGAGCAGACGTGCAAATACGCATGCGCTCTTCCAGAGCCTGTCTGGCTCAGAAAAATTGAACAAGCTCGCCCATTTTCAGCTGGGCGGGCACATGTGCAGTGACATACTGGCGCCGGTTGGTCCCATTTTTGAATGGAAGACAGTGACACTTGGTCTCTAGGGCGCCACGGCTAAAGAGAAGAGGAGACACTCATGTGAGAAGGGGGCAGAGGACGACCACAGTGCTGTGGGGGCTGAAGGCAGGGGCAGAGAAGGACAGTGCTGTGGGGGCTGAAGGCAGGGGCAGAGAAGGACAGTGCTGTGGGGGCTGAAGGCAGGGGCAGAGAAGGACAGTGCTGTGGGGCTGAAGGCAGGGAGCAGAGAAGGACAGTGCTGTGGGGGCTGAAGGCGGGGGGCAGAGAAGGACAGTGCAGTGGGGGCTGAAGGCAGGGGGCAGAGAAGGACAGTGCTGTGGGGGCTGAAGGTGGGGGGCAGAGAAGGACAGTGCTGTGGGGGCTGAAGGTAGGGGCAGAGAAGGACAGTGCTGTGGGGGCTGAAGGCAGTGGCAGAGAAGGACAGTGCTGTGGGGGCTGAAGGCAAGGGCAGAGAAGGACAGTGCTGTGGGGGCTGAAGACAGGGGGCAGAGAAGGACAGTGCTGTGGGGGTTGAAGGGGGCAGAGAAAGACAGTGCTGTGGGGGCTGAAGGGGGCAAAGAAGGACAGTGCTCTGGGGGCTGAGGGGGGCAAAGGACAGTGGTGTTTTTGCTCCCCCTCTGAATAGGGGACCTTGGCATGGAGGGTACCATCTCTCCTTTATGTGGATCATGATGATCGGTTTGGGTTGTAGGACAGCTGGGGTTATTCATGAAGCTGCTACTTCCGCGTTCTGGCGTGGAACGCATCACCAGAGCGCACTTCCGGACTCGCCCAGGACGGAGTTGACGTCTGGCGAGATCCGGAAATGAAATCCTTGGAACGTAAGATGCAGCCACAGCTTCCTGGCAATCGTAGCTGGCTGAGGAAATTCGAGGGACTGTGCACTACAGGTATGTCACTCTCTACTTCTGGGGGGACACTTATTTATTTATTTATTTATTTATTTATTTATTTATTTATTTTTTTACTAATCATCACTGAGGTTTTAATAGTTTTAAATATTAAGAATATCTAACATTGAGAACGCCATGTATTCTATAGTCAAGTCACTAATTCATTAATGTAGCAATGTATGTGCATACATATATGCACTTACAGTATGTTATGTAATTTTATTTGGCCTGTATACATTCACTGAGTGGAGACAGGGAGAGTCATCTGGCAACCTAATGGTGTACACCCCTTGGGGGCGGGCCAGGGGCTGGACCACACCTCTGTTTCCTGTCAGTGTAAAGGTATAAGTTGAAGAGCAAAGACACAGTTGAGTTGGCTCAGAAGAAGAGGCAGGACGCGTCAGCTAATTTCTGTGGACGTTTTTATCCATGATGTGATACTGTGGACAATACAGCCATTTTGATGTGATATGCCTGTATCAAGCATTCTTTTGTGAGTACCTTTCTTTTATCAAATTAAAAATAATTTTATCAAGGATAATGCACTAGGCCGGTGCGCCCTCTGTTTGTTTCTTGTTTCTAGTTATTCAGACTTTCCCAGTCTTGTGAGGGCAGCAAGGTGGCATTTTTCCGAATCAGCATGGACAGAGATCCTAGAGCAAAAGCCTTTTTTTGGGGCCTACCCTCAAGCGCAGAAAAATTGTGTGGTGTTTCTTTTGAAACCCAGGGATAGTGCCTGGGATGCCACATTCAGTGCAACTACGAGAGCATAAGAAGGAGGACTGTTATAGAAAATCATAGCTGCCTGCAGATAGAAATGCAAAGGTCAGTTAGAAAATATAATCCAAAAAGTTGTGTGCAGTTATATGGTATATTAGGTTTTTTTTTTTTTTTGGGGGGGGGGGGGGTGCCTATTTATATAGCAGTAATTCTGACATTCAACAAACATTTATCGGAGGTGAATCTTCCTCATGCATATGTTCTAAATGACAGTGAATGACAGCGCGTCACCGACACCGGGGAATGCTTGGTGAAAGTCACATTCACTACTTTTAAACAGGCCCACAGTGCTGTTTAGCTCTGGGATCTATGTGGTGGTTGGTTCTCATGTGACTTAAAGTGGTTGTAAACGCTTACATATACCCAGTGAAGTGACTGGCCTGAAGTGATACAAAGAGATTAAACAAATTCTCCTACATATGTTGTACCTGTTTATCTGCAGCCTTCTCTTCTCTACATCAGTTCAAAGAACATAATTTACACAGCATTTATAAGCTTCAGAAAGCAGGGGGTGTGGAGCTAATCTTACACTCTGCAGAGCTCAATGATAGCTGATTGGAGGGAAGGGACACACCCCTTTTACACAGGAACAGAGCTGAGGCTGTCAATCACAGGCTGTATGCTGGAGCTCTCGCCCCTGTCCCCTTTTTTCTCTTGGTGTCAGGAAAACTTGTCAGAAGTGACTCATGCAGATGTGAGAGGAATAAGGCATCAGAGAGAAAAGACACTTGTGTTCCAGTGCTCTGGGTTGAGACAAGTAAACACTAAAGATGGATATGCTTTGTTAATATTTCATGTCCTGGGTTTACATCCTCTTTAGTTTAAACTGTATATTTCTTTAGGAGTCTTGGGGGAATTCCTCTCACACAAGCGGATGGAGGCAATCAAGGACAGAGATGAAAAAGCACAAAATTCTCATGATCTTTGACAGGAAATGTACAGCCGAACTTAACTTACAGCATCTACAGACATTATAATAATTGATTCTCTGCAAAGTGTGAATTACCCTTTCCTGTACCCAGTGCAGAATGTTGGCCATATCTTGGTGAGATTTTACTTTCATTTTCAGGAACAATTGCTACCGGATTGCCATTAATAATGAGAACCCATAATACTTTTTTTACGCAGCAATCTACATATATATACTGTATACTGTGTGTGTGTGTGTGTGTGTATATATATATATATATATATACTGTATATATATAGTATCTCACAAAAGTGAGTACACCCCTCACATTTTTGTAAATTTTTATTATATCTTTTCATGTGACAACACTGAAGAAATTACACTTTGCCTTCAAAATAACTCAACACACATTAATGTATAAACTATTGGCAACAAAAGTGAGTACACCCCTGAGTGAAAATGTCCAAAATGGACCTAAAGTGTCAATATTTTGTGTGGCCACCATTATTTTCCAGCACTGCCTTAACCTTGTTGGGCATGGAGTTCACCAGAGCTTCACAGGTTGCCACTGGAGTCCTCTTCCACTCCTCCATGATGATATCACGGAGCTGGTGGATGTCAGAGACCTTGCGCTCCTCCACCTTCTGTTTGAGGATGCCCCACAGATGCTCAATAGGGTTTAGGTCTGGATACATGCTTGGCCAGTCCATCTCCTTTACCCTCCGTTTCTTTAGCAAGGTAGTGGTCGTCTTGAAGGTGTGTTAGGGGTCGTTATCATGTTAGAATACTGCCCTGCGGCCCAGTCTCTGTAAGGAGATCATTCTCTGCTTCAGAATATCACAGAACATGTTGGCATTCATGGTTCCCTCAATGAACTGTAGCTCCCCAGTGGCGGTACCACTCATGCAGCCCCAGACCATGACACTCCCACCACCATCCTTGACTGTAGGCAAGACACACTTGTCTTTGTACTCACTTGGTTGCTGCCACACACGCTTGACACCATCTGAACCAAATACGTTTATCTTGGTCTCATCAGACCACAGGACATGGTTCCAGTAATCCATGTCCTTAGTCTGCTTGTCTTCAGCAAACTGTTTCCCGGCTTTCTTGTGCATCATCTTTAGAAGAGGCTTCCTTCTGGGACAAAAGCCATTCAGACCAATTTGATGCAGTGTGCGGCGTATGGTCTGAGCACTGACAGACTGACCCCCACCCCTGCAATGCTGGCAGCAGTCATACGTCTATTTCCCAACCTGCCCTGTTAAACCACTGTATGGACTTGGCCATCGTGCTGCAGCTTAGTTTCAGGGTCCTGGTAACCTTCTTATAGCCTAGCCCATCGTTATGTAGAGCAACAATTCTTTTTTCCAGATCCTCAGAGAGTTCTTTGCCATGAGGTGCCATATTGAACTTTCAGTAATCAGTATGAGATAGTGACTGCGATAACACCAAATTTAAAATACCTGCTCCCCATTCACACCCGAGACCTCAAAAACACTAACGAGTCACATGACAGCGGGGAGTGAAAATGGCTATTTGGGCCCAATTTGGACATTTTCACTTTGGGGTATACTCATTAGCTGCTAATTCTTCATCCACATGCAATAAAATCTCCAGGAGGCCTGGACATGTCCGTTCATATAGATCCACACTCCAGTATTACCTCCCTGCTTTTCCTAACCTCTGGTGACATATCCTCCAACCCTGGACTGGACCTCCATTATTTTACTATACCCAACACTCCCATCACCCCATGCCCTCTGCACACAGTGCTGCTCAGAGTGCTGGATGGGGGTCTCAGGTTTAAGGGTGGTCTCTGGTCTGACTCTGAACTGAAGTTGTTGAACAGGATGGGCCGGGCGGGCCTCAGCGGCCTATATGCATGCACACAGTCCTGGATGGATGGCGGAATCGGATGCCAGTGGTGACTGGTGAGTGGTCTGAGGGAACTCAGGGAGGCAGTAATAGCTGGCCTGGCTGTTAACTCACAGTGGGTGCTCTGCTCTGGATGTGGTGGTGGCCGGGTGCCAGTGCCGTGTGATGAGTCTTTATGGATGGATCTAGGGTCAATAAGACCCCAAACCCCTCCTTTCCACTTGAAAACATTCAGAAAGCCAAGATCGGCATTTTTGAATACTTTTGAATTTTAAAAAAATGGCGCCGTTGACAGCCTGGTAAACTGGAAGTGATGTCATGTCATAGCTTCCAGATTGCCTTAGCGGAGACCCGATCAAAGCCGATTCCAGTTTTGTATGCGTTTCCGGCCAGCCGTTGGACATCCCAGCTGGAATCTTGGGTCTCCCGGTGGGAGGGGAGAGCCCGAGAGAGTCACAGAAGGCAGCGGGAGGGGGGGGGACACCCTCCCCTGCTACTTGTAATAGTAATCGAGTGACTAGTTGGCCAATGTGATTGCTATTACAAGAGAGCCGACCGTCGGCTCTAAAAAAGGTACTGGGTGATGGCTGCAGCACATGTGCTCCTGGCTTTTATACAGTATCCCATAATGCACAGAGAGAGCAAGTCTCTACCAATCACTGGGACTGTATCAATGCCTGTGTACTCATTGGTCAGGTTTTCTCCCACTGTCCAACATGCCTCCCTATTGGACCAGTGTGAAAACACTATCTAGACCCAATGAATCCCACACTGAGCACACTGAGCAGACCTAACTCACAGATTCTGCTCTCTGGTAGGTAGAAAGCAATATAGAATTTGCCTGCTGTTCCTCTGATAGGCAGACAGAGCCAAAACTATACTCACTTTCGAGCACCTACCTAGGAGGGTGCTACATAATAATAATAATATGTGATCATATCTGGTTAATTTAAAGGTCACTCCACCTAAAAGTGATGGTTTCCTAAGTGCTAAACACATAGTTTAATATTGTTTAATTTTCTCTTTTAAACTCCAGTGTTCAGATCACCAGCTTTCAGCAGCACTGGCAAAGATTTTAACAAGCTTGGAGCAGTTTTGTTAAAAGCTTTGAGATCCAGTCTGGGAATGCTGAATAGAAATCTTAAAGAGATTCCTGGTTTTAGCTTTAGGGCGTACTCATCAGCTGTATGGACTCTGACCTTGACAGGTACATAGGGACAAGTGCATGGATCTGGACGCAGAGTATCTGTTATCTCTTAACTTTCATCTCTGACTTTTACCTATAGGTAAGCCTATGAACCTGGAAGGAAGAACACCTGCAGCGGTGACAGCTTAATTTTTCAGGTAAGTTTAACATAATGTACTAGTATGCCATGCATACTAGCACATTATGACATTACATTGCAGGTTAGAAAAAAAAAAATACCCAGCGGTTTACTACTGCTTTAAACACGGCTGTGTATATTCACTTCATTTAGACTGCCTGTGAGCAGCTTGGTACTAATATAAAAAAAGAACAAATGGCTCTTCATGATGTATGTAGCTGAGCACCCATATGAATGAGCCCATACACCTACCTCCCAACATCCCAACATTTGAACTTTGGAATGAGGGACACTTGAAGAGTTTTTTTTTCAGAATTGTTGCTATTTGTTTGTATATAGCGCAAAAAATAAAAAATCGCAGAGGAGATCAAATACCACTAAAAGAAAGCTTTATTTGTGGGAAAAAAAAGGACATCAATTTTATTTGGGTACAGTGTCTCACGGCCACGCAATATTCAGTTAAAGTAACGCAGTGCCATATCGCAAAAAATGGCCTGGTCATTAAGGGGGAAAATCTTCCGGTCCAGAAGTGGTTAAACAAAACCCAGGTTTACTTGTATCCATAAAATATGCTTTGATTGCTTTGTCTGAGCCTACCTTAAGGAAGAATTTCATTAAAACAGTGAGGGACTGCAAAGCAACCAACAACTGTTGAGACAATGAAGACTTTGGTAAGAAGTATATAATATACAGTATTGTGTATATAGGAGTGTGTATAGTACAGAATGCAGGGGGCAGGAGTGTGCAATGTACAGAATGCAGGGGACAGGAGTCTGTAATGTATAGAATGCAGGGGACAGGGGTGTGTAATGTACAGAATGCAGGGGACAGGAGTATGTAATATATAGAATGCAGGGGTCAGGAGTGTGTAATGTACAGAATATAGTGGGCAGGTGTATGTAATGTATAGAATGCAAGGGGCAGGTGCAGGGCTGTCTTTCTGAATGGGCACGCCCGGCAGTTGCCCAGGGGCCCCACTTGCCAAGGGGCCCCACTCAGGGTGGCAATTCACCTCCATCTGTCCCCCCCAAGTTTAATTTACCTGGTGGTCTAGCCCCCCCCCCCCCCCGACCAGTTTGTTCCTCTGCGGGCGCCAGCTGCTGTAGTTTCAGGCTCTGCGCTACACTGGTTGCTAGGATGGCCAGCCGACTGGCATCTAGCAACCAGTGATGTCTGGAGGAGAGGACCCGGCATGCACAGCGGGAGAGGATTCTCCTAGTCCTCATCTGTGCCTAGAATGGCTCCACCCACCTCCTCCATTCATGTTCTGTGTGCGGCCGCTGCGGGAAGGTAATGAGACTGCTGCTTTTTTGTTTTTATTCTCTCTCTCTCGTTCGTCGTATAGGACAGTTGCAGCTGCAGTGGTAGCTCCTTCAATCCATGCTGCTCGCGGGGGGGCGGCGGCCGGCGGGAAGAAGGTGAGCAGCCTCCTGTGTGTGACTGGATAGAAGAGGGGATGGGACAGCTGAATATAGAGGAATTCATCTTTCTGTATTCCTCCTGCAGCTGTTGAATGGCTGATTCTCCTCTCCCTCCTGCAGTCATTCAGTGGCTGCAGGAGGAATATGTAAAGATCAAATCATCTATATGCAGCTGTCCCATCCCCCTCCTATACAACTTGCTGGCCCCCTAGTGCTTTCCAGCCCCCCCCAGTGCTCTTAGCACCCCCCCAGTGCTCTTAACACCCCCCCTGCTTTTAACACCCCCCCTGCTCTTAACACCCCCCAGTGCTCTTAATACCCCCCCTCCATGCTCTTAACATCCCCCCGCTCTTAACACCCCCCCCCCCCAGTGCTCTTAACACCCCCCCTGCTCTTAACCCCCCCCAGTGCTCTTGGCCCCCCCAGCACTCCTTAGCCACCCCAGTGCTCTTTAGCCTCCCCCGTTCTCTTTAGTTCCCCCAATCTCTTTAGCCCCCCCAGTGCTCTTTAGCCCCCCCCGGTGCTCTTCAGCTTCCCACAGTGCTTTTCATCTCCCTCCCTATGCTCTCTGGCTCCCCCAGTGCTCTCCACCCCCCTGTGCTCCCTGGCTCCCCCCTCAGTGATTTCCAGTTCCCCCCTTCCCCCGTGCTCTCCACCCCCCTGGTTTTCCCTGTCCCCCCCAGTGCTCTCCACCCCAATCGGAGCCACCTTACCCACACATCGGCTTCCCCGCTGCCGAGTGGGGGCAGGAGCGTGCCGCCGGCAGCGCACGCTTGCCCCCTAGCTTCCTGCGCGCGACCGACGTACAACTACCAATAAATATCGCCTTATCGATAATTTGCATTTTTATTCTCGTGGGTGATTGTGTAGGCGGGGCCCCAGTGCACTGCATTGCCCGGGGGCCTGTAAGGCTCTTAAGATGGCACTGGGCAGGTGTGTATTTTACAGAATGCAGGGGGTAGGAGTATGTAATATATAGAATGCAGGGGTCAGGAGTGTGTAATGTACAGAATGCAGGGGACAGGAGTATGTAATTTATCGAATGCAGGGGTCAGGAGTGTGTAATGTACAGAATGCAGGGGACAGGGGTGTGTAATGTACAGAATGCAGGGGGCAGGAGTATGTAATATATAGAATGCAGGGGTCAGGAGTGTGTAATGTACAGAATACAGTGGGCAGGTGTATGTAATGTATAGAATGCAGGGGTCCGGAGTGTGCAATGTACAGAATACAGTGGGCAGGTGTATGTTATGTATAGAATGCAGGGGTCCAGAGTGTGTAATGTACAGAATACAGTGGACAGGTGTATGTAATGTATAGAATGCAGGGGTCAGGAGTGTGTAATTTACAGAATGCAGGGGACAGGAGTATGTAATGTATAGAATGCAGGGGGCAGGAGTGTGTAATGTATAGAACTCAAGGGGCAGTAGTGTGTATTTTACAGAATGCAGGGAGCAGGAGTATGTAATATATAGAATGCAGGGGACAGGAGTATGTAATGTACAGAATGCCAAGGGACAGGAGGGTGTAATGTACAGAATGGGACATGTATGGGCTTTATTGTAAAAACAGAAGAATTATAGTCACAAGGATGTAAGTATCAATGGCTATCCTGGCTCCATCCACCACCCGATCCCATTCCCGGCTCCATCCACCACCTTGATTCAATCCCGGCTCCATCCATCCCCCGATCCCATCCCAACTCTATCTGTTCCCCGATCTCATCTCGGCTCCATCCGTCCCCCCGATCCCATCCTGGTTCCATCTGTCCCCTGAACCCATTCTAGCTCCATTCATCCCCCGATCCCATTCTGGCTCCATTCATCCCCCAATTCCCTCCTGGTTCCATCCTTCCCCCCCATCCCATCCCAGATCCGTCCATCCCCCCAATCCCATCCCAGCTCTGTCCATCCCCCCAAACCCATCCTGGCTCTGTCCATCGCCCAATGCCATCCCATCTCCATCCTCTTCCCTGATCCCATCCCAGCTCAATCCTTCCCCCTAATCCAATTCCAGCTCCATCCATCCCCCACACCTATCCCAGCTCCATTCATTCCTCTTATCCCATCCTGGCTCCATCCACCCCCACACCCATATCAGCTTCATCAATCCTGCACACCCATTCCAGCTCCATCCTTCCCCTGATCCCATACCAGCACCATCCATCCCCCACACCCATCCCAGCTCCATCTATCCCAAACACCCATCCCAGCTCCATCCACCCTCATACCCATCCCAGCTCCATCCACCCCCCACACCTATCACAGCTCCATCCATCCCAGCTCTATCCATTCTAGCTCCATCCATCCCCCACACCCACCCCAGCTCCATCCATCCCAAACACTCACCCCTGCTCCATCCACCCCAAACACCCACCCCAGCTCCATCTATCCCAAACACCAATTCCAGCTCCATCCACCCCCACACCCATCCCAGCTCTATCCAACCCCTACACCCATCCCAGCTCCATCCACCCCCCTTACCCATCCCAGCTCCATCCATCCAAACCTCCCATCCCAGCTCCATCCATCCTCCACACCCATTCCAGCTCCATCCTTCCCCTGATCCCATACCAGCACCATCCATCCCCCACACCCATCCCAGCTCTATCTATCCCAAACACCCATCCCAGCTCCATCCACCCCCACACCCATCCCAGCTCTATCCACCCCCCACACCCATCCCAGCTCCATCCACCTCCCACACCCATCGCAGCTCCATCCACCCCCCACACCCATCCCAGCTACATCCACCCCCCCACATCCATCCTAGCTCCATCCACCCCCACACCCATCCCAGATCCATCCAACCCAAACACCCACCCCAGCTCCATCCAACCCAAACACCCACCCCAGCTCCATCCATCCCAAACACCCACTCCAGCTCCATCCACCCCAAACAACCACCCCAGCTCTATCTATCCCAAACACCCACCCCAGCTCCATCCACCCCCTCCTCCTCTTCCCCATGCTTTCCTCCTCTGCAAGTTTGTGTAGTAGTAAAAATCACAGGCCTCAGATCAGCCCCGTTGTGGCAGAGTGGTGTACTGCTCCCCGCCTCCTCATCTGTGTACAGGAAAACACAGGAAGGAGGAGGGGAGGGTTCAGTGCACTTCACTCGCTGCACTGTGTGTCAGAGGCAGCCTGGGAGAGTTGCCAGCTGCCATGTGTTGCTTGCCGCATGCAGGAACCAAGCCGCCCAGCACTGCTGCGGGCATCCCGGGACTCAACCCTGATTCGCGGGGACTCTGGGACACAGACAATTTTCCATGACGGTCCCGACGAATCAGGGACGGTTGGGAGGTATGCATACAGTAGATATGCTCTTTATGTTTCCCATATGTTACATATGCTGATCCAGCTGACAGCTATGCGTAAACCACCAATGTACTCATTTTATAAGGATATTACTCCTTTAAAAAAAGCAGAGGCAGAGGGGACAGAATAAATATTGTATCTGATCGGAGCACAGAAGATGTTATATTGTCTCCCCTGGCCTCTGAATAAACAGCAGGTCTCTGTACTGCAGTCATGGAATGCGGAAAGAGTGAATCACTGGCTTAAAGTGTTACTAAACCCATAACAGTAAAATCAGTCTGTATATGTAGGAAAGCATGCTCACTGTGGAACCTAAGGAGTTAATCTTATGCATTGTGTATAAAGGCTGTTTGATCCTGTCTTCTCTTAACCTCCTCTTTCACTGTATCAAAAAAATAACCTGAGCCAGAAGACAGCCTGCACATGCTCAGTTTGGTGTTGTGTATTGCTAAAGAGGTTTTTTTTTTTTTTTTCTTGGGAGAGTGCATGTGATCAGCATAGGGCCAATCAGCACTTTCCAGACATGTCCAGACAGAAGATCAGGGGAGAATGAAAACTCCTCTTACAAGCTTTTCTAGGAACTGATACAAGTCAAAAGACTGCTATACAGGCATACCCCACTTTTAAGTACACAATGGGACCAGAGCATGTATGTAAAACGAAAATGTACTTAAAGTGAAGCAATACCTTTTTTCTTTTCTCAATGCATGTAAATACACTAGCTCCATAGGAAATCTTGGTCAGCTTGACATGGCATTGCTCCCAAACCATGTGACAAGGACACCAAGCAGGATATGTTGTAGTCCTGGGTCCCCTCTCGGTGCTCCCTAAGTTTGGTATCCCTGTCACTTATGGTTTGGGAGCAGTGCCATGTCAAGCTGACCAAGATTTCCTATAGACGCCAATGTTAAAAACCGGGAGTAGTGTCATGCCAAGCTGAACAAGCTGTGTCCTTACTCGCGAGTGTACTTAAAGTGAGTGTACTTAAAGCGGGGTATGCCTGTATACTGCTGATGAGAAAAGGTATTTATCCTTTTATATTTACTAAAACTATTGCATTTCCATGTTCTGTGTACTGTGGGGGACCAGATATAATGAATGCAGGTTCTGAGTTTAGTAACACTTTAAGATTGAAGTTTTGTCTGGTAATATTCTGCCTTCCCTGGTTCCTATTTTCCCCCTCATGATCATGCTAATGAAAGTTTCAGGTAAAGTCTTTTTGTTTTTCTTTTGAGTTCTCTGTGCTTTTCAATGCAATGCAGGAAGATCATGGCTGGTAGGAGGAAGCTAGCAGGATGCTGAACATAGCTTCATGAAAACATCCCAGCACCCTGCCTTATTATTTATTCCTCTCAAGAGCTTTAGGTCTTGGTGCAAGCAGTGAGATGACTCATGGAAGGAGTTATGCACATGTCAAAATGCCTTGCTGGGTGGATGCCAGTCTGGAAGAAGGGTTACTTCTGGACAGGCTGTATTTGCATGCACCATGAAAACCATACGGCTCCGTTCACATATCAGCATATGGATCGCGGGCGGAACCCACCGCGGTTCCGCCCGCGATCCAGAGATTATTGCAAATTGCGGGACGCTTGTGCATTGCCCGTTGATTTGCAATAGCCCCCCAAACGCTGAGTGATGTTGCCGCGATTTCCGCCTGCCGAATCGCGGGAACATCGCGCAAAAAAAAACGCGGGACGCAATACGCTCCAGAGAAGCTCTTGTACTTTTTTGGGCGTAATGCGTCCCGCGATTTTTTTTTTGCGCAATGTTACCGCGATTCGGCAGGCGTAAATAGCGGCAACATCGCTCAGCGTTTGCGGGGCTATTGCAAATCAATGGGCAACGCACAGGCGTCCCGCGATTTGCAATAATTTCCGGATCCATACGCTGACATGTGAACGGCGCCTACCAGGTAATGCCCACATGTGAAGCTGAGCCTTCATGATTGAGAGAACTAAAATCGAATGAATGAAAGCTGCTGGCCAGGGACATTGAGGCTGTGCAGGAAAGAGCTTGATATTACTAGACTTCCTCAAGGCAGGAAATGAGATGAGCTCTATCTGACTTGCCTTACATTTGCCACCTTATGGTTACCTGCGGTAAATATGAACTATTTGTATGCAAACCAAGTTAAAGAACGTAAAAATGCAGAGTTCTGTAGGTGACCCCCACAGCATAGCCAAAAAGGCACAGAGTTAATGCTACAGAAATGTTCTTTTTTACTTGTATTTATTTTTGTCATTATTTACCAAGGTGCAAGGATTGTGAAAAAAAAATATGACATGAGGAAATTATATATAAAAAATAAAATAAATAGCTAATTGCAGTATAATATCAAACACTTAGGCTGGGTTCACACTTGTGCAATCACAGACATTGCTGCGCAGATCACGTGCGACGTCAGTGTTATGCAAATTCAGCCATACAAACTGTATGACTGAAATCGCATCACATTTGCACCAAAATGATGCAGGACCCTTTTTTGGTCTGCACTGGGATCGTATCGCATAGGTGTTCACACCTATGCGATCTGATTCCTCCACCATTTGACAGTTTGCACTGTGATTTGCGAACCAATCTGGGGGTGTCATTAACTTCACAGTGACACCCCCAGCGGTTCGCAGATGTCAGTGTGAATCAGTGTGTGATTCAGGTGTGAAGCGGGAATCGGCACTGCATCACTGCACTGCATCACACCAGTGGGAACCGGGACCGACACATAACCAATAAACTCTGATCGGATTGAGCTCTATGGATAATGGCAGAAGAAGGGAAGAGGAATGACCATATTCATGTCAGACCACTCCCCTGACACCGTAGTTCCAAAGAACTATATAAATCCTGTATCTGGTTTAATTCAAAGGATATGACCCTTAAGGGCCCTTTCACACGGGCGCTCCGTATGTCCGCAAATCATCCTATTTTTTTGCGGATGATTTGCGGACATAATGTAAGTCTATGGCATTGCGGATGTCAGCGGAATACCATCCGCTGACATCCGATTTTCTTCCTGTCAGTTCTGTTCCGTTTTTTGGAACTGAACAAAACCCTATTTTTGTTCCGTTCAAAAAAACGGAAAGGAAGGAAAATCGGATGTCAGCGGTGTCAGCCGCTGACATCCACAAACCCCCATAGACTTACATTATGTCCGCATATCATCCGCAAACGGATGGGATGATATGCGGGCATACGGAGCGGATGACAGAAATGTCATCCGCTCCGTGGAAAAAAAAAAAAAGGACCGCAGCGGAGGAGAAATCCGGAGCGGCCGTGTGAAAGAGCCCTAAGTCTTTAGACCCGCTCTTTCAGTAGATAGAGTCCTGGGTGGATAGAGCCTCCAGGCTGCCACTGAACGACCAGAAGTGGCTGGAAATGGAATTTCTCCCTGTTGCACAGGCAACAACTCAGCCGTAGTACTGCTTGCAGATTTTGGCCGTGGTCCCAAGAGGGCAATTCTGTTCCCACACAGGCTTTTTAGGCTCTCCTAGCATTCTGTTCTACCTTTCCAGGCGGCTTGGATTTGTAGTCCATAACAGTCCAACAAAATATAAATCTTGGTTCTTTGGACGACATGTCCCAAGGTCCTTTGCTTCATTCTTAGTTCTGATTCATCCTGCTTCAGGATGTGATGACAATAGAGTCAGGGCTGGGCACTAGGAGAAACAGTGTTATTGTAGCAAATCTGCAAAGTGTCTCTGGAATATGCAGGAAATATTAGTCAGCTCCTGGCTACAGTTTGAAGCTTTTTTTTTAGGAATATTACAGCCGTTTTTGCACATGCATCAAGGGTCAGTGATTTGTTTCCTGGGCCTGGCAAAGGGAGAAGAGCAGTTCTAAAGCAGGAGAGAAGTTCTTCAGGTTTAAAATGTGTGCAAAATGCATGTATCCTGCATTTACAGGTGTTCTGATCAAAGTCTATGGTATTAAAATGCCTGAATATACTCAAAAAAAGCAAATACCGTATATACTCGAGTATAAGTCGACCCGAATATAAGCAGAGGCCCCTAATTTTATCACAAAAAAGTGGGAAAAAGTATTGACTCGAGTATAAGCCTAGGGTGGGAAATGTAGCACCTACTGGACCCAACTGGACCACCACGAGACACAAACAGGGGCTGCAGGCATGGTACAGGAGATGGCGCAGGTCATGGTATAGGCATGGCACAGGTCATGGTAAGGGCATGGCACAGGTCATGGTAAGGGCATGGCACAGGTCATGGTACAGGTCATGGCACAGGTCATGGTACAGGTCATGGCACAGGTGATGGTACAGGCATGGCACAGGTGATGGTACAGGCATGGCACAGGTGATGGTACAGGCATAGCACAGGTGATGGTATAGGCATGGCACAGGTCATGATACAGGCATGGCACAGGTTATGGTACAGACATGGCACAGGAGATTGTATAGGCATGGCACAGGTGATGGTATAGGCATAGCACAGGTGATGATACAGGCATGGCACAGTATGTACAGGCATGGCACAGTAGGTATAGGCATGGCACAGTATGTACAGGCATGGCACAGGAGATGCAGTGATGTGGGCATGGTATAGGAGAATGTCCTGTACCATGCCCGCAACACTGCATGAGGAAATGCAGGGGCTGCGGAGCAGTCTCACTTACCTGTCGGTGAGGCGCCTTCGATTTAAAAATTGCGCCACCCGGCACCAATACGTCACCACGAATGCGCTGCTGATGCTCGGGAAAGCCCGTACACGTTCGGCTATTACCGGGCATGCGCGTTGACACGTCGGCGCCGGGCAGCGCCATTTTTAAAAAGAAAGTGACACGAGTATAAGCCGAGGGAGGCTTTTTGAGCATGAAAAAACATGCTGAAAAACTTGGCTTATACTCGAGTATATACGGTATACTTTTTTGAGTGTATGGCATGAAGCACAGAGCGACAGAGCATACAAGTGTGAACAAGGACAATTAGAAAGGATAAGATTCTCCATAGTCGGACGTAGGGTTGCCACCTCATCCCTTAAACCAGGACACATATTAATTACACAGGTTCTGAGGCTAATATAATGCATATAAGGCACTTAGGCCCTTTTCACACTTGCCGCTCCGTCGGCGGACTCTGTTTTTCTCAGCGGGGGATCGATCCGCCAAACCCCCGCTGAGCAGGCGAATGGCAGCTCTGTCTCCACGCTGTGTGCGGAGACAGAGCTGTCAGGTCTTCTCTATGGGGGAATCGGTGTTCTCTATGGGGGAATCGGATGAGAACGGACCGCCTGTCCGTTCTTATCCGATCCCATCTGATCCGATCCGCCCGACGGATGGAAAATAGGGTTTTCATCCATCCGGATTTGACGGACAGGATCGGATCGGATGTCAGCGGACATGTCTCCGCTGACATCCGATGCCCCATAGAGATGCTGTAGATACAAAACAAAGAAAGGGTGCACCAGCCTAGTGCATTATCCTCAGCGAGTTTATTGATAATATTAAGATAAACATCAGCTACTCACAAACATTCGTGAAAATCAAGCACATCAATTCCATAGAGCCGCCTCATTGCAGGAGTCCGATATCTCATGAAAGCAGAGGGCTGATGCGTTTCGAGGCGGTGCCTCTTCCTCAGAGCCTGGAGGCCATGACCAAATCCAAGGCTTAAATATGGTATGGTAAACCAGGCCTCCACATGACCCTTAGGGATGTGGGAGGAGATACCGCCAAAATGGGCGTGGCTACACAGCTAATTGCCCAAAACATAACAGATTTTAATTAGCAAGCCCTATACATCTACTGGCTCAACTGGTATGCTAGCCAATCAACAACATCTTCCCAACTCATTTTGAATTTTACATCAAAAATTTTACTATTAGAGAAGTATATTGAGGTTAATAGGATTCCTAGAGGCCTCAGACTTACCAAGACTTGCTTTTGGTTGGACGAGGACCTACAAATTAACTGGCTCAATAAGTTGAGGGAATGCAATAAAATCCTTCTCGAATCCATCGTGACGCAAAGGAAAAGGAATCTGGACAGCATTAGGCAGGATCTGAAGAACATACAAGAAGAACTGGCCTCCTTTGTAGATCTGCCATCCTTTAGTAGTTGGGATGGCAAGGTAAATGACCAGATAGTTAGTTTCGAGACCGAACTGATTAGCAAAAAATCAGGGAAGTTTGAGAGAGACAGACTAGACTACCAGGAGGGGAGAGAGCTGAACTGGAAAAGGGATACATTTACCAATAGGGCCTCAGGTAATGAGCCCAGAGAAGGTGACAATGTGAATCACTTCAGGCCCAATAGATCTCAGAGGAGGAAAAAGAATAAACGTCACTACCAACGGTATAACAATGCTTATAGCAGGGGAAATGGCAACCCTAATGATATAAGAGAGGTTGGCAGTGCCATTTCTAGCAATAAAGCTTCCGTAAGGAAAAATATAGAGAATGTACCAGATTCAGCCCCATGTGAGGATAGAGGTGTTTCTGATCACATGACCATAGAACCCTCCCCCGTTGGTGTGGAGGACATTAGGGTGGATACCAGTGACAGGCCTGGGTCCGCACGCCGGTCTTGCCACCTACCAGCTGGGGATCAGCAGCCAGATTCCCGTTTTTTAGGGAGAGGAGCTGTGGGGGGATTCACGCCCACAGCAGCAAAACACCAAAATTCATTCCCTCTGAGACAGTCAGTAAGGAAAATGGAACGGAGAGAAAGAGAAAGAGAGGTACAAGGGGAGGAAAGAAGGTTCAAGGGAGGAAGAAGGTGACGGCTGGTAAGTCAACTATAAAGATCTACAACTTGTCTGCTTCGGTCTTTTCTGAGACTGAACTGGACTTGTTACGGAAGGGGCTCAATTTTGCGCCAGACAGCCAGCCAAATCTCTTCAACCTCTTTGTGGATCTGAATAGGTATATTTGTGGACTTACAGTCCAAAGGTATTACGCTATGAAAAAGGATACGGTGGAACATTGTGGAAATGAAGTCGCTCTAGCACCAACCCAATCTCCCACGAATTGTACAAATCCTCATACTACAACAGATGACGAAGCTCTCGCCATTCTAGAGGACCTATTTCAGGAAGGGGGGTGCGATGACTCTATGATGGACTTCCCCACATCTGGGGGTGGTGAGGACATCATCCATACTAATTTTAGGCCCAAATCATCGTTCTTTCCCCATTGGGCTAAGGGCAATTTTATTCCCGTCTTCTACGAGGTAGTCCTTGGGGAACTTAGACAATTATGTGCCAGAAGGGACCACAGCAGGCCCAATTCTGGGCATAATATCTTAACTCGTGAGGGTTCCTCTGTGGGGGACGTGATTAAAGAACTGAAGGGCAGGGATGAAGTCATAATTAGACAGGCAGATAAAGGGGGTAGTCTGGTGATACAGGGTAGGACTGCATACTTAGCAGAAGCCTTTAGGTTATTGGGTGATGAGACAACATATGAAAGGCTTCAGAAAGATCCTTTGAATGATTATAAAAGTATACTTAAGGTACTCCTAGATGATGCATTGTCAAAAAGCATCATCACGAAAAGTGAGTACCATTTCCTGTATATTCAGCATCCCAGAACCCCCCACTTCTACCATATCCCTAAGATACATAAGAATGAAACAAATCCCCCCGGAAGACCCATCATAGCTGGCATTGATAGTCTGACAAGCAACTTGGGCAGTTACATCGACTCCTTCCTGCAGGATCTAGTTATGGCACTACCGTCATATGTTAGGGACTCGGGGCACATGCTCGATATTCATAGACAATGGTTGCAACAGTATAGACAATGGTTGCAACAGTATAAATGGGTATCGTTGGATGTATCATCCTTGTATACGTCCATCAGGCACGATTTTGGCCTTGCAGCAGTTGATCATTATCTAAAATCCAGTAATCTACACCCTCTCCAAGCGAAGTTTTTGGTTGACTGTATAGACTATACGTTGAATCACAATTACTTCATTTACTTGGATGTGTACTACAGGCAGACCAGAGGCACTGCCATGGGTGCCCGGTTTGCTCCCAGTTATGCCAATTTATTCATGGGGTACTGGGAGGACCAATATATCTGGGACAACAACCCATATAGAGTCCATCTGGCTATGTATTCCAGATATATTGATGATATATTGATCATCTGGGACGGTACTAGTGAAGAGCTGGATGGGTTCATCTCACATTGCAGCAGCAATCCCTTTTGAGATATCCTTTACCCATGTGGTGAATGACAACCATTTGGTGTTCCTAGATCTTGAACTGCGAGCCACTCAGGATGGGGACATAATTTCTAAGACACACTTCAAACCGAGTGGGGGGAACTCTTACCTCCATGCGGAGAGTAATCACCATCCGAGGTGGATTAGAAATGTCCCCTTTGGCCAATTCTGCAGACTACAGAGGACCTGTACTCTGGTTGCAGACTATGAAGAACAGGGCCAGGTCCTGAGAAACAGATTCTTAGAAAAGGGATACCAAGTTAGTCTCATTGATGAGGCCTACAATAAATATCTGCAGCAATATGGGAAGGAGGGTGCCTGTGATGGAGGTCTCCGAGTCAAGAACACATGCTTAGGTGCTAGGCCCAAGAAACTGCCTGCTCTGTCATCTGGAACAAGGATTACTAGGTTCAGTACAATGTACAACAACAAAGCTTTCAGTATACAGCGCACTTTGAAGCGTAACTGGAACATTTTGAAACAAGATCCAGTTCTGGGATCTCTCCTCCCTCATTTCCAGAGGTGGTCTTCAGAAAACCTAGGGACCTTAGGAGTCAGATTGCCCCTAGTAGGGTCAGGAAGACCAAGGTGCGCAGTGGCGTCACCTTGAGTAACCCGTGGTTCACCGCATTTGATCAAAAAGGTAACTTTAGGTGTGGAGTGAGGAATTGTGGAACCTGCTCATATATGTGGCACAGGAAGAGTGAAGTCTCTGGGTTGGACGGCCGTAGTAGGAAAATTAAACAGTTTATTAATTGTGGTACCAATTACGCGGTCTATGGGGATCCACCACGAAGGGGATCCGACGGGCCTATGAGTCTTTGGCATTGAGTCAATAGCCAAGGACCCTGATGAGGGAGCCAGGTTTCAGAAGCTGTGTAGGAGAGAGTCATACTGGATCATCACCCTAGGGTCTATGTCCCCTGGGGGATTGAATGAAGATCTCGAGATCCAGGGCATGCTGTAATGTTATATAGCGCGTCCTCCCCCCCTCTTCTAAATGTGATCCTGTTCCCTTGGCCCCCGTACAGTTACACTCGGCCCTTCCCCTGTGGCTCCTTCTTAGGGTTGCCTATTACCTATTTTCTGCTTTCTCTTGAGGGGTTCACATGTGTATGCTTGCGTGCACATGTATATGTGAGTGTATATGCATGTGGTCCCCACACATATATGTATATGTATATATGTATACATATATATACACATGTGTGTAATTCTTACACCATCTCCTCTCCTTAAACATAAATTAATGTATGTGTTTTAATATAATACACACTCTCACACCAGATCCAATTGTTCTTGTTCCTTCTATTGGCTCTCTGTATGAGTAATAGCGTAGGTTCCCTTACATAGGGTCTCTCGAGAGATCACTGAGTTATTTTCCCCTATTTTTCAAGGTTTGTTTTTAGAGGAGGTACAGTACACTTATTTTTGCGTCTAAGGTTTTACACACCACATTTAATAAGTGATATATATTTTTAAATATATTTTTTTATTAATTAATTTTTTTTTTTTTAATTATATTATATTATATTTATATTCACCATTGTATTAATTATAATTGTATATTATGTGTGTTTTTACATGCCATTTTTACATATGTGATTTTATGCTGGCCTACTAAGTAATATTATCAGTTTACAATCTTTTATTAATTCCACTATTTTAGTCTACTATATTTGATTCCTTCTATAGCAATATTATCTTCGACTTTTATTTGTCTCATACTGGTATGCTTCCCATGTAACTCCTATCTTGATAGATATTCATTTGGGTCCGTATACGGTCTCTATTACAAATTGACTGTACGGATCGAGAAGGGACTGTAGTAATTCTTTATTTGATTCGTATATCCCGGCCTAGATTGCTTGGTTTTTGCTATTTCGGGGCGGAGCATTTATTCATCTTTCTCTCACTGTGACTGCGGGTGCGCTGTGGGGTTAGCATGTTGTGTGTACTGGGACTGCCGTCAGATTGGATTGGTCCATCTTTTGTTTGGACAGCTTTCCCCTCCTTTCCGGTGGTTGCCCCTCACCACCCGGATATGTAGACGGGCGGAAGTCGTCACCATTCAGACGGGCGGAAGTGATGTCACACTGTGGAACGCACGGCAGTTCCGGGATGAACGGCGTGCGTTCCACCGCCGTTCCACTGTCGACTGGGTCACGATCGGTGCAATATTTTAGCGATGCCTTGATAATGATGGGCATTGTGACGTCCCCAGGTAAAGTGCTTAGTGCCACATCTTTTGTAAACATTAATGAGGGATCCATTAGATCGCCCCTGACGCTTTTACAGTTTGGTACTTTGGTCCTACATATTACTTCCCTGCAGGTACTAATCCATGATGCACACAGGCAGCAGTCTGATTAGGATCAGTAAGAATTGTGAACCATCATGCGCCATATTGATTTCCCATCCCCCAGTGGTGTGCATGTACCGTGAGAGGAGGATGAGTTGTTCCGTGCCGCATTGACTGAGTCGTGTACTGTATTGTCTTATTGCACTATCCAAAATGTATTATCCGAAATGTACAATTTTTGATGTAAAATTCAAAATGAGTTGGGAAGATGTTGTTGATTGGCTAGCATACCAGTTGAGCCAGTAGATGTATAGGGCTTGCTAATTAAAATCTGTTATGTTTTGGGCAATTAGCTGTGTAGCCACGCCCATTTGGGCGGTATCTCCTCCCACATCCCTAAGGGTAATGTGGAGGCCCGGTTTACCATACCATATTTAAGCCTTGGATTTGGTCATGGCCTCCAGGCTCTGAGGAAGAGGCACGGCCTCGAAACGCGTCAGCCCTCTGCTTTCATGAGATATCGGACTCCTGCAATGAGGCGGCTCTATGGAATTGATGTGCTTGATTTTCACGAATGTTTGTGAGTAGCTGATTTTTATCTTAATATTATCAATAAACTCGCTGAGGATAATGCGCTAGGCTGGTGCGCCCTTTCTTTGTTTTGTATCTACAGTGTCTGGTCGACCGCCCCGGTCATAAGGGGCAGCAAAGCCTGGCCATAACGGATGCCAAGTATGAGTACGAGTTCCGGGATTGAGGCAGCCTGAGGACCGGGTTCTGAGCGCAGGAGTGGGGTGCTGAAAAGCACTTATCTCTTTTTTGCCCCATAGAGATGCATGGGGCATCCGTTCAGATCCGCCTGAAAAACTGACAGGCGGATCTGAATGGTTAATCAGCCACAGAACCTGTGTAATTGTTGTGTGTCCTGGTTTAAAGGGATGAGGTGGCAACCCTAGTCAGACACAGGGAAACAAGCAAAAAACAAAAAAACACTCAAGGGTGAATGGGGGATAAATAAAATAGATATATACAAAAGTTCTATGTGATCTAAAAATGTGATGGCACAGAGCTACGTTTTACTGTCTAATATTGATTTCCAGCTATCCTGCATGCTGTGTTTATTGAGAAGTCAAAAAATATGACCTAAAATCCAAAAATACCGGTGCTGCAAAAACTCTGCATTCAGTTACATGATTTCTGCCTTTGAAAACGATCAGCCACTCTGTACCTTCTCTTTTTTGCTTGATCATGTGACCACCCACCTGGAACAGTGGTTTGTACTGGTATTGTAGAACTTCCATTGAATTTTGTGTCTTTCCTGCTATGTTCTTTGCTTCACCCAATATGATTCATCTATTGGTCAAAGATCAGCTTTTTTCGAGGGGGGGATCTTGCATTTCAGACCAACAGAATTGCCCATTATCGCACACAGAGATTTGCTCTTCATTCTCCTGGTGATATCCAATTTAATAACTCTAAATCAGTGGTCTCCAAACTGTGACCCTTAGCATTCCCTTATCTGGCCCTTGGGGCAATATTCCTCTCACTGATATGAGGCACTATTCCTCCTACTGACACCAACAATGGGGCAATAATTCCTTCACTGACCCCAACGATGGAGCACTATTACTTCCAATGACACCAACGACAGGACACTGTTTCTCCTCCTGGCACCAATGATGAGGAACTATTCCTCCCACTAAGATTAATGATGGGGCACTATTCCTCCCACAGATACTAATGTTGGGGCAATATTCCCCCCACTGACACCAACAATGGGGCACTATTCCCTCAACTGACACCAATAATGGGGCACTATTCCTTCCACTGAAACCAATAATGGGGCACTATTCCTTCAACTGACACTAACAATGAAGCACTATTCCTCCCTCTTATACCAGTGATGGAACACTTTTCCTCCCACTAACACAAAAGGCGGGGCACTATTCCTCCCACTGACACAAAAGGTGGGGCACTATTCCTTCCGCTGACACCAACAATAGGGCACTATTCCTCCTACTTATACCAATGATGGAGCACTATTCCTTCCACTGACACCATTGATGGGGCACTTTTCCTTCCACTGACACCAACAATGGGACACTAATGCCGGGACATTTTCTACTCCTACTGGCCATGGGCCGGCCCTCTAAAGTCTGAAGCACAGAAAATCTGTAACTTTCTGGAACTTTGCACAAACCATCTCACAAAGTCTCAGAGGTCCCCATGTGGTCAAATCTTTTTTATTTTCAATGAGTCCTGTGCACCCTCCATGGAAGGCTTTACACATCTCTTGGGAAGTTCCCGGTCTGTTGTAAAATTCCTCATGTAAATCTGATCTCCGAATTATAAGAACATTTTATTGAGCACTATGTTTATTTTATCATCGCTACAAAAGTCCTTAATATCCACAAAATCTGCTCGCATTACACATTTATGACCAAAATGCTTAACGGGAATAAACAGTGGAATATCACTGTAGAGGATGGCTGGGATTCTCATGAAATCAGCTTAGGTTCTTGCAGAATGCTTCAGAAGAGCTAGGAATACTAAACTGGCTTTTACTTATCCACATATTCCTTTGAAAGCCAGGAAATCATTTTTAAGCCCTTCACCTTTACCTGTAATCTGCCTCATAACTGAGCTGCCACATGGCTGCTGAAAGTCGAAACCAGGCTTACAGTGGAAATGGTTTCTTTGTGAGTTGATGGGTAGGAAGTGGTTAGCTTACTAGATCCAGAAACCTATTTCTGTCTGGATTCATGTTACAATGTTTTGCTGAATTTATGAAATATTATTTGCTGTGTCCAGGCACAGAGCAATGTCCGCTTAAGGGTTTATCCTTTTGAGTATGTGTGATGGCTGCTAGGTAAATTCACCATGTCGATTATAATTATTTTATAATTCTCTGGGATTTAGAGTGGAAGATCTCACTTCCAGAATGTCAACCTTTTCCACTGCTCTCATAACGTAGTCAGGGTAATATAAAAAGAAGGTGTCCATGAACATTAGATGGCGGTCCTTGGATCTGATGGTCCAATGATCATTCTGTAGAACAATTAAGGTATAAATATGCCTATTGGCCGAGCATTCATGTTTATACTGTACAAAGGTTGCTGTCATCTCTAGCGAGCCAAAGTGATCACCTAGAAAATTAGCAGAAATTGCTCATATGATGACAATCATTCATGTCTAGGGACTTTACTAACTGGCTGCAAAAGATGGGCAGAGCTTGGAACAATGGTGAGAAGTTTCAAACAGCTAGGGTCCCTATAGGATATAAGCAGGTAACTCGTCTCTACCTACCATCATCTTACGAGACAATTCTTTCTTTGCTAGTTATACATAAAAGGCCTTAATGCCTTCTTTATATGTGGATCAGTGCATCACCATTAAAGGGAGACCACACAGTATTTTCAGCACCCATTTTTATTTAAATGTACAATAAGATATTTGGTAACATGATCTGTGCGGAATAGGAGGATCTCCAATCTAAACATTTAGCTTAGTTTCTCACTGAGAATATGTGAGCCAGTGCCTAGTGTTTGGTTATGTGAGCCACAATGGAGGGAACCAAAAGCAGCATGTTGGTGGGGTTTAACATGTGGGCAGGGTCTGTGCATTGGGTAACACCTCACCTGAAAGCGTGCTTATCAATGTCTGGGACCAGGCGGAGGTTGTGGCCATGTAAGGAATCCTACATTAAGGCAGGTCCAATTTAGAAATGAGCCACTTATGTGTTCCTTCCTTTTCCAGCTTGATCAGGCCTTAGATCTCCTTAATGCTAGTCTGCTCCTAGTGACTGGAGGAGACGGACAGATAGGGAGGGAGTCAGAACACAGACTCCCTTGCCACCAGTGGACCTGTCACCTAACCAGAAACCATGCCAAATGACTAGTGGCTGTATCTGTTCTTCCTTGTGGTTACCCTTGGCAACTACTTCTTCTTCTTAGCCTTGTAGGTAACATTTTTATAGTGGTGTTACACATACTCCATACTGCTATTACAGACCCAGGTTCTTAAAAATAGACAAACCAACATGCAGCCCTTGAGTAACTTCAGACCAGGCTCAAAGCAGTTGAAACAACTTTTACTGAGAGCTTGGCACATCATGTCTTTTTCCTAACTACACCTATTTGTGGCTGCCCCAGCGTACCTGCACAGGTGAAGTGCTTAGGAGAAGAGTCAATACTTGGCAAACTCAAATTGAGAAGTCCATGTTCTGGTGTGTCTCGATAAGCCACTGCTCCAGAGGTGTACCATAGGTCCCAACAGTCCCCAGAAAGGTTCCTGTTCTCTCTCAAGCCTTCTCTCTCTGATCCCTACATCCCCCCCCCCTACCCAAATCTCTTCCCTTTTATAAAACTGGGGGGAGGCTGGACCCAAGAAAAAGCCCACATACTCAGGTAATGCGGAGAAATGTTTAACCCCTTCCCCCTAATCTGGGCAGCCAATTATCTAACTGACATACAAGTAGGCCACCTGTCTACAAGCATTTTTTCCAAGAAAGGTAAATATTTTTGCCTGTATATTACTCTTATGTTACACATCCCTGCAAGTCTCTTGAGTCCCCGTTCACACTGGGGCGACCTCACAGGTCGCCGTAGGTCGCCTTCCATAGGGAAGCTGCGGACCCGTTCTAATAGGAGCGACACGAGTCGCTCCGACTTAGAAAAAGGGTCCGGAGCTTCTTTGGGGCGACCCGGAGCGACCATCATAGACTTCAATGTTATGAAGTCTGTGCCGGCCGCTCCGAGGTCGCGGCGCGCTGCTCGCAACGCGACCTCGGAGGTCGCCCCTGGAAGTCGGATCACCCCAGTGTGAACGGGGCCTAACAGCTTTATTTTGCCATTTCAGTATAGGTCCACCAAAGCACACAAAAATAGGACTGCTTACAATACAAGGAGCACATTTAACTCTAGATAAAAAAACCTTTTAGAAATCATAAAGACCTTTTGAGTCCTTTTCAAAGGCCTCTTGTGCAATGTCCTTGTATGATAAAATCTCTAATGGCAGATATAGAGTTCAGCAAAAATCCTGACCTGATATAAACTGGAATTATCTCTGAGGGCTTCTGTAAAATGGTCTATCAGTGGAAACAGTGTCACCCTTTAACATGTGACATTTAATATAACAGAACTATTTATAATCATTGTCCCATATTCCCGACGAAAGCAACAAAGAATGAAGACTCTTCAGATATGATATAGAAGAGCTAAAGTCACCAACCCAGAACAACCAATAAAACATCAGTTAACAAAAGATGTTAACTGAATGGCTTGTATGATGGCATGCCCTGCCAGCCAGTAAACCCCCGCTCCATCGCGGTTCAGTTTTTGCGGTCCCGGTATATTGCGTTTTTTTTTGTAATGTTATTTTACTATATAAATCATTAAAAATTAAATATTTTTGTGTTTTCCATGGCTCTTGCTATGTCTCTCAGTATCTTTAATTTGTTTAAATGAGTTTCTATTGTTTTAAAAGTGTGTTTAAAGACCTTAAAATGCTTTTACACGTACAGTGACAGTAAAAAAAACATGCCTACAATGCATTTTAATAGGGTTTTTCTATTTCGCAGATTTTCACTTTTCGCGGCTGGGTCCGGAACGTAACCCCCGCAATGGAGGGGGGTTTACTGTAATGCACAGTTTCATCAGTGTCAGCATCCTTGGACTTATTTTGTGAAGAATGTGTAGTATGAAAAAAAGAAAATCATAAAAAAAAGTGTTTTTCTTAATAGGTCAGATATGGCAGGTTCCTGTCAGTAATAAAGCAGAAGGAAGTTACGCTTCACTACATTTGTCAGTTCAATGTCAGAGCTATTAAATGCTCAATGTACTTTAGTAGTATGGAAAATGAAACAATTAGAGGCTGTCATGACATAAATACCACATATAGTGCACATGACAAGTGAGGATTCTTCTCTACTTACTGCAATGGTGATATTCATTATTGTGCAAGCATTTACCTTCTAATGTCAAGTATTATATCTCCCATTCAAAAATTCATATATGCTTTATTGGCAGAACCAAAAACCTGTTAAAAATGCAAAAGAAAATAAGGAATTTTTATGGATTGGATGTTGGAGGGGAGTAGGGCGACATTATTAGGGGTAAGTGATAGTATAAAGAGGACATGATGGGGAGTTTGGTTTCATTTTGGGGGTAAGTGATAATATAAAGTGGATAGGAGGTGAGTGCAGGGACATTATTAGGGGTAAGAGATAATATATTAGGGATAGGAGGTGAGTCCAGGGATATTATGAGGGTAAAGGATAATATGAAGGAAATAGGTGAGTCCGCAGATATTATTAGGGGTAAGGGATAAAATAATGGGGATTTGAAGTAAGTCCAGGGATAGAATAAGGTGTAAGTGATAATATAAAAGGAATAGGAGGTCAGTCTAGAAACATTATTGGGGTAAATAGAATATAAAGAAAAATAGGGGTAAGTAGGTGATTTGTAAGTATCTCTATGTTCCTTTGTTCCTGTGTCCCCCTCCCCATTTTCTGCCTTAGTGCTGACTGTGGATTCTTGCTCACTGCTCACATCTCTCTCCATGCAGAGTCCCATCCCCCTATACATGGCATCTATGCAGGAGCTCTGGTCTGCCTGCAGTCTCGTATTTTCCCCCTGTTGGAATTCAGGGCCATCTTACTGCAGATCCGCACCTCTCTCTCATCACAGGGCTGTCCTGAACTGTGAGTATTGGGTGTGGGGAAGGTAATGGTGGTCCAGGGGGGGACCTGCATTAAGGCACTATGAGCTGATTTTGTAAATATTGCACTAATGGATGAACAGACTGGTCCTCTCAATCCCTGTACTACTCTAAACAGACTGGTCATTTTCATCAATGTACTGCTCTATACACAGACAGGTCCTCTTCATTTCTGTACTGCTCTATACAGAGACTGATCCTCTTAACTCCTGTACTGCTCTATGCAAAGACTGGTCCTCTTCATCCCTGTACTGCTCTATACACAGACTGGTCCTCTTCATCACTATACTGCTTTATGCACAGAGTGGTCCTCTTCATCCCTGTACTGCTCTATATACAGACATCCTCTTCATTCCTTTACTGCTCTATAAACAGACTGGTCCTCTCCATCCCTGTACTGCTCTATACACAGACTGCACCTCTCCATCCCTGTACTGCTATATTCACAGACTGGTCCTCTCTATCCCTGTACTGCTCTATTCACAGACTGGTCCTCTCCGTCCCTGTACTGCTATATTCACAGACTGGTCCTCTTCATCCCTGTACTGCTCTATGCACATACTGGTCCTCTTCATCCCTGTGCTACTCTATATACAGACTGGTTCTTTCCATTACTCTACTGCCTTATACACAGACTGGTCCTCTCCATCCCTGTACTGCTCTATACACAGACTGGTCCTCTCTTCATCCTTGTACTGTTCTATACACAGACTGGTCCTCTTCATCCCTGTACTACTTTATGCACAGACTGGTCTCCTCCATCCCTATACTGCTCTATACACAGACTGCTCCTCTCCATCCCTGTACTGTTCTATACACAGACTGGTCCTCTTCATCCCCGTACTACTTTATGCACAGACTGGTCCTCTCCATCCCTGTACTGCTCTATACACAGACTGAACCTCTCCATCCCTGTACTGCTCTATAAACAGACTGGTTCTCTTCATCCCTGCACTGTTCTATACACAGACTGGTCTTCTCTATCCCTGTACTACACTTTACACAGACTGGTCCTCTCCATCCCTGACATGCTCTATACACAGACTGGTCCTCTCCATCCCTGTACTGCTCTATACACAGACTGGTCCTCTCCATCCCTGTACTGCACTATACACAGACTGGTCCTCTCCATCCCTGTGTTACTCTATTCTCAGACTGGTCCTCTCCATCCCTGACATGCTCTATACACAGACTGGTCCTCTCCATCCCTGTACTGCACTATACAGAGACTGGTCCTCTCCATCCCTGTACTGCACTATACACAGACTGGTCCTCTCCATCCCTGTACTGCACTATACACAGACTGGTCCTCTCCATCCCTGTGTTACTCTATTCTCAGACGGTCCTCTCCATCCCTGACATGCTCTATACACAGACTGGTCCTCTCCATCCCTGTACTGCACTATACAGAGACTGGTCCTCTCCATCCCTGTACTGCACTATACACAGACTGGTCCTCTCCATCCCTGTACTGCACTATACACAGACTGGTCCTCTCCATCCCTGTGCTACTCTATTCTCAGACTGGTCCTCTCCATCCTGGCACTGTTCTATGCACAGACTGGTCCTCTGCATCCCTGTACTGTTTTATACACAGGCTGGTCCTCTCTATCCCTGTACTTCTCTATACACAGACTGGTCCTCTCCATCCCTGTACTGCTCTATACACAGACTGGTCCTCTCCATCCCTGTACTGCTCTATGCACAGACTGGTCCTCTCCATCCCTGTACTGCTCTATATACAGACTGGCCCTCTCCATTTCTGTACAGCTATATACACAGACTAGTCCTCTCCATTCCTGTGCTACTCTGTTCACAGACTGGTCTTCTCCATCCCTGCCATGCTCTTTACACAGACTGGTCCTCTTTATCTCTGTACTGCTGTATACAAAGACTGGTCCTTTCCATCCCTGTACAGCTCTGTACAAAGACTGGTCCTCTCTAAAGATGGGCCGAATGACCCCCTGTAGGTTTGTGGCAGAACTTTCGAACATCCCATACGTTCGGAACCGAATAACGAACCCCATTGATGTCTATGGAACCCCAGCTGGAAAATCAAAAGTGCCCATTTTAAAGGCTTATATGCAAGTAATTGGGCATACAGTGGTTATGGCAGTCCAGGTACTGCCCTGAGGGGAATGAAATCAATGAAAACAAGGTTTGTAAAAAACATCATATTCAAATGAGCAATAATTTACCGATGCTTAAAATGAAACCATCAAAATGAGGAATAACAATAATAATTCCTGGGGGGGGGGGGTCCCCTTTGTGTGCCTGTAAAGTGGCACATCTGTACCATGTATAGAACATGCTGCAGCAATAATGACATTTATAAAGCCAAAGAAATGACATTTTCCATTCAAGCTTTCTTTATTTTATAAACAATGGCTTTGGGAGCCAATCTGTATAATAAGGCCACAATTTAGTGCACTCGGAACAAGAGTAGAGATTTTTTGGATAAATTCTGTTGTCTTTCGCAGACTTTAGATAGAAGTACCAGTTGCAGAAAAATTGGGCTTTGGGTGTCAGTGGTGCCATCACAACGTAAAACCTATAGAGGTACTCTTGATGAAAGCAAGAATTGGCCTTGATGTCAAAAATTGCAATAATATGCATTTGCCAAACAGGTGCGGAAAAATTGGTCTTTGGGTGTTGGTGGTGCCTTCACACCATAACCCCATAGAGGTACTCTTGTTGAAAGCAAGAATTGGCCTTGCTGTTAAAAATTGCAATGATATTCACCTGTCAAACAGGTGCGAAAAAATTGTTTTTTGGGTGTCGGTGGTGCCTTCACACTGTAAACCCTATAGAGGTACTCTTGATGTAAGCAAGAATTGACCTTGCTGTCAAAAATTGCAATAATATGCACCTGTCAAACAAGTCCTGAAAAAATGATCCTTGAGTGTTAATTGTGCCCATGAAACCTACACCAAAAAATGTCTTCCAGATAAAATCAACACCCACAGAACTAGGCAGTCTAGACAGTCTTTTATGGATTCACGATCCAGAAATAACTTAATCAGCGACATCGGCTTGATAGCTGCTGCTAATCTAGGACTGATTCATTTAATAAATGTCAGCGGGTCTACAGAGTCTGCGGACAGATGTGTTCTCTTATCTGTCACAAAACCTCCGGCAGCACTAAATGCCCTTCGGAAAGCACACTTGAAGCAGGGCAAGTTCTGTACAGTGGGCTAAGCTCATGACCCAGTAACCCAGTGGATCGTCAACTAGAAAGCTCTCCATATCTGTTTTTGCCCCTAGATAATCCCCCAACACATAATGAAGATGCTGCCAATGGAATGTGGAAGCTGACAGCTCTGGACGCTGAGGACTAAACAAAATTTAGAAATGCATCACTGAGGCGGCCCCCTTCTCCACCGCTCCTCTCTTGACCTTGTAGTTTTAAAGAAACCTTTAAAACTACATTTTCCACCACACTGTAACCTACCAGAGTCAGGAAAGGCATTACATAAACTCCTCTTTAAGGTGTCCTCAAGAGATTTAATCTTTTGCTCCCTCTGTAGGGACGGGATGAGTTCCGAGACTTTCCCCTTGTAATAGTGGTCAAGGAGGATTGCCAACCAATAGTGATCCTTCTGCTTGATGCCACGTATTCTCGTGTCCTTTCGCAGGCTTTGAAGAATGAGGGAGCAAGTTTGCAGAGGCAAGAGAAGCAGACTCCTCTGGGTCACTGAGGATTACAGTATCTGGAACTGCCGCCACCCAGCCACGTACTACTCCAAAGGGTTCCTGGGGATGGAAAACCAACTGTTAAGGGTTGACTGTGACCGACTGACCCGGGACTTTTAAAGAGGACTAGGAGCAAGCCTCTTACCCACTGACTATGTGCCCTGGCTTTTAAGGAAACACTACTCTTTGGGAGGTGGGTGCCTGGAAGACCCTTGGAGTGGTCTTGTTGATGATATCAACTACTGGGACATTGTATGAGGTTTGCCTTATAGCATGTTGTAGACTGTTGCCATGAAGTCTGTGACTCCTGATTAATCAAAGCATTGTTAACTTGTGGATTCCATGGTTAATTGGGTCACCTATTGTTTGTCTGTCTGCTAGCATTCTTTGCACTCCACCTAGGCTGGTTTAAGTGACCAGTTTATTAGCTCAAGTTAATTATATCACTGTCAGCTATAAGTTGCTAGAGGTGAATTAGCATAGTTTATGTTGGCTGTTTCTTAGTTGTGTTAATTATATTCCCGTTTACAATTTCCTTTGCAAACAATAATGGAATCAGGCTCACATGACCTATTGTGGTATATAACTTCTGTGTGAATTGTCAATAAACAGTTCCAGTTCTCATCTAAACTATTGTCAGTTAGTCTTTGATGGTCAGCTATAATAGCTGGTTCCTATGTCCAGACTAGATGAAGCGGTATACTGATGGAAGCACTAAAGCAGGGTGCTGGGACAGTTCAGTCACATTGATATATGTCTTGCTCTGCTTTAATACCTCCAAAGCTGCCAGAATCCTCCTCCTCGCTCTCCTCTTGTGTGTTTTGTGGTGTAAGAAGAATGGTATCTGCATAAAGCGGTCCTTGAGAGGAAAGGAAGTCCTTCTCTTCCTCTCGCTGCTCTGCCTACAGTGCCCTGTCCATAATGCCACACAGAGTCTGCTCCAGCAGGAACACAACAGGGATTGTGTCACTGATGCATGCATTGTCACATCTCACCATCTTTGTGTCCTCCTCAAATGGTGACAGTACAGTGCATGCATCCCTTATTAGCATCTATTGGCGTGGGGAAGAAAAGCCGAGCTGGCCTGAGCATGTCGTTGTGCCAACTCACACAGGAACTCATTGACGGCCCTCTGCTGCATGTGCAGCAACTGCAGCATTGCCAAAGTTGAGTTCCACCAAGTGGGCATGTCATAAATCAGGTGGTTTACAGGCAAGTGGAATTCCCGCTGAATTTCAGCCAACCAAGCACTGTCTTTGTATGACTGCCTCAAATAGCTACAGACTCTTCTGGTCTGCTTTAGCAGATCTTCCAACCTTGGGTTCCTATTTAAAAATGCTGCACCACCAAATTGAGGACATGTGCCAGGCAACTTTACCTGTCTAAGGGCAGACAGGAGGTTGGTGCCATTATCGCACACCACCATTCCTGGCTGCAGCTGGCATGGCGTCAAACATCTCTGGGCCTGCCCCTGCAGAGCTGCAAGAATCTCTGCTTCTGGGTGGTTCCTGTCCCCTAGACTAAAGCACTGCATGGCACCTTTTAGCGTGACTCATTGAATAGCCCCTTGAACGCTTAAGGGGTACTTGTGGTTCATGGGACAATTTAGCAGAACAGGGCATGGGGGAAGAGGAGGAGGAGAAGGAGGGGGTAGAGTTGACAAATCTTGCATCATTACCACTAGCTGTATTTAGATGTGGCAGCACAATAAGCTGCAGCATTGAGCCCTGTCCTGCATCCTTCGGAGTTGCAAGCAGAGTGTGCTGTGAACTAAATATATCATCCCTGACAATGCTTGCTTAACCACATGTCAGCAGTAACGTGGACCTTACGGCTGACTGTCTTACCCAATGATGCCACAACATTGCCTTCCATGTGATGGTAGAGAACTGGAATAGCCTTACGTGAAAGAATAAGCAGGTGCTTTCAAGTGCTCTTGCCAATGGGCTGAGTGGTGGGGGATTAAATGCCTTGTCAAGCAAGTGGGTACCCAAATGGCTGGTGTTTTTGCCACGCTTGATGTGCTTGAGGCAATGTTTCCAAATTGCAACAGTGCTAAAAAAAGGCCCAAACAGCTGAGCTGTGGGAAGTGGGCCAGGAGATAATGGCTCCACAGCCTGGTGAAATAAGGTGGCTGATGATCTATACTCTTCCATGATGGCTGCCTCTTTGGGGGTGTGCCTTATCCTCACTTTCCTCCTCTGCTCTATCCGGCACCCAAGTCGCATCACCCCCTCCATACTCATTATCACTGGAGACAATTTAGCAATACGCTGCGGCTGGAGGGAACATGACTGCAAATTTGTTGTTTATCAGTGTCCTCCCCTCTCTTTAGGCTCATGTTCCTACCTTCCTCAACCTCAGAACCAACATCAGAATCAAGTAATGGCTGTGCATCGTCAAGAAACAAGTGGCTGACGCTGTGTTCAAAATTCTCAGCCGACTCCTCCATGCTTGATGCTGGGGCTATGGCAGGAGTAGCTGTGGACAAGGAGGCAGAATAAGCCACTTTGGCAGCAGCTGCAGTGGACTGCGCATTAGCCTCTGCTTGGGTGACGGAGGATGAGGAGGATGATGATGGTTTAGTAAGCTACTCCACCACCTCCTCTGCAACATCACTAAACAGAGGAAATGATGGCCTGCCTGCCGCTGGCCCCCCACAGTGCCATGGGAACTTCTGCCTCTTCTTGTTGACCTCCCAGACATGATGGGGGGGCGTGTATTAACAAAATGTAATAAAGATGTGGAAATGTTGATGTGGATGCACTTTAATGAATGGAAAGTGGTATTTGGTGCACTTTAACTTGAGTACTCACTACAGACACATTCCACTGACACTCTACAATATACTGCAGTAAAACTGCACTATACTGTAGTAAACGTGCAGTAAAGCACTGAAATATACTGCATTAAATGCGCAGTAATGCACTGATATATACTGCATTAAACATGCAGTAATGCACTGAAATATATTGCATTAAACATGCAGTAACTGCCTCGGATGTGGCTATGCTGAACGCCCCTCTAACTGACTATGAAATCCTCCTGGCACTGAAGGCTGCCCCGCACGGTAAATTGCCGGGGGCAGACAGCCTTCCATCCGAGGTTTACGGGCGATATGCTGGGCAACTCGTACCCATCCTCCTACAGGTATATAACGCTGCATTACAAACAGGGACTCTGCCTGCCTCTATGTCAGAAGCTATTTATATTAAAAAAGAATAGTGCGCAAATGCAAAAGAAATAACTACCAAATCTGAAGACAGTCCATAAATAAAAATGGGGGTTTGGTCCCACCATATGGCCATATCGTGCTCAAGCCCACTACTGCGTCAAAGTACCCCATTATCAGTGGGTCCTACACTATCCATGAAAAAGAGATGAATCCAGCCATTCTAACCCTTGGAGATAATACTCCTTGCTGGGAAGGATGTGCAAATGCACTACAGGGGACTCCTCCTATATCCAATTGATGGTGGACACTGATTGAGTACAGGTGTGTGTGGGGGGGTGGGGAGGGTTGCTCAACCTCGATAGTCTGGTCAGACCGAATACATAATAAACAGGCAAAAAATTTGAGGGAGCATACCCATGTATTTCTAAAGCTGCTGCAGCTATGAACCAAAAGACATGTATATTAAAAAAGAATAGTGCGCAAATGCAAAAGAAATAACTACCAAATCTGAAGACAATCCATAAATAAAAATGGGGGTTTGGTCCCACCATATGGCCATATCGTGCTCAAGCCCACTACTGCGTCAAAGTACCCCATTACCAGTGGGTCCTACACTATCCATGAAAAAGAGATGAATCCAGCCATTCTAACCCTTGGAGATAATACTCCTTGCTGGGAAGGATGTGCAAATGCACTACAGGGGACTCCTCCTATATCCAATTGATGGTGGACACTGATTGAGTACAGGTGTGTGTGGGGGGGTGGGGAGGGTTGCTCAACCTCGATAGTCTGGTCAGACCGAATACATAATAAACAGGCAAAAAATTTGGGGGAGCATACCCATGTATTTCTAAAGCTGCTGCAGCTATGAACCAAAAGACATGTATATTAAAAAAGAATAGTGCGCAAATGCAAAAGAAATAACTACCAAATCTGAAGACAATCCATAAATAAAAATGGGGGTTTGGTCCCACCATATGGCCATATCGTGCTCAAGCCCACTACTGCGTCAAAGTACCCCATTATCAGTGGGTCCTACACTATCCATGAAAAAGAGATGAATCCAGCCATTCTAACCCTTGGAGATAATACTCCTTGCTGGGAAGGATGTGCAAATGCACTACAGGGGACTCCTCCTATATCCAATTGATGGTGGGCACTGATTGAGTACAGGTGTGTGTGGGGGGGTGGGGAGGGTTGCTCAACCTCGATAGTCTGGTCAGACCGAATACATAATAAACAGGCAAAAAATTTGGGGGAGCATACCCATGTATTTCTAAAGCTGCTGCAGCTATGAACCAAAAGACATGTATATTAAAAAAGAATAGTGCGCAAATGCAAAAGAAATAACTACCAAATCTGAAGACAATCCATAAATAAAAATGGGGGTTTGGTCCCACCATATGGCCATATCGTGCTCAAGCCCACTACTGCGTCAAAGTACCCCATTATCAGTGGGTCCTACACTATCCATGAAAAAGAGATGAATCCAGCCATTCTAACCCTTGGAGATAATACTCCTTGCTGGGAAGGATGTGCAAATGCACTACAGGGGACTCCTCCTATATCCAATTGATGGTGGACACTGATTGAGTACAGGTGTGTGTGGGGGGGTGGGGAGGGTTGCTCAACCTCGATAGTCTGGTCAGACCGAATACATAATAAACAGGCAAAAAATTTGGGGGAGCATACCCATGTATTTCTAAAGCTGCTGCAGCTATGAACCAAAAGACATGTATATTAAAAAAGAATAGTGCGCAAATGCAAAAGAAATAACTACCAAATCTGAAGACAATCCATAAATAAAAATGGGGGTTTGGTCCCACCATATGGCCATATCGTGCTCAAGCCCACTACTGCGTCAAAGTACCCCATTATCAGTGGGTCCTACACTATCCATGAAAAAGAGATGAATCCAGCCATTCTAACCCTTGGAGATAATACTCCTTGCTGGGAAGGATGTGCAAATGCACTACAGGGGACTCCTCCTATATCCAATTGATGGTGGACACTGATTGAGTACAGGTGTGTGTGGGGGGGTGGGGAGGGTTGCTCAACCTCGATAGTCTGGTCAGACCGAATACATAATAAACAGGCAAAAAATTTGGGGGAGCATACCCATGTATTTCTAAAGCTGCTGCAGCTATGAACCAAAAGACATGTATATTAAAAAAGAATAGTGCGCAAATGCAAAAGAAATAACTACCAAATCTGAAGACAATCCATAAATAAAAATGGGGGTTTGGTCCCACCATATGGCCATATCGTGCTCAAGCCCACTACTGCGTCAAAGTACCCCATTATCAGTGGGTCCTACACTATCCATGAAAAAGAGATGAATCCAGCCATTCTAACCCTTGGAGATAATACTCCTTGCTGGGAAGGATGTGCAAATGCACTACAGGGGACTCCTCCTATATCCAATTGATGGTGGACACTGATTGAGTACAGGTGTGTGTGGGGGGGTGGGGAGGGTTGCTCAACCTCGATAGTCTGGTCAGACCGAATACATAATAAACAGGCAAAAAATTTGGGGGAGCATACCCATGTATTTCTAAAGCTGCTGCAGCTATGAACCATTTGGGACCAAACCCCCATTTTTATTTATGGATTGTCTTCAGATTTGGTAGTTATTTCTTTTGCATTTGCGCACTATTCTTTTTTAATATACATGTCTTTTGGTTCATAGCTGCAGCAGCTTTAGAAATACATGGGTATGCTCCCCCAAATTTTTTGCCTGTTTATTATGTATTCGGTCTGACCAGACTATCGAGGTTGAGCAACCCTCCCCACCCCCCCACACACACCTGTACTCAATCAGTGTCCACCATCAATTGGATATACGAGGAGTCCCCTGTAGTGCATTTGCACATCCTTCCCAGCAAGGAGTATTATCTCCAAGGGTTAGAATGGCTGGATTCATCTCTTTTTCATGGATAGTGTAGGACCCACTGATAATGGGGTACTTTGACGCAGTAGTGGGCTTGAGCACGATATGGCCATATGGTGGGACCAAACCCCCATTTTTATTTATGGATTGTCTTCAGATTTGGTAGTTATTTCTTTTGCATTTGCGCACTATTCTTTTTTAATATATATGTCTTTTGGTTCATAGCTGCAGCAGCTTTAGAAATACATGGGTATGCTCCCCCAAATTTTTTGCATGTCAGAAGCTATTATTGTCCTCTTACCAAAACCAGACAAGGACCTGACAATGGCTGACTCTTACTGACCAATCTCCCTTCTCACTGTGGATGTCAAACTTTTAGCCAAAATCCTAGCCTCCAGGCTATCGACAGTCATACATAAGATTATACATAGTGATCAATCTGGGATTATCCCCGCTCGCTCTACTGCACTGAACCTCAGGCGCCTTTTTTTAAATCTTCAGGTTCCTATGGATAACCCGGGCAACAGGGCTATATTCTCCTTGGATGCCGCCAAGGCATTCAACAGTGTCGAATGGCCCTACTTGTGGGCGGTGTTGCGTCGCTTTGGGGTTGGTGCCTCCTTTATTGCCTGGGTTAAGGTGTTATACTCTAATCCAATGGTAAGATTGAGAATCATTGGGGAATTGTCTGAACCCTTCCCTCTGTGGAGGGGAACTAGGCAGGGGTGCCCGCTTTCTCCCCTGCATTTGCCATGGTTCTGGAGCCTCTGGCGGCCCGTATTCGTGCCTCCCCTGGGATAGTTGGCTTCAGACGGGGCCCCCATACTGAGGTGATATCACTTTATGCGGATGACACCCTGCTTTACCTGGGCGATACGGCAGGCTCGCTACAGGAAGTTATGTCTCTTATGGATTATTTTGGCTCCCTCTTGGGGTTCTCCATAAATTGGGACAAATCAGTCCTTATGCCCCTGGACCCCCTGACTGCACCCTTACCTGCTTGCGCTTTGTCAGTGAGGGTGGTAGACACGTTTAAATACTTAGGTATCCGAGTATCCCCTGACCCGGCTCGGTACGTAGAACTGAACCTACTGCCGCTGCTGCAGAGATTTTGCCTTAAATGTACGTCCTGGGACAAACTTCCTTTGTCGGTTGCGGGACTAATTAATTTGATTAAGATGGTGTGGGCGCCCCAGCTCCTGTATGTCCTTCATAATGCCCCTATTTGGATACCTAGGAGATGGTTTTTCCATGTGGAGTTGCAATTCCGTGACTTGATTTGGTGTAAGAAGGTGGCTAGGATTAGGCTCTCTACTCTTCAGATGGGAAAGGATAGTGGCAGGCTGGCGGTACCTAACCCTAGGATTTATTTTCTAGCCTCACAATTACAACACCTGGGAGGATGGGCAGCTCCTGACCTGACTGAACCCATTAGAGCCCTGCTGGTCCCCCCTAACTCCCCACATACAGCGTTTGTTTATTTGGAGGCAGGATTTACGCACCTACCGGTCGGGTCCCCGACGGTCAAACTACTTAAACTACTATGGCGCCATGTCAAAGGACTGGTAAAGATACAGGGTTTTTTTTTTCTAAGCCTCCTACTTGGCGAAACTCCAATTATTGCGAGTTACTCAAACTGGAGGGAGCGGACATCTGGGAATCCCTAGGTGTGAGCTTCATGACACAGTTGTTCAGGGCAGATGCAATTAGGTCTTTCCAGGACTTACAGCAGGAATTTGGGATTCCAAGACAACACTTTTTCACATACTTGCAACTACGACATGCCATTTCCTCCCAGGCCAGGACTTCCACACTCAAATTGACTGACCATAGATTGATGAAGGAGGTTTTTCAGAAATTTGACAGGAAGGGTATGATCTCCAATACTTACGCTGTCTTTTTGGGTTCCATGCAGGACCCAGCTAGCCTAGAACGGGCTGAGAGGGAGACCTGGGACCTATTGATGGGGAGACGTGGAAACTGTGCCTTTCGGCAGTGCTGATGGTTTCGGTATCGGCCTCGCAGAGGGTGTTCCATTTGTTCCTTTTTCATAGAGCTTATAGGACCTGGTCCAGCTATTTTGATCGGGTCGCAGACACACTCCTTTATGCCTGAAATGTGAGAGAGACCAGGGTACTCTCATTCACATGCTATGGAGATGCCCCAAACTGTTTCGCTATTGGACTATAGTTATTGACACAATCTCCAGAGTGTATAATTTTTAATTACTAAGGGATCCTGTTGTGTGCCTGCTTGGTGCACTGGAGGTAGAGACACTGACCCCGAATGCTTATGTAGCCATTATGCGTTTGCTCTAGGTCGCTCGTAAGCTTATAGCTAGATACAGGATCTCCTCCCATGTACCGAAGGCAGAACAATAGATTGGGCAAGTCAATGCTTTGCTTATCAGAGAAAAGCTGACCTATCAGCATCGTAATGCTCACAAAAAATGTTCTTCCCTCTGGCAACCATGGTTGGATGACCCCTCCCTGGCTGCACACCAGTTAGTTATGAATAAGCTTCTGGAGGGCTGAGGTGTGGAGGGTCTGATACTCTGTTCTCCTCTACTGTTCCCAGTGGAATGCCCCCCCATCCCTCCTCCCCCCTCCTACCCCTTTCTTTTTTCCCCCTATGACCCTTTCCTCTACATATCTTTTGAGGTTCTCCAAAGCTGCTCTCCTTTTTGACGATAAGTTTGTTCATCTGATCTGTTTTGAAGACTCCTGGGCATTGTTACTTCCTAGTCTTTACCCTGCACTACAGCTTATTGATTTTGTATATTGACGACACTTTATACTACTGTGCTTGGTTTTTCTTTGTATTTTTCTCATTGTACCAATTTTATGTGATATGTTTATGGCATAGTTGTGCGATGATTGTACAATGATTTTCTTATGCTCAATTAAGATTTATTTTTCTTGAAAAAAAAAAAAAAACCATGCAGTAACACACTGAAACATACTGCGTTAAACGGGCAGTAACGCACTGAAATAGACTGCGTTAAACATGCAGTAATGAACTGAAATCTATTGCATTAAACATGCAGTAACCCACTGAAACATACTGCATTAAATGTGCAGTAACGCACAGATGTATACTGTGTTAAATGTGCACTAACACACTAAAATATACTGCTTTAAAAGTGCAGTGCATACTGAAGCAATTACCAAGTTCAGGTTAATTGGCCCTTCCTAATTTTTGCCAATATTTTTTACCTGGCCAGCTTTCAGACGCCCATAAACAAAAACAAATGATAAAACAAAACCATACAATCCCATATACACAATCCTATACTCACAGTTGATCCAGAGGAAGGCGAAAAACCCCAGTAAAGCATGATTCAATTTACTACAGCAGGGGAAAAAATTCCTTCCTGATCCCCTGAGAGGCAATCAGATATTCTCTGGATCAACCTTACCTATACCTGTACTTTCATACCACTAGAATCACTCTGTCACAAGGTTAGAAACTCTTTTGCGATCTGAGTTCTTGTCCAAATCACATTCAAATATATACAAAGCTTTACACCATCCTGCCCATCCGACATTACTCAAATTTAGAGAGAAATGGTTCTGAGATCTTGTGTCGCTGGGCAATGAGGACTGGAAAGTTGTCTGGGACTACCATTTTAGAAATTGATCTTGGCCAGGGACAGGCTCTTACAATTTAAATAGTTAATTGGAGTTAACTGATGCATTTGAGGCTAAGGCAGGCAATATATAATGCAAAAATCCTGCTTGATTACTTATCAACACAATCTGTGTTGATAGGGGAATCCCTCCCGCAGCACTGTTGTGTTCTGCCAGTGGAGAACCTTCCCCACCAGCAGAATGCAATGATCACTGCTGGTAACTATAACCGCCATCAGCGATCAGGGGAAAAAAATAACAAAATACAGGTGCGTTGTACTAAAGGCAATTGATGGATTGAGTACAAGCAGCCTGCCCATACAGATCGAAATTAGTTTGGTTCCTGCTAATCAGGCTGAATTTTCATCCGTTTATGTCTGCCTTTTTTTTTACAGAAACTTATTTCAAGGTTTTAAAAACAAAAGGTAGATATAAAGGAGTGATACAGCAGAGCAGAACAGTTGACATGGATGGTATACAGTTCAGTGATACAGAAGCATAGGTATAATTCAATACAGAGACAAAATACAACTGTTAAATCAGTAGGATTTGTATATTAGCAAATAAGAGAAAGGAATAGCATGAGGAGGGTCTTTGGCCAGCTTTAGTGAGCTCTGCATTAATTACTCAGCTGGAGGTGCTCTTCTGCCTCTGCAGGTTTCATACATATCTTTTGGTCCTGCACTGCGATTACAGGCTACTGGACTCAAATTCTGCAATACATTACCGACCTAACCAGTATTGTAGTCCCCTTGGATACTGGGGTGTGTCTCTTGGGTTTAGTGGAGCCACTGGCCAACAGAAACGCAACAACCTGCACTCTGTTTGGCCATTGGTCTGGCTTGGCTATTTTATGTGGCATAAAAGCTAATGTTCTCCAGTGGAAAGCTACAACCCCCCCCCCCCCGGCTTACTTTGGATAGATGGAAGTTACTGGGTAACTCACACTTTATAAAGTTTTGAAGCACCCTCCTAGGTAGGTGCTCGATGAGAGTATAGTTTTAGGGTCTTTCTACTTACCAGGTAGATTGCACGGTAAATGTATAGTGCTCTCTGCCTACCAGGGGGCAGGATCTATTGGCAGGGTCTGCTCATGGTGCTCAGGGGCAGCTCAGCTTGTCTGAATGTTTCACACTGGTCCAATAGGGAGGAATATTGGACAGTGGGGGAAAACCTGACAAGTGTGGGGGCAGGCATTGTTACAGGCCTGTGATTGGCAGAGGGAAGTGCCTTGGTGCATGTTGGGTGACTGTATAAATGCAAGAGAAGATGTGCTCAGGGTCTTCAGGAGAAGAGCGGGAACCCCGAGGGAGGGGGCAGCTGCCCTTCCTCTGTAGAAGCTGCCATGCGGCCTTGGATAGTGGACCTGAGGGCCTGAAAGTCAAATAGGAGCTGAAACCATATGTTCTGCAGAGCTGACTAAAAGGGAGACACTGGAAAGGATATGATTATGCCTACAAAGAGTCAGTGGACGGGTGTCAGTCAAGGGGATGCTAGAGAGTGTCCTGAAGATAATGTAGTAGCATCAAGTCTGCTGCAAAAGAGCAAAAAGACTTAAAGCGGAGTTCCACCTAAAAAAAAATAAAAAATACATAAAAATACCCCCGGGACAGTCAGGGCTAGTGCATTCCACAATCCTCTGAACTATCCCGGGTTGCACTTACCTGCAGGAAGAAATACTTACCTTGAAAATGTCTTCTCCAGCGCTGCCATCTCAGGTGTGGGCAGCTTGAAGCCAGCGCGATCCTCTTCTGTGTCCTCTTCCGTCCTCTTCCGTCCCACGATGCACTGCGCCGGCCCCGCCGTCGCTTCCGGGGCTGCAGCGTCATCCCTGCGCAGCTTCTGGGCATGCCCAGAAGCTGTTTTGCAAGGTATGATGGTGTTCCGTAACGGCGCCTGAACTGGTACTGATGTCGGGCCGGTGCAGGCGCATTGATTCCTGGGAGTGATGACGTTCAGCTCCCAGGAATCATTGCAAGCCAGGAAGTGACGACGGGCCGTGGCCACCGAGGGGAGGAAGAGGAAGTAAGGTGAGTATACTTTCTTCTAAAATAAGGTAAGTAAAAAAATACATTGCGATTATCCATTTGTGTTTCAGGTGACCCGGACCAAGAAGATAAACAGAACTTAAATTTTAGGGTGGAACTCTACTTTAATTCTTCCATACAAGTGGCAGTATGGTCAAAGCAGTATGTCTGTCAGTGTCCACAAATAATCCGATGAGGTCAAGTTAGAGTTGTCCTTATCTGCAGTGAATAGTTCAGTTGGAGTATCCCACTATTCCCTTCTCCCATCCAAGTTCCAACAATAAATACAAAACCAAATACCTTGGACTGCTTATTGAGTACGGACCGACCTGTAATGAGGATGGATGTGTGAAAAATCCCCTTGTAACTATCTGCAAGGTAACCAGGGGAGGCCCAAGAAGTCATCACACAGCAAGCCCTACGGGGACAGTGTTAGTAACTCTATTTCCCTACACTGTTACTATCCCCTTTACTGCTTTTTATTTAATTACCTTAATTGCTGGCATTTTCCAGTTCCTCCACACCCAGATATATACAAGGCCTTAGAAGCAACGCACTTAGACCCAAACACTGTGTGTTATAAAAGCATTATTTGTTTATTTCCAGGTATCATACTGTATTATATGTTATACAAAATAGGATATGACATGAGACTCTCCACCTATGGTTTACTACCATACAAGGAAGGGCTCCCTTTTACCTAGGGTGTGTTCGGCGACCATAAGAGCATATTCTTCAACTTAAGCCGTTTCTTCTACCTATACATGTCATCTTTAGTTATACAAAAACAACTCACTTTTACAGTTAAGTAAATGTTCTGAGCTGCAATCCTATAATATTCAATCATAAAGAAGTTCTCCAGACTGAGTTTCATAAAGCATTGTAAATAATTCAAGGGGTATTTACAAGACAGATTCTTTCAGACAATGCTACAGCTGCATATAGCTACAGGGGATGTCCTAAGTTTTAAAAAAAATTGGTCCCCGTGGCTGGTGACCTTAGAATTAGCTGTCCTGACTTAAGATCCTCTTTTAGTGAGGGAAAGCGCCCTTCAAATGTCACTGTAATTGGTAATCCAGGAACTCATTCTAAGGTTTCTTTCAGATCCCAATAGCTATCTTTTTCTGTGACATTCCCTCACGCTATTGCATGCGGTTTCTTGCCTTCTGTCTGTACCAAGGGCTGATTTTGTTTATGGATTCTGTGTACCACTTCAGCTGGCCTCAGGCTCTCAGAGTTGTCTTGTTGTTATGCTACCTATGGTTGTCATGCACGATTAAATGTGGTGGATTAGGGAGTGAAGCACAGTTAGTGTCATTGTTTTATACTTTTTGTACTTTTTTGTACAACTTTGTATTAACCTCAAAATTCAATAAAAAGAATTTTAAAAAAATATCAGAGATTGGGAACTGAACATGAAGGCTCACTGACACCTCACAGTGTCTGTACATGACCAAATATAAATGCAGATAGACAACAGAATGCAGGTGTGCAGATAGAGGGCGCTTTCAGAGCTGAATAAAAGTGTGCCGATAAAGGTCTCTCTTGGTAAGGGATACAGGGGTGCAGATAGTGCACACTCTCAGTGCAGTATACAGGGGTGCAGCTAAAGGGCGCTGTCAGTGCAGGATACTGGTGTGCAGATAGAAGGCGCTGTCAGTGCAGGATATAGGTGTGCAGATAGAGGGCGCTGTCAGTACAGGATATAGGTGTGCAGATAGAGGGCGCTGTCAGCGCAGGATAGAAGTGTGCCCATAGAGGGCTCTGTCAGATAGAGGGTGCTCTCAGTGTAGAATACAGGTGTGCAGACAGAGAGCGCTATCAGTGCACGATACAGGTGTGCAGATAGAGGGCACACTCAGTGATAGAGGGTCCTGTCAGTCCAGAATGCAGGTATGCACATAGAGGGTGTTGTCAGAGCAGAATGCAGGTGTGTAGATAGAGGATGCTGTTACTGAAAGATACAGATGTGCAAATGGAAAGCGCTCTCAGTGTAGGATACAGGTATGCAGATAGAGGGCGCTGTTAGTGCAGGATATAGGTGTGCAGATAGAGGGCGCTGTCAGTTCAGGATACAGGTGTGCAGATAGCGAGCACTCTGAGTGCAAGATATAGCTGTGCAGATAGAGGACGCTCTCAGTGTACAATATAGGTGTGCAGATAGAGAGCACTCTTAGTGCAAGAAATAGCTGTGCAGAAAGAGGGCGCTCTCAGTGCAGGATACAGGTGTGCTGATAGAGAGTGCTGTCAGTATAGGATCTAAGTGTGCAGATAGAGCGAGCTCTCAGTGCAGTATACAGGTGTGCAGATAGAGAGCGCTGTCAGTGCAGGATACTGGTGTGCAGATAGAGAGCGCTGTCAGTGCAGGATACTGGTGTGCAGATAGAGGGTGCTGTCAGTGCAGGATATAGGTGTGCAGATAGAGGGCGCTGTCAGTGCAGGATACAGGTGTGCAGATAGCGAGCACTCTCAGTGCAAGAAATAGCTGTGCAGATAGAGGGCACTCTCAGTGCAGGATACAGGTGTGCAGATAGCGAGCACTCTTAGTGCAAAAAATAGCTTTGCAGAAAGAGGGCGCTCTCAGTGCAGGATACAGGTGTGCTGATAGAGAGTGCTGTCAGTGCAAGATATAGGTGTGCAGATAGAAGGCGCTGTCAGTGCAGGATATAGGTGTGCAGATAAAGAGTGCTGTCAGTGCAGGATATAGATGTGCAGATAGAGGGTGCTGTCAGTGCAGGATATAGGTGTGCAGATAGAGGGGGCTGTCAGTGCAGGATATAGGTGTGCAGATAGAGGGCGCTGTCAGTGCAGGATATAGGTGTGCAGATAGAGGGCGCTGTCAGTGCAGGATATAGGTGTGAAGATAGAGGGCGCTGTCAGTGTAGGATATAGGTGTGCAGATAGAGGGCGCTGTCAGTGCAGGATATAGGTGTGTAGATAGAGGGTGCTGTCAGTGCAGGATATAGGTGTGCAGATAGAGGGGGCTGTCAGTGCAGGATACTGGTGTGCAGATAGAGGGCGCTGTCAGTGCAGGATATAGGTGTGCAGATAGAGGGCGCTGTCAGTGCAGGATATAGGTGTGCAGATAGAGGGTGCTGTCAGTGCAGGATATAGGTGTGCAGATAGAGGGCGCTGTCAGTGCAGGATACAGGTGTGCAGATAGCGAGCGCTGTCAGTGCAGGATATAGGTGTGCAGATAGAGAGCGCTGTCAGTGCAGGATATAGGTGTGCAGATAGAGGGCGCTGTCAGTGCAGGATATAGGTGTGCAGATAGAGGGCGCTGTCAGTGCAGGATATAGGTGTGAAGATAGAGGGCGCTGTCAGTGCAGGATATAGGTGTGCAGCTAAAGGGCGCTGTCAGTGCAGGATACTGGTGTGCAGATAGAAGGCGCTGTCAGTGCAGGATATAGGTGTGCAGATAGAGGGCGCTGTCAGTTCAGGATACAGGTGTGCAGATAGCGAGCACTCTGAGTGCAAGATATAGCTGTGCAGATAGAGGACGCTCTCAGTGTACAATATAGGTGTGCAGATAGAGAGCACTCTTAGTGCAAGAAATAGCTGTGCAGAAAGAGGGCGCTCTCAGTGCAGAATACAGGTGTGCTGATAGAGAGTGCTGTCAGTGCAAGATATAGGTGTGCAAAAAGGGTGTGCTGTCAGTGCAGGATATAGGTGTGTAGATAGAGGGTGCTGTCAGTGCAGGATATAGGTGTGCAGATAGAGGGTGCTGTCAGTGCAGGATATAGGTGTGCAGATAGAGGGTGCTGTCAGTGCAGGATATAGGTGTGCAGATAGAGGGCACACTCAGTGCAGGATACAGGTGTGCTGATAGAGAGTGCTGTCAGTATAGTATCTAAGTGTGCAGATAGAGCGAGCTCTCAGTGCAGTATACAGGTGTGCAGATAAAGGACGCTGTCAGTGCAGGATACTGGTGTGCAGATAGAGAGCGCTGTCAGTGCAGGATACTGGTGTGCAGATAGAAAGCGCTGTCAGTGCAGGATACTGGTGTGCAGATAGAGGGTGCTGTCAGTGCAGGATATAGGTGTGCAGATAGAGGGCGCTGTCAGTGCAGGATACAGGTGTGCAGATAGCGAGCACTCTCAGTGCAAGAAATTGCTGTGCAGATAGAGGGCACTCTCAGTGCAGGATATAGGTGTGCAGATAGCGAGCACTCTTAGTGCAAAAAATAGCTGTGCAGAAAGAGGGCGCTCTCAGTGCAGGATACAGGTGTGCTGATAGAGAGTGCTGTCAGTGCAAGATATAGGTGTGCAGATAGAAGGCGCTGTCAGTGCAGGATATAGGTGTGCAGATAAAGAGTGCTGTCAGTGCAGGATATAGATGTGCAGATAGAGGGTGCTGTCAGTGCAGGATATAGGTGTGCAGATAGAGGGCGCTGTCAGTGCAGGATATAGGTGTGCAGATAGAGGGGGCTGTCAGTGCAGGATATAGGTGTGCAGATAGAGGGCGCTGTCAGTGCAGGATATAGGTGTGCAGATAGAGGGTGCTGTCAGTGCAGGATATAGGTGTGAAGATAGAGGGCGCTGTCAGTGCAGGATATAGGTGTGCAGATAGAGGGCGCTGTCAGTGCAGGATATAGGTGTGTAGATAGAGGGTGCTGTCAGTGCAGGATATAGGTGTGCAGATAGAGGGGGCTGTCAGTGCAGGATACTGGTGTGCAGATAGAGGGCGCTGTCAGTGCAGGATATAGGTGTGCAGATAGAGGGCACTGTCAGTGCAGGATATAGGTGTGCAGATAGAGGGCGCTGTCAGTGCAGGAAATAGGTGTGCAGATAGAGGGAGCTGTCAGTGCAGGATATAGGTGTGCAGATAGAGGGCGCTGTCAGTGCAGGATATAGGTGTGCAGATAGAGAGCACTGTCATTGCAGGATACTGGTGTGCAGATAGAGGGTGCTGTCAGTGCAGGATATAGGTGTGCAGATAGAGGGCGCTCTCAGTGCAGGATACAGGTGTGCAGCTAGCGAGCACTCTCAGTGCAAAAAATAGCTGTGCAGAAAGAGGGCGCTCTTAGTGCAGGAGACAGGTGTGCTGATAGAGAGCGCTGTCAGTGCAGGATATAGGTGTGCAGATAGAGGGCGCTGTCAGTGCAGGATATAGGTGTACAGATAGAGGACGCTGTCAGTGCAGGATACAGGTGTGCAGATAGAGGGTGCTGTCAGTGCAGGATATAGGTGTGCAGATAGAGGGTGCTGTCAGTGCAGGATATAGGTGTGCAGATAGAGGGTGCTGTCAGTGCAGGATATAGGTGTGCAGATAGAGGGTGCTGTCAGTGCAGGATATAAGTGTGCAGATAGGGGGCGCTCTCAGTGCAGGATACAGGTGTGCTGATAGAGAGTGCTGTCAGTGCAGGATATAGGTGTGCAGATAGAGGGTGCTGTCAGTGCAGTTTGAGAACTCTGCTAGTGTTGTATATCAGATCAAGGGTGCAGGGTGCTGTCTGTACAGCAGAGGGCGCTGTCATTGTAGGATTTTGGTCGGCTGGCAGAGGGCGCTGTCAGCACTGTATATGAAGCAATGGGCAGTATGTGTTATATGTGTGTGATATATATGTTACATATACTGTATATAATGTATAGATATATTTATATACAGTTTATATACAGTATAGGATTCATGAATTGTTACTGTACAAGTGTTGTTACATGTTAAAATTATTGCTTTTCATACGTGTCTCAAATTGTGTATAGATTAGATAACATATCATATGTATAGTATGCTCTCAGCATGGCTGATAAGTGTACTATATGAAGAGCATGTTTGGTATGTATGTTGTTTGTAGGCAGCTGTGCCATAATTGTATAGAATTATTATTATGTCATATTATAAGGGTCATTATAATCATTCTTTACATGTTAATGTTCTATATAACGTTTACATATGTAACATATAAGAGGGGATGTCACATGTGTTGATAACTGTCATGTTTTTGTCTGGAAGCGCCAATTCATGCGAAAATAACCACAGTCACATGATGATAATTATCACCCAATAATAAAGGATCATGCCACATATATGTAATGTACAGGCAGTCCTCAGACATAGTCATACAGTACATGTGATGCATTGTATGGGGGACACCCCCAGTTCAAGATCCCCCATCTGCTGCCTGTCCAGCTTCCTGCCGGCTCTGCATTCTCACAACTCCAAATAAGTGGAGAGAGGAGACTGAGAGGAGCAGCAGCAACTGATCTCAGCGGCTAAAAATACTTCCAGCTAGAGCTTGGAACGTCTTCCAGAGACCCCCAGAGATTGACCCCCACCTGGAGATTCCCTCTGTCCTGTGTGTATGTGAAGACCACCCTATCTGTATTACAGCCGGCAATCCAGAGCTCAGTGTGTGATAGAGACCCCTGGATACTGACCCCCACCTGGAGGCCTCCGAAAGGTAAAACCGAGGAGATCTAAATCTGGATGGATTGCAGTATGTGTGCAGATTGGAGACCCTCAGGATTAAGGATTATAGATTGCAGTATGTGTGCAGATTGGAGACCCTCAGGATTAAGGATTATAGATTGCAGTATGTGTGCAGATTGGAGACCCTCAGGGTTAAGGATTATAGATTGCAATATGTGTGTAGATTGGAGACCCTCAGGATTAAGGATTATAGATTGCAATATGTGTGTAGATTGGAGACCCTCAGGATTAAGGATTATAGATTGCAGTATGTGTGCAGATTGGAGACCCTCAGGGTTAAGGATTATAGATTGCAATATGTGTGTAGATTGGAGACCCTCAGGATTAAGGATTATAGATTGCAATATGTGTGCAGATTGGAGACCCTCAGGATTAAGGATTATAGATTGCAGTATGTGTATAGATTGGAGACCCTCAGGATTAAGGATTATAGATTGAAGTATGTGTGTAGATTGGAGACCCTCATGATTAAGGATTATAGATTGCAGTATGTGTATAGATTGGAGACCCTCAGGGTTAAGGATTATAGATTGCTGTATGTGTGTAGATTGGAGACCCTCAGGGTTAAGGATTATAGATTGCTGTATGTGTGCAGATTGGAGACCCTCAGGATTAAGGATTATAGATTGCAGTATGTGTGTAGATTGGAGACCCTCAGGGTTAAGGATTATAGATTGCTGTATGTGTGCAGATTGGAGACCCTCAGGATTAAGGATTATAGATTGCAGTATGTGTGTAGATTGGATACCCTCAGGATTAAGGATTATATATTGCAGTATGTGTGTAGATTGGAGACCCTCAGGGTTAAGGATTATAGATTGCAATATGTGTGTAGATTGGAGACCCTCAGGATTAAGGATTATAGATTGCAATATGTGTGTAGATTGGAGACCCTCAGGATTAAGGATTATAGATTGCAATATGTGTGTAGATTGGAGACCCCAGGAGTGCCAGAATATGGATTGCAGTATGTGTGTAGATTAGTAATCCCCAGGAATTAGGGATTAGAGATTGGAGTATGTGTGAAGATTAGAAACCCGCAGAAATTAGGAATTATAGATTGCTGTATGTGTGTAGATTAGAAACCCGCAGAAATTAAGGATTATATATTGCAGTCTGTAGATTAGTAACCCCCAGGAATGAAGGATTATGGATTGCAGTATGTCTGTAGATTAGTAACCCCCAGGAATTAATGATTATAGATTGCAGTATGTCTGTAGATTAGTAACCCCCAGGAATGAAGGATTATGGATTGCAGTATGTCTGTAGATTAGTAACCCCCAGGAATGAAGGATTATGGATTGCAGTATGTCTGTAGATTAGTAACCCCCAGGAATTAATGATTATGGATTGCAGTATGTGTGTAGATTAATAACCCCCAGGAATTAATGATTATAGATTGCAGTATGTGTGATGATTAGAAACCCGCAGAAATGAAGGATTATAGGTTTCAGTATGTGTGTAGATTGGAGACCCCACGAGTGGCAGATTATGAATTGCAGTATGTATAGATTAGTAACCCCCAGGAATTAATGATTATAGATTACAGTATGTGTGTAGTTTGGAGACCCCCATGGCTTTCTGAGTGTCACAGCTTCTTGGCGGAGATACCCAGTCCGGGTGTCCTGTTCTGTCACACAGAGTAAAGATTGCAGAATGTGTGTAAATTAGAAATGCCAGGAATGCCGGATTATGGATCGCAGTATGTGTGTAGATTGGAGATCCCAAGAGTGCCCGATTATAGATTGCAGTATGTGTGTAGGTTGGGGATCACAGGAGTTCTTAATTATAGATTGCAGTATGTGTGTATAATGGAGATCCCCGTGGCTGCCAGAGTGTAGATTGCAATATGTGTGTAGATTGTAGACCCCAATGACTTCCAGAGTATAGATAGCAGTATGTGTAGTTTGATGACCCTCAGTAGACCCAGGTTATAGAGTGCAGTATGTATGTGTGTAGATCAGAGCCTCCCAGTAGTGTATGGGGGTGTATACAGTTACAGTAGTGTATATAGTTACAGTATGTGTGTAGGTTGAAGACTCCCAGCAGTACAGGTTATACATTGTGGATTGTGTAGATGATGGCTCCCAGAAGTTCTCGATTATAAAATGCAGTATGTGTGTAGATTCCAGGCCCCTGGATTCCAGATTATAGATTGCAGTATGTGTGTAGATTCCAGGCCCCTGGACTTCCAGATTATAGATTGCAGTATGTGTGTAGATTGCGGGCCCCCAGGACTTCCAGATTATAGATTGCAGTATGTGTGTAGATTGCGGGCCCCCAGGACTTCCAGATTATAGATTGCAGTATGTGTGTAGATTCCAGGCCCCTGGATTCCAGATTATAGATTGCAGTATGTGTGTAGATTCCAGGCCCCTGGACTTCCAGATTATAGATTGCAGTATGTGTGTAGATTGCGGGCCCCCAGGACTTCCAGATTATAGATTGCAGTATGTGTGTAGATTGCGGGCCCCTGGACTTCCATATTATAGATTGCAGTATGTGTGTAGATTGCGGGCCCCCAGGACTTCCAGATTATAGATTGCAGTATGTGTGTATATTCCAGGCCCCTGGATTTCCAGATTATAGATTGCAGTATGTACAGTATGTCGATTGTGGGCCCCTGGACTTCCAGATTATAGATTGCAGTATGTGTGTAGATTACGGGCCCCCAGGACTTCCAGATTATAGATTGCAGTATGTGTGTAGATTCCAGGCCCCTGAACTTCCAGATTATAGATTGCAGTGTGTGTGTAGATTGTGGGCCCCCAGGACTTCCAGATTATAGATTGCAGTGTGTGTGTAAATTGTGGGCCCCCAGGGCTTCCAGATTATAGATTGCAGTATGTGTGTAGATTCCAGGCCCCTGAACTTCCAGATTATAGATTGCAGTATGTGTGTAGATTCCAGGCCCCCAGGACTTCCAGATTATAGATTGCAGTATGTGTGTAGATTGCGGACCCCCAGGACTTCCAGATTATAGATTGCAGTATGTGTGTAGATTCCAGACCCCTGGACTTCCAGATTATAGATTACAGTATGTGTGTAGATTGCGGGCCCCTGGACTTCCAGATTATAGATTGCAGTATGTGTGTAGATTGGGGGCCCCTGGACTTCCAGATTATAGATTGCAGTATGTGTGTAGATTGCGGGCCCCTGGACTTCCAGATTATAGATTGCAGTATGTGTGTAGATTGGGGGCCCCCATAAATTCCAGATTATAAATTGCAGTATGTGTGTAGATTGCGGGCCCCCAGGACTTCCAGATTATAGATTGCAGTATGTGTGTAGATTGCGGGCCCCCAGGACTTCCAGATTATAGATTGCAGTATGTGTGTAGATTGCGGGCCCCCAGGACTTCCAGATTATAGATTGCAGTATGTGTGTAGATTGCGGGCCCCCAGGACTTCCAGATTATAGATTGCAGTATGTGTGTAGATTGCGGGCCCCCAGGATTTACAGATTATAGATTGCAGTATGTGAGTAGATTGCAGGCCCCCAGGACTTCCAGATTATAGATTGCAGTATGTGTGTAGATGCGGGCCCCTGAACTTCCAGATTATAGATTGCAGTATGTGTGTAGATTGCGGGCCCCCAGGACTTCCAGATTATAGATTGCAGTATGTGTGTAGACTGTGGGCCCAAAGGACTTCCAGATTATAGATTGCAATATGTGTGTAGATTGCAGGCCCCCAGGACTTCCAGATTATAGATTGCAGTATGTGTGCAGACTGACCCCAAAGACTTCCAGATTATAGATTGCAGTATGTGTGTAGATTGCGGTGCCCCCAGGACTTCCAGATTATAGATTACAGTATGTGTGTAGATTGAGGACCCCCAGGACTTCCAGATTATAGATTGCAGTATGTGTGTAGATTGCGGGCCCCCAGGACTTCCAGATTATAGATTGCAGTATTTGTGTAGATTGCGGGCCCCCAGGACTTCCAGATTATAGATTGCAGTATATGTGTAGATTGTGGGCCCCCAGGGCTTCCAGATTATAAATTGCAGTATGTGTGTAAACTGTGGGCCCCCAGGACTTCCAGATTATAGATTGCAGTATGTGTGTAGATTGTGGGCCCCCAGGACTTCCAGATTATAGATTGCAGTGTGTGTGTAAATTGTGGGCCCCCAGGGCTTCCAGATTATAGATTGCAGTATGTCTGTAGATTGCAGGCCCCCTGGACTTCCAGATTATAGATTGCAGTATGTGTGTAGATTGCGGACCCCCAGAGTGTAGATTGCAATTTGTGTTTAGATTGTAGACCCCCGTGACTTCCAGAGTATAGATTGCAGTATGTGTGTAGATTGCGGGCCCTCAGGGCTTCCATATTATAGATTGCAGTATGTGTGTAGATTGCGGGCCCCCAGGACTTCCAGAGTATAGATTGCAGTATGTGTGTAGATTGCGGGCCCCCAGGACTTCTAGATTATAGATTGCAGTATGTGTGTAGATTGCGGGCCCCCAGGGCTTCCAGATTATAGATTGCAGTATGTGTGTAGATTGCGGGCCCCCAGGACTTCCAGATTATAGATTGCAGTATGTGTGTACATTGCGGGCCCCCAGGGCTTCCAGATTATAGATTACAGTATGTGTGTAAATTGTGGGCCCCCAGGACTTCCAGATTATAGATTGCAGTATGTGTGTAGATTGTGGGCCCCCAGGGTTTCCAGATTATAAATTACAGTATGTGTGTAGATTGCGGGCCCCCAGGACTTCCAGATTATAGATTGCAGTATATGTGTAGATTGTGGGCCCCCAGGGCTTCCAGATTATAAATTACAGTATGTGTGTAGATTGCGGGCCCCCAGGACTTCCAGATTATAGATTACAGTATGTGTGTAGATTGCAGGCCCCCAGGACTTCCAAATTATAGATTGCAATGTGTGTGTAGAATGCATGCTCCCAGGACTTCTAGATTATAGATTGCAGTATGTGTGTAGACTGTGGGCCCCCAGGACTTCCAGATTATAGATTGCAGTACGTGTGTAGATTGCGGGCCCCCAGGACTTCCAGATTATAGATTGCAGTATGTGTTTAAATTGCGGACCCCCAGGACTTCTAGAATATAGATTGCAGTATGTGTGTAGATTGTGGGCCCCCAGGACTTCCAGATTATAGATTGCAGTATGTGTGTAAATTGCGGACCCCCAGGACTTCCAGATTATAGATTGCAGTATGTGTGTAGATTGCGGGCCCCCAGGACTTCCAGATTATAGATTGCAGTATGTGTGTAGATTGTGGGCCCCCAGGACTTCCAGATTATAGATTGCAGTATGTGTGTAGATTGTGGGCCCCCAGGACTTCCAGATAGTAGATTGCAGTGTGTGTGTTGATTGGGGACCCCTATGGCTTTCAGATTATAGATTGCAGTATATGTGTAGATTGCGGGCCCCTAGGGCTTCCAGATTATATATTGCAGTATGTGTGTAGATTGCAGGCCCCCAGGACTTCCAAATTATAGATTGCAATGTGTGTGTAGAATGCATGCTCCCAGGACTTCTAGATTATAGATTGCAGGACGTGTGTAGATTGCGGGCCCCCGGGACTTCCAGATTATAGATTGCAGTATGTGTGTAAATTGCGGACCCCCAGAACTTCTAGAATATAGATTGCAGTATGTGTGTAGGTTGTGGGCCCCCAGGACTTCCAGATTATAGATTGCAGTATGTGTGTAAATTGCGGACCCCCAGGATTTACTGATTATAAATTGCAGTATGTGTGTAGATTGTGGGCCCCCAGGACTTCCAGATTATAGATTGCAGTATGTGTGTAGATTGTGGGCCCCCAGGACTTCCAGATATTAGATTGCAGTGTGTGTGTTGATTGGGGACCCCTATGGCTTTCAGATTATAGATTGCAGTATGTGTGTAGATTGCGGGCCCCCAGGGCTTCCAGATTATATATTGCAGTATGTGTGTAGATTGCGGGCCCCCAGGACTTCCAGATTATATATTGCAGTATGTGTGTAGATTGCAGGCCCCCAGGACTTCCAAATTATAGATTGCAATGTGTGTGTAGAATGCATGCTCCCAGGACTTCTAGATTATAGATTGCAGTATGTGTGTAGACTGCGGGCCCCCAGGACTTCCAGATTATAGATTGCAGTATGTGTGTAGACTGCGGGCCCCCAGGACTTCCAGATTATAGATTGCAGTATGTGTGTAGATTGTGGGCCCCCAGGACTTCCAGAGTATAGGTTGCAGTGTGTGTGTTGATTGGGGACCCCTATGGCTTTCAGATTATAGATTGCAGTATGTGTGTAGATTGCGGGCCCCCAGGGCTTCCAGATTATATATTGCAGTATGTGTGTAGATTGTGGGCCCCCAGGACTTCCAGATTATAGATTGCAGGGTGTGTGTTGATTGGGGACCCCAGGTTTTCTAGATTATAGATTGCAGTATGTGTGTAGATTGGGGACCCCCAGGACTTCTAGATTATAGATTGCAGTATGTGTGTAGATTGCGGCGGGCCCCCAGGACTTCCAGAATATAGATTGCAGTATGTGTGTAGATTGGGGACCCCCAGGACTTCTAGATTATAGATTACAGTATGTGTGTAGATTGCGGCGGGCCCCCAGGACTTCCAGATTATAGATTGCAGTATGTGTGTTAATATCTTTCCACCCTTATCTGTCTGTTTTCATCTTCCCCACTAATACTCAGCTCAGAATTTTTTGGGAGCTCTGACTGGTGAACAAATCTGAAGTTTAATTGACAGATCAGTCATGCAATCTTCCTTGTGCTCTTTATGTTACCCTCCAGGCCAATCCACTAACAGAATGTAGCTGACATGTTACACCACACCTTCTCTTTTACAATTGATTATGGTTAGTGTAAGATTGTGGCTGGGTACACACAGGCATTCTTGTCAGGCAGTCAATGTTCATCAGCGGACCACAGCATAGAAGCCTCTACTGCTAAAACCTGCGAAAGCGTCCTGCATTTTCTAATTCTTAACTGTTTTTAGACACTGCTGACAGTGGACAAATCCTTCTGTGAACTAAATGGACAATCCGGTAAATGATTATTAAAATCATTGTAAAGTCTCATTTTTTTTCTATTAAAATAACAAATATGTTATACTTTCCTGCTCTATGCAGTTGATTTTGCACAGAGCAACCCAGATCCTTCTCTTCTCGGGTCCCTCTTCGGCTCTCCTGGCCTCTCCCTCCTGTTGAGTGCTTGCTGTGGGGGCACCCGAGCCGAGTCACAACTCCCTGTATCCATTCAAACACAGAGCTGCTGTTCGGAACTGCCCCCCTCTCTCTCTCCTGATTGGCTCACTAAGTTTAATTGACAGCAGCAGGAGCCAATGGTGCTGCTGCTGTGTCTCAGCCAATCAGGAGAGTGGAAATTGCTAGATAGAGAGGGGGCTCAGGTAAGTATTAGGGGGCTGAGGGAGGCTGCTGCACACAGAAGGCGTTTTATCCTAATGCATAGAATGCATTAAGATAAAAAAAATCTTCTGACTTAACAACCCCTTTAACCACTTGCCGACCGCCGCACGACTATCTACGGCGGCGGTCAGCCCCTCACAGGCAAAGTGACGTAGGGCTACGTCACTAGCTTGTGAGGGTCAAGGGAGCGAGCGCGCGCCGCCGGAGGCGCGCTCCCGCTCCCGCGTGGTCACGGACCCCCCCGCGCATGTGACCGGCGGACCCGATGTCCGCCGGCCACTCTGCGATCGGCGGGGGAGAGGGAGAAAGTCAGGCAGCTTGTGTAAACAAGCTGCCTGTCATATCCCCTCTGTATGAGAGATGATCATATGGATCTACTATGTAGATCCGTTGATCACTCTGCATACAGCTGAAGCCACAGCCAATCACAGTTAGAATCACGCCCCTAGGGACACACACAGCCCCTCCCTCTCAAATAAAGTTAACCCCTTCACTACCAGTGTATTTTTACAGTAACAGTGCATATGTATAGCACTGATTACTGCAGTAATGTCACTGGTAACCCCAAAAGTGTCAAAAATGTCAGTCAAGGGTCCGATCTGTCCGCCGCAATGTCGCAGTACCGCAAAAAAAAGCGCAGATCGCCTTTATTACGCGTTAAAAAAAAAACAACAAAAATGACAAAAATCTTTCCCTTAGTTAGTAAACGCAATAACTTTTGCGCAAACCAATCAAAATACGCTTTTTGCAATTTTTTTTTACCAAACATAGGTAGCATAAAACAAATTGGCCGAAAATGTTAAAACATTTTGATTTTTACATTTTTTTTGGGGGGAATTTCATATAAAAAAAAGGGGAAAATATTGCTATTTTTGCAAAATTTACGCTCTTTTTTTGTTTATAGCGCGTGATCAAAAAATCGCACAGGTGATCAAATACCGCCAAAAGAAAGCTCTGTTTGTGGGAAAAAAAGGACGCCAAATTAGTTTAGGTACAGCGTCGCACGACCGCGCAATTGTCCGTTAAAGTCACGCAGTGCCGAATCGCAAAATACCCCCTGGTCAGGAAGGGGGTAAAATCTTCCGGGGCTTAAGTGGTTAAGTAAGATTTTTTCACGCAGGTTATTTAAAGTTTTAAATTCTCTGTGAGTCATAAATAATATATATATATATATATATATATATACACACACACACACACACACACACACACACACTATATTACCAAAAGTATTGGGACGCCTGCCCCTACACTCACATGAGCTTTAATGGCATCCCAGTCTTAGTCTGTAGGGTTCAATATTGAGTTGGCCATCCCTTTGGTGCTATAACAGCTTCAACTCTTCTGGAAGGCTGTCCACAAGGTTTAGGAGTGTGTCTATGGGAATGTTTACCCATTCTTCCAGAAGCGCATTTGTGAGGTCAAGCACTGATGTTGGAGGAGAATGCCTGGCTGGCAGCCTCTGCTCTAATTCATCCCAAAGGTATTCTTTTAGGTTGAGGTCAGAACTCTGTGCAGGCCAGTCAAGTTACTCCACCCCATACTCACTCATCCTTGTCTTTATGGACTTTGCTTTATGGACTTTGCTTTATGGACAGCATACTATGACATGGTATGCTGACGTCTTAAGAGTTCCCTTCACTGAGACTAAAGGGCCAAGCCCAACCCCTGAAATACAACCCAACATCATAATCCATCCTCCACCAAATGATTTGGACCAGTGCACAAAGCGAGGTCCATAAAGACATGGATGAGCGAGTTTGGGGTGGAGGAACTTGACTGACCTGCACAGTCCTGACTTCAACTCAATAGAACAACTTTGGGATGAATTAGAGCGCAGACTGTGAGCCAGGCCTTCTCTCCAACATTAGTTCTGACTTCACAAATGGTCAATCATTCCCATAGACACACTCCTAAACCTTGTGGACAGCCTTCCCAGAAGAGTTGAAGCTGTTATAGCTGCAAAGGGTGGGCCAACTCAATATTGAACCCTACAGACTAAAGCCCCGTACACACACGCAGATCGTCGTCATACAAACGTCGGCGGACGAAAGATCTGCCGATTGTATGCGTGTTAGTATGGTGCCTCCGACAGATGTCTGCACACAATCTGCGGACAAGAGTCTTTCTTGCAAACATGAAAATTTTTGTCTGCAGACACCAGAACGGACGATTGTTCGCCTGTCAGTACAGAAATCAGCCGACAGACCGCAGATTTGCAAGACTGGGCATGCTCAGAAAATAAAAAACACAGGGAAAGTTAACCATTACATGACATCACTTCTGCAGTCAGCTGAAGTCTGCGGACAAAATTCTTGTGCTGTCCTTGTGCTGTCTTTGCACTTTTCAACAGACACCGACATCCCGGGGAGAAAAGACGAACGTTTGTATGACGACGATCTGCGTGTGTGTATGGGGCTTTAGACTGGGATGTACGTGTAAAGGCAGACATCCCAATACTTTTGGTAATATAGTGTGTGTATGTGTGTATGTATATATATATATATATATATATATATATATATATATATATATTTACAGTATATAGCTTATACATTTTTAGTGGTGAAATCATACATATTATATATATATATATATATATATATATATATATTGTGAGGGATTAGCTCGGTGGTAGGCGTGGATGACCCCTTTGGGGGTGCGTTTTCACAGAGAGATAGCCGACAAGTGCTTGCAAACAAACAGTGTGGTTTATTAAATGGTGTTTTCTTCACCAGGCTGTATGCAGCAAAACATCCAAAATAAAATAAAACACAAAATAAATCCTTGCCTCTGTGGGCGGCTACCTTCTCACAGCTGGAACCTACCTAAGAAGTCTTTCCAACCTACTGTTGGGCCGACACTGCTGATCCTACAGCAGACACTCAAATGTCCATTTGTTTGCTTTTCACACAGCACAAACATTGTCCATTGAACATGTCCCTTTGTTTTCTTTCACACAGCACATGTTCATTTATAACAGGATCCTTTACTCTTCAGATTCTTCACATGGAACACAGTTCATTTAACAGGTCCCTTTACTCTTCACACTCTTCACATGGAACACTTCTCTTCACACTCTTCACATGGAACACTTTGTCTTCTCACCTTTGAGACGTCTTCACTCGTGGTTACCCTCCTTAGCTTCACATCGCTGTAGGGGGTCTTCTCCCATGCTCACCAGCTTGTCGGGAGGCACACATCCGACTGTCCCCCTCTCCCAGCCCACACGGCGACAGGCGGCAGCAGTCCTTCTCCCATGCCCACACGGCGTTGGGAGGCACACGTATGTCTGTCCTCCTCTTCCCAGCTCACACAGCGACAGGAGGCAGCAAACAACAGGAATTTCTCTGAACAAATTATAGAGCCTTAACTCCCTCATTCTGAACAGGTGAAGGCCTTTCAACTTCCTGCTGGCTAGCTCTGTAGCCAACACCCTAAATTAATTAATGGACTTCTCAATCAGGTGGAAATGTATCTCCTTCCTGTGACTACATTCCCAGATTTAGCTGACTTCCTGTCACATACCCCCCCCTCTTGTTTCAACCCTAGGGTTGGGACACATATTTCCAGGCACGCATGTGTCAGGCACTGCTGACTCACTGATAAGCCTCCTATTATCCTCAAGCTTCCGGATGAAACTGTTTTGTCATCTTCATTGACGGATTTCTCATAAATGCCACACAGTTTGTCTCTCATCTCATATACACATTCTTCAACTGCATTTTTGGCATCATTTTGCTCCTTCTCGTTTCTGTCATCTTCATTGACAGCTTTCTCATAAATGTCAGACAGCTTGTCCCTCATAACCGTCTGTCCAATCCACCATGGAGGACCGTGATCCATAGGCAACTCAATTGGGCTAGTCTTAATGTCTTCAACATTCTTAAGACGCCTCTCTCTGCAATCCATAAATGTTTTCCACAAAACTTTGAGAACCTTTGCTTCACTAAGCTTTGTTCCAAGTAGGGACTCTTGACATCCCTCTGTGACTTGAGTTGCCTCTCCATACATCTGTACACAATCATTGACTTTTTGTTGTAAAAGGGAATGATCTTCCTTCTTGAGCTTTGCTTGCTCTAAGATGCTGTGCAGAGGATTTTCCAATTGAGACAACAGGCTGTCACACATTTCTTCAAAGTGACCCCTGTTCCTTTTCCCAGAGATATCAATATCATTCACCAAACATTTCATATTCATAGGCAGATCTGAAGCATTTGCACTCATCAACTTCTTAAACTTTTCGCCCTCCTGAGCGAGTCGCAGTAAAGGCCTACTATTTGATTTGATATTCAGTTTATATTTCTTGCCAAACTCTTCACAGAAGAAGCCAACCAGAACATCATCAACTTTCCTTCCACCAACATAGGGGTCAAAGGCAACAACACAGTTGAACCCAGCGATCTGGGTGGTATCCATTATAGACCTCCTCTCTGCATCAGTGAAGAAGCATGGAACTGCAACACATTCTTTTACAGGTTTCTTCAATGCACTTTCTGCTGAACTATTTGACCGCTCAAGGTCACCTAGTTCTTTTTCTCTATCTGAATTCCACATGGAATGCATCTCAAGATCACGATCAAACTTCTGCCACCCGTCTTTCACCAGTTCCATTTTGGAAACACTCCCTGAAAGGCACTTATTCATTTGCTTCACGTTTTCACCAACAGCCTTAGTTTTCTCCACTAGGTTTTCAGCCTGAACTGAGAAATCACCACATTTCTTACTCAGCTCCTTTGTTTGCTGAAGTTCTAATGATACATTTTCCAATGCTTGAAGTTTTTGAAGGAACGGTTTATTCCAAAGGGGTGATTCAAGCCACATGTCGTCACATTTCTGAGGCTCACTCAGGACAGACCCCAAAACACTGATCCTTTTAAAAACTGCATCAGGCACACTATCCCCTCTTTGGGACAGATCCTCTGTTGCCTGGAATTCCTCTTCCAGTTCCTGCAACGGAATCTTCATCTCTTCTAGTTGCTGTTCTAAGGCTCGCTTAGACTTTTCTAGCTCCTGAACGCTTTTCACAACATCATCCTTGGAGCTGACCAATTCTTCCATTTCTGTACGCAGCTGTTTAACACTTTCTAGTTCAGCCTTACACTCTAGAGCTTCCTCCAAAGAGCGAGCCAAGAACAGGGCTTTGCTCTCGTTATCACGCACCTCCGTTTCTGCACGTGCGCGTTCTTCTGCATATTTTGCAGACACAGTCTTCTCTTCACCAAGCATCTGAACAAACTTCTTTTTCACATCTTCAACACACTGTAATGAACCAACGCTTTCTTCCATGCGTTTTTTCATATCCGCTATCTGAGCTTGCAATGTTGCGACTTGCTCTGATAGGTTTTTCTTTGCTTCCGCCTCCTCTTTTAATTGTTCCAGGAAGCCATTTTTCTCATCTTCCATTTGTTTGAGCTTTGTGCTAAAACTCAGCCTTTGACACCTCTCTTCCTGTAAGAGTTCCTGCGTGTCTTGCAGCTGCGATTCCAAGATAGAAAAATCTTCCGCAATTTCTCTAGATTTTCTGTCTGCTTGAGAAAGCTGATTTGTAACATTGTCCAACTCAACCTGCAGTCGGTTTGCCTTCTCTGACAGCTTAGCACACAATCGGTCACCTTCTGACACCTTGACTTGCGATTCCAGAAGCTGTGCCTCTACTTTTTCCCTCTTATGTTCACAATCTCCTTTTCCCTGCATAAGAGCCTTCACCTCATTGGCTAGCATCTGGGAATAAGAATGTAATTCTGCCACACAGGCTTCTTTCTCCTTTAACTGCTGCTGGACACGTTGGGCTTCCCCTTTCCAACTTTCACAGTCCGCACGCCATTCATTTACCACATTGCTCAAAGTAGTGAGCTCATACACAGTACTCAGTAATTTAGCCTCTCTTTCACTTTTCTCGTTGTCGCTGAGAGACAATGTCGTTTTCAGAGCGACATTCTGTTCCTGCGACTCCTGCAGGTCTATTTTTGTAGCTCCCAAAGACTGAAGACTTTTTTCCAGCTGATTACGCAACTCCAACATATCAGCCATACTTTGCTTCTGCAAAGTCTGAATTTCACTTTCCTTTTCCATGAGGATGGTATCTTTCTCCATTATAGTCTCTCTGCGTTTTTGCAACTCGACCAAAAGAAGAGCAGTGGATTCTTCCCACTGTAACACATGAGACTTGAGTAGTTCATTCATTTCCTGCAAGTTTCTATGCTCCATTTTAAGCAATTCCAAGGCTTGTTCCTTTTCTTCCATTTTCCGTTGCAAGGCATCCAACTTAGCCCTGCACACATACTCGGTTTCCTCCATACCGATGGCCTCCATTGGCTGCTGGCGTCTCTGTTTCCAGCCTGCCATGCTCTCTTGATGAGCCTTTTGTTGAGCTGCAAAGCTCTGCTGAAAATCCGCATTTGCCTGCTGTTGAGCTGCATTTGCTTGCTGTTGAGCTGCATTTGATATAATCAGATGTTTCAACATCTCCTCCATTTTGAGTTTACTTTTCATCTGAGCACACTGCGTCTCCATAGCAGTTTCATCAGTGTTGCTAGGGACAACATCCTTCCTCTTTAGTAGACTCTCTTTAGGCATGGATGGGGCTGGTTCAGACGGCAACATCCCCTCCATCCATAGAATCCGGTCTCTCATTTCATCTATCTTTGCATTTTTCAGGCGTTTGGACCGCCCCATCTTCAATAACTCCACAAACAAATTTTTCACAGTCCAGCAAACAATTTTCAGACCACTGTCTCTTCACCACATGTAGTTTTTCTCTCTCTTGCAGGATCTCTTTTCCTGCGCACACAGTTTGTGCAGTCACTTGCACCAGACACAACAAAGTTCATCAAAAAATTTTGAGACCCCTGTCTCTTTAAAACACTTTTTTTTTTTTTTTTTTTCTGTCAGGATCTTCTCTCCTGCACACATAGATTGTGCAATCTCATGCACCAGACAAAGTTCATCAAACATATGCACTCCATTGCAGGGATCTCTGCTTATGCCCACTGCATACCTCCACCATATGTGAGGGATTAGCTCGGTGGTAGGCGTGGATGACCCCTTTGGGGGTGCGTTTTCACAGAGAGATAGCCGACAAGTGCTTGCAAACAAACAGTGTGGTTTATTAAATGGTGTTTTCTTCACCAGGCTGTATGCAGCAAAACATCCAAAATAAAATAAAACACAAAATAAATCCTTGCCTCTGTGGGCGGCTACCTTCTCACAGCTGGAACCTACCTAAGAAGTCTTTCCAACCTACTGTTGGGCCGACACTGCTGATCCTACAGCAGACACTCAAATGTCCATTTGTTTGCTTTTCACACAGCACAAACATTGTCCATTGAACATGTCCCTTTGTTTTCTTTCACACAGCACATGTTCATTTATAACAGGATCCTTTACTCTTCAGATTCTTCACATGGAACACAGTTCATTTAACAGGTCCCTTTACTCTTCACACTCTTCACATGGAACACTTCTCTTCACACTCTTCACATGGAACACTTTGTCTTCTCACCTTTGAGACGTCTTCACTCGTGGTTACCCTCCTTAGCTTCACATCGCTGTAGGGGGTCTTCTCCCATGCTCACCAGCTTGTCGGGAGGCACACATCCGACTGTCCCCCTCTCCCAGCCCACACGGCGACAGGCGGCAGCAGTCCTTCTCCCATGCCCACACGGCGTTGGGAGGCACACGTATGTCTGTCCTCCTCTTCCCAGCTCACACAGCGACAGGAGGCAGCAAACAACAGGAATTTCTCTGAACAAATTATAGAGCCTTAACTCCCTCATTCTGAACAGGTGAAGGCCTTTCAACTTCCTGCTGGCTAGCTCTGTAGCCAACACCCTAAATTAATTAATGGACTTCTCAATCAGGTGGAAATGTATCTCCTTCCTGTGACTACATTCCCAGATTTAGCTGACTTCCTGTCACAATATATATATATATATATATATATATATATATATATATACTGTATGTAGCACCCTCCTAGGTAGGTGCTAGGAAAGCCATAAGGGAGGCCTTGTCTGCTTATCAGGGGGGACTGATTGTATAGCTAAGCTGTCATGTGTTTCCAGGTGTGCCTGTTGAGCTTGGGGAGTCTCCCCACTGTGTCCAATGAGGGCTCTTATTGGACAGTGGAGGAAACCTAGCCAATAGTACACCAGGGCTTGTATCTATCCCAGAGGGCAGAATCTGCCGCAGTGAATCCTGGGACGGGATATAAGTCTGAGGGGAGCACATGACAGGGTGTCTTTGGCGGGAAGCAGAGTCCCAGGAGGAGGGTGACGGCTGTCTCTCCTCCTGTCAGCGTGAGGAAGGTGTCCTTGGCGGTCGGCCTAGAAGACAGAAGGTTGAGCTGAGCTGCAGAGAGAGAGATCCAGTGTGCTGAGGACCGAGTGGAGCTGTTGGGGCAGAAGTTTCCAGGAATGAAGGCCCCTTGAACCTCCTTTAGGGAAAGGGAGCCTTGACTGCTGGAAGCATGGCATCACTGTGGGTGTGAACCTAAAAGAGAAGTTAAGTAGCTCCCTTGGGATTGGCTACAAAGACCTGAGGTGACTGGGTGGAGCCTGAACTCCAGGAAAAGGCTACGCTGGGGCACATCTAACTGCTCTGAGGAGATTCAGCTGTTACAAGAGTTGCCCACTCCCCGCCCGTTGTGATGTTTTGTCACAGCTTTATTGGCGGTTTTGACCTTGCCAGCAATTGATGTTGCTTTATGGGGTCAGTCTAATGTCTGTCTGGCACTGATGGTAAGGACAGGCCTCTTAGACTGTGTAAGTTTATGTTTTATGGGTGCTCACGGTAGAACTGTGACTGGCATTGTTGGGTGCTCACAGTATAACCGTGACTGGCACTGTTTGGTACATTTGGAAAGTTGTTACTTTTGCAAAGTTCAATAAAGCTGTGGCCTTGCCCTATTTCCAACTTAATCAGCTTCTGTGTCTTTTTGGGGGGCAAGGTATTGGCAGTGGCGTACCAATGGGGGGGGGCGGGGGGGCGGCCCGCCCCGGGTGCCACGCTCTGGGGGGTGTCAGCCGGTGTCCTGCCCGGTGTGTTCAGACAGATCCCGCAGTGTGAAGGCAGCTGCAGTGGCAGCTCCTTCAGTCCGTGCTGCTAGCGGGGGGGCGGAGCCGCGGCGGGAATACGGGGGCGGAGCCTCGGCTGCAATAAGGGGGCGGAGCCGCGGCGGGAATAAGGAGGCGGAGCCTTGGTGGGAAGAAGGGGCGGAGCCTCGGCGGGAAGACGGTGAGTGCCCATTGCCCAGGTGTGTGTGCTGGATAGGAGGGGGATGGGGCTGCTGCATATAGAGGAATTCATCTTTCTCTATTCTTCCTGCAGCTGCCTGCTGAATAACTGATTCTCCTCCTCTCCCTCCTGCAGGAAGAATAGGGAAAGATCAATTCATCTATATGCAGCTGCCCCATCCCCCTCCTATACAACTTCTTTTGCTGGCCCCCCTCCAGTGCTCCTAATCTCCCCTCCTCGGTGCTCTTAGCCCCCCCCCAGTGCACTAGACCCCCCCTGTTCTTTAGCCCCCCCCCATGCTCTTCAGCTCCCCACAGTGCTTTCTCCCGCCCCCCAAGTGCTCCCTGTCCCCCCCAGAGCTCTCCACCCCCCTGGTTTTCCCTGCCCGGCCCCCAAGTGCTCCCTGTCCCCCCCCAGTGCTCTCCACCCCCCTGATTTTCCCTGCCCACCCCCCCCCTGATTTTCCCTGCCTACCCCCCCCCCAAGTTCTCCCTGTCCCCCCCAGTGCTCTCCAACCTCCTGATTTTCCCTGCCCACCCCCCCAAGTGCTCCCTGTCCCCCCCCTCCCAGTGCTCTCCACCCCCCTGGTTTTCCCTGCTCGCCCCCCAAGTGCTCCCTGTCCCCCCCAGTGCTCTCCACCCCCTGCACCTTCCAACCCCCCTACAATGCTTTCCAAACCCCCTCTTAATTCTCTCCAGCCCCCCCCCCCACCGTGGCCCTTCAGCTCCTCCAGTGCTCTCTGCTTCGTCTGTGCTCTCTGGCCCCCCTAGTGCTCTTCTATCTTCTATCATGTCCTCGGTTTCTGAGCATCTCTTGTATCATGTCTGTAGTCTCTGACCATCTACTGTATCATGTCTGCAGTCTCTGACCATCTCCTGTATCATGTCCTCAGTCTCTGACCATCTACTGTATCATGTCCTCAGTCTCTGACCATCTACTGTATCATGTCCTCAGTCTCTGACCATCTACTGTATCATGTCCTCAGTCTCTGACCATCTCCTGTATCATGTCCTCAGTCTCTGACCATCTACTGTATCATGTACTCAGTCTCTGACCATCTACTGTATCATGTCTGCAGTCTCTGACCATCTCCTGTATCATGTCCTCAGTCTCTGACCATCTACTGTATCATGTCCTCAGTCTCTGACCATCTACTGTATCATGTCTGCAGTCTCTGACCATCTCCTGTATCATGTCCTCAGTCTCTGACCATCTACTGTATCATGTCTGCAGTCTCTGACCATCTCTTGTATCATGTCCTCAGTCTCTGACCATCTACTGTATCATGTCCTCAGTCTCTGACCATCTCCTGTATCATGTCCTCAGTCTCTGACCATCTACTGTATCATGTCCTCAGTCTCTGACCATCTCTTGTATCATGTCTGCAGTCTCTGACCGTCTCCTGTATCATGTCCTCAGTCTCTGACCATCTCTTGTATCATGTCTTCAGTCTCTGACCATCTCCTGTATCATGCCCTTAGTCTCTGACCATCTCCTGTATCATGTCTGCAGTCTCTGATCATCTCCTGTATCATGTCTTCAGTCTCTGACCATCTCCTGTATCATGTCTGCAGTCTCTGACCATCTCCTGTATCATGTCTGCAGTCTCTGACCATTTCCTGTATCATGTCTGCAGTCTCTGAGCATCTCCTGTATCATGCCCTTAGTCTCTGACCATCTCCTGTATCATGTCTGCAGTCTCTGAATATCTCCTTTAGCAAGTCTCCAATCTCTTACTCAAACTTAAACACATTGGTAATAATATTAGCTATCTATTTATGCTGAAGGTAGGGCTGTGCAGGGGAGGCAGAAAGTGCAAAAGGGGGAACTGTGATTAGAGAGACGGAGGGCAGACTGCAAGGGGCACTGTGATGGGGGGGGCTGTGAAATTTGTGCAAAAAATATTCTTGAACACATTACAATTTTTTTGTGGGTGTTTTTACATTTTAAAGTTGGGGGGGGGGGGTGCCAGATATAGGATCCGCCCCGGGTGCCAAATGCTCTAGGTACGCCACTGGGTATTGGTTTATTAGCTGCTCATAAATGAGCCTATGCTTCTCAGCAGTCAAGCAGTGTCGTGAGTACTGAAAACTGCCCCGGGGTCTGCCTATGATAGGTGACCACTCTAGAAGGTCAGAGTGATCCAGGAGCCAACCAGTAGAGAGGGCTTAGAAAGGGGGTGCCAGAGTCTAAGCCCTGAAGAGAAGTGTCTGTAAAGAGGGTGCCGGTGTGGGCCCTGAAGTGTTAAACGTTGCAGCAGATGTACAAGTAGCTACCTCAAAGGAAAGTGTTAAGGGAGCTTCTACAAGGACTTTGTGCCACAGGAAAGTTACAGGAGTCAGTGCTAACAGACCGCAAGTCACCTTTCATTAGCGCCAACCGGCATTCAGCCAGCGTCAAGTCAGCGTCAGCAGGCATTTCTTCAGCTGTCCCCCTAATATTGTGCATAGTTGAGCCAGAAGAGTATCCCACTCAGGGGCGGACTAACCATTTGGGGATTAGGGCACTGCCCGAGGGCCCAGGGTCAGTATGGGGCCCCATGAGAGGCTACACACTACAGAAAGAAGCCAGGACCTTCCATGCAGGCTATGCTGTGGTAGATATTTAAATGCCCACTCTATGTGGCTGAGCTGCAATTTGTAGATGGGGCTTTGTTTGGCTTGAGTGTGGACACAGGGGGCCCCATGATCTCTGATTGCCCGGGGGCCCCATGAGTTGTCAGTCCACCCCTGATCCCACTCATCCCTTCTCCCATCCAAGTTCTCAATAAACCAAAAAAAAACAAAGATACTGGACTGATTCTTGTCTCAGTGCTCACACTTGGAGAATATGTCTAATTGTGCTGCTGTTGCTAGCGGTAACCCTGACGGACCCATATCCAGCAAAACGGCTGGGAATCCTGCTACATGTATATAAAATACCATTAGCCCTTCATCTCTATTTTAATCATTTTGGTTGGATCACTAATAATTATTGCTATTTTAATTAGTTTGAACTAGAAACAATGTTAGGTGCATCCACCATTAGCTATGTGACATGTTAATGGTTAATGGCCTTTTGGCTCTCATTAGGTTACCAGTTGTTACAATGTTTGTCCATGGCTGAGGGATTGTCACAATATTCATGTTTCAGTTTATGTGCAGAACATTTCTGGCAGCCCTGAATGAAATGAACTTTCTGTTCTGTGATAAGATGAGCGATATTTTTTTGTTTTTTTAGTACTGGATTGCCACATTACAAATGGCTGATTCCAGCAATTAAAGCGACAAACACAGGGGATGGGGGGTCTTTTAGAGCGGGCACAGGACAGATCGCCCTCTGGGGGAGAAGGGGGTGGGGGGGCCTGACACTTTTATAACAGATAATATATTTTTTTATTGATACACATTGTCCTTGAGTGCAGCTCTAATAGATTTTTCTTTGTTGCAGGGATGGGGGGGACTTTTAGCTTTAACTCCTTCCTGTTTGGCATCTCTACACTCCTCACTGTCTGGAGACATTTTTGTTATTGTACTTAAAGAGGAAGTAAACTCTTCCTTTTTTTTTTTTCCCTGCAAAGTAAATGCATAATGTGCTAGTATGCATCTCATACTAGCACATTATATGACACTTACCTGCAACGAAGTCCACGATGTCCCCACTGCCGACCATATCTATCTTCTCCCGTCTTCTTTCAGGGTCTGCAGACTCCAGCTGTATTACTGGCCGGAGCCGCGTGCCGTCACTCCTGCGCATGCGCACGGGAGCCGCCGGCCACGGCACAGGGCTCTGAAGAAACGGCATGGGCTATCCCAAAGGTGTTCTATTAGGTTGAGGTCTGGACTCTGGAAGAATGGTAAAACATTCCCTTAAACACACTCCTAAACCTTGTGGACAGCCTTCCCAGAAGAGTTGAAGATGTTATAGCTGCAAAGGGTGGGCCAACCCAATAGTGAACCCTACGGACCAAGACTGGGATGCCATTAAAGTTCATGTGCGTGTAAAGGCAGGCGTCCCAATACTTTTGGTAATATAGTGTATATCTCATTTTAATTATTGTATAAATTAGGAACATAGGGATATGCGTAGTATATGAACACTAAGAAAAACAATCTTCAACTTTAGAAGGGGCTTCTTTCTGGGATGACAGCCATACAGACTAATTTGATGCAGTGTGCGGTGTATGGTCTGAGCACTGACAGGCTGACCCCCCACCCCTTTAACCTCTGCAGCAATGCTGGCAGCACTCATATGTCTATTTCTCAAAGACAACCTCTGGATATGACTCTGAGCACATGCACTCAACTTCTTTGCTTGACCATGGCGAGGTATGTTCAGAGTTGAACCTGGGCTGTTAAACCTCTGTATGGCCTTGGCCACCATGCTGCAGCTCAGTTTCCAGGTTCGTGGCACTCTTCTTATAGCCTAGGCCATCTTATGTTGAACAGCTTCAACTCTTCTGGGAAGGCTATCCATAAGGGTTTAGGAGTGTGTCTCTGGGAAAGTTTGACAATTCATTTGGGAGGTCAGGTACTGATGTTGGGCAAGAAGGCCTGGGTCGCAGTCAGTGCTTGAATTCATCCCAAAGGTGTTCCTATCGGGTTGAGGTCAGGACTCTGTGCAGGACAGTCAAGTTCCTCCACCCCAAACTCGCTCATCCATGTCTTTATGGACCTTGCTTTGTGCACTGGCCCAAATCATTTGGTGGAGGAGGGACTATGGTGTGGGGTTGTTTTTCAGGGGTTGGATTTGGCCCCTGAGTTGTAGTGAAGGGAACTCTTAAGGGGTCACCATACTAACACATTTTGGACAATTTCATGCTCCCAACTTTGAGGAAACAGTTTGGGGGTGGCTCCTTCCTGTTCCAACATGATTGCACAGACTAAGACTGGGATGCCATTAAAGTCCAGGTACGTAAAGGCAGGTGTCCCAATACTTTTGACAATATAGTGTATATCTTCAGGGGCTCTGTCCTTCCAGCAAATAGTAGCACCAAAGGGGCAATTTTTGCTGCTTTTAAAGCATTAGTGGGTACTATTTGCATACTACAAACATCCCTTTGTTCCTTTTTTACCTCAAATTACTCTAATTGCTTTCTTTGTCAGTGACCAGGAAAAGTGAGCAGTTCAGGATTTGTAACTTTACAGGTTGCATGCCTGTTCTGCCCCAGTGACTTAGAAAGTATCAAACCCAGAAGCAGCCAAGGAACCTAGCATTTTCGGGAGACCTCCAATGGCAGTCTATGAATTTCTTCTATGGGCTTTCTTAACCACTTAAGCCCCGGAGGATTTGGCTACTCAAAGACCAGGCCCTATTTTGCGATTCTGCACTGCGTGACTTTAACGGACAATTGCGCGGTCGTGCAACGCTGTACCCAAATGAAATTGATGTCCTTTTTTTCCCAAAACAGAGCTTTCTTTTGGTGGTATTTGATCACCTGTGCGATTTTTATTTTTTGCGCTATAAACAAAAAAAGAGCGACAATTTTGAAAAAAAATCACAATATTTTCCACATTTTTTTTATATGAAATTCTCAAAAAAAAATTTTAAGCCGATTTGTTTTTTGCTACATATTTTTGGTAAGAAAAATTGGCAATAAGCGTTTTTGGATTGGTTTGCGCAAAAGTTATTGTGTTTACTAACTATGGGAAAGATTAATGTCATTTTTATTGTTTTTTTTTTTAACTAGTAATGACGGCGATCTGCGATTTTTTTTTTTTTTTGCGGGACTGCGACATTGCGGCGGACAGATCGGACCCCTGACTGACATTTTTGACACTTTTGGGAGTACCAGGGACATTACTACAGTAATCAGTGCTATAAATATGCACTGTTAACTGTAAAAATGACACTGGCAGGGAAGGGGTTAACTTTATTGGTGATCAGTGGGTTAAATGTATCCCTAGGGGTGTGATTCTAACTGTGGGGGGGGGGGGGCATGGCTTGTGATGTAACCACAGAGACATACGATCCTACATAGCTGGATCGTATAGTCTCTGCACTTACATCAGGGAGAATGACAAGCGGCTTTGTTTACATCAGCCGCCTGCCCTTCTCCCTCTCCAGCGGGAGATCGCGAGTGACCAGCAGACATCGGAGCCGCCGGTCACACGCACAGGGATCACTGCGAACGAGCGGAGGCGGGAGCGTGCCTCCGACGGCGCGCGCTCGCCCTCTACAGGCTCCTGGAAACCAAAACCAAACTCCAGACAAATATATTTTTATAGTGTTGGCCAGAAGGGAGAGCAGTTACAATTCATATTGGGTTTTTGTTTCTGCTTATTGGGGAGATCCCCCCCCCCCCTCACTTTTTTCCCTGTGACACCAGGACATGAATAGAGCAAATGGTTGAAAAAAAAAAAAAAGGGGAGCAGCCTTTCCCCCCAATTTTTAATCACTGCCTGCAATCTTTGTTCAGGTGTCATGCAGGGTCACCTACTTTCTGGACTGAGATGCCAGCTCAAAGATCTCTGAGTCATTCAACGTGTGGTGCCATTTGTCTGTATTTATTATGTTTACAAATGCCTGACCCAGATCAGCCCTTGCTGCAGCCTCTCATCCCGTAACTTTTCACAAAGTTACAATATTGCAGTCTGATCACTGGGGGAGAGGAGACTGAAGAAATGCTCCCACCTGCCTGCAGCAGACTAATGACATCATCTCGGCCTAGGCAAAGTCACTGGACTAGAGCTTTTTAATAATAAAAGGTGGAGCTTTTCTGAAAAATGATGCTGTTCATGTATATTGTGACGTATCAGAAATGTATTCATGCAAACTTGTAAAGTTGAAGACCGGTCCACTTTAAAACTAGAAGTGAAGGATGCAACCATTTTATAGTAGGCCATATGTCAAAAAAGTGTCTTGGAATGGTGACATCGGAATCCCCACCAAAGATGTCCGTTGGTGGTGCACAAAGCAAGGTCCATAAAGACATGGATGAGTGAGTTTGGGGTGGAGGAACTTGACTGGCCTGCACAGATTCCAGACCTCAACCTGATAGAACACCTTTGAGATGAATTATAGCAGAGACTGCCAGCCAGGCCGTCTCCTCCAACATCAGTGCCTGACCTCACAAATGTGCTTCTGGAAGAATGGTCAAACATTCCCATAAACACACTCCTAAACAGAGTTGTATAAAGTACTCAAAACCCATACTTGAGTAAAAGTACAAGTGCTCGATCAAAAAGTGACTTGAGTAGAAGTGGAAGTGCGCGATCAAAAAGTGACTTGAGTAGAAGTACTAAAGTATTCAACATTTTTTGTACTTAAGTATTGCAAGTAGTTTTTTTAAAAATTTTGCTACTCAAGTACTGAAAGTAAAAGTACAAGTACTGTGTTATGTAGTTATTAAAGAAAGAAGTCAAAAGTTTGAACATCATATTGTTTTTTATTATTTCAAATGCAGCTTTTATTTATACATACAGTAGCATTTATTTTCGTATGTGCTGATAATACATGTTTGGAGCTTCATGAAACCTGCCATCTACTGTTCTGGCAGTGGTAATTTTTATAATTGTAACGAGTAACTATGCAGCACAAAATAAAAATATCGGAGTAGAAGTATTGGAATCATTGAAAAAATGTAGTGAAGTAAAAGTGGAAGTAGGAGAAAAAAATTATACTCTAGGAAAGTACAGATACCGCCTTTCGGTACTTAAGTACAGTAGTGAAGTAGTTCTACTTAGTTACTATACATCTCTGCTCCTAAACCTTATGGACAGCCTTCCCAGAAGAGTTGAAGCTGTTATAGCAGCAAAGAGTGAGCCAACTCAATACTGAACCCTACAGACTAAAGGCCCATACACACGATAAGAAAATCTGTAGGGAAAATTCGTCCGACGACCGATCTGCCGATTTTCGGATTGTTAGTATGGTGCTTTCGACAGCCAACTCCGACTTTTCGGCTGACAAAATCCTGATGTGCAGGCTATAAAATTTTTGTTGTCCGTAATACAACGTCCGATTTTCATCTCATTAGTACTGATTTCTTAAAATCTTAAGAGCAAGACTAGGCATGCTCAGAGACGAAAGAACACATACAAATCAATCCAACACATGACGTCACTTCTGAAGTAGAATTCTGTCGTACGGGAAAATTCGTATGAAAATAACCTCTTCACTTTCCACATCAGACTAGCATGCCACAAAAAAAGGTACGACAGATCGTTCGATACTCTGATCGTGTGTACGGGGCTTAAGACTGGGATGCCATTAAAGCTCATGTGAGTGTAGAGGCAGGCATCCCAATACTTTTGGTAATATAGAGTGTGTGTGTATATATATATATATATATATATATAATTTTTTTGTTTATATATCAGAAATATGTTAAAAAAAGTTCGGTCCACTTTAAAACTAGTAGTGAAGAAGGCAACCATTTTACAGTAGCCCATATGTCAAAAAAGTGACAGGTGGCTCCCCCAGACTTTCTGCGGGGATATTATAGGAAATTCTCAGTAACTCACCACATTATTACCACTTAGATTTCACTGAGGACAACAAACTGAGTAATGCGGTTTGTTCTTCTGAGTTTGTCCACTTGATTTAAAACAGTTACAGATTTGGAGTAATCTCGGTCTGGCGTTGTTCGGTTCTATTTGAGCTTTTCATCGTCTGCCACTTCCTAAACGGTAATAATTGGTGGAAGACATGTCAGCTGTGGATTACTGGCAGGAACGCTATGTTTACACTTCTGTTAATTGTTCAGACTGTTAACTCGTAGAACTTGTCTCTGGCGATCAGCCGGACCATCAGCTTCAGCAAACATGCTTTTTAGTTATGAATCATAGGAAAACTCTATTTTGTTTCATTTTTGTAATTTATACACACTATTTTGCAATTTATACTTTTTGAATCCTATAACAATTGTGTCAATCTACGATGTACAATTTTCTATCATTTAAAATAATTTTCCTGCAATCTTGTGAACATGATCACTCAGAATGATATAAAACGAGGATCAATGCGCTACCTGAGGAGTTCAATTTCAAGCCGACAAAATAATATATATGTGAAAATAATATATACTACAAAATGTATAGCAAAAAAGCTGCCAATCTAAATCGGTGTCCCCACCGTGAATTGTAAAATGTATGGTGAAGTATGATCGGCGCTAATTCCAAGTGATTAAATAAAAAAACGAATCATCTGTGAATCGCTGTGGACAATTGTATATCTCCAAATATTATATAATTATTCTTCAAAAATAGATGAACAAATTGTTGTTATGTGTGGTGAAAAGTGATCCACACTATTTAAAAGTGATCTAGTTGTAGAAACTAATCAAAAAAATCCTGTGTGTTATCAAATCCCCAAAATCGATAAGCAAAATTGTACTGTGTATGGTGTAGATGATCGGTGCTATTCCAAGATGATCTAATGGTAAAAATCTGTGGATCACTGTGAACAAGATGTAAAGCTCCAGATGTGAATAGATAGACGAAATCAATAAAGCAATAAACCGTGAAATGAATATATAATGAATATCGAATGTCCAAAAAAATTGTATAAAACAAGTCCCAAAAAAATCAACAATACAATCAATGGAGTGGATGAAACTGCTGGAATAAGACTATGTGAACAAAAACTAAACAAAGTCCCAAAATGCACAATCCTAAAAACGTGGATCCTATTGCTGTGAATGAATCTTCAATCAAATGTGTAAATCAATCAATCGTGGAGTATGCCGTTTAACAATCTAGATACCGATCCAATCTTAAACAAAAAGGTGTGTAGTGGCCGCTTACCTCTAGCACACACTACATGCACATGTGTGTAATCTCAAAATGAAGATTCTTTGCTCCCTAGCAGGCTTCCGACTACGATCCTCTCCGGCAGACCTGTGATGACAGATGACCGCAAACACGCTGATCTCCCGTGTGGTTTGGATCCTCCGGTGTGTGATACGATCATTCAAAGCAGTTCAGCCTCATGGGGGTATAAAATGAAACGCTCATGGTGCAGTAACTTCAATACCAGTTTAATTGAAAAAAAAGGATGCACTTACATGAGAATAAAATCAAGCAAACAAACAGAACGCTGAAAGCGATACAATGTAGATCTTCCGGTTCCGGCCGTGAACACGGAAGTGATGTCACCCGGCTCCTCCCGACGTGTTGCGTCACTACGCACGTGACTTTATCAAGGGATGTCTATTGATAAAGTCACGTGCGTAGTGACGCAATGCGTCGGGAGGAGCCGGGTGACATCACTTCCGTGTTCACGGCCGGAACCGGAAGATCTACATTGTATCGCTTTCAGCGTTCTGTTTGTTTGCTTGATTTTATTCTGATGTAAATGCATCCTTTTTTCAATTAAACTGGTATTGAAGTTACTGCACCATGAGCGTTTCATTTTATACCCCCATGAGGCTGAACTGCTTTGAATGATCGTATCACACACACCGGAGGATCCAAACCACACGGGAGATCAGCGTGTTTGCGGTCATCTGTCATCACAGGTCTGCCGGAGAGGATCGTAGTCGGAAGCCTGCTAGGGAGCAAAGAATCTTCATTTTGAGATTACACACATGTGCATGTAGTGTGTGCTAGAGGTAAGCGGCCACTACACACCTTTTCGTTTAAGATTGGATCGGTATCTAGATTGTTAAACGGCATACTCCACGATTGATTGATTTACACATTTGATTGAAGATTCATTCACAGCAATAGGATCCACGTTTTTAGGATTGTGCATTTTGGGACTTTGTTTAGTTTTTGTTCACATAGTCTTATTCCAGCAGTTTCATCCACTCCATTGATTGTATTGTTGATTTTTTTGGGACTTGTTTTATACAATTTTTTTGGACATTCAATATTCATTATATATTCATTTCACGGTTTATTGCTTTATTGATTTTGTCTATCTATTCACATCTGGAGCTTTACATCTTGTTCACAGTGATCCACAGATTTTTACCATTAGATCATCTTGGAATAGCGCCGATCATCTACACCATACACAGTACAATTTTGCTTATCGATTTTGGGGATTTGATAACACACAGGATTTTTTTGATTAGTTTCTACAACTAGATCACTTTTAAATAGTGCGGATCACTTTTCACCACACATAACAACAATTTGTTCATCTATTTTTGAAGAATAATTATATAATATTTGGAGATCACTCAGAATCCTTGTCCCCTTGCTCCTGTGTTTGGTCCACCACCTTTCCCAGATTTCTGAACATAACCTACCCTCGTATTATAGGCAGCCTACTGTGTGGTATGTGGCATCCCCAGAAGTGACTTTAGATTTTCTGCCCTAGAAATTGGGTATCCAAATGCAAAAGGGGCCCTGCAGAGGGCAATAGTGGGCTGTTTAGGGAACTCATGCAGTTGGTGCTTCTGTCCAGTCTGGTTACATTCTGCATGTTTTTCAGGGAGACATGAGCCTGTTCTTCTGTGGAAACGACACAAATACCTCGTACAATGTGAATAGAGGGGTCCTGAACAATATCTGCTTCCTGGATGCTTTGAACCTTGTCCCCCATGTCTTCCTGCTCTTCATCACCTTTCCCATCCTCTTCATTGGTGAGTCAAACTTTTTCCCATATGCAGCCATGTCTATTATATCTGTATATGATAAATCTTCATTGGTTGGTTTAGGTCTCATGCATCCTCATCTAGAACAGCCTTTCTCAACCTTTTCAATACAGAGGAACCCTTGACATACATTTCTGATCTCAGGGAACCCCTGCTAAAAATTCAAAATCTACAACTCATGACACATTAGTGTGACAGTCAGTGGGAAGAATGCTCCTTACACTTGTCATCATTGGGAAGAATTAACCCCTTACAGAGAGCTAAAAGGAGCAATGGTGCCATTGGAAACTTATCTGAGAGGCAGAAATTGCCCATCGCTCAAGGAACCCCTATCAACCTCAGGAGGAACCCTAGGGTTCCACGGAAGCCTGGTTGAGAAACCCTGTTCTAGAAACATTAGGGGAGCTAATTTATTCATTAGTTATTTATAAAATTCTCATGCATTGGGTGAAGTATGTATGCCGGTAGTGGTCAGCTGTTAAAGGTAGGAGGTCCGTATAGAGTAGTATGAGCTTAGTAAAGAGAAGTGTAGCGTAGATCAGAATAAGCTCAAGTGTAGGTTAGGGTGACCAGACATCCCCTTTTCCCAGGGACAGTCCCCGGATTGAGAACACTGTCCCCGGGCCAAGTCTGTCCCCTAAATCAGGGCCAGATTAATGTAGACAGGGCATCCCATGCTGGCTGAGAAACAGCCTGGTGGCTCAGATGCAGATGCCCTCTGCTGGACGATCTCACTGCCCCTCCTGCTGCTGTTCAGTGGAGGAGAGGCAGAGCCAAACGTTGACTGTGTAAAGGGCTAAGACCGGGAAGGGAGCAAAGGGGGGGGGGGGGTCTGTTTTATCACAGGTGAGTGGGGGAGCAAGGGTAGAGCTGATGCAGCTGCATGGAGAGATAGAGAGTTTAGCTGTTGTGGGATAAGGGCTAAGAGGTGGTTGCAGAGATAATCTGTGAGAGAAGGGTGCAGAGGTGAGCTATGGATGTGGGGGCAGAAGTGCATAGTAAACCTCTGAACCCTGTACTCTATGCCTGACACGCTCCTGCATATTATGTAGTCCTGTGCCCAGTGCTCTGTGTATTATGTAGTCCAATGCCCAGCGCTCTGTGTATTATGCAGTCCTGTGCCCAGTGCTTTGTGTATTATGCAGTCCTGTGCCCAGCACAATGTGTATTATGCAGTCCTGTGCCCAGCGCTCTGTGTATTATGCTGTCCTGTGCCCAGTGCGCTGTGTATTATGCTGTCCTGTGCCCAGTGCGCTGTGTATTATGCAGTCCTGTGCCCAGCACTCTGTGTATTATGTAGTCCTGTGCCCAGTGCTCTGTGTATTATGCAGTCCTGTGCCCAGTGCTCTGTGTATAATGTAGTCCTGTACCCAGTGCTCTGTGTATTATGTTGTCCTGTGCCCAGCGCTCTGTGTATTATGCAGTCCTGTGCCCAGTGCTCTGTGTATAATGTAGTCTTGTGCCCAGTGCTCTGTGTATTATGTTGTCCTGTACCCAGCGCTCTGTGTATTATGTTGTCCTGTACCCAGCGCTCTGTGTATTATGTAGTCCTGTGCCCAGCGCTCTGTGTATTATGCAGTGCCCAGTGCTCTATGTATTATGCAGTTCTGTGCCATTTGCCAATAAAAAAAGACATGGATGAGTGAGTTTGGTGTGGAGTAACTTGACTGGCCTACACAGATTCTAGACCTGTGCCCAGTGCTCTGTGTATTATGTAGTCCTGTGCCCAGTGCTCTGTGTATTATGTAGTCCAATGCCCAGCGCTCTGTGTATTATGCAGTCCTATGCCCAGTGCTCTTTGTATTATGCAGTCCTGTGCCCAGCACTCTGTGTATTATGCAGTCCTGTGCCCAGTGCTCTGTGTATAATGTAGTCCTGTACCCAGTGCTCTGTGTATTATGTTGTCCTGTGCCCAGCGCTCTGTGTATTATGCAGTCCTGTGCCCAGTGCTCTGTGTATAATGTAGTCCTGTGCCCAGTGCTCTGTGTATTATGTTGTCCTGTACCCAGCGCTCTGTGTATTATGTTGTCCTTAGCCCAGCGCTCTGTGTATTATGTTGTCCTGTGCCCAGCGCTCTGTGTATTATGCAGTCCTGTGCCCAGTGCTCTATGTATTATGCAGTTCTGTGCCATTTGACAATAAAAAAAGACATGGATGAGTGAGTTTGGGGTGGAGGAACTTGACTGGCCTACACAGATTCCAGACCTCAACCTGATAGAACACCTGTTTCATAGATGAATTATAGCAGAGACTGCCAGCCAGGCCGTCTCATCCAACATCAGTGCTTGACCTCACAAATCTGCTTCTGGAAGAATGGTCAAACATTCCCATAGACACACTCCTAAACCTTGTGGATAGCCAGAAGAGTTGAAGCTGTTATAGCAGCAAAGAGTGAGCCATGATAACTAAAAGCATGTTGCCTGAAGCTGATGGTCCAGCTGATCGTGTATTATGTAGTCCTGTGCCAAGCGCTCTGTGTATTATGCAGTCCTGCGCCCAGTGCTCTGTGTATAATGTAGTCCTGTACCCAGCGCTCTGTGTATTAAATTGTCCTGTGCCCAGCGCTCTGTGTATTATGCAGTCCTGTGCCCAGTGCTCTGTGTATAATGTAGTCCTGTGCCCAGCGCTCTGTGTATTATGCAGTCCTGTGCCCAGTGCTCTATGTATTATGCAGTCCTGTGCCCAGTGCTCTGTGTATTATGTTGTCCTGTACCCAGTGCTCTATGTATTATGCAGTTCTGTGCCATTTGCCAATAAAAAAAGATATATATGTCCCTGATTTCATTTAAAAATCTGGTCACCTTAGTGTAGGTCAGAAAATAGAATCAATCACTGCACTTTGGACTGCAGCAACTTTTCTTTCTTTAATTAAACAGCAGCAAGGGTGACCTCTGACATATTATGTATTAAAGCGGAGTTCCGGGCACAAAATCTGTATTTTTTTTTTTGTGCCCCTCCGCTAGCTACACATAACCTGAAAAGGAATTGGATAGTTATTTTTTTTTTTTTTTGTATACTCACCTTGTAATCGAAGATCGTAAATACTCACCTCAGGGTACTTCCTCCTCCAGCGCCGAGGCTCACCCCGTCACTTCCTGCCTCGCGATGATTCCTGGGAGCTGAACGTCATCGCTCCCAGGAATCAATGCGACGGCACCGGCCCCACACGTCACTTCCGGGCGACGCCGCATTCCCCTGCTAAACAGCTTCTGGGCATGCCCAGAAGCTGTTTAGGAATGCGGCGCCGCGCCGGAAGTGACGAGAGGGGCCGGTGCGGCGCATTCTGGGAGAAGAAGACGCGGAAGAAGACACAGAAGAGGACCGCGCCGGCTTCAGCTGCCCACAAGAGAGATGGAAACGCTGTGGAAGAAATTTTCAAAGTAAGTATTTCTTGTAAAAGGTAAGTGCGAACCGGGACAGATCAGAGGCTAGCCATTGTGGAATGTGCTAGCCCTGACTGTCCCGGGGGTATGTTCATTAAAAAATGAGATCTGTGCCCGGAACTCCGCTTTAAAAAGCACTTTTTCAAAGAATGAAACAAGTGACCCCCTGCTTCTGTTTTATGAAACAAGAAAGGAGAAGTATAGAGTCAGTTAAAAATTTAGAGTCAATACAGAGGCTGAGAATAATAGGTGTAGGGTCTGTGTAGAAAGGCAAAGAGCCAGTACAGAGAGATAAAATGTCAGTATAGAGGAGAAAATGGTTGATAAAGAGAAGTATATAGACATTATAGAGGTATATGGGTTGATTTACTAAAGGCAAATAAACTGTGTACTTTGCAAAGGGCACAGTCTATTTATTTGCCTTTAGTAAATCAACCCCATAGGCTTTCTGTGTAGAAAGGTAAAAGGGTTGATTTACTGAAGGCAACTAAACTGTGCACTTTGCAAAGTGCAGTTGCACTCTGCAAGAGCAATTGCTCCGGAGCTTAGTAATTGAGCAGAAGCTCTGCTGGTTTCCATCATCCAATCATGTGCAAGCAAAAATGCATTTTTTTTTTCCTTTGTATTCTTTACGGATTGAAGCTTTACCTCATTTACTAAGCTCTGTGGCAACTGCACTTTGCAAAGTCTACAGCCTATTTGCCTTTAGAAAAATAAACCCCAAAAGTAAATTTAGAGAGGTATAGGGTAAATGTAGAGGTATAAAGACAAAGTAGAGGTATAGGGGTTTATTTTACTAAAGGAAAATAGTCTGTTCATTTTGCAAGGGAAGTTGCACTTTACAAGAGAATTTTCCCCAGAGCTTAGTGAATGTGGCAACATTTCACTTAGCAAAGAATACTTGATCACTTGCAGGGAAAATAAAACAAAAAAAAAATAGCATTTTTGCTTGCACATGATTGGATGATGAAAGCCAGCAGCTCTTTACTTCATCCACTAAGCTCTGGTGAAAATTATTTTGCAAAGTGCAACTTCCCTTGCAAAGTGAACTGTTGATTTTCCTTTAGTAAAGCAACCCCATAAGGTCAATATAGAGAGATATTGGGACGGAATATATATACTGTGTGGTCAGAATAGAGGTATAGGCACAGGGTTAGTGAAGGATCAATGTAGGGCCAGAGTAGATAGATATAGGGTCAGTGTAGAAATAGAGTCAGTATAGAGTGGTATTGGAACAAAATAGAGAGGTATAGGGTCAGTGTAAAGATATAGGAACATAGAGAGAATCACCAAAGGCTGAGGATTGAGAGGTATAGTGTAAACATAGAGGCATAAGGTTGGAAAAGAGAGGTATTAGGACAGTATAGAGAGGTATAGGGACAACGTAGAGTGGTATAAGGGCAGTGTAGAGAGTTATAGGTTCAGTGAACTGTCAGGGTAGACAGATAGGGGCATTACAGAGATGTATTGATAAAGAACATAGGGGTAAAGGGTTGTTGTAGAGATATACAGACAAGAAAAGTTGTATAGGGACAGAGTAGAGACGTGAAGGGTCAGTATAGGGTTAGAGTAAAGAATTATAGGGTTAATGTAGAGGTATTGGGCAGGGCCGTCTTTTCCACTGGGCATGCCCGGCGGTTGCCCAGGGGCCCCACTTGCCAAGGGGCCCCACATGGATGGTGGCATGTCCCTGGTGGTCTAGGGCCCCCCCGTTCCGTTGTCCGCCGGCCCGGGCCCCCCCCCCCACCGTGGCTCGAGTCTGCACTGCAGTGCAAACTGGTTGCTAAGGCCAGACCGATTGGCATCTAGCAACCAGTGACATTAGCAGAGCAGACCCATGATGCACAGCCCCGCAGCGGAGGACTCGGAGGAGGATCCTCCTCCTCGTCGGCTCATCCTCCTCTCCTCCGTCTCGACCCTAGAAGGCTGGCCCTGCCTCCGCCTCCACCCACCTCCTCCCATGTGCAGCCATTGTAAAGGTAAGGCTGCCAGGCTGATTGATTAAATGATATTCTTTTTTTAACTCTCTCATGGCAATGATGGCATGATGATGATCGAATCGATGACACAAGAGACAGACAACTACCTGTCCTGGAGGATATACCTTACTATATATTGGTCCCTGTAATATGTATATAGTAAGGTATATATCCTCCAGGTAGTAGTTGTACTCTCTTGTAGTATAGTGTTCCCTGTAATGTGTATATAGTCTATATACACATTACAGGGAACACTATATACTACAAGAGAGTACAACTACTACCTGGAGTATATACCTTACTATATACATATTACAGGGACCAATATATACTACAAGAGACAACTACCTGGAGGATATACCTTACTATATACATATTACATGGAACACTATATACTACAAGAGACTCTTGTAGTATATAGTGTTCCCTGTAATATGTATATAGTAAGGTATATACTCCAGGTAGTTGTACTCTCTTGTAGTATATATTGGTCCCTGTAATATGTATATAGTAAGGTATATATCCTCCAGGTAGTAGTTGTACTCTCTTGTAGTATATAGTGTTCCCTGTAATGTGTATATAGTCTATATACATATTACAGGGAACACTATATACTACAAGAGAGTACAACTACTACCTGGAGTATATACCCTACTATATACATATTACAGGGACCAATATATACTACAAGAGACAACTACCTGGAGGATATACCTTACTATATACATATTACAGGGAATCCTATATACTACAAGAGACTCTTGTAGTATATAGTGTTCCCTGTAATATGTATATAGTAAGGTATATACTCCAGGTAGTAGTTGTACTCTCTTGTAGTATATAGTGTTCCCTGTAATGTGTATTCTCGTGGGTGATTGTGTAGGCAGGGGGCCTCAGTGCACTGCATTGCCCAGGGGCCTATAAGGCTCTTAAGATGGCACTGGTATTGGGTCGTACAGAGAAGTATTTGGAAAGAATACAGCAGTGTAGGGTCCGTACAAACAGTTATTGGGACAAAACAAAGAGGTATAGGGTCAGTTTAGAGGTAAAGGGACAAAGAAGAGAGGTATAGGGTCAGTAAAAGGTCAACGTAGTGAGGTATACGGCCAGGGTAGAGGTATAAGGTCTGTACTGAGAGGTATTGGCCATGTATAGAGAGGTATAAAGTAGAGAAGTTTAGCCTCTGTGTAAGGTCAGAAGATAACTGTATAGGGTCAGTATTAAGAAGTAAAGGGCCTTCATAGAGAAGTTTAGGGTTAAAGCAGGGTTATTGTCGAGTGGTATGGGGTTTTGGAAGACCAGGAATGGGCAGGATACTCCAATGTCAGAAGTGAAGTGCAGTGTGGGTTGTTATTGAGATGGCGTATGTGGATCAGTGTTGTTTTTTTTTGGGGTATCTCTTGGATTGATGTTTCTGGATTTTCTCAGGTTGGGGAAGTCAGAGCTCCAAGGTTCAAATCCATCACAACACTTGGCTGCATTTTCCAGGACACAACCTGCGATGGATTCTGACCTTCATTCTCCTCTTTGTCCACGTGTGCGAAATCGCGGAAGGAATCGTCTCAGACTCGTGAGTACACACCATACCCATACCCGGCATTGTGGAGAGTGTCCTACTTGGGATTTCTTTTATTCAGCCAATGCACAACTCATGCCAGGTGTAAAAAAACTGTCCCTACTATGCACAAATAGGATGTGTAATGTTCCTCCCCCACTTTGCTATATGGCTGTATAGTATTAGCAGGGTGACAACACTCTTTAGCATCTGCAGTTCTGCAGCTTTTGTTCTACTGCTCAGCCTCCTGTGTACAAAGCCACATCCGGAGCTTTTTCTTTCCTATAAGCCCACCCATGCCCACTCCCACCTTCTGCCTATTCCCACCTTCTGCCCATTCCCACCTTCTGCCCATCAGCTTAAAGGACAGCTACTCCTACTGTGAGCTTAATTTTAGTTTTCAGATGATTTGTGACAGCTTAGTTTTCTCAGTTTATATAAAATACGTATATTTACTACAAATGTGTTTGTGATCCCTGAGACCCATTAAATACACAGCTTCATAAAATCTTCCTTGCAGGAAAATGGAGTCGATGCACCTACACCTCTTCATGCCAGCCACTGTGGGATTCATCGCAGCAACCACATCCATCATCTATTATCACAATATTGAGACCTCCAACTTCCCCAAGCTTCTGTTAGGTAAGTAGAAGCCACTGTAGGAAATCTGTGGATTGCAAGGGACAGGCCATGCAATGCATATTAACAAAGGTTGTTGTGAAGTGCAGGTGATTAGAGGGTGCAGAGATTAGTAAGGTGCAGGAAGGCAGCCGATGCAGGCACTGGGAACTTGTAAGTAAAGACTGACTTCTGTTCTGGCCTCCCCTCTCCTCTCCTCTCCTCTCCTACACTTGTAGTACCTGACATGCCACTAAGAGGTAATGTTACAGTTTTTTCTACCATGTTCCCAAAATGGGATTTCTCAATGCCCAAATGAAATACGATCTATCACACCAGTCGCTCGAGGAGAGTCATAAATGTTTGGATTGAGTCCAGTCTCTGAGCTATTTGGAGTAGTCTTGGCCTTGTACAATCGATGAACTGGCCTTCTGTAAACACACCTAGTAAATATGAGGGAGATTGTAACATGTGTGGTCAATATTTGGAAATTAAGCCAAAACTTTCTTTTGCATATCAGGTTATACTGTAGATACTGAAGTGTCTGCTAACTCTTCCTATCCACTGCCTCTTCTCTCCTTTACTTTCTCTTCTTTTTTTTTTCTTGTTCAAATAGTTTATTGAAAAAACAGAAGTAAATACAACGCAACATGTACAATCAGAGCAGGAGAGGTTACATTTGCAAAACAGGTAGCAACAGTAAACCGGAGATAGTAACAAAGCAAACCAGGTTAACAGACATGTTCAGGAGCCAAGTGGGCGACGACCCCAGAAGGGAGATCCATCCAGCACAGCCAATACCCAGGCACCCCTAAAAGGGAACTTGCTGTGCCCGCACGCGACTGCGCCTTCAGTGGGTCATATAGCATGCATGAAAGTATCGTTTTCGGAGGTCGCAATACAAGGCTCAGAGGAAGAAAGGAGGCCTGGTTAGGTCAGGAGTCCTTGGCATTAGGTCAAACAAGATGTAGACTGTTGCAGAATGGTGAAATGATTTGTGTAGGGAATGTGGAGAGAAGTAACCACAGTGGGGAAGAGTACGAGACAGAGTATTGTACATATGGCGGGATATGATCATAAGAGGGGTAAGAATAGGGAGGAAGGGGGGAGACGGGGGGACAAAACAGGGGGGGGGGAGGAAGAAGAAAGGAATGGGGGGAAAGGAGGAGGGTGGAAGGGGAGAAAGTGGGGGGGAGGAGGGGGGTTGCCGGGGGGGAGCAGGGTAACTACTGGTGGATACAAGCATCGCGAAGATGCCGTTTAGGGCAATAAGAGAGTGCTATCAAAGTTCGGAGGGAGAAAGTGGTCTACCCATGGTTGCCATAGTTTGTCAAACTTTTCGACCCTGTCCAGCAGGACCACTTCAATTTTCGCATGAATCATGGCATTAGTGATTCTGTGTTTCACTTCGGGAATAGATAGATGGGGGGTTTTCCAAGCTTTAGCTATTGTTTGTTTAGCCGCTGTCGTGACTTGTAGGAGCAATTTGTGCTGCCGCCTGGAAATGTCAGCTGATTTCATGTTCAAGAGGGCGAGACAGGGGTCAGGGTCGATGTGTGTGTCCATGAGGGTGGAGAGAATGCGAAAGATAGCCTTCCAAAATCGTTGGACCACGGGGCAGGACCACCAGATATGCATATGAGTGCCCGCATCCTGACAGTCTCGGAAACAGTCCTGAGAGTATGAGGGGTGGAATTTAGCAATACGAGCTGGCACAACGCATAAGCACCTTATAGTTGGTTTCGGAAGCCACAATATTTTGGGAGGCTGTCTTTGTCGTCTGCCAGATCTTGGACCAGTCTGTAGGCTCAAGTGTAATGCCCAAGTCCCGTTCCCATTTGGACGGATATGCTGGGAGAGCTCGGGTTAGGGGTTAAGAAAGTTTAGAGTGAAGGAGGGATATTAGACCTCGGGTGTGTGGGTCATGGAGACAAACGTGTTCAAATGAGGTCAAGGTGGGTAAAGATGTGTCTGTACGTATGCAGCGGGATAAGAAGTGTTTAATTTGTAGGTAGTGGAAGATCTCAGAATTGGGGAGTTGGTGTGAGTCTTGGAGAGTCGGGAAGGATTTAAATGCATCGAAAACGATCAAGGAGTGGGCCCGGAGGAGGCCAGCTGCCGACCAACGTTGAAAAGAGGATGGGGATTCCCAAGCTGGGGGGAAGGATGGGTTGTGGAGGTAGGAGAGAAGCGGGTTATGGGGCGACTGAAGCTTGTACTTGAACTTTAGGGTGTCCCAAAGGTGCAGGGAATGGCGTAGAATGGGGTTGGTAATCGATCTGCGGTCAGAGGATTTTAACCACAGTAGGTTGGCCACCGATAAAGGATCACATTCGACCGCTTCAAGGGCCACCCATAGGGGAATTTCCTGAGTAGCATGCCATTTGGTCAGTTGGGCTAGTTGGGCTGCCTGGTAATATTTGGCGAAGTGGGGGAGACCCAGCCCACCCTGCAGTTTGTGGAGGTGAAGAATCTGTCTGGATACCCTGGGTCTAATTTTACCCCAGACGTAGGAGAAGGTCCAGCTTTGGAGCTGACGCAGGTAGAAGGAGGGGACATGTAAGGGCAGAACCCGAAAAAGGTACAATATTTTGGGCAGCAAGGCCATTTTAACAACCGTGATGCGACCCATCCAAGCTAAGGGAAGTGAGGACCAAGTTTGCATAAGCTTAGTTAGGTGTTGTAGCATAGGAGGATAGTTAGCTGCATAGAGGTCAAGAGGGTCAGCCGTGAGCTTTACTCCTAGATAGGGAATGTGGTGAGTGGCCCAGGAGAAGGGGAGCACCGATTGTAGTTGTGTGAGGAGGGGCGCAGGCAGGGAAATATTGAGTGCTTTGGATTTGTGGGTGTTGACAACCAAGCCAGAGATATGGGCAAATTGTTGCAAAATAGCTAGGAGATTGGGAGCAGAGGTGAGTGGGGAGGTGAGGAATAGAAGGATGTCGTCTGCGAATAAGCATAATTTATGATGGTGACCACCTAGTTCAATTCCTTTTATATTCTGGTTGGAACGGATCTTATGGGCAAGCGGCTCAATTGCAAGTGCAAAAAGGAGAGGGGATAAGGGGCAGCCCTGTCTAGTGCCACAGCCTACGGAGAAGGTAGAGGACTGGAAGCCTGCATAGCGAATAAAGGCAGAGGGGGTAGAATATAATGACGAGATCCAGGATAGGAAATGGGGGCCGAAACCCCAGATTCGTAGTACCGATTGTAGGTAGGTCCATGATAAAGTGTCAAAGGCTTTCCGAATATCAAGGGAGACAAAGCACGCAGGGATGTGGCGACGGCGGGCCTGGTAGGCAAGATGAATAGCCCAGCGTACGTTGTCTCCCGTTTGACGACAAGGGATGAAACCAGTCTGGTCTCTATGGATCAAGGAGCCTATGACGAGATTAAGACGGGCTGACAGTATTTTGGCCATAATCTTTATGTCTATGTTAAGGAGGGAGATCGGGCGGTAGTTAGTCCAAGAGGAGTCGTCAGTTTGTGGTTTGGGTATCATGGAGATAGCTGCTTTCAATGAGTCGGGACTGAGAGAGTGGCCTGTAAGCAAGGAGTTATAGGCTTTAGAAAGCCTGGGGGACAGGAGGTCAGAAAAGTACTTGTAGTAAGAGGCCGTGAAGCCGTCGGGCCCGGGTCTCTTGTTGAGTTTGAGAGACTTGATGGCAATGCGGATTTCGAGGTCAGATATGGGTCTATCCAAATCTTCTCGTTGAGAGGCAGACAGTGAAGGCAAGGTGAGGTCAGAAAAGAAGTCGGTGATCTGGGAGTCAGGCGGAGGTGGTGGAGGGGAATAAAGTTTCGAGAGGTGTAAACGGAAGGTCTCCAGAATCTTAAGTGGGTTACTAGTGTAAGTCGTGGTGGATGTTTTTAGTCGGATCGGTTTCCGAACAACATTGGCGTTGCAGAGCGAGAGTGCTAAGAAGGTGTCGGGTTTATTAGCTTTAGTGTAGAACTGGTGTTGGGAACGCCTGAGCTGCTTTTCAGCGGATTCTGTGAGAAAAAGGTCCAGTTCCAGTGTTGCTTTGTCAAGGGCAATCTTATTTGCTGGGGTTGGGTCCGCTTGGAAGCGCTCGTGAGCTAAAGCGAAGGTGGAATCAAGGGTACGGTAGAGAAGCTGGCGCTCTTTCTTGCGACGCGAGGCTAGACCAATGAGGGTGCCACGAAGCACCGATTTATGGGCTTCCCATAGTGTGAGAGGAGTGACATCAGTTGTGTCGTTGTGAGAAATATATTCTTTAATGGCTGCTGCCACTTCGACTTTATGTGAGGGATGGGCCAGGAGGGAGTTGTTTAAGCACCAAGAGAAGGTGTGTTGCTTGGGGACCAGGGAATCAAAGGTGGAGATCACTGCGTTATGATCGGACCATGGAATTGGTAGAAGAGGTGAAGATATGGTCTATGCGTGAGGATACTTTGTGTGGATGAGAATAATGGGTGTACTGACGCTTACTCGGGTTAAGTTCACGCCAGGTGTCTACTAGAGAATGCGTTTGGAGAAGGTGTTGGAAGGAAAGCCTCTGCGTAGGCTGAGAAAGAGAGACCGGGGACTTGTCTAGAAAAGGATACAAGACCTGATTAGAGTCACCACAAAGGACGACTGTTCCCTTTTTATGTTGTTCAACTATCTGCAGAAAGTGTGAGAAGGAGAGGGGTTTCGAATTTGGTGCGTAGTAGGATGCTAGTGTGACTTCCATGTCTAACAATGAGCCAGTGAGTATCAAGTACCTGCCCTCAGGGTCTGCTACAGTGGAGTGGGGTATGAATGGAGCCTTACGGTGGAACGCAATGAGAACCCCCCTTTTCTTTACAGTAGCCGAGGCCGTGAAAAACTGAGGGTAAGAGGCCGTTAGATATTTAGGTGTATGCAAGGTGGAAAAATGGGTTTCCTGGAGGCACGCAACATGTACGTCAAGTGAGGCTAGGGAACGAAAGGCTTTGCGGCGTTTTTGTGGGGAGTTGAGGCCCTGAACATTCAGGGACAAGATATTCAAGCAGGCCATCGTGAGGCAAGGGGAGAGGAGCAAAAAATGGCGATCATGTGTACATCAACTGTGCCCCCCCGGGCGAGTAGGGGGGGGGAGGAAAGGAAGGGGGGCAGGGGGGAGGAGGACAGTGAAGGGAGAAAGGAAGGGGGTAGAGGGGACGAAGAAATGCGTTGAGACAGCAATAAAATCGTGAGATCAAACAGTAGATCATCTGAGGAGAGGGAGTCCATCCGCTCAGAGGGAATGGAGTCACCTCGGGAAGTCTCCAAAAGGAGGGTTCCGGAGGCGAGAAGGGGGCAGCAGTGACTGCCGACAGGAGACAAACCGCCTGTAGAAGTATAAGACTGATAAAGGACATTTGGTGACCAGAAGTTGTAAGCAATGGTAACGACAATACAGTACATTTGTAGAGCGAGTAAACAGTTCGAGGAACAGCGTGGTACAGCCCGTGAGGGACCCAGTGATGGGCCAATGGTAGCCGCGCCACAAAAACAAAAAGCAACATAAAAAAAAAAAAAGAGGGGGAAGAAAAAAAAAAAAAAGGGGGGGGGGGTAAAAATGTCATACAATAGTACGGGGACCTGCTGGAGGTCAGTGCTACCAGCGAGAGAAAGAGGGTATTCGCCATGAAAAATTCAAAAATATAATGTCAGAGGAAAAAATGCAAAAATAAAAGAAAACTCGCCATAGTTACCGTCCCGGAAGGAGCGTGTGAGTTCAGTGTAGGCAAACGTGCCAGAGCAGGTCAGACGAATAGATGGGTGTTCCAGCGACATCTCCAATAGTGTAGTATGGGAGGCAAAACAGGAAAAGTTAACCAGTTAGCAAAATTTAGATGATGAGGTGCAAAAAAAAAATTCAAAAGCACAAAAAGGAGGAATCCGGGGCCTGAGGCCATTCAGGGTTATCAGTCCATGGAATCCACAGGGGTTGGCAGAGGGGAGATGAGATGACTCCGTTTAGGAGTGGCAGATGTGGAGGCAACAGCTTTCTGCGGGGAGCGTGATGCAGAGCGTCTGCGGTGCTGTTGTGACGCAGAGAACTCAGGAGGGGTGACAAGTGCAGCTCATGGAGAAGATGTTGGAGATCCTCGGTTGTTTTGCAGGTGTGCTTGCGCCCCTGGTAGGTAAAGCGAACAGAAAAAGGGAAACCCCAGGAGTAGATGATCTGGTGTTGCTGCAGGATCTGGAGGAGAGGCTTGAATTACCTGCGCCTTGTGATTGTGGCTTTACAGAGATCAGTGAACAACTGATATGAATAGCCTTGGAACAAGAGGGTGCCTTTCTGCCTGGCAGCTTGGAGGAGTTGTTCCTTTGTTCTGTAGTAGTGTAGTTTGGCTATGATATCTCTGGGGGGTCCCTCAGGCTTACGGGGGCCAAGGCCCTATGGACTCGGTCCATTTCCAGTCGTTCAATAGGGATGGAAGGGGAGAGTTCCTGGAAGAGAGCAGTTACGGTGGACTGCAGGTCCACTACAGTCTCAGGGATCCCCCTGATTCTAATGTTAGATCTTCTAGCTCTATTCTCCTGGTCCTCAAGTTGAGCCTGCAGGGCTAAGTTTTCCTCTCTGAGGGTCTCAAGTTCCTCAGAGTGGTTGTGAATGCTCACTTCAAGGTCCTCTGCCTTGTATTCCAGGTCTGAGGTGCGCTGGCCTAGTTCCCTGATCTCTCTAGTGAGCCTGTCTGTTATTTGTTCAGGTGTGTGCTGGAGGGCTTTATGCAGGATACGTTCAAAGTGGTGGATCAGTGCTGCCTGCGAGGGGTCAAAGGCTGCGGCTCCCTGGGAGAGAGGGGCATCGGTATCCGACTCACCTTCATCAGGGTGAGGTAAGTTGTTCCTGGGGGTCTTGGAGAAGCCGGGGCTGGAGCGTGAGGAGAGAGGCGGCGCCATCTTGGTAGAGGCTCGGACCAGCGCATCTCGGATATTGCGGCTCTTCATCCTTGATTTTACGCCGCCGGACACCATGGCGGGGTGTGGAGGGATATCGGCTGACTGAGGGAGGCTCACGGGCGTAGTATCGTTCGGCTGGTCACCCGTATAGGCGGCGGGATGTCTCACTGCGGAGCGGAGCTCAGGCAGACATGTCCGTCTCGCCAAGTCCCGCGCATGCGCCTCTACTTTCTCTTCTTATCTTGCTCCTCCTCCCTTCTTTCTTCTGCTGTCCCTTCTCTCCTCTGCTCTTTAGGGCTCTCTCCTATCCACCTTCTGCCACCCCTTTTCTCCTCTTCCCTCTCCACTCTGTCATCTACTCCACCCTTCTCTTTTATACTCTCCTCTCCTCTGTGGCCCCTTCTCTCCTCTTCTTTCCCTTCCTCCTATCTCTTCCCCCCTGATGTTCCTTCTCCCCTCTGCTTCCCCTTCTCCTTTTTCCTCACTGCTTTTTCTTCTTTTTTCTCCCCTCTCTCCTATCCTCTCCTCTGCTCCAATGTTGTCGCTTCTCACTTCTTCCATCGCTCCTTTCCTTTCCATCCTCTTTTCTTCCTTGCCCTTCCTTTTCTCCTCTCCTTTCCTCTTATCCCTTCTGCCCTCCATTCTCTCCTCTACGCTCCCTTCTCTTTTCTTTCCTCCCATCTTTCCTTTTCTCTCCTCTGTCCTCCCATTCTCTTCTTTGCACTTCCCTTCCCTCTGTCCTTTCTCTCCTCTCCCCTTCACTCCCTGTTCTCACTTTTTTATTTTGCCCTCCCTTCTCTTATCTTCTTTGCATTTCCTTCTCTTCATTCCTGCCTCTGACCCCTCTCTTCTCCTTTCCTCTTCTATCTTTTGCCCTTCTTTCTCCCAACTCCTCTACTCTCCCTTTTCATTTCTTGAATCCCTTCTTTCTTTTTCTTTATTCTGCACTTCCTTTTCTTCTTTGCTTTTCCTCCGTCTATCCTTTCTGTCCTTTCAATTGTCCTCCCTTCTCTTCTTTCCTCTTCCCTCCCTGCTCTGCCTTCTTTCCTCTGCCCTCTCTTCTCTCCTCTCCCTGTCCTCCCTTCTTGCCTTTCCTTTTCCCTCCTATGCCCTTCCATCTCTCGTCGTCGCTCTTCTGGCTTGCTTTCTATCCTACCCTCTCTTCATTCCTTTTCCAAGCCCTCCTTTTTCTCTTCTGCCTTCTTCTACCCTCTCCCCTGCCCTCTCTTCTCCCCTCTCCGCTGCCCCCCTTTTTTCTCTTGCTTTATTTGCCTCCCCTCAATATAAAAGTACTGCTAATGATACTTTTTTTATTTTTAGGACTGAAGTTCTCATTGACTGATCAGTATTATGTTTAGCTGTACCCACATTAACTCAGAACAGAACTGTATCTAAGTCCCACAAACTGTAAACACTATTTAAAATAATACTAAACCTAGAACAGTAAAATCAGTCTGAATATATAGTAAAGCATGCTTGTTATACTTACTGTGGAACCCAAGGGGTTAATCTGTTTAGGCTGTTTGATCCTGTCTTCTCTGTTCCTCCCCTTCTTCCACTATCCCCAATCCATCTCCTGATAAGACAGAGCCTTTGGGGTCACTCTGCACATGCTCAGTTTGGTGTGTATTGCTAGAGAGGTTTTTTTTTTTGGGAGGGTGCAGGTGATCAGCACAGGGCCTATCAGCACTGTCTAAACAGAAGGTCAGGGGTCCTGCAGCCACATAGGATAGTCAGAGTAGAATGAAACTACTCCTGCAAGCTATAACATGACTGACACTGATAGACTGCTATATACTGCTGATGAGAAAAGGTATTTAACAGTTTATATTTACTAAAATAATTGCATTTCCATGTTCTGTGTACTGTGGGAGACCAGATATAGTGAATGCAGACTCCTAGGTTTAGTAACACTTGAACTCATTTTTATTATTCAAAGCAAACTCACCCACCTTTACATTCATCTTCATGCTTTATTTTGCTGAGAAATCACTTAAAAAATGCACACTTTAGCATTTATAGCCACAACCATCTTAAGTGCAAATGGCTCATGTAGCATTTACTTCCTGGAATCAATCTGCCCTTAGCTCAGGCATGCAGACAGGAGGGTGTGCTTGGCTGAGAAAGCCCCTCCTCCAGATGAAATTAAAAAAATGTCCATGAAAACTCCTGGGATGTATGACATTTTAGCCTAGGCCAGAAACCAGGAAGCAACAGAAGAAATGTAATAAAAAAAAAAACCAAGTAAATATAATATACCTTCCTATCTATTTACTAAGGATTCAAATAATTTATGTAGATTGGCAGAGTTTAGTTCTGCTGTAATCAATATGATGTATCCCTAGTGTCAGCACTTCTGCCTTTTCTTACCTTCTGTATCATTTTAGCCTTTGGAAAAAGAAAAGTTTTAAATTCGGCACTTGTCATTTATCAGGACAGGTTTAATTGACTTCAGAGTGAGAATACCAACATAGATAATCAGCTTTCATTTGTTTCATGCAGCTCTCTTCCTGTACTGGGTCTTGGCCTTCATCTCCAAAACGATCAAGCTGGTGAAGTATTGTGAGAACGGGATTGGTCTGACTCAGCTGCGGTTTTGCATCACTGCGATAATGGTCATCCTGTATGGTCTGCTTATGACGGTGGAGGTTACTGTCATTTGGGTGCGGGTACGTTATACTTTTCTTGGCTCTTCTATTTCTATGCCTGAACAGTTCTAAATTGTTTTCTTCCCCTCTCTTGTAGAGATACGTCTTCTTCGTGAGCCCACAAAAGGTGAAGCCTCCGGAAGATCTTCAGGATTTGGGGGTGCGCTTCCTCCAGCCATTTGTGAATTTGCTTTCCAAAGCCACATACTGGTGGATGAACCCGCTGATTATCTCTGCCCACAAGAGGCCCATCGATCTAAAGACAATTGGAAAGTTACCAATTGCCATGAGGGCACTCACCAACTATGTCAACTTGAAGAATGCCTACGATGACTTGAAGGTATGAAGATTATGGGTGCTAAGTAGGGATCAACCGATTATCGGCAAGGCCGATATATCGAGGGCCAATATTGACTTTTGCCGATATATCTGTATCGGCCCCCGGAACTGGCCGATATTGCCGATATTCCAAATATTGCTCATGTAAGGGTAAAATGATGTCACATAGCATAATTCCGTTTACAAATGTTATTGAATATGCCACTCACATATGTACAAATGAAAGATATAAGCAATGAAGTGATGTCATGACATCACTTCCGGGTACTGGCTCCAGATTAAAAAAAATGACAGCTTTCAAAACAGCCAAACTTGGCGTTTTGAATTCTAAGTGCAGAGGAGGGGTTTGGGGTCTTTCAGACCCACAGATCCCTCAACAAGAGTACCTGTCAAGTGATAAAAATAAAAAAATATATTTTTTAAATGTATGAAAATATCGGCCCATATCAGCTTATACCGATATGCAATGGCCAAAATATCGGTATCGGCAACGAAAAACCGATATCGGTCGATCACTAGTGCTAAGTGGTCTATTTCAGGGGAATTCAAAATAACCCTAATGGCACCTATCTGGTGGTAGTTCCCATAATAACTACCTGCGCCTAGTTCGGGCAAGCATTTGCACCAGTGTCAGTAAAATTACTGACACGTGTGCCAAATTTAGGTAATACTTACTACTATTACTGTAAGAATCTCATCCTATGGCAGCAACAGATTCTTAAAAAATTACAGCCATTTTGCAGGTTTGTAAGCTGGCGGTAATTAGGACCACCTCTGAGCTGGAGTACAGAGGTACACAGATACTCAGAGTGGGCTGTGCCTGGGCTGGGAAATTGTCATATATGTGAATTCCCCCCTATCAGGTGGCAAGAAACCGAAGAAATGGGCCGTGGATCATGTTGGGGTACAGTACAGTTACAGGTCAGTTCGGTAATGAACCTTGGTTTTCATTTACCTTGTAGTGCAAGGAATCCATTTTCATCCTCTTTTTGTTCTAATATGACAACACTCTTTTAAGTCTGGTACACACTACTAGCTTTTTTTTTTTTCTTTGTTCAACCCAGCGAGCTCAGGAGGAGCCACTGTGCTAACTATTCGATGATAGTACACTCACCCTCGCTGAGCTATACTGGACCATACTGGTCAGCGCTCTCAGCCATTGGCTGAAAGTGTTGATCGGATGCCAATCGGCAGACCTTTTTCGGTCATGCCCCTTCGACAGAAGCCAGCTGAGAGGCTGCCGTACACAAGAGCCAAATGTTGGCCTGTTTCTTTTGATCTGGCCGATGCCGTCTGATATTCAGCCCATGTGTACGACCCCAGACAGTCCCTATCAACCTTCTGTATCCTGTAAGCAGTCTCTTATGACTTGGTAGCAGTTTCTATCAGTCTAGCTAACTTGGAAGAAGTCTCTTGTAATATGACATGGGTTCCCGTTTTCTATATCCAGGAAACAACCTTTAGAAATCAATTGTAATATGGAAGCAATCTCTCTCCAGAAATCTCCACTAACTTTGAAGGTGTCTCTAGCAGCCTCTTTTAATATGACAAGAGTCTCAAGCAGTTTCCTGTAACCTGGAAGTATTAAATAGCAGTCTCTTGTAATACAGTCTATTTTAACTTAAAGCGGAGTTCCACCCTAATTTTCAACTTAACACCATACATAGTATTAACTCATTCTAAAAACGAATTGGATATTTTTTTTTTTTGGTTCCTTACCTTATTTTTCATTAAAAATAATGTAATTTCCTCCTTTGACTCCTGGGAGATGAGGTGTCCCTCGTCAGTTCCAGTGCAGGCGTGTCATTCTCTGCTGAATGATTGAGAACAGCTTCTGGGCATACGCAGAACCAGCTGTGGGATAACGCACCTACACCGGAAGTGACGAGTTAGAGCATTCTGGGACTCGCGACTCCAGGAAGAGGACACTGCGGCTTCAGCTGCCCACACCATAGATGGCAGCGCTAGACAAGAACTTCACAAGGTAAGTAATTCATCCTGCAGGTACAGGGGACAGGTTAGAGAATAACTTTAAATGCACAAACAATGACTATTTTAGGGGTAATTTGGCTGGAACTCCGCTTTAAAAACGTTTTTAGCAGTCTCCATTCATTTGGAAGAAGTCTCTATCAACCTCTAGTGATATTACAAGAGCGTCAAGCAATTTACTGTATGCAGGAAGGCATCTCTAGCAGTCTCTTCTCCTACAGCAGCAGTGTTTAGCAGCTTCCTGCAGTCTCTTATAACATGAGTATTCATTCTCAATCCTGTAACTTGAAAGTGGCCTCTTATAACATAACAGAGGTCTTTAGCAGTTTATAGACAGTCTTTAACCCTTTCGCTGTTAGAGTCATTTTTGCATTTCTTTTTGCTTAAAAAATAATTTTAGGCCTAAAGATTACACAAAGTCCCCCAAAACATTATATATTTTCTGAAAGCAGACTCCCTAGAAAATAAAATAGAGTATAGTTCCAATTTTTTGTGGCACATGATATTGGTTTTAGGACACACAAACGCAATAAATTACCCAGTTGTTTGTAAAATATTAAAGACGAGGTTACACCGAGTAAATAGATACCCAACATGTCAAACCTTAAAATTGCGTGTGCCCGTGAAATGGCGACAAACTTCAGTACCCTATATTTTCCATAGGAGACACTTTAAAAAACCCCTATAGGTCATCAGTTTAGGGTTACGGAGGGGGTCTGGTGTTAGAAATATTGCTCCCACTCTGGCGTGCACAGCAATACGTAACATGTCTATCGCAATCAGCGTTTTCATGTGTAGGCACCCCCAGACGCATGCGTTTAGGTTCGTACGTGTGTCTATGTAGGGGTGGGGGGCCTCCAACATTTTTTTGGGGGCGATTTTATGTACTTGGGTGTAACTTTAATATTTTTACAATTTAAAAAAAAATTTTTTATTAAACATTTTTTTATCACTTAGGGTAGAAAAAGTCCCACATTGCATTACATTCTTTCCCATGTATGCTGGCCAGGGACACCGAGAGGTGGACCTGGAAGTGATGTCAAACATAATGCTTTTCAGGTCAGCAACAACGAGGGAAGGAGAGCGGACGTGCTCCCTCCCCTCTACCTGGTAGCACCCGCCATGTTGGTCCCGGGCCCGCAGATGGGCAAGCAGCTTGTGGGGTGGCGCGGGGGTAGGTAGCTGTTATTGGGGGTGTTTGGAAGCAATTAGACAGCAGCTAGTGAGCTTTACAGCCACCAGGATTGTGTGTAACCCCCCCCCCCCTCGCCCCGCTGTCAGGCCCATATGCCGTACGGCATAGCTTCATCAGTTCCCATAAGTTCAGCCCATCAGTGCAGCCTTATCAGTGCCGCCTCTTTACTGCCCATCAGTGCAGCATATCAGTGTGGCCTCATCAGTGGTCACCAGTGCAGCCCCATCAGTGCCCATTAGTACAGCCTTATGTCATGGGATTAGTAAGATTACTCTTTTAAGATATTTGGACTTGTGTTTGCTGCCACTGATTGTAATTATAGGATTATTCACTTATTTGTATAATAAATAGGAAGTCCATAGTCATTATACAAATAATGAAATATTTTTTCTGCTGCCCCCCTGCAAAGTGCCGGGCCTTGTTTGCCTAGGCCAGGATACAGCACTGAGATACAGTGGAGGAGTGATGTAGAACCCAGGTACAGGATGTGTGTTATTTACATGATCACCAGAAGCCAATAGTGCAAAAGAAGCTTGAAAAAAGCAAATTAATGCAGCAACCACACGAAGGTTCAGCTCACACTGGGACTCAAGTCGCTCCGACTTTGAAAAAGGTTCCTGCACTTCTTGGGGGTACTTCGGAGCCTCTTGCATTGACTTCTATAAAAGAAGTCACTTGCAAGCCGCGCTGAAGTCGCGCTGTACATGGCGACTTCAGTGTCAAGTGACTTTGAAGCCGCCCCAGTGTGAACAGAGCCTAAGGACTATTAAACTGCAATGTATTACATTTTTGTTTTGGGTTTAGGTATACTTTTAACTAAAGGCTAGTGCACACTATAAGAAAATCGGGCAAACGTTTTCCTCCAAAGAATTTTCGTACGATTTTTGTATAGTGTGTACACAACTTTCATCAGCCAATTCTGAATTCTCGCACGAAAATTCTCGAAGGGACAAACTCCAAAATTTTTCTCGTACAGAAAAAAATTAACGATTTTCTTTTACTGTGTACCATTTTTGTACAAGAAAAATCAGAAAAGAAAGACTGCGCGTGATCAGAAAGAATAAAAAAGCGCCTTTTGTCGTACGAGAATTTTCGTACAAATTTTCGTTCATCGGTTCCGATTTGCTGTGAAACAACGAGGAAAATCGGACAATCGTTTGCCTGATTTTCTTATAGTGTGTACCCCACTGCAATTTTCCGTCTCATGTGAGACTTCTTACTTTGTGTCATTCTCATTTTTACATGCTCAATATTCTGTGTTGATTGCACTGCTTGAGTTACAGATTTGTAGTCATTTCCTCTTTGGGCTATCTGTATACCAAGCAGTGTAATCAGCTTTCTTGCTGAATGGTTGGTGCAGGGCAGTAAATTACAGGTTAAAGAGGTTGTAAACCCATATTACTTTTTTTTTTGCAACCTGTAAGAGAAACACATAATGAGCTAGTATGCATCGCATACTAGCTCATTATGAAATACTTACCTTAGAACGAGCCCCCGCCGTGCCACCCGCTCACCTGTATGATGGGCGACATGTCCAGTCGCCCGTCTTCCGGGATAGCGGCATCCGGCCATCTGATTGTCCGGAGCCGCGGTGACGTCACTCCCCTGCACACGCGCGGGAGCCGACAGTCACGGCACGGGGCTCTGAAGAAACGGCACCAGCGGCCGTTCCTTCAGAGCGCATGCACCAGTGACGTCACTGGCTGCATGTAAGGTAAATATCTCCTAAACGGTACATGTTTAGGAGATATTTACAGTACCTATAGGTAAGCCTATGATAAGGCTTACCTATAGGTAAAAGTGTCAGAGGAGGGTTTACTTCCTCTTTAAGCCATGCAGAGCAGATGTCATTAGTTGAACTCTAGTAACAAACTCTGAAAGCAGTCTTATAACTATTAATCATTTTTATTCTATTCAGAATTATAAACTTCTATTTCCTTTTAGGGAATCTCTCTGTTTTGTGTTTTGCTGGCAATTCAGTGACATTTCTGCATTTCTTAACAATAATCTTAAAATTCTGCTGTCAGAAAAAATCAGAGGGTTTCTATGCAACAAAATTCTTCCCCGCACAAATCATCTGCGGTGCGCTGGAAAATTTTTTGCATTCCTGGTCCCGAGGAAGCAATGTTTGTGTTCACCATGCACATGACAGAAAAATAATGAAGAGAAGACCAGAAAACAGCTTGTAAGGAATTGAAAATTCGGACTAGTTATCACGTAAGGAATAATATCAGCAGTGTGTGCAGTCTGCGTTATATATCACACAATGTGTGTACTTCCCTCTGTAGTGACATATTCCAGAACCAGTCTCTGTGTTCTCTGCATCCCCACACTGAACTCTAACAGTTGCTGAACGCAGACTGGAAAGTTCATTTAAGTGGACCTGTCTTGACATATAAGTGCAACATGCCAAGTAATGAGGGTCAATGCACACCAGTCATGTCTGCTGCTGTGCAATTATACACATGCCTGCTAACATGCATTGTGTCACCCATTATGTGCGTTGTACTAGCACAGGCCTTTTATTTGAATGAGCTGCCCGACACTCCACAAGGAAGCAAAAATCATGTATGCAGCATTTTCCACAGTGCATCACATATTAGTGCATTGCAATGCACTTCAATAAATGTCTCTCAGCAAGGTGCGTTGGGGTGCCAATAAGAATGAATGCCTTGGGGTTACACCTTTGGATTTCCCTGGGTTACCAGTAGCAACTGCTTGCAGAAATCTTAACACTTTATGTTCCTGACTCAGTCATTGAACAGTCTAGGGGTAGTTGTTTTTGTTGTTTTATTTATATTGGGATGGGAGAAGGGATGAGTGGGATACTCCAACTGTTGAACTATTTAAAATTCAGAGGACTTCTAGCTTGAGAATGCGGCAAGGCCGCTACTTCAACCTGCCACTTGAATGAAGCTGAGGTAAGTGTTCCTATTTGTGTTTCTCTTCAGGGTACTCCCCCAGTACCCCCTTTCTATGCACTTACTAACACCCATCCACTGACTATACTTATGGAGTGGTCCCCTTCCTGGGCAGACCTCTGGGCAAGACCCTCTGTACTCACAACACTGTTTTTCAAGAGTCTCACAGTACCCCAACTCCTCCAGTCAGCACTCCTGGACCTCTGGGTTCAGCCTCACACCCGTGGCTCACCCGGCCGTCTGCCTGTGACCTTTACTAACTGCTGCAGAAGAGGAGGCAGCCGCCAACCTCCTTCTGGGACTTTGCTTCCCACTAAAAGACCTCTACCTCATGTGCCAGTGGCTTTTTATACCCTGTCCCATAATGTACCGAGACCAACTGTGTGTGCCAATCCCTGGGGCAGTACCAAAAGCCTGTGTGTCATTGGCCAGGTTTCCTCCAGCATCCAATGTGCCTCCCCATTGGATCAGCTGGGGATACTCCCTTAGGCCAGATGAATCACACACTGGGCACACTGAGCAGACCTAACTCACAGATCCTGCTTTGGGGTAAGCAGAGTGCAATATAGATTTTGCCTGCTGCTCCTCTGATAGACAGACAAAGCCAAAACTATACTCACTACCCAACACCTGACTAGGAGGGTGCTACACACGTAAAGCTTCCACAGCATGATAGTGTGATCGGGCCTTCAGTGTAACACTTTTGAGCAGAGCTTTTTTTTTTTTTTTTCAGAGAATAGGTGCAGGTACTCCCCCATTCCAAGTCACCCCTTGTCCTTGCCCCTACCCAACTCCAGGCATTGTCCATTGGTTCTACTCCCTACTCACTTCCCAGTACCACCCTTTTTAGAGAACACAGAATAAATGATCATTGTAATTTGTAGGAATGTGTTAATAATAACAAGAAAAGCACTACAATAGATCTGCTGAAGCCATAAAAAATAGACCCCCCCCCACCAGCAACAGCACCCTCCAGCAACAATAGATTCCCCCAGCAACACCAGAGCCTCGGCAACAATATAGCCCCGCAGCAACAACAAATCTCCCAGCAGCCTGCATTAGTAGACTCCTCCCCCAACAGTAGATCCCTCCCAGCAACAATTGCCCCCCCCCCAACAATATAAGACAACCCCCAACAACTATATATTCGCTCAGCAGTTTACCCCCCAACAACAATAGGCCCCAAACAATAATAGATATTCCAGCAATCTGCATAAGTAGACTCCTCCCTCAACAGTAGATCTCCCCCAGCCATAATTGATCCTCCAACAAGGTAAGACCCCCCAACAATAATAGATTTCCCAGCAACCTGAACCAGTAAACTCCTCGCTCAACAGTAGATCATTACCAGCAACAATCCCCAATCCCCCCCCCCCCACAATATAAGATAACCCCGAGCAACAATAGATTTGCCCAACAGCAACAGCAATTGTTGCTGTTGCTCAACAGCAACAATTGACCCCCCCAACAACAATAGACCCCCTCAACAATAATAGATCTCCCAGCAATCTGCATAAGTAGACTCCTCCCTCAACAGTAGATCCCTCCAAGCCATAATTGATCCTCCAACAACATAAGACCCCCCCAGCAAAAATAGACCTCCAACAATAATAGATCTCCCAGCAACCTTCATCGGTAGAATCCTCCCTCAACAGTAGATCCCTCCCAGCAACAATTGCCCCCCCCACAACAACATAAGACACCCCCAGCAACAATAGACCCCCAACAGAAACAATTGACCCCCACAACAATAGACCCCCAACAATAATAGATCTCCCAGCAACCTAACCTGCATCAGTAGACTCCTCCCTCAACAGTAGATCCATCCCAGCAATAATTGACCCCCCCCCAACAACATATGATCCCTAGCAACAATAGATTCACCACCAGGAATTATAGACCCCCCCCCAACAAAAACCCCCCAGCAATAATAGACCCTCCAGCACCCATTGCCATTACATATTCCTCCATGTTCCCACAAAACAAAAAGGCCTGCTTTTGGATATTTATTATCTCTTACAGAGATCTCAGTACTCCTATTGACAATGCCTTCATTTGCTTACAGCATACAAAATTCTTCCTCCTGCCTGCAGCAGACTGATGACATCATCGCAGCCTAGGCAAAGTCACTGACTGGAGCTTAAAGTGGAACTTTACCCATAACAACCTAATAAAAAAATAATGTTCTTTAGCAAGGAACATACATCCCACATTAATAATTATGCTACCAAAATAAGTGTGTGCTGTACATTGCCTCCAGCATTGCTCCTGTTTCTTCTTGCTGGGGGCTGCCATTTTCTTGCAGCCCAGAGCCCCTGAGCAGCATTAAATCATAAAACTAAATTAAACCCATTGATTTAAAGGTTTCAAAAAACAGTTGCATTGCTGGAATGCCAGGATTTAGAACTGTCACATTTGCTTTTGTCCTCCAATAAACTGTCAAACCATGAAATGGCTGGTGTCACAACTGATCACATTTGAAGCACCATGGCAGTTACAGATCAAACAGAAGTAGCTTCCATGGCTGTAAAGGATAGGGGAGTTTAATTCCGCATTAAGGCTTTTAGCAGATCGACCTCTACAGACAAATAGAGAGCAACTGAGCATGTGCAGAGCAGGGTGAGACAGTGTATTACTGGATTTTAAACAGTATAGATACTTATTTTCATTGTTTTAGCAAGGACGGCATTTTAATGATAAAAGGTGGAGGTTTTTATAAAAATAATACGGTTGCTATATATTGTGTTAATTTAGAAATGTATTTGTAAAGAAATGGACAGGTCCTCTTTAAATATGAGTTATATAATAATTTCTGGACGATTTTCTTAGTGAGGGTGAAAAGATTAGCTTCATGAACGGGAAATAAGATGATGGAAATGTTTGTTCTTTATTACATTTTTGTATGGAAATTAATATCAACAATATTTCATCTTTTCCTAAAATGCAACTGTAGGGCTATGCAGGAAAACAGTTGTTTGTTACCATATTGCTTTTACCGTATGTGTGTTATAAAAACTGCTGTTGCTCTCTCAATTATGAGAACATCAGACAAAAGATCATTTTTATGACCTTCTGATCAAAGTCTAAACGTTATGTCCTGCCAAAAGTTTTTTTCCAGTTTTGTGTGGGGGTGGGGAAGGATTAGACTCATTTTCATGGCTTTTTCTGCTATTTGTGGCTCCATTGAGAAAATTGCCCTCGATAGCCCTCGTCGGAAGTGAGAGATCTAAAAAAATGGAACACAGGAAGAAAATGTTTTTGTTTATTAATAGTAGGGACATAAATGTGTGATCAGGCCCCATAGCAAAATGTTTTTGGGCTTCCTATTACTTTCCATTTAATCTCAAGGGCAATCCCCTGCTTCTATATTTAGTTTACTATCCCTCCCTGTTGCCTGCACAGAACTTGAGTATGCCATCAACTGCAATGGCCTTCAGCTTTCCCCATTAAGGGTCTTCACAATTTCATGAGACCCGCTGAGAGCGTTCGCTAGTGCTCTCAGAGGTTGGCTGAGGCTGCCTTTAATACTAGGCTGGCGTTAAGATGGCACTCCCACTTCTCCAAAAATACATGATTAATTCATGAGTAATCTGTTGTACAGTTCTTTAACTCAATACACTCTGTACACCATAGACAATAGTTTCTCAACAGCCTGCATAACTCTTCTCCAAGCTGGATCCCTAGAATGCCCCTTGCCATGAATTAGACCCAGTATTGGAGTTCCAGTCACTAGGGAAGGAGTCTAAGCACACCACCTTCTTCACTACAAGGCCCTTCTATCACCTTTGCCAACTCACATCGCTTCCCAACTGGCTGGCTGCTTATGCACCCGACACTAGTACTGTAGTTGTTGTAGTACTGTATAGCCTCCTCCAAAAAGCTTAACTGCACATTAGACATCTGTACTGTATCTTCTCTGTCTTGGTTTATCCCCAAGTAAACCCTGTTCTGAGATGCACCCTGCATGCAACCCTTTAAGTTTTTCCTGAAGTAAATTCAGACCAGGCAAATATATATATGTATATATATATATATATATATATATATATATATATATATATATATTAAAGTTCTTTACTTAGTCAAGTATTGCAAATAAAGAGTTCAGCACAGATGTTTCCAAAACATATTCCTATAAGTACTTCCAGCTCCCCTCAGTTATTCTGGATCCCCTGTCCTATGAGGTAGTCATACGTTAAGTAGGTGAGAAAGTCCTTTAGAGTCCTTAATTCAGAAGCAGTCAATACCCCTGGAACCCTGCTTGGGCTCCCACAAAGGGTGGTTAACATCTTTAGCAGCATACTTGTTCCTTGGATGGGGTAACCTGCAACTGAACCTCCTGCCAACTTACTAACATTGGTGCCCCCGAGAGGTGGCTCCCTCCCTTTTTATGTGTTTGCCTCAGCAGAGGGCGAAACTTCTCCAAAACTCCTGGAAAAACCTGGTTACTAGAGTTAACCCTTCTCAGGTACTACCTCAGCAGGGCAACGTGATAACACAGTAAAATACACTTAAATAATACTACACACGTGTAAAGGTTTACACTTTACATTCATCTCCTTACAGACCTAGCGCTGTGTCATGGAAACCATCATGACTTGGGCTCCTGGAGGGGTCTGGGGCCAGCCTCCTTCCCATCAACTATGGACCCAGGACTAAGGAGACCCCCCCCCCCTCTTGGAGTCACAAAGAACCTTTTCCCCAAGGGGGTTATATCACTTCCCTTGGTACCTGGCATGCTGTGAATTGTACCAGCTACCCTTTCAATGCAATTAGGGCTTGAGGGACTGTTTCTGAAACCCCTTGGCATACTGGAGTGATGTGTTATGTGCAGGGGGTGAATTCCAGCATATGTGGGGTTTAGAAACTTTATTTTCTGTTCCAAGTTTCCTGGCATCAACTATTGTTTGCTGGAATTAGGTTTAGGTGATAAGCTCTCACTTTGTTTATTCACCTCCAAAGTCCACACTGCTAGGTGCTGGGAAAGAATCCATTGTTTACTTGTGTTTGATTGTTTATTTGTTTATGTAACGTAATTTTCTCCAAGGACTTGTAAGAGCCGGTTCACACTGAGGCGACGCGACTTCGGGGGGCGACCTGTGAAGTCACGTGAATCGTCGTGCACCGCGACTTCGGCGCGACTTGCAGGGACTTCACATAATGGAAGTCTATGCAAGTCACTCCGAGTTTGCCCCAAAGTAGTACAGGACCCTTTTTCTAATTCGGAGCGACTTGTGTCGCTCCTATTAGAACGGTTCCTGTACTACGCAATGGACCGCGACTGACCGTGACTTGTCAGGCTGACAAGTTGCCTGACAAGTCGCGGCAGTGTGAATGGGCTCTAATGGGTGTCATAACTGTCTAGGGGGGATAATTTTGTGTATAAATGCTGTTCTGTTAAATAAAGTCAGTCCTGTTTTTTCCAACGTTGGTTCTGTCTGATGCCTAGGGTGAATTTGCTATCCACAGCCTTTACCTAATATACTAGTCTTGCCTGGTAATTAGGAAGGTTTGGCCTGAAATTGGTATACTCTGGTTCCAAGTGAAGGAAGCTGTAGTTTGGCGGGGATACCCAGACAGGGTGTAAGGCAGTCTGTCACAAGCTGATTGACCAATGTAATAAAAATGTGTTTGTTCATATGAACATTTATTTTTTTTCCCTCGGGTATAGAGACCTTATTACCCCAGGGGCATGGCCCTTAGCCGGCCAATGTAGTAGAGACAGAGCCTCATTTTTACATGGAGGGGTTAAGCTCATTATCCGAAGAGCGGGCCTTTAAACATTAATTTCTCTGGTGCAGAGATTTGGCACGTGCTGTGTTTTTCCATTGTGAGGTGAGCCACTTGTCTGGTTGTGCTTTAAACAAGTTTCTGGGTGGGAGCCAATCAGATTGCTCCATAGCTCAGATCTGTCAGGCCGCCATTCCAGTGACGTGACATATACGAGAACATCGCAAACACAGAACACAACACAAAATTTCACAAGCATGCGGAGTGCCATCAGAGATTAGACAACCCTGCTGACAGCTGGGAATTTGTAGGACGTCACTTTATTCAAGGAAGACTTCGCCCTGATCAATCCAGGGCCCTCATCCTTAACCAATTGCCTACTGTGCACTTTCACCCTCTTCCTGCCCAGGCCAATTTTCAGCTTTTAGCACTCTCACAATTTGAATGACAATTGCGCAGTCATGCAACACTGTACCCAAACTAAATTTTTATCATTTATTTTCACACAAATAGAGCTTTCTTTTGGTGGCATTTAGTCACTACTGGGTTTTTTATTTTTTACTAAAAAAAATAAATAAAAAAGGACCAGAAATTTGGAAACAAAAAATTTCTTAGTTTCTGTCAGTAATTTTTGTTAATAAGTAATTTTTCTCCTTCACTGATTTGCGCTGATGAGGCGGAACTGATGGGTACTGATAGGCTGAACTAATGGGCACTGATGAAAGGGCACTTATGGGCACTGATGAGGCAGCACTGAAGGGCACTGATTAGGTGGCACTGTTGAGGAGGCACTTACAGTATCTCACAAAAGTGAGTACACACCTCACATTTTTGTAAATATTTTATTATATCTTTTCATGTGACAACACTAAAGAAAGATTCTCTTTCTTTCTTTCTTTATTTCCTTCTTTCTTTCTTTCTTTCTTTCTTTCTTTCTTTCTTTCTTTCTTTCTTTCTTTCCTGCTATATAGATCCGACGCGTTTCGTGAGTTCGGTCTCACTCTTCAGGGGTTGATACATAGACATGATCTACAAAGTAAAATAGTTAAAAAATATAACATAGTAATGAACATGGAAATGTATCCAGTAGATTGAAATGTGTCGAATCAGACAAAGTATCAGACTAAGACTAAGGGATCCATACTCACAAAGATGCAGTATGCTGTGGGCCAAAGTTGCAACGGCAGCCTCCGGAGATGTTTAACCCGGGAGCTGTGGGCCAAAGTTGCAACCGTCCAACATGGCCTGCCAGGATGGTGGCTAGAAAAAAAGTGTATATAGGTTATAGTGTTCACAATAAATTAAGAATAAAATAAATTATAAAAAAAACAATCAAAAATAAAGAAAAGGTAAAAAAATTGGTTAGAAAATATTAAAATAATGAATAAATGGCCAATAGCAGCCACACAGTACAATTAGGAATGGTGAAAGTGACCTGCACAGCTATATGTTTATGGGTCCTTTCACACGAGCGGCGCGCTCGGCAGACTCCATTTTGCTCAGCTGGGATCGATCCGCCGATCCCCACTGAGCAGGCAGATGACAGGTCTGTCTCTGCTTACTTTGCAGAGACGGAGCTGTCAGAGGCCTGCTCTCCTCTATGGGAGATTGAAGGAAAACGGACCGCCTGTCCGTTTTCATCCGATCCTATCCTATCTGATCCAATCCTCCAGACGGATGGAAAATAGGGTTTCCGTCCATCCGGATTTCACGGACAGGATCGGATTGGATAGCAGCGGGTGTCAGCGGAGATGTCTCCGCTGCTATCCGCTGCTCCATAAGGCTGCATGGAGCATCCGATCAGGTTCGCCTGAAAAAATGACAGGCGGACCAGATCGGAAAGCCCGTGTGAAAGGGGCCTATGTGTTATAAAGTATAAAAATCAACTTGATGAGGCAGTGACATGAGTGCATGGGAATACCCCAGTAGTACAAGGTCAAATTGGGTCAAAAAAGTAAATATGTGTGACATATAAGAGAGGGGAAGGGTTTTTACCTACCAGGATCAAAATAGCGCAGAGCAAAAATAGTGTGTGTCCAACCACCTGGGAAGCATTGTATAGACTGGTGTCTGAACCCTTCTTTCTTTCTTTCTTTCTTTCTTTCTTTCTTTCTTTCTTTCTTTCTTTCTTTCTTTCTTTCTTTCTTTCTTTCGCTCTCCCCTTTTCTGGTCGACCCCCTTTTTTCCTATTCTTCTTTTACCCCAATTCCCCTTCCACTCTCTATATTCTACCTTTGTTTACTATCTTTTTTTTTTTGTCACACACTCATAGTTTCTGTTTTTTAAAGCTATAGTGGTAGAGCCCCTTATTATGCTTTCAATCCATATTACCTCTTAGCAAGTATTTTGGGGCCTTGCGCTTGACCGATTATCTTTACCCTTTTAAAAGCAATGTCACTCTATCCTTGCACTGTATGGTACAGTGATCATTCGTTGTGCATTCCTGGTTATGGTACTTGATCTCTTTTTGTCTACGCGCATCCTGATCCTGCTTTCGGGCTTGTACTGTATTTCTGCTTCCAATAAAATCTATTGTTAGTAAAAAAAAAAAAAAAAAAAATAACCGATCTACTGACAAGATCAATAGGTGGTAAAATGTTACGGGGATTTTGAGAAACAAAAATTGCTGTGTTAATGCTACTAACAGAATGTATCATGTATGTCATTTTTTATTTTGTTGTAGAGTTCTACTTTAAACTTTAAAGAGACACTGTCATCTTGCCCATTTAGGGTACAGTGATAGGGCCTTTGTAAACACTCCCCTTCCGAATAAAGTTCTTTCTGAATAGGTAAACTGCCCTGTACACGATTATTTTTTGAAAGATCTATATTTACTCTGGCTAAGAAAATATAGCACAGTCATCATTCATGGACCAATGCTGCAGAAATTGTGGGGGGATGAACTCAATGTACATTGCCCTTTTTTCAATCCTATTAACTATGTGACTTTGTAATACAGCCCGGCCCAGCACTGTAATAGCAAACATTGCAGAATCCCTCTAGAATTGCAGTACCCCTTGAAGAGATTTGTGGGTTCTCAAATGATAAAAATGTATCAAACCTATAAAACATTTACATTATTCTTTCTCCTTAGAAAAAGGCCATTGACCAGCCTCACAAGACCCCCTCCATCTGGGTGGCCATATACAAGGCGTTTGGACGTCCCATACTGTTGAGCAGTACCTTCCGCTACTTGGCCGATCTGCTGGGCTTCGCTGGACCCCTCTGCATCTCCGGGATCGTCCAAAATCTGGAAAAATTAAATCAGACTAATCAGACTAAAGCAGAGCAGGTGTGTTTGCGTAAATGACTTAAGCAGGCCATACACGTTTCGAATTTCGTACGATTTGTCGTTCGATAAACGCAAGCGCCAGTCGTGCACATCGTCGAGTGTACCATCAATGTGATTCGAAAATCGTACGACAAAACACTTCTTCCTTCTGCAAGTATAGGAAGTGATGCAATGTTGTCTTGACCTTTTAACCACACCTCCACTGGGCACTCCCCCTACAGTTAAAAGTCGGATCGTGTCATTTGCGAACAGAGCAATCATTCGCCACAGCATACGACTATTCTCAGCAATAAAATGCCATTCAAGAGGTATAATAGGAATCAGAAAATGGCAGCAATGGTTATTGCATTGATTGCTTTGGAGGAGGAGAAGAAAAAGAAGAAAAATAGAAGGAAGAGCAGAGTGTGGGCCAAAGACTGGCTCATGCAACGAGAGCAATTTTCACATGTAAACCTGCTAACAAACCTCCGAGAAAATAATCCTGAGGATTACCGTAATTATTTGCGGATGACCCAGCAGTCCTTTGACATGCTATTAGCTCTTGTGCAGCCACATATCACCAAACAGGACACCTGCATGAGAAAATCTATTAGTGCAACCCTGCGTTTTTTGGCAACAGGCAGGTCTTATGAAGACCTGAAGTTCACCACTGGAATCTCTGCCCAATCCTTGGGAAGAATCATACCTGAGACGTGTCAGGCCATAGTGAAGGTGCTCCAGCCACAGTATTTAAAGGTAATTATAAAAATTACAACTTAAATTAGTAAGAATATTACTGCAAACATAAGTCAAATTTTGTGAGTACATCAATTTTATTAAAAAAATATGTAACTTCCTGTACACGGTTGTCTGAAAAAGTTTGTATTTTCTTAAATCAATACATACCCATTTCCAAATCATTATTATGAAAATATATAATTCTTAAACAATAACCAATAAAAAAAGGAACAAATACACCAAAGAAATGCAATAATATTGAGCAACATATCTAGAATTTTTTTTTACAGATTTGTGTATTGGGGGCCATGAAACCAAGAACCTTGAGGTGGTTCAGGACGCACTGACCAGCTTGGGTTTCCCTGTGATTGAGACATATTTGGGTGCCAATATTGGCCAGATGTTACAGGTGGAGCAGATGTTACAGGTGGAGCAGATGTTACAGGTGGAGCAGATGTTACAGGTGGAGGAGATGTACATCCCTGATACCCTATTATATCTGTGTTAGGTGTAAGATTGCCCTTTAGTCCAATGGCAATCATTTTATGCATTAAAGCTTCACAAATGTCTCGTTGCTCCATGGACATTCTCCGTAATTTGTGTGCAACCAGATGACCCACAGCATCACATTCATCATCTTTCTGCTTCATGATAGATGATGCATCCTTCAGCAAACTGGCAGTATCGTAGTCAAGATTTCTCTTCTTTCCTCTTTGAGTTCTCTGAGTTGATGTTCCTGGCTGCTCTGATACTGGGCTTGGTGTATCCTATAGAAACCAAAAAAATTAAGAAGAAAATATGATCACTAATTATCATTAAAACATGTTTTAATTTTTTTCTATCTTGCCAACAGTTTCCTTCTAAATCTGAAGAATGGAAAGAAGTTGCCAAAGAATTCCAGGACATGTGGAATTTCCCCAATTGTGGTGGCGCAATTGATGGGAAACATGTGAGAATTACACCACCAGCACATTCAGGATCCTATTTTTACAACTATAAAGGGTTCTTTAGCATAATTCTAATGGCAATTGTGAATGCCAAATATGAATTTATGTACTTGGATATAGGGAAAAATGGAAGAAACTCGGATGGAGGTGTGATAGAGCGCAGTCCATTTATGCATCGATTAAAAGAAGGAATGTTGCATCTTCCATCTTCCAGTGAGACAGTTGAGGGCCTTAATTTTGTGTTCATTGGGGACGATGCATTTGCCTTACATGAACACCTGTTGAAACCCTATCCCTTGCGCAATTTAACTGCTCCCCAGAAAATCTTTAATTATAGATTGTCTAGGGCGAGAAGGGTGGTAGAAAATGCATTTGGGATCATGGCCAGCAGATTCCGCATTTTCCACACCGCCATTAATGTTACAGTTGAAAAAATTGACATAATAGTGGAGTGCTGCTGTATGTTACACAATTATTTAAGAAGCACAACTGTGTCATATATGCCATCAACTGCAGTTGATATTGAAGATCTTACCAGTGGCACAATTGTGCCAGGTGATTGGCGAAATGACAGCAGTGGCATGGTAAATTTAGCTCCTGCAAGGCCTAGGCTACCAACTGCAAATGCACGTCAAAATCGCATTCATTACACAGATTATTTTATGGGTAGTGGTGCAGTTGCATGGCAGGATCGCATATAATCATATGTATTATATTTTGTAAGAAATGACTTGCTCTAAATAAAGACAGCTTAATAAATCATATACAATATATGAGTATTCTTTATTCTAGTTTTTGTTACATTCTACTATGACTGGCCCATGAGGCAGAAGGACCCCTGACCCTATAGTTGTTTCATTGGGCCCTCCAACCCCCCCCCCCCCCCCAAAGAAAAAATATTGTGAATTAAACGAAAATTTGGATATACCTGTGTCTGAGTCTGTGTCTGTGTCTGTGACATTTCCTCTGCTTCTGGGTCAGATATCAAACTGGAGTCTGATGCTGCACTTGGTGGCAGAGTGCAATGGGACTCTCTTGGATCATCTGTGTCAGCAAGAAACATCAGGTCTTTGAAGTACCACAAACGTGGGACATAGACATCATCAGCCCCTGCTCCAGATTTCTTGGATGCTTGTATTTTTTTATACTCCTTTTTAAAAACAGTCCGCAAGTTAGCAATCTTGTGCTTTACATATAGGTCATTTGGATCTTTGCAAACCTCTTTACATAGCTCCTTTAGTTCTTTGATGGCCTCATCACGCTTATATCTATTAGAATAATCCCTGGATTTCACATCCCATAAGCACGAAAATTCTCTGTATTTATCAATGAATTGGGGAAGGAACTCAGTAGATGTGAATGTGAGAGGCATTTTCCTTTAAAAAAAAAAAAAGATATATATATATATTTTACTAAGTTACCTTGCAAAGCCTTGTTATACATGTGTAAAATATAACACATAATGATTTTGCACATTAATAATGACTAAATAAGAAGAATAAATAATACTTAAGACAATAGAACTAACACGATATGCAAGTTTCATGCAGCCTGTTCATATAATGGATGAGCCATGTGCCATGAATCGTGACTGAGATAAATTTGGACAGGAGTGAGGTCTAATTTTTAGCCTTTTTGAACAGCTCCTATACTGCAAAAGGACTTCTATCAGTAATAAAATAGCATATATTTACATTATAACACAGTATTTCCGTAGAAAAAGTGAAATATGCAATGGAGAGTCAGCATTTTGAACTTACCTCAGGGATGTGTGTTCAGCGTTCTCTGCACGAATAGACTTTCCTACGTCCCGAAAAGTCGCTGCATATTCGTGCAATGCGCACGTGCGTTATATACCATGTACAGGCCCCGCCTCTTCTTTCTTTCGGGGGCTTGTGGGAGAAATCATGGCAGAGGGACAAGACATGGCAGCTTCTCAGAGCGAAAGATCTGGGACAGATGAGGAGCAGGAAATCGTGGAGGTGGAAGAAGGTCACCAGACAACCATTGTGACAAGCCCCAGGAAGAAGAAAGCCACCAACATGTCTTTGGAGGAGATGGTGGACATGGTGAACATTCTTCAAAAGAAGGATTATGACTGTCGGAAGCAAGTCTACCCTAAAAAAAATGTGAGAAAAGATCAAATTCTGGAGAAAGTTCTACGTGTCCTACAGAAAAACCATGGTGTTGAACGCACTAAAGATCAAGTGAGAAAACGCTGGTCTGACTTAAAATCCAGAGAATCCCATCAGCTAAGGAAAATCAAGAAAATTCTTCAAAAAAGTTAGTATAAACTTTTTAACAAGAATGTATGATGTTCTTGGGTTTTTCTGTGTGAGTGTATGTTCTGTATATGCCATGTGACATGTGCATGCAGAGAGTGCATACTACACAGCTTGCATCATTGTGATTTTCTATGCATATCTATAGTGTATTTTTGTCTTCTATACAGAAATAATATGCATAGTGTGATTGCATTTAAATATATGTATAGTATTTGAAGTTAAATACATGTATTTATTAATTTTCAAAGGACATTCTAGAAAGGCCCATGCAGAGGCGGGAAATGAACAGCAGACAAGTGCAGAGTCTGAGATGACGACTGACACAACACTGATATGTCTCACACCAGTTGAAGGCAGTGATTGGAGCAGCATTGCCACCAGTTCAGGTACATAACCAAATGTCACATAAACGTATGCTCATTATAACGTTTAGACTGTGATTTTTATGATTTTTCATGTTTTCTTATAGGCTTTACAATGTCTACTGCTGGCAGTTCTTCATTCACTTCTGCATCTGCAAACCGCATGATTGCTGATTTAATGCAAATCAATTCAGATATTGAGAAAGTTTGCAATAAAATGAAATTGGTTCAAGGCAGGATTTCTGATGTGATAGACCAATTAGCAAAGGTTTAAATACTCTGGAAACAAAAATTTTTTTTTAAGACCATGTTTCGTTATGGCACTTTAAAAAATAAAAATGGTTGTTATAAAGTAGGGGCCCATTCACACTGTCCGCATGCACCCACGTACTCCATTCTGCTGAAAGGGGGGTCCACGCCCAAATCCCCTATGAGCAGGTGTCTGACAGCTCTTTCTCTGCTCTTTGTGCAGAGACAGAGCTGTCAGAACCCCACCGTTCTCTTTTGGGGACCACCAGTCCATTTTCATCATATCCATCCGATCCGCCTGACAGATGTAAATGATAATTTCCATCCGTCAGGCTTTGATCGGGTCGGATAGCAGCGGATGTCAGTGGACATGTTTCCACTGACATTCGCTGCCCTATGGGGATGCATGGAACATTCCAATGAGTTCCGCCTGACAACATGACAGGCGAATCTCATTGGATTGTGTGAAAGGGCCCTTGCTCTGACTTGCACTTTATTAAAAATAAAATTGCACTATGTGACTGTTTATGTACTTTTGTACTGTTAAATTTTGGCTGTATGTACATATTTACTAACTATATTCATGTACATATGTACAAGCTTTTAAGATCCTAAATAGGGAAATGTTTGTGTGCTGGACATGCGCAACTACGCTTTTTGTTTATTGTTCATCAATAAATTGATGGTTATTTTGAAATTGGTTTCAAGTGTCTTTATTTCATGCATTATGTGATATCAACTGTATACACAGCTATTGATCTTTATGGTAGTATAGACAATGACATTCTCATCAAAATAATCTACTGTTAAAATGACAATTAGGATAACCATATGTTATTAATGACAAACAATATTGGAACATATACATCCTGCAGAAAGAAAACTTGCTGTACCATTTATTCTGCAGCTGTACAACAATGCAGTGGGTCCGTTTATTGAAAAAAGGTGTTAAAAGTCATTTTGCAATACACATACTTTTGTGTTTACACTTTTCATGCACACATATTGGCCTCTTAGCAGAGTTTGCTTGAACATATAATATTTGATGTATTGCGGTTTTTCGGCTGAACAGTCGTCCGTGTTGATATTCTTTTTATTTACCTTCCGGGTCATTCTTTTCGGAAACATGCGCAGTTGTGTGTTGTTCTGTGGAATCGAACGACTAAACCACTAATGATACGAAAATTGGACAAATTTCGCGGAAAAACCCAACATGTTGGATATGTGAATTTTTGATGTCGTACGAAAAACGCATAGTTTACATACCACACTAACGATACGAAAATCGTTCGATAACACTGGCATTTACGATTTTCGGAAGATATTCGTATCGTCTATGGCCTGCTTTAAGCAGGCCATAGACGATACGAATATCTTCCGAAAATCGTAAATGCCAGTGTTATCGAACGATTTTCGTATCGTTAGTGTGGTATGTAAACTATGCGTTTTTCGTACGACATCAAAAATTCACATATCCAACATGTTGGGTTTTTCCGCGAAATTTGTCCAATTTTCGTATCATTAGTGGTTTAGTCGTTCGATTCCACAGAACAACACACAACTGCGCATGTTTCCGAAAAGAATGACCCGGAAGGTAAATAAAAAGAATATCAACACGGACGACTGTTCAGCCGAAAAACCGCAATACATCAAATATTATATGTTCAAGCAAACTCTGCTAAGAGGCCAATATGTGTGCATGAAAAGTGTAAACACAAAAGTATGTGTATTGCAAAATGACTTTTAACACCTTTTTTCAATAAACGGACCCACTGCATTGTTGTACAGCTGCAGAATAAATGGTACAGCAAGTTTTCTTTCTGCAGGATGTATATGTTCCAATATTGTTTGTCATTAATAACATATGGTTATCCTAATTGTCATTTTAACAGTAGATTATTTTGATGAGAATGTCATTGTCTATACTACCATAAAGATCAATAGCTGTGTATACAGTTGATATCACATAATGCATGAAATAAAGACACTTGAAACCAATTTCAAAATAACCATCAATTTATTGATGAACAATAAACAAAAAGCGTAGTTGCACATGTCCAGCACACAAACATTTCCCTATTTAGGATCTTAAAAGCTTGTACATATGTACATGAATATAGTTAGTAAATATGTACATACAGCCAAAATTTAACAGTACAAAAGTACATAAACAGTCACATAGTGCAATTTTATTTTTAATAAAGTGCAAGTCAGAGCAAGGGCCCTTTCACACAATCCAATGAGATTCGCCTGTCATGTTGTCAGGCGGAACTCATTGGAATGTTCCATGCATCCCCATAGGGCAGCGAATGTCAGTGGAAACATGTCCACTGACATCCGCTGCTATCCGACCCGATCAAAGCCTGACGGATGGAAATTATCATTTACATCTGTCAGGCGGATCGGATGGATATGATGAAAATGGACTGGTGGTCCCCAAAAGAGAACGGTGGGGTTCTGACAGCTCTGTCTCTGCACAAAGAGCAGAGAAAGAGCTGTCAGACACCTGCTCATAGGGGATTTGGGCGTGGACCCCCCTTTCAGCAGAATGGAGTACGTGGGTGCATGCGGACAGTGTGAATGGGCCCCTACTTTATAACAACCATTTTTATTTTTTAAAGTGCCATAACGAAACATGGTCTTAAAAAAAAATTTTTGTTTCCAGAGTATTTAAACCTTTGCTAATTGGTCTATCACATCAGAAATCCTGCCTTGAACCAATTTCATTTTATTGCAAACTTTCTCAATATCTGAATTGATTTGCATTAAATCAGCAATCATGCGGTTTGCAGATGCAGAAGTGAATGAAGAACTGCCAGCAGTAGACATTGTAAAGCCTATAAGAAAACATGAAAAATCATAAAAATCACAGTCTAAACGTTATAATGAGCATACGTTTATGTGACATTTGGTTATGTACCTGAACTGGTGGCAATGCTGCTCCAATCACTGCCTTCAACTGGTGTGAGACATATCAGTGTTGTGTCAGTCGTCATCTCAGACTCTGCACTTGTCTGCTGTTCATTTCCCGCCTCTGCATGGGCCTTTCTAGAATGTCCTTTGAAAATTAATAAATACATGTATTTAACTTCAAATACTATACATATATTTAAATGCAATCACACTATGCATATTATTTCTGTATAGAAGACAAAAATACACTATAGATATGCATAGAAAATCACAATGATGCAAGCTGTGTAGTATGCACTCTCTGCATGCACATGTCACATGGCATATACAGAACATACACTCACACAGAAAAACCCAAGAACATCATACATTCTTGTTAAAAAGTTTATACTAACTTTTTTGAAGAATTTTCTTGATTTTCCTTAGCTGATGGGATTCTCTGGATTTTAAGTCAGACCAGCGTTTTCTCACTTGATCTTTAGTGCGTTCAACACCATGGTTTTTCTGTAGGACACGTAGAACTTTCTCCAGAATTTGATCTTTTCTCACATTTTTTTTAGGGTAGACTTGCTTCCGACAGTCATAATCCTTCTTTTGAAGAATGTTCACCATGTCCACCATCTCCTCCAAAGACATGTTGGTGGCTTTCTTCTTCCTGGGGCTTGTCACAATGGTTGTCTGGTGACCTTCTTCCACCTCCACGATTTCCTGCTCCTCATCTGTCCCAGATCTTTCGCTCTGAGAAGCTGCCATGTCTTGTCCCTCTGCCATGATTTCTCCCACAAGCCCCCGAAAGAAAGAAGAGGCGGGGCCTGTACATGGTATATAACGCACGTGCGCATTGCACGAATATGCAGCGACTTTTCGGGACGTAGGAAAGTCTATTCGTGCAGAGAACGCTGAACACACATCCCTGAGGTAAGTTCAAAATGCTGACTCTCCATTGCATATTTCACTTTTTCTACGGAAATACTGTGTTATAATGTAAATATATGCTATTTTATTACTGATAGAAGTCCTTTTGCAGTATAGGAGCTGTTCAAAAAGGCTAAAAATTAGACCTCACTCCTGTCCAAATTTATCTCAGTCACGATTCATGGCACATGGCTCATCCATTATATGAACAGGCTGCATGAAACTTGCATATCGTGTTAGTTCTATTGTCTTAAGTATTATTTATTCTTCTTATTTAGTCATTATTAATGTGCAAAATCATTATGTGTTATATTTTACACATGTATAACAAGGCTTTGCAAGGTAACTTAGTAAAATATATATATATATCTTTTTTTTTTTTTAAAGGAAAATGCCTCTCACATTCACATCTACTGAGTTCCTTCCCCAATTCATTGATAAATACAGAGAATTTTCGTGCTTATGGGATGTGAAATCCAGGGATTATTCTAATAGATATAAGCGTGATGAGGCCATCAAAGAACTAAAGGAGCTATGTAAAGAGGTTTGCAAAGATCCAAATGACCTATATGTAAAGCACAAGATTGCTAACTTGCGGACTGTTTTTAAAAAGGAGTATAAAAAAATACAAGCATCCAAGAAATCTGGAGCAGGGGCTGATGATGTCTATGTCCCACGTTTGTGGTACTTCAAAGACCTGATGTTTCTTGCTGACACAGATGATCCAAGAGAGTCCCATTGCACTCTGCCACCAAGTGCAGCATCAGACTCCAGTTTGATATCTGACCCAGAAGCAGAGGAAATGTCACAGACACAGACACAGACTCAGACACAGGTATATCCAAATTTTCGTTTAATTCACAATATTTTTTCTTTGGGGGGGGGGGGGGTTGGAGGGCCCAATGAAACAACTATAGGGTCAGGGGTCCTTCTGCCTCATGGGCCAGTCATAGTAGAATGTAACAAAAACTAGAATAAAGAATACTCATATATTGTATATGATTTATTAAGCTGTCTTTATTTAGAGCAAGTCATTTCTTACAAAATATAATACATATGATTATATGCGATCCTGCCATGCAACTGCACCACTACCCATAAAATAATCTGTGTAATGAATGCGATTTTGACGTGCATTTGCAGTTGGTAGCCTAGGCCTTGCAGGAGCTAAATTTACCATGCCACTGCTGTCATTTCGCCAATCACCTGGCACAATTGTGCCACTGGTAAGATCTTCAATATCAACTGCAGTTGATGGCATATATGACACAGTTGTGCTTCTTAAATAATTGTGTAACATACAGCAGCACTCCACTATTATGTCAATTTTTTCAACTGTAACATTAATGGCGGTGTGGAAAATGCGGAATCTGCTGGCCATGATCCCAAATGCATTTTCTACCACCCTTCTCGCCCTAGACAATCTATAATTAAAGATTTTCTGGGGAGCAGTTAAATTGCGCAAGGGATAGGGTTTCAACAGGTGTTCATGTAAGGCAAATGCATCGTCCCCAATGAACACAAAATTAAGGCCCTCAACTGTCTCACTGGAAGATGGAAGATGCAACATTCCTTCTTTTAATCGATGCATAAATGGACTGCGCTCTATCACACCTCCATCCGAGTTTCTTCCATTTTTCCCTATATCCAAGTACATAAATTCATATTTGGCATTCACAATTGCCATTAGAATTATGCTGAAGAACCCTTTATAGTTGTAAAAATAGGATCCTGAATGTGCTGGTGGTGTAATTCTCACATGTTTCCCATCAATTGCGCCACCACAATTGGGGAAATTCCACATGTCCTGGAATTCTTTGGCAACTTCTTTCCATTCTTCAGATTTAGAAGGAAACTGTTGGCAAGATAGAAAAAAATTAAAACATGTTTTAATGATAATTAGTGATCATATTTTCTTCTTAATTTTTTTGGTTTCTATAGGATACACCAAGCCCAGTATCAGAGCAGCCAGGAACATCAACTCAGAGAACTCAAAGAGGAAAGAAGAGAAATCTTGACTACGATACTGCCAGTTTGCTGAAGGATGCATCATCTATCATGAAGCAGAAAGATGATGAATGTGATGCTGTGGGTCATCTGGTTGCACACAAATTACGGAGAATGTCCATGGAGCAACGAGACATTTGTGAAGCTTTAATGCATAAAATGATTGCCATTGGACTAAAGGGCAATCTTACACCTAACACAGATATAATAGGGTATCAGGGATGTACATCTCCTCCACCTGTAACATCTGCTCCACCTGTAACATCTGCTCCACCTGTAACATCTGCTCCACCTGTAACATCTGGCCAATATTGGCACCCAAATATGTCTCAATCACAGGGAAACCCAAGCTGGTCAGTGCGTCCTGAACCACCTCAAGGTTCTTGGTTTCATGGCCCCCAATACACAAATCTGTAAAAAAAAATTCTAGATATGTTGCTCAATATTATTGCATTTCTTTGGTGTATTTGTTCCTTTTTTATTGGTTATTGTTTAAGAATTATATATTTTCATAATAATGATTTGGAAATGGGTATGTATTGATTTAAGAAAATACAAACTTTTTCAGACAACCGTGTACAGGAAGTTACATATTTTTTTAATAAAATTGATGTACTCACAAAATTTGACTTATGTTTGCAGTAATATTCTTACTAATTTAAGTTGTAATTTTTATAATTACCTTTAAATACTGTGGCTGGAGCACCTTCACTATGGCCTGACACGTCTCAGGTATGATTCTTCCCAAGGATTGGGCAGAGATTCCAGTGGTGAACTTCAGGTCTTCATAAGACCTGCCTGTTGCCAAAAAACGCAGGGTTGCCATGAGCCTCTCCTCTGCACTAATAGATTTTCTCATGCAGGTGTCCTGTTTGGTGATATGTGGCTGCACAAGAGCTAATAGCATGTCAAAGGACTGCTGGGTCATCCGCAAATAATTACGGTAATCCTCAGGATTATTTTCTCTGAGGTTTGTTAGCAGGTTTACATGTGAAAATTGCTCTCGTTGCATGAGCCAGTCTTTGGCCCACACTCTGCTCTTCCTTCTATTTTTCTTCTTTTTCTTCTCCTCCTCCAAAGCAATCAATGCAATAACCATTGCTGCCATTTTCTGATTCCTATTATACCTCTTGAATGGCATTTTATTGCTGAGAATAGTCGTATGCTGTGGCGAATGATTGCTCTGTTCGCAAATGACACGATCCGACTTTTAACTGTAGGGGGAGTGCCCAGTGGAGGTGTGGTTAAAAGGTCAAGACAACATTGCATCACTTCCTATACTTGCAGAAGGAAGAAGTGTTTTGTCGTACGATTTTCGAATCACATTGATGGTACACTCGACGATGTGCACGACTGGCGCTTGCGTTTATCGAACGACAAATCGTACGAAATTCGAAACGTGTATGGCCTGCTTTAGATACAATGCAGGATTTGTTGTAAGGGATATTCAGGGAAAATGTATTCAAGATATGTTTGGTGTGTTTGTGTGTGTGTGAAGTCCCCAGCCTACTCCAAACTGTGATTATTGAAACCGTATATAAAAACTCACTACATTTTTCTTTCTTGGTCACTTCTTGTGTTCTCAACTAGCAAAAACCTTGTTTTAACTGTTGATTGTGCAGGAAAGTATTGCAACCCCTTTCAGAACTGCTTATCAGGATTGCAGGAACTGGGACCAAACCTTTGGAACACTGAACACAGAGGAAAAATTGGAATGCTTTAGGAACATATTAAACAAATGCATCTCGCAGTGCATTCCTATGGAAAATAAATTTAGAAGAGACAAAGCCAAACCTGGCTGGCTAAACCGTAATGTTAAAAAATGTATTAGGGGTAAAAAAAATGGCCTTCAAGAAATATTAATCAGAGGGCACAGTATCGGCTTTCGAGCAATACAAGGAGGCAAATAAGAAAAGTAAATACAAAATCAAAATGGCTAAAATCAACTTTGAGAGACAAAAAGCGGGGGATAGTAAAAAGAACCCAAATAAATTCTTTAAATATATCAACAGCAAAAAAACTAGGGCAGAGCATATTGCACACATAATTAACGATGATGGGAGGATGGTTACAGAGGACACTGAAAAATCAGCCGTGCTGAACGCTTTTTTCTCCTCAGTCTTTACACAGGAAAAGGAGGGGTACACTGACCATGACTGTATGGTTAGTAGTAATACACAGGACTTGTCGCTATGGCTAACAGAGGGTGAAATCAGGGAAAGGCTGGATAAAATTAACACAAATAAATCACCAGGCCTTAAAATTCTTAACATTCTACGAGGAGGTGAGCTGTGAGCTAGATAGGGGGAGACCAGTGGATGTGGTGTACCTGGATTTCGCTAAGGCGTTTTTGATGCAGTTCCCCACAAAATAAGGTCTGCAGGCATCAACCGCAAGGTTTGCTCTTGGATACGGAACTGGCTAAAAGGGCATGTCCAAAGGGTGGTAATAAATAGCGCATACTCAGACTGGTCTGAGGTGGTAAATGGGATCCCCCAAGGCTCAGTCCTGGGACCAACCCTGTTCAATTTATTCATAAACAGCATTGAGGACGGGATCAGTAGTTCTATATCAGTTTTTGCAGATGACACAAAATTGGGCAGGGCAATAACTGCACGGCATGAAGCAGATATCCTACAGAATGACCTGGACAAAATAACAGAGTGGGCAATGACATGGCAAATGAGGTTTAATGTGGAGAAGTGTAAGGTTTTGCACTTGGGGACTAAAAACATAAAAGCACAATACACTTTGGGGGGGGGGGGGAACCTTTGGGGGAATCAAAAATGGAGAAAGATCTGGGAGTCTTGGTAGAGGATAGACTAAGCAATAGCATGCAATGTCAAGCGGCAGCTGCCAAAGCTGGCAGAATATTAGCATGCATAAAGAAAGGGATGTATTCCAGAGATAAAACTATAATCCTACCACTTTATAAAACTCTGGTCCGACCACATCTGGAGTATTCTGTCCAGTTCTGGTCACCAGTCCTCAGGAGGGATGTGTTGGAGCTGGAGAGAGTCCAGAGAAGGGCAACTAAACTAATTAGGGGATTGGAGGACCTTAATTATGAAGAGCGTCTGCAATCGCTTGATTTATTCTCCCTGGAGAAAAGACGCCTGAGAGGGGACATGATAGCAATTTATAAATACCTCAATGGTGATCTCAACATAGAAAAAAAGCTATTCAGTCGAAAGGATTGCATGAGGACTCGAGGGAATACAATGTGATTAGAGGAGAAGCGACGCAGGGGTTCTTTACTGTTAGGGCTACAGGATTGTGGAATTCTCTACCACAAGAGGTGGTTTCTGCGGGAAGTATGGTTGCTTTCAAAAGACTCTTGGACGTACATCTCAATGATCAGAACATTAAGGGGTATGAGAGATGATTACGGCCACATACACCTACACAGGTTGAACTGGATGGACTATTGTCTTTATTCAACCTCAACTACTATGTAACTATGTAACTTATATGAATGAGATTGCATGTATTAAAGTCCATCTGTAATTTATTGATCACAGTATCTGTGATAAATCTGTGGCCTGGGGGCCTTCATCAGAGCCTAAAGCTGTCGGGCAACAAAAGGAGATCCGGACAACAGGGCATAAATATCTTGAACATATAATTGATGAATTATCTGTTCCAGTCGTTGTTTGCTTCTTCTATTTTGCCGTTCTTGGTTTCTCTCTCTTCCGCATTAACATGCTAAAGAAATTTATAAAGAAAACATTGTATGTTTTCATTACATTAACTTATTTTAGACCCAGTGATGTCATCAATAGATATCTGTGCCTCTCAATGCTTTACAGGCAGATTGTTGCTGGTAGGAGGGCCAGACAGGGTGCTGTGCATAGTTTTCTGAAAACATCAGAGCACCCTGCCTCAGTACTCCTCTCTAGAGCCCACAGCCCCTATGCAAGCAGTGGGCTGGCTCTTGGGAGAAGCTATGCAAAAATATAATGCATAGGTGAGCGGATGTCAGTTTCGAGGAGCGGGCATTCCTAGGCAGCCTGCCTGTGGTGTGTGAAACACACTCAGACTGACACCCGGTGCAAAATAAAAATGAGAACACAAAAAAAGTGTATGGGGCATACACATGGACCTCCTCCGAAGAGAGAGGGCCCTTACCCTGATCTCCCAGGGCGCAATTCTCCTGACAGGGACTGAGTACTAACCGAAACCAGGTGAACCTTGTTCTCTGGGAGGTCTGCCGAAACAGACAAACCCCAAGTACTAGGTGAAGCTCCCCTGAAGGGAGACCCCATGAGTGAGGGTGAACTAAGCCAGAAGGCCATATCCACTCCCTCCCAAGACTTTCAAGGCAGGCCTAAGGACCTACACCCTACTAATCAAACTGTGAAATAAAGTGTACCGTGCGACAAAGAAAAAACAAACGTGACAAACACACAAATAAAAGCGAGGAAAGGGAAGTGGAGAAGTGCAATAGTGCCATGGTGCAATACAACGGTAGACCCTTCGGCCAGGAATTAAAAATTCCTCTGGTCCTAGCCAAAAGGCCTGGCCTTAGAGGCAGGTGCTAAAAATGTGTGTCATGGTGCAGTGACTTTGGTGCCAATAAACTCAAAGTGAACCTATTAAAAGTGAGTATACGGCACCCCCTGGACTGCCACCCCAGGGACACATACACCACAGGCTTCTCCAGTGCCTCTCAATTCTACAAAAAGGTATCAGAACGTAGAGAGCTTAGGGAAAGCATTGCCTACAACTAGGGACAAGCCTTGTGCATAAGGCCAGATTCAACCCAGGAGGAAAAAGGCCCTCCCACCATTCCCACCTTATTACATTAGGGAAGTACTAACTGACCCCCCAAACTGGTCAAGTGGGTCAGGGTTCTCTCCCTAACAACTGATAAAATCAGATACTACCCTTGATCTTAGCCAAAAGGTATTTGCATGCAGACCACCCTAGGTAATGCCCACATGTGGCAGGCTCTATCTGACTTGCTGCAGCTTCAAATGTACATTGTGAGAAGCTCACAGTGTGCAATGAAATCATAGTAAGCAATTGCAGTACAGTAGTCTTTACAACTGTGCAAGCGTGAAGGGAAGTTCAGATTTATGTGCTTCTGTTGTCCAGATCTCCCTTTTGTCCAAAATTTTAAAGAAACTCTGCTGCCTCCTAAAAATGTAAAAAAAAAGTTGTATGCAAAAGAAGGCTATTAATACTTCTGTCTCCTGCCATCTGTGCTTTAAATCTTCACTCTCTTGCATCCTCCTGACACAGTTTCAACATTGCGCTCCGCGATTCAAATCGCCTAGATCACCTCCTGCTTGGATCAGCCATCTTTGCTTTCTCTTCACTTACCAGATTTTCATAAATATTTTTCCATTTCACAGACCTGCTTTCTCTACTTTATATGTGGCCTCATTTAGTCATTGTTATCCTGCTAACGTTTTATTTTTCACGTGTTTTCCAGGATCTACCAAAAACGGATTTCATCAGTGTCTACTTCATGTCTTCTAAGGAATTTTTGGAGCAGTACTACGTATTAGCTGTTCTTTTATTTCTGGCCCTAATCCTCCAAAGAACGTTCCTGCAGGCCTCCTACTATGTCACCATAGAGACGGGGATCAACCTGCGCGGAGCGTTACTGGTAAGCACAACACCTACTTTCCTCGACAATAGCCCTTGTACATAGTGAAGGAAATACAACACTCCCCAAAGAGTCCAGTGTTTTCACTAGAGTCCAATCACGGTTGTATTGTGCTGAGATTTGTTAGGTGAAAGTCCTCTCTGCAGAATTTTTCATCCAACAGTGCTCATTCTTAACACATTGCATCTGAAAAGGCATGGTGGCACTTAGTAATGCAGCAAATGCTAAAGCCCTGCTCTAACCAAAACTTTTTTTATTGCAACCTGTGTCCCACTGTCCCAACAGGAAGTGTGGGTAAATCTCCCACAGACTGCATTAAAGAGTATGTAAACCCAAAAAAAAAAAAAAAAACACTGTAAGACAAAGGCATAATGAGCTAGTATGCATCGCATCGCATACTAGCTCATTATGTAATACCTACCTTAGAACGAAGCCCCCACAGCTGTGCCCGCACATCGGTGTCACCGCTGGCATTTTCCCTGGAGTTACTTCCGGGTTCGCGGACTCCAACTCTGTGATTGGCCGGAGCCGCAATGACGTTCACGGCACGGGGCTCGAAAGGAACGGCACCTATGGCCGTTCCTTCAGAGCGCATGCGCCAATGATTTCACTGGCTGCATGTCATGTAAATATCTCCTAAACGGTACACGTTTAGGAGATATTTACACTACCTACAGGTAAGCCTTATTACAGTATAGCATGGGTGTCCAACCTTTTGGCTTCTTTGGGCCACATTGAGTGTAGAGAAATTTTCTCGGGCCGCATATTAAATATATACTATAGTTAAGGTATATAAGTAATAAAATGCCGCCGCGCCCCCTTCCCGCGCAGCCACGCCCCCCCCCCCCCACACTAATTTAACACAACTAGAGGATGATCAAATGAAATGGAATCAATATACAGAGGTTTACTTCTTCTGAGCGATAATAAAGGAACACTCTAACCACCATGACCACTTCAGTGATTTGAAGTGGTCATGGTGGTAGGAGTCAGAAACACTGCACATGCTCCTCCTCCCCCCTCTGAGGCAGCCTCTGCCTACCGTTAGTTGGAAGCTGCTGTGGCCGTGCCCCCGACCTGACTTCCTTCCTCCCCAGCAAAAAAAAAATTGTCAGGGGGCAGTGGGCCGCATTGCCTGAGGTTCCAGGCCGCAGGTTGGACATGCCTGCAGTATAGGCTTACCTATAGGTAAATGTTTGCAGATGAAGCTTCCTTCCTCTTTAAAACTTAATGGGGGACCTATCATTTCTTCAATCTTTCCAAACTGAACAAAGTTTTCCCTGGGTTTGCATTCTCGCGCATCTGGTGTAATCTAAGTCTTTATGATTCAGGAGTCCCTAACAGTGCTGTGGATGTGTCTTAGCATCTAGAAAGCGAAGTGAGGTTAAAGAGAACCCATACAGTGGAAACTGTGCTGTGCTAAAAAAAAAGCAGGCAGAGGTCTAGTCACCAGTATTGCCTGTGGTCTCTCTGCATTTGATTTGTTCATCGTTGTTTATTTATTACCGCTTGTATTGCACTGTCTATTCCTCAGTTGATCTATACCTCATTATTTATGTATTATTCCTTGTACTGCACTGTGTATCTGCATGGAAGAAGCCATTTTGGTAGAGAAGCAAGGCTTTTCCCCCTAATATAGGAGTGGCTCCCAGATGACTGGTGGGAGGAGTCATCTGGAAGCCACTCCTATATTAGGGAGAAAAGCCTTGCTTCTCTACCAAGAGAATTGGAAGGAAGCAGAAAAATAGGGAGATCGTTGCCCTGCAGGTCCCCAAGTACAGCTTCCTCCAGCCAGGGAGATCGTTGCCCTGCAGGTCCCCAGGTACAGCTTCCTCTCCAGCCAGGAGAACAGTAAACATATCAGCAAATCTCAATCCAAATCTGGGAGGACCAGCAGTTGGAGGCAACAGTGTTTCAGATGATTCCTTACTGCTTACCTCCCAATGTAGCAGCAACATTTTTTGGGAAACCAGGAATGGACTTTGGACGCAGACTTCAGGAAAACAAACCTTTTCTTTCACTAGGGAAGAAGACTTAGCAAGACTCAATTCAGATTGCCAATTGCCCAAATAGTCGTGTACATCACATGTATATCAGCAGTTGTGTCACAGATACATATTTTCCTTTGTATAAAACTTTCAAAATAGTCTAGCAAGCAGGATATATTGTTCTCTGTATAGATGCTTCCTGTAACATCTTATCCAGAGCAGTTGACATTCGCGGTTTCACACTTATCTGTATTCTTGTTAGTTACAGGAAGACAGAGAGAGAGAGGGAGAGAATAGGGTCTAACAGCTGCAGCTTGGCTGTTTTTGTCCTTGTAGTTCTACTGGTGTTTGTCAGAGTCAACCATTGTGTTTTTACTAATTATGCTATTCAACATCTTAGAAGGCATTCAAGCTGATGCCACATTTCCCCCTTTGATGCTATTCAGAGGGGAAACCCCCTGGGCAGTGGCGTACCTAGAGCATTTGGCACCCGGGGCGGATCCTATATCTGGCACCCCCCAACTTTAAAATGTAAAAACACCCACAAAAAATTGTAATGTGTTCAAGAATATTTTTTGCACAAATTTCACAGCCCCCCCCAACACAGTGCCCCTTGCAGTCTGCTCTCCGTCTCTCTAATCACAGTTCCCCCTTTTGCACTCTCTGCCTCCCCTGCACAGTCCTACCTTCAGCATAAATAGATAGCTAATATTATTAGCAATGTGTTTAAGTTTGAGTAAGAGATTGGAGACTTGCTAAAGGAGATATTCAGAGACTACAGACATGATACAGATGGTCAGAGACTGCAGACATGATACAGGAGATGGTCAGAGACTAAGGGCATGATACAGGAGATGGTCAGAGACTGAAGACATGATACAGGAGATGGTCAGAGACTGCAGACATGATACAAGAGATGGTCAGAGACTGAGGAAATAATACAGGAGATGGTCAGAGACTGAAGACATGATACAAGAGATGGTCAGAGACTGAGGACATGATACAGGAGATGGTCAGAGACTGAGGACATGATACAGTAGATGGTCAGAGACTGAGGACATGATACAGTAGATGGTCAGAGAATGAGGACATGATACAGTAGATGGTCTGAGACTGCAGACGTGATACAAGAGATGGTCAGAGACTGCAGACATGATACAGTAGATGGTCAGAGACTGAGGACATGATACAAGAGATGGTCAGAGACTGAGGACATGATACAGTAGATGGTCAGAGACTGCAGACAGGATACAGTAGATGGTCAGAGACTACAGACAGGATACAGTAGATTGTCAGAGACTGCGGACATGATACAGGAGATGGTCAGAGACTGAGGACATGATACAGGAGATGGTCAGAGACTGAGGACATGATACAGGAGATGGTCAGAGACTACAGACATGATACAAGAGATGCTCAGAGACTGAGGACATGATAGAAGATAGAAGAGCACTAGGGGGGCCGGAGAGCACAGACGAAGCAGAGAGCACTGGAGGAGCTGAAGGGCACGGTGGGGGGGGGGGGGCTGGAGAGAATTAAGAGGGGGTTTGGAAAGCATTGTAGGGGGGTTGGAAGGTGCAGGGGGTGGAGAGCACTGGGGGGGGGACAGGGAGCACTTGGGGGGCGAGCAGGAAAACCAGGGGGGTGGAGAGCACTGGGGGGGGGGCAGGGAGCACTTGGGGGGGTGGGCAGGAAAAATCAGGAGGGTGGAGAGCACTGGGGGGGGGGGACAGGGAGCACTTTGGGGGCAAGCAGGGAAAATCAGGGTGGTGGAGAGCACTGGGGGGGACAGGGAGTACTTTGGGGGCAAGCAGGGAAAATCAGGGTGGTGGAGAGCACTGGGGGGACAGGGAGAACTTGGGGGGGTGGGCAGGGAAAATCAGGGGGGTGAAGAGCACTGGGGGGGACAGGGAGCACTTGGGGGCCGGGCAGGGAAAATCAGGGGGGTGGAGAGCACTGGGTGGGACAGGGAGCACTTGGGGGGCGGGCAGGGAAAACCAGGGGGGTGGAGAGCACTGGGGGGGAACAGGGAGCACTTGGGGGGTGGGCAGGGAAAACCAGGGGGATGGAGAGCACTGGGGGGGACAGGGAGCACTTGGGGGGCGGGCAGGGAAAACCAGGGGGTGGAGAGCACTGGGGGGGACAGGGAGCACTTGGGGGGCGGGCAGGGAAAACCAGGGGGGTGGAGAGCACTGGGTGGGACAGGGAGCACTTGGGGGGCGGGCAGGGAAAACCAGGGGGGTGGAGAGCACTGGGGGGGAACAGGGAGCACTTGGGGGGTGGGCAGGGAAAACCAGGGGGATGGAGAGCACTGGGGGGGACAGGGAGCACTTGGGGGGCGGGCAGGGAAAACCAGGGGGTGGAGAGCACTGGGGGGGACAGGGAGCACTTGGGGGGCGGGCAGGGAAAACCAGGGGGGTGGAGAGCACTGGGGGGGACAGGGAGCACTTGGGGGAGGGAGAAAGCACTGTGGGGAGCTGAAGAGCATGGGGGGGGAAAAGAACAGGGGGGGTCTAGTGCACTGGGGGGGGGCTAAGAGCACCGAGGGGGGGAGATTAGGAGCACTGGAGGGGGGCCAGCAAAAGAAGTTGTATAGGAGGGGGATGGGGCAGCTGCATATAGAGGAATTGATCTTTCCCTATTCTTCCTGCAGGAGGGAGAGGAGGAGAATCAGTTATTCAGCAGGCAGCTGCAGGAAGAATAGAGAAAGATGAATTCCTCTATATGCAGCAACCACATCCCCCTCCTATCCAGCACACACACCTGGGCAATGGGCACTCACCTTCTTCCCGCCGAGGCCCCGCCCCCTTATTCCCGCCGCGGCTCCGCCCCTTATTCCCGCCGAGGCTCCGCCCCCGTATTCCCGCCAAGGCTCTACCCCCCCCCCCCGCTAGCAGCACGGACTGAAGGAGCTGCCACTGCAGCTGCCTTCACACTGCGGGATCTGTCTGAACACACATGCAGGACACCGGCTGACACCCCCCAGAGCGTGGCACCCGGTGCGGGCCGCCCCCCCGCCCCCCCCCATTGGTACGCCACTGCCCCTGGGACATGGTAAGAAGTTATAGTAGTTTGGGTTTGTCCCAGGGAGCTATTGGCTGGTACTTCCACATGGCCTGCTGCCTTCCTCTCTACAGTGGCCTCAATTAAACCTCGGATTATCCTAGTCACAAGGGGAATTAGGCAAGAAAGGAAAATTCAGGTGGCCAGTATTGCCATTGCTACCCCTAACATAGCTTTTAGCCCACTTGCCAGCATTAAACCCATCCCAGGTCTGTACGGGAACGTGAGCTAGCTTTCCCATCCTGTCCGTAAACTCTTTGATAGCTTTCCCATGGTCATCAATCTTCAGACAGCAATTACTTAGATTGAACTTAACACACACCCCTCCTTCTGCAGCTAGCAGATAGTCTAAAGCAAGCCTATTCTGGTAAATACTGGTACACAGCTTGGTTCCTTGTGTAGCGAGTCAGATAAGTTGCAGACTCATTAGTAATGATTTCTAATACAGCTTGTAGCCTGATAATTCGGTTAAGCATATAGATAGAAGTACGGTAGCCGTATGATCTATCCTCTGCCCAGGTGGCAGGACCATATTACTGGTTCTGGGGGGCCATTCATTGTCTTCCCAACTCCCTATCTGAAAGTCAGGTGCCCTCCTTTTTCTCTGTAGCCTCTCATACACAGGGACTCCCAGTTGTTCTCCATTACTAATAGGAAGGAGAAAGAACGAGGGCTTTAGAATACCTAAGACCCAGGCTCCTGACCAGTTTCAGGGGAGCTCTTGTTCCCACAAATCCAGTACAGTATCTCTGGGGCCTTCCAGTTTAATTATTTTGAGATATCCTCCCATGCCCCTTGTAAGTTGGTGAAATTACTAAAGGGGTGTAGGTCAGACTTCTGTACATTGTTATTTCCCCACCAAGATGTCTTTATTGAAGTGTCATTGTAATACTGCTGTCTTAGGCAGGTAATTTCTCCTACGTGGGTTTTATACAGGGGGCCTGACCTGGTTATACAGTATTTCCCAACTATTGATGTTTTCAGACACCATTCTGATTTTACTCACTTGGAACATGCAAACTCCCGGCAGCTGGTGTTGTGGTTGGGATTTGAACCGGCAACCCAGTTGCTGCTAGGCAGAAGTGCTAACCACTTAGCCACTGTGCTGGCCCATTAGCAAAAGTATGTAGGCATAAGACACACCCCCTACCATGCCCCTTAAAGGAGAGTTATACAGAAAACATTTTTAGTTAAACCCACAAGTGCTTTTTTTTTTTACTACTACTACTCCTTTATACTGGCTTTTGAAATTTTGAAATGCAGCCATTTAGAAATTGGATGGAAGGTTTAGCACTGAGAAACACCTTTTTTTTTAAGGAATTAAAACAAAAGGATTTTTTTTACGATTTCTGCATAGGCATAACTCACATTTCTAGATGTAGCAAATATTCATCTTTTGAGATCGTTCCACTGTGAGAAACCTGCCATTGTCCTTGCCAAACACATTGTGAAATCTAGAAAATGAGGAAAACTGAAAACATGTAGCAGACTCTGATAAGGAGAACTGAGCAGCCTTGTAGCATTTACTGTATCTCCTAATAGATAGCCAAAGTTGGGCTTCCATCTGCTGCCTGGATGTAGCCAATACATGAGAACTGGGAACACGCACAATATCTATCATCATCCAGTTTAGGCCAAATTCTGACATCAATTGTTCCCTCTTTGATAGGCCAATACACACCTGTCTTTCCCTTTTTTATTGGTTTGCCTACTATTTATTTATTTATTTTTATACAAAAAAATGATAAAAACACATTAGGAGAGACTGTAGGAACTTAAAGCAGAACTCTAGCCTTCCCTTCAATGGTGTACAGGCTCCTCTCCTGTACCTAAATAGCTTCCTCTGATTTCATTGTAGACTAAACTTCTCGCAATGTGCATAAGAACCTACAGCAAGTCAGATGGAGCTCAACTCATTTCTTGGCTGGAGGACGTACAGCATCATCTAGCCCAGTGGTCAGGGCCATCTTACCGAATGGGCACACTGGGCAGTTGCCCAGGGGCCCACCTTGCCTGGGGGCCCCACCTGCACAGCCCCAGCCAAGCATTAGTCCCGATACCCGTGTGCATCCCGCCGCTGAACTTGGCAGGTGGCAAGCGCTTGTCGGCCCTGCACTGCTAACAGGCCACTTGGGCCATTGAGGGTGAGCCCACAACTACAGGAATGCCTGTCTGCCTCCATCGGAAAAAACACACACAGGACAGGATAGAGGAGTCCGACTCCTGTCCGTGTGTGTATTCACTGGAGCCAGCCGCCAAACTTGAAAGCTGTCATTAGCCTGGCACTGCTGTAGCAGTAAATATAGTCTTACTGATACTTTGCATTTTTATTCTTGTGGGTAGTTGTGTAGGTGGGGCCCCAGCACCCTGCATTGCCCAGGGCCCTTTAATGCTCTTAAGATGGCACTGCCAGTGGTTGTCAACATATGTGCTAAAGGGGGCCTTAAATGTGGCCCCTGACGTCACCAAAGGGCTGCACATAATGTTCAATATATGTAATGCTTGAGAGGCCTGTCAGGTACTGCAGACGTAATAGAGGAAATGAGGGTCAGAGAGTGTGAACATGCTACATTTTCGCCTGAGAATATGCTGCAGAAGACAAAATCAAACTGGGAACATGTTACACGAGGCTAGTAAAGACCAATGCTATTATCCTAATCAGTGTTCCCACTACAGGCTACGGAGGTTCGAGGGCTGCACATCATGTACCAAAGGGCCGCATGCAACCCTCGGGCCCCAGGTTGGGTGGCAGGCATCTAGCACTTTTATTCATTGGGTTTTTTGTTTTTTTAATCATGAACGGTTAGCATAACATGTGGGCATTACTTAGGGGTGGTCTGCATGCAACCGCAGCCTACCTAGGGACGTCCACTCCTCCAGACTGAGATCAACCTATCAAGGTATTTTAAAATTTGTGCAATGCCTCCCAAGAGCAATCCCACTGCTTGCATATTTGCATCAGGTCTGAGAGTACTGAGTCTGGTAGCTGTTATGTTTTACGGAAGCTACCCTGTTGGCCTCTCCCATCTGCCTTCATTGCATAGGGAAAGATAGTGATCTAGTGATGACCTCTTTTTTTTTTTTGCATGTTTATGGTGAGGAAGGGGAACCAGGGAAGGCAAAATGTAAGCAGAATAACCACTTCAGCTCCGGAAGGTTTTATCCCCTTAATGACCAGGCCATTTTTTGCGGCACTGCATTACTTTAACTGACAATTTTGCGGTCGTGCCCAAATATTATTGATGTCTTTTTTTCCCCATAAATAGAGCTTTCCTTTGGTGGTATTTGATCACCTCTGCGGTTTTTATATTTTGCACTATAAACAAAAAGACTGACAATTTTGAAAAAACAATATTGTTTACTTTCTGCTATAAAATATTATAAATAACAAAAATTTAAAAAATCTAAATTTTTCATCAGTTTAAGCCAATATGTATTCTGCTACATATTTTTGGTAAAAAAAAAAAAACCCTAATAAGTGTATTTTGATTGGTTTGCACAAAAGTTATAACGTCTACAAACTATGGGATAGATTTATGGACTTTTTTTTTGTTGTAGTTTTTACTAGTAATGGCGGCGATCAGCGATTTTTAGCACTACCCCAGCGGTGATCAGGGGGTTAAGTGTGCTCCTAGGGAATACTTTCTAACTGTGTGGGGGACTGAAGTGCTAGGGAAAAAGAGAGATATGAGTTTCAGCTTTTGCTGAAACACAAGATCTCTCTCTGCCTCTGTGACAGAACAGCCATCTGCCTTGTTTACATAGGCAGAAGGCTGTTCTGTCATTCCCCTGCACAATCGCGGTTGGCCAGCAGCCATCGCAGCCGTCGGACGGCTGATTGGCTCCTGCTGTGTCTGATCACAGCGGGGAAGGCACTCCGGCAGCGCACGGGCGCCCCCGAGAACCCCTGCACAAAATCACGTACCTAGACGTGATTTTGCGCAGCCGGGCCGCCCTGCCGCAGTAAATTTGCGGTGGGCAGTACGGAAGTGGTTAAACTTTAGCTTTAAAATGTATAGTCTTGAAGAAAGAAGAGAACATGACTGCAACCTTTAAATTAATTAACGTGACACTAAACACACACTTTTAAATTTATATTGTCTCTTCTATTTCTGTATATGGATGATGGCATTTTAATTATTTTAATAATAAAAAAAAAAAACATTCAAGTACCTTTTTCCTAATTAATATACAGCTGTGACATGACCCAGATCTTTCCCAGTCTGTCTGCAGGGAAGCTTAAGCAGGAGGAGCCTTTAGTTCTCTGCTGCTGGTCACATGTTCAAAAAAAAAAAAAAAAAAAACAGCCTTTGAAATATAGAGTAAAAATATATAAATAATATCAATAAACTATTTTAAATTGTCATACGAATATATATTTGAAATCATTTCTTCATTATTTTTTGGCAATGACATGGTGTGGGCGGATTTCTGCCAGTTACAGGCTGTGTCACGCTCCTCTAGTCTGTGCCTTAGAATAAGAGGGAGGGGATTCCTTCATCAATCTACATGTAATATTCCGCCCCCCTTGTGTTTAGCTGGTTAGTAAATATGGAGGAGGAGGGAGGGAGTGGGTTATCAGTTACTACTATAAATACACCCACATGTGTGACTCTATAGTCACATGGGCTAATCAGATGTGATAGGGAGGAAATGCTCAGCATAGAAACTCATTGAAAACTGAGCATGTGCAGAGCTACCACCACAGCCGCAAAATCCCTAGCAGAATTGGGGACATGGACAGAAGGGGGAGATAGAGAGCAGCAGGATCAATCAGGTTTTTTTGCAGAATACAGTAAATGTATCTCATAGTGCCTGAATGAGTATGAACAGCATGCAATACACTATGTAATGATAGTTTTTTTATGATGTGGGTTTAGTGACACTTTAAATGTGTGAAAAGGGTTCAGGAGGGCAGTATTATCAGAATGCGGAAGACAAAACAGTATTAAACCCAAAAACAAACATTTTTTTATATTGCAGCTTACCAATTCTGAAATGTGCAGACTGCATTAGTTTCCTTTTTAGGCTTTCTTCCTTTTATTTTCATCTGGTGATCAAGCCAGCAAGTCTGTTGTTTTAAAAAACCACAAGCTCTCCAGCAGAATATGCCAGCTTACATGGATGAGACAATCCAGTGGCAGGGGTGATTAAAATGCTAAACTTTTTTTCATTCATGTAAAACCTTTATCCCAAAAGGAAAATACTGCTGTAACTGATTAGAAAGTGTGAGCTGGAGGTTGGCTTCAATTTGTTAGTCTATTCAAATCTGCTAATACATTTAATACCCCCCCCCCTCACAGACTGACAATGCTGATGTCTGCTGTGCCTAATGTGCTCATTTATCCAGAGTTGTGGCTCACTAATACAGGAGGTGTGTTAGGCTGGCCATACATGTTCACTATTCTTGCACAATTTAGTGTAAGGGCATGCCTAATTGGATACCATTGGAAGTTGTTTAGTTTTGACCCCATATTATAAGATTTTTGGTAAATCTAAAGGAAAATTGTACAAGTTAATTGAACAGGTATGGCCAGCCTTACTGGTCAGATCACCAGGTTAAAATAAAGGGGAAAAATAGCAAAGAAAATAAAATTGATGCAGCTACTACATCTAATGATTGGTAAGCTGCTATATAATACATTTTTTGGTTTTGGGTTTAATAACACTTTAAGATCAAGAACACGGGGACATGACCTCAAACTAACAGTATGAAAGTTCAAAACTAACCTTAGAGAGACTTATTTTATGGTGAGTAATTGATACTTGGCCCAGGGAGCAAGTACAAACCAGAGGCCCATGGTGCAGCGCCTCGTCCCCCTCTCACTCTCCCTGATCCCGGCTTCCTCCTGACCTCCATTCCAGGCTGAAGCTGTGCTCCAGGTACTCTCTATTCACAGGCCGAAACTGGGTTCCTGACCTGGCAGCAGGGGGCAGTTGGGGGGGAGCTGGGACAGCTTGGTTGGGGCTTCAGTGAACCGGCCTCTCCTCAGACACAGTTTACACCATCCATGCTGGGAGGGGGAGGCCTGCGCTCTGTCCTTGTCTTTAACCCGCACTCAGTAGGTCAGCGGCAGGGATTTTTTACTTTTCTTAATCAGGAATCCTTTAGGCATGTCTGTGGCAGAAGCAGTGCAGCCTTTTTACGGGGCATCAGAGAGGCCCAGGGGGTAATTGCCCCCCTGCCCCCTGGCCCAGTCCTCCCCTGGGTTGTCAGCAGTAAGTAAATTTAAACATACAGGGTTCGTACGGTCATGAAAAACCTGGAAAAGTCATGGGATTTTAAAATGGCACTTTCCAGGCCTGGAAAAGTGTTGGAAAATTAACTTATCCCAAAAGTTTTGGAAAAGTCATGGCAATCTTTTGTTGCATATGCAGAAAAGAGAGAAAGGCTCCACTCGGTGGAGCATGTAAATAATTTTATTGACACATATTTTAATTAAGAAATTACATGGAGGTGTAAGCGCCTATCATAGTTCGGCATCCTTCCGGGTCCGAGGTGTTTCCGTCCCAGCCAGCAGCCAGGAGAGGGGAGAACCAATCAGGGGACTCAGTGTGATTGAGGCAGCGGTGAAGCGCATACCTCACTGGAGGGGCGCACGAACGTGATGATGCAGGGGGGGGGGGGGGGCACTAACCTCTTTCGGTTTCCTTCAAGGAGCGGTTCACGCATGCTCCGAAACCCCGAAACCGGTCTTTCTAAACTCAACAGAACAGGATCATAGAGTCTGCCTTGACCCATTGGGGTTGATTTACTAAAACTGCAGAGTGCAAAATCTGGTGCAGCTCTACCCAATCAGCTGCCAGTTTTTTTTTTTGTCAAAGCTTAACAAGGAAGTAAACTTTCTTTCCTGACTTTTACCTATAGGTGCTTACCTATAATAAGGCTTACCTATAGGTAGTGTAAATATCTCCTAAATGTGCACCGTTTAGGAGATATTTGTATCACATGCAGCCGGTGACATCACTGGCGAATGCGCTCTGAAGGAACAGCCACTGGTGCTGTTCTTTCCGGGCCATGAACGAACGGCCAGTCACAGAGCCGGAGTCTGCGAACCCGGAAGCAAGATGGGTGAAGATGGAAGCGGCTGCAGTGCTGACATTGTGGCGCTGGAACAGTTTCGTTTAAACCACTTGTCGACCAGCCTCCCTAGTTATACTGTGGCAGGTCGGCTCTGTTACGCGAAACATCGTACCTGTATGTCGCTTTGTGTAGCAGATAGTGGGGGCGCGTTGATTGGTTAGAGGGGGAGCCAATCAGCAGGTCTGGCAGATGCGATGTCCACCAGGCATCCGCGTTCGCTCCCCACAGAGACAGAACCCCAGTCTGCTGATGTAAACATGGCATACCGCTCTTTTGTCAGTGATGAACACAGGGATCCTGTGTTCCTCCTATTTAGGAACACAGGTCTCTGTGTTCATCCAGTGATTACAACCCCCACACAGTTAGAGAGCATCCCCTAGGCACACATTTAACCCTTTGATCTCCCCTGGTGTTAACCCCCTTCCGGGCCTTCCCTGCCAGTGTCATTAGTAATAGTGCATATTTTTAGCACAGATTACTAGTAATGTCACTGGTCCCCTCAAAAGTGTCAGTCAAGTGACCAATCTGTCCACCGCAATGTCGCAGTCCTGCTAAAAATTGCTGATCGCCGCCATTACTAGTAATAAATTAATAAATATAAATTACATAAATCTATCCTCTAGATTGTAAACGTGATAACTTTTGCGCAAACCAATTAATATACACTTATTGGGATTTTTTTTTTACCAAAAATATGTAACAGAATACATATTGGCCTAAATTGATGAAAAAAAAAAATAGATCTTTTTAATTTTTTTTCATTGGGAACGTTTTATAGCAGAAAGTAAAAAAATAATGTTTTTTTTTTTTTTTCAGAATTGCCGCTATTTTTTTGTTTAGAGCGCAAAAAATATAAACTGCAGAGGTGATCAAATACCTCCAAAAGAAAGCACTATTTGTGAGAAAAAAAGGACATCAATTTTATTTGGGTACAGCGTCGCATGACTGCGCAAGTTAGTTAAACTAAAGCAGTGCCGTATCGCAAAAAAATAGCCTGGTCATTAAGGGGGTAAGTCCTTCCAGTCCTAAAGTGGTTAAGGTAAGTTTCACATAATGTGCTAGTATGCGATGCATACTAGCATATTATGACTTTACCTTGCAGGAAAAAAAAAAAAAAGGCCAGCGGTATACAACTGCTTTAATTGAAACTGAAGTTAGAAGCTGATTGGCCACCATGCACAGCTCCACCAGATTTTGCACTCTCCAGTTTTAGTAAATCAACCCCATAGAGACTTTTGCTCCAGGTCATGGACAGTTGGCTTAGTAATGCTCACGCTGCATTGCTGTGATGTGTGTTAGCTGTCATGGGATTCTTTAGAGACAGCCCCAGCTAGTGTGAAGGGGTTCGGTGGCCCAAAGGCTCTTATTCGTGGCTCTGACCCCTCAGGCAGCACCCAGGGCATGTGCCCGTTATGATTGAAAATAACAGAATAAACACATAATGTCCAGTATGGTACAATGAAACTGGAAAAAACATGTTCCATCCTGTCTGGTAATTCTGTTTTATCACTGAACAATGGCAGTAGAAATTTAGTGAATAACAGAAAATCTTGCAGATTGCAGATAAACATGTTACATCATACAGTTCATTCACCTTGTCTGCTGTGTTCCAGGCCATGATCTACAACAAGATCCTGAAGCTGTCCACCTCCAACATGTCGATGGGTGAGATGACCCTGGGACAGATTAACAACTTGGTGGCCATCGAGACCAACCAGCTGATGTGGTTCCTTTTCCTATGCCCCAATCTCTGGGCGATGCCTGTGCAGGTACAGCCGACAAGTAAGGGCACCGCCATGATACCAATCTGATCCCAGCCCTGTCTCTTCACATCTTCTGCCATAATACAGTGGAAAATAGCACAATATTGTCCTCTGTACACATACTCTATGAATCTACCATCTTCTTCCAGATCATAATGGGGGTCATCCTCCTGTACAAGCTGCTGGGCGTCAGCGCTCTGGTTGGGGCTGCTGTTATTGTTCTGCTCGCTCCGATACAGTACTTCATTGCTACCAAGCTAGCGGAAATCCAGAAGAATACTCTGGTAAGTCTGGGAGAGCGACTAGAGGACGATCAGTGATACATTAGTATTATATATTTATATGCAGTAGCACTGTCATATACTAAGCAAGTAGATAAACTGTTGGTGCAAAGCACCTGTTCCCTGTGCTCTGGGTGGTGCAATCCTCTATCCAGCTCGGCTATAGACTTGTAGATGTTGAGAACAAACGACACAGCAACTTTGTAATGCTTCAGCCTTGCAGCCCCTCACCAGACCAGGGTGGTCTGGGAACACTATAAAACGATAAACAGACACAAGGGCGCACCAGCCTAGTGCATTACCCTTTAAGCAGGTTTATTAAAATAATGAATTAAAAATACTCACAAACGAGTTATTGGTAAAAAATCACATCAGACAAAGTATAAAATCCTCAGCATTGAGATCGGGATTGGATCGTCCCCCGAAGCTGTACAGGCTTACGCGTTTCGAGGCTGCCCCTCTTCTTCAGAGCCTCATATACTGCAGTGATGTACAAAGAATACTGAATCAGTGACATTAGTCTTTGTACAAGAGGAGCTTGCACTCCAATCTCCCACCACAGTCACACGCTATTAACCTCCTTGGCGGTAATCCCGAGCGTGACTCGGGGTGGATTTTTCATTGCAGGAGCGGTAACCCCGAGTCACGCTCGGGGTGGATGTGCAGAGAGCGCAGCGGTGTTCTCTTACCTTCTCCTGGCGATCCAGCGATGATCTCTCATTGCTGAGATCACCAGCCGAGAGTCCCGCCGCTCCTCCGTCCACCATCGGTGTGATCACTTCCTAGTTCCGTTCCCTGCAGTAGCAATGCTGCATGGGAGCGGAACTAGGGAGGGAAATTCAAAAAAAAAAAAAAAAAACGTTGCACAAAACACAAAACACATTTTATATTATATATACATATATGCATATATATATATATATATATATATATACCGGTGTATATGTGTATATATATATATATATATATATATATATATATATATATGCACACACACACGCACACACATATATATATATAAAATTATATTATTGATTCAATTATAATTCATGCGTTATATATTACATATATATATATATGTGTGTGTGTATATATATATATATATATATATATATATATATATATATATATGTACACATACACACACACACACACACACACACACACATATATAATATATATATGTGTATAATTTTATTATATATATTATATATTAAATAATAAAATTATATTATTGATTTGATTATAATTCATGCGTTTGTGTTTCAAATTTATCACATCTGGGATGTCTACTAGACTCTTGTTTTGGTCAGGTTTAAGTCAGTAATTACTAAGAATTGTAGGCCTATAATACATAACGCCAAATTTCCATGAAAAGAATTGTACCGCTTTTGGTATGTAATTCCTGACAGAATCATACCGCCAGGGAGGTTATTATTACCATGTATATAGCGCTGACATATTCTGCAGAGCTAAAGGGAAAATACTGAGCCAGTCACATCAGTCTCTGCATCAGAGGAGCTTACACTCTAATGTCCTACCACAGTCACACATTGATTATTTTTATAATTATTATTATTTTAAATGTATATAACTCTCACAATCCACAGCTCTGTGCAGAGAACATTGAGCTAGTCAAGCTAGTCAAGCTTACACTCACACAGTGACAGTCATTATTAATTAAAATTTATAAACTTTGACCTATTTTTTTACAAATTCTTCAGTGCTGTACAGAAAACACTTAGACAATCACATCATCCTCTACAGCAGAGGAGCTTACGCTCAAATCTCTCACTAGACTACAGATATACACTCACAGTCAAACACACACACAGTAAAAATACTTCTAGCCACCAGAGAACGGACAAATACACAGGCAGGATAAGACCAAGTAAATATTTCTTTTAACTTGTCTTTCTCGATAAAGTAAAGTTGATTTGGTTATTGGGTGTCTACTAAGGTCTCTGCTATCCAACGGACATGGTGCTATTCATATATTGTCCATCTAATGTCTCTGGATATAACATATCTATCCACCACTCTGCATTGATGTATTCATTTCTCTTGCTTGTTTTCATTTCTCTTCCCTTGTTCCACCTGTGAAGGATTATTCCACTGAAAGGCTAAAGAAGACAAATGAAATTCTGAAAGGAATAAAGCTACTGAAGTTGTATGCCTGGGAGAACACTTTCTGCTCCAGCGTGGAAGACACGCGGATGAAAGAACTGACCAGCCTGAGAACTTTCGCTCTCCACACGTCCCTGTCCAGTGAGTGATCCCCTCTTCATAACATGTACAGTGATTAATGATGAGACATCTACAAACTAAATGGGTAAGTATCAGCGCCTACTCTATAATAAATCAATAATGTGTGGCTAATGCCAATATTATAAATTATGTGCAAAATTATCCTTAAAATAAATATCTTATTAAATAGATGCCATACCATGTGTTATAAAGTGCTCAGTGATATGAAACTCATTATCATGAATATATAAATCCAAGCAAATATCCAAAAATGTCCAACAATATTATAAGTTATAAAGTGCTATATATTGATGCAATTAAAGTGGTAGTATCACGATTTTTTTAACTTTTAACTACAGGTAAGCCTATGATAAGGCTTACCTGTAGGTACAATTAATATCTCCTAAACCGGCACGGTTTATTCATTAGTGTAAACATATAATTGATTTCAATATTAAAGTGTCCAGTGCTCAGTGACAATAAATAAATTAATTATCCTCTTCATACAAAAAGTGCTCTGTGCTTGTCTGCTGTCTTACACCAGAGATGATCAAAGTGCTCAGTGCTCAAATATCCGGGTGCTCCCCTCTCAGTCCCCTACTCACCGGACTGTAAGAGGAATCAAGCCTTATAAGCAAAAAACAATAGCCAGGATCTCAGGAAATCACCAGGTTATCAGCACCTCAGATATATATCTCCTCACAAATAGATTGCAGCAGTTTCCGATAAAAAACATCCAGGAATAGATCCACCATAAAATTCAAATGGAGAGAGACCTCACCGTGCAGTATTAACAACTTTATTGAAAAACAATTAAGATTGCACTTACAGCATACCAGATCATAATAAGCGGTAACAGTTCCTAATTCGGGGACCCCAATATTTCCTCAGCGTTCCACCCGCTCATACCGGAAGTGACGTAGTGCGTGAGAGTAACGGCTTGACGCGTTTCGCTCTGCCAATCAGAGCATTCTTAAAGGCCTTTTGAGAATTTAATTGCATCAATATATAGCACTTTACAACTTATAGTATTGTTGGACATATTTGGACATATGCTTGGATTTATATATTCATGATAATGAGTTTCATATCACTGAGCACTTTATAACACATGGTATGGTATCTATTTAATAAGATATTTATTTTAAGGATAATTTTGCACATAATTTATAATATTGGCATTAGCCACACATTATTGATTTATTATTGAGCAGCGCTGATACTTACCCATTTAGTTTATGTAAAAGGCTCCTTTTTTTTCAGCAGCAGCTCATTCTTAAAGAGGAAGTAAACCCACCTCTACAACTTGTACCTATTGCCCTGTACACACGTGCAGATTATCTGAAGACTTTTGTCTGCAGACTTACCAAAACCATATAATATGAGGTCAAACCTAAACACTTTCAATTTGTATGCAATCCGGCAGGCCCTTGTACTACATAGAAAAGGTAAGTCTGCAGACAAAAGTCTGCAGATAATCTGCACGTGTGTACGGGGCATATAGGTAAGCCTATGATGAGGCTTACCTATAGGTACTGTAAATATCTCCTAAACATGTACCGTTTAGGAGATATTTACCTTACATGCAGCCAGTGACGTCACTGGCGCATGCGCTCTGAAGGAACGGCCGCTCGTGCCGTTCCTTCAGAGTCCCGTGCCGTGACTGTCGGCTCTCGCGTGCATGCGCGGGAGTGACATCGCAGCAGCTCTGGCCAATCAGATGGCCGGATGCCGCGATCCCGGAAGACGGGCGACTGGACATGTCGCCCGTCATAGAGGTGAGTGAGCGGCACGGCGGGGGCTCGTTCTAAGGTAAGTATTGCATAATGAGCTAGTATGGGATGCATACTAGCTCATTATGTCTTTCTCTTGCAGGGTGAAAAAAAAAAAATTTGAGTTTACAACCTCTTTAATGGTTTACATTTATTTCCTAAGCGCAGGCACTTTTTGCATATAATGAGACATCTACAATCTGCTCTGTCTAAGGTTATGTTCACTTCCTACACAGCAAACTATAATACAGAACAGGGTTTCTCAAACTTTTACATTGGAGGAACCTTGGCAAGGGTTGAGATCTCGGGGAACACCTGAAATAATGCTCACTTCTAAAGCGAATGGCACATTGGTGTGATCAGCAAGCTGTTGACATAACCACGGTTATTTTGAGAAATAGCATTAAATAATAGAATCAATATTAAAACATAATTTTTTAATGTGAAACTTGTGGTTTCTTTTTTCTGTACAGATGCTGAATTTTGTGTCCAACTTAAAATAAGCAGTGTACAGGGGGGCAGCAGGGTGAGATACAGGGGGTCATGAGGGCACAATGCACGGGGGCACACTACTATGGGTCAGCAGGACACATTACATAGGGGACAGCAGACAAATTACATCTGCTGGCAGCAGGGCACATTGTATGGAGCAGAGCACATTACTTGGGTGCAGGGCACATTACATGGGAACAGGGCATATTATGGGGCACACAACAGGGCAATTTACGTTGGAGCTTGGCATATTAAATTAGAGCAGGGCACATTATGTGAGAGCAGGGGACATTATGTGGGAGCAGAACACATTATATGAGAGCAGGGCATATTACATGACAGCAGAGCACATTATGTGAAATAAGGGCACATTACATGGGAAGAGGGGGCATTATGGAGCCCAACAGCAGGGAACATTACATGGAGCACACATCAGGGCACAGTACATGGGCACACAGCAGGACATATTACAATACCAGAGTTTTCTTCATATGCAGAGTTAGGCAGGTAAGTGGTTGTGATCAATCCTTTTCTGGCATTCTGTTCCCTGTTGGCTCCTCCGGTTCAGGGGTAGCTGCATACCACAGCCAACACTATCACAGCTGTTTCCTTGCCTGGCTTTGCATTAGTCGGCAGAAGGAATGAGATCTACCTGCCAGCTGCCTGCAATTGAGAGGTAGATCGTGGCAGAACCCCTGTTGAGGAACCCTAATATAGAGAGTATATGTGAGACCGCAGAGCAGAGCATTGCCAAATAAAGTTACAATTCTATATTTCTGGGAAATGTATGACCTATTGTTTTATTATTTTGTCTTTTTAACTGGATGATCACCGCTTATACTCATAATTCATTAATATTTTTCAGTATTTTTATTTTGAAACATTTTGCTGGAAATTTTTACCACCCTAAAAAGTGTATCTATTATTTCCTCTGAGAAAAGCTGGAGAAGGAATTTATTTATTTTCCTGTCCTTGTTCCATTTTCAGCAACATGTCTTCTTTTCTCCATTTCTCTTTACTTTATTTTCACATCACAACTTTCCTTTTCACACTTTTGAAAATTTACAAGTCAATATAAGAAAAATCACACATTAGCACGCACAGAGCAATGGTCCCCAAACTGCCTGCATAGTTCTGGCTGTGACACCATCTACACAGTAGTGGAGCATAGACAAAGATAAGTGACCACTGGAGATCAAAACTGCGGGGTGCTATACTAATTCCACCAACACCAGTGATGGGGCACTATTCCTTCCACTGACACCAACAATGGGACACTATTCCTCCTCCAACTGACAACAGACACTAGGTAATTTTCTAATCCAATTGGCCACAGGCTGGCCCCCCTTGAATCTGAACAGAACAATATTTTTGTACCTTTATTTAAAAAGTTTGAGGACTCCTGGCACAAATCCTAAAACACAATTTTAATTTGCAATGTGCCTAAAACACAATGCACAAGAAACACACATATTCATAGCCAATATTAATACCTTATCCATTTCTGAGTGCACGCATGAATAAGGCCTTGACGCGTTACTGAAAAGTTGTCAGATAAAAGCTTGGAGGAGTGTGGAGGTCGATTATTGGATGTGTTTGATGCGGTAAAAAATTATTTTTTAGACTGTCTGATGTAGCTGCCATTTTTGCTGTGTGTTTGTGTCCTCTAATTTTATTGTTTTATTTTGGCAGTTTTTCTGAATGCAGCCATTCCCATAGCAGCTGTCCTGGCGGTAAGAACATTTTTTCATCCTTCAGACATCCTTCTGTCTCAGTTTAGGTTTAATGAAATGACAGCTGGATTATATTTGTGTTTCTCACATTAGTTACAATATTCCTTTTGTTAATTGCTTAATCCTGTGCAGCATAAGGGAAGAGGTAAGATTATATAGGAACCAGAGTTGTGGCCATACCCATACATCAATGTCTACAGCCGACCATAGATGAATCAAATCTCGGCTGGTTTAGCAGGGACCAGCCGAGATCAGATCCATCTATGGGCAGGTTAGTTGCATTAAAGTCGATATATCAATCGATTTCAGTACAACCAGTTTGCTGGATTTTTTGCATGTGATTACAGCCAACGGCTTGAGCCACCACCAGTAACAATTGTGTTCTGCCATCAAGGAAGGCTTCCCTGCGGCAGAACACATAAGTGGTGCAGGAAGGATTCTCCCAAATGCAATGACTGTGTTGATGGGGGAATTGAGCAATTTTCACAGGTTGCAGGAAAGAAAAATCCATCATCTATCACTTGCCTAAGTGAACCTGTGCCTAGACCATGAACATTAAAGTATTTATATCTCCTTAGCAAGCATTAAAAAGGCTTTAAAACAAGCTGTTACTAACCTCTGTAGCTGCAGGTAGTGTGCTCTGTTTGTGACTCATAATGCACTCTTTGTGTGTTTCCCTCCAGACATTTGTGACTCATGAATATGTTGAGAGTGAAACTCTTACTCCCGCTAATGCCTTTGCATCTCTGTCATTATTCCACATCCTGGTAACGCCGCTCTTCCTGCTCTCCACCGTGGTCAGGTTTGCTGTGAAAGCTCTGGTCAGGTACGTCAGTAAACAGTCATCCTAACAGATTATTAGAAAATACCTCCATGGTGAGGGCATATCCTAAAAAAAAGTTGTGTTTTATTGCTAGGTGATCTGATGCTGTCCTATTCTCTCAGGGAACGTCTTGTGCCAGTTAGGGTAATGTGTGTCTATATATGAATATTAGGGTTACATAGTTACATAGTAGGTGAGGTTGAATAAAGACAATAGTCCATCCAGTTCAACCTGTGTAGGTGTGTGTGGCTGTAATCATCTCCTGAGGACTGGCGACCAGAACTCAACAGAGTACTCCAGATGCGGTCGGACCAGAGTTTTATAAAGTAGAAGGATTATAGACTTATCTCTGGAATACATACCTTTCTTTATGCATGCTAATATTCTGCTTGACATTGCATGCTATTGCCTAGTCTATCATCAACCAAGTCTCCCAGATCTTTCTCCATTTTTGATTCTCCCAAGGGTTCCCCTCCTAATGTGTATTGTGCTTTTATGTTTCTAGTCCCCAAGTGCAAAACCTTACACTTCTCCACGTTAAACCTCATTTGCCATGTCGTTGCCCACTCCGTTATTTTGTCCAGGTCATCCTGTAGGATATCTGCTTCATGCTGTGCAGTTATTGCCCTGCCCAATTTTGTGTCATCTGCAAAAACTGATATCGAACTACTGATCCCATCCTCAATGCTGTTTATGAATAAATTGAACAAGGTTGGTCCCAGGACTGAGCCTTGGGGCACCCCGCTTGACACCTCAGACCAGTCTTAGTATGCACTGTTTATTACCACCCTTTCGACACGCCCTTTTAGCCAGTTCCGTATCCAAGAGCAAACCCTGCTGTCGATACCTGCAGACCTTAATTTATAAATTAAGCGCTTATGGGGAACTGTATCAAACGCCTTAGCAAAATCTAAGTACACCACATCCACTGGTCTGCCCCTATCTAGCTCACAGCTCACCTCCTCGTAGAATGTTAAGAGATTGGTTTGACAAGAACGCCCATTTGTAAACCCGTGCTGGTTACTGCTGATGATGTTGTTGTCTTTAGCAAACTCTACGATATAGTCCCTTACCATCCCCTCCAGAAGTTTACATACTATCGATGTCAAACTGACAGGCCTATAATTTCCAGGTATATGCATCAGGGTGATATCAGTGAACTTGCAAGGTTCCTAAAAGACCCAGAGCACTCCTGGGAACATAGAAGGAAATGTTGTCCGCACGCACACACACCGAAGCCCACGGGATATGACCTAACTTATTGGTACTTTATTAAGTAATGTAGTTGTTGTATGTACTGTTTTTACTTATAGGTAGAGGTAAAAAAAAGGGTCCCAAAAACCACAAATAATCTGAGAATAACTCTCACAAGCAAATCATGGCATCAATATTGCAGGATTCTTAACTGAGTGTCATAATATAATTTCTTACCCATGCTTCATATGTACATGAATATGTCTCCAAGGGTGAGAGATCTAGGACTCATCCAAATGCAATGCTCGCACCCAGGTAGGACATTTAGTAGGAGGAGGAAAATATGCCCCCCCCCCCCCCCAATACTTATAATGTGCTCCCTAAATAGGCCACGCTGCAATAATACATACTTGGGAATTACTTTCATTAGTATTTTAGAAATGTTATCTATTTTACAGAAAAGTTATGGCTTGATCTTTAACAGTGCTAACTCTAATTTTATATAATATCTATGACAACATGTCTCAATTGAAAAACTTAATACGTGATCATTTCATATAAACATAAACATTACAAACCAAATTCAGCAAAGATTGATGTAAATTTATTCAGAGGGGCATTACCGGAGTGACAGCAAGAAGTTCTGCAAATGGGGCACTTAAGAGAAAAGCCTGGATATTCAGTAGAGGACCATGGGCTCTCAGTAGAAAATCCAGAGCACTCAGTAGAAAATTTGGAAATGCAGTAGAAGACCAGGGGCTATCAGTAGAAAATCCAGAGCACTCAGTAGAAAACACAGAAATGCAGTAGAAGAAGACCAGGGGCTCTCAGTAGAAGATCCAGAGCACTCCGTAGAAAACACAGAAATGCAGTAGAAGACCAGGGGCTCTCAGTAGAAAATCCAGAGCACTCAGTAGAAAACACAGAAATGCAGTAGAAGACCAGGGGCTCTCAGTAGAAAATCCAGAGCACTCAGTAGAAAATACAGAATTGCAGTAGAAGACCAGGGGCTCGCAGTAGAAAATCCAGAGCACTCAGTAGAAAACACAGAAATGCAGTAGAAGGCCAGGGGCTCTCAGTAGAAGATCCAGAGCACTCAGTAGAAAACACAGAAATGCAGTACAAGACCAGGGGCTCTCAGTAGAAGATCCAGAGCACTCAGTAGAAAACACAGAAATGCAGTAGAAGACCAGGGGCTCTCAGTAGAAGATCCAGAGCACTCAGTAGAAAACACAGAAATGCAGTAGAAGACCAGGGGCTCTCAGTAGAAAATCCAGGGCACTCAGTAGAAAACACAGAAATGCAGTAGAAGGCCAGGGGCTCTCAGTAGAAGATCCAGAGCACTCAGGAGAAAACACAGAAATGCAGTAGAAGGCAATGGGCTCTCAGTAGAAGATCCAGAGCACTCAGTAGAAAACTGGGAGATGCAGTAAAAGACCAGGGGCTCTCAGTAGAAGATCCAGAGCACTCAGTATTACATTCAGGGTTCTCAGTAGAAAACAGAGTGCTCAGTAGAACACTTGGGGTTCTCAATAGAAGACTCAGGCTCTTAGTAGAAAATGTGGTATGCTCATTAAAAGACCTAGTGCACTTGGTAAAAGACCCAGGGCACAGGACCTGCAGAGCCGAAATTTCAAGCAATGTTATCAGCAGGTAACCTTTATGTAACTGAGATCAGGTTTATCCTGGGGTGACAATGCTGTCCTCCATTAATACTGTATGGTGAGTGAGTGTTGTCACCCAAGGGCAGGAAGTGTGTTACTGTCAGCATCACTAGATGAAAATAAAAAAAATCCTGAAAAAAACTCAGCCAATACATTTAGGGATTGGTAAAGCTGCAGTTTTCTTTTTTGGGTTTATAAACTTTAATCACTACTGCTGGGCTTGGTCTATACATTGCCATTTACATACAAAGGTAAGTAACTGAGATTGGCATGATATAATATAAATGGTTTCTTATCAATGTGTTTTCAATTTGAACTCTCAGATTGATGTTTTTAGTTATATTTAGCCTGCACAGCGGCCCTTATCAGATTTCTCATCTCTCTTTCCATCTCAAGTGTTCAGAAGTTAAATGAGTTCTTTACCAGCGACGAAATCAGAGACGACAGTATGAAGAATGGTGATTCACCCAGCTTGTTCGACGCCTGCAGGAAACACCCAGGAATTGTACGTCTCACCAATAGGGCTCTACTAATATAACTCTAATAATATAACATGATACAAAGTAGATCTTGATATGACATATACAATGGCTATAGTTACACAAATGTTTATAATTTTGCAACTCTCTGTGCATCAGATACAGTATATAACAGATTAGAAAGATGATTTAAAGCATGGGTGTCCAACCTTTTGGCTTCTCTGGGCCGCACTGAGTGTAGAGAAATTTTCTCGGACCGCATATAAAGTATATGCTACAGTTAAGGTATATAAGTAATAAAATGCCGCAGCGCCATTCCCGCATGCCCATCCAATGCAGCTTCACCAGTGCGTGCCCAGCCAATGCAGCCTGATCAGTGCCCATCCAATGCAGCCTCACAAGTGCATGCCCATCCAATGAAGCCTGATCAGTGCCCATCCAATGTAGCCTCACCAGTGCGTGCCCATCCAATGCAGTCTGCAATGAAGAGAGAGGAGAGCCACTGGATTACACAGAGCAGGGATCTCCCGCTTACCCGGTGTCCACTGTCATACGAAGTCCTGCCTCCTGGATCGGCTCCTATGATAGACATCACCAATGTGCTGTCTATCATTGACAGAGGCTCAGAGCAGCCTCTGCCTACAGTTAGTTGGAAGCCGCTGTGGCCATGCCCCCGACTCGACTTCCTTCCTCCCAAGCACAAAAAAAAAATTGTCAGGGGGCAGTGGGCCGCATTGCCTATGGCTCTGGGCCGCATGCGGCCCTTGGGCCGCAGGTTGGACATGCCTGATTTAAAGTGTATCTGAAACCAAAACTTTTTTTGTAGCTTTAAAAAAGAGTAAGGAGTATTTGCTCTTGGTTTAATTTTAATTTGTTCACATAATAAATAACTTACATGAAAATCTGCGCAAGGGACTTTTACAGACATGCTGGTAGTTGTATTCCCTCCATAACAGGGAATTCCCAGTTTGTTACTGACATTTTCTGTTGCTCCTTTTGGTTTCTCTCCAGCATTCGCGAGCCATTAACCGGAAGCAGCCACTGAGGTACCAGCTGGACAGCTATGAACAGACCCGACTGAGACAAGCTCGCTCCTCTGACAGCGAGGAAGCCGCAATCAAGGTTCCTTATAACTCATTTTTTATTGTTAAATAAACATTCAGAGCTATGTCCACATACATCACATTCTGGGAAAATGATAGGGTGGATGGGAATTTACATCTTTATGTCTTGAGAGAGAGAAAAGATACTGAACCCTTCACATCAGTCTGCACCAGAGAAGCTTACATTCTAACATCCCACCACATTCACAAACTATTATTATCATTATTATACACTTATATAGATCTCACATATTCCAAAGTGCTGTACAGAGAACACTTTTAACCATTTAGCCAGTAACATCAGTCCGTGCACCAGCGAGCTTACACTCTAATATCTCACCACAGTTACACACGATTATTATTAATTATTAACATATATTTATATAGCTATGACAAATTTTACAGTGTTGTACAAAGAAGTCTGAGCAAGTCATATCAGTCTCTGCACCAGAGAAAGTTACACTTATATGTCTGACCACAGTCACACACTTTTATTACTATAAACTGTTTTTATATAGCTCTGAAATATTCAGCAATGTTGTACAGAGAGCACTGAATCAGTCACATCAGTCTCTGCACCTGAGGAACTTACACTCTAATGTCCTGACCACAGTCACACAGTAATTATTAATATTATGTATTATTGTCTTTTTCTATCTGATGAGATAGTTTCTTTTGCTGATAATGTTTCAGTCAATGTAGAATCTATTTTTGTTGTTTTCCTCTTATAGGTGATTGGTGGATACTTTTCCTGGGGAACAGGATTGGCTACATTATCTAATATAGATATCCAAATTCCGACAGGTAGGAGGATACTCTGACTTATGAGGTTTCATATACAGTAAACCCACCTCCATTGCGGGGGTTACGTTCCGGACCCAGCCGCGAAAAGTGAAAATCCGTGAAATAGAAAAACCCTATTAAAATGCATTGTAGGCATGTTTTTTTTTTACTAAAAAGAGGGGGGTAGGGGGTGGCGCTGTCTGGTAATCAAAGAAAGTATTATATGTGTTATGACTAGCTACATATAACAAATATAAAAATATATAATAAAACCAATGTGCAAATCCTAATAAGGTAACCTGTGCATCAAAGTGACAAGTGCATGTACTTCACCGTGTAAGTGACGGGTACTGTATACATAAAATCAGAAATAAATATGTGTGCACTACGTGAAATAATGGTATGGTCAATAGGTATTCACAGACAACTGTGAGTGCAGCCGTGCATAACGTGTTCCACCTGTATAAAGTAACGTATGCTAAAATAAATACTATCTATGATAATCCAGTAAGTATATATAAAACTTGATACAAAAAAATTAATACACATAAATATATTAAGTGCAGCTGTGTTTAAAGTGGTTCAAATAGCCCCCAATAATTAAAGTGACAAGTGCAAAATGATGCTGGGTGATAAAAGATACAACAGGTGACGTAACAAATAAGTGTACCAAATAAGGGGGGGCAAATGGTGACTATAAAGTGACAAATGCTAAAACACCCAGATACTGTGTCCGATATAAAAAATATAATAATCAATGAGTCTCTCTCCAGCAAAACAGTGATGGGTGATGGGTGTTCATCCTATAGGAAGTGTTGGCAAATTTCTTTGTGCGTCCCGTACACACTAGTGGGTAACCCCGTGGTGGGTGGTGAGGTGCAGAGTGACCCCTATGATAGGTAGCGCTTTCACCAGAGATACCCACCCCACACAGGGGTATAAGGTGGGTATGTAAAGATGTAGGATTGGTAGATCCTCTCTCCTTGTCCAGGTCCTGGGGGGGACCACTGCAAAGGTCCCTGGTGGTCCAAGGGTTAAAGGATACCGGCTGTGTGCTGTATGGGTCTGGTGGGGTTTCAAGGGTATCCACTCCGGAGGACGCTGCTGAGGACGTATCCAATACGAAACCGGTACAGCGTGTTGCATCACTTCTGGTTCCCACATCGAGGCTTGGATCGTACAGCACTCAGGAAGCTCAGATTCACTGCCTGTATATCACCTATGTTTGTGAGTACCTTTTACCCTGCATATTTAAATAAAGCACTGTACCTACAGTTTTACACTATGTGCCTCTCTACTGTCTGATCCCTTGCTCTATATATACTGCGGACCCCCGGAGTGGATACCCTTGAAACCCCACCAGACCCATACAGCACACAGCCGGTATCCTTTAACCCTTGGACCACCAGGGACCTTTCCAGTGATCCCCCCCAGGACCTGGACAAGGAGAGAGGATCTACCAATCCTACATCTTTACATACCCACCTTATACCCCTGCGTGGGGTGGGTATCTCTGGTGAGTGCGCTACCTATCATAGGGGTCACTGTGCACCTCACCACCCACCATGGGGTTACCCACTAGTGTGTACGGGACGCACAAAGAAATTTGCCAACACTTCCTTTCGGACGAACACCCATCACCCATCACTGTTTTGCTGGAGAGAGACTCATTGATTATTATATTTTTTATATCGGACACAGTATCTGGGTGTTTTAGCATTTGTCACTTTATAGTCACCATTTGCCCCCCCTTTTTTGGTACACTTAATTGTTACGTCACCTGTTGTATCTTTTATCACCCAGCATCATTTTGCACTTGTCACTTTAATTATTGGGGGCTATTTGAACCACTTTAAGCACAGCTGCACTTAATATAGTTATGTGTATTAATTTTTTTGTATCAAGTTTTATATATACTTACTGGATTATCATAGATAGTATTTATTTTAGCATACGTCACTTTATACAGGTGGAACACGTTATGCACGGCTGCACTCACAGTTGTCTGTGAATACCTATTGACCATACCATTATTTCACGTAGTGCACACATATTTATTTCTGATTTTATGTATACAGTACCCGTCACTTACACGGTGAAGTACATGCACTTGTCACTTTGATGCACAGGTTACCTTATTAGGATTTGCACATTGGTTTTATTATATATTTTTATATTTGTTATATGTAGCTAGTCATAACACATATAATACTTTCTTTGATTACCAGACAGCGCCACTCCCTACCCCCCTCTTTTTAACACATCATATAGTCTTCGGACTATATTATAGGGAGGCAGCAGTCTCAATCATATATCACATCCAGTACGCCCTTAGCGCGGAGTCTTTCAACCTATGTTTTTTTTTACTGTCACTGTACGTGTAAAAGCATTTTAAGGTCTTTAAACACACTTTTAAAACAATAGAAACTCATTTAAACACATAAAAGATACTGAGAGACATAGCAAGAGCTATGGAAAACACAAAAATATTTATTTTCAATGATTTATATAGTAAAATAACATTACAAAAAAAAAACGCACTGGGACCGCAAAAACTGAACCGCGATGGAGCGGGGGTTTACTGTACACAGAAGATAACATCAAGCACAAAGTCTGTCCCCAGCAGCACATACATCCCCCACTCCCACACAATTCTGGCTGTGAAGGAAAATTCCAAGTATTTTAGTGTATGGGGGAATTTGTGATTGGACCCTCGGACACACATTGCTGACACAGGGGAGACTCCTCAATGGTGTTTGAGCTCCAATAGTAGAATTTAAACTGACTTTCTAGTTCTAATCCTAGCCTAGCTAAAAGTTAAACTCCAGCCCCAACTTTCAATTTTAGTTCTGGATAACCACTGTTGGGATCTTATTACTATCTGTATCCCCACTGAGGAGACTCGCAATCTCTGTTTGTCCTGATGTCACTGGAACCAAAAATGATGGGAAGTCCAAAACTTTACACTTTTAGTAGAGATGTGTTGGTGGAGTTCTCCTGATTTTTGGTTTAATTTTTAACACAAGGTACTCAGAATAATAGTAGACTGTATAATATGAAGTAGAAGTATTGTGAAATTCATATTTTGTTTTCTTTTGTCAAAGTGGTGGATACAGGGCTTTTTTTAGCTGGAACGTGGGGTAACACAATTTCAGCACCTCCAGCACTGTATGTATGTAAAAGCAATGAGTGCTGGGATGTGCTGGAGGGTCTATTGATGCTGGCTGCCGGGGATCTATTGTTGCTGGAAGGAATCTATTTTTGCAGGGAGATCTGTTGTTGCTGGTGGGGTATTTATTTTTGCTGGGGTGGGTCTTATGCTGCTGGGGTGATCAACTTTTGAGAGAGGGGTCTGTTGTTGCCAGCTGCTGGAAGGTCTATTGATGCTAGCTGCAGGGAGATCTGTTGTTGCTGCCAGGGGGTCTATTGTTGCTGGGGGAATCTATTGTTGCTAGCTGCAAGAAATCTGTTACTGCTTTTCTTGTCATCATTAACAAATTCCACAAAATGACACTTAGTTCTGTGTTCTCTAAAAGGGTGGTATTGGGAGGTGGGTAGGGGGTGGAACCAAGGGACAGTGCTCGGAGGTGGGTAGGGGCAGAGACAAGAGATGGCCCAGAAAGGGGGCGTGCCAGCATCTCTTTTCTCTGAGAAAAAAAGCCCTGGTGGATACAATATCCAAGGCCTATCAAGAACTTCTATGATCCCCCATCATTGGGGCTTCTAAAGCAAATTTATTGTTATGGGGCTTGCTCAGGTTGCTGGCCCTGGCCGTTGAGATCAGAGAAGCATGTTGGCTATTGTGTCCACTGCTGCCTATACTTATGACTCTCTACTCCTAAAATACTCCTAAATTGCTGCCTGTACCTACAATCCTTCTCCATCAGTACAGAAGTGGTAGTATTATTATAGTTCTGCATGTCTGTAAAGCGTCCATGAGGTGCCAGGAAACATTTTTGAACATCTGGAAATGCATGTAAAAATCTCCCGTGAACTGGCCCTGTTTTTTCACTCTAAAAAGAATCAAAGTACTGTGCATTAACTACTGTCTTTACTGGATGGTGATCAGATCCCGGTGCTATATCCCATCTTTCATTCTCAGAATATATCTGTCCATCAGGTCCTGTGCTATTTCCAAATATATCTGTCCATCAGGTCCTGGTGCTATTTCCCATCTTTCTCAGGATACACACTATATTACCAAAAGTATTGGGACCCCTGACTTCACACACACACATGAGCTTTAATGCCACCCCAGTCTTAGTCTGTAGGGTCTTTGCAGCTATAACAGCTTTAATTCTTCTGTGAAGGCTGTCCACAAGGTTTAGGAGTGTGTCTAATGAGGATGTTTGACCATTCTTCCAGAATCGCATTCGTGAGGTCAGGCACTGATGTTGGAGGGAAGCCTGGCTCGCAGTCTGCATACGTATTCATATCAAAGGTGTTCTATTGGGTTGAGGTCAGGACTCTGTGCAGGCCAGTCAAGTTTCTCCACCCCAAACTCGCTCATCCATGTCTTTATGGACCTTGCATTGTGCACTGGTCCAAATCATTTGGTGGAAGGGGGATTATAGTGTGGGGTTGTTTTTCAGGGGTTGGGATTGGTCCCTTAAGGCGTCAGCATACTAAGACATTTTGGACAATTTCATGCTCCCAACATTGTGGGAACAGTTTGGGATTGGCCCTTTCTCTTCCAACATGACTGCTCACCAGTGCACAAAGCAAGGTCCATAAAGACATGGTGAGTGAGTTTGGGGTGGAGGCAGAGGCGTAACTAGAACCTTCAGGGCCCTGATGCAAGAAACCATGAAGGGCCCCCCAGACCCCTGGCCGGGGCCCTTACCTTCAAGCCCAGGGCTCTTCCCACTAATCCTGGGGCTCTTTACACTCGTTGCATGGCCTTTTATTACGGTCCCGCAGCAGGATTCTTTCACAGGTTCTGCAGTAGGCCCCCTTCCTGCAATCTTGTGGGCCCCCTTCCTGCAATCTTGGGGCCTCCCCACAGTGGTGCAATGCCAGCGTCCGGTCGCAAGTGTGACCTTTGTGATCCTGAAAGTTCACCCACTGGTTTGCTACCGGGCCCCCTGGAGCATGGGGCCCGGTAGCGATTGCAACCCCTGCAACCCCTGTAGTTACGCCCCTGGGTGGAGGAACTTGACTGGCCTGCACAGAGTAGTGACCTCAACCCGATAGAACACTTTTGGGTTGAATTTGAGCACAGAGTGCGAGCCAGACCTTCTCGTCCACGTCAGTGCCTCACCTCACTAATGCGCTTCTGGAAGAATGGTCAAACATTCCCATAGACACACTACTAAACCTTGTGGACAGCCTTCCCAGAGGAGTTGAAGCTGTTATAGCTGTTATAGCTGAAAAGGGTGGGCCAACTTGATATTGAACCCTACGGACTAGAGAGGCCATTAAAGTTCATGTGCATGTAAAGGCAGGCTTCCTGATACGTTTGACAATACAGTGTGTATGTCCATCCATATTTTTCTACATGCGATATGGCACAGTATGCGGCACTTTACTCGATTTATACTAATGCTGTTATATTAGGGTTATACGATAGATAGTCTCCTATTTAATTTTCCTCATCAAATATTTGTCTCATTCTATACGTGATATAATAAACCCTCTATAAATGTTTGTAAGTTCCAGATTAATGTGTCAGTCTCTCTACAACACTGTGTCCTGTGCAAGAAGAGTATTTACGTAGCAAAACTGTTTGTATATAGTGAGGCGTTTTATGTTACGTTATACTCCAAGTGTTATTAATGAGATGGCAGCGGATTACTTCAGTAGAAGCTACAGAAAGGGAAAATGTTTGCGCTGCCACCCAAATTTGTGACCCCTTTATGACACTTACACTGGCCATAGATTAGTACATTTTCAAATGAATGATCTTACAGAAAGTTTCAGTATATTTGATGCTGGCTTAACGAATGTCATACAGAAGTACTTCAGAATTCTGTTTGCTTTTAAAATTTGATTTTGGAATTAATATTATTATTATTATACAGGATTTATATAGCACCAACAGTTTGTGCAGCTCTTTACAAGCAAAAGGGAGACAATACAGTTACAATACAATAAAATACAAGAGGGTTAAGCGGAGGACCAGGACCACCCAAAAGGGAAAGCTCTGTTTGTCTGCCCCCCCCCACTCTGTTGCTACATTTGGCACCTTTTAGGGGGGGGGGGGAGCGGGCACCTTGTTTTGACAGGTACCCGTTTGGGCCCCCTCCTCCTTCCCTTGAAGCCTGGCCCATTCACAGGCGCAGCACACTTCGCACATGCGCAGTAGGGAACCAGCTGTGCAAGGCTTCACTGCCGGTTCCCCTTAGTGGAGATGGTGGCGGCAGCAACCAATTGAAAAATCAGCTCGAGTAAGGACACCGCTGGATTAATGGACAGGTAAGTATCCTAATATTAAAAGTCAGCAGCTACAGTATTTGTATTTTTTATGACGGAGCCTGGAGCTCCTTAAGAAGGCCCTGCTTAGAGCTTACAATCTAATAGGAATACATGGACTTTACTTAAGGAACGCCACATACACTATTAGTAATTTGTTAATTCAAGAAACATTCTGCCCCTTCAAATTTTCTTGTCATTATGGTCAAAAACACATGTGGATTTCACCCCACCAATGATTAGAAGATCAAATGAATGTTCTTAAATAGAAAAATGTAAACATTTTCAAAATTCTACTAGCATATGGCCAACTTTGGAGTTTGTCAAATACCCTCAGTAAGGGAGAAAGGGTTGTGGGGCCAAAGCTGGGTGCCTGAATAGGCAAGGTGACAGGGACTCTTTATAAATGAACAAAAGCTACTCTACTGAATATTTTTCCTTCAGTGGTGCTGAGTACACATTTAAGTAGGTAGAACAGTAGGCAGAACTCTGAGTACATGGGCTCCTCAGGCCTAAGGGCCCCAAATAGGTACCTAAGGGCCACATATAGCCCTTGGCCTTCAGGTTGGGCCAGAGGGGTCTAGAATAATGCACCATCCATTGTAATCACACCCATCATCCTGATAGCTGTGTGTATGGTGGTCCCTGTGTGTTATTATCACCTCTCTTCCCTCAGGTCAGCTCACCATGATTGTCGGTCAGGTCGGATGTGGAAAGTCCTCCCTTCTACTAGCTATTCTCGGGGAGATGCAGCCGCTGGAGGGGAAAGTCTGCTGGAATAAGTAAGTTCATAGGCAATAGTTTTATTCAGTTGTGAACTTTCTTTATATCTCACAGAAATGTTTCCTAGATCATCGGCTCTGCTACAGCATGTAGCACGATCATGTTATGAATTATTTGATTATACATTTGTCCACTGTCTGAATGTTGTCTAACATTTTTAAATCAGAAAATACACAGCTAAAATACATTTGTGTGATCTTTCTTACCACAATACATAACCAGTTTTCTGACCTCCAGTGTAGTTGGGTAGCACAGCTTGGTCAAGGTCTCACCCAGTCTCCTGACTGGACAATAAAGGAGCATCTCAAGTCATTACTCTGCTCACTTTGCTGTCTTCTCCTGTCAGTAAGCCTCCAGTACTGCACTGATGGCCTGATGGGCTTACAGTGACAAGATTTTGCTTGTTCAGAGGATTACTGGAAGCTAATATAACGACAGAATTCAGGTACTAATATTAGACATGTTAAAATAAAAAAATAAACTATATATATTTATATATATATATATATATATATATATATATATACTGTATATATACATTATACAGTATATATATATATATATACAATGTATATATATATATATATATATATATATACAGTGGGTACGGAAAGTATTCAGACCCCCTTAAATTTTTCACTCTTTGTTATATTGCAGCCATTTGCTAAAATCATTTAGGTTCATTCTTCTTCCTCATGAATGTACACATAGCACCCCATACTGACAGAAAAACACAGAATTGTTGACATTGTTGCAGATTTATTAAAAAAGAAAAACTGAAATATCACATGGTCCTAAGTATTCAGACCCTTTGCTGTGACACTCATATATTTAACTCAGGTGCTTTCCATTTCTTCTGATCATCCTTGAGATGGGTCTACACCTTCATTTGAGTCCAGCTGTGTTTGATTATACTGATTGGACTTGATTAGGAAAGCCACACACCTGTCTATATAAGACCTTCCAGATCACAATGCATGTCAGAGCAAATGAGAATCATGAGGTCAAAGGAACTGCCTGAAGAGCTCAGAGACAGAATTGTGGCAAGGCACAGATCTGGCCAAGGTTTTATGGCAGAGTGGCCCGACGGAAGCCTCTTCTCAGTGTAAGACACATGAAAGCCCGCATGGAGTTTGCTAAAAAAACACCTGAAGGACTCCAAGATGGTGAGAAATAAGATTCTCTGGTCTGATGAGACCAAAATAGAACTTTTTGGTCTTAATTCTAAGCGGTATGTGTGGAGAAAACCAGGCACTGCTCATCACCTGTCCAATACAGTCCCAACAGTGAAGCATGGTGGTGGCAGCATCATGCTGTGGGGGTGTTTTTCAGCTGCAGGGACAGGACTACTGGTTGCAATCGAGGGAGAGATGAATGCGGCCAAGTACAGGGATATCCTGGACAAAAACCTTCTCCAGAGTGCTCTGGACCTCAGACTGGGCCGAAGGTTTACCTTCCAACAAGACAATAACCCTAAGCACACAGCTAAAATAACGAAGGAGTGGCTTCACAACAACTCCGTGACTGTTCTTGAATGGCCCAGCCAGAGCCCTGACTTAAACCCAATTGAGCATCTCTGGAGAGACCTAAAAATGGCTGTCCACCAACGTTTAACATCCAACCTGACAGAACTGGAGAGGATCTGCAAGGAGGAATGGCAGAGGATCCCCAAATCCAGGTGTGAAAGACTTGTTGCATCTTTCCCAAAAAGACTCCTGGCTGTATTAGATCAAAAGGGGGCTTCTACTAAATACTGAGCAAAGGGTCTGAATACTTAGGACCATGTGATATTTCAGTTTTTCTTTTTAGTAAATCTGCAACAATGTCAACAATTCTGTGTTTTTCTGTCAGTAAGGGGTGCTATGTGTACATTCATGAGGAAGAAGAATGAACCTAAATGATTTTAGCAAATGGCTGCAATATAACAAAGAGTGAAAAATTTAAGGGGGTCTGAATACTTTCCGTACCCACTGTGTATATATATATATATATATATATATATATATATATATATATATTAGTACATTTTTCTATTTAATATTTATTACTTTTTCTCTCCTCTTTATTTCACTTTTTTTTTTTTTTATAATATAAGCTCAATTCACAAAGCTAACACATCAGTGTAATGATCCGTATTTTCAAAAAAGTGATGGCTGAGTCTAATGTCCAATTAGAGTAAAAAAATGACAGTCACATGGCTAAAATAAAGATATTTATCCTTGTGTTAAGCTTTGTGAATCTAGCCTTTAATGCTTATTAAGCACTTTCTTTGCAGTGTTGCTTGACAGCTCTCATGTCCTCTACTATTTTTATCAAGATGTGGATCTCACCTTGTAGGGAAGTGATATTCTCCCTACCAGGGTCTCTGATGTTATGGAAATTAAATATGTATACAGCTGTAAGGGTTTGTTATATTTAGTTGTTCTTACGTGATTTAACTATTTTTACCTTTCTAATATGTGTATTATTAAAGTGAATGTAGAGTCAATTGTTTGTTTTTTAAGTTTAGGATAGCATTCCTTTGACACGTTTGTCCTGCCAGGGAGATTTTCCCTCACTTGTCCTAGAGATGCATAAGGGAAATGACAGGAAATCACTCCACAGCAAATGGAATTCCCATCTTATAAGATTATCACTGGGACAAATGTCCCCAGGGGAGTATTTCCTCTATTCCCTTTCTCTAATAACAACTACAATGGTCACTAGGACAAATAGGACAAATTTCAACAGTAGGCAGTGGCACAGAATAATGAAAGCACCAGATTAAAGAACATTGGGGTTGATTTACTAAAACTGGAGCGTGCAAAATGTGGTGCAGCTCTGCACAGAAACCAATCAGCGTCCCGTTTATTTTTGTTTGTTAAAGCTTAAAGCGGAGTTCCAGCCATTTACTCACCTGTCCAACGGTCCAGCGATGCGGCCGCCGGAAGCCTCGATCCTCTCCCTCGGCGCCGGCATCACTGCTGTGGGCACCCGGCTGTTACAGTTTGCGGCTTCACAGCCGGGTACCCACTGCGCATGCGCGAGTCGCGCTGCACGCCGTGATTGGCCGGCAATCTTCTGGGACCTCTGACGTGTCCCAGAAGATTGCAGGGAGGGAGGGGGAGAGGAGAACTTCCGCTCAGGGCGCCGCGGCGCTCCGAGCGGAAGTGGGAGCGGGTACCTGTCATAACTAGGTACCCGCTCCCCCCCCCAAAAAATGACATGCCAAATGTGGCATGTCGGGGGGTCAGGACTCCCTAAAGCGGAAGTTCCACTTTTGGGTGGAACTCCGCTTTAAGTTAGAAGCTAATTGGCTCCCATGCACAGCTGCACCAGATTCTGCACTCTCCAGTTTTAGTAAGGCCCCTTTCACACGGGCGACGCGCCCGACGGACTTAGTTTTGCTCAGCGAGGATCGATCCGCCGATCCCCGCTGAGCGGGCGGATGACAGGTCCATCTCCGCTCTGTGTGCAGAGATGGAGCTGTCAGAGCCCCGCTCTCCTCTATGGGAGATCGGATGAGAACGGACCGCCTGACCATTTTCATCTGATCTTATCCGATCCGATCCTCCAGACGGATGGAAAATAGGGTTTCCATCCATCTGGATTTCACAGACAGGATCGGATCGGATAGCAGCGGGTGACAGCAGAGATGTCTCTGCTGATATCCGCTGCTCCATAGGGCTGCATGGAGCATCTGATCAGGTCCGCTTGGAAAACTGACAGGCTGACTGGATCGGAAAGCCCATGTAAAAAGAGCCTTAATCAACTAAGGCTCCTTTCACACTTGTGCGACTTGAGTTCCAACTTGTGAGGCCCCCTAAGTCGCAAGACATGTGAAATGCAATGTTTCTCTATGAGAGCCATTGCAACTGACAAAGCAGAAGTCGCTGCGACTTCACAAAAGGTTCCTGCACTACTTTGGTCTGACTTTTGATGAAACTTTGGTCTAGAGCAGCCTTTCTCAACCTTTTCAATATAGAGGAACCCTTGAAATACATTTCTGGTCTCGGGGAACCCCTGCTAAAAATTAAAAATCTACAACTCATGACACATTAGTGTGACAGTTAGTGGGAAGAATGCTCCTTACTCTTGTCATCACGGGGAATAATTACCCCCCTACAGATAGCTAAAAGGAACAATGGAAACCTATCTGAGAGGCAGAAATTGCCTATTGCTCAAGGAACCCCTAGCAACCTCAGCAGGGACCCTAGTTGAAAAACTCTGATCTAGAGAATGTAAAGTCAGATCAAAGTCGCACCAAAAGTCGCATCAAATTCTCACTGTAAACAATGCAAGCGGCACGACTTTGTTGTTTAATGGTGCTTTTCCACTGCATGGAACCGATCGGTTAGGCTCGCTTTTGTGCTTTTCCACTGCTGGTACCGCATGGTATGGTGTAGGAACGGTTCGGTACGTTACGGTACGGTGGCGCTTTTCCCCTGCATGGAACCGAACGGTACGGCTCTCTAAAACAGTACCACCTCGATTGTGGTTCCAAGAGGTACCATACCGGTACCATATCCCACAATCCTTTGCATGCAGTCACTACTAGCCACTGATTGGTCAGAGAATCGTTGTTATCCCACCCACTTAACTTTAGTACTACTTTAGTGGAAAAGCAAACCATACCAAACCGTACCGAACCGTTCCAACACCGTACCATGCGGTACCAGCAGTGGAAAAGCAAACCGGGCCAAGCAGGGCCGAGTAGAGCCGAGCCGGTACTTGCAGTGGAAAAGTGTGTGAAAGGAGACTTAGAGTCCAAAATCCTTTAATTTTAGTGTTTGTTCATAACAAGGAACCACACAACAGCCAACTTTTTTGAGGGGCACTGACACTCCCTTTTCATCAGGGCTATAGTAGAAACATCAATACAAAAATGGAAATAGTTGGAACAATCATGAAAAATTGCATAATATATCATAATAGAATAGGATCCATTGTTAAACCTAATTCATATATATATATATATATATATATATATATATATATATATATACATACATACATATACATATATAGGCACACATGTGAAAAGGTAATTCATGATTATTAATGAATATAAATCATAATGTATCTAACTAACGGCAAATGCTGGCAAATAGTGAATGCCTGAAGTCTGATACCAAGATGCTGTTATTGGCTGTTCAACACAAAGAAATATATCCTAATAAAAGTTTGACAATAAGTACCATGATCACTGAATAGAAGCTATAAAAAAAGTATCAGAAACTTCTTATATCTAACCGATACTTCATTTTTAGCAATACATCTTTCCTCACTCCATCCAAAACTTAAAAAAAAAAACTTTCTTTTGCATACACCTTGTAACTGTAAACTCATTTTTCACAAAAAGACTGGACTTGGGAACTTTTTTAAAAGATATTATGGTGTGTGGTAGTTTTAGTGTTGTGAAATCTTCAGGTTGTGTTTATCCCTTTATGGAAGCTTATCTGCAACAATGTAAGAGAAAAAACTTTTTTCCATCAAATTTCTTTCCATCAAAGGGCAGATTGTTCTCTTTCCTAGCCGGATGCCCTCAAAGTATGAAGGACCAATTATTTATTTATTACTAAATCATTTCTGTCGTAACTTGCAGCCCGGATGATTGGTTCCCTTCCTCTGATGATGACGGAAGGTACGCCCTTGGCTGTGTGTGCTTTTGATGATACGTTTGTTTCATTGTTTAGGTGAACATGCACTATACAATCTGGTTGTACAATCACTTTTAGATCTACCCACAAATAGGTAATGTAAGGACCTGTCTGATTTCATGGAATCGTATAGGTTTTTCCTGATATTACAGAGCTTTGGTAAGTCTAAACCAGATTGTATAATCAGATTGTATAGTGTGTGGCCAAATTTAGATGAGTCATCTATGCTGTGAATCTCTAAGATGGTGGAACTTCTCGATACTTCCCATTGCTGGTGCAGCACAGGAAGTTATCATGTCACCCAAGTGTGCTGTGTGCCTCATTGTCCATCTCTCTAACTAGTAATCAGCCTGCAATTCTCCAATCATTAATCAGGTTTGTTGGAGGTTTTTTATTGTAATATATTTTTTACTCTTTTTCTTCTTGTTTTATTATTTCAATCTTGAAGGGAAATCCTTGTGTGCTCCTGAGCCTTGAACTAAACCTGAAATGAGAGACATATAGAGGCGCTATTGATGTCCAGCTTTGGAAATGCTAAGTGCCTGGCTGTGTCTGGGATGAACTTTCTGAGCCACAGCATTCTTTTGTGTTACTTGCTGCCTACTTCTGGCTAATGGGCCATACACACTATAAGATTTTCTGAAGACTTTTTCCTTTAGACTTGAGGTCAAACCTAAACACTTTCAATTTGTATGCAATCTTGCAGGCCCTTGCACTACATAGAAAAGGTAAATCTGAAGGAAATCTAACCACAAAAGTTGGATAGTGTGTATCCAGCTTTAGTGACACAAAAAAAGGTCAGCATTGGGGACCAGACACAATTTCCAGTGTTTGGTCAAATTTTTCCATTTAAATGAAAAGGATCAGAGTCAATGGAGAATGTGAAAATAAGGTGGTAATTGGTGGTTTCTGAAGGGCAAAAAATACAAACAGTACGTCTTGCAGTACATTCACATTTACAAGTACAGAAAAATACCTGTTGATCTGCCAGAAATCCATTGAGCTCCTAACTTCCTGAATTGAGCTGACAATGCATTGAAACCCCAGACAGCGTTGTTATACCCAGTGCCAGGACAGGGTCAACAAGAGCCCAGGGCGATCATGCTAAATTGCGCCCCCCCCCCTCAAGATGTATGAGCATTATGTGCCAGCAAAAATCCCCTCCCCCCAAAAGATTGAGCATCTGCATGCTTAGCTCAAATCCTCCCATTCCCATACCTCCCAACCCTTTGAAATGGGAATGAGGGACACCTATTAGCAAAAGTATGTAGTCAAAGGACACATCCCCTGCCATGCCCCCTTAAAGGAGAATTATACTTAATGCTTTTTTTTTTTACTACTATTCCTTTATATTGGCTTTTGACATTTACAAATGTGGAGATTTAGAATTTCGATGAAAAGTTTTACACTGGGAAACACTTTTTGAAAGATAAAAAGTGAATTTTATATACAACTATATAGATCAGACCAAAATGAGGGACAAATGAGGAGGCAAGAAGGACAGAGGGACTTTGTTCAAAATCAGGGACAGTTCCTTAACCACTTTACGACTGCTCACAGTAATATTACTGCGGCAGAGTGGCTCGTTATCGTCTGACGACGTAGTACTACGTCGTCAGACACTCCCCCTTCTGGGCGGCGCTTGCGCGCCGCCGGAGGCTCGCTCCCGCTGTTTTCATTCACAGCGGGAGTCGGGCCAGGGGAGGAGCAGCGGCGATCGCCGCTGCTCTTACCCGATCGTCGGGGATCGAGTCTGGTGATCCGCCCACTGTGTGTAAACACAAGCGGGCGGATCTCCATAGTGACAGGGAGTGACAGATCGGACTGTTCAGCATAGCTGGACATCCGATCTGTCCATGCCTCACTCAGTCACCTCCCCCCCTACACGTCAGTAAGCACCAGGCATACATTAACCCCTCCCTCTCCAATAAAATTAACCCCTTCCCTGCCAGTGTCATTTTTACAGTAACAGTGCATATATATAGCACTGATTACTGCAGTAATGTCACTGGTACCCCCAAAAGTGTCAAAAATGTCAGTCAAGGGTCCGATCTGTCCGCCGCAATGTCGCAGTCCCGCAAAAAAAATCGCAGGTCGCCGCCATTACGCGTTAAAAAAAAAAACACCAAAAATGACAGAAATCTTTCCCTTTGTTAGTAAACGCAATAACTTTTGCGCAAACCAATCAAAATACGCTTATTGCAATTTTTTTTACCAAACATAGGTAGCAGAAAACAAATTGGCCAAAAATTTTTTAAAAAATTGTTTTTTACATCTTTTTTGGGGGGGAATTTCATATAAAAAAATGTTAAAAATATTGTTATTTTTTCAAAATAAACGCTCTTTTTTTGTTTATAGCGCAAAAAGTAAAAATCGCACAGGTGATCAAATACCACCAAAAGAAAGCTCTGTTTGTGGGAAAAAAAGGACGTAAATTTCGTTTGGGTACAGCGTCGCACGACCGCGCAATTGTCAGTTGAAGTCGCACAGCGCCGAATCGCAAAAAGTGGCCCAGACGTAAGACAGCAAAATCCTCCGGTGGTAAAGTGGTTAAAATCAGGGACAGTTCCTTAAAATCAGGGACAGTCCCTTAAAATCAGGGACAGTCCCTCGAAATCAGGGACAGTCCCTCGAAATCAGGGACAGTCCCTCAAAATCAGGGACAGTTGGGAGCTTTGCATTCCACATATGCTCCCTGCACAACCCCCCCCCCCCCAAAAGTAATTCCCCCTTCCTGGCACAAATCCTCTACACCTCAAATTTCTTGTCTGAGCACAAATCACCCCCCCCCCCCCACTTCAAATTCCCCACCCAGCACAAATTCCTCTCCCCTAACCCTCCATCCAAGGACAAATCTTCTTCCCCCATTTCCTCTTTCAACACAAATTTCCGCCCCAAATCACCACTCCTAGCACACCTCTCCAAATTTTCCCTCCTACTCCTAGAACAATTCTTACCTTCTGCCTGCCCCCCCCCCCCAATTCCCCCCTCCCCACACAAATTCCCTCCCCCCAATCACCTTGTGGTGCCCCCAAACCTCACATGATACCACGGTGCCCAGGGCAGCCGTCCCTTCTGCCCACCCCTTGTCCCATCCCTAGTTAGACCTACCTTCTTCTAGCTACACCACAGAACTCCTCCTCTCCTGAACCCTATTAGCCCCCCATCCCTACATTCATCTCTTCATAACATAAGAGGGAAATGTGCTGTAGTCTAGCAGGGGAGAACTTGGCAGGGATTAAACATTTACATGCACTGTCAAGATGTACTGAGTTTGTTTTTTTTTTCTTGCCCTGACACACGCTTTAAGAGTGCAGTGGACTTTAATTGGCTTCTAAGAGTTTTTATTTTGTAAATGTTTTTTTCCCCTTTTTTAAAAAATATATTTTAAAGCAAAAAAAAAAAAAAAAGAAGAAAAGGTGAACTTACACCCTACACCCTCCTTTTGTGTAGCAGTGTGCATTGTTCTGTTTTTTCCCCCCTGTGCAGCAGACCATCTTCGTATCATGCTTTCTGAATGTGTTTCACACTCCACCCAAGAGTGAAAACTCACCCACCATTTTTTTAACCTTTCTGTTAAGGCAAAAACGATATATTTTTTTTTTTTTATCCATGTGGCAAACTTCTCTAATAGACATATTCCACCATTTATTGCAGATCCCCTCTATATGGATTATCTAGACATGTCAAAGGGTCACGATCTTTGGCAAAGTCAGTGGTGACTAAATGCATCACTAGTGCTGCGGTGCACACTATACATTATTAAAGTGGTTGTAAACTATTATAGATACCCACAAAAGTGACTGGCCTCAGGTGATACACAAAGATGAAGCAAGTCTTCCTACATACCTTGTACCCATGGCTTGAGTCCTGCTGGAACGCATGGGAACGGAGTTCCTGTACTTTTTCTACAGCAGGAACGCGGTTCCCGTTAGCAGCTAGTCCCCCCGACACGATCCCAGTGCCTGGCGCCATCTCCTACTCTGGGGTGGCGGGTCGGTAAGCCCAGATTGCGGGTTCCCGACTCGCCATCTCCGAGCACAGTGTGAGGAAAGGAGCCACACTAGAGGAAGCAGAGCCGATGCTTCCTGTATAGTGCCAGCTCTTGTCACAGGCAGAGTGATATCAAAGGCACTCTGCCTGTGTCAGGAGCAAAACAGGAAGCATCGGATCTGCAGATGAGAGAGGGAGGTAGAGAGAGAGAGGAGGGAAGGAGAGGTAGGAGTAGAGGGAAAGAGAGAGAGATGAGAAAGAGAGAGAGAGGAAGGAAAGAGAGGTAGGAAGAGCGATGAGAAAGATATATATATATATATATATATATATATATATATATATATATATATATATACAGTATATATAGAGAGAGAAAGAAGGATGGAAATAAAGCGATATAAAGAGACAGATGGAAAGAGAGAGAGGGATGGGGGAGAAAAGAACAAGTGAGAGAGAGAAGAAAGAAAGAAAGAATAGAGAGGGGCGAGACATAGAGGAGAAATAGAGAGGGAAATTTGCAACTCAAAGTATACGTAACCCACCATAGTACCCACCAGCAGTACCAGCCAGCAGTACCCGCCAGCATTACCCGACAGCAGTATCAGCCAGCAGTACCAGCCAGCAGTAGCCACCACCAGTACCAGCCAGCAGTACCAGCCAGCAGTACCAGTCAGTAGTAGCCACCACCAGTACCAGCTAGCAGTACCCACTAGCAGTACCCGCCAGCAGTACCCATCAGCAGTACCAGCCAGCAGTATCCACCAGTAGTACCAGCCAGCAGTAGCAGGAGGCAGTACCCGCCACCAGTACCCACCAGCAGTACCTGCCAGCAGTACCCGCCAGCAGTAGCCACCACCACTACCTGCCAGCAGTACCAGTCAGCAATAGCCACCACCAGTACCAGCCAGCAGTACCCACTAGCAGTACCAGTCAGCAGTACCCACCAGCAGTACCAGCCAGCAGTACCCGCCAGCAGTACCAGGCAGCAGTACCCACCAGTAGTACCAGCCAACAGTACCACCCCTGGAGGACAGCCAGTTAGCAGACACCAGCCATACCTGCCTGGGGGACAGCAGCAGCCAGCGATACCTGCAGGAACCCAATTCAATCCAGTTAAAAAAAAACAGAAGGGGATCTGTCCCCTTCTGTCTGGGCAGGTCAGATTAGAGGGCCCATAGAGTAGAGCAGGCTGTGCCTGTGTCTGCTCTGCATATGCTGACATGGACCTGTCATCTAATCTGCCCGCTCCGCTCATTGTGGCCCGCGACCGGTTACCAAGTCGCTAAAGTGGGCCTCGCTCCTCAAAAGGTATATATACACAAACGCACACTTTTTTTATTTTTTGAGGTGGGGGAGTGGTAATCTTGGGTGAGTTCCCACACTTTTTTTCTCAGGACTTGACCCCTGCTTGTACATGTTTATCTGCAGCCCTCTCTTCTCTACATCCTCTTAAAGCACACAGATCAAAGGCTATTTCTCAGCCATGGGGTGGGGATCTGCTGTCACACACATTGCAGAGCTAGAGCACAGAGCTCAGTAAAACCCGAAACCTGAGTGGAGGAAATGAACACACACCCTCTGCACAGAATCTTAGGGCAATATAAACAGCTGAGGCTTTCAGATAGCTGCTATGTGCTGGAGGTGGGGGGGGGGGGGCAAGATGTCACCCAGGATGCTGTGGAGTTGGCTTGGACTATTATCAGTGACTCATGCAGAAAACAGAGGGAAGAGACAGCAGACATAAATCACACTGAGTGCTTTGGATTGAGGCCAATGCATTCTATAGAATCATATGCTTTGTTCATCTTTCGTGTTAGAGAGGCTGGGTTCACACTATTGCAAATTAGATGTGGGTTTCCCCGCATCCAATTTGCATGTCAGGAGATTGTGAATGGCTCTCTATGGAGCCGGTTTACATATCTCCAAGGCGGCTCCGGTGCTAATTGCACAGGAGTCCTGTGCATCTCCTGGTTCGTTTCAGGTCCGAATTCAGCCAAATATTTGGGCTGAAATCTGACCTGAAACGGTAAACAGGAACGCACCGGATCCAGTTCTGTGTCCCGCTCTGTGCGGCAGTGTAAACCCAGCCTCAGTCTTATTTCGAGATATTTTATATGACTAAATAAGGATTTTAAACAATGTACAATTTGCTTTTTTTTATTCCAATCTGTATGCATACAAAATCAGCTATTAAAAGTGGAATGTGTCTATTTGGAGAAGTTTGCCACAAGGAGATTTGTTGTATAAGTGTTTTGCCTTGCCATACCAGAAAGGTAAAATAATCAATAAGTGAGTTTTAGTTTGAGGTGGAGGGTAAAACAAATGAATATGGACTGATTTGAAAATACAGTGCTGTGCAAAAGTTTTAGGCAGGTGTGAATAGTGTTATTAGTTTATTTTTACCTATTAACAAAATGGAAAGTAAATGAACAGAAGAGAAAACCAAACAGCGTCAATTATTCAATTCTTCTAGGTACACTTGCGCACAGTTTTTGAAGGAACTCGGCGGGTAGGTTGTTCCAAACATTTTGGAACCACAGATCTTCTGTGGATGTAGGCTGCCTCAAATCCTTCTGTCACTTTATATAATCCCCGACAGACTCAATGATATTGAGATCGGGGCTCTGTGGAGGCCAAACTATTACATCCAGGACTTTTACTTCTCACTGAAGATAGTTTTTAATGGCATTGGCTGTATGTTTGAGGTTGTTGTCCTGCTGCAGAATAAATTTGGGGCTAATCACACAACTCCCTGATGGTATGGCATGATGGATAAGTATCTGCCAGTATCACTCAGCATTGAGGAATCGGATACCATTGATCCTGACCAAATCTCCAACTCCATTTGCAGAAATTCAGACTCAAACTTGGAAGGAATCTCCATCATGCTTCGTTGTTGCCTGTAGATACTCTTAAGTGTAACTCTCTCCAGCCCATTGGCAAGCAAATTGCCCCCTGCTGCAGCCAACTATTTCAAAATTTGACTCATCAGTCCAGAGCACCTGCTGCCATTTTTCTGCACTCCAGTTCCTATGTCTTCCTGCATAGCTGAGTCGCTTAGCCTTGTTTCCCTGTTGAAGGTATGGCTTTTTGGCCACAGTTCTTCCATGAAGACTATTTCTGACCAGACTTCTCAAGACAGTAGATGGGTGTACCTGGGTCCCACTGGCTTCCTCCTGCTCTGTGCTGATGGCACTGCTGGACACCTTCCAATATCAAAGGGGAAGTAAGCATTATGTGTCTTTGATCTGCTCCATTACGTTTCCTTGGCCAACCACTGTGTCTACGGTCCTCAATGGTGCCTGATCAATGGTGTCCTCAATGCTGAGAAATACAGGGAAATACTTATCCATCATGCCATACCATCAGGGAGGTATGTGATTGACCCCGAATTTATTCCTCAACAGGACAATGACCAAAACAAATAGCCAATGACATTAAAACGGAACTTCACCCAAAAGGTGAAGTTTTGCCTGTTTGCTTCCTCCCCCTACCCTCCTCTGTCACAATTGGCACACATTTTTTTTTTTGGGGGGGAGAAGGGAGCAGGTACCTGGTTATGACAGGTACCTGCTCCCACTGCCGCCCGAATCGCCGTGGTGATTCAAGCAAAAGCCCCCCCCCCCCTTCACCTGCAACCTTCTGGGACACATTATAGGTCTCAGAAGACTGCGGGACCACTCACAAAGTGCAGCGTGGCTTGCTCATGCACAGTGGGAAACCGGCTGTGGAGCTGCCGGTTTACCTTAATTAACCACTTAAGCCCCGGAGGATTTGGCTGCTAAAGGACCAGGGGTTTTTTTGCGATTTTTTACTGCGTGACTTTAACGGACAATTGCGCGGTCGTGCGACGCTGTACCTAAACGAATTTGACGTCCTTTTTTTCCCACAAACAGAGCTTTCTTTTGGTGGTATTTGATCACCTGTGCGATTTTTTGATCACGCGCTATAAACAAAAAAAGAGCGTAAATTTTTCAAAAATAACAATATTTTTCACATTTTTTTATATGAAATTCCCCCAAAAAAAAAGTAAAAATCAAAATTTTTTAACATTTTTCGGCCAATTTGTTTTATGCTACCTATGTTTGGTAAAAAAAATCGCAAAAAGCGTATTTTGATTGGTTTGCGCAAAAGTTATCGCGTTTACTAACAAAGAGAAAGATTTTTGTCATTTTTGGTGTTTTTTTTTTTAACGCGTAATGGCGGCGATCTGCGATTTTTTTTTCGGTACTGCGACATTGCGGCGGACAGATCGGACCCTTGACTGACATTTTTGACACTTTTGGGGTTACCAGTGACATTACTGCAGTAATCAGTGCTATACATATGCACTGTTACTGCAAAAATGACACTGGCAGGGAAGGGGTTAACTTTATTGGACAGGGAGGGGTTAAGTGTGTCCTAGGGGCGTGCTTTCTACTGTGTAGGGACATTCCTATTGGTGTAAAAGCAAAGATCAACCGTTCTACATAGTAGAACGGTCAGATCTTCACTTTTACACAGGGAGAACTGACAGGCAGCTTGTTTACACAAGCTGCTCTGTCTTTCTCCCTTCACAGGAGCGATCGCAGTGTGACTGGCGGACATCGAGTCCGCCGGTCACACGCACTGACTTGCCTGTGAACGAGCCGCGGCGGGCGCGCGCCTCGGCGGGCGCGCGCCCGCCCGCGATAGGCTCGCAAGTCAGTGACAGGCGAGTGACGTACCGATACGTCACTCTGCCTGGCCGGGGCTGACCGCCGCAGTATATAGTCGTGCGGCGGTCGGCAACCGGTTAAGATGCTTGCACCTGGACCCGAAACCCATTGAAGAATCAGCTCAGATGAGGACATCACTGTATACTGGACAAGTAAGTGAACTTATATTCAAAGTCAGCAGCTACAAATATTTGTAGCTGCTGACTTTAATTTTTTTGTAGGAGACTAAAGCTCCTCTTTAACCGCTTGCCGACCGCCACAAGTACATATACTGCGGCGGTCAGCCCTGGCCAGGCAAAGTGACGTACCGGTACGTCACTAGCCTGTGAGCCAATAGCGGGCAAGCGGGCACCGCCGGAGGCGCGCTCCCGCCCTCACGATCGTCCGCTATGAAGGGAAAAAGGCAGGCGGCTAATGTAAACAAAGCCGCCTGTCATTCTTCCCTGTGTAACAGCAGAGATCTAACGGTCCTGCTATGTAGGACCGTAGATCTCTGCTGTTACATGTAAAGCCACATCCCTGCACAGTTAGAAACACGCCCCTAGGGACACACTTAACCCCTCCTTCCCCAATAAAGTTAACCCCTTCCCTGCCAGTGTAATTTTTACAGTAACAGTGCATATGTATAGCACTGATTACTGTAGTAATGTCACTGGTACCCCCAAAAGTGTCAAAAATGTCAGTCAAGGGTCCGATCTGTCCGCCGCAATGCCGCAGTCCCACAAAAAAAAAAACGCAGATCGCCGCCATTACTCGTTAAAAAACAAAACAACAAAAATGACAAAAATCTTTCCCTTAGTAAACGCAATAACTTTTGCGCAAACCAATCAAAATACGCTTATTGTGATTTTTTTTTTTACCAAACATATGTAGCAGAAAACAAATTGGCCAAAAATGTTAAAATATTTTGATTTTTACATTTTTTTTGGGGAATTTCATATAAAAAATGTGAAAAATATTGTTATTTTTGCAAAATTGTCGCTCTTTTTTTGTTTATAGTGCATGATCAAAAAATCGCACAGGTGATCAAATACCACCAAAAGAAAGCTCTGCTTGTGGGGAAAAAAGGACGTCAAATTAGTTTAGGTACAGCGTCGCACGGCCGCGCAATTGTCCGTTAAATTCACGCAGTGCCGAATCGCAAAATAGGGCCTGGTCAGGAAGGGGGTAAAATCTTCCGGGGCTTAAGTGGTTAAGATCTATCTTCAGTGTGAAGAAAAACAAGGAGTCCTAGAAGTGATGGCTTGGCCCCCGTAGAGCCCTGATCTCAACATCATCAAGTCTGTCTGGAATTACATGAAGAGACAAAAGGATTTAAGGCAGTCTACATCCACAGAAGATCTGTGGTTAGTTCTCCAAGGTGTTTGGAACAACCTACCTGCCGAGTTCCTTCACAAACTGTGTGCAAGTGTACCTAGAAGAATTAATGCTGGTTTGAACACTAAGGGTGGTTACAACAACTATCAATTTGATTTCAATTTTTCTTCTGTTTGCTCACTTTGCATTTTGTAAATTGATAAAAATATACAATTAAAATATATATTTCTGAAAGCATTCTTACCTTACAACATTTCTTTACACTTACCTATTTTTTTTTTGCACAGTTCTGTATACCATTCACATTAGACTTCACATTTTTTTTATTGTACCTATTGATATTTGTGTATGTGTTCCTCTAAAATAAAGCATCTATTTTCAAATTAATTTGGACAGAAAGAAGAGTTCAATGGCGTCCTATGTATTTCTCTCAGCTCAAGTTTCTCTTAGCAGCACAGTTTTTCTAACAGTGATGTTCCTTGTGTCTCTAATCATTTACAGGAATGAATATAAACATTGGTGTGTAAGAGAGACAGACATTAATCTTAGCAGCAGATCCCTATAACACCTTCCAGGACTTTCATCTTTTATTTTTAGTTTGTGGTGCCATCTACTCTATCTTCTGATATTCAGTCTAAATCAGGTTTTCTCAACCTTTTTTAACACAAAAGAACACTTAAAATAATGTTTGATTCTCAGGGAACCCCTGACAGTAATTAATATATCTTTAGCTCATGGTATATTAGTATGATGATCAGCGGGAAGAACACCCCTTATATTGTGGTCATTGGGGAGAATCCCCCTTTACAGATAGCTAAAAAGGTAATAGCTGTCATTGGCTACTAATCTGTGAATCAGAAACTTAGCATTGCTGAAGGAACCCCTAGCAAACTCTGGAGGAATCCTACAGTTTTTCTGAACCCTGGTTGAGAAAGGCTGGTTTAAATCATACTCTTTCACTTATGTGATGTTTCTGGAGGCTAACAATTTTTTTTTTATTTTATTGCAATCGTATTGTTTATTGGTTGAGTGTATGTGATTCTCTTTTCAAAGCTTTCACTAAAGATCTTAATTTCAAGAAAGTGTCAGTCATTAAAATACAAGGGCAACAAACAGGCTATTGTTATAATATGTGTACAACAGATAGACAAATGTTACAATATGTGAGCATCAAATGGGAAATTGATACAATACAAGGGCAACAAATGGTCTATAATTACAATATGTTGGCAACAAATGGCAATATTACAAAATGAAGGCAACAAACAGGCTGTGGTTACAATATGTGACCAACAAAGGCAACAATAGCTTGTTTGTTGCAATTGTTACAATATGAGGGCAGCAAATGTTCAATTGTTATAATATATGTGGGTAACAAATGGCCAATCGTTACAAAACAAGGGCAATAAATTGGCTATCATTAAAATATATGGGCAACAAACAGGCATGCATTACAAATAAAGGGCAACAAATGGGAAATTGTTACAGTATGAGGACAACAAACAGGCTATTGTTGCATTTCATAGGCAACAGTTGGGCAATTGCTATAACACCAGGACAATACACAGGCTGTTGTTACAATATGTTGGCAACAAACAGGCAATTATTACAATACACAGGCAACAAAGGGGCAATCTTTACATTATGAGGGTAACAAACAGGCAACTTTTGCAATGCAAGGGCAACAGATAGGAACTGTTACAATAGAATGGAAACAGATAGGAAATTGCTATAACACCAGGAAAACACATGGGTTGTTGTTGCAATATAAAAGAAGGTGAAAGGTATAGAAAACATAAACACATAAATGAATATGACATTAAAAAGGCAGCCAGCTATACAGGTGATAACAGACCTATCCCAATGTATAAATATAATAAAAAGCAGCGCTAATAATGGAAACAATATAAGTCCCAACATGCAATAATGGTAAAGTCCAAAAAATATATGAAGGTGGGTGAAGATTAGAGGAATGATCCCAATCACTGGTGACACTTATGAGAGTAGGATGAGCACCCAGATGTGACAGCCAAAGGGGACTCTTACCGGATGAGTTTGACCCTCAAACAGAGAAGTCAAATCAGGCAAAGCAAACACAAGATCACCAGACCACAGGGTAAACTCCTGGAAGGTCACAGGGATCGAATATTCTTTCAGGCTGCATATGGGGCACTGTACATCCTCCGCTTGTCTCAATCACAGTAACCTCAGAACAAATGAACAATCCATAGTGCAGATGGTAAAGGACTTAGATTTAATCATAAATAAAACGTTGCATTTACAAAATCAGCAAACAGAACAGCAATACAGATTTAAAAACCGCGGCATGGAGCGTGCTTTAAGCGTCCAGTATCCACTTCCGCCTTACGCGTGTCGTCACAGGAAATGACATCATCAGAGGCGTGCTATAACACCAGGACAACACACAGGCTGTTGTTACAATATGTTGGCAACAAACAGGCAATTATTACAATACACAGGCAATGAAGGGGCAATCTTTACATTATGAGGGTAACAAACAGGCAATTTTTGCAATGCAAGGGCAACAGATAGGAACTGTTCCAATAGAATGGAAACAGATAGGAAATTGCTATAACACCAGGAAAACACACGGGTTGTTGTTACAATATGCTGGCAACAAACAGGCAATTTGTTACAATACACAGGGAACAAACGAGCAACCTTTACAAAATGAGGGTAACAAACAGGCAATTGTTGCAATGCAAGATAAACAGAAAGGAAACTGTTACCAAACAAGGGAACAAATGAAAAAATGTCAAAAAACACAGATAATAAATGGGCAGTTGTTAAAACAAACATACAATATGTGGGCAATAGATGGGTAGTTGTCGCAATTTAAGTGCAATGAATAGACTATAATTACAATCTTTAAAATGTAAGGTCAACAAATGGGCAACAAACAGGCAGTTGTTACAAAACGAGGGTTATAAACTGGCATTTGTTACAATATGAGGGCAACAATGGGCTCCCACAGCTAATAGGTGGGGGAGGGGGGAGGTTGGATGGTAAAAAAACAGATCCAAGATAGGTAAAAGGAGTTTCTGTAACCCCCAGGAGACATTAAAACCCCAGTGTACCTTTAAAAGCCACCAAAATCTACCCTAATTCACCTCCCACATTAAAACCAATGCAATTTGCTTTACTAATAACATTTTGTTGTATTATCACAATTTTCCGCCAAAGTTTCAGCAAAGTCAGAAACCCCTTAGTATTGCTCACACCGAATCATGGAATAAGTGATTCTTGACTTTAATGGGTGGGATAATGACTTCCAACTCCCCTGTCCTCCGTTGTGGCTCAGAATTTTTCAGGCATTGATGATGGAGAAGCACAGAAGAGTAGATTACAGATCAGTCCCACAAAACTTCTAATTCACTATACTGTACTCTGTACAGAAGTTAATGGCAGGGGAGACCCTGCTGAACAGATGGGGTACAGGATTAATGTCAGTACCCCCATCTGTGATAGAGAAGGGCAGGAAAGGCATTTATTGAGATGCTCTTATATAAAGTACTCCTATGTAACTTGTCACTTGACAGAATCGTTTTTCCATTGAAGCATTAGCTTGGCTTACATACAGGTGCATCTTAAAAATTAGAATATCATCAAAAAGTTCATTTATTTCAGTAATTCAATTAAATAAGTGAAACTCATATATTTTATAGAGATGCGTTACACACAGAGTGATATGTTTCAAACATTTCTTTCTTTTAATTTTGATGGTCATGGCTTTCAGCTAGTGAAAACCCAAAATTCTGTATCTCAGAAAATTAGAATATTACATTAGACCAAAAAAAAAAAAAAAAAGGATTTTTAATACAGAAATGTTAGCATACTGAAAAGTTTGTCCATGTACAGTATAGTATGCACTCAACACTTGGTCGGGGCTCCTTTTGCATGAAATACTGCATCAATGTGGCATGGCATGGAGGCGATCAGCCTGTGGCACTGCTGAGGTGTTATGGAAGCCCAGGTTGCTTTGATAGCGCCTTCAGCTCGTCTACATTGTTGGCTCTGGTGTCTCTCATCTTCCTCTTGACAATACCCCACATATTCTCTATGGGGTTTAGGTCAGGCTTGTTTGCTGGCAACAGTGTTGCCATGATCATTAAACCAGGTATTGGTACTTCTGGCAGTGTGGGTTGGTGCCAAGTCCTGCTGGAAAATGAAATCAGCATTCAGAGGGAAGCATGAAGTGCTCTAGAATTTCTTAGTAGAGGGCTGCTCTGACTTTAGAATTGATTAAACACAGTGGACCAACACCAGGAGACGACATGACTCCCCAAATCATCACTGACTGTGGAAACTTCATACTGGACCTCATGCAATTTGTATTCTGTGCCTCTCTACTGTTCCTCCAGACTCTGGAACCTTGATTTCCTAATGAAAAGCCACATTTTCCACAGTCTGTAATGATTTGGTGAGCCATGTAATCTGGTTTTGGTTTTCTAGTTTTATGAGATGCACCTGTATAATATAAGAGGATGCATATTGTGCTTTGATCCCTTTTGGCCTCAAAGCTCTTTGCTTTCTGTTTTCCAATCCTATATCTCAAGTCTGCGGAGATGGGACTTTATCTATAGCTGAAGACTGGCTAGATAGATGCAATTCAAGGTGAATTTTTCAGAATTCAGTGAAGCTGAAGGGGAATATGGGGTAGAGGAGGCTTCTTTCAGATAGCTGCAAAAGGGATGTTTAAAATGAAACACCAACCAAAATATTATTTATTTTTGTGTGGGGTGGAAAAAAGCTAGTTATAAATTGGGACGATGATTAATTGTGTTGACCATGGAGATGGAGGAGGCCCCCTGCCAAGTTTTAACTGTTATGAAGAAATATTGCCATCACTTCCTGTTCCAATGACAACAAAGGAAATAATGGGAATTCCTGAAAAAAGAATCTCACCCCTTTATTCTCTGTAGAATGTGCAGATGGGAAGTGTAGAGAGGGCCCGACTTGAGGCTCTACAGTTTTACACATGTAGTTCACAGGGGAGTATGCATACATGTTAAACATTGACCCAAATCGGCCTGGTGCCCCTGTGCAGAAACATAGGGCCTCTACAGTCAAACATGTATTTTACAATATAAGCAGATCATCTTCCCCAGGGATCATTGGTGTACACTCACTTTATTTTCTGATGTCCACTCTGAGGTCACCCTAGCTCTTCCCCCACGGCCTGTCCAAACTTGTCGACTTTTCTGGGGAGAAATGCCCACCATATGTGCCATTTCCTGTTGATAAAATTGGCAGCAAGTCCCATTTCTACTCAGCATGCCAGTACAATACCCACCAGGTGGCAACCTTTCCAGACTCTAAGTGCCGGTTCACACTAGTACGACTTGTCAGGCGACTTGGTCAGCCTGACAAGTCGCGCACCGTCGTGGCCCATTGTGTGGTACAGGAACGGTTCTAATAGGAGCGACACAAGTCTCCGACTTAGAAAAAGGTTCCTGTACTACTTCGGGGCAACCTGGAGCGACTTGCATAGACATTCATTTTATGAAGTCCGTGCAAGTCGCGCCGAAGTCGCGGTGCACGCGACTTCACAGGTCGCCCCCAAAGTCGTGTTGCTGCAGTGTGAACCGGCACTAAGGCCCAGCTGGCTCTGATATTTTTACTATTTTTTCATTTTCCAGTAAGAACAGAAACTCAGTGGCCTACGCTGGACAGAAGCCCTGGCTGCTCAATGCCACAGTGGAAGAGAACATCACATTTGGGAGTCCCTTCAACAAGCAGAGGTACTGACACATTTATTGACCTCCCACACCTTTATGCCTGCTACACACAATAAGATTATCAGACAAATGATCATCTATTTTTTTTTGCATGAAAGTCTCATATGAAAAATGAAGAGTTTACTAATGTTACAAACATTCTTGTACGACAGAATAAAAATTCAAAAGTGATTAATGTGTTGTAGGGTATTTGTATTGTATTTTGAAGGACATCTGTATGGATTAACCACTTGCCGACCGCCATATAGCAGTTTTACTGCTACAGGGCGGCTGCGCTGCACAGGATCACGTATATATATGTGATCCTGCGCTTACAGGTATTGGGCACGCCACCGTCGACTCATTTGGGAGCTGATCAGCGAGTCCCTCTGACCCAATGTCCGCTGGCTCCCCTTTGATTTGTTTGTTACACAGCCAGAACAGCAATCTGCCTATGTAAACAAGGCAGATTGCCGTTCTGTCAGCGGGGAAGGCTTTGATCCTGTGTTCCTGCAAAGCAGGAGCATGGATCAATGCCTTCCCCTAGTAAAAGCACCTCCCCCACTGTTAGAAAACACTGGCTAGGCACACAGTTAACTCTTTGATTGCCCCTGATGTGTAACCCCTTCCCAGCACGTGTCATTAGTACATTGACAGTGCATATTTTTAGCACTGATCACTGTATTGTCACTGGTCCCCAAAAAGTGTCAGTTAGTGTCCCGACTGTCCGCCGCAAAATTGCAGTCCCGCTATAAATCACTGGTCGCTGCCATTACTAGTAAAAAAAAAAAAAGGAATAAATAAAAATATATAAAATATCCCATAGTTTGTAGACGCTACAACTTTTGCACAAACCAATCAATGTATGCGTATTGGGATTTTTTTTTTTACCAGAAATACGTAGCAGAATACATATTGGCCTAAATTGATGGAGACATTTTCAAAATTGTCTGTCTTTTTTGGTTTATAATGCAAAAAATAAAAACTGCAGTGGTGATCAAATACCATAAAAAAAGCTGTATTTGTGGGGGAAAAAAATGTCATACCTTTTTTTTTTTGGTACAGCGTCACATGACCATGCAATTGTCAGTTAACCACTTTACCACCGGAGGATTTTGCTGTCTTCCGTCCAGGCCACTTTTTGCGATTCGGCGCTGTGCGACTTCAACTGACAATTGCGCGGTCGTGCGACGCCGTACCCAAACGAAATTTACGTCCTTTTTTTCCCACAAACAGAGCTTTCTTTTGGTGGTATTTGATCACCTGTGCGATTTTTACTTTTTGCGCTATAAACAAAAAAAGAGCGTTTATTTTGAAAAAATAACAATATTTTTAACATTTTTTTATATGAAATTCCCCCCAAAAAAGATGTAAAAACCAATTTTTTAAAAAATTTTTGGCCAATTTGTTTTATGCTACATATGTTTGGTAAAAAAAATCACAATAAGCGTATTTTAATTGGTTTGCGCAAAAGTTATTGCGTTTACTAACAAAGGGAAAGATTTCTGTCATTTTTGGTGTTTTTTTTTTAACGCGTAATGGCGGCGATCTGCGATTTTTTTTGCGGGACTGCGACATTGCGGCGGACAGACCGGACCCCTGACTGACATTTTTGACACTTTTGGGGGTACCAGTGACATTACTGCAGTAATCAGTGCTATAAATATGCACTGTTACTGTAAAAATGACACTGGCAGGGAAGGGGTTAATTTTATTGGAGAGGGAGGGGTTAATGTATGCCTGGTGCTTACTGACGTGTAGGGGGGGAGGTGACTGTGTGAGTCATGGACAGATCGGATGTCCAGCTATGCTGAACACTCCGATCTGTCACTCCCTGTCACTATGGAGATCCGCCCGCTGTGTTTACACACAGCGGGCGGATCTCCAGACTCGATCCCCGACGATCGGGTAAGAGCAGCGGCGATCGCCGCTGCTCCTCCCCTGGCCCGACTCCCGCTGTGAATGAAAACAGCGGGAGCGAGCCTCCGGCGGCGCGCAAGCGCCGCCCAGAAGGGGGAGTGTCCAATTACGTTAATACTACGTGACTGGACGATAACGAACCACTCTGCCGCAGTAGTATTACTGTGAGCGGTTGTAGAGTGGTTAAAGTAACACAGTGCCGTACCAAAAATGGCCTGGTCATGAAGGGGGGGTAAATCTTCTGCAGGGCAAGTGGTTAAACAAAATACGTACGATCTGGTATGGTACAAGAAGCATTTTTGTGCTTGTCCCATCGGCTCTCGAATGCTACGTACTAATAATCAGATTATCGTACAATTGCTTTGAAATCTGTATTTTTCGTACGATTTTCTGATCATGTGTACAGGCCTTTACACTGAAACACATTGAGGTTGATTTACCAAAACTGGAGAGTGCAAAATCTGGTGCAGCTGTACATGGCAGCTAAGCAGCTTCTAACTTCAGCTTGTTTAATTAGGCTTTGACAAAACAAAGCTGATTTTGCACTATCCAGTTTTAGTAAATCAAAGCCATTGTGTATAAATACATACTGACACCCACTGTCAGACTGACACTAGAAACCCGAATTATTCACTGTTCTTTAGAGCAGATCATACCGGCCAGCATGAAGAATATTCAGATTTTGCATCTCACTGCTGAATTTGCACCTTTCATACATTGCTTTTCAGTTCTTTCAGTCATGGAGGTTCAGCATCACATGTGGATGTTATATAGGGCAGTCTGCATGCAGATACAGTCTGCCTAGGAAAGCCCACTCCTCCAGATTGACATCCACCAAGGCATTTTAATATTTACATAACTCCTCCCAAGAGCTAGCCCTCTGCTTTCAGGACTGGACCAGGGCGGAATGACAGCCAGGAAAACTTCAGCTTTCAGGTGGAGAAAACTATTAGTAAAAAAACTCACAGAAAGTCTGCAAAAAAAATGTATCAGCAGGTTAGAATTTGGTAGGTTATATTCATCTTAGTTCAGTCATTGCAGCCATGTAAAGGGGTTGATTGACTAAAGGCAAATAGACCGTTCACTTTGCAAGTGCTGTTGCAGATGAGGGTTAGCCAGAGCTTAGTAAATGAGGGTAAGTTCTGCTGACTTCCACCATCCAATCACGTGCAAGCAAAAAAAAATAGTTTTTTTTTTCTAATTTTCCTTGCATGTGATTGGATATTCTTTGCAAAATTAACCTTTACCCCATTTATTAAAACTTTGTTTTTGTTTTTTGTTTTTTAAATAAAGTAACAAACATGTTATACTTACCTGCTCTGTGCAATGGTTTTGCACAGAGCAGCCCTGATCCTCTTCTTCTGGGGTCCCCCGCTGTGGCGCTCCAGGCACCTCCTCTTCAGCAAGTGCCCCCATGAAAACCCCCATTCAATGGGGGCACTCATGCGTGCTCAATCCCAAGCCTTTCTGCCTATTGACACAGAGCGGGCGGCTCGACCCTGCCTGCTCGGTACAGCATTTCATTGACAGCAACTGGAGCCATTGGCTCCTGATGCTATCAATCTGCCCAGGGAGGAGAGAGACAGTGGCCAGAGCCACTGCTCATGTGCACAGGGCTGGATCGGATGGGGGTTTAGGTAAGTATAAGGGGGGACTGGGGGGGATTTTGCAGCACAGGTTTTTCACCTTAATTCTTAGAATGCATTAAGGTGAAAAACCTTAAGGCTTTAGAACAACTTTAAGCTCTGGAGAGAGTGCAACTACACTTGCAAAGTGAACAGTCTATTTGCCTTTAGTAAATCAACCCTGTGGATTTTAGTGTTTTTGTTAGCAAGACCTGGGTGTGTATTATCTGGATAAGGCAGCGTGTTAGAGAAGAAGGACTCAGAAATTACAGTTCAACCATAGCTGTGTGTTTGTCATTTTTTTTACACTCTCTTATAGGTATAAAGCTGTGACAGATGCCTGCTCTCTCCAGCCAGACATCGACCTGCTTCCATTTGGGGATCAGACAGAAATCGGAGAAAGGGTAACATAACAGTTCTGGTAGAAAGTGTATTTAAAGGAAACCTGTAACCATGTACATTTGCGTTATGTCTTAAAAAATAATGGAAGCCATCTTTTCTTAGAGTTGCAAATCCATATGATCAACTCTTCTTTGAGTTGGCATATGGTTTCCGCTAATGTTGGGCGAGCGGTTCAGACCGAGCATTTTTGGAGGCGCTTGGCGGCATGTTCGTCTGCCGAGTGAATCACAATGCACTGCGCACTGCATAGTGCATTCTAAGCCCTTATTGGGCAAAGCTTTGCCCAAACAGGGCACAGTGAATAGCTTGTTGTTAATGAGTGGGCTGGGAAGCTGATTGCGGCATCCTTAACAACAGTTGAGTCATCAGCTGTCAAAGGGCTTCCCCGCTGACAGCTGAATAAAAAAAAAAAAACATTGCCCACCATAGAAAAATGTGAAAAAAAAAACAGCGTGGAGTCCCTTCCAAAAAACATACCAAACTCTTATCTGAGCATGCAGCCTGGCAGGTCAGGAAAGGGGGGGGGGTCGAGCGAGCAGCCCCCCCCTCCTAAACCATACCAGGCCACATGCCCTCAACAAGGGGAAGTGCCCATGTTGTTTGTGACAAGAGCCTCTTCCTGACAACCCTGGGCTGTGGTTGTGGGTCTGCAGGAAGGGGGCTTTTTTTCAGAATCTGAAAGCCCCGAGATCCTGCCCCCCCCCCCCCATGTGAATGAGTGTCGGGTACATAAACCCTATACATTCACCAAAAAAGTGTCAAAAAATAATTAAAAACACACATACAGTTTTTGACAATTCCTTTATTAAAAAAAAAAAACAATGTCCCCTGATGTAGATCCATCGTTAATCACGATGCCTGCCACCACCACTAGACCTGAAAAAAAGAAAAAAAAAACAAAGCACCCTCCCTATGTTGTGGCCTGGTAAGGTCGCTCGCCCCCCCCCCTTCCTGACCTGCCGGGCTGCATACTCGGATAAGGGTCTGGTATGGTTTTGGGGGGACCCCATGCCATTTTTTTTTTTTTACATTTTGGCGTGGGGTTCCCAAAGGGCCTGGTATGGGGAAAGCCCACACTGTTATTTTTGACATTTTTGTATTGCCGGCAATTTAAATGTCATTTTTGTTCTTTATAAATGTCAGTTTTGCTGCAGCAGGTTCTATACACAGTACAGATGCGCCAATTTACAGGCAGAGACCCCCCAGGCACTATAAACAAAGGAATTTTTCATTTTTACTTGTTCACTTTAGGCATCATTAAAATCACTGCCCCTGTAAAAATGATCTTTTTAAAAAAAATATTTTGCATTGATACATGTGTCAGGACAGTACACAGGCCCCCATACCATTTTTATGGTCAATAACTTATAAGGCACATAAGCCTTCAAAATGGGGACTTTTGATTTTTCAAGTTCAGGTCCCGTAGACTTAGAAGAGTTTGCAACTCGGGGGTTCTGCTGCGAACCGCAAGGAGGGATGTTCGACCCATTACTAGTTTCCGCTGAGGTTGCAGTGTGTTACAGACAATAATTTCTTATTTGTATGGTGCAGGGCAAAGGTTCATTTAATTAAAGACCTTGGGATTTTTTGCAGCCACATAAAGGTGATTGGACACTGGCATACAGAATTGTGAGACGTCCCATGTAACCCCTCACAATCTCAACAATCCGTCATTTTTGCTAGTGTCCTTAGGTAATGAATGGCCCTCGGGTGTATGATTCCTAATTCCACCTAAAAAACTAAGAAGATTCCTTGCCTATCTATGCACTGAGAAATCCCTTTTTCAACCCATGTGCATCTACAGCCATTCTGTAAGCATTAATTCAAAGGGAGAGCTGGGGCCTGATAACAATCATTCACAGTACTTTATTTCATAAAAGATATGCGATCTGGGACATCCAAACAAACTCAGCAGAACGCGCACATTTCAGCCATATGACCAGCTAATACTAAGGCTTCGACTGAAACGCATTAGGTAGGTTTGTTTGGATGTCTCAGATGCTCTATCTTTTACCAAATAAAGTGCTGTGAAGCATTTTTAGCAGACTCTAGCTCTCTCTTTGATTTTATGCTTACGAGGAGTACAGGAATCTGAGCTGTTCAGGCTGACATCCCTGAGTGTGTACTGGCAAAGAGAAAGAAGCACTCTTGCATGTTTTTTTTTTAACCTACAACCACTGCTGCTGCCCCCTGCAGCTTCAGGATTGATGCTCTTTGACAGCAGCCTCATGGGCTGTACAGGGGACCTTACCACATGAAGACCCTGGTGCCGGCCTGTAACATTACCTTTGGTACTTTACCCTGCATTGGCATTCAGTTGGCAATGGAAATGGCTTTTGGTATAGTAGTACAGCAAGATGTAGTTATGTGCTAGGTGTTCTACAAGTACAGGGCAGTGGCAATCACCAGTGTGACTCAGTCCCTGAAGCCCTCTCAATGGAAGAGTGATTGATGTGGAGAGTTGTCACATCTTGATACTCAGAGAAGGTGCCCTGAGCTGCGGAATGGTGAATCTGGGGGAATCCAGCACCCCAATTCCTGGGAGTAGTCAATGCACTCCTACTTCCATAGTGCAGAAGGCTGGGCAGTGTGAGGCTGCAGAGTGATGGGGAGTGTGAGGCTAGGAGCAATGTGTCTTTTTGGTCTGTCATGGCTGTGCTGTACTTTTTCCCTTTTGCCATGGAAATTGTATTGAATCTTATGTTACATATTCGTTGAGCAGTAGTCCATTCTTTGTGCATAGTCCTGCCTCTAAAGACAGTCATGCTCAGCTGAGGTGCTATCTTCAGCACATGCTCTGCTACAGGACAAAGCACTCTGCTTCTCAGGTACAACCCTGTTCAATTTTGAGGACCTATTCACCACATGTGCCTTCACCAGGTTATCCAGACAGCTGCACCCCTTCTGCTACCTCTCAGAGGATCCCCTTACCCATAAGGCAGACGTCAGGCACAAGGTAAAAAGGACAAACACACACTGTGCACAGGGCCATCATGAGGTAAATCAGGGTTCCTTGGGTAATTCTGCCTACCTCACAATAAGGGGGCATCCCCGCTTCTACAAGTAGGGGGATGTCTGATGGCTCTCTCAGCCACCAGTGATGTGGGATATGCCCCTTCTCAGCTGAGTTTACAGACTATTCTCGTTGCCTTGCAGCAGTTTCACTCCTCAGTGATTGTTTTCTGGTTTCTTAGGAGGAATGGTTTCTTTGGTTTTACACCTCCTGGATTACAGTTCCAAAACCCAATGGGGATTTCACCCAATCCTGGATTTGAAGGTTGTATATTTTCCTGCAGGTCCAAAAATTCAAAATAGAATCGGTCTGATCTGTCATTGTTACGACAGGGAAAATTTTGGAATTGATAGTTATCAAGGATGCATATTTACTTGTACTCATTTTTCCTCTGCATCAGCAGTTTTTGCGATTCACAGCAGGTGAGCAGCACTTCCAGTTTGTAGCTCTTCCATCCCTGGCCCTCTAGATCTTCAACAAAGTTTAGGTCCCAGTTTTTCTACTGCTGCTCTCATAGGAAATTCCCATTTTGGGGTCCTCTTGAAGGAGCCATCCACCCAGGCCCTCTCTGCCAACGTCCAGTGAACATTTCAGATCTTGGAGTACCTAGGCCCAATTCTGGACATGGCCCTGGCCTGTTGTTTCTTCCCTGGGGAAGGGTGTTAATCCTTACTACTCTTGTTTGGACTCTTTGCTTAAAGAAGCTTCCATCAGTCTTGCAATCTCTGGAATGACCTGTCTCGCAAGGCCAGGATATTGCTGGCCTAGTGGCTGACCAACCCTGCGCTGGAATCAGGGAAGTCCGTTCTTCCTTTTACCTGGATGCCAACCTGTTTGGCTGGGGAGGATTCCTAAAGATTGAGACCCAAAGTACTTGGTCATCAATGCAGTCCAGGCTTCCCATCAATTTTCTGAAATTTAAGGGCCATTACTCTGTGGACCGAGCAGCTTCAGGGACAACCAACATGAATTCAACCGGACAACAGCACAGTAGTGGCTTACATCCACCACCAGGGCAGTGCCAGGAGTCGTGTGGTCCTTGAAAAAGTGGACCTAATTTTGATTGGTATATGTTTTCTTCCTTGGCTGCTTTATAAGATTGAAGTGGAGTGTATTCTGGTGTTTTTGGTGGCACCAAACTGGCTCAGAAGAACTTGGTACTTGGACATTCTTTCACTCATGGGAGAGTCTCAGTGGGCAACAACCGACCCAACCTGTTATTTCAAGGGAAGGTCTACTATCCTGATTCATAGTCACTGGTTTTGAAGGCTTAGATGTTGAAGCCCAGGTTCTGGGATCAGGTTCCTACACTTCTAAAGGCTAGGAATTAAACCTGAATAAGGGCATTATCTTGCCTTCTCTTGATCAAGCTCTGAAGGATCCCAAAGAGATTCCTCTCCACTATTTGGATGTGCTGAGAGCCTTGGCTGCCTAACAGCAGGGCCATGATTTTCAGCTGGGCTGTCATGTCTCCCAGGTGTTGCTATTGAGACTGGGGAGTCTCCCCACTTGCTCCTTGAGAAGAGTTCTCATTGGGCAGAGGAGGAAACCCAATCAGTGGCACATTCAGGCCTGTATCTACCCCAAAAAGGCAGATTCTGCTGCATAGGATTCTGGGAGTGGGGATCCAGGAGCCAGCTAGCGGTAAAGAAGGTGCCAGTGTTGACCCTGAAGTGCAGAGGGGGTACCTAGTGAGAGGACCCTGAAGTGTAGAGGGGGTGCTCAGTGAGAGGACCCTGAAGTTCGGAGGGGGTGCCTAGTGAGAGGACCCTGAAGTGTAAAGGGGGCGCCAGCGATTGGGCCCTGAAGAGTTAAGGTGTACAGCGTGCAGTGTGCAGTGTACAGTGTTGAGAGTTGCAGCAGCACAAGCAGTTACAAAGAGCTACCTCAGTCAATGAAGGCTGGAGGGAGCTGATTACAGGACTTTTGAGCTAACCAGAGTGTCAAGAGTCAAGTCTCACTGTAGTCCAAGACTTTTTGAGCTAACCAGAGTGTCAAAAGTCAAGTTCAATCACAAGTTCAGCAAGTCAGTATTTTTCAAGCGCCAGCAAACGTTGGTCAGCATTCAGCTCGCGTCAAGACAGCGCTAACAGGCATTTTTCTGCAAAGTGTCCCAGTTGTACCTAGTTGAGCCAGAGGAGTGTCCCACTCATTCCCTACTCCCATCCCCATTATCAAATAAACAAAACAAACCAAAGATGCCGGAATGATCATTGTCTTCAATCTCACACTTGGGTATTCAGCTTAAATGGGCTGAAGGTGTCACCGGTAACAAAGGCAGACCCACATCAGGCCCAATGCCTGGAAAACCTGCTACAATTAGGAAATAAAGAATTTTCACATACTGTACATGTAAAATCCTTTCCCAGGATTGCAGTACAGGACAAAGACCACTGTCCCCTGTGTCCTGGCAGTTCCTCCTTTGGCTTGCTACATGACATGAGGATTGCTTGGAGTGTGTATATGGGCTGTTGCACAATTCTCTTTGCCAGTGTCCAAACACCTGAAGGCGGCAGCATAAAACCCAGGGTCTGTGATTAAAGGAACCTGTGTCCTGTTCTGTATTTCAAGAACAGAATTTTACAGGTAAGTCAAAAATCCTTGTTTCCTGATAAGACTGTTATCGGCCAATCAATGTTATCTCTTGTCTGTGGTTGTCTGTAGGGGTAGGGTGGTCTGAACAACCCAGGGGTGAAACAATTACTCTAATATTTTGCTAGTCTTGATACGAGAAGAATTTTTTTCTCAAATCCTCTAAATCAATAATGGCTAGCCCCAAGATTTATTTACAAATATAAAAAAGTTTGAATTAGCATTTGATTAATAACTGCAAAGTTATTAAGTATTTGGCGTAACCTATAAACATTAATGTGGCACATAACGATGAAGCACTGGCTGGTAACTTTTAAATTTCTCTCTAAATGTTTATTGGACGTGACAATTTTAGCAGATCCTGAAATACTGTCCCATAAATACACTTAAAGCGATATCTGCGCACTGCAGCTTAAAATAAGCATGCTGTTTGCATTCCTAGCCAGAGATCGCTGGTGGCGTCTACAAATTGTTTTGACGCTAAAAGAAAAACCATTAATCAGCAGAGAGCAGCCTGACCTTGCAGGGAGCTGTGTAGAGCTGCAGTTAAGCAATAGTGAACCAACCGCTGAACATAATACAAGGTAGGACAGGACACAGACGTTCCCTGAGCAGAGGCACATCACTGTACCTGGACTTTGGACTGTACCTGGACTTTGCTAAGGCGTTTGATACAGTCCCCCACAAACGTTTAATATATAAATAAGGTCTGCAGGCATTGACCACAAGGTCTGCTCTTGGGTACAGAACTGGTTAAGGGGGCGTGTCCAAAAGGTGGCAATACCCACTCAGACTGGACTGGGGTGGAAAGTGGGGTCCCCCAAGGCTCAGTTCTGGGACCAATCTTGTTCAATTTATTTATAAATAGCATTGAGGACGGGATCAGTTGCTCAATATCAGTTTTTGCAGATGACGCTAAATTGAGCAGGGCAATAACTTCACATAGTGAGGCAGGAATTCTACAGAGCGACCTAAAAAAAAAAAACTTGCAGAGTGGGCAACTACATGGCAAATGAGGTTTAATGTGGAGAAGTGTAAGGTTTTGTATTTGGGGGACAAAAAAAACATAAAAGCACAATACACCTTAGGGGGGGAACCTCTGGGGGAATCAAAAATGGAAAAAGATCTGGGAGTCCTAGTAGAAGATAGACTTAACAATAGTATGCAATGTCAAGCTGCAGCTGCCAAAGCCGGCAGAATATTGGCATGCATAAGGAAGGGGACAAAGCTATAATCCTGCCACTTTATAAAACTCTGGTCAGACCGCATCTGGAGTATTCTGTCCAGTTCTGGTCGCCAGTCCTCAGAATGGATGTGTTGGAGCTGAAGAGAGTCTAGAGAAGGGCAACTAAACTGATTAGGGGATTGGAGGACCTTAATTATGAAGAGCGCTTACAAGCGCTTGATTTACTCTCTCTGGAGAAGAGAAGCCTGAAAGGGGACATGATAGCAATTTATAAATACCTCAATGGTGATATCAACATAGAAAAAAAACTATTCAGTCGCAAAGAATGTATGATGACACGAGGACATACAATGCGATTAGAGGAGAAGCGATTTAACCTCAGACTACGCAGGGGGTTCTTTACAGTAAGGGCTATGACTGTGGAATTCTCTACCACAAATGGTAGTTACTACAGGGAGTATGGCTACTTTTAAAAGACTCTTGGACGTACATCTCAAGGATAAACACATTCGGGGGTATGGGAAATGAATACGTCCACGCACGCCGACACAGGTTGAACTGGATGGACTATTGTCTTTATTCAACCTTAACTACTATGTAACTATGTAACTCCATACATGCAGTGTTTGTTTCCTGCCAAACTCACATAAAATGTTCACATTTCACATCTGCCAATTGATCAGCAATGATAAGAAAAATGCTTTTCTCTTTCGTTCATTGACGGACACAGCTCCAGAATCTTCTTGACCATTGGGATATGCTGCTCCCTACAGGAGTAGAGCACTAGGCAGTAAAAAACTTTACCACGCCTATGGGGCAGTCCCAGGGGGTCTACTCCCACTTCCTGCTATATGCATTCAGTTTTTGTTCTGCCTATTCAGGAGTAAGGACCTAGTTCCTTGCTGGGATCTCTGGTCCTTGCATTTTTTCTTTTTTAAACTGATTTTTTTTTTTCTTTTCTTATTTTCTGTTCCTGTGAGAACTACAATCAACTGCTGGACTGGGAGACAGACTGGATATTCTAGATTCTTACGGTCTCCCCAGTCAAGCCAGCGAGCGCGTGCAGACCTCAGCTCTGGGCTAGGTCAGCTGCGACATAGCTTTACTGGACAGAGGCTGGCCTGCAAGTTAAATGTCTTGCGAGGTCGCTTACGACCTGGTCCAGGCCTGAGTCGCAGCGTGCCTTCCGGCCCACTGCACCCCCATTCTGTTGGAGAGGTGGTCTGCCTGGAGCGGTGCTCACCCGGTTCCATAGTATGGTAAGTTGTGTCCCCCCATTCCCTGGTGGCCTTTCGGGATGGATGTGGGCCCCTCCCTGGGACGGTTGGACCCCTGGGTTCCCCTCCTTCCCACACAACGTCCCCCCCTGGGCCCCTGTGGCAAACCCCCATCTACTTACACCTAGCTCCCCCTCCTGTTCCCCCCATACCTGTCCAGGTGCGTTTATAGGGGTGTCAAGCAGGTGATGGGGGTTGGAGGGGGGGCGCCACAGGCAGCTGAACGTGCGGTCTGTTGGGGGGGTGTCCTGGTGGGGGCTCCTTCCAGGGCCCCCCCTTTACTATACAGATGTCCCTTGGTGTCCCCTGTGGGTCCCGGGAGCCACATGGGCACCGTGTGGAGCTGCCATTTTGCTGTGAATGGCTAGCTGTGTATTCGGCGGCTATGTTTGTGTAGTCCAGCGGCCATTTTCTTGTACCTTCCCATTGATTAGCATAGCGGCCATGTTTTTGGAGCTTTGTGGGCAATGACTGGGGCGGTGGACCTCTAGTGCTGACTCCTGGACTTCCTTTTTCTCTCTGATCGCCGCATGGGTACAGCATCGAGCACTCTGCTCTGTGCTGACCGGGGGTGGTGAGTTATTACGGGGACCCTAAAGGATCTCCCTCTCTCTGCAATAGCCGGGATTCAGCTGTGTTGGGACTTGTAGTGCCGTTAGCATAGCGGCGGGGTTCACTAGAATTATTTTTTGTAAATTGACTGTGCGGGTTCCCTGGTCAACATGGAGTCCCTGGAGCAAATTTCACCCCCTGATCCCATCTTAGAGGCTGCGGGCCCTTCTGGGTCCCAGTCCACCCTGTCTGCAATAGCGGTGGCTCTGGAGTGATTAGTGTCCAAGGTTGATTTGGTCATGCAAAACAGAACCAGCAAAAAGCGTCCACCGCCCTCACCTGTCTCCTCAGATTCTGAGTCTGATCTGTCCGCCGCGGACGCAAGTCACCCTGCTGGGTCTGCGCCATGCACCGTGAGTGCTCTGATAGTGAGGATGATTCCTCTTCCACTACAGCCACGCATTATATAGCACTGGTGGAGGCACTGGTTGTATCAGTGCGGGAAACTTTAAAAATGAAGGATGCGGCTGCGTCGGAGGCGCCGGTCACCTTCGGTACCCAAAAATTCTCAAAAGCTGGGAAAGTTTTTCTTTTTCCCGCCTATTTTGACAAAATTGTCGTGAATCAGTGGGGTTTCCTAAAATACAACGTGGTGGTTCCTAAGCATTTCGCTAGAAGGTACCCCTTTAAAGAGTCCCTGTTAAAAAAGTGGACAGTTCCACCTGTGGTGGATTCCCCGGTTTCCAGGCTGAACAAATCTACCCTGATTCGGTGGAGGAGTCTCCGGCTTTAAAAGACCCTTTTGATAGGAAGGCGGAGACCTTGGTCCAGTACATGTTTATTATGGCCAGGTCAGTCCTTAGGCCGGTGTTCACCATTGCCTTGGTGTCCCAGGCCTTGACAGAGTGGACTAACCTTTTGTGCCAGGATCTGGAGGGGGAACAGCTTCCCCCTGTCTTTGGGGAGCTGGTGGACCAGTTGGTCCAGGGGTTACAGTTTATCTGTGATGCCTCCTTGGATGCTGCTCCTTTAGTTTCTAGGCTGTCTGTGACAGCAGTGGTCCTTTGGTGCATGATTCGGCTGAAATGCTGGTCTGCGGACCAAGCTCCCAAGAAGGCCTTAGCAAATCTCCCTTTTGTGGGGGATTGCCTGTTTGGGTCTTCCCTGGATGAAATCATTAAGGGAGTCATGGGAGTAAAGAGTACTCTCCTCCCACAGGCTTCCAGGGGCAAGGAATTTCGTTGCAGACGTGGTCCTTCTTTCTTAGCTCATAAGCAATTTTTTCGTCCCTCAGGGTCTCAAGAAAAAGGATCCAAATCTGTTCTGAATGTCTCCAGAGGTTCCAAGAGGCCCTGGCCTGGTAAGCCGAGAGCAGGTCAATTTGTGGTGTTACCCTTTGGTCTCGCCTCAGCTCCTCGGGTGTTCACAAAAGTGTTGGCCCCAGGGTTAGCCTTGTTGCGGCAGCGGGGGATTGCAGTGCTGGGGTACCTGGATGATCTTCTTCTATGAGCAGAGTCTCTGACTGCTCTACGGGACAACGTGAACATCACTGTGTGGACTCTGCAGGAGTTCGGGTGGACTCAGAATTTTCAGAATTCTGCTCTGCTTCCATCCACCAAGTTGGACTATCTGGGTCTGACTCTGGGCTCGGCCTCAGCCAGGGTGTTTCTCCTGCTGGACAAGTTCCAGAAGCTGCAGGATGCCATTCGACTTCTGTTGTCCAGCAGCGGGTTGTCTCTCAGGATTTTCATGAGGGTGCTGGGCCTGATGGTGTCTACCTTCGAGGCAGTCCCGTTTGCACAGTTCCATACGAGACCTCTGCAGAGAGAGATTCTTTTTAGGTGGGACAAGAATCCACAGTCTCTAGGCAATCTGATCCTGTTGAGCCAGGGTACGAGAGTGTCCCTGATTTGGTGGCTTCGCTCTCCGGCTCTTCGACAGGGAAAAAAACTTCCTTCCATTGTACTGGGCGGTGATCACCACAGATGCCAGTCTGTACAGGTGGGGAGGTGTTTTGGGCAGGGACTGTGCTCAGGGGGTTTGGACTCTGAAGGAGCCCAAACTACCTATCAATGTCCTGGAACTTTGGGCGATCAGACTTTGTCTGGCCCATTGGATGGTTCGTCTTCAGGGGTGTCTGGTAAGGATTCAATCGGACAATGCCACGGCCGTGGCACATGTCAATCATCAAGGGGGCACAAAAAGTGTCCTAGCGGCTCGGGAAGTAGCCGGCATTCTAAGGTGGGTAGAATGTTTTGTTCCAGCTCTCTTTGTTGTGCATATTCCAGAGGTGGAAAATTGGCAGGCGGATTATCTCGGTCAACAGACCTTGGACCAAGGAGAATAGTTACTTCATCTGGAAGTGTTTCATCAGCTGTGTATCCGGTGGGGAACTCCCAAGGTGGACCTGCTGGCCTCTCATCTCAGCAGGAAGGTGCAGAGATTAGTGTCTCGCTGACACCACGGATGCACTGGTGGCTCCTTGGGGGCAGTACTGTCTGATATACGCTTTTCCCCCTCTCAAACTTCTGCCGAGACTTCTGCAAAGGATCGAGGCAGAAGGTATTCTGGTCATCCTTGTGGCCCCAGACTGGCCTCCCCAATCTTGATACGCTGACCTGGTATGGCTGGTCGCCGATGTCCCTTGGCGAGTCCCTCTCAGGGAAGACCTGTTGGCTCAAGGGCTGATCTTCCATCTGGCTTTACAGTCGCTAACATTAACAGCTTGGCTGTTGAAAGCCAGGTGCTGAAAGATAGGAGGTTGCCTCACTTGGTGTTTCCCGGGCAATTGAAGGCTAGAAAATCTACCTCTAGAAAGATTTACCATCGTGTCTGGAAGTTGTACATTGCGTTGTCTGAGTCTCTGGGGGTATTTTCCCCGTTCCTTTTTGGTGGCTCGAATTTTGGTGTTCCTCCAAAGAGGTTTGGAACAACGCCTGGCCTTGGGTACCATCAAGGGCCAGGTTTCGGTCTTGGCTATTTTCTTTCAACGTCTTTTGGCTACGCATTCCTTGGTTCGCACCTTTGTTCAGGGGGTTCGCTACTTGGCTCCTCCTGTGCGTTTTCTGTTGCATCAGTGGGACCTCAATTTGGAATTTCTTCAGAAACCGCCTTTTTAAAATATTTGCGAGATTCCTCTGCTTACATTGTCCCAGAAGGTAGCCTTCTTGGTGGCAATTACTTCTGCACGCAGGGTGTCGGAGCTGGCAGCTTTGTCTTGTCATACACCTTATTGGTGGTTCACAGAGATAAAGTGGTGCTTCGCCCTTGTCAATCGTTCCTTCCTAAGGTTGTCTCTGGTTTTCATCTGATTGAAGATATTGTGTTGCCTTCCCTGTGTCCTAAGCCTAAGCATCCTAGGGAGATTGCCTTGCATTCTCTGGATGTGGTTTGGGTGATCAGGGTGTACCTGGCGGCAACAAAGTTGTTTAGGAAATCAGACTCGCTTTTTGTCCTTACGGATGGACCTCGCAAGGGGTTGGCCACGTCTGCCGCGACCATTTTCAGATGGATCAGACAGATGGTAGTGCAGGCCTATTCAATCAAGGGTCAGTTTCCTCCTTTCTCTGTTAAGGCACATTCTACGTGGGCGCTTAGTGCCTCCAGGGCCTTCCGCCAGCAGGCGTCAGTGATGCAAGTTTGCAAGGCGACCACTTGGTCGTCTGTGCACATTTTCAGAAAATATCACAAACTAGATGTGTTGGCATCTGCGGATACTGCTTTTGGCTGCAAACTTTTGCAGGCCCCTGTTTGAGAGGACCTGATCCTCTTTAAGGGTGTATTGTTTTCAGGTGAACTCCAGTTGTTCCTGGTTGAGCTCCATGTTATGCTATGTTTAGCCTTTGGGAATTGCAATATGCTGTGTTTTTTCCCACCCCTCATGTTTGACACTGCTTTGGGACATCCCAATAGTCAAGAAAATTCTGGAGCTGTATCCGTCAGTGATTGAAAGAGAAAATTGGATTTTTGTCTTTCCGTAAAAGTGGGAGTATACCCCCTGGGACTGCCCCATAGGCGTGGTAAAGTTTTTTCCTGCCTAATGTCCTACTCCTGTAGGAGGCAGCATAACCCAATGGTCAAGAAGATTCTGAAGCTGTGCCCGCAATGAACATCAGAGAAAAGGATTTTACGGTAAGACAAAAATCAGATTTTCTCTTTCGTTCTTTGACAGACACAGCCTTTGACCCTTGGGTTATGCTGCTCTCCATAGGAGTAGGACACCAGGCAGAAAGAAATCGACTACGCCCATAGGGCAGTCCTAAGGGGTATACTCCCACTTCCTGCTATAGGACTTTAGTTTTTTCTGCCTAGTCAGGAGTAAGGACCTAGTTCCTTGCTGTGATCTCTGGTCCTGACATTTTTTCCTTTTTAAACTGAATTTTTTTCTTTTATTATTTTCTGAACTACAATCAAGTTTGTTCCAGTGAGAACTACAATCAACTGCTGGACTGGGCGATGCACTGGATATCCTAGATCCTTAGGGTCTTCCCAGTCCTGCCAGCGAGCACGACCCGACCGCAGCCCCGTGCTAGTTTGGCCGCGACATATCCCCACTGGACAGGGGCTGGCCAGCAAGTTAAACATCTCGCGAGGACGTATAGCCTTGGTCACAACCTGTGTCGCACCGTACCTTTGGCCTGCAGCAACCCTATTCTAAGATGCTGCCCGAAGTGTTGCCTGCTCGGTTCCAAGGTGTGGTGAGTAGTGTCCCCCCCTTCTCTTCTGGTGGATTATCAGGGTGGACGCCTGCCCCTCCCTAGGTTGGTAGGCCCCCCTGTGTCCTTCCTTCCCAACTGGTGCCCCCCCCTAACTAGTGGGGTCCCCCTGCACAAACACCTTCACCACCCCCACTTTATTTCTCCCCCCCCAGGTGGCCAGACTATCTACATGTTTCGGGGATTAAGTGGTGAAGGGGCTGGAGGGGGTTCGTGCCGCCGGCAGTGAAGCTAGCGATTTTCGAGGAAATCTGTCCTGGTGGGGGTCCCTGCCAGGGCCCCCCTTGCTGGCTACATGCACCTGAGATTCCTGTAGGGGTCCCAGGAGTCGCGTGGGCTTGCCATTTTGCTGTGGATGGCTGCTATTGATCTTGGCGGCCATGTTTGTGTAGCTCGGCGACCATGTTTTGGTAGTTTTCCATTGAAATCAATGCGGCAGCCATTTTCTTGTAGCCTGGAGAGCGGTGATTCAATGGTGGGCCTCTAGTGGCAGTGCCTGCATTTCCTCTTCCTCTCTGATCGCCGCACGGCAGGCAGCTTGGCGCTCTGGGTCCCTCCTGAGTCGGTGGTGGTGAGTCCCTGTGGGTGTGCAACCTCCCTCTTTCTGCTATAGCAGCACTTTTGGTGCGCTGGGACCTGTGGTGCCACCAGTGCAGCCATAGGGGGGGTTTTTTACTGCAATTTTTTCCAGATTTTGCTGGCGGTCCCCGGATTGACCATGGAATCCCTGGAGCACATGTCACCACCTGACCCACTCTCAGAAGCTGCGGGACCCTCTAGGTCTCAGTCTGCTCTGGTGGCCATGGCGGCAGTCCTGCGGTCACTGGTGTCAAAAGTTGATATGGCCCTTTAACATAGGCCTAGCAAAAAGCGTCCCTTCACCTGCATCCTCTTTCTCCTCAGATTCTGACGCGAGTCACCCTACTGGGTCTGCGTCCACGCACCCTGGGTGCTCTGACAGTGAGGATAAATCCTCTTCCACTACAGCCGTGCGTTGAAAAGGCGCTTGTGGAGGCACTGATTGTATCAGCGTAGGAAATTTTAAAGGTGGAGGACTCAGCTAATGCTGTGTCGGCTGTGCCGGTGCCATTTGGTACCCGCAGACCAGCCAAGGCGACTACGGTATTCCCCTTTCCCACCTATTTTGACGATATTGTCGCCAAGTCAGTGGGGTTCCCCAAAATGCAAGGTCACGATACCTAAGCGTTTCGCTAGGAGGTATCCTTTTGAAGAGTCCCTAGTAAAGAAAGTGACAGTTCCGCCGGTGGTGGATTCTCAGGTTTCCAGGTTAAATAAAGCCACACTACTGCCGGTGGAGGACTCTCCGTCCTTTAAAGACTCGGTGGACAAGACAGCTGAGTCTCTGGTTCGATACCTTTTTACGGTGGCCGGTTCAATTTCGAGGCCAGTGTTTGCCATAACCTTGGTCTCCCAGACCTTAACAGAATGGGCAAAGCTTCTGCACCAGGATTTGGAAGGGGGTCAGCATCCATCTGAGCTGACGGAACTGGCGGATTAGTTGGTACAGGGGTTACAGTATATCTGTGATGCCTCTCTGGATGAGGCTCCTTTAGCCTGCGGAGTGTCAGTGACAGCTGTGACTCTTCGCCGTATGATTTGGCTTTAATGCTGGTCTGCGGACCAAGCTTCCATAAAGGTGCTGACAGATCTCCCCTTTGTAGGAGACCGCCTGTTCAGTGCTTCTATGTAAGAGATCATTAAAGGTCTTACGGGAGGTAAGAGTACCCTGCTTCCACAAGTAACCAAGAGCAAAGAGCCTTGTCGAAAGTGTGGTGCTTTCTTCTCGGCTCACAAAGAGCCCTTTCGTCCCGCGGGATCGCAGGACAAGTGATCAAAATCTGCCCCTAACTTCACGGGTAAGTCAAAAGCGGGTTCCGCTGGTCCAGCAGACAAGTCCACCTCTGCCTGAAGGGATGCCCCCACCCGTACCTGGGGTGGGGGGAACATATTTGCTTATTTCCAGACCCGTGGTCCTCTTTCATTCAAGACAAATGGGTCCACGAGTTGATTCGGTCTGGTTACAAGATCGAGTTTCGGTCTTTGCCTCAGGCAAAGTTCTCTCCTTGCAACTTGCGTCTGTTCCGGGATCGTCTGCAAGGCCTTCTCGTGGCAGTACAGGATCTGCTGTCACAAGAAGTCATTGTACCAGTTCCAGAGTCTGAATGTTTTGAGGGGTTTTATTCAAAACTATTTACTGTTCCGAGGAAGGAAGCCAAATTCCGTCCAATCTTGGATCTCAAGGCCCTGAACCGCTTTGTGCGGGTTCAGAAATTTGGAATGCAGTCCATTCACACGGTAGTGGCATTCCTTTCATCAAGGGGATTTTCTGGCCTCTATCGATTTCAAGGACGCTTACCTTCATATCCCAATATATGTCGGTCACCAGCATTTTCTTCGCTTTGCCGTGGGTGAGGAGCACTATCAATTCTTGGCGTTACCCTTTGGTCTCGCCTCTGCTCCTCGGGTGTTCACAAAAGTTTTGGCCCTGGTCTTAGCGTTGCTCAGGGAGGCGGATTGTGGTACTGGGGTACCTGGACAATCTCCTTCTGTGTCTCCAACTGTCTTAAAAGAGGATTTGGTCATCACTATGCGAACCTTGCTAAAGTTCGACTGGACACTGTATTTTCAAAAATCAGCTCTGACTCTGTCTACCAAACTTGACTACCTGGGCCTGACTTTGGATTCAGCCTCAGCCCGGGTGTTTGTTCCAGAGAAAAAAATTCTCACAGTGCAGCATGCAATTCAGCTCCTGTTATCCAATCGGCGGTCATCTCTCAGGACTTGCATGCAAGCGCTGGGCTTAATGGTCTCCACCTTCGAGGCGGTTCCGTTTGCTCAGTTCCATACCAAACCTCTGCAAAAGGATATTCTTGCCAAATGGGACAAGAATCCACAGTCCCTAGACAATCTCATCCTGTTGAGCCGGGGTTATGAGGGGGTCCTTCATATGGTGGCTCCACTTCCCGGTGCTTCGACAGGCAAAAATCCTTTCTCCCCCTGTACTGGACGATGGGTACCACAGATGCCAGCCTGTCCAAGTGGGGAGGTGTCTTGGTCACAGATTCGGCTCAAGCGGCTTGGACTCAGAAGGAATCCAGTCTGCCAATCAATGTCCTGGAGATTCGGGCAATCAGGCTTTGTCTGTCCCTATGGACGGATCGTCTGGGGGGGGGCATCCGGTACAGATTCATTTATAAAACGCCACAGCTGTGGCATATGTCAATCACCAAGGCAGCCAGAGAAGTGGCCAGCATTCTAAGGTGGGCAGGACGCTTTGTTTCAGTTCTCTCTGCTGTTCACATTCCAGGGGTGGAAAATTGGCTGGCGGACTATCTCAGTCGGCAGGTGCTGGATTCGGGCGAATGGTTTCTTCACCCGGAGGTGTTTCAACAACTGTGTCTCCGGTGGGGGACTCCTGATGTGGACTTTTTAGCCTCTCGTCTCAGTCGGAAGGTTCAGAGGTTTGTGGCAGGGTGGCAGGATCCTCTGGTTGACGCCTCAGATGCTCTGGTGGCACCTTGGGGTCGTATCGTCTAATGTATGCCTTTCCTCCAATACAACTTCTGCCGAGACTTCTGCGCAATAATCGCGGCAGAAGTGATTCCAGTCATTCTGGCGGCCCCGAACTGGCCTCGCCAGTCTTGGTACGCAGGACTAGTAAGACTGGTAGCCGATGCTCCTTGGAGACTCCCTCTCAGAGAAGATCTTTTGTCTCAAGGACCAATCTTCCATCCTGCTTTACAGTGGCTAGCTTTAACAGCCTGGCTATTAAAATCCAGGTACTGAGGGACAGAGGGTTGTCGGATTTGGTAATTCCTACACTGTTAAAAGCTAGGAAATCTACTTCTAGGAAGATCTATCATCGAGTTTGGAGGGCATAGATTATCTGGTGTCTCTGGGCCGTTTCCCTCCATTCCTTTTCGGTGTCTCGTCTCGAGTTTCTTCAAAGAGGTGTAGATCAGCGTTTGGCCCCTGGGCACCATCAAGGGCCAGATTTCCGCTTTGGCAATCTTCTTTCAATGCCCGCTGGCCACAGATTTCTTGGTTCACACTTTTGTTCAGGGGGTACGTCACCTGGCTCCTCCGGTAAGGTCCCTGGTGCCTCCATGGGACCTTTATTTGGTACTGTCGGTTCTTCCGTCATCAGGCATCAGTGGTCCAGGTTTGCAAGGCGGCCACCTGATTGTCTGTGCACACATTGAAAAAGTTTTCAAGGTGGATGTACTCGCATCTGCGGATGCTGCCTTTGGCTGCAAAGTTTTGCAGACTGCTGTTGCAGAGGTTCCTTCCTCTTGAGGGTGTATTTTTATTTGGTAGGTGAGCTCCAGTTGTTCCTGGTTGAGATCCTGGTTTATCTGGTTGGTTAAGTTTAGCCATTTTGGGAAATATGTGTATTGCTGTGTCTTTCCCACCCCTCATGTTAACATTGCTTTGGGACGTTCCAAGGGTTAAAGAAGATATTGACATTGTCAGGGAACGAAAGAGAAAACCTAATTTTTGTCTTAAATCCTTTTCTCTGATGTTCACTGATGGACACAGCACCCACCCCTCTGTTAATTTGGGTTATGTATTTTTCTGACACTGCTTGTTACAAAACTGAAGTCCTATAGCAGGAAGTGGGAGTATACTCCCTAGGATTGCCCTATAGGCGTAGTCAATTTTTCTTTCTGCCTAGTGTCCTACTCCTGTGGAGAGCAGCATAAACCAAGGGTCAAAGAAGATATGGAGCTGTGTCAGTCAATGAACATCAGAGAAAAGGATTTTAAGACAAAAATCCAGTTTTTTTTTACCAGTTATCTGTACAATGGTGAGCACTAGAATCTCAAAGAAAATGATCTACGGGCTGAGATTTTGAATTGTTTTAGCAGATTTGCCTCTCGTGTGTTATCATTGCTTGTGTAGACATTGCACATAATTGAAGTTAAAGTAGAAATATAGGCAAAACTTTTTTTTTTTTATCATAGAGCGAGCGAGGGTTATAACCCATGTCAGATTATTTTTTCCTATCTGTGTCCCATTGCAGAGATTTCCCTTCACTTCCTGTCCTATAGCCAAACAGGAAATGAGAGTAAATCCCTGCAAATTTCTTGGAGACCCCCAGGTCACCAGAACTAGTGTCCCCATTGGAAGATTTCCTCTCTGTTACTTTTCTGGGCACAACCAAAATTTAGGATTTTCTTTTATTTTCACTTTCAATGTTATTGATAAACAGGACAAATAGAGGATGAATCTCCATAACAGGGGCAGCGACAGCAATAAAAACTGACAGGGGCTCTAATCCCCCTCTATTCTATCCAAAACTAAAAAAAAAAGTTTTGCCTTTAGTTATACTTTCTATCTGAACTCCTGCCTTCTCATTAGTCTTGCACAGGCTCCTCTGATGTAGAGAAATAGCTTCCTCTGATTTCACTGCAAACTGTCGGCTTCTCACAATGTGCGTTAGAAGCAGTAGCAAGTCAAAAACAGGTCCTTTCATTTCGGAGCTGAAGGATTTCCAGCATCATCTAGCGCTTTCTTCCCTAGCCTGTCTGCTCCTACCCCCCCCCCCCCCTACTCAGTTTCCAAAGATGACATCACTGGGTATAAAATAAAGTATGTATTGAAAACAGAAAGGTTTAATTAAAAAATGTATCTGGCAGAGAAGACAAAATATAAGCAAATTAAAAGAGAAGTATGGCTTTGTGGTTTTTTTTAGATTTATACTTACCTAGGTGGATGCTAAATTTGTCCCCCGGCGCCTCTACACTGAGAACTGAGCGACCAAACACCGCCGATCACTCGGTTCTGTCAGCTCCCCGAGCAGAGAGCTGCTGACTGTCAGTCACAGCTGTCTGCTCTGCTCCCTCCTTGCTAATTGGAGCGCTGAGCTGTGGAGGGGCGGGGAGCGGCCGGCTCAGCCTCTCAGCAAGCTGAGCCGGGTGTCAGTTCAGGCACCTGGCGGATCCCGACTTCCATTGTTGTGATGACGCGGTGCCTGGACTGACTTCTGTGACGTCAGCAGAGAGCAGACTTCAGCCTGCTCTCTACTGAAAACAGTTCACAGGAGTGCAGAACGATCTGCACTCCTGTGATCCATAGGAGATGTACAGCCAAACGAGCTTTGGCTGTACATCTCCTTTAACCACTTGCCGACCAATTGCCCTACATATACTGTGGCAGGTCAGCTCGTTCCCACCAAACGATGTACCTGTACCGCAGGACTGCGAGTGGGGGCACACGAGCGCCGCCAGAAATGCGCTCGCGCATGTTCGCCACAGTGGAAGCTGATCTACGGGTTCAGCTGCCTCGATTGCCGCCGGGCACCCGCGATTGCTCCCCATGGAGACAGAACGGCAGTCTGCCGTTGTAAACACGGCAGACCACTGTTCTGTCAGCAATGCACACAGGGCTCCTGTGTTTCTCCTATTTAGGAACACAGATCTCTGTGTTCATTCCATAAGCCCATCCCCCAAACAGTTAGAAAGCAACCCCTAGGTACACACTTAAACCTTTGATCGCCCCTGGTGTTAACTCCTTCCCTGCCAATGTCTACTGTAGTAATGTCACTGGTTCCCTCAAAAGTGTCAAAAATGTGAGTTAGGTGTCCAATCTGCCCGTGCAATGTCGCAGTCCCACTAAAAATAGCTGATCGCCGCCATTACTAGTAAAAAATAAATAAAAATTACATAAATCTTTCCCATAGTTTCTAGATGCAGTATTTTGCGCAAACCAATCAATATACACTTATTGGAATTTTTTTTTTACCAAAAATATGTGGCAGAATACAAATTGGCCTAAACTTATGAAAAAATTCGATTTTTTAAATGTTTTTTTATGTTATATAGCAGAAAGTAAAAAATATTGCTTTTTTTTTCAGAATAGTTGCTATTTTTTTGTTTATAGCGCAAAAAATAAATATCGCACAGGTGATCAAATAACACCAAAAGAAAGCTCTATTTGTGGGAAAAAAAGGACATCAATTTTATTTGGGTACAGCGTTGCACGACCGCGCAATTGTCAGTTAAAATAACGCAGTGCCGAATCGCAAAAAATGGCCTGGTTATTAAGGGGCGAAAACCTTCCAGTCCAGAAGTGGTTAAACGTCACCATTAGATATACCATTTTAAAATGCTATTTTCAGATATTTTAGTGTAACATTGCAAAAAGCGAAGCAACCAATCCCAACTTATCTCACACTGGTCTAATGTTTGCAAATTGCTCTGTGTAGCTGCCCCTTGCACTTAGGGCTGGTTCAGAAGACAAAAATGATCTGTTCTGGATGCGTTTCTGCATGCGCCTTTTTAATGCGTTGTGGTACGTTTTTTTTATATGCATTTCCAGATGCATTTCAGATGCTTTTTTTTCTCCTTTATCCTGTTTTTTTTTTTTTTTTTCACTGTACTGGGGTCTGGTGCATTTTTGATGCGTTCCAGTGCATTCCGATGCATTTGGGAAGTGTTTTGCCACCTTCCAGTACAGTCCAGTGCAGAAAAAAATGTTATACTTCCCTGGAACTGACTGCACTGGTGTGAACTGTGCCATTGTAAACCATATAACCTTCTATCCATGCATTTTTGATGCAAAAAAAAAAAAAAAAAATGCACTGGACTGCGTGTGGAGAGAACTGGCCCTTAATGCGGAACTACTGTAAATTCTCTTATCCTTTTCAGCCAAGGAAGCTGCCATCTTGGCCTCTGTTTGATCTTCAACTACCATGGTGCTGCACATGTGATCAGTTATGACACATGCTATTTGATGGTTTGGTTGGTTTGGTTGACATCACAAGAAAAAGTGACAGTTAGCAATCCGAGCATGCCAGGAATGTAACTGTTTTTTTTAAATCATTAAAACAATGGGTTTAGTTCCGCTTTAATTATTTGCTGCTTGCACTGGTTATGTCTCTGTTATCAGCATTGCTGATATAGCGAGTAGGACTTAAATAGCAGAGATCCTGTACAGTCACATGATTAGATAACACATGTTATAACTGAGGAAGGAATATAACTGTTTTGTATGTTCATGTCTGTATGTCTTTTATTTTCTAGGGTATTAATCTAAGTGGGGGGCAGAGGCAGAGGATATGCGTGGCACGAGCCCTCTATCAGAACACCAGCATCGTCCTCCTGGTAAGATAGATTTTTCTCTAAGCTCCCGTTCACACCGAATATGACTTTTAATTTGTGCGACTTCACTTCGCACGGTTTTAAAGCTGCGTGTCCGTGTGACTGCAGGTGCGACGTGGCTGACATCTGTGCAACTTCATGCAAAGATGTCTATGCAAGTCACACCTGAAATCGCCAAAAAGAGTGCAGGAACTTCTTTTTCAAATCGGTGTGGCACCGAAAAGTTGGGATCGCACCAATTTTCACAGTACCATTGCTGACAATAGGGTAAGACTTGTCATGCGATTTGGACCTGTCACATCACATGACAAGTTGCACCGAAGAGTTAAAGTGAAACTCTAGCTAAATCCTATTTTCGTTTGGTTGTGGGTGGGGAAGGATTGGAACATCTGTCTGTTGTTTTCTAATGCCAACATTTCTTTTTTGTCTCTCACGTGTGAACACTGTGAACACCTTTTTGGATTTCAACACTAATTGCACCTTTATCACCGGAGTTTTCCTTTTATATATGAACTTTTTATGATGAACTTTATAACAGTTTTTTTTGCACTATCTTTTTGATTGGACATTTATTATCATTATGACTTGGATCATAGCACAATAAGTATATTGCACTTGCACTTTTTGCTTTGCAGGTTTACAGAGTCTTTTTGCCAAAACAATTTATTTTTTTGCACATTGCACAATATATGGCACCGGATTATTGTTATTTATTGAATTGAAAAGCACCAGCACTTTTTGAGAATTTATAATCATTGTTATACTACCAGGTGTCAAAAATCAGGTATCAAATGGGCCATACACACTATAAGATTTTCTGAAGACTTTTTCCTTTAGATTTACCAAAACCATATAATATGAGGTCAAACCTAAACACTTTCAATTTGTATGCAATCTTGCAGGCAACTTGCACTACATAGAAAAGGTAAATCTGAAGGAAATCTAACCACAAAAGTTGGATAGTGTGTATCCAGCTTAAGGGAGTCCTATTGCATTTGCACTTTTCTTATTTGCACTATATGCTTGGATTTACTAGATTGTTTTAATTATTTCTTTTTTTAATACCTCACACATAGATAAGAGTCTCACGTATTCTATTACAGCATTTTTGCTCAATATTACGGAACTAATAGTTATTGCGCTGATTTTTCAAAAAACTTTTTATCTATATGTAGTTCATCTATAGTTAATCAGCAGCATTTCTTAGAGTTCCGTTATAGGCTTAATAATAATTTTTTTTTCCATCTTATAACTGTTTCCACTTTAAAATTCCTGAGGTGCCTGATCCCCCTTCGCTACATATTTCTTTTTTATGTTACATTGTGGCATTTTGTTTCCTTTGTTGATGTGTGTGTCGGGTTATACCGTATGTGGTGTGTGTCATGTCACAGCGTGCAGTGCTCTCTGTGCTGGTATTTGCACACATATAAATATTTGGCTCTCTCACAGGATGATCCGTTCTCAGCTCTGGACATTCACCTTAGTGATCACCTTATGCAGGAGGGAATCCTGAAGTTCCTGCGGGATGATAAGAGGACGGTGGTCCTGGTCACGCATAAGCTGCAGTATCTGCCACACGCGGACTGGGTGAGGAATTTTTTATAAACCTGTATTTGTACATTTTTTCTGCTGTACCGCCAAAAGAAAATGATAGTACAGATCAATGCAATGCTAGGACAAGGTCATCTAGAGCCCAAAGCAAACATGCCAAGCTGCCCCCCCCCCCCCTTCCTAAAATGTATCAGCATTATGTGTCAGCAAAAATCTCCCAAGAACACTAAGCACTAGTCTGCATGCCTACTCCTAAGCGTAAATTCCCCCTACTCCCAGTACAAAATGCCCCTCTTCTGAAATGCCCCCTCTCAGTACGTACCAAACTTTGCCCCCAAATCCCCCCCCCCCACAAATTACCCCCAAATTACCCCACCTAGCACAAACCCCCCCCCCTTATCCCTCTTACCAACACAAATCCCCCTAAATCACCACTTTTAGAACCCCATCCCCCCAATTTCCCCTCCTAGTACAGAGCTTATTGTCTGCCGCCCCCAAATTTCCCCCTTCCAACACATTTCCCCTCCCGCCCATCTTCTTGTGGTGCCCCCCCCCACTTCACAGTGCCCTGGGCAGTCGTCCCTCCTGCCCACCCCTTGTCCTGACCCTGGTACAGATTCTCTTTGCTGGCTATTGATGCCAGGCGCTGGCAATTTTTTTAAGCACTTAGAATTCATTTTACCCGCTCATGCACATCCTTTACTGCTTATAAGCTATTTTTTTTTTTTACTTCTTTTTTAATTGAAGTAGTGTATTTTCCTTCTATGTGAAAGTTAAATTCACATTCTGTAGAAAGAAATACAGTGACAGCTTTGTTGATAAACAAAGCCATGTAATCACCATAGGGTTAGGTTAGGGCTAGCTTTGTTTATCTTTATATATATGTTTTTTAATGACCTTTATTTACCAAGCAAATTTTTGGCACATCTCTACCCATGTCTACATACTTGCTGTGCCCATTATGAGAGGTTCCCACCAACCCTGTGCTGAGTTTCTGGGTCTGCACACCTGCTGTGCCCATTATGAGGGGTTCCCACCATCCCTGTGCTGAGTTACTGGGACTATATACTTGATGTGCCCATTATTAGGGGTTCCAACCATCCCTGCACTGATTTACTGGGTCTGCACAAGTGCTGTGCCCATTATGAGAGGTTCCCACCATCCCTGTGCTGAGTTCCTGGGTCTGCACACCTGCTGTGCCCATTATAAGGGGTTCCCACCATCCCTGTGCTGATTTCCTGGGTCTGCACACCTGCTGTGCCCATTATGAGTAGTTCTTAGGATCCCTGATGGGATTATATGTTATATCATAGAAAATAAAAGAGGTGAAGCTTGGACTCCCCAAGACGGGAGGGAACTATGGCAGTAGACCCAGACAAGATGTGAATTTAGAGAAAATGGTTATTATTTATAATATTCTCTTTTCTACAAATATACTGAACTTTCCTTGGTCTACACATCAGCTGTACCCAATATGAGGGGTTCCCTGGATCCCTACTTGGATTCTATTTTATATCATAGAAAATAAAAGAGGAGGAGCTGGGGCTTCCCAAGCTGGGTGGGAACTATGGCAGTAGATCCAGACAAGGTGGGAATTTGAAGAAAATCCTTATTATACAGTATAATACTTTTTTTCTACAAAATAACTGAATGTCTGTGACAAGTAAAGATTTGATCTGGTTACAGATTATCGCAATGAAGGAAGGATTCATCCTACGGGAAGGGACATTGAAGGATATTCAGAATAACGACAATGAATTGTATGAACATTGGAAGACCTTGATGAATCGTCAGGACCAGGAACTTGAGAAGGTTTATATTACAGTCTTATTATCCCTCTCTATGGGATCATCTATCACTCCACCCAAAATATATTACCAGAAATGAGCCTAAGAAGGCTAAGTATAACACTCAAAGTGTAAAGAGAATTTTCACTCCAAAGTGGTGCTGTGACTGATACTCTATTATAGGCTTTCACCTATAACAACCAAAATCCTAAAATAAAATGTCCATGAATAAAAAGTCCACCAAACCATGCAAAACAATAGTGTTGAAATCTTCCCCTGTAGAAATGAATGCCAATCACACACCACCTCACGTGCACTGGTGATCCCTCTTCCCAGCAGGTACGCACTTGCCAAATCGCAATGCCTCCCACTCTCATGGTTGGCACAATACACTTATGTAAAATATTCAGCCGTTCGGATCTAAAACATGACCATATGTCTCCGCAGGGTTCATTAATGGCCATTAACATGTGAAAAAAGCAAAGATATCCTCCAATGGTACAGTAACTAAATAAGCTAAAATTTGTTGAAAAGTAGAAAGCCACTCACATATTGAAAATAACAAAATTGTATGTTAATTAAAGATGACATCAGGTCCTGTCTCTATGGGATAGACTGTATTAGTCTTACCACCCCTAAACACCACGGACTGCCCTCCACATCTACTTCCAGTCCAGATGCCACATGTGGTTGCCTTGTAACCTCGTCCCAACGCGTTTCTTCACTTCTGACTTTGTCACAGGGGGTGCTGGAGTATAACACCTGGGCTCCTTAATTGCCTGACTCTGAGATGTTAATAGTAGGATGTGATGGAGCGCTCTGCATGTTATGAGGGCACAAGGTAACAGGGAATGACGGGGATCACCACTTATAGGGTGGATTAAACCCGACTGTCCCTTTAAGAGTTTTATTGAAACCTGTCCCCCAGGGCAGTACCCGGACCCCATACTACTTTTACCGGTATGTCCAATTACTTGCATATAAGCCCTCAAAATGGGACCTTTTGATTTTTCCTGCACGGCACTCATAGACTTCAATGGGGTTCGCTGTTTGAGTTAGAACATTTCCCCTGTTCGGGAGTTCTGCTGCGAAACGAACAGAGGGTTGTTCAGCCCATCAGTAATCACTATTATGTATATTTTTTACACTATATCTTCATTATTTGCGCTGATTGCTAGTGTTCAGCTTTTAATCTCAATAAATTCTGTTAGAGCACCAATCAGTCCATCCTTACTCTGGTATTAAATGTTTTTTTATATGCATTTCTCTGGAACAGGACACAGACGCTGACCAAGCCACCTTGGAGCGGAAGACGCTGCGGAGAGCAATGTACTCCAGAGAGGCGAAGGCTGCGATCGAGGATGAAGGGGAGGGTGAGGATCAGAATGCACTCTAACTGATCAGAGGATGGCAGTTTCAGTGCTGTTCCACCACCCTGATGCTTTTTATTCACAGAGTATTGGGGGGAATTCTCACTCTATCACCAATGTGTCTCACCCCCAAAATTAGAGCGGTTATCATTGCGATTAGGGATTAAACTGACTTTCACAAGTTGATTTCTCTGCAAAAAATACCAGTTATTCTCTAAAAATGCATTATATTACAAAACTTTTTGATAGACTGTGAAAGAGGAAGTTGTACCAAGTAAATACATACCCAACATGTCCAGCTTTAACCACTTCAGCTCCAGAAAATTTTACCCCCTTCATGAGCAGGACATTTTTTGCAAATCGGCACTGCACTACATTAATTGGTGATTGTGAGGTCATGCTATGCTGTACCCAAACAAAATTTATATTATTTTTTTTTCACAAAATAGAGCTTTTTTTGTGGTATTTGTTCACCACTGGGTTTTTTTTTTTTTTTTTGCGATATAAATTAAAAAAGACCAAACATTTTGAAAAAAAAACAATATTTTTTACTTTCTGCTATGAAACATATCCAGATAAAAAATGAAAAAAAAATCAAATTTCTTCATAAATTTTGGCCAAAATGTATTCTGCTACGTCTTTAATAAAAAAAATCCCAGTACATGTATATTGATTGGTTTGGGTGAAAGTTATAGGGCCTACAAACGATGGTATATACTGTATACTGAAATTTTTTTTTTTATATACTACTAATAGCAGTGATCAGTGACTGATAATGGGACTGCGATAGTGCGGCTGGCAATCTGAGATTAACTGAGGCTGGGGGGAACTAACTAACTGCCACTGACATCTCCAGTGACACTAATACAGCGGTCATTTATAATATTATACACAGTCACTGTACTAATGACACTGGCTGGAAAGGGGTTAACATCTAGGGTGATCAAGGGGTTAAAGTGGTAGTATATTCTGCTTTTTAATGTTTACCTGTAGGTAAGCCTATAATAAGGGTTACCTGTAGGTAAAATTAATATCTCCTAACCCTGCACGGTTTAGGAGATATTCACCCTGCATGCAGCCGCTGACACCAGCGGCGAATGCGCTCTAAAGGTCCATCGTATCTTGCCAGAACTTCAGAGTTCCTTGCTGGCTCCTTGACAGGAAGTAAACTCCCGCGCGTGACGTCATGGAGGCTCCGGCCACTCACAGCGCCGGAGCCGCAGAACCCGGAGGAGAGACACAGAGGAAATATGTCAGCTCCCTCAGCAATGTCCGGGCGACTGTGTGGGGGCTTTGTTCTAAGGTAAGTATTTCATAATCTGCTAGTATGCTATGCATACTAGCACAATATGCCATTGTCCTGCAGGGTTTTTTTTTTTTTGGTTTTTTTTTTACACAGGGGATACAACCGCTTTAAATGTGTGTCTAACTATGTGTACAGTGTGCTGCTTTTACTAATGGATCTCTAAGTTTTTCATCCCGGCATTCTCTCTGTAGAGCCCTGTGTTGATAGTCAACACAGAGCTCTGGGCTGTGATTGTACACAGCCAATCAGCAGGTCCTGGTCATGAATCATTAGCCAGGACAAGCTCCCACTCTGTACATTCACAGCGGGTGCTGGCTGGGGGGAGGGGTTGGGGGTGGCGCATACGCGTGCCCTAGACCTGGAAGTAGGCAGCGGGTATGTTGCTTTGCCTAAGTCGTCCACCTGTCTGCAGTAAATTTCTACGCTCCTTCAAAATGACAGTTAACTTCAGTACTCTATATTTTCCATAGGCTAAGCTTTAAAAACCCCTACATATCATCAGTTGAGAGTTACCAACGAATAGTGGCCTTAGAATTATTGCTCTCATTCTGGCATGCACGACAATATGTAACAACGTTTTCATATGTAGGCACCCCGATGGGTGTGTTACATTCTTGTGTGTCCATACTGTATATGGGGCTGGTGCAAGCCCTTCTTTTTTTTGGGGGGGAGGGGTTAAGTGCTTGGGTGTAACTTTTTTTTTTAACTGAAACTTTATTTGTACTACATAAGTCCCCTATGTGATATAACATTTTTAAGACAGGTACTCTTTAGTGAGACATCAACGGTCTTTTAGCCCCCTAATGTCTCACCAGCCTTTCATTGAAGCTATTAAAGCACAGATCATGCTCCATTAGCTTGTTCCCTAGCAACAAGAGCCAGTGTTTTATCTAGTTAGTGTGGATCAGTGATGTTTACTGGTCTTCCTCTACTCCACCCAGTGGCACACACCATGTGGGTCCTGGGCCCACAGGTGGGACAGTGGAGCACAGGAAGCATGGCAGGGTGGGGCACAATCCGGTGGTCAGAGAAAGGGATTGCTTTCATTAGAAAGCCAGCTTGTGAAGTATACAGTGTATATGTGTGTAAAGTGCGAGTGAGTGCTAAACCCCCACTGGCACAGCTGTAAGGGATATGGCGGTAAAAGGAGTTAAGCCTTACTAGAATGAAAATGGTTCAATGTGTGGTCTTCACTGCAGCACCCTGTGACAATATCATACTGACTGTAGTGTGCCTGAATTTGTGTTGTACCCTGACATGCAGGGTGTCACCAAGACAGGAAGTGAGCTAAAATCTTCCCCATAGGGACACCTACAGCTAAAAAAAAAAATATGCTTTTTACCCCTTCATACTATGTTTAAAACTATACAGACAGAAATAAAACGATAAATCTTTACATTGAAACCTGGAGATATCTTCCCCCCCCCCCCCCCCAACACACAAAAGATGCTGCATATTCATGTTAATCTCCCCAATCCTTACTCTTCTGCAGAGGAGGAAGAGGAAGAGGAGGAGGAAGATGACATGACCACGGCAATGCGTCAACGCACCAAGATGCCATGGAGGACGTGCTGGAGATATCTGACCTCAGGAGGATTTTTCCTCCTTTTCCTGATGATAGTCTCCAAATTACTGAAACACTCAGTGATTGTGGCCATCGACTACTGGCTGGTGAAATGGACAACTGAAACCAGAAATATCAGCAGAGACACCAATGGGCTCAACTCGGTAATGTAAACTTACTGGACACTATATATTAATATTATTAGATTACTATACAGGATGTATAGAGCACCAACAGTTTGCTCAGTACTTTGCAAAATGGAGGGAGATAGTACAGTTACAATACAACTCAATACAAGAGCAGGGCCATGCTCATTAGCTTACAATCTAAAAATGTCTTCACTTCTAAATATGTACATAACAAGGGAGCTTACACTCTAATGTCCCGCTACAGTCATATACTATTATTATACAATTATATAGCTCTGACATATTCCACAGTGCTGTACAGAGAACACGGAGCCAGTTTCATCATTTTCTGCACCAGAGGAGCTTACACCCTAATGTCTCTACCACAGTCACACACTATTATTAGTATACATTTATTTGTCTCTGAAAATATTGTTTACAACTATCATGTGACCTGCTGTGATTGGTTACAGTGGTCACATGGTACCGGCAGTGGGCTGATACAGTGATCAGTCATTGGCTGTGTCTGGCGGATGCAGCCGGTGACGGATCGAGAAGATGTTTGTGCAGGCGTCATCCACCCATAGGCCAGATGGGAACCGGTTAGAGATGCTCTGACCCAATTGTTCAGCTTTTACAATTTGGCCCTCGTCAAAGTCACTCAAATCCTTATGTCCATTTTTTCTGCTTTCAACAAATCAACTTCAGGGACAACATGCTCACTTGCTGCCTAATATGTCCCACCCACTTTCAGGCACCATTGTAACAAGATAATTAATGTTATTCGCTTTACCTGCAAGTGATCATAATCTTATGAGTGATCGATTTATAAAAGCACTGAGATATTGGGGTTGATTTACTAAAGGCAAACCCATTGTGCACTATAAGTGCACTTGGAAGTGCAGTCGTTGTAGATCTGAGGGGAAGATCTGAAATGAGGAGAAGCTCTGCTGATTTCTATCATCCAATCATCTGCAAGCAAAAATGTTGTTTTTTATTTTCCTTGCACATCTGTCTTTGAACCACAGAAGCTTACACTGTAATATCCCCCCACAGTTACACACTATAATTAATATATACTTATATAGTTCTGATATATTCCACAGTGCTGTATAAAGAACACTGAGACAGTCACATCAGTCTCTGCACCAGAGGAGCCTACACTCTAATGTCCCCACCACAGACCATTATTGCGTGCAGGGCCGCCGATAGGGGGGACCACCAGTCCTCTTGTAGGGGGCCCAAACACACAGTGGGGCCCACACAGGGAGGGGGTTTAATGATGAACAACATTTACAGAACTCTTCCTCCAGCAGCTGAAAGCTGGTCTCTCCCCCTCTCTCTGCTGCCAGCTTTTATCTGCTGAGAAAGAGATAGTTGGCCTTTACTAATTCCCCTCCCTGTGTGGGCCCCCCTCCCAGCGCTGGCTCTATTGTTAGCTCTGTTCCTAATTTTGTTATCTCTGTAACTTTGTTTTTCTCTCCCTCTGTCTCTCTGATCCAGAGCTCTAACTGCCCAGCATGTATATTTTTTTCATCTCATCTTCATTTTTATTTATTAACTTCATTTTTTCTTTTAGATTTAGAAGGAATTCTGTGAGTTATGTTATATTTGTTTGTTTCTGGAAATAGTGATACAATGACAGAATACTGTATGTTTGATGTAAGACACCTTGCTTTTACAGACTGACCATCATCGGACGTACTATGTGGTGGGGTTCAGCATTCTCAGTGCTTCTGGGATCATCTTCTGTCTCATCACCTCTCTGACTGTGGAGTGGATGGGGCTCACCGCCGCCAGAAATCTGCACAACAACTTACTGAAAAAGATTATCCTGGCACCAATTAGGTATCCAGCACCGGATGACAAAAACCAGAATCAATTTCTCTGTTATAATAAGTGTATAGTTTACACAGAGAATAAAGATTTGCTAAGAAAAAGAGGAAGAAAGTTTTCAGCAGAAGAGACTTTGTATGTCCCTTCTGCCAAAAAAATCACTACCTCCTAGCAATTGTTTATTTCCAGTTTAATCTGCTTTAAAAATGTATTTTACCTTTTGATTACATAATCTTTAATCTTTATCACTGAAATTAGAGGGTAGTTTAATAAAATTTTGTCAAATGTGAAAATTCCCACTTTGCATTAATATCAAATTGACCAAAATGCAACACTCATCTCTACGGAAAAAAAACTCTTGCATTAAAGTGTGTAGTTTTGGGTGGGGTGGGTCAGTGTTCAATCTCCTGACTAGTCTTTACCATTTTCTGTAGATCTTCTTCTACCACCAGTCCATAATTTCTTATGGAGATACTACTATAGGTCTGGTGACACGGTAATGCCATAATACTATATGCTGGTGTCACTGCCCCCTGGTGAATGCTCCATAGGAGTATATGGAGAAAGCAGTGCGTGTCACAGTAAAAAGAGAGGTGGGGTGACCTTCTGCCAGGGTCACAGGTAACAATGCTACAGATTCAGCAGGTGATCAAATCCTGCCTTGTGAAACAAAAACTTAAAAAAAAATAACATTCAGGGCAGTGTGCCTTGACTCACACTGGATTCACAGGAAAGCACCATCAGACTATCAATGGATGCCTCCTGTCAGTCCCCATCTTCTTATACCACAGTATTCACCACATCGTTGATCCATAAGCTTTTGGGGGGAGTATAGTTTTGCTAAAAAAAAGCTAAAAAATGCTGCAGCTGAATAACGCTACTGCTTTCTACTGGCGTTTTGATAACATCCAGTGTGCATGAGGCCCCTTTTCACACAGGCTTTCCGATCAGGTCCGCCTGAAAAACTGACTGATGCTCCATGTACCTCTATGGATCAGCGGATGCTCTCCGATCCGATGTGGTCCGTGAAATCCAGATGAATGCATCCCTATTTTCCATCTGTCTGGAGGATCAAATCAGATTAGATGAAAATGGACAGGCGGTTTGTTTTCATCTGATCTCCCATAGAGGAGAGCGAGGATATAACAGCTCTGTCCCTGCAAAGTTAGCGGAGACAGACCTGTCATCCGCCTGCTCAGTGGGGATCGGCGGATCGATCCCCGCTGAGCAAAACAGAGTCCACCGGGCGGAAAGCCAGTGTAGAAGGACCCTTAGGGCTCTTTCACATGGTCCGCCTCCGTAGGCGGATCCGTGCTGCTCAGCGGGGATCGATCCACGATCCCCGCTGAGCCGGCGGATGACAGCTCCGTCTCCGTTTGCAGTGCGGAGAGGGAGGTGTCACAGCCCCTGCTGCTCTCTATGCGGAATCGGATGAGAGCGGACCGCCTGTCCGCTCTCATCCGATCCTATCCGATCCGATCCCCAGGACGGATGGATAATAGGGTTTCCATCCGTCCAGATTTCACGGACAGGATCGGATGCGGATGGCAGCGGGTGTCAGCGGACATGTCACCGCTGACATCCGCTGCTCCATAGGGCTGAATGGGGCATCCGATCAGATCCGCCTAAAAAACTGACAGGCGGATCTGATCGGACCGCCCGTGTGAAAGAGCCCTTAAGGCCCGTACACATGTACCGATTGTCGGCTGTAAATATTCGGCCAATTGTAGGCTTGTTAGTATGATGCTTCCTACAACCGACTGCGACTTTTCGGCCAAACAAAATCTGGTGTGCAGGCTTTAAAATTTTTGTTGGCCAACAAAGAACGGCCGATTGTTCGTCAGTCAGTACAGATTTCGGCCGACAAAAATGTGATGATCAAGACTGGGCATGCTCAGTGAAGAAAAAACACACGAAAGTAGACCAGAACATGACATCACTTCTGCAGTTAGTTGTTGTTGGCCGACAAAATTCGTGTGCAGTCTTGAGCACTTTTCAACCAACAAAACAGCACTGGACAAAAGACGGCCGATCGTTCGGCCGACAATCGGTACGTGTGTACGAGGCTTTAGGCTCCTTTCACACATACGGTCCGTTCAGTTCATCAGTTCAGTCACGTCAAAATGTATCAGTTTTTCATCCGTTTTTCATCCGTTTGTTGTCTGTTTTTTCATCCTTTTTTTTTTTTACATCCACTACCAATGCAAAAACAGATGAAAAACAGACCGTTTGTCCATTTACATCCGTTTTTCTTCCGATCTGTTTTTTAGACAGATGAAAAATAGGACATTCATCCGTTCAAAAAAACGGACATTGACGGAAGCGGATGAAAACGGATCATCCGTTGTCATCCGTTTTTACATAGAGATGCATTGATGTCCATTTTTCCATCCGTCCAGCGGATCAGATCGGATGAGAACAGACAGACGGTCCGTTCCCATCCGATTTCCCCCATAGAGATGCATGGGGAACTGACAGCTGTGTCTCTGCACACAGCGCGGAGACACAGCTGTCATCCTCCTGCTCAGCTGGGGATCGGCGGATCGATCCCCCACTGAGAAATGCGGAGTCCGTTTGACGGACTACAAGTGTGAAAGAGCACTAAGGCCCCTTTCACACATGCTGTCCGTTTGTCCGTTTTTCATCCATCCGTTGACGGATGAAAAACAGACATCAATGTATCTCTATGTAAAAACGGATGACAACGGATGATCATCCGTTTTCATCCGCTTCCGTCAATGTCCCTTTTTTTGAACGGATGAATGCCCTATTTTTCATCCGTCAAAAAAACAGATCGGATGAAAAACGGATGACAACGGACGAAAAACGGATGAAAACGGATGAAAAATGGATGAAAAACTGATGGAAAACTGATACATTTTGACGTGACTGAACTGAAGAACTGAACGGACCATATGTGTGAAAGGGGCCTAAGGCCCCTTTCACACATGCTGTCCGTTTGTCCGTTTTTAATCCACCCGTTGACGGATGAAAAACGGATGAAAAACGGATGACAACGGACGAAAAACGGATGAAAACGGATGAAAAATGGATGAAAAACTGATGGAAAACTGATACATTTTGACGTGACTGAACTGAAGAACTGAACGGACCATATGTGTGAAAGGGGCCTAAGGCCCCTTTCACACATGCTGTCCGTTTGTCCGTTTTTAATCCACCCGTTGACGGATGAAAAACGGACATCAATGTATCTCTATGTAAAAACGGATGACAACGGATGATCATCAGTTAACATCCGTTTTCATCCACTTCTGTCAATGTCCGTTTTTTTGAACGGATGAATGCCCTATTTTTCATCCGTCAAAAAAACGGATCGGACGAAAAACGGATGAAAAACGGATGAAAACGGATGACGACGGATGAAAAACGGATGAAAACGGATGACAACGGATGAAAAATGGATGACAACGGATAAAAAACTGATGACAACGGATGAAAAACAGATACCAACTGACGAAAAACGGATGAAAAATAGATGAAAAACGGATGGAAAACTGATACATTTTGACATGACTGAACTGATGAACTGAACGGACCTATGTGTGAAAGGGGCCTCATTGTCAAAGCTTGATTGAACAAGCTGCAGTTAGAAGCTAGTTATTGATTGCTGGTTACTATGCATAGCTGCATCCGATTCTGTGTGCACCAGTTTTAGGCCCCTTTCACACAGGCGGACCGTTCAGATCCGTCTGTCCTTTTTTTTGACGGATCTGAACGGTCCCCCCATGCATCTCTATGGGGGATCTGATGTCAGTGGAGACATGTCCGCTGACATCCGATCCGTCAAATCTGGACGGATGGAAACCCTATTTTCCATCTGTCCAGCGGATTGAATCGGATGGGATCAGATGAGAACGGACCCATGGTCCGTTCCCATCCGATTTCCCCCATAGAGATGCATGGAGAACTGACAGCTGTGTCTCTGCACACAGCGCAGAGACACAGCTGTCATCCTGCTGCTCAGTGGGGTATCGGCGGCTCGATCCCCCGCTGAGAAAAACTGAGTCCGTCCGACGGACTGATAGTGTGAAAGGGGCCTTAGAAAATCTCCCCCTATCCGTCTTCCACATATAATGCTGTATTAACATCTTTTCTCTGGCAATTTGACAGCAATTCATTCCTTTAGCTATGTGAATAAATGTATTAACACCTATTCAGACCCATTGACACCAAAGATGGGATTATATAACTGGAACAGCATGGCGTGGTATGGAAAGTGCTAATTGCTGGGCTGTCTTCAGTCTTAGCTGATCTGGAACAAAAAATGTAGAGTAGAGTCTTGTTTTTCTAAAAACGCCATTTTTTTGTGTCTGTCTGGTTTGCAGGTTCTTCGATATGACTCCACTGGGATTAATCTTAAACCGTTTCTCAGCGGATACCAACATTATCGATCAGGTGAGGTGTATTGTTCATTGCTTTCTGTCTTAATAAAAGATAATTAATTATCTGTTACTGTTACATCTTTATACCATTATATTTCCCATCACTATATCGTTCTGTTTGCTGGTTCCAGCACATCCCACCAACACTGGAGTCCCTCACCCGATCCACCCTCCTCTGCCTCTCCGCCATTGGTGTCATTAGCTATGCCAATCCTTACTTCCTTATTGCCCTCATTCCGCTGGGGATCGCCTTTCACTTAATCCAAAAATACTTCCGAGTCACCTCCAAGTGAGTATGAGGGAAGGAAAAAAGATGGCACTGGGAGTTGTATTGTTATGGGTTGGTCACCGGATGTCACCCCCACTTCCATCTTCCAGGGAACTTCAGGAACTGGATGACAACACTCAACTGCCTCTTCTGTGCCACTTTTCAGAGACGGCGGAGGGACTGACTACAATCCGGGCGTTCAGGTGTGTGACACTAGGGGAATCTCATCTTTCGCCACTTTTACAACAATAGAGTCTTGTAGTGTGTTAGTCTTTGCTAAATGCAGACATTTTGGAGTTTTAATACGATATCCTTTATTGGTTCATTTAAAGCTGACCCCCAGGCAAAACACTTTTCATTAAATTGATTCACCAGAAAGGATATACATTTTCTTTGTGTGCACAAATTTTTTTGTAAACACAGATATTACCTTCTAAAGGTTTCAATGCCATCATCGCTGTGCTGTATGTAGCCTGTACAGAGAGCAGAGATGTTGGAGGGATCCAACAGGCCCCACCCACTACAGGCTGCCTGCAGAAACCTACAGGAGGAGTGGAGACAAGACCAGTCACCCTGCACAAGGAGAGAGAGCAGCAGTGACTGGTCTTTATTACAGGAAGCTCCTACACAGAGGTAAAGTGTCACACTGGATTACTGCACAGATCTGGAAGAAATACACAAATCACACCAAGGAAACTGTATCCACCACTTTAGGATCAGCGTTAAAATAGTTCATAGCGTTTTTCTATTTCTTTGTAGCTCATCCATGTTTAACCACTTGCCGACCACCGCATGACTATTTACTGCAGCAGTCAGCCCCTCACAGGCAAAGTGACGTAGTACTACGTCGCTTGCCTGTGAGGCTCTAGGGAGCGAGCATGCGCCGCTGGAGGTGCGCTCCCGCTCGCTCACAGACCCCCCCCCCGTGCGAGTGACCGGCGGACCCGATGTCCGCCGGTCACTCGCGATCGTCGGTTACACCGGGAGAAAGGCAGGCGGCTAATGTAAACAAAGCCGCCTGTCATTCTCCCCTGTGTAACAGCAGAGATCATACGGTCCTGCTATGTAGGACCGTTGATCTCTGCTGTTACATCACAAGCCACATCGAATCACAGTTAGAAGCACGCCCCTAGGGACACACTTAACCCCTCCCTCTCCAATAAAGTTAACCCCTTCCCTGCCAGTGTCATTTTTACAATAACAGTGCATATGTATAGCACTCATTACTGTAGTAATGTCACTGGTAACCCCGAAAGTGTCAAAAATGTAAGTCAAGGGTCCGATCTGTCCGCCCCAATGTCGCAGTCCCGCAAAAAAATCGCAGATCGCCGCCATTACTCGTTAAAAAAAAAAAATGACAAAAATCTTTCCTTTAGTTAGTAAACGCAATAACTTTTGCGCAAACCAATAAAAATACGCTTTTTGCGATTTTTCTTTTTACCAAACATATGTAGCAGAAAACAAATTGGCCTAAAATGTTAAAAAATTTTGATTTTTACATTTTTTTTGGGGGGGGGAGGGTTTCATATAAAAAAAATTTGAAAAATATTGTTATTTTTGCAAAATTGTCGCTCTTTTTTTGTTTATAGCGCATGATCAAAAAATCGCACAGGTGATCAAATACCACCAAAAGAAAGCTCTGTTTGTGGGAAAAAAAGGACGTTAATTTCATTTGGGTACAGCGTCGCACGACCGCGCAATTGTCCGTTAAAGTCATGCAGTGCCGAATCGCAAAATAGGCCCTGGTCAGGAAGGGGGTAAAATCTTCCGGGGCTTAAGTGGTTAATATGAACATGAATCCAATCCTATAGAACTTCAGTACGGTGTGTGTATTGTACATGTATTTGTATACACTGCTGCATCTTCAGCCACAAACTACAATGCTTTCATATGAGAGGGTTATAACCTTCATACAATAATTAGTTACATAGTTAGTCAGGTTGAAAAAAGACACAAGTCCATCTGTTTCAACCAACAAAAAAAAAAAAAATAATGATTTTTTTTTTTTTTTTTTTTTTTGCTCATAGCGTTTTTTAAATATTTTTGGCCAGTCTTTAAAAAATGCAAAATGGAAATGAGAGGAAAAAACTTCAAATAAGGCATGTGTTATTCCATCGCAATTTGCGTTATTTATCTAATTATCCAATCAGGATTTTATTGCGTTACATCATATCCACTTAGATGGATACAGCAGAGAGAGGCATGAAATACCTGTCAGTTTTTACTTCTGTCTGTGCCCTGTTAGAGAGATTCACTCTCTCATTTTCTACTGTTTCTCCTTATCATTGAAAGTGAAAGGAAAAGAAAATCTCATATTTTGGGTTGACATCAGAAGACTAACAGGAAGGAAAATCACCCCAATGGGAAACAGATGGCAAAAAAAAAAAAAAAAAAAGCTGACAGGGGTTCTAACCCTTCCTTACTCTAAAATGTAAAAAAAATGTTTGCCTTTAATTACACTTTAACCACTTAAGCTCTAGAAGGTTTTATCCTCTTAATGACCAGGGCATTTTTTGCTATTCAGCACTGCACTGTTTTAACTGGTAATTGCTCAGTCATGCACCATTGTACACAAATGAAATTAATATCTTTTTTTTTCCACACAAATAGAGCTTTCTGTTGATGGCACCACTGGGTTTTCTATTTGTATTATATAAATGAAAAAAAAAAATGAAAAGTTTGAAAAAAAAAATTTTTTTTACTTTTTGCTATAAAGCATATCCAATAAGTTAAGGCTAAAATGTATTCTGCTCTGTCTTTGGTAAACAAAAATCAAAAGTATAATAATTTAATTTGTGCAAAAGGTATAGTGTCTACAAAGGATGGTATGTATGTGTATGTATGTATGTATGTATATATATATATATATATATATATATATATATATATACAGTGCCTTGCAAAAGTATTCGGCCCCCTTGAACTTTGCGACCTTTTGCCACATTTCAGGCTTCAAACATAAAGATATAAAACTGTAATTTTTTTGTGAAGAATCAACAAGTGGGACACAATCATGAAGTGGAACAAAATTTATTGGATATTTCAAACTTTTTTAACAAAAAACTGAAAAATTGGGCGTGCAAAATTATTCAGCCCCCTTAAGTTAATACTTTGTAGCGCCACCTTTTGCTGCGATTACAGCTGTAAGTCGCTTGTTGTATGTCTCTATCAGTTTTGCACATCGAGAGACTGAAATTTTTGCCCATTCCTCCTTGCAAAACAGCTCGAGCTCAGTGAGGTTGGATGGAGAGCATTTGTGAACAGCAGTTTTCAGTTCTTTCCACAGATTCTCGATTGGATTCAGGTCTGGACTTTGACTTGGACATTCTAACCCCTGGATATGTTCATTTGTGAACCATTATATTGTAGATTTTGCTTTATGTTTTGGATCATTGTCTTGTTGAAAGACAAATCTCCGTCCCAGTCTCAGGTCTTTTGCAGACTCCATCAGGTTTTCTTCCAGAATGGTCCTGTATTTGACTCTATCCATCTTCCCATCAATTTTAACCATCTTCCCTGTCCCTGCTGAAGAAAAGCAGGCCCAAACCATGATGCTGCCACCACCATGTTTGACAGTGGGGATGGTGTGTTCAGGGTGATGAGCTGTGTTGCTTTTACGCCAAACATAACGTTTTGCATTGTTGCCAAAAAGTTTGATTTTGGTTTCATCTGACCAGAGCACCTTCTTCCACATGTTTGGTGTGTCTCCCAGGTGGCTTGTGGCAAACTTTAAACAACACTTTTTATGGATATCTTTAAGAAATGGCTTTCTTCTTGCCACTCTTCCATAAAGGCCAGATTTGTGCAGTATACGACTGATTGTTGTCCTATGGACAGAGTCTCCCACCTCAGCTGTAGATCTCTGCAGTTCATCCAGAGTGATCATGGGCCTCTTGGTTGCATCTCTGATCAGTCTTCTCCTTGTATGAGCTGAAAGTTTAGAGGGACGGCTAGGTTTTCGTAGATTTGCAGTGGTCTGATACTCCTTCCATTTCAATATTATCGCTTGCACAGTGCTCCTTGGGATGTTTAAAGCTTGGGAAATCTTTTTGTATCCAAATCCTGCTTTAAACTTCTCCACAACAGTATCTCGGACCTGCCTGGTGTGTTCCTTGTTTTTCATGATGCTCTCTGCGCTTTAAACGGACCTCTGAGACTATCACAGCGCAGGTGCATTTATACGGAGACTTGATTACACACAGGTGGATTCTATTTATCATCATTAGTCATTTAGGTCAACATTGGATCATTCAGAGATCCTCACTGAACTTCTGGAGAGAGTTTGCTGCACTGAAAGTAAAGGGGCTGAATAATTTTGCACGCCCAATTTTTCAGTTTTTTATTTGTTAACAAAGTTTGAAATATCCAATAAATTTCGTTCCACTTCATGATTGTGTCCCACTTGTTGTTGATTCTTCACAAAAAATTACAATTTTATATCTTTACGTTTGAAGCCTGAAATGTGGCAAAAGGTCGCAAAGTTCAAGGGGGGCGAATACTTTCTCAAGGCACTGTATATATATATATGTGTATATATATATATATATATATATATATATATATATATATATATATTGTATTTTTTTTTTATACTAGTAATGGCGGTGATAAGTGACTTATAGTGGGACTGTGATAGTGTGGCGGACATTCTGACACTAACTGAAACTTTGAGGGAACTGGCTAACTGACACTGACATCACCAGTGATGCTAATACAGTGATCAGTGCTAATAATATACACTTTCACTGTATTAATGACACTGGCTGGGAAGGGGTAAACATCTAGGGGCAATCAAAGAGTTAACTGTGTGCCTAACAAGTGTAAAGTGTGCTGCTTTAACAAAGCAATGTGACTTTTATCTCCCTGCTTTGCAGGGTGAAGTGCAGGAAATGTACCCAGAACGCGGCGTTTACCACACCGCAATAGTATAAACCTTGGCTAATTTCAGGGCCTCTAGATCAGAGTACCCAATCCTTGTGATTTATTAACCACATCCATACCGGCGCATAGTAATATGACGCCGGCAGGATGGCTTTACCGTTCTGGGCGGCCGTCATATGACGTCCGCCCGCTCTAGCTGCTACTGCGCGCCCCCGGGGGCGCGCATCGCAGCGATCAGGGATGAGGCTCGTCTCTCGGACATAGCCCATCCCTGATCAAGGTAAACAGCCAATAGAAATTGGCTGTTTACCATGTGATCGGCTGTGTCAATCACAGCCGATCACATGAGCGGCTCCAGCACGAGCCACTCGTTCTCTCTGCAATGCGCGCCCCCGGGGGCGCGCAGAGCAGCGATCGGGGACGAGGCTCGTCCCTCGGACAGAGTCGATCCCCGATCTAGGTAAAGAGCCAATGAAATTGGCTCTTTACCACGTGACCGGCTGTGTCCAATCACAGCCGGTCACAAATGTCAACAGAGAACACGGTAACTAGCTGTCACCGTGTTCTCCTCCTCACACACTGATCCTGTGTGAGGAAGAGATTGTGGTAACAGCTAGTTACCAAATACAGTGCACCCCAAACATACTGATTGCCCCCCCCAATAAAGAGCACCTGTCACTAGCCCATCAAAGTACCCGAGTACCTGTCACCAGCCCATCAGGTACTCTGATGACAGGTACTCGGGTACTCTGATGGGCTGATGACAGGTACTCGGGTACTCTGATGACGGGTACTCTGATGACAGGTACTCTGATGACGGGTACTCTGATGACAGGTACTCGGGTACTCTGATGACAGGTACTCGGGTACTCTGATGACAGGTACTCGGGTACTCTGATGACGGGTACGCAGGTACTCTGATGACGGGGGTACTCGGGTACTCTGATGACAGGTACTCGGGTACTCTGATGACGGATACTCGGGTACTCTGATGACAGGTACTCTGATGACAGGTACTCTGATGACGGGTACTCTGATGACAGGTACTCGGGTACTCTGATGACAGGTACTCGGGTACTCTGATGACAGGTACTCGGGTACTCTGATGACGGGTACGCAGGTACTCTGATGACGGGGGTACTCGGGTACTCTGATGACAGGTACTCGGGTACTCTGATGACGGATACTCGGGTACTCTGATGACAGGTACTCGGGTACTCTGATGACAGGTACTCGGGTACTTTGAGTACCTGTCAACGGAGTACCCGTCATCAGAGTACCCGAGTACCAGTCACCTACCCATCAGAGTACCCGAGTACCTTCCACCTGCTCATCAGAGTACCTGACGCCTGAAGTACCCGAGTACTTGCCGCCTGCTCATCAGTACCCATCACTACTCATCAGTACTCATCAGTACCTATCACGTATCAGTACTGATCATCAGTACCCATCAGTACAGTATCACCTATCAGTATCAGTACTACTCATCAGTACCTATCACCTGCCTGTCACCTGCCCATCAGAGTACCCGAGTACCTGTCACCTGCCTATCGGAGTACCCGAGTACCTGCCACCTGCTCATCAGTACCAGAGTACCTGTCACCTGCCTGTCACCTGCCCAACAAAGTACCCGAGTACCTGTCACCCTTCATACAGCCACCATGTCCAAGTCCAAAAAGGTTTATATACGTCCTCCGTTTAAACCTAAATACCGGTGTTATGGCAGTAGATAGCTGCCATAACCCTGGTATTTTTTTAACCGGTGGACGGTTGGCTTTCCGATAAGGGTGGTCCCAGCGGCGGATTCGCCGTGGGATCACCCTTCCGGGAAGAGGTGCCCCCCCCCCTCCCGCCGCGTCCGGTCCTTTTCCCCGCTTACCGGACCCGCCGGCAGCGGGGAAAACAATCCGGTCCCGGATCCTCACAGACAGGATGTTGAGTGAGGGCAAGCTTGCTCTCACTTGACTTTATGGTCTTGGAGGACCGGAGCTACGGAAAATGTTGTTGCCTAGCAACCGGTTTAAAGGTCCTTTTTTTTTTTTTTTTCATTTTATATAATAATTTTTTTTTTTTTTTTTTTCTATCTTTTAGTGTACTTGTGAGATCCGAGGACTTTTTGACCCCAGATCTCACAAAAAAGAGGTCCTGTCGTGCCTTTTTCTATTACAAGTAATGTTTACATTTCTTGTAATAGAAATAAAAATGATCAATTTTTTTTTTTTTTTTGTTAAACGGTGTAAAAATAAAAAATAATAAATAAAATAAATAGTAAAAAAAAAAAAAAAAATTAAAGCGCCCTGTCCCCGTTAGCTCGCGCGCAGAACCAACGCATACGGAAACCCCGCCCACATATGTAAACGGTGTTCAAACCACACATGTGAGGTATCACTGCGATCGTTAGAGCAAGGGGAATAATTTGAGCCCTAGACCTCCTCTGTAACTCAAAGATGGCAACCTGTAGAAATTTTTAAATTGTCGCCTATGGGGATTTTTAAGTACCAAAGTTTGTCGCCATTCCGTGAGCGTGCGCAATTTTGAAACATGACATGTTGGGTATCTATTTACTCGGCGTAACATTATCTTTCACATTATGGAAAAAAAATTGGGCTAACTTTACTGGTTTCTTATTTTTTAATTTAAAAGCGTTTGGAAGACCGCTGCGCAAATACGGTGTGATAAAAAATATTGCAATAATCTCCATTTTAATCTCTAGGGTCTCTGCTAAAAAAATATATAATGTTTGGGGGTTCTAAGCAGTTTTCTAGCAAAACAACTGATTTTAGCTTGTAAACACCAAATGTCAAAAATAGGCCTAGGCAAGTGGCTAGGATGCATGATGATGCTTCTTGGATGTTGGGCCCCTCTATATGGCTAGGCTGTGAAAAAGTCTCACACATGTGGTATTGCCATACTCAGGAGGAGTGGCAGAATGTATTTTGGGGTGTCATTTTTGCTGTGTACATGCTATGTGTTAGGAATATCCTATAAATTGACAACTTTGTGTAAAAAAAAAAAGTTTTTATTTTTTTCCCACATTTTCCAAAAACTTGTGGAAAAAAATGACATGTTCAAAGGACCCATAATGCCTCATAGAATATACGTTGGAGTGTTTGCTTTCCAAAATGGGGTCATTTTGTGGACTTTTCCATTGTATTGGTGCTCTAGGGCCTTGAAAATTGTGATAGGTAGTAAGAAAGTTTTATGTGTATTTATGCTCCTAAAATGCCTTATGGTGCTACTTGGACGTGGAGTCTCTTTTTGTGGCCAGGCTGTGTAACAGTCTCACACATGTGGTATCACCATACTCAGAAGGAGTAGCAGAATGAATTTTGGGGTGTCATTTTTGCTGTGTACATGCTATGTGTTAGAAATAGCTTATAAATTGACAACGTTTTAGGAAAAAAAAGAAAGAAAACATTTTTTCTTCATTTTCCCAAGAATTGTGGGAAAAAATTATAACTTCAAAAAACTCACCATGCCTCTTACTAAATACCTTGGACTGTCTACTTTACAAAAAGGGGGTCATTTGGGGGGTATTTGTACTATCCTGACATTTCAGGGCCTCAAGAAAGGAGATAGGCCATCAGTACATCTGGTGTGATCAATTTTCAGTAATTGGTACCATAGCTTCTAGACTCAATAACTTTCACACAGACTAAATAATATACACTAATTTGGGTTAATTTTACCAGAGATATGTAGCAGTATAAATTTTGGCCTAAATGTATGAAGAAAAATTAATTTAAGTGTTTTTTTTTCAAAATGTTTGCTCTTTTTTTGCTTATATCACGAAGAAAAAAAAAACCCAGTTGTGATCAAATACCACCAAAAGAAAGCTCTATTTGTGTGAAAACAATGATAAAAATTTTGTTTGGTTACAGTGTAGCATGACCGAGCAATTGTCATTCAAAGTGTGAGAGTGCTGAAAGCTGAAAATTGGTCTGGGAAGGAAGGGGGTCTAACTGCTCTGTATGGAAGTGGTTAAAGTGCAAAAACAACAAGCAGCAGCAGGACAAAGTGCAAAATCTTTCATAAAGTGCAACATTTAAAGCCACCAAACAGGCTCTTTTCAGGTACTCCATGCTTGAAAAAAAAACCTGTTTGGTGGTTTGAAATGTTGTATTTTATGGAGGATTTTGCACTTTAACTTGTTACTGCTTCGCAATTTATTAAATTGCTCTATGGACTATGTACTCTAGAAGTCCTCTGTGCAGATGGCTATTGTTTTTACTGTGTGTTGAAAAGGCCATTGGTGGTCTCCATTTGAAACCTGTGTGAGAGGGTGACAACACAGGAGCACAGGGAAAGAGTGTTGTCACCCTTTGACAGTAAGTGCCTGAACTGGCCTGGCTGGAGTGCATGCAGACAGGAAGTGACTGCAGGAAATCAGAGGAGGAAAAAAATGGTGAAAAAAAATATTTTAATAAAAAAAGTTTATGATGCACAGTGCTTCGGCAGGAAGACTAGTCAGTGGGATGTATGTGTACAGGCCACCTCCAAGATGGAGAGGATGTCATTATGGCATACCAGGCCAATATTTCCTACTGTATGCTCAGTAGAATGCCAACCAAACTCTGTGTGTGTTCCAGTTATCTTCTGCCTAGTCTCATATGGCTTCCGACTGTCAGAATAGAAGTATCTGGATGATGGTTTAGGGCAGCAAAGACAGGTCTTGTTTCAGACACTGTGATAAATGAGTTCTTATATAAAGGAATGGACAGTAAATGGAAGATGTATTTTCTATCAGTGTCTCAGTGACACTTTTTATCTTTGTAGACACGAGTCCCGATTCAAGCAGCGCATGCTGGAACTGACAGACACAAACAACTTGGCCTATTTATTCCTGTCGGCGGCGAACAGGTGGCTGGAGGTCCGAACGGTAAGGAGAGACTCCCAGACGGTGGCACTAGTAGAAACCAGTCATAATCTTTCTATATTTTATCTCAGATAGTGCCAAGATTGAAAGATGATTCTCCATTCATCCTCTATGCCCCCTTCTCACCCCCCCCCCCCCTGCATTACTCCCCGCATCCATATTTCTCCTTTTTGCCCTCTCCTTTCCTCCTCTCTGGACTTTTTTTACTTCCTTTTTTCCTCCCAGTTTATTTTCTCTGCCCTCTCTATTTCTCCTTACTCCCCTCTGTTCTTCCCCTCTTCCCCCTCTCCATTGTTCCTCTCTCCTTTCTTCATTCTTCCTCTCTCCCCTCTCCATTTCTCCTCACACCCTCTCCATTCCGGCTCTCTTGCCTTTCCATTCTTTACCACTTCCCTCTTTCTCTCTCTCTCTCTTTCCTCACTTCCTCTTTTCTACCCTCTTCATTCCTCCTCTCTCTCCTTCTTCATTCCACCCCTCTCTATATCCTCTCTTCTTTAATCCCTCCCCTTTTCCTTGTCTATTCCTCCATCTGCCCTTTCCACACTTCTTATCTGTCTTTTCTTTTCCTCCTTTCTCCCCTCTCTATACCTCTACTCTCCCCTCCCCATCCTTCCTTTTCTGCCTCTCCATCTTTCTCTGCCCTCTTCATTCTTCCTCTGTTCTCTCCATTCCTCCTCTCCACTCTCTCTATTCCTTCTTCCTCCCTCTCTGTTCCTGCCGTTTGCCTTCTCCATTCTTTCTCTCTCACTGCTCCATGTCTCCTCTCTTCCCTTTTTATTTCTCTGCTCACCCCTCCCCATTCTTCCACTCTAGCATTTCCATTCCTCCTATGCTCTCTCCATTTCGGCTCTCTGTCCTTGCCATTCCTCCTCTCTCCCCTCTTTTTACCTTCTCTTTCCCCTCTCCATTCTTCCTCTCCCCGCTCTCCATTTCTCTTCTTTGCCCTCTCAATTCTTCCTCTCTCCTCTCTTTTCCTTCTCCCTCCCTCTCTATTCCTCCCCTCTGCTGTCTCTCTTCCCTCTCTCTCTCACCTCTCTATTTCTCCTCTCTTCCCTCTTAATTTCTCTGCCCACCTTTCTCCATTCCTCCACTTTACCCTCTCCATTCTACCTTTTACTTCCCTCTCTATTCCTCCTTTCTTCTCTCCCCATTTTTCTCCCTCCCCTCTCTATTTCTCCTCTCTTCCCTCTCCATTTTTCCCCTCTCCCCGCTTTCATCCCTCCTCTCTCACCTCTCTCTTTCTTTTCTCTCACCTCTCCTTTTCTTTTCTCTCACATCTCCATTTCTCCTTTAACTTCTTTCTGGTCCTTCTCTCCCCCTCCCCTCTATTCCTCCTCTCTCACCTCTCCATTCTTTCTTCATCCATTCTCCCTGTTCTTTCTCATTTCCTCCTCTCTCTCTCTTCTCCATTCCCCCTCTCCCTCTCTCTATTCCTGCTTTCTGCCCTTGCCATCCCTCCTTTATCAATACAACATTTCTCCTTTCTCACCTCTCCATTCCTTATGTCTTCCCTCTTCATTCCTCTTTCCATTCCTCTTCTCTCACTTCTGTATTCCTCCCATCTTCCCTCTCTATTCCTCTTCTTTCCTCTTTCCATTCCTCTCCTCTCCCCTCTCCACTCCAGCTTTCTCCCTTCTCGATTTCTCCTCTCTCCTCTCCTTCCATGTCTCCATTTCTTCTCTCTCCCCTGTCATCCCTCTTCTTTCTCTTGTCTTTCACCCTCTGCTCCTCCTTCACTTCTTCATTCCTCCTTTCTTCCCTCTCTTTCCTCTTCAGCTCCCCTCTGCCCCCCCCCCCCCCCCTCCACATATCCTATTTAAGTCACAGTCAAACACAGACCACTTGAACTCAGCAGTCACATTGATGATTTACAGATTTCAATGCAAAAAAAGTACTTTCCGCAAAGTCGCTAATTTTAAAGGAGAAGTGATCAATCAGAGAGCCCTATTATGGGAAGTCTCTGTAGGTTCAGTATGGCCAACAGTACGCTATTGACAAATCTCTTTGGGCTGTATTTTTCTGGAGCTTACTGATATTCACTGTGTGAAAGGAAAATGTCCAAATTCCCTGTGCCAATTAGATTCCAGTTATCAGGGGTTATAAAATTAAAATAATAATCTCATTGATTGGTATGGAGAACACAGATACATTGTTTATTCTGAACAATATTCACATCTTGGAAGTGGAACTAAATGATAGCGAAACACAGGGCAGGGACAAGGGGTGGGCAGGAGGGGGGCTGCCCTGGGCACTGTGGTATCATGTGAAGAAGAGGGGCACCACAAAAGGGGGAGGGGATTTGTGTTGGAAGGGGGCAGTTGAGGGGCAGCAGGGGGTAAGTATTGTTTTAGGAGGGGAGTTTGGGGGGGGGGGGTGGTAATAGTAGTGATTTAGAGGGATTTGTGTTGGGAGGGGGGAAGAAAAGTTGTGCTAGGAAGGAGGATTTGGGGGGAATTTGTGCTGGTAGGGGGGATTTGAAGTGTGGGGGGGGGGAGATGTGTACTACGAGGGCAAATTTTAGGGATAAAGAATTTGTGCTAGGAGGTGGGCATTTTTGGGGGGGGGGCATTTGAGCTTGGGGGGGGGGGGTTTGGGGGATGGGGGGCAAGAGAGGGGGGATTTTAGCAGGGGGGATGATTTGTACTGGGAGGAGGGGGAATCTATGCTTAGGGGGTAAGCATGCAGATTAATGCCCATTGTTTTTCTGGGCGAATTTTTGCTGACACATAATGCTCATATATTGGGGGGGGGGGGGGCGCAGTTTGGCATGTTCGCCCTGGGCTCTAGATGACCTTGTCCTAGCACTGGTGAAACAATATATCTCTTGGCATTTTTCCTGCACGCCACACTTTCTCTTTTTTTTTTTTTCTTTTTCTTCATTAAATTTATATAATCACTTTTCATATATTATTCTGGATTTCTTTTTTCTTAACAATCAGTTTGCTTTATTGTAGGTTACTTAGTAATGTACAAAACAGAATTCAACCTGGATGAACAGGGTTATGACATGGATATACAATGGTGCATAGGTACATTAATGGAATATACAGCTAGTACAGTAGTCATCTGGCGGTATTCTAGTTCTCCAAAGGGGACTATATAGCAAGAGAAGTCCAAGGTCTGCAGCACCAGGAACAAGTCACCCCATGACCCGAACAAAACCATTTCAGAACAATACACAGAAAAGGTGGAAGAAGGAAGGGAAAAGGAAAGGCTGGGGTGGGGGGCAACAGGAGGCTGTCACAGGTTTACTGTGAGATCCAGGGCTGCCACACCTCAGATTTCCAGGGGCACCCACAACTTATATAGGTCAGCTTATAAAGTGGCAATACAGCATTTATCATAGCCCCTGAGGCTCAGGCTGAATTGGAAGGTGGAGCAGAGGAGGACCATTTACAAATTATAGCCTTCTTAGCATAATACAACAGGCTTGACACCAGGATGTTATTCTGGACTTTGATACGTCCTAGCAGAAATACCTTTTCTAGTTTACAAAATATAATCAATTTGTTATTGCCTATTTTCATGCCTTTTTTTCTAAACTTTTTTTATATTAGCTGATTACTATTGCCATTAAGTGTACCACAGTCTGAACAAATTTTTACTTTTTTTTTCTCATATTTAAAAAAAAAAACCTGTTATGTTTATTTTTTGCATAATTCAAATTGGCAATCCCTTGAGATTTACACCAGCTTAATAATATTATATACCGTAATGCAGCGAGAGGAGTTACAGTATCTCTCACCTGTCTATATCATCTCTCCTTATGTACTGGTTGTTTTATTTTGTTGCTTTTGTAATCCTTGATGTAATCTAATAAGAATACACTGCTTAAAAAAAAAAAAAAAAAATGTAAAAAGAGTGGCGCACGCGTCCGCCATCTCCAGTCATGCTGAACAAATATTTGTACAAAAGAGAAAAAACTTTGCTCTCAGTCAGTTGACAGAACACAGAATAGCAAACTGTCCAGGGTGACAGGTAGGGTACACAGAGTGCCAGCATGCCCGCTGTTACCCCCCCTTAGAGATGAGCCAAGCAATGACTATTACCACAGTGCCAGACATTCTGTGTTTATGTACTCTGATGCGTCTGTCATTATGACGCAGTGCAGCCCCCACTCGTGTCCATCAATAGTGCGGAAATGTCACGGGTGCATTTATATCGCTGTGTGATGAATACTTTCTGGAAGATGAGGTTATTGGCCATGCTGATGTGAGAAGGTTGTGTTTCAGTTTCTGTTTTTTTTTTTTTTTTGCCAGTTTTAAATTTATGTGTTACAGTGCCCATGTCATCCCAAAGTTTACCGCAATGCACACTAATGCTTGGCACTTCATGCGGTCCATTGCAGTGCCAATCATTTAGGTCCAGTCATATCTGTGGGGTTCAATATGATGCCATATTGCACACCTGTTTACACACGTTATGCTGCACAATAATTTGCACTGCACTAAGGTAGCCCATGCCATAGCATGCCAACGCATTACAATGGATCAGAAAACTATTTTTACCAATGCGGCGCACTACAACACGACTATTTAGTGGTTGCGTGGTCTTGGGTTAGTTGTGTCACTTTTTAAGTTATGTTCAAATATATTGACTGAAAATTGGTGTTTAATTTGTTTTTGACACAATTAGCTAAAAACCTGACTGAGGGTCTAACCCTGTCGAAAGGTTTTGGCTTTAGATATACCTAACTAACACTAACTCTAAACTTCAGGCAAAATTTGTCCGTTTTTACCAAAAAATACTCTGACAGTAAATATAGAAATAAGTAATAGCCCAATTTCTTACACCATCAGACCTCAGATCAGCCCTAATTCATGTGCCTTCAGACCTCAGATCAGCTTCAATTCCTGCACCTTCAGACATCAGATAAGATTGAATTCATGGCACTTTAGACTTAAGATCAGACCTTAAGTTGGCCATAGATGGATGTAAATTTGTTCGGTTTAGCAGGGATCAGTTGAATTTCTATCCATCTATTGCCATTCCTGTTCGTAAGAAGTCAATCTAACGATTAACTTCTCATGAATGTGCTTGTTGGAAAAGCTTTGTTGGAACAGCGTGACAGCACTGATAACTGTATTCTGACAGGGGAGGAATCCTCACTGTCAGAATATAATAGCACCCTGGTGAAGATTCCTCTATCCACCTTGTGTGCCCAGCCTTATTCCTGCCAGTTACACTAGGATAGCAGTGACTCTTTGTGGGGAGCAGGGGCCCAATGGAGGATCCAATGTGATGTGACAATCTTCTGGATGCTACTGAAAATACATTGGGGTTGGTTTACTAAAACTGGAGAGTGCAAAATCTGGTGTAGCTTTGCATGGTAGCCAATCGGGTTCTAACTTTAGCTTGTTGAATTAAAGCTTTGGTAAAAAAAAAAAAAACAGGAAGCTGATTGGTTTCTATGCAGTGTTGCTCCAGATTTTGTGCTCTTCAGTTTTAGTAAATCAACCCCACTGTGTGCTTATAGATGGGATGCTGCGCAATACAGCAATAATAATACATTTAGTGTAATTGCAATGAAAGAACTTGTACTGAACTAATGCAGAGATAGCTCTGCCTGACCCAAGATGGCTGCCAGAGTCACATGGGGCATCCAATGCAATAGCTTCCCCAGTGACCCAGGATACCATAGAGGAACCCTGTTTCTCCTAACTTCCTCTCCAACTGCAGTGCTGCTGTGGGAGAGCACCAATGGCAATGGAGAAAGTAGACTGCACCTGCCTACATGCCCTTTGTGGTTCACCTGCCTTAGGATGCCTATCACTGATATAGTTCATCCTCGGCATTGATAATGAGGGTCAGAAATTGTATTGCAAACAGAGATTTTTTTAAATCCATTGGTGCCAGTCTATAAAGGAGATTACAATATATCCCAATGGTGATGGGCAGGTTCAGGGTTCATGGTAAGGGAGATGACCCACCAAACAACAATTCTTTTCACATACATGTACGGGCATGACTCTTGGGCAAATCTATGTACAGTAGATGATCCTACCTGTTTCAATGTCATCTGAAAGTATATTAATTGAATTGTTCATTGCATTATGAATGACTTGCACAGAAAACCTTACTGTGTCTTCAAATATTCATATTCTTCTGCCCTCAGGATTATCTGGGTGCTTGTATTGTGCTAACGGCAGCCATCACCTCCATCACCTCAGACAGGAACTCTGGAATTGTGGGTTTTGCCCTCACCTACGCTTTGACGGTTTGTATCTGGTGGTTCTGCCATTTATACAGGAAAACTTAGCCAGTATATGGGTTAAGGTTGACCTGCCCTATGATATCTCTCCTCTGTAGGTGACCAATTACCTGAACTGGGTGGTGAGAAATTTGGCAGATCTAGAGGTCCAGATCGGAGCAGTGAAAAAGGTGAACAGTTTCCTGAACATCGAGTCGGAGTGTTACGAAGGATCTATGGGTAAAATGGATCCCCTGGTATTCCAGAGGCATACCAAACTTTGTTATTTGCGCATCCCATATTTAATAAATACATTGTTTGTAGTGTTTGTAGTTGGAAGTATTGTTGTGTCGTAGATCTTGTTTTTTTTTTTGTTAGCTTTGAACTCTAGGCATAAAAGACAATTATATACTGTATTAAAAGCAATAAATGCAACTAGGGTAGACACGGTAATTCAATTTAATTTGATTTTCAATCCCCTGCACTCAGTTCGGGAGAAGAAGGGGGTACCACTAAGGGCCCAGGTGTATTGTGCGCTAATAGGTCGCGAGCAGAGAGCTGACTTTATTAGTCTGTTGCTGCTCATTCATTATCGAATCACAAGCTGAGGGTGGTGGCATTGACCAAGCTGTGTTTTGAACTGCAGTAGAGAAAAGGCAGGTCAGCAGACTGCTTGTCTAAAGGTTGTCCCCAGGACAGAATTACAAAACTTTTGGCAGATACAAACCTTTTGGCAGGTAAAATGTCTTAATTTGCCCTTTCCCTGTGGTTCAGCATTAAAAATGAAACAGCAGAAAGTCTCTATGATGTTATTTTCCAGAGTATAATAACAAGGGACCAAAGACATTGTGTAGTATAGGGCTCTGTGATTTTGAAAGGTGTCCCTAACAAGGGGACACAAGTTGCCAATAGGAGCCACTATGAGCTTGTAAGATTGAATTGTGTTTCATGCATGATACCGATAACACCACTTTGTTCCCAACATTTCAGGCCTACAACAAGTGCCGGATGATTGGCCAAAGACCGGAGAAATTAAAATTAGCGATCTGTGCGTACGCTATGAGACCAACCTGAAGCCAGTCCTGAAGCATGTCAAAGCCTACATTAAGCCGGGACAGAAGGTATGAATATTGTCAATAGGAAGTAAATATCACTCTTCAGGTCTGACATATTCATCGGAAGCCAGCTCTGCTGACCACGTTAATGTCATCTAGGGGTTTGTCACTCCATCCAGATCTGGTATTTCAGAGGTTGGTGGAGAATTAAGCCTTCTAATCTGTCTCTCAGGCAGTGCTTTAAGTGGCCCAAAAGAGGTGTCGGTACTCTATTATAGCCTATAAATTTCCCCCCACCCCACATCAGGGTCCCCACAGAGCACCCCCCCTGGCCTGGGCTGGGACTCCGGAGCAGGGGGACTCACTGGTGGTGACTGGTCTGGCTCTGGAGAGGGAAATATTCTTGGGGGGGCAATTGAGGGCGCAGTTGTCCAAAATGAGCGTACCCGTACGCTAAGGCGCATGGAGAGGTGGCGGTATGCTCAAGAGCCATATTTGGAAGTGGCGGTAGTGCATACCCGCCCACTTAAAGCGCTGGTCTCAGGGACTCAGGTAGTGAGATGCCGTTTTGTTCAGGCATAATTCTGGGTCACCAAATACTTCCTGGACCGAGATGCTAGAACAGACATGACACAACAATGTAAATCCTGGTAACTCTGTAGCTTTTAGCTGTGCTCACAAATGTCTGACACAGATCAGCCCCTGCTGCAACGTATGACTTGCTACAAAGTTACAATGTTGCAGTGTGTTCACTGGAGAAGAGTAGACTAAGGAAAGGCTTCCTACGGCCTGCAGCTAACTGATTTCATCATCTCAGCCTAGGCAAAGTCACTGACTGAAGCTCAAGGTCAGTTTTTAATTGATGAAAGGTGGAGTTAAGCTGAAAACTAATACTGTTGCTGAATATTGTGACATGTCAGGAATTTTTAAGTAAAATTACTGACCGGCCCACTTTAGGAATAGTTCTTATAAATAAAGTAGAAGCATATCAGCAATAACAATGGTAATATTTCCATCATTGCATTTTTTTCAGGTGGGGATTTGCGGGCGAACGGGCAGCGGTAAATCCTCTCTATCTTTGGCGTTCTTCCGAATGGTGGACATATTTGACGGTTGGTTCATATTTATACCCATAATCCTTCTGTGAGTCTAGAGCCTCTCCTGTGCTGGGGATCTTGGAAGCTCAATATTACTGTCATAAAACAGCGAATAACACAGATTAAGGTTTTATAATACACAGTTGAAGAGACGCGAAAGGAAAAGTTTTGCTGGTGGTTGTCTATATTAAGACGGTCTCTCTGCAGCAATGTGACGTCTGTTCATTCAAACCGAATGTCATAACATGACGAGATTAATGTCCGCTGCTGAGAGGTTCGCAGGTTGGAGCGTGACATTTTTATGGGAATCATACCTTTGAAGCATGAAATATGGCATGAACATGGAGAAGCCTTTTCCAGCAGGGTGCCTCTGCGTGTGCCTGATGGCGTGAGCTAATAATCACCCTTATTAATATCATGGAAATAAAATCTGTCTCATAAATTTAATGTGTAAAACTGGCTTGTTCTTTAGCCATTTGGAGTAAGGCATCTGTTCATAAATTGTAGGAATGAGGAAATTTTGGACTTTTCCTTTTCAGGAATTATGACAAAAATCAGATTTTAGTGAAATTTCACTATTTTGGTGAAATGCTTTGAAGTTAAAGTGAGAGCCGGTTCACATTGCTGCGACTTGTCAGACGACTTATCAACCTGACAAGTCGCGCTCCCTCGCGGTCCATTGACCGCTACAGGACCCGTTCTAATAGGAGCGACACAAGTTGCTCCAACTTAGAAAAAGGGTCCTGTCCTACTTCGGAGCGACCTCGGAGTGATTGCATAGACTTCCATTATGTGAAGTCCCTGCAAGTCGCTCCGAAGTCATGGTGCATGGTAATGCACAAGTCGCCCCCGAAGTAGTAAGGAGTCGTGTCGCCCCAGTGTGAACCGACTCTGATACTAACGTTTGTTTTTTTTTTTCCTTTAAAATACCAAAAATGTAATACCTGCTCTGTGCTACGGTTTTGTACAGAGCAGTCCCGAACCTTCTTATCTTTGGTCTCCCGCTGGCGCTCCTGGTTCCTCCCCCCCTGCGGAGTGCCCCTATAGCAAGCCACTTTCGTCCATAAGACACACAGAGCATGGCTCAGCCCTGCCCCCTTCTCCCTTCTCCCAGGCTGTGATTGACAGCAACAGGAGCCAATGACAATTGAGAGAGTCGAGATAGCCTCTGCTGTTGTGCACATAGCTGGGTCGAGATCGGGATCAGGTAAGAATGAGGGGGGGCTGCACTCAGAAGGCTTTTTACCTTTGTGCATAAAATACATGATGGTAAAAAGCCTTTTGCATTTACAACCACTTTAAAGAGGAAGATGAAATAAACCCCTTCTAGGCAGTCCTATTTATATACTGTATGTGTAAGCACAGAGGTGGGTTTAATTCCATACTCCCACACAAATGCCTCTCTGTTATATGCTGGGAGCGAGCTCAACCGCTCGCCACCAGTAGTGTGACCACACAGTCACCGACAACTCCGGGTCACATAGCAATGATCAGGTGTCAGTAGGATGAGCTCCCGATCATATGATCACTGTGACAGCCATGTCTCTTGCTAAGTGTTATGAAAGCTTATGGATGATTTTTTTCCGACAGGGAAAATTATTATTGATGGAATTGATATTTCGAAGCTCCCCCTTCACACGCTTCGCTCCAGACTGTCCATCATTCTGCAGGACCCTGTCTTATTTAGCGGATCAATACGGTGAGTCTCATTGTGTGATCTGTCTTAGAGTGGACAATCCAAAATTCCCCAGTCAGGGCAAAAAGCCTTAAAACGATTCAACATTTTAGGTTAAAAACAGAGGTTTTTGTTGGGTTAATTTGGAAATAAATACAGTATAGAGTCACACTGCTGTGCAAAGACAGCCCTTCAGAGTACGCTTCCTATATCTAAACTGTCTGAAATTCCCTTAAAGCAGGGATCTCCAAACTACGGCCCTCCAGATGTTCTAGAACTACACATCCACGAGGCATTGAAAAACTCTGACATTCACAGACATGACTAGGCATGATGGGAATTGTAGTTGCTAAACAACTGGAGGGCCATAGTTTGAAGACCCCTGCAATAGAGGCATACCTTGAAAATAGCCCCTTGTAGATACAACAACCCACCAGAAGCCCAACATTGCTTGAGGCAGCTGAGGATTCCCAGTATTTGATATTTTAAAATCTGATTTTCTTTACTATATGTGTAAATCTTTGTTTTACCAATGAACAATTAATACATGACAAAGGATACCCAGGGTACAACAGGTCATTTAAAAAGTAAGATGCTGCCTGCTTTGAAGCTGGCTTTGAGTGTAACCTTGAATGAAGCTCTGGGTTGAAAAGGATGGGTTACTGTAGTCACTACTCATTTACTTGACTCACCTTGAGCTGTTGAGCTCTGCAAGGATCAAGCAGCAGCAGCAGCAAGTGGTAAGGATACATAGGAAATTATGTTAAAGGATCTAAGATATTTAAATTAGAACTATAGGCAAAACGTTTGGTTTTTCATTTTGGATAGAGGGTTTTCATTTTTTTTTGTCATCTGTGTCCCATTGTGGAGATTTTCCTTCACTCCCTGTCTCATAGCCAAACAGGAAGTGAGGGATAATCCCTGCAAATTAAGGAAATTCCTTGGGGACCCCCAGGCCTCCAGAACTTGTGCCCTTATAGGAAGATTTCCCCTCTGTTACTTTTCAGGGCATAACCCAAAATTTTGGATTTTCTTTTACTTTCACTTTGAATATTAATGGTAAACAGGAGAATTAGAGAGGGTGAATCTCACTAACGGGGCACAGACAGCGATAAAAACTGACAAGCATTCTAATCCCTCTCTACTCAATCCAAAACTATAAAAAACACTTTTGTCTTTTGCGGTTATACTTTAATAAATACAATTTTTTTAACATTAGCTTAATTTATTATTCATTTATTAACATTTTATATTAACATTTTATTTATTAAATATGCCGAAAACTACAATAGATTTCCTTTTAAAAAAAGATAATATTACTGACAACCTCTACAAACCATAATGTACTACCTTTTCAAAAATCCTTCACAGCTTTTTCTTTTTGTTTCTCATTTTGCCAGGGGCAGCAATATTATAAAAGCCCCACTAGAGTTGATGATATGATGATGTCATTGTACAGAAGTGCAAGTTGGCCAATGAAAGGTTTTCTTGGGTTTTAAAGATCAAGGCTTGGGGTGGGGGGTCATCAAATAGTCGTACCCTTGACTATAAATTCCACCATACCTTGTACGTGTTTTGTTTCTGCTTTAGGCCCTGTTCACACTTGAGTGTTTTTCAGCTCACAAAATGCTCATCTCTGAAGTCTCAAAACGCCCAACAAGCGAAATCCCATTCATTTCTATGGCCCCTGTTCACATATGAACGTTTTGTCACCTGAAGCAAAACGCCTGAAGCTCAAATAAGTACATGAGCTTCTTTTTTTTTGGCAGATTACAAGCGTTTTTGTTAGATATCAATGCCTTAGAGCAGTCTTGTGACTTATATCCAGGTCCAGCCGAGCACTGGTTAAAGTTTGTAGGGGGAGTTTTCTGACTGTCCTATGAGACTGCAAGACCCCTGACCCTCTGTCTGGACAGTGCTGATTGGCCCTGTGCCGATCACATGCATCCTCCCTAGAAAAAAAAAACCTCTCTAGCAATACACACCAAACTAAGCATGTGCAGCCTGACTCCATAGACTCTGTGTTATCAGGAAATTATTCTGAGTCAGTGGAAGGAGGGGAGGGTCAGAAAAGACAGGATCAAACAGCCTTTTTACACAATGCTTTTGTTTAACTCCTTAGGTTATACAGTGAGTATAACAAGCATGCTTTACTGCATATAAAGACTGATATTACTATTGTGAGTTTAGTAACACTTTAATGTCAAGGCCTTAGGAAAACAGAAATTGCGGAAAAGGAAGGGGGGGGGGGGTAAATACATTTTAACATCACTGTAAAGGTGCACTGTTTGCTTTTTGTAACTAAAATTGAGTTTTAACATTTCTGATGCCGCTCCCTTCCCATGTTCTCTGATACATTCCAAAGCCTGAACACAACATTCACATTTTTGCAGTTGTGATTTATATCCCCTGTAAATGCTCATGATCTGTCACGTTGGCTCGCAGCACCTGAACATCTGTGCGAAAAATACGGCAAAAATGTTACAGCTTACGTCACCATCCCACCACAACAATGTGACCGATGTCAACGCTTGTGTTTTCTCGTACAGGCTGAACCTAGACCCTGAGTGTACATGTACAGACGACCGGCTATGGGAGGCCCTGGAAATCGCTCAGCTGAAGAACCTTGTGAAATCTCTGCCAGGAGGCCTAGGTATGTGTCAGGCCACAGCTGGGGGAGATTTGTCATGGGTGGTCCGGCCTGCTCTGTTTACCATTTAAAGAAATGCTGGAAGATGAGGGACAGGCGGCCTGTGAATCTGTGAGCACTCAATAGAGGTGTGCCGTGTTTGTGCTGTGCATTGTCCAGATACCACTGTCACTGTGTCTGCCATATAACAGGGGCCCATTACACACAGGAGAAAATACAGAAACACTATGTGTGTAAGACATGGACCCGGAAGACCACTATGTGCCTATAGCAGAACACACCCACTTTGCTCCTTGGGGGGAATTTTTTGCTAACATTTGTGGGAAGGTTTATTTAAAAAGTATGTGTAGCACCCTCCTAGGTAGGTGCTAGGAAAACACATTTGGTGACTCTGTTCTGCTTATCAGGAGAGCCAGATCTGTTAGTTTAGCCTGTCCCATGTTTCCAGGTGTGATTTATTGGGTCTAAGGGAGTCTCCCCACTGTATCCAATAAGGGAGCTTGTTGGACAGTGGAGGAAACCTAATCCTGGGATTGGTTATAAATCTGGAGGGAGCATGTGACAGGGTGTCTTTTGGTGGGAGCAAAGTCCCAGGAGGAGGTGGATGGCTGTCACTCCTCCTGCTGATGTGAAGAAGGTGGTTCAGGCAGTCGGCCTGTTAAACCAAGTGTGGAGCTGGGCTGCAGAGGATCCAGTGTGCTGACAGTGGAGCTGCTGGGCAGAAGACTTTGGGAAAAACAGTATTGTGAGTATTAAGGGATCTGCTCAAGGGTCTGCCTAGGAGAGGAGACCACTCCAGAGAAGTCAGGGGATCAAGGAGCTAGCTCACACAGATTGTTACAGGAAAGGGGGTGCCAAGTAGTTAACCCTGAAGATTAGGGACAAAGGGGGTGCCAGGAAGGGCCCTGAAGTTGTTCAGCAGTACAGTCTACCTCAGAGTACAGCTTACCTCAGGATACAGTTTACCTCAGGATCAGGAAGCTTTATCACTTCATTCACAGCCAAGGGCAAAGTGAAGCAGCGGCCTAGCCGTGACTAGCTCTATTCAGCGTTACTCAACGCTATTCAGCTCTATTCAAGTTGTCCCAGCCTATTGTGCATAGTTCTTTAATTTGGAGTATCCCACTCATTCCCTTCTCCTATCCAAGTTCCAAATAAAACCTAAAAACCAAAGATACTGGACTGCTTCTTGTCTGAGGTAAGACACTTGGAAAAATGCCAGACTGTTCTGTTGTTGCTAATGGTAACCCAGGGGAACCCACACACAAAGGCTAATATGGGAGTAGTGCTACATATGTAACAAATTACCCACACACAAAGGCTAATATGGGAGTAGTGCTACATATGTAACAAATTACCCACACACAAAGGCTAATATGGGAGTAGTGCTACATATGTAACAAATTAATATTTTATTAAAAGAATAGGAGATGCATATAACACTGCACTAAGTACTCCTGACCTGTGTACTCTGCAATATGTACTCCTGACCTGTGTACTCTGCACTATGTACTCCTGACCTGTGTACTCTGCAATATGTACTCCTGACCTGTGTACTCTGCACTATGTACTCCTGACCTGTGTACTCTGCACTATGTACTCCTCACCTGTGTACTCTGCACTATGTACTCCTCACCTGTGTACTCTGCACTATGTACTCCTGACCTGTGTACACTGCACTATGTACTCCTGTAATACAATAATGGAGGAAAGCTGCGCACAGAGAACAATGAGCTAAAAAGGCTGCTAGTACAAAGTATATCAAACCAAAAAGACAATGTGAAGATGGTACAGCGCCACTAGATGAATAAACTAACTAAAGAAAAAAGGTGAACCAGTGTCCATAAGTCCATATAGAGGAAAGGAAATCAATTGCTGAAAATGTAGCCACAGATCCAACAAAATTCTTGCAAAGGAAGTTTCTTGGCGGAGATCACACAAAAAAGAGGATGTACCCTTACCAGATAGTTGGACCCCCTATTACGGAAGGTCAAACAGGCGTGCGAAATCAGTCACCAGAATTCCTCTCCAAACAACCACAGAACCTCCGGACAAGGACCATGGAACCGGTAGACCTCAATGGACTCCAGGTGTACAAAGGGGATGACCTCCAATAATACAAATGGGGGCGCACATGGTGAAGTATGTACGGATTTTATTAATAAAAAAAGGTTAAAAAACTCACATGTAGCTGCTTGATACAGGCATGTTATTCAATTGATTGGCCGCGGCTGGAACAGCGTGACTGCATGGGGGCTAGCGTGCCTGACGCGTTTCGTCCTGCAAAGGCGTTTTCAAAGGCAAAAGCCCCCCACATGCAGCACGCTTTTATAGGGTGCCCCTGATCGTTTGGAATGCGGCCATGTTGTCACTTCCGGTGCGCGATGACGCACTTCCGCTTCCGGTGTGCGCGATGACGCACTTCCGCTTCCGGTGCGTGATGACGCACTTCCGGTCGCGCCGTGCGTGATGATGCACTTCCGGTTAATCAATCGGCATCGCTGTAAGGCGGCGCTGAACAACCTGACGTAGGGAGCTCAAAAAGGAGGCAGAGAAGACAGTCAGCAATGGAGGATGGAAGTCACCCGACCGCCCAAGGCCAGCCAGAAAAGACCCATCAAATCGCAAACCGTCCCCCCAAAACCATAAGATATCAACAGATTGAAAAATATGGTCCAGCCACATTACAAACGATCTAGTATGCAATATATAATTACATAGTGGAAACAAATAATTTTGCAACCAGGTTGAATACAAAAAACACACATACAAACAAGTGCATTATATATAAAACCTAATTAAATGAGTTACAAACTAATACTGATAATAAAATCAATGATAAAATTTAAACCCATCTGCATGCAATGACTTAAAGTTGAATACATTGAAGGTCACATAGTATATATGAGATACTATAGTACTCAACCTAGCCGGTGGTATCTACATATCCACTGGGACAGCAAAACCTCCATAACTGTTCAAAGTAAGAGAAGGAAAAATGGGATAAGCAGATTTGCAGTGGAAGGATGGTGCTTCCTTAGCAATCTTAGCCTTAGGGGTACAGAAAAAAGTTTCCAAGCAGTGCACTCAAGTTGTTGTACTTAGATGCGGGTGCAGTGCCGGGGGTACTGGGACACTAAAGAAAAATTGGGCAATAGACAGCAAGTGAAAGAGGGTCTCGGGAGTCAATCTGCCAACCATGGTTTGCAAAGCTAATGCCATAAAAGAACGAAAGGTTCTATCATTTCGTTCCAAAGCAACACAGAAAAGCTACCCTATTGACACGTTCATCACATGTGCAACAGAGAACGTAGTCTATATGCTGGAATGCCCGTGCGGGTACCAGTACGTGGGTAGGACCACCCGAGCCATGAAAACCAGAGTGAATGAACATCTTGGTAATATCCGTCGAGGTCTTCCGAAACATTCTGTTTCGAGACATTACCTGGAATGTCACCATAAAAAAGCTGCTGGGACCAGAATTATAGGCATTGACAAATTTACCCCACATTGGAGGGGGAGCAATGTGAGGAGGGAGATCTCAAGACTTGAGACCAGGTGGATTTTTGACCTGAAGTGTTACACCCCCTTTGGTCTCAATGTGGATTGGGACGTCAACTGCTTTATCAACAATAGTTGATTGGAAGATTGACTCCCGAGACCCTCTTTCACTTGCTGTCTATTGCCCAATTTTTCTTTAGTGTCCCAGTACCCCCGGCACTGCACCCGCATCTAAGTACAACAACTTGAGTGCACTGCTTGGAAACTTTTTTCTGTACCCCTAAGGCTAAGATTGCTAAGGAAGCACCATCCTTCCACTGCAAATCTGCTTATCCCATTTTTCCTTCTCTTACTTTGAACAGTTATGGAGGTTTTGCTGTCCCAGTGGATATGTAGATACCACCGGCTAGGTTGAGTACTATAGTATCTCATATATACTATGTGACCTTCAATGTATTCAACTTTAAGTCATTGCATGCAGATGGGTTTAAATTTTATCATTGGTTTTATTATCAGTATTAGTTTGTAACTCATTTAATTAGGTTTTATATATAATGCACTTGTTTGTATGTGTGTTTTTTGTATTCAACCTGGTTGCAAAATTATTTGTTTCCACTATGTAATTATATATTGCATACTAGATCGTTTGTAATGTGGCTGGACCATATTTTTCAATCTGTTGATATCTTATGGTTTTGGGGGGACGGTTTGCGATTTGATGGGTCTTTTCTGGCTGGCCTTGGGCGGTCGGGTGACTTCCATCCTCCATTGCTGACTGTCTTCTCTGCCTCCTTTTTGAGCTTCCTACGTCAGGTTGTTCAGCACCGCCTTACAGCGATGCCGATTGATTAACCGGAAGTGCATCATCACGCACGCCGCGACCGGAAGTGCGTCATCACGCACCGGAAGCGGAAGTGCGTCATCGCGCACCGGAAGCGGAAGTGCGTCATCGCGCACCGGAAGTGACAACATGGCCGCATTCCAAACGATCAGGGGCACCCTATAAAAGCGTGCTGCATGTGGGGGGCTTTTGCCTTTGAAAACGCCTTTGCAGGACGAAACGCGTCAGACACGCTAGCCCCCATGCAGTCACGCTGTTCCAGCCGCGGCCAATCAATTGAATAACATGCCTGTATCAAGCAGCTACATGTGAGTTTTTTAACCTTTTTTTATTAATAAAATCCGTACATACTTCACCATGTGCGCCCCCATTTGTATTATTGGAGGTCATCCCCTTTGTACACCTGGAGTCCATTGAGGTCTACCGGTTCCATGGTCCTTGTCCGGAGGTTCTGTGGTTGTTTGGAGAGGAATTCTGGTGACTGATTTCGCACGCCTGTTTGACCTTCCGTAATAGGGGGTCCAACTATCTGGTAAGGGTACATCCTCTTTTTTGTGTGATCTCCGCCAAGAAACTTCCTTTGCAAGAATTTTGTTGGATCTGTGGCTACATTTTCAGCAATTGATTTCCTTTCCTCTATATGGACTTATGGACACTGGTTCACCTCTTTTCTTTAGTTAGTTTATTCATCTAGTGGCGCTGTACCATCTTCACATTCACTATGTACTCCTGACCCGTGTACACTGCACTATGTACTCCTGACCTGTGTACACTGCACTATGTACTCCTGACCCGTGTACACTGCACTATGTACTCCTGACCTGTGTACTCTGCAATATGTACTCCTGACCTGTGTACTCTGCAATATGTACTCCTGACTTGTGTACACTGCACTATGTACTCCTGACCTGTGTACTCTGCACTATGTACTCCTGACCTGTGTACTCTGCACTATGTACTCCTGACCTGTGTACTCTGCACTATGTACTCCTGACCTGTGTACACTGCACTATGTACTCCTGACATGTGTACTCTGCACTATGTACTCCTGACCTGTGTACACTGCACTATGTACTCCTGACCCGTGTACACTGCACTATGTACTCCTGACCTGTGTACTCTGCAATATGTACTCCTGACCTGTGTAGTCTGCACTATGTACTCCTCCTGACCAGTGTACTCTGCACTATGTACTCCTGACATGTGTAGTCTGCACTATGTACTCCTGACCTGTGTACTCTGCGCTATGTTCTCCTGACATGTGTACTCTGCACTATGTACTCCTGACATGTGTAGTCTGCACTATGTACTCCTGACCTATGTACACTGCACTATGTACTCCTGACATGTGTACTCTGCGCTATGTTCTCCTGACATGTGTACTCTGCACTATGTACTCCTGACCTATGTACACTGCACTATGTACTCCTGACATGTGTACTCTGCACTATGTACTCCTCACCTGTGTACTCTGCACTATGTACTCCTGACATGTGTACTCTGCACTATGTACTCCTGACATGTGTACTCTGCACTATGTACTCCTGACCTGTGTACTCTGCACTATGTACTCCTGACCTGTGTACACTGCACTATGTACTCCTGACATGTGTACTCTGCACTATGTAATCCTCACCTGTGTACACTGCACTATGTACTCCTGACCCGTGTACACTGCACTATGTACTCCTGACCTGTGTACTCTGCAATATGTACTCCTGACCTGTGTAGTCTGCACTATGTACTCCTCCTGACCAGTGTACTCTGCACTATGTACTCCTGACATGTGTAGTCTGCACTATGTACTCCTGACCTGTGTACTCTGCGCTATGTTCTCCTGACCAGTGTACTCTGTACTATGTACTCCTGACCTATGTACACTGCACTATGTACTCCTGACATGTGTACTCTGCACTATGTACTCCTCACCTGTGTACTCTGCACTATGTACTCCTGACATGTGTACTCTGCACTATGTACTCCTGACATGTGTACTCTGCACTATGTACTCCTCACCTGTGTACTCTGCACTATGTACTCCTGACATGTGTACTCTGCACTATGTACTCCTGACATGTGTACTCTGCACTATGTACTCCTGACCTGTGTACTCTGCGCTATGTACTCCTGACCTGTGTACACTGCACTATGTACTCCTGACCTGTGTACTCTGCACTATGTACTCCTGACCTGTGTACTCTGCGCTATGTACTCCTGACCAGTGTACTCTGCGCTATGTACTCCTGACCTATGTACACTGCACTATGTACTCCTGACATGTGTACTCTGCACTATGTACTCCTCACCTGTGTACTCTGCACTATGTACTCCTGACATGTGTACTCTGCACTATGTACTCCTGACCTGTGTACACTGCACTATGTACTCCTGACATGTGTACTCTGCACTATGTACTCCTGACCTGTGTACACTGCACTATGTACTCCTGACCTGTGTACTCTGCACTATGTACTCCTGACCTGTGTACACTGCACTATGTACTCCTGACCTGTGTACACTGCACTATGTACTCCTGACCCGTGTACACTGCACTATGTACTCCTGACCTGTGTACTCTGCAATATGTACTCCTGACCTGTGTAGTCTGCACTATGTACTCCTCCTGACCAGTGTACTCTGCACTATGTACTCCTGACATGTGTAGTCTGCACTATGTACTCCTGACCTGTGTACTCTGCGCTATGTTCTCCTGACATGTGTACTCTGCACTATGTACTCCTGACCTATGTACACTGCACTATGTACTCCTGACATGTGTACTCTGCACTATGTACTCCTCACCTGTGTACTCTGCACTATGTACTCCTGACATGTGTACTCTGCACTATGTACTCCTGACATGTGTACTCTGCACTATGTACTCCTGACCTGTGTACTCTGCACTATGTACTCCTGACCTGTGTACACTGCACTATGTACTCCTGACATGTGTACTCTGCACTATGTACTCCTCACCTGTGTACACTGCACTATGTACTCCTGACCCGTGTACACTGCACTATGTACTCCTGACCTGTGTACTCTGCAATATGTACTCCTGACCTGTGTAGTCTGCACTATGTACTCCTCCTGACCAGTGTACTCTGCACTATGTACTCCTGACATGTGTAGTCTGCACTATGTACTCCTGACCTGTGTACTCTGCGCTATGTTCTCCTGACCTATGTACTCTGCACTATGTACTCCTGACCTATGTACACTGCACTATGTACTCCTGACATGTGTACTCTGCACTATGTACTCCTCACCTGTGTACTCTGCACTATGTACTCCTGACATGTGTACTCTGCACTATGTACTCCTGACATGTGTACTCTGCACTATGTACTCCTGACCTGTGTACTCTGCACTATGTACTCCTGACCTGTGTACACTGCACTATGTACTCCTGACCTGTGTACTCTGCACTATGTACTCCTGACCTGTGTACTCTGCACTATGTACTCCTGACCAGTGTACTCTGCGCTATGTACTCCTGACCAGTGTACTCTGCGCTATGTACTCCTGACCTATGTACACTGCACTATGTACTCCTGACATGTGTACTCTGCACTATGTACTCCTCACCTGTGTACACTGCAAAATGTACTCCTGACCTGTGTACACTGCACTATCTACTCCTCCTGATCCTGAAAGTTGCCTACCCCTGCTATAAAATATTCCCCTTCACTCCTCGCTGACAACAAAATAGAAGGATATATAGGGGGATGAAGGGAGGGGCAGAGGAGCTGAGCCAGGACAGACAGTAATTAGGCACTCGAAGAAGAGGTGACGGCTAAGTCTTGCAAGGTAGGAGGGGGCTGATCTACGGAATTGACTTGAATAGTCAAGTTTTCTAGCAAAGGCACATTACAAGTGAATAAAAATTGTTTTTAGAAAGGAAAAACACTTAAGTAAGCATTTGGAATGCTTGTGTTTTCTGTGCTTTTTAAGTTGGTGACAGGGTCTCTTTAAAGAACATCCAAACTCTAACTGGATGACATTTAGTTTTCTCTCTGCTCTGTACATCATAAACATTGGTTATTGTCTGAGCGGCACTCAGCCATTCATAGGCAGCTTTGTATTCTGTGAATTAATACAACACTTCCTCTGATTGGCTGAGTCAGAGGTCGTGATGTTGTGAGGTGGTGCCTGCCTCTCCAGCTCAGCCAATCAGAGGAAGCTTTATATTTATTCACAGAATACAAAGCTGCCTATAAATGGATGAGTGCTGCTCAGACCGACTCCGTATTGTTCCAGGTGTGAGACGGGAAGTTTCTGTCTCACAGCAGGAACCCAGCACTGTGTACTGTATGTAGCTGAAGCCACAGGCAGGACATACATTACTTAGAGCTGCTGCAGCACTTAGTGAAGAAATTGTTTGTTTGGACCAACTTGGTCTAAAGAAACTATTTATAGTGAAAGAAAATATGGAAATCAGCTTTAAAGCTTGTATGAGATTTTGGTAAATGGGTTTACATCTACCTAAACAATATGATCTGTTTTGTGCTTCACCGTTTTTGTGCCTCCCTAATTTACAGCATCTTGAAAGGGAAAGTTGTGATGTCAGGGGGGAAGCATAAAAAGTAGTTGTAATTAGACCGGTGCAGACAAGAGGAACACATAAGAAAATGAGATTACGCCACCTTGAGGACAATCTGGCTCCTACTGATTAATGCCTGCAGGAATGGATGTTAGAATGCCTCATAAACAGAGTTTTTCTGGAATGTTTCACCTTAATCGGAATACAGGAAATTAAGCAGCCGTTCAAAGATGAAAATCTGTCAGAATCCAGATTTCTAGGAAAAACACAGCAATACAAATCTTACCGCTTTGTACTCCAGACATTTGTGGGAACAGATTCTGAGAACAGTGGAAAGGTCCCAGTACTGCCCTTAAAGGAGACCTACCCTTAAATATTAAAATGAACAATATTTTCAGGAGGGGGTCAGCATTGACAGCCTATATGGGTTCCTTTTATTTCCAGAACCAGGAGATTCTACTGCATGCATTTCAAAAACATTCATCCCTCAAATATACAGAGACATTGGGTAAAATGCCAGTACTCAAAACTAAAACTCAGAATAGGTTTGTCTGTCTGTCTATCTATCTATCTATTTATCCATCTATTCTATCTATCTGTCCAGTCCTCTATCTGCAAGTCTATCTACTTATTGCTCCACTAATTACGTTTCCATATTCCCGTTGACTATTTTGTGACTTGTAGGAAACTAACTATGGATGGAGCTATTGCTTTCAAATTTTAGTTTGGTTAAACAATAAAGTATATGTAAACTCCATAAGTAAATAAATAAACACTAATAAATGAATAAATAAATACATAAAAACCTCAAAGAAGCTTTTATTGTACAATATTAATGTAATTTCAAAAGTTTTCCATTTTTTTTAAAATCTGTATCTTTCATTAAATTAATCCCTGGAGATCCTTCCAGGAAGGTTTGTGTTCAGTCTCCTATTATATGGTGATAATGCTTTGTCCCTGTCTCCTTATTGTGCTTCTGCGTTGTCACCCTGTCACATACACCTGTGGTGGAGACTACAAGTGGCTGTGCCGACCAGTGCCATCTTAAGAGCTTTAAAGGGCCCCGGTCAATGCAGTGCACTGGGGCCCTGCCTACACATCCACCCACGAGAATAAAAATGCAAATTATCGATAAGGCGATATTTATTGGTACAGCAGTGCAAACCTAATGACAGCTTCCAAGTTCAGCGGCTGGGTCCGGTAAGCACACACGGACGGGAGTCAGACTGGACTGTCCTGTGTGTGCCTGTTCCTGTGGAGGCAGACAGGCATTCCTGCAGTTGTGGGCTCCCCATCCACGACCCAAGTGGCCTTACAGCAGCGCAGGGCCAACAGGTGCTTGCCATCTGCTAAGTTTGGTGGCGGGATGTACACTGGAGTCGGGACTAATGCTTGGCTGGGGCTGGTTCGCTGGGCAGGTGGGGCCCCCTGGGCAACTTGCCCAGCGTGCCCATTCGGTAAGATGGCCCTGGTGCTGCCACATGTTGCGCAGACATGGTACAGAGCTGTCACCATCAGGAAGCTGGTCCAGAGCAATGATGTGCAGCTGAGGCTGGAAGAATTTTATGTGGACAGAAAGTGGCTGGATAAGTCTGGAGGAGATCAACTGCACTGAGATGGGGAAAAGGATGAATAAAAAGGCATTGTTTATGATACACAGTGCACAGAGCAAAAATATCATCCAGTTAGGGTTTACATATTATAACATGAGGAGCCCGGGATCGCCAACCTGCTGTTTGAAAAAGTAAGAAAAAGTCTTTATTGTGTCTCCAAAGTCAGGAAAATAAAACGGCTTTCTTCAGTAAAGCAAATACAAACAGTCTATAGTTCTGGTATTTTGAAAACAATATTAGGGCTCACCGCCAGTATACCAGTCCCACACTTGGGTTAATGTTCCTGTCTGCTTCAGGGTACAGAAAAAAGCCGCAGGACCTCAGCAAACAAAATCTCAGTTGCCAGAAAGTCCACACTTTCTCAAAGCTTTGAACCACTCCACTCCACCTCACAGACAGGTGGTGACTCCTTTCTGCTCCATTTCAAGTCTCCCCTGCAGGCGGAGACTGTGGTCCCAACCCCTTTGGGACCACAGTTCCTGTAATCAAGGTTCGGAGGCATTAGCTCTTTTCATGTGAGCAATTGGTGTCTCTTTTCATATACAGTATCTATATCAGTGACTGAGGAAAGAAGTTTATGACCCCAATTATTTAAAAGAAGCTTTATTCAACCCTTCCCTTGTTTTGTTGCAGATGCCATGGTCACAGAAGGAGGGGAGAACTTCAGCGTTGGACAGCGGCAGCTCTTCTGCTTGGCCCGAGCATTTGTGCGCAAGAGCAGCATCCTAATTATGGATGAGGCCACTGCATCCATTGACATGGCCACCGTAAGTCACTAGAATTATCTGGTTTTGTCATGGTCATCAGTTTTTGTCCGGCTCCAGCCAGGAAACTTTTTAGATTTACATAAAGTGGCCATCTATGACACCACTGGACAGATTCCCCCCTACTTCCTGTAGAATCACAAGGACAGGAAGTGCCAGTAAAATCTTCCCATTGGGGGGTAAGGATGATAATAAAAACCTGACAGTGGTACCAATTCTTCTCCGCTTCATATGAACTAAACTAGTGTTTTGGCTGGAGTATTTTTTTTTTTTTTATGAACTGTTCTAAGGAGTGTACATGCTATAGAATAATTTTTTAACATATTAAGAAGTTGACAGTTTTTATTTCTGCGTAGGAAAACATTTTGCAGAAAGTGGTAATGACGGCATTTGCGGATCGGACAGTGGTGACAATTGCGGTAAGTAGAAGGACTACCCGGGTGTCCTCAGGCACTGATCCCATTTCCTGACCGGCACAATACCCATCCTCCATCACTGATGCAAATGCAGACTGCAGCAATACACTATATTTCATTTCACCTTCTCTGAAATAAGGAGGAAATGAGCAAACAAAACAGATCTGCTTTATATAAATGAGCCAAGCTGTTGACATTAAAGCTGAACTCATATCCTCCTCCCCCATCTTTTTCTTTCTCCCAGGCTCTTTCCCCCTTCTAGATCTATTTTTATTTTTTTTGCAATTACCATTTTTTTAATGAGGTGTTAGCAGTGGCGTACACTTATGTTGTTTCTTTGTTTCATTTTCCAAAATCCTAAAAGGGGAGGAGTTACAGCCCTTGAAACACACTGGCTTTATAAACAGTCTGTCATTGGGATAAACTTGTATTTGGTCAATGTCACACTTCAAAAAGAGATTCAGCAATAAAACCCTGACAGTGGTTCTAACCCCACTCCATTCAAAATAAAAAACAAGTTTCGGCCTTATGGTGCTTTTTCAGCCCAATCTTTTTTCAGTTTTAGATGGAGAATAGAAGGGTTAAATCCTCCTTTTACTCCTATATGTGATTGTAAAGTCTTTTTTTTTTTAAATTCACAAACATGTCATACTTACCGGCTCTGTGCAATAGTTTTCGGGCAATAGGCCCGAACCTCCTCTTCTCATGTCCCCCAGCGCTTCTGGCTCCTCCTCTTCTCGCTGGTACCCCATAAGAAACTGCTTCTTAAAGTGTCCCACTTGCAGGTCTGCTCCCGAGCCACACTGCCTGCATCCATAGACGCATTTCGACGGTTTTGTCCTGCCCCCCGGCTCCCTCATCACAGGATTTGATTGACAGCAGAGGGAGCTAATCGCTCCCACTGCCTCAGCAAAGCCTGTGAGAGCTGGGAGAGCCGCAGAGCTGAATCAAGTGAGGACTCAAGTAAGTATAAGGAGGGGTGAGGGGCTGTTACTGATACCTAAACATTTTTTTTACCTTAATTCAGGGAATGTAATAAGGTAAAAAAAAAAAGGTTTAGGCTTTAGAACAACTTTAGGGAGATTTTCCCTAACTTCCTCTGCTGACAAACTTTTCACCGGAATAAAAATTAAAGGGGGGAGGGAGAGCTTTAAAAAATACACAGCAATAAGAACACTATGCTTTCTAGTAGAGTCAATGAAAGCTTTGTCAGCTTTGTATTGCTATGTTTGCATTGTGGATTTTTCCTCCCTTCCTGATTGATAATAACATTGTCAACTATAGAAAATGAGAGCAAATAAACTGGATAAGGCCTAAAACAGCAACAGAGGTTCTATTAGTATTTACCCTTCCTCGCATAACTACAAAAAAAAAAAAAGGTTTTGGACTTAATACTTCCCATGAATAAAAAGTAATTTAATACTTTTCAACAAAATAGACAAACTTGTTCTATAAATGATGTATACTTTGTTTTATTTTAAATATACTGTATATTCTGAACTTTGATCCTAGTATGACATTTCCTGGGAAACTAGAGCTCCATATATTGTCAGGATGGGGAGTCTCCATATTTTTGGCACAGGTGTGTCAGGGAGAGGAAATTAGGGAAAATCTGCCCAATGGGGCCACAGACAAAAATTAAAACCTGAAAATAATTTAAACTCTGAAAAAAATAAATAAATACATGTCTGTCGTAAGGCTTGAAAGCTTTTTCTGCGGTTTTTGTCTCTATCATGTCACATGAAGTCACAATGGTTTCCATCTTTCTGTCTGTACACCTGACCCTGCTTCTCTCTATACACTCTCCTTTCAGCTGACTCCGCCTCTCTCTATAAATTCATCTCTATACATGCTGATCTTTGCCTCTGTCTGTACACCTGACCCTGCCTCTCTGTACACTATCCTTGTAGTTGACACCTCTGTACCTTCCCCATTCAGCTGACCTCACCTCTCTCTCTGTACACCTGACTCTGCCGTTACACCTGACTCCGCCTCTATCCTTTTAGTTGACACCTCTCTGTACCTTCACCATTCAGCTGACCTCACCTCTCTCTCTGTACACCTGACTCTGCTGTTACACCTGACTCCGCCTCTATCCTTTTAGTTCACTCCGTCTTTCTGTACCTTTACCATTCATCTGACCCCACCTCTCTCTCTCTGTACACCTGACTCTGCCGTTACACCTGACTCCGCCTCTATCCTTTTAGTTGTCTCCGTCTTTCTGTACCTTTCCCATTCATCTGACCCCACCTCTCTCTCTCTGTACACCTGACTCTGCCGTTACACCTTACTCCGCCTCTATCCTTTTAGTTAACACCTCTCTGTACCTTCCCCATTCAGCTGACCTCACCTCTCTCTGTACACCTGACCCCCTACGTTACACCTGACTCCGCCTCTATCCTTTTAGTTGTCTCCGTCTTTCTGTACCTTTCCCATTCATCTGACCCCACCTCTCTCTCTCTGTACACCTAACTCTGCCGTTACACCTGAATCGGCCTCTATCCTTTTAGTTGACTCCACCTTTCTGTACCTTTCCCATTCATCTGACCCCCACCTTTCTCTCTCTGTACACCTGACTCTACCTCTCTGTGTCTGTACATTCTGCTTTCAGCTGACTTCGCCTTTGCATCTCTTCTCTCTTTCTCTTTCCTATGCACTGTAGCACCGAGTGTCCTCCATTTTGGACGCAGAGCTGGTGTTAGTCTTCGCTGAGGGTATTTTGATAGAAAGTGACACAGCAACAAACCTTCTGGCCAATGCCGACGGTCTCTTTACCTGTTTGGTCAAGACTCACAAGTAGTCAGTTTGCTCCATGCTGCTGGTTGGTACAATGCTGCCACTGCACTCCTTTCCATGTTCTTGTGTCATTAACACCCTATTCCATACTCCTAACATGCATGTTGTGTATTAGTGTACCCATGCTGAACACTCACAGGTTTTTTATAAATGAGTGGTCCTGCATGTCTGCATGCTTTGCAAAGGAAGAAATATACCATATGCAATGTACTCAATACACCAATGGAATGATGCTCAAAACCACAGGGTCTGCTCAGATTTACAGCCCTCCGGGTCATTTTTTATAACTTAACCTGGGTATACACATACCAAAAATTGGCTGGTTCAGCAGGAATTTCAGTACATGTGTATTGCTGTCTGTTCAACAAATCCTTTTAAACAACCAGCTGCTGTGTTAATGCTGGAAACCAGCATTTGATTAGAAAGCCAATGGCTGCAGCACTGATCTGTGTATTCTGACGGGGGAGGAGTCCCCCCTTTCAGAATACAATATAACAGTGGAGGGAGATGCCTGCATCAACATTGCTTGTGTGGATGTGTGGATCTGTGATTTTTTTTTTTTTTTTCCCTTTAACTCGCTAGTTGAATAAGAAAGACCTTACAGTGTATACCAAGCTGTCGGGGTCTATTTATAGTAAGGATGGAAATTCCTGGTCTGTGTAACATTTGCTGTATTTATAATATGGCCATTTTTGCATTCTCTGTCACTGATAACTACTAAACATACATCATATTCATCTGGTGAATCATTGATAGCTTTGCTGATTAATGAAAAAACTGTGTCTAATTCATTTCTGAAAGATAATTCCTGTGTGTGTCCTGACTAGTAATCACCTTTGTTTGTAGCAATAATATTTTTTTTTTTTCTTTTTCAAACATCTTTACATTTTTGACTACTAGGGATGAGCAAAATTTAAAATTTTCATGTTGCCTAAAACTTAGGAAAAGAACACAAGGCCTTATCAAAATTGCACCATTTTGCTAGAAACAACGAGGAAGGTGATGTTGATGGTTTATAAGAGTGGAATGGGCTTTAAATATCTCCTGATGATTAATAAAGCTCCTTTCAACTATCCTCGATCTGTTCTTGTGCCAAAGGATGGCACCTCATTAACCTCATTATTTTGTATTTTATTCATAGAAAGGAAAAAAATAATACAAACAAACAAAAAATGTAAAGCAACTGAACATAAATAATGAAGAAGCTACCCTAAACTCACCGAAAAAAAAAAAATCCACTCTCTAAACAAATAAAAATACATTTTTTTTTTAAATTTTTTCCTAAGTAGCTCAGTGAAAAATTTAGAGTTTTTTCGAGAGTGCTTCAGTAAATTTCACCAACATTTTGCTGAAATCATTCTGCTCATCCCTATTGACTGCCTGACATTTTTTAAATAAATATTAGCCTTCCTAAATATTTATATTGTTGTTTTCTGCAGCATCGAGTTCACACCATCCTCACGGCGGACCTGGTTATAGTGATGCGTCGGGGAAACATTATGGAGTATGACACGCCAGAGAATCTTCTTGAGCGGGAAAACGGGATCTTTGCTTCCTTTGTCCGAGCCGACATGTGAACTGTTTTTGAACGCATGCCATATTTTTATAGCTTTTTTTATGAAAATTAAGTGTTTATATTTTATATTTAAAACAAAGGCATGGTGGTTAACCAGGCCTGAGAACTTGAATCTTTATAATGATTTTTTTTTTCAGTATTTGTACAGCACATAGCAATAAAGTTTTGCTCACCAAGAAAAAAAGAAAAGTGTTAAAAAAAAGTTATCGTTGGTTTTTATTACTACTGTTGCTGAGACATCTGTGAATTGGATTTTGTTTAAGTATTTGTAATAAGTTTAGCCCTGCATGGTCTGAGATCATAAATTTTAGATGCTCTAAATTTAGCGGAGCCAGTATGAATTCATTCTCTTTACATTGAGTTTAGGGTCTATTTATAAATGATTTCACCCACGATTCACACATCTTTCTAATTGTATTCAAAAGTATGTGAACATTGCATGAATCTTGGGTGAGAACATTTTATAAATAGACTATTACTAACTTGCCCACCTAAATAAATTGATAGTGATTTATTAATTAGGTTATTTTACACATTTTTAATAAAACTTTTTTTAACCCCTTGGCGCCGGCTGCCCCCTTAAGGGGTTTGCTGTGCCGGGAAGGGGGGCCAGGCTTATGACCACGTAATCGACGTGATTGGCTGTCATGGCGGATTAGTTCATATTCCCATTGCACACCTTCCTGGATATAGGCACATCTGTTGTGGGTGTTGCAGCGATCACCAGCGGGACACTGGATCTATCACAGATACAGTAGACATACATATTTGCCAGCACACCATGGATCTTGCACAGCAGTCCGAAGAAACTTTTTATTGCAGATGGATCACATCAGGATAAGTGCAACGTTTTGGAGTCACGCAGGACCCCTTCGTCAGGCATGTGAGCATGCCTGACGAAGGGGTCCTGCGTGACTCAGAAACCTCGCACTTATCCTGATATGATTCTTTTGCAGTAAAACATTTCTTCGGACTGCAGTGCAAGATCCATGGTGTGCTGGCGAATATGTATGTTTGTTTGGCTGTCATGGTGGTCACTTGATGGGAAAATTCCCGATCGCAGACGGCAAGGTGCGCACTCTCGAACAGCACTGTGTGCGCTAATGCATGCAAATATGCGGTCGCTCAATGCCAAGGTCCGTCGCCGAGAGGGTGCATAATTTGCGTGTGCTCGGCGCCAAGAGGTTTGATATCATTTGCACTCTGTAATGATTTCTAACATTGTGTGTATGTAAAAATGTCAAAGTTGTACTGAAACAGCCCATCTATGTATGGAAAGAGGGTGATGGCCAACCCTAACACTGAAAGCAAGGACGTTATGGCTTGGTGATTAATTCCCAGGGTAAACTTTCTACCAAACGGGAAAGTGTTGTCACTATTTAAATGCCCCCTATACAGGACAATGCCTCATGTTCTCCTGAAGAATATTTTTACTCCACTAAACTCAAGTTGCAAAAGAGACAGGATGTTCCTCTCCCTGGAGAATTTGTGATACAGCTCCACCTAAAGCAACAGTGGAAGCATCACAAGATACAAACCTTGGGGCATTTTGTGAAAAATGGACAACTGTTAACACAGATCCTATATGTATTTTAGAGCACATACAGCAGGCTTGTATCCACTGCCATTCTGCATCCTTTTTGAGTAAGGCACGCAAAGGTGTTGTGATTTCTTAGTCAGCTACAAACCTTACATGATAGTTTTTGAATCCTAGAAATAAAGCAAATTCAGCTTTATCTTTTTGAGTAATTTGTGTAAAGCATCTAAGTTGGATTGCAAGGGTTGTATACCCAGTGACAGTGCCATCTTAAGAGCATTAAAGGACCCTGGGCAATGCAGTGCACTGGGGCCCCGCCTACACAATCACCCACCAGAATAAAAATGCAAATTATTGATAAGGTGATATTTATTGGTACAGCAGTGCCAGGCTAATGACAGCTTCCAAGTTTGGTGGCTGGGTCCAGTGAACACACACAGGGACAGGGGTCAGACTCGACTGTCCTGTGTGTGCCTGTTCCCGTGGAGGCGGACAGGCATTCCTGCAGTTGTGGGCTCCCCCTCCACGGCCCAAGTGGTCTGACAGCAGTGTAGGGTTGACAGGCGCTTGCCACCTGCTAAGTTCGGCGGCGGAATGCACACGGGAATTGGCACTAATGCTTCGCTCTGTGGCTGAGTCGCTGGGCAGGTGGGGCCCTCAGGGAAAGTGCCCATTCGGTAAGATGGCCCTGCCCAGTGATGAGAGTCTCTGGCCTACACAACCTCAAGTCAACCTCAGTTTGTGCAAAAACAAATTTTTCTTTAGAAGAAGGCTATATTTTATCAGTCTGTAGCCACCTTATCCTAAACAGGGGCTACTAGTTACATTATGTTTTTGGCTGGACGGTAGTTTGAACAAACTGACTGTGTAGTTTTTCACTTGGTCTTTCCCTAAGCTTCAGTTGGGTTGTGATTTATTTCTTCTGCCATTAGGCTTCACTGATACCACTGGAAATAGAATTAGGCTCCTTTCACACGGTCCGCTCCGTCAGCGGACTCTGTGCTGCTCAGCGGGGGATCGATACACTGATCCCCGCTGAGCAGGCAGGTGACAGCTCCCTCTCCGCTCTGTGTGCGGAGAGCGAGGAGTCAGAGCCCCATACATCTCTATGGGGCAATCGGATGAGAGCGGACCGGCTGTCCGCTCTCATCCATCCCATCCGATCCCCTGGACGGATGGAAAATAGGGTTTCCATCCGTCCGGATTTCACAGATAGGATCGGAATCGGATAGCAGCGAGTGTCAGCGGAGATGTCTCCGCTGACATCCGCTGCCCCATAGGGATGCATGGAGGATCCGATCAGATCCGCCTAAAAAACTGACAGGCGGATCTGATTGGATCGTTCGTGTGAAAGGACCCTTAGAGTTTTCACAAACAAGACTGAGTTTTATTTATTTCCTTCACCCTACTCTGTAGGCTGGTTCCAGGCCACTGGTGCATGCTGGGGGAGGATATACATTGTTGGGACAACACATGTGCTTGCTCTGTTCCCCCAAGCTTCACACATTTTTCTAATTGTATTCAACTGAAAAATATGTGAACATAGCATGAGTCTTGGGTGAGAATATTTATAAATATACTATTACTAACTAACCCACCAAAATAATTTGAGTGATTTAATAATTGGGTTATTTTACACATTTTTAATCAAATTGTTTTTAAAATATCATTTGCACACTGTTTCTAACATTGTGTGTATTGTTCTGTTAACAGTAAGTGCACAGAGAGAAAGGCACAGTGTCGTCTTCAAGCTGAAAATGTTGTTTGTAAACAAATTTCTAGTAATCACCATGATTGGCTGTCCCGGTAATCACATGATTGGGACTCGCACTGATTGCGTCTCAATCATTATTCTGGGACCTGTATCTGTCAGTGACAGTGCAGTCTTTGAACTAGAAGCTTTCCTAGTTTACAGCTCCCTTGTACATTATCATTCTCACAGCATGGGGAACTGTGCCTGACATGGTTAATCTACAGATTTCAGATGCCAAATGGTTAACAATTTTTATCCTTGGATCAGTCTGTGGGATATTGTACAGATCTCCGAAAAGCCAGCTGGCTTGCTGCAGTTATGTTGCACTGTTATTTTACTCCCATGGGACAATTAATATTCCTGGTAGTATTTAACTCAGCGCCTCAGCAGACAGCACAAAGGAAGACTGCCAATAAACTGGCATAGTGTAAATTCAGCCTTTACTGACTGTCACAATGCCAATTCCCAATCCAGCACACAGTGCCAAGGCTGCTCTAGCTAATAAGAAAACTCTGCTAGCGCTGTCCAGGAAACTGAACTTTTGCTAATATCAAAAACATTTTGAAAGGCTTGTGGGAAGCACTGCAGCCTCTGGTCACCCGATTCTATGCCGTGCATCATCCCTCTCTTCAGAGGCGTAACTAGAATCTTCAGGGCCCTGGTGCAAGAAAGCATGAAGGGCCCTCAGGACCCCTGGCCGGGGCCCTTCCCTTCAAGCCTGGGGCTCTTCCCACTGATCCTGGGGCACTTTACTCTCGTTGTGCGGCCCTTTATTACAGTCCCGCAGCGGGACCCTTTCACAAGTTCTGCAGTGGGCCCCCTTCCTGCCATCTTGGGGTCTCCCCACGGTGGTTGAATGCCAGGGCTCGGTTGCAAGTGTGATCTTTGCGATCCTGGAAGTTCACCCACTGGTGTCAGTAGTTTTTATTTTTTGGTATTTTAATTGTATTGTTTTTTATCATTTTATTTTATTTTTTTACAATGTCACTGACCATTCTGAAAAGGAAGGAGCTGGTAAATTCCATATTTACTGACCCCTTCCTGGTTCTCTATTGTGACACATCCCCTGCAGCAGGAGAGGGAAAGGGAGCAAAGTGGGGGGGGGGGGCACAGAAGGGGGGGGGGGCAGGGGAGCACACAGGGGCCCAGAGACAGCAGAACACAAGTGAACTGGATAGGAGGAGTGGCGGGGGCAGCATACAGAGGAACCAATCTCCTCCATTTTTCTCCTGCAGCTACAGGAGGAAAAAGGAGGACAGTGATTTCTCTACATGCTGCCCCCTCCTCCTCTCCTATCCAGGTGTACAGGGGAGCTGCATAGGCCCCCTGGAGCATGGGGCCCGGTTGCAATTGCAACCCCTGCAGTTACGCCCCTGCCTCTCTTGTTGCAGTAATTGTGAGCTGATAGAGAGGGGATTATTAGGAACCAGGGAACACAATGGCTGTATTACGATAGGTACTGTACCTTGACCATTCAGAAGATGAGGATACCAGCTAACCGAGGGATGTAGGCAGCCAAACCTGTATCCTCTGAATCTTCCACGTGGGGTGAAAAATCATACTGTACAGTAATAATAGAGATTCACACTCAGAATGGTCTAAGGTTATTAGTGCTGTACCCCGAGTACTATTTCAGTATTTGCAGATGACACCAATCTTTAAGTAAAATAACCTTACAGGATGTTTCCAACTTATGGGCAGACCTCAATGCACTGTTTAATTGGGCAACTATGTAGAAAATGAGGTTTAATGTTGCTAAATTAAAAAACATGCATGCGTCATTCTAGGAGGAGAACTGCTGGGGGAGTCAAAGGTAGAGAAGGATCTGGGTGTTCTGGTAGATCATAGACTTAAAGTGATTGTAAAGGAACACCTTGTAACACAATCCATTGAGTTTAAACTAGAAATGAAAGGCAAAACGTGTATAGGTTTTAAAAAACATTATAAACACCTTTTTTGTCCCCCCTTTTTTTATAAGTGATCACATTTCCCTCGGTTGTCAGCTGCATAAGAGCTGGGGGAGGAGCAGCAACAGTACACTGAGCTTCTTAGTGAATGGCTGTGCAGGGTAGGCGTGTTAGGACAGGTCTGATCATTGGAGGAGAGCATGCTGAGTTCCCAGCGTAGCTAGAGAACTAACCACGGTGTGTTCTGCTTAGTGTGGTCAGTTTTTAATAGGAAAGAAGAGGGACCCACAGGAACACCAGGGATTTTACACAAAGGAAGCAATACAAAGAGAACATGATACTTTTTTCATACGAGTACATGGTACAGCAGACACATATCAGAAATATAAAAATGTTGGGATAACAAACACTTTAATAATAGCATGAAATGCCAAGCTGCAGATTCTAAAGCAAGCAAAATACTGTTGTATTAAAAGAGGTATAGACTTCAGAGAGAGAGAAACATAATCCCCTTCTGTACATCTAGAATATGCAGTTCAGTTTTGGGCTCCAGTTCACAAAAAGGATATTGGGGAACTGGAGAAAGCGCAGAGAGGGGAAACTAAACTGATAAGAGGCATGGAGGAGCTCAGCTATGAGGAGCGATTAGAGGAAATTAATTTAATCCCTCTTAGATTGTAAACTCTAACGAGCAGGGTCCTCTGATTCCTTCTGTATTGAAGTGTATTGTATTTGTACTGTCTACCCTCAAGTTGTAAAGCGCTGCGTAAACTGGCGGCGCTATATAAATCCTATATAATAATGATAATAATATTGAGAAGAGGAGATTAAGGGGGGATATGATCGCCATGTATAAATACATAAGTGGTCCATATAGTAAGATTGGTGTAGAGTCATTCACTTCCACGTCCTTACAGAAGACAAGGGGGCACTCTTTATGTCTAGAGGAGCAGAGATTTAACCTCAATACGGAAAGGTTTCTTCACAGTAAGAACAGTGAAAACCTGGAATAGACTCACTCAAGAACTTGTTCTGGCCAACTCATTGAGTGTTTTGAAAAGGAGCTGGATGCATCCCTAAATGCAAAAAAATAACCTATTAACATTTGTAGGTAATAACACCAGGAATTGTTAATCCAGATAATATCAGATTGCCTCCTGTGATATCAGGAAGAAACCTTTTCCCCCCGGAGCAATCTGGATCATGCTTTGAGGTTTTTTTTTTTTTTTTTTTTTTTACCTTCCTTTGGATCAACTGTGGGCAAAGGATTATATATATGGAGATTTTCTGTTTTTGTTTTTTGTTGGTTGATCTAGATCAGTGATGGCAAACCTTGGCACCCCAGATTTTTTGAAACTACTTTTCCCATAAAACTCCACTACACTGCAGCGTGCATGAGCATCATGGGAAATGTAGTTCCAAAACAAGGTTCGCCATCACTGATCTCGTTTTTGATTTAGTTCTAGATTTTGAAGTTTAACAGTACCTCCCACTGGTTGGATTAGAGTTACATTGTGACACTGGGTATAGTCCTCATTTTAGTCAACTAAGATGATGATGATCACAGCCAGCAAAGTTCTTTGGTGTTATGAAAAGATCGACCTTCTTTGGGCAGAGTTTTCCACTGACCAAAGGTAAAATATGAACAAACCCACATGGAAGAAAAATATATTTAAAATATATTTTAAAAAAATTCATTTTTTTTCTCCAAATATATTGGAAATATATTTGAAATGCTACAATTTTGGCCATATTCAATATATTTCTAAAAAATTTTCCCTAAATATATTGGAAATATATTTTTCTTCCATATGGGAAGTCTCTGTCCTCTCAAAGTTTAGCCATACTCAACCAGCTCAGGGTCACACATTTGGCATATTCTTTATTTATTATCGTCATTGAGTGTGTATGGTCCATTTGTATGCAGACAAACTGTTAACAGGCCACCGTCTTTATTATTCACACAAATGACCTGCTCCATTTCCTTCTACTCTCTCTTAAAGATCTTGAAGCAGAAATGTCATAACATTTCCTTAAAATGGCAATACACAAAATTTAACAAATACACAACTCCCCCTCCCCCCACCTTTACACCTAAAAACTTTATAACATTATAAAGTATATAGTCAGGTGCCTGGGTAAAGTTTTGGTGCATTCTCAACTCCGCTGAGTTCCCCCGAGTTCAAGAGAGTGGGAGTTGTTATTCAGGTTTTCAGATACAGTATTTGTGACTGTATGGTAGGGCAAGGCAAATCATCCAAAGTTGACCAGTTAGGAATTGTGTCCTGCTCGATTAAAAGATCTTGAGCGGTTACTAATCTGCTCACATGCCAACTTGATCCATCCCCCAACCTCTAGATCACTGGTCCCAAATGGCTGTGTGGATTCACACAGGACTAAATAGATTGGGGTTAAATTTGACTTGGTTGGTGGCTTACCTATCCTCACCCACTGGCCAGGAATGAGGGTAGTTGCCATTTCTTTTTTCATCACTGTAAGTTTTTGCTTTGAACTGGTTCCTCTCCACTCTAGATTGCATGTTTTGAGGGTTATGTTAGTTTATTTTGTGGCTTCAAACCTCTGAGTGGGGTTTCATAGATCCTGACGTATGATCAGTTTTGCAGTCAATTCCCCAGTGGTGCTATGAGGAGCTGACAAATGTCTGGTTAAAAGGCTTCACACTTTTATTGGCCTTTGTGTGGTTTTGTGGCATTAAAGTGGTTGTATAGTCTTGTTTTTTTTTCCCTATAAAAATACCAAACATGTTATACTTACCTGCCCTGTGCAGTGGTTTTGCACTGAGCAGCCCAGATCCTCAGGTCTCTCTTCAGCTATCCTGGTCCCTTCCTCCTGTTGAGTGCCCCCACAGCAAGCAGCTTGCTATGGGGGCACCTGGGCCGAGCTGCAGCACTGTGTGCCCGCCCCCTCTCTCTCCTCATTGGCTAACCAACTGTGATTGATAACAGCGAGAGCCAATGGCGTCGCTGCAGTGTCTTAGCCAATCAGGAGGAAAAGTCCCGGACAGCCCAGGCACTCATGGACATCGCTGAATGGAGATTGGGCTCAGGTAAGAATTAGGGGGTGCTGGGGGAGCTGCTTCACACAGAAGGTTTTGTTTCCTAATGCATAGAATGCATTTAAATAAAAACCTTCTGCCTTTACAACCACTTTAAGGTGTGCTTTGTTCTCTTTGATTTAAGGAAAGTCTCAAGCTCTTTTGAAAATAACTTGTAATGATTTTCAGTTGTAGTCCCCACCTTTAGAATCATCCCTCTAAGATGGGTATGACAACTTTAGTGGTGCTATAGCCACCTCTGGCCACTTTGAGTACGAATCATAACCTACCAAACAGGATCTGATATTTTGGTACTACTGCCTTTTCTCCACATACATCCAATTGGATTTTATTCCACAAACTGACTGACTTGTGATGAAGCAGCTGGTTTCCTCTGACTGCCACCGTGCAAGCATGGTTCACAATTGCAAACTAACGTTTCTATGTGGTTGTCTATACCGGGCCACCACGCTGCTTCTCTTCAAAGTTGTTTTACCCAAAACACACCTAGATGACAGTGCAACTGGAATTACTAGTAACAAATAAAATGGCCCCTGCCCCAAAGATGCCCCCTGGACACCCAGCACATAGCGCAATGGCAGAAAAGGTGTCCAGTGTGTTCCCTCACCAATATTACATCATTAACAAACAAAATGGCCCATGCACCCACCTATAACTGGCCTTCACAGCAAGGAGCACATGACAAGACAAAACCAGAGAAATTCCAAGCTCAACTCACCAACCAAATTAACATATCTAACAGAATGCATTAAAAACAAGGGTTTAGTTAGCACACATTTGCAAATGCATGCGTACGCTGCAGGGCCACTTCGTGCCCTGTATTACCTGCAGTCCTAACTCCTGTAAATTTATGAGAGTCTCCACAGTGGAAGCACATGCATTCTAATAGATAGATAGGGGGCAGGTAAGCCTGGAGGGAGCCCAATCCTCCTTATAGGTACAGGGGCACACTGGACACCCAGCACATAACACAATGCAGGCAAAGGTGTACAGGGTGTCCCCTTACCAATGTTACATCAATAACAAACAAAATGGCCCCTGGCCCCACCTAAAACTGGCCTTCACAGCAAGGAGAACATGCAAGGGCAACACATGCAAGACAAAACCAGAGAAATTCCCAGCTCAACTCACCAACCAGTCAACCAGTAACTGGAATTACTGCCCTGTGTCATCTTAAAAGGCAAAAACTTTTCAAAGTCACAACTAGGGTTTTAGTTGGTAGTATGGGTAAAGATGTCCTGGTAAGGCAGATGGTCACTCACCATGTAAGTAGGACCTTATTTCTAGAACCACTAAGATGTGGTCATCGGGTCCTGGGGGGTAACCATGAAAACTGGTGAATTGGATATCTCGAGTGGCTATTCTTCTTGGTTTTCCTATCCCTCTTCTCAACGGCACAATTAAAAATGTAAAAGTTGTACTGAAACAGCCTGTCCGACCATCTATGAATGCAAAGAGGATGATGGCCAGACCATGACACTGACAGCAAGGACGTTAGGGCTTAGTAATCAGTTCTCAGGCTAAACTTTCTGCTAAAAGAGAGTGTTGCCACTATTTACATGCCCCTATACAGGCCAATGCCTCATGTTCTCCTGCAGATTATTTTTACTCAACTGAGCTCAAGTTGCAAAAGAGACAGGATGTTCTTCTCCCTGGTGAATTTGTGATAAAACTGCACCTAAAGCAACAGTGTAAGCATTGCAAGATACAAACTTCAGTGCATTTCGGTGACAAGTGTTGGCACAGATCCTATACTGTGTTTCAAGGAACATAGAGCAGGCTTGTGTCCACTGCCATTCTGCATCCTTTTTTGAGTAAGGCACGCAAAGAAACCATACATGATGGTTTTTTTAATTTCTAGAAATAAAGCAAATTCTGTTTTATCTTTTGACTCTGTAATTTGTGTAAAGCATCAATGTTGGATTGTAAGGGTTGTATACCCAGTGATGAGAGCCTGTTGCCTACACAACCTCAAGTCAACCTGTTTGTGCAAAGAATACTTTTTCTTCATGTAGAATGAGGCTGTATTTCATCAGTCTGTGAAAAAGGAATGTAGCCACCTTGTCCTAAACATGGGCTACTAGTTAAATGTAGTCTTTGGCTGGGTGGTTGTTAGCCCAGACTGACTGTAGTTTTTCACTTGATCTTTCCCTAAGCTTCAGTTGGATTGTGATTTCTTTCTGCTGTCAGTAGGTGTCACTGGTACCACTGGAAATAGAATGAAATTTCACAAACAAGACGGAGTTATATTTACTGCATATTTCCTTCAGCCAATCCAGTAAGTGGTTCAGGTCACTGGTGCATGCTGGGGGAGGATATACATAGTTGGAAAAACATATGTGCTTGTTCTCTTCACCCAAGCTGAGAGCTGGGGAGGTGCTGCAGGATGGAGCTCTGCTTTTAGGCCCAATAGCCTGTGTGGGGCCTACCATGTGCTGGATGTGGTCCTGGAGCTTTCCTGCCTGGTGATGGGGGAAGCTATGGACTTGGACTGGAAGTGGTCCTGGTCCCTGGAGCTGTCCTGCCTGGTGATGGAGGAAGCATGCTAAGGGAAAAACCCAGGGGAGGACCCTTGCTGGAGAGAGCGAGGAATAAGACTGGTCTCTCAGAACAGCCTGATGACTTGCTTGGAGGAAGCACTCAGCTTAGGGAATGGAGAGAGCAAAGCCTGTGAACCAACTAAGTTACTACCTGCAGTATCGTTAGGCCACCTTAAAGGTTCTGGCACTTTGAAGCTGGACATTGATCTGGAAAGTCAGTAAGTGATCTGCTATGGTATTTGGGACCCCTAACCCTCACCTCTTTGACTGTTCTGCACTAAATCTTTAAAAATGCAAAAGTGACTGGCACCCAATGTTCTTTTCCATTCCTTATTTTAGCCATATACTCAGCCATGGGGTAAAATGCTGGCCTGCCCCCTGCCTTTGAAGGTGCCACCATTCCCCCAGGGTGTCGGGGGGGGGGGGGTGTTACACTTGAGAATGGATTGAATTATGATCCTCCAGAAGGTGCATGGATAAGGATATCATCCAAGTAATTTGTTACACCAGGTAATCCTGAAAAACAGTGACCATTCTGGAAACAGCTTGGAGGCGAGCACAGTCCAAAGGGCATGTGTTTAAAATAGAAACGTCCCAGATAAATAATGAAAGCTGTTAGGTTCCTGACCTGCAATGCAAATGGGATTTGCAAATAGCCTCTATGGAGGTCTAGTTTAGTGAAGAATTTTGACCCATGGCATTGGGAAAATAAATCCTTTGTAGTAAGGCAGTCCAGTATTATTGCTTTATTTACATAGCCGAATGTGTCCCCCTTTTTTGCTGGCTATGAGTAGGTTGGAAACCCATGAGGTGAGGAGTCAATAAATTCTATAAAATTTTCTTGCGGGAGTTTTTTTAGCTCCTCCAGAACCATGGCTTATTAGGTCTCATGCACATAGGGCGTTTGCATTGCTCCTCTGAATGTCAGAACTCCTGGCAGGAAAAACAAAAAATTAAAAACATGCCTAAAGCCGCGTATTGCACACACGCTGTGGCAAAGCTAGACATTCATTCACCCGGGGCAAAGACTCTTTCTGTGACTTTTCAAAATCTCCCCCCTTCCTCCTGCTCAGTGAACCCAGCTCCTCCCTTCCCCAGCTTTGCCCACACAGGCTCCTCCCTAGCCTGCACACCCCCCCCCCGCCCCACCAACCTCAGTCCTCACAGTTCCCCACCCCTAGGTCAGTGCGCACAGCCTCCTCATCTTACTCTGCTTAGCCCCCCAGCTCAGTCTGCACAACCCCCCCATTTTACTCTGCACATCCCCCACCGCTCAGTCTGCACAGCCCCCCACATCTTGCCCCCCCGCCTCCATCTTACTCTGCACAGCCCCCATCTTATTCTGCACATCCCCCCTTCCCGCTTAGTCTGCACAGCTCCTCCCAAGCTCAGTCTGCACAGCCCCCCATCTTACTCTGCAAATCCCCGCAGCTCAGTATGCACATCCCCCTCTATCTCAGTCTGCACCGCCCCCATCTTACTCTGCACAGCCCCCAGCTCAGTCTGCACAGCCTTCTCCCCCCCCCAGCTCAGTCTGCACAGCCCCACCCCAGCTCAGTCTGAACAGCCCCCCCAGCTCGGTCTGCCCAACCCCCCATAACTCAGTCTGCACAGCCCTCCCATCTTACTCTAAACAGCCCCCCATCTTACTCTAAACAGCTCCTGCCCCCAGCTCTATCTGCACAGCCCCCCCCCCCATCTTACTCTACACAGCCCCCTTACTTTACTCTACCTTAGACACATCACAGGAAAGAAAGATTCCCTTTCTTCTGGGCTCCACTGGATGATAACAGCTCCCAGCCCCTTTAAAGAAGCAGTTCCCATCCCCAGACTGCCTGACTCTTGCAGTCCCTGCAGATGCTGCCGGTGCTATGCCATACTTGCTCTCTCAGTGCCGCACCCGGCGCATATGTCTCCCCTGACACACCCCCCCCCCCTAGTTTTGGCCCTGCACACGCATTTAGGTGCTTTATGCATTTGAGCATTAATAGATTCCATTGGCCAGTAGATTAATTTATTCTGGCCATTGGAATGCATTAACGTTCGAATGCATCTAGCATTTAGGCACATTCAGAAATTTTTCTGCTCATCAGCTGCTCTCCTGAATGCGCTTTTGATTTTTTTTTTCAGCTTGTAATTGCTCTTCATGTAATATGACTGTAAATACGCTTTTACAGGCTAAAAGCAGCATTTTGTAAGGCTAGTGTGCATGAGGCCTTATAGGTAGGGGTAAGTATTTTAGCACTAAAATTAGTACTTGAGTATTGATAACATTTGTAAAAAGTTATATTTCTAGGATGCTCTTAAAGTATATGTATATACATTATATATCCTTTTTTTTATCACAATAACCTCTGTTCTCAGCTGCAAAAGGGGCTTAGAAAAGTGGGGTGGAAACTGTAGGGGGGGGGGTGGTCAGCTCAGCAAGAGGCAGTGAAACAACAATACACTGACCTTCCCAAAGGAAGCAATGCAAAGAGAACAGGACACTTTTTAGCCCAACTATAAACAAGAAATGTTTAGGTAACAAACACTTTAATGATGGCAGACCGTCAGGAATAGGGGCGCTCCATTGGCAAGGCCCCTCTATTGATGATGGTTATATGGAAAATGAGTACAAAATGCTTATCGTTCTGGAACTGTCCAAAAATGTTAAAGCAGACAACACTTACTGTGACACAGCTGACATTTTCACACTAGCCAATAAACGCCAATATGACTTTAACTGGAAATCTTCTCAGCTCAGTCGACAACGTTCAATGTAGTGTGGTTGATATCATGATCTATTAACCATCTCTCGCTCAGAACACTCAACTCTTGGTGTAAAGCTGGAATATCACCACTGATATATCCACCCTGGCCAGTAATGACTGGTGTCCTTCCACTTCACTTTCCTCAAATATTTTTCTTGAAAAGCTCAAACTCTTTTTTTTTTTTTAACTAATTTTTTTACAAATATACTTGTAGCAGGATTTCCAGGCATTGAGCCTGATGAGGGCCTGCCATTGTTACCGGAAACGGCAGCAGCCCCTTTGGGCTGAATACCCAAGTGTGAGATTGGAGTCAAAGAGCAGTCCGGCATCTTTGGTTTGTTTTGCTTATTTGATAATGGGGATGGGAGAAGGGAATGAGATGGATACTCCTCTGGCTCAACTAGGTACAAATGAGACACTTTGAAGAAAAAATGCCTTTCAGCGCTGTCTTGACGCCGGCTGGATGCCGACCAACTCTTGCTGGCGCTTGAAAAACGCTGACTTGCTGAACTTGAACTTGGCTTCTGACACTCTGGTTAGCTCAAAAGTCCTGAACACTGCTACCTCCAGTCCTTGCCGACTGAGGTAGCCTCTGTATACTGCTTCTGCTGCTGCAACTCTCAACACTGTACACTGCACGCTGTACAATTTAACACTTCAGGGTCCTCTCACTAGGCACCCCCTCTACACTTCAGGGTTCTCTCACTAGGCACCCCCTCTACACTTTAGGGTCCACACACTGGCACCATCTCTGCTTCTCTTCAGGGTCAACACTGGCGCCCCCTTTACTTTTGCTCCTGCACTGGCTAGCTAGCTCTTGGATCCCCACGACCTTCACCAGAGTGGTCCCCTCTCTCTCTAGGCAGACCCCCAGGGGCAGTTTGCAGTACTCACGAACTGGGAATGCTTTCCTGAAACTGGACCCCTCTCAGCTCCGCTGGTCCTCCGCACCGGATCCTCTCTGCAGCTCAGCTCAACCTTCTGTCCCCTCTGGCAAGCCGCCTGGGACACCAGATTCCTCTGACAGGAGAGACAGCCGTACTCTCCCTCCTGGGACTCTGCTTCCCGCCAAAGATGCTGCGTCATGTGCTTCCCTCAAACTTATACCCACTCCCAGAATGCTGTGAGGCAGAATCTGCCTTTCTGGGGTAGATACAGGCCTGAGTGTGCCATTGGCTGGATTTCCTCCACTGCCCAATGAGAGCCCTCTCATAGAGCACAGTGGGGAGACTCCCCAGTCTCAACAGCCACACCTGGGAGACATGACAGCCCAGCTGAAAATCATGGCCCTGCTGTTAAGCAGACAAAGCCCACTATACTTTACCTAGCACCTACCTTGTAGGGTGCTACATACTGTATATACATATTTAATGGTGATAAGACAGTGGGCCTGATGTGCCAAAATATATGATAAAATACAGGGATGAACCAGTTGGGTACTCTTGGATCTCCGACAACGGTTTCTGACCCTGTCTACCTGATCATACACTGATGTTCAGTGCGTAGGTTGCAGATCTGGATTGCTGTTCACATTGATCAATTAGAACAATTAAGCCTTTGTAACTTCTGCACCTATAGAATGGAACCACAGAGTGTGCATGCCAACACTGAACTGAATAAAAAAAAAAATGAATGTGACTGGCTGGCTAAGCAATGAAATGCACCAAGCTATAATAAAACTGTACACTATGATGTCATTAGTAAAAAAGATGAATGAACAGGTACAGTGTATTGAGAAAGTACAGCGCTTCACTTTTTCTACATTTTGTTATGGTACAGCCTTATTCCAAAATGTATTAAATTCATTATTTTCCTCAAAATTCTACAAACAATACCCCATAATGACAACGTGAAAGAAGTTTGTTTGAAATCTTTGCAAATTTATTAAAAATAAAAAATGAAAAAAATCCCAAGTACAGTACATAAGTATTCACAACCTTTGCTCGATACTGTTGAAGCACCTTTGACACTAATTACAGCCTCTAGTCTTTTTGAGTATGATGCTACAAGCTCGGCACATCTTTTTTTGGGCAGTTTCTTCTATTCTTCTTTGCAGGACCTTTCAAGCTCAATCAGGTTAGATGGGGAGCGTCAGTGCACAGCCAATTTCAGATCTCTCCAGAGATGTTCAATCGGGTTCAAGTCTGGTCTCTGGCTGGGCCACTCAAGGACATTTGCAGAGTTGTCCTGTAGCCACTCCTTTGTTATCTTGGTTGTGTGCTTAAGGTTGTTGTCCTGTTGGAAGATGAACCTTCTCCCCAGTCTGAGGTCCAGAGCATCAAGTTTTCATGAAGGACGTCTCTGTACATTGCTGCATTCATCTTTCTCTCTATCCTGACTAGTCACCCAGTTCCTTCCACTGGAAAATATCCCTACAGCATGATGCTGCCACCACCATGCTTCACTGTAGGGATGGTATTGGCCAGGTGATGAGCGGTGCCTGGTTTCCTACAAACATGCGGCTTGCCATTTAGGCCAAAGAGTTCAAACTTTGTTTCATCAGATCAGAGAATTTTGTTTCTCATGGTCTGAGAGTCTTCTAGGTGCCTTTTAGCAAACTCCAGGTGGGCTGTCACATGCTTTTTACTGAGGAGTGGCTTCCATCTGGCCACTCTACCCTACAGCCCTGATTGGTGGAGTGCTGGAGAGAATATTGTTCTTCTGGAAGGTTCTCCTCTCTCCACAGAGAAACGCTGGAGCTCTGTCAGAGTGACCATCGGGTTCTTTGCCTCCTCCCTGGCTAACGCCCTTCTCCCCTGATCACTATGTTTGGCCGGAAACCCGCTCTAGGAAGAGTCCTGGTGGTTCCAAACTTCTTCTATTTACAGATGATGGAGGCCACTGTGCTCATTGGGACCTTCAATTCTGCAGAACATTTTCTGTACGCTTTACCAGATCTGTGCCTCTCTACAATCCTGTCTTGGAGGTCTACAGACAATTCCTTGGACTTCATGGCTTGGTTTGTGCTCTGATGTGCACTGTTAACTATGAGACCTTATATAGACAGATGTGTGCCTTTCTAAATTATGTCCAATCAACTGAATTTACCACAGGTGGACTACAATCAAGTTGTAGAAATATCTTAAGGATGTTCAGTGGAAACAGGATGCACCTGAGCTCAATTTTGTGTGTCATGGCAAAGGCTGTGAATACTTATGTACCTGTCACTTTTTCCTTTTTTATTTTTAATACATTTGCAAAGATTTCAAACAAACTTCTTTCACATTGTCATTATGGGGTATTGTTTGTAGAATTTTGAGGAAAATAATTAATTTAATTTATTTAGGAATAAGGCTCTAACATAACAAAATGTGGAAAAGTGATGTGAATACTTCCCGGATGCACTGTATTTATCATTGGAATCTCTATTTCAAGCACCAGTGGATAGATTCTCATACTCTGACTATTTCTTGATCTTCTGCAGATGAACACAAAGATTCATCCAAAATTCTAAGTGAATACTCTGCACACTGCTATACACCTTTACATTCATTTTGCACATTCTTGGTTCACATATAGTGCAATACATGCTCAAGATGGCCAGCTGTGTCAAACTGATCCCTCTCTGGCCAATTGTGTTAAAACTATTCTATTCTGGCCAACTGTGTCAAAGCAATTCTGCTCTGGCCAACTGTTTCAAGGTGATCCCTCTCTAGCCAATGGCATCAAAGTGATCCCACTCTGGCCAACTTTGTCAAAGTGATCCCATTCTTGCCAGCTCTGTCAAAGCCATTCCATTCTGGCCAACTGTGTCAAAGCAATTCCGCTCAGGCCAACTGTGTAAAAGTGGTTCCTCTCTGTCTAATTGCATCAAAGTGATCCCGCGGTGGCCAACTTTGTCAAGGCGATTCCGCTCTGGCTAACTGTGTCAAAGCAATTCCGCTCTGGCCAACTGTGTCAAAGTGATTCCTCTCTGTCTAATTGCATCAAAGTGATCCCGCTGTGGCCAACTTTGTCAAAGCGATTCCACTCTGGCCAACTTTGTCAAAGCAGTTCCGCTCTGGCCAACTGTGTCAAGGTGATCCCTATCTTGCCAACTTTGTCAAAGTGATCCCCTTCTTGCCAACTGTGTCAAAGTGATTCCATTCTAGCCAGCTGTGTCAAGGTGATCTGTCTCTGGCCAACTGCATCAAAGTGTTTCCACTCTGGCCAAATTTGTCAAAGTGATCCTGCTCTTGGAAACTGTGTCAAAGCGATTCTGTTCTTGACAACTGTGTTAAAGAAATCCCGCTGTGGCCAACTGTGTCAAGGTGATCCCTCTCTGTCCAACTGCATTAAAGTGATCCCGCTGTGGCCAACTTTGTCAAAGTGATCCCGCTCTGGCCAACTGTGTCAAATTGATCCTGCTTTGACTAGTCCTTTCTCTACTATGCAAAATACCAAAAATATACTTGCTTATAGCATACTTTAATAGACATAAAGCTCTAATATTGGGTACACAGACACAGCTGGAGGAGATCTGGTCACTGACCTCCATTCTGTGGTAGAACTGGAGAAATGTCTGTACTCAGATGTGAGATGTTTGGATTGGAGCACAGACATCCTTCCAGTTCCACTTTTATTCAAACATTGTATGCCCATTTAGAGAGGCTGACCATAGTTTATAAGGAGTCCAATGCCACCTAGTGCTTTGTGCACTAGTGTGCCAAAATATAAGCAATATTTTCCATTATACTGTATGTTGCAACAACCGTTACATTTCAGTAAATTGTGAAATATCGCAAATAGGGATTTTCTTATTTCTGATGCAGGTCACATTCTACAAGAACATACTTTGTGAATCATTGTTTATTTGGGCCCAGTATGTACTACCAGTGGCAGTAATAAACTCCATCAGGAAAATAAAAAAGGAATTAAAAAAGTTGCAAATTGAGAGAAATTATCTATTATGTTACAGTGGCCATATTTTATAAGGAGCCTTTCATCAACTACAGCTTGGCACACTAACATTGTGTCACACAAATTATAATATTTATGCAAAATCTTTCTGACGCACATTGCATTCCATAGGAACATGCATCATGATTCATTGTTTACTTGACATGTTGGAAGATAAGGTGCTCTTTATGTCCTCCATGTTTCCCTCCTCATTGGGCGCCAAGCAAGGGTCACATGAGAGGCCTACCCCAGGGTGGGTTCTTTTGAGCTATGATAGGCACCTGTAGCAGTATCACTTTGCTCTATACATGGTGTACCTTTACTTCTATGCCATTTCTATCAATGCCCTGGTACAAATATGAGGCTGTGGTGGGGGAATACACGACCTTAAGATGGCCTTCCGCTGTTAGAGATCAACGTACACCGTGTACACTTGCATCGTAACTTTTCTCCAGTTAACCTTCGGGTCCCCATGACAATGTACGCCTTCTCTGCAACGTCCATTTAGGAGGGACATGCTGCTGAGCCTTGTCCACATCCACCTGTCCAGTATATCACCGCAACCTCTTTCCCAGTAATGGTATGGGTCCTACCATGCACATAGCGTGGACTCAATGTGTGCACTTTACTTAACTTAACTCTTCGGTACCTGGGCACAGGCTGGGGACCTCAAGGCATGAGTCTGCTTCCGTTGCTATGAGAGTCGGACCGCTCACGGCGAGAATACTGACAACAACTCCCTCCTTCAAGAAGCTATCTCACCTATCCCAGGCACACACTTGACGACAGGCTGCCTAGTAGACTTCCGTTACCCCACTTGCATCTTCACACTATATCAACTCTTGCAATGATGCCTTCATACTCCATAGTACCTTAGTGACCTGAACTGTGGAAAACTTCAAACTAGGTGGGAACAAGGTTTTTAATGCTTTACTTGGAAAAGTGCAGAATGAACATCAAAAAGTCCAACATGCTAGAACAAGTATTTTCATACGTCCCTATTCCTAACTCTGGCTATGTGCTGCCCTGGCATACCTGCAAACAGGACCAGGACAATGGGTGGATGGGAGGGGTGGTTGCCTTGGGCGCTTTGGTTTACTGTAGTGATGGGGGCGCCTTCTTTCTGTTGCGAGGCTGACAGGAGAAGTGATCGAGACAGTGATTTTTTAACAAATAACTGACTGGGTTTAGGATCACCTAAGCTTGAACATCATGAATGGGGGAGGGAAGCACAGTTTGGCATCTTCGCCCTGGGCACTGGATGACCTTGTCCTGGCACTGCCTGCAAAGGTAGATACCTTGTGTAATACAGGGTCCATCAGAGGCATTCCCCAGCAGCTGGTTTCTTCAGGACGAACCCCAAGTACAGAGGACCTTTTACGTTACAGCAGTAGCAGGCAACATTCTTGTTCCTCTCCCGGGTGTAGTTTCCCACTCTTCTCCCCTATGGGTTTCTCTGGTAACTCTAGTGCGCCCATGCTCCTAAGGTCCCTGTCCCAGTGGGTCAGACCCAGAGATAAATCTGCCAAAAACAAAGAACCGGGAAAGACATTAACTCTTACCCTCCCATCCAGGACAGAACCTAACTGGCTACATTTCAATCCACTTACAGGCACACTAGTATAAATGGTGCAACCTGCACTATTTTATTGTTGCACACTGTAATTGCAAAGGAATGGTACATTCCATTAATATGTGGCTTGATTTTTCGACTATGATTAGTACGCCAAAATGCACACTTATTCTTTAGCAAATCAACCCCAATGTCTTTTTTTATTTTGTTTCATATATAATGAGCCCTGAATATCACAAACTACGAGAATTCCTAAATCTTTTTTGTGGGAATATCAGAGAAACTCTTGAGAGCTGTGGGAGATGGATGTACAGGAGGGAAGGATGCAGCCACACAGCCCCCTTCTTCTGCTCATTGTCATCCAAGGTAATAACGATGATGACACAGTCTGAGGGTAGCAGGGCACAGTGTGTTCTGCCAGGTTCTGTGCCCTCCCCAGGTACCACCCCAGGGTTCTGGGTACACACAGTCCCTTCCAGGATAACACTGACTGCTCTCTGCCCCCAGATAAAGGCTGAACCTCCCTCTCACGTCACCAGCAGCTGCTGCAGCAACTCAGGAAAAACTTCCAAAACTTCCAGGCTGTGAACAGCAGAGGAGCAAAGTATGAAGCTGAGAGCAGAGATTGCTGAGTGAAAGCTGCCAAGGGGGACTGTCCAGGACTGACAGCCTACTTGCAAGGACTGAACATCTAATGCATACTGACTGCAGGAACAGAGAACATACTGCACACTGAATGCCGGAACTGAGCACCTACTGCATACTGACTGCAGGAACTGAGCATCTACTGCATACTGACTGCAGGAACTGAGCATCTACTGCATACTGACTGCAGGAACTAGGTACCTACCCAACACTGACTGCCGGAACTGAGCACCTACTGCATACTGACAGCAGGAACTGAGCATCTACTGCATACTGACTGCAGGAACTAGGTACCTACCCAACACTGACTGCCGGAACTGAGCACCTACTGCATACTGACAGCAGGAACTGAGCATCTACTGCATACTGACTGTAGGAACTGAGCATCTACTGCATACTGACTGCAGGAACTAGGTACCTACCCAACACTGACTGCCGGAACTGAGCACCTACTTCATACTGACAGCAGGAACTGAGCATCTACTGCATACTGATTTCAGGAACTAGGCACCTACCCAATATTGCCTGCAGGAACTGAGCACCTACTACTTACTGGTTTCAGGAACTAGGCACCTACCCAACATTGCCTGCCAGAACTGAGCACCTACTGCATACTGACTGCAGGAACTGAGCATCTACTGCATACTGACTGGAGGAACTGAACACCTACTAAATACTGACTGGACAAACTAAGCACCTAGCAAACACTAAATTCCAGAACTGAGCACCTACTGAATACCTACTGCGAATACTGAACACCTACCCAACACTAACTGCAGTAACTGAGCACCTACTGCACTGACTGCAGGATCTAAGCATCTAATACATACTGACCGTGGGTATCTAAAATAGACTCCTATCCACAAGAACTGAGAACAATCTATATCTACCAGACAGCAGAAAAATAATTCCTTGGACCAGGAAGGTGTGGCTGATCTCTGGAATAAGAAATAAATCACCTATTGGAGGAACAGAGGTCATCTGCCTGCTTGAGGCCCCAAATATCAGCAAGGGGCAGATATACCAAATATTAGGGACCAGCTGTTGTGATCACAATCTAAGTGCATGAAGCAGCCCCTGACCAGTGACCACCCAGATCTACCACTGCTGGGATCCTCTATTCACCATCCCGGGATCAGCACACAGGCTGCTACGGCTGACCAACTTTCACCCAGAGGCAGCTTTGTGTGTCAGACTGTCGCCCTACCATCACCATCCACACTGGACCCCGGCGCCTGTACCATGTTGCATTACAGTAAGTCACTCATTTGTTTCACCCCTTGTCACTTCTGTCCATGTGCAGTGAGCGGAGAGAAAGGGTAATAATGACATCCCAAGGTGGGCTGGGGACAGAGGTCACCCTACAGGAGCTCCACCACCTTAAATTACATGTTGGCCTTCCCATTTCAGACACACACATCACACCTTGTGAGGCTGTTTTATATCTCTTCAGGTTCAGTGTTCAGTGTGATCTGGATGGATGAGGGTTAGACATGACTGCCAGCTTTCATTCCCGGCTGGTCATCATTATCCTCCAGACTCCACACAGAGATACAAGTTAGCTGTTGCTGGGATTTGTAGTGTCACAAAAGATGAGATGGTGTCAGGTATCTGTAACCTTAAAGCCCTGGTGCCCAACCTGCGGCCCGAGGGTCACATGTGGCCCTTTGGAGCTTTTTGTGCAGCCCTCAAGGCACTAATCTATGTTTCAGTATAGCCCTAATATTGCAGTGATTTCTAGTAGTTTCACGTAATATGTCTCCAGTCTGTGTCTCCTGAAGCATGTCCACAGTCTTCAACAACTCTTTTAGCATATCCAGCATATCTGCAGTCTCTGACCAGCTCTTGTATCATGTATGAAGTCTCTGACCATCTCCTGTATCATGTCTGTAGTCTCTGACCATCTTATGTATCTTCTCTCCAGTCTCTGACCAACTCTTGTATCATGTCTGCAGTCTCTGACCATCTTTTGTATCTTCTCTCCAGTCTCTGACCAACTCTTGTATCATGTCTGCAGTCTCTGACCATCTTTTGTATCTTCTCTACAGTCTCTGACCAACTCTTGTATCATGTCTGCAGTCTCTGACCATCTCCTGTATCATGTTTGTAGTCTCTGACCATCTCTTGTATCTTCTCTGCAGTCTCTGACCAACTCTTGTATCATGTCTGTAGTCTCTGACCATCCCTTGCATCATGTCCGCATTCTCTGACCATCTCTTGTATTTTATCGACAGTTGATGACCATCTCCTGTATCATGTTTGTAGTCTCTGACCATCTCTTGTATCTTCTCTGCAGTCTCTGACCAACTCTTGTATCATGTCTGCAGTCTCTGACCATCTCCTGTATCATGTCTGTAGTCTCTGACCATCCCTTGCATCATGTCCGCATTCTCTGACCATCTCTTGTATTTTATCGACAGTTGATGACCATCTCTTGTGTCATGTCTGCAGTCTCTGACCATCTCCTGTATCATGTTTGTAGTCTCTGACCATCTCTTGTATCTTCTCTGCAGTCTCTGACCAACTCTTGTATCATGTCTGTAGTCTCTGACCATCCCTTGCATCATGTCCGCATTCTCTGACCATCTCTTGTATTTTATCGACAGTTGATGACCATCTCTTGTGTCATGTCTGCAGTCTCTGATCATCTCCTGTATTATGCCCACAATCTCTTACCATCAAATCTTTCACACCCCTAGTCTTTGACTATATCCTATTGTGTGTTAATGAATAATCATTGAATTTTATATGTGGCCCTTTGGTGATGTTAGGGGCTGCACTTAAAGCAGAACTTTATCCAAAAGGTGAAGTTCAACTTGTTTGTATCCTCCCCTCCTCCACTGCCACATTTGGCACTTTTTCGGGGGAGGAGGGGGAGCCTGGTTTTGACAAGTACCCACTCCCACTTCTGGTCAGATCCCCGTGGCGATCTGACAGGAATTTCGTCCCTCCCTCCTTCCCCCTGCAGCCTTCTGAGACGCATCACAGGTCCCAGAAGACTGCGGAACCATTCACAAAGCGCAGCACGGCTTGTGCATACACCGTAGGAAACTGGCTGTGAAACCGGAAGGCTTCACTGCCGGTTTCCGTTACTTAGCGTAGAAGTTCACCCAAAACCTAACTTTAAACCTACTTGCAGTCACATTCTAAATGCAACAGCTGGAGGGCCGTAGTTTGAGGACCCCTATTCTAAAACTAATCTACCTAGCCCTATAAAGAAGAAATTGCTATACATACCTTTTCTGAAGCCAATCCGGTCTCCAGCGGTGGAAGCTCTGTGCAGGACAGAACCAACAATGGCTGGGAAATGCCTGGGAAGTGACATCACCCATAGAGTTACAATGAGGCTTCCATGGTCGGCTGCCTCTCCTGCACACGCCTACACAGAGAAGCTGCCACTGACTTATCAGCGTGGCGACCAGACCAGAGCAGCTGCAGAACAGGTAAATACAGGGCTAGATAGAATAGGATCTGGCTGTGTGTAGGTTTAGAATTAGTTAGGTGTTGGCCTAACTTTTTTAGGATTCCAGCGTATGGACCCAAACATGTTTGAAGAATCGGTTCAGGTGAGGACATTGCAGGATCCCTGAACAGGTAAGTGTCCTTATATTAAAAGTCAGCAGCTACAGTATTCATTTTTTGGGGGAGACTGGAGCTCCTCTTTAAATCCACCACCCATATCAAGAAAGTTTACCACCACTCCTTTATCTAAAGCTGAAACTTTTTAGTTGTTTTTTTTTTTTTTTTTTATCCCTATAAAGTCAGAAGTAGTTAAAACTTCTATCAAGATGTATTTATTTATTTTTGCTGTGATTCCCATAGGTAAGATTTTCCATCACTTCCTGTCCTATACACCACAGGAAGTGAGAGGAGATCTTTCCTAAATAAGGGGTAAACCCTCATAGACACTTATCAACAGAACAGGTGTCCCTACTTAAACATTTCCCCTCTATTCCTGTTTTGGTGACACCTGTAACATTTTGGATTTCTTATCACTTTCAATTCCAGCGACACCAGAAAAATGGAGAGAGTGAATGTCCAACGGGGACACAGTCATCAATGAAAACATGACATAGGTTATAACTCTGCCTTAGCCTCGGTTTCCACTAGTACGGCTACGAAGTCGTGCTACTTCTAGCACGACTTCGTAGCAAAAGTAAACTGCGGCTTCAGTTAGACTTGTCCCTCATATATAGAGGGAAGTCGCGCTCAAAAGTAGTACACGATTTACTTTTGAGGTCGCGGCAACTGAAGCCGCGGCAGTGGAAACGGTCCCCATTGAAAACAATGGATTTTGACTTGCTGTGCGACTTGACATGTGTCAAGTCGCACCGCAAGTCGCACTAGTGGAAACCGAGCCTTACTCCATCCAAAACTAAAATTAAAGTTTGGCTAGGCCCCTTTAACACTTGTGCGACTTGTCAAGTCATACCCCATGATTTCCAATGAGTACCATACATAGCTGTGTGACTTCAAGTCGGAGCAACTTCAAAGTAGTCCCTGCACTACTTTGGTCTGACTTTGATACAATTAGAGGTCCATAGACCTCAAGATTTCACAGGCATTGCTTCAAGTCGCATCAAAGTCACGTCAAAGTCATACAAGTGTGAAAAGAGCCCTCCATTCACACTTGTACAACTTGTCATGCAACTTTGGACATTAAAGTTGCATGACAAGTCCTTCCCCATGTTTTCCAAAAATAACCATTCATATATGCGTGATTTCAGTTCATGCTACTTTGGTCAGACTTTCATGCAACTTGAGGGCCATAGTCTTCAATGGTAGCCCTCAGAAGTTGCATGAAAGTCGTACCTGCATGTTATACAATGCAACGTGTGTGCAACAGTTGTCCATTATCACTGGTCAAAGCCAAAGTCCTATCCAAGTTGCACCCATCCAAAGTTGCGTCACAGTTACATCAAAGTCGGCGCAACTTTGAAGTCGTACAAGCCTTAGATATAAATTTTTCATACCCAGTCATGACATCCAGTATACTCACAGATGATGCTGAACCTCCATGTTTGAAAGAGCTGAAATCCAATGAATGAAAGGGATGGGAATAGCCCCCCTGCTCAGGTCTCCAATATTCTACAGAGACCTGGCTCAAAGTTGCCAATCACACTCTCACTTGCCATGTAAGGGGAGATCTGACAGGTAATATATTACACATAAAGAGAGGAACCTACAAGCACAGATTCAGATAGCAGGCCTACCCACTGCCCATGTGTGGTGCTCTCTGGAGTCTGGTTGCTGACAGCTCATATTAAGATAAAAGGAGAGGAATTTCTGCCTTTAGCACTGCTGCAGTATTTGCTGGAGAGCATCAGCAACTCCCTGACTTGTATAGTTTGGCTGCAGTCCCTCTCTAATTTCCAGGGTGCCATCAAAAAATAGGTGGAGCTGCTCTAACCCTGGGAGAGTCACCTTGTCCTTCTCTAGATTTTGGATCTCGGAAGGAGTGTGACGTCCGCCATATAAAGGCCACCTCTGTGCTTATCATATTATAAAAGCAAATGTGTACTGATAGGGATATGAGAACCGCTACTGCTGACCTCCCTCTGAAAATGATCAATACCTGACTGTCATGGTGATTTAGTGGCTTCAATACTTTCCTGTCATTGACACTAAACACATACGTACATCAACATCAGCAGTGCTAGGATTACTGGCTGCATGCCGATTTCTGGCACTGAGAAAATGAATTCTGTAAGAGCCAGAAAACTGGCATTTTCAGGGGAATATCTGCATTATTAGCCCTCATATCTATGTCAGCACAGGTCTCATTTAAGCAATGAAATGCAGGGTGAACCAGGTTTATTAGTAGGAAGAAGTGGTTTGAGTTTGGTAAAACTGGTTCAGTCACAAAATGACTCTTCTGTTCCCGAAATTTCCCAAAACGGGGATATCTAAATTTTACTTGTTCAACTACTTAAAGTTGATCTTTAGGCACTGTTTACATTTAGGCCTTGCTTTTTTTTCCAGGCGTTTTTCTGGCTTTTTTTCTGGTGTTTTTGTAGCGTTTTTGCAGAGTTATGGTGCTGGCATTTGTGACCAATGAAAAGCAGTAAAACGCCTGTAATCTTCCAAAAAAGAAGTTCATGTACTGTTTTGAGTGACGGGCGTTTTGCTTAACCACTTGCCGACCGCCGCACGACTATCTACGTCGGCGGTCAGCCCCTCACAGGCAAACTAACGTAGGGCTACGTTGCTTGCTTGTGAGGGTCTAGGGAGCGAGCACGCGCCGCCGGAGGCGCGCTCCCGCTCCCGCGTGGTCACGGACCCCCCCGCGCGTGTGACCAGCGGACCCGATGTCCGCCGGCCACTTGGCAATCGGCGGGGGAGAGGGAGAATGTCAGGCAGCTTGTGTAAACAAGCCACCTGTCATTCTCCTCGCTGTAAAGACACTGATCACATGGATCTACCAAGTAGATCCGTTGATCACTGTCCTTACAGCTCAAGCCACAGCCAATCACAGTAGAAAGCACGCCCCTAGGGACACACACAGCCCCTCCCTCCCAAATAAAGTTAACCCCTTCACTACCAGTGTATTTTTACAGTAACAGTGCATATGTATAGCACTGATTACTGTAGAAATGTCACTGGTACCCCCAAAAATGTCAGTCAAGGGTCCGATCTGTCCGCCGCAATGTCGCAGTACCGCAAAAAAAAATCGCAGATCGCCGCCATTACGCGTAAAAAAAAAAAAAACAACAAAAATGACAAAAATCTTTCCCTTTGTTAGTAAACGCGATAACTTTTGCGCAAACCAATCAAAATACGCTTTTTGTGATTTTTTTTACCAAACATAGGTAGCATAAAACAAATTGGCCGAAAATGTTAAAAAATTTAGATTTTTACATTTTTTTGGGGGGGAATTTCATATAAAAAAATGTGAAAAATATTGCTATTTTTGCAAAATTGACGCTCTTTTTTTGTTTATAGCGCGTGATCAAAAAATCGCACAGGTGATCAAATACCACCAAAAGAAAGCTCTGTTTGTGGGAAAAAAAGGACGCCAAATTCGTTTAGGTACAGCGTCGCACGACCGCGCAATTGTCCGTTAAAGTCACGCAGTGCCGAATCGCAAAATACCCCCTGGTCGGAATGGGGGTAAAATCTTCCGGGGCTTAAGTGGTTAAGGTGACAGAATGCTCAGATGTGAACAGGGACCATTGAAATGAATGGGATTTGTTTTTAGAGCTGAAGCTTAGACCATGAAATTGGCCACAAATACCTAGATGTGAACAGAACCTTACTCTATAGAAACCTAAAGCATTTATTATATTGCAGCTTACCAGTTGTTACATATGATGGCTGCATTTGTTTTCTTTTTTTAGGCTTTCTTCTATTTTCAACCAGTTATCCGGCCAGTAAGTCTGTTGTTTTTCAAAAGAACATGCTCGCTTCCATAGGTATCAGTTACAGAGATGAGACAAACCATTAACCACCGACAGGGGTGCTTATAATGGTCAGCTTTTACTTATTTATGTAAAATCTTTATTCCAAAAGAAAAAAAAAAAAAACTGCTGTAACTGCTTATAAAGTGTGAGCTGGAGTTTGGCTTCAGTTTGTTAGTATACCTAAATCTGCTAGTACATCGAACACTCCTCTCCCTCAGACAGAAAATGCTTTGTCTGCTGTGCCCCCTGCGCTTCTTCATTCAGAGTAGAGGGCTTCTATACAGGAGGTGTATAACTGGCCAGATCAGCAGGTGAAAACAGGGGGAGAAAAGCCTGGTAAAAAGAAAACGAATGCAGCCACCACATCTAATGCTTGGTAAGCAGCAATATATCACATGCGGCTAGAGTTGCTCATCTGTCCCTAACCGTAGTAAATAACCCCATGAGCAAATACACAATCTGTATAAGCCAACGGCGTCATTGATTTGTACAGGCTGAGCAGGCGCAGCTAAACAGAAACACCTGGCTGTACCTGCCGCAGTAATACGCTGATATGAGCGGTTTATAGCCATGAACAGTCAGGTGAATCACCCTTTATTGTGTAGGTAGTCAGCTAACAATGAATTTAAACATGCTTGGGACAAACATAGATTCCTACACAGACATGAAGTTAACATAAAAACAACAACAAACCAACCAAAAACATTTTCAAAAAAGGGGCAGACTAAGAGCCGGTTCACACTACCACGACTCAAAGTCGCCCCGACTTTGAAGTCGCCCGTGTAGCGCGACTTCATCGCGGCTTGCAAACGACTTCTCATAATAGAAGTCAATGCAAGTCGCTCCGACTTCGCCCAAAAGTAGTGCAGGAACCTTTTTTTAAGCCGGAGCGACTTGAGTCGCTCTGATTAGAACGGTTCCATTGCACAGCATGGAGCGCTACTTGTCAGGCGACCAAGTCGCTTGACGAGTCGGAGTAGTGTGAACCGGCTCTAATGCCCCGTACACACGTGCAGATCGTCGGCCGAACGATCGGCCGTCTTTTGTCCCCGGGCTGTCGTGTCTGTTGAAAAGTGCAAAAGACAGCACAAGAATTTTGTCCGCCGACTACAGCCGACTGCAGAAGTGATGTCATGTGATGGTTAACTTTCCCTGTGTTTTTTCTTTTCTGAGCATGCCCAGTCTTGCAAATCTGCTGTCTGTCGGCCGAGTTCTGTATTGACTGGCGAACAATCGGCCGATCTGGTGTCGGCATACAAAAATTTTAATGCTTGCACGACGGATTATTTTCGGCCGAAAGAGCGCTGTCGGCTGTCGGAAGCATCATACTAACAAGCCGAAAATCGGCCGATCGTTCGGCGGCCGAACATTTTCGGCCGACAATCTGCACGTGTGTAGGGGGCATAAGGCCTGCTTTCACATGAGGAAGTCCGTCTGCTCAGCGAGGAATCTGTCTGCTGATCCCTACTGAGCAGACAGAGCAGACACAGATACAGCCCACTCTCCTCTGTGGGCTGTCGGATGTACTGTAAGCAGACTGCCTGTTTGTTTACCCCCCACTGCCATCCAATTCGATCTGCCAGACAAATGGGGAACGAATCCCCATCCATCTTTTTTTAGCAGATAGAATTGGATGGGATGTCAGTTGACACCTGCTGCTCCATAGATGGCAATGGATGGTCCGATCGGATCCGCCAGAAAAAACTGCCAGGCGGATCAGAAAAGTCTGCCTGTGTGAAAGGGCCTTTAGGTAGCCCATAGATTGTGCCATTTTCTTCTATGGATGGAGGGAATGAAATCTGCTTGATTACTCCCTTCCACAGCACTATTGTGTTCTGGCGGCAGGGAGTGCGGGAACCTTCCCCACCATCAGAACACAATGATTAGTTTTGCCAGCTATAGCTGGCGGCACCAAATGTTTGGGAAAAACCCAACAGGCTGGTTGTGCGCAAGTCGATCAATAGGTGTACAACCAGGGCGCCCATACATGGATCGATCCATGTATGGCCAGCTTTAATGGACAGTTTTTTATTTTTTTTATGCCATCACTTTGCTATTACTATGCTCTTATTTCTGATCTGTTGATGTAATATGCGGACATAGGAAATATTTGAAACACCATGGACTATAGGCACCAGAGTACAGCAGATTCTTTAAAAATTCATACATTTTATTAAAGTTATTCAAATACAAATAAAAATCTCACAGTGAAACTGCTACCCCAAAAAAGCTAATACCACCAACAAGGTCACCAAAATCCATCCTATAAAGTAATGTGAGCACCAAGATATTACATCTGTAAGTATCTAGGCAGGCCTGGTGTGGTTTGATATAGCTTGTTCAAGCTCTACATGTTTCGTGCCACTGTGCTTCCTCAGGAGCTTAAGAATATGTTGTAGGGTGATAAGAATATATGATAAGTGATATACAGTATAACATTTCCTATACAATATACCTCCAAAAGTATCATAATTAACATTAGTCAACATCTTTCTGGCTAGTGCAGGGGTCAAGGCATATAACCAGTACAAGGAAGGGGGGCAACAAGTGGACATGGGGACACGTGCATGTACAGAAACCTGTCTGAGAGTGTGGTGAGGCATGCCAGTAAGCTAGATGAATTGGGAAATAAACAGAGTGTCTAGACTGTGCGTCACTAATAGGGAAGACAACACCCAGAGTATAGCATAGAACAGTGTAAATAGAAAAGAAGAACTTATATAGTTTATTAGTAGGGGCTTACACTTTATGGTAGAACACTGTAAGACTGCAAAATTTTTTTAAATTCCATATAAGGGAGCAGAAAGTGTGGAGGATGCCATCCAACCTATTAGATGTCTGTATGTTATATTTAAAAAAATGATAAGTGGGCGGCACAGTGGTGTAGTGGTTAGCACTTTCACCTAGCAGCAAGAGGGTCGCTGGTTCGAATCCCAACCACGACACTACCTGCCTGGAGTTTGCATGTTCTCCCTGTGCCTGCGTGGGTTTCCTCCGGGTACTCCGGTTTCCTCCCACACTCCAAAGACATGCTGGTAGGTTAATTGGATCCTGTATAAAATTGGCCCTACTGTGTATGTATGTGAGTTAGGGACCTTAGATTGTAAGCCCCTCGAGGGCAGGGACTGATGTGAATGTACAATGTATATGTAAAGCGCTGCGTAAATTGACAGCGCAATATAAGAACCTGAAATAATAAGTAGTGAGATAGAGGTTGGGCCCAACAATAGCAACCGCCTCCAGGTGCATAAATATCTCCCACCAGGAAGAATAATATTGTACAAAACATGGTATTGTGTCAGCCTTAATGCGGATCAGGGTTAATATGTAGAGTAAATACGTATTACATTGATATCAATTCTAGGGTTCAAAGCATCCAATCCCTCAATGATCCTCCACAAAACACACACACTAGAGTCTTCAGTGAGTCGCTGCCCCGGGTTTATGCAAGCTGTATCTCTAATGTCCTAGAACATATTAATTAGCGGCTACAAACACTGTGCCCACTGGTCCAAAGATCCAGAGCTTTCATCACGTGGGCCGGTTCTTTGCTGGTCTTCGTGTTCCCATCGCTACTATCTTGCTTGTGGGAAGCTGGTCTCACAGTGGGCACCGGCTGTACATGCATGAGTCGTGTTGAGCTTTCTGAATGGATCCAGAGCCTCCTGGGACATCATATGACGGGTTCCAAGAGGTTGCGGCCCAGAGGGAAGGGGTAAACGAATGCTCTGCCCGCCTAGGTGAGCCGAGCAGAGGGGGAGTGGGTACCTGCCAAAAGTAGGTACCCGCTCCCAGAAATAAAAATCCAAAAGAGGTAGAAGAGGTGGGGAGTAAAAGGAAAAGTGGAACTTGCCTTTTTAAGTGACGTTCCGCTTTAAGGCAACCAAGTGAAAAGATTGGGCTGTCAATGCCCCCTAACATGCTGAAACAGATCTGACCATTTTTTTGTTATGTTGAGGTAACAGGCACAATAGTGTGTGCATTACCACCATTCAGTAGTGTAAATGTGCCACAAGAACAGGTCCAGGATAAGTGAAACAAGTTTCTTTCAAATTAAACATTTAAAACCCATTGTACCTTTATAAACCGCCTTTATTTGTTATTCCCTTTAACACCAATGTATTTAATCAAAGGGCAAAATTTAGCCAAAATGCCCTGATTTTTGCCCAAATGTGGGAAAATAAAAACTCTCTCTGCACTCTGAATTGTTGCTGCATGTTTTTCTCTGACATATCTTGAAGGCATGAGGATGAAGTATGAAGGAAAATCACACACGAATTCTAAAAATGAGGTCAGATTTAAAGTGATTGTAAACCTCAGACATGAAATAAGAAAAAAGCATATCCCTCAATAGTGTGTTCTTGTCTCAATTAAAAGTCCACCATAAAACTAAAATCCCTGCATCTATAGACGTCCACAATCTAACACTAACTGCAGGGATTTTAGTGTTAGGGTGGACTTATCCTTTTAGGGCACTAATGCCTCGTTTCCACTGAGCAGAACGGTTCGGGTCGGTACAGTTTGTAAGGGTTATAATGGTCCGGCCTATTCAGGTGAGCGTTTCCACTGCAAGTCGGACCGCCAGGGGCCATGTGGGGTTTACACCAAATGCCTTTTGACGTGAGCATTGAGGTTTTCCTGTCCGACAATCAGTGGAATGTATCGTGTGACGCCAGTAGCTCCGCCCTAACCATACCGTACCATTTCCTATGGCCCTACATCTGAAGGAGGACCAGGAATGGTGCGGTTTGGTTCGGTTGTATGGGCCACTTTCATAATGGAAACACTCAAAATAGCGTACCGTACCGAACCGATCCACTCATTGGAAACGACGCATATGTGTCATTTCTGTCTGCTGCCTCCTTCCTATGCTATCAGCATGAATCAAGTTTCCTTACAAGGAGAGAAACATGATGACAAGAGGAGGGACACACAGCACACTTCCTGTGATTGACATCCTAATTTCTGTTCCTTTATGCTGTGTGTGTGTGTGTGGGGGGGGGTCCCTTCCTTCCAATCAGCTCACCGAGCTCTGTGGAGTGTGACATCAGCTCCTCACCCCCTTTTTCCTGAATGCTCCGACCAGCTTTATAAATTCTGGAATTTGAACAGATGTAGAGGAGAGAAGGCTGCAAATAAACAGGTACAACCTATGTGAAAGGATTTGTTTTATCTCTGTATTTCATCTGAAGCCAGTGACTTTACTGGGTATATGTCAGGGTTTACAACCACTTGAACTGAAGCTCTACCCTGAATAATCACATTTGGCCTCTGGCACTGAGAAGGGTCAGGATTGGAAAGTGTCATCACTGGCAGATGCCACATTTTATCATCATTATGCGTTTTTCACTTGATAAGCCCCTGCAAGAATGAATGTGGGTGATGTCATGGCGCTCTCCGGTATTGGTAGGTAGTAAAAAGTAAGGAGGGGGGGGAGATTGGGGAGGGGGGGATAAAGAAGAAAGGGGGGGTGTGGAGCAGCGGAGAAAGGAATCCAATAGGTGGTAGGGGGGGCCACGTTCGGCGACTGCCAGATGGAGCATGGAGAGGCTCTGAGGAGTAAAAAGCAGGAGAGAGCGGCGCCGGCACTAAGCCAGTGCCGCTCTCTCCTGCTTTTTATTCCTGCAAGAATGACACAGTCCCAAAACTTTATAAACTTAGATGCCATAAGCAAAATAGGCATGTTCTAACTGAAACTGATATTTTAGTATTTGGTGGATGCTGGGAAGGTAAAGTGGTTGTAAACCCTCCCATATACCCAGTGAAGGGACTATCCTCAGTTGATACACAGAGATTAATCAAATCCTCCTAAATAAGTTAAACCTGTCTATCTGCAATCTTCTCTTCTTTACAGCTATTCAAAGTGCTGAATTTATACAACCTGTCTAAACTGTGAGAAAAAAGGGGGCAGACAGCTAAAGTTACACTCTGCGGAGCCCAATGAGGAGAGCTCTGGGAGCTACTTGGAGGGAAGGGACACCCCCCCTTCCATACAGATCACAGGAACAGAACTGAGGCTGGCCCTCTGCTGGAGCTCCCTCCCCTGTCACCATTTTTCTCCTGGTGTCAGGAAAACTTGTTAGAAGTGACTCATTCTGATAGCAAAGGAACAAAGCACCAGACAAAAATGCCACTTAGTGCTCCTAATTGAGACAAGTACACACTATAGAGCAGTGGTAGGCTACATTTGATAGGTGGAGATCTACCTTGAGAAGAGAATGATCAAAATTGCTGCAACTTTTCTTTTTTTTTTACAGAAACTTCCTAACAAGCCCCCATGCCTTTTTCATATTTCATGTCTGGGGTTTACAAACACTTTAGGCCACCTAACAATTTACCATATTTCCTGAGGACATCAGTGACAGAGAATGGAACAAGGGAAGTGTGATAAAACCCGAAGGTGGACAGAAACAGAGCCAGATACTATAGAGGGAACATCTCACTGCTGGGGTCCCCAAGAGGTATAAGAAGCCAACAACTAACAACTAAGCCTACCAGAACCCTCCAAGCCTACCAGGGCTGGGACAAGGGGTGGGCAGGAGGGAGCTGTTGCCCTGGGTGCAATGGTTTATTGCAGTAATGGGGGGGCACCTTGACCCTAACCCTAAGGGAAGGGGGGGCGCAGTTTGTCATCCTTGCCCTGGGCGCTGGATGACCTTGTCCCGGCACTAAAGCCTACCAGAACCCACTCATATTTGAAATATCACTTTTAGGTGGATTGGCCTTCTCAAGCTGCAGTATAGGTATGGATATTTTTGCATAGTTACATTGGTCTAGATTGGACGTTGTAGTAGGCACTGCTATTACAGTGATCCCCGCTAGATTTTAGGTCCCGTGCCAGGCATTTAATCTGCTGCTTAGTGAACACAGGAGGAGCATGAAAGCATGGGCAACATTCAGAGAACACCTTGTATTTTTTCAAAGAATGCAAAGCGTTCTCTGATTGGACAAGATGGATAGGTGGTGTGCTGACGTCACAATCTCTACCTCATCCAAAATGAGTGTGAGCTCTTCTCAATAAACAGTAGAGATCTGGGCTTGTGACATTCTGACATCTCTCTGTAAAGAAAACTAATATGGAGAAGAGGATAAAGGGGGGGGGCTCCCAAAAATGACACAAAATTCTCAGCTGAGAGTTGGATTAACAATTACTATGAGAAGGGTTCTCTTTCTGGACAAAATTTGTTTCCTACTAAGGTATACAGAAAAACTATTTAATTTATCAAACTGATTGAAGAATGAAGATTTGAAAATGGTATGTTCTCTTTAACTGGAAATTCCAGTAATGAATATATTATCAAAGTGCTGAGGCTGGTGCTGTGACAGTCATCACCATCTCTTAGTACATTGCCCAAATGTGCAGTTTGGGAGTTAGGACCTCACTGGGTGAACTTTTAGTAGGGATGAGCTAATCTGAGAGTTTTTGGGTTTGCTGTGTTTTTGGTGAAAATCTGGATAGTTTAGCAATATTTGCCATTTTAGTGCAATGCATTAAAGTCTAATCAATTGGGGTGTTTTTTGTGGTCATTTAAAACTCCAAAGGGTTACAAAAGCTATTTTCTTTTGTTAAATTTCATAATTTGTTAAGGTTTTTCGTTATTTTTAATATAACAACCTTGGCAAAAGGACTATTGACTGCCAAGAAGCCAGTGGCAACTCTCACTGACAAAGCTTTTAGTTAAACAAAGCCATGTGATCATCATGCCAATAATGATATGACTTTGTATTTGTGTTTATTTATCAACAAAACATTAGAGTAATGCTGGTCATACACTATACGAAAAATCAGCCGAAATTCGATCATTTGGACAGTACGTTCGTTTTTCGGCCAGTTAAGTGGCACAAATCCGTAATCGGTTGTGACGTTTGGAAATTTTCTGTCGAGCGAACGATAAATTTGAAAGGTTAATGTGTTCCTCATCCAAACTGTTTACACTAGAAAATGTTAAAAAACAAACAAAAAACATATTAATTTTTTCCATTAAATGATTTATTGGTCACTACATAATGGCCCTATCGTTTGCTCTCACGTTTTTCGAAAACGATTTTCGCATAATGTATGGCCAGCATTAGGATAAGGAACAGGGATAGGGCTAGGATAACGTTAGTTAGGCTTAGGATAAGGGTCAAATTTAGGGTTATAGGGTCATGGTTAGCGTTAGGATTAGAGTTAGAGCTGAGTTGAAAATAGGGTTATAGTTAAAATTAGAATTAGGGTTTAAATTAGGATTGAGGTAAAAAAAAAGGGTTACCATTTGGATTAGAGGGTCACATCTAGGATTAGGGTTAGAATTAGGTTTAAAATAAGGATTAGTGTTAAAGTGTTACTAAACCTACAGCATTAAAATTTGTCTGTAGATGCAGAATAGCATGCATGTTATACTCAAGTGATTATTCCTCTGCATTGTGTAAAAAGGCCATGTGATCCTGTATGCACAGATCCTCCCCCTCCTGCAGGTTCACTCTGGACAAGTACATATAAGCACAGTAAGTGTAGTTCAGCTGCACATTCTCAGTTTGGTCGCTATTTCTGGCTAGAACACTTCCTGGTTTTAGCTGAGCTATTCAGTTCACATGGTATTAACATCACACATTTGGGCGTGTATACAGATCCTAAATGACAGCCAAGTCCCTCCCTCCCCCTCCATGCCCAGTAACTAAAAAAGGACACAATGGGTAGGATGTGACATCTTGATTGATGGATGCTCTGCCTCCAATAAAAGCATGAGGACACAGGCTATAGTGGATTTCAAAAGGCAGTGATTTCACAAAGGAGTTAACCCCACTGTACTGTACATGTTTTTGCAGTGTTCTTTTTTGACTTCTCGACAGCATCAGTTACAGCCTGCATATTGAGGTAATAGATTTTTCTAAACTTTTAAAAATACATTTATTTCCCAATTTCTAAATTCATAAATAATACAGATCATGCCAAAAATGTGTTAGGATTTCTTATTTCATATTTGTGATCCTTCTTTCTCTCTTTCTGTGCCTTTCCTCTTTTTCTCTCTCTGTACCCTTTCATCCTCATCTAACCTGGCAACTAACACCCCACCCCCTGTCATCCTCATCTTCATCACACCTGGCAACCCACTGATACCTTGCTAACACCCGAACCCCTACCATCCTCATCCTCATCTGCATCACACCTGGCAACCCACTGATACCTTGCTAACATCCCACCCCTATCATTTTCATCCTCATCACACCTGGCCACCCACTGATACCTTGCTAACACCCCAACCCCCTGTTATCCTCACCCTTATCTTCATCACACCTGGCAACCCACTGATTCCTCACTAACACTCCACCCCCTGCCATCCTCCTCCTCATCATCTTTATCACACCTGGCAACCCACTGCAACCTTGCTAACACCCCACCCCCTGTCATCCTCATCACACCTGGAACCCCACTGCAACCTTGCTAAAACCCCAACCACTGTCATCCTCATGTTCATCACACCTGGCAACCCACTGATACCTCACCAACACCCCACCCCCTGCCACCCCCTCTTCATCTTCATCACACCTGGAAACCCACTGCAACCTTGCTAACACCCCACCCCCTGTCATCCTCATCACACCTGGCACCCCACTGCAACCTTGCTAACACCCCACCCCCTACACTACCCCCTGTAATCCTGATCCCCCCTATAACCCACTGCCAGCTTCCAGACACCTGCACTGAGAAAGCAGCTTATTCCAATGTTGAGAGGACAAGGGTCTCTTCCCCACAAATGGGTGGTGGTGGGTAACGTGGTCTGTGGATGGGGGCATATTGAAATATGGAACACTATGTTAACAATAAAGATGCCGCCCCAGATGAATGATTATGTGCTACTAAACCCACAGCAGAAATATCAGTCAGTATATGCAGTAAAGCATGCTTGTTATACCCCTTAGTGTGGATCCTAAGGGTTAATCCTCTGCATTGTATAAAAAAGGCTGATCCTGTCTTCTCTGATTATCTCCTTTCTACACAGACTCAGAAAAATAAACTAATATTTACAGTCTATAGAGTCAGGCTGCACAGTTTGGTGTGTATTGTTAAGCCCCGTACACACGCACAGATTGTTGGCCAACTGATCGGCCAACTTTTGTCCAGTGTTGTTTGTTGGTTGAAATGTGCTCTAGACTTGCACTGGACTTTTGTTGGCTAACAAAAAACAACTTCAGAAGTGATGTCATGTTCTGGTAACTTTCAGTGTGTTTTTTCTTCTCTGAGCATGCCCAGTCTTGCTCATCTGATTTTTGTCTGCTGAAATCTGTACTGACTGAGGAACAATCGGCCGTTCTTTGTTGGCCAGCAAAAATTTTATTGCATGCACACCAGATTTTTTTCGGCTGAAAATTCGCAGTTGGTTGTCGGAAGCATCATACTAACAAGCCTACAATCGGCAGATCGGACGTTGGCCAACAATTTACGGCCAACAATCTGTGCGTGTGTACGGGCCTTTAGGGAGTTTTTTTCTTGGGAGGGTACATGTGATCAGCACAGGGCCAATCAGCACTGTCCTAGACATGTTCAGACAGAGAATCAGGGGTCTTGAAGCCTGACAGGAGAATCGGGGGAGAAATTAAAACTCCTCCTACAAGCTACCAGCACTCACTGATAAAAGTCACAAGATTGCTCTAATTGCTATATACAACTGATGAAAAAAGGTATTTATCAGTGTATATTTACTAAAATAATTGCATTTCCATGTTCTGTGTACTGTGGGAGACCAGATCTAGTGAATGCAGGATCTGGGTTTAGCAACACTTTAAGGTTAGTGCTTAGGTTATGAAGTTATGTAAGGCTTATGGTTACCATTAGGGTTAGTGTTAGGATTAGTTCAAGCCATTTATGACATTGTCATTAGTGAAAGTTTTGCAAAATATGTTAATTCTTACTAAGGAGCCCTAAAAGGGTTCAATTTAAATCACATAATGAATTGTGGCTGACAGTATTTTCTCTTTTCCTCCCTGAACTCCAGGCTGTGACCACGGCCGATAGCAGTACCGGTAACATCATACCACTACTTCCCCTCTCATCCCTGAATCATCACCGGAGCCTCGGTGCAGCACCATGCTAGCCCGAAAGAGCATTATCCCCGAGGAATATGTCCTGGCCAGGATCGCCGCCGAGAACCTGCGCAAACCACGACTCCGCGACCGGCAGCGCAAGGCTCGCTTTGTAGCTAAGAACGGGGCCTGCAATGTGGCACACAAGAATATCCGAGAACAGGGCCGCTTCCTACAGGATGTCTTCACCACTCTAGTGGACCTCAAGTGGCGCCACACATTGGTCATCTTCACCATGTCCTTCCTCTGCAGCTGGCTGCTGTTCGCCATGATGTGGTGGCTTGTGTCGTTTGGACATGGCGACATGGACATCCTGGAGAACCATAAGGACTGGGAGCCCTGTGTGGCCAATGTCAGGTGAGGTATATGGTGGAGGAGGCCTCTGACTTCCAGCCTTCTGCTAGGCTTGGGCTGATGATTACTCTTCTTTGTTATATTTAAAAAGTGTTACTAAATCCACAACAGTAAAATCAGTCTGTATATGCAGTCAAGCATGCTTGTTATACTCGCTGTGGAACCTAAGATGTTAGTCCTGCGCATTGTGTAAAAGACAGTTTGATCCTGTCTTCTTTGATCCTCTTCCACAGACCCCAATACATCTTCTGAAAGTACAGAGCCTTGGGGGCACTCTGCACATGCTCAGTTTGGTGTGTAGTGCTAGAGAGTTTTTTTTTTTCTTGGGAGGGTACATGTGATTGCACAGGGCCAATAAGCACTGTCCAGACAGAGGGTCAGGGGTCATGCCTTATAGGACATTCAGAGGAGAATGAAAACTCCTCCTACAAGCTTTAACCAGACACTGATAGAAGTCACAAACTGCTATATACTGCTGATGAGAAAAGGTATTTATCAATTTATATTTACTAAAATAATCACATTTCCACGTTCTGTGTATTGTGGGAGACCAGATAGTGAATGCAGGCTCCTGTGGCAGAGAGCGGGTTTAGCGTTATTTAGGTTTTGCCTGAACTTCTACTTTAAAATAACTCCATACAGATTCAGCTCATTTGAATCCCTTTCCTGGCTGAGTTGTCTTGTGGCCTTACCACAAATGTTCTGTTAAAGCTTCACTCTACTTAGATATGATTTTTCTATGTCTGGTGGATTCTGGAAAGATAAACCCTTTGTCAGTTTCTTCTATGTCTTAGGGACTCTGTGCTTAGTTCCTGAGTCTGCACACCTGCTGTCCCCATTATGAGAGGAACACCTAAAAGTCCTAGGTGGTCAAGAACATATTTAAGAAACATGGCAGGAAGATGTAGAGCTCTCAAGATATATAAAGACAGGGAGTGGTATAACACACTATCTTCAATTTTTAATTTAAATATTTTTTGGTGGACTGACTCTTTAAAATTTAACTAAATGCTTAATATTTTGCATCCATATGAACACTAGACTTTAATTAACTAATAAAGGAAACCCATATATACAGAAAAATTAAGGCAGGCCACACTGTCTGAAATACCATTTTCCTGGCTGTCAAGCGTCTGTTGACTTCAGTACTTTTCGAGTCAGTTGCCAAAAACATGAAAGCAGATTAGGACTTTTGATTTTACTGCCAGCATATCCAGGTCAGAGACTCAAGCATTACTGCAGCCAGTGGGTCTGAAAGATAACATAGTCAGGACTAGTTCAGCAATGGGTCAGAGGGAGTCACCACAAGCAGTGCATCATTATGACTGACACATAATCAAAGATGTGCGCAGGAGGTTTGCCAGGTGTGCTTGGGCACACCCTAATCATCCTGTGCAGTGCAGATTTCCCCAAAGATCACTGCTCTACTGACACCATTCACTGTTCTACTGACTAACACCATCCACTGCCCTACTGACACGTCCACTGCTCTACTGACACAATCCACTGTTCTACTGACTGATACCATACACTGTCCTACTGACACATCCACTGCCCTACTGACACAATCCACTTTTCTACTGACTGACACCATCCACTGTCCTAGTGACACATCCACTGCCCTACTGACACAATCCACTTTTCTACTGACTGACACCATCCACTGTCCTAGTGACACATCCACTGCCCTACTGACATGTCCACTGCTCTACTGACACAATCCACTGCTCTACTGACACCATTCACTGTTCTACTGACTAACACCATACACTGCCCTACTGACACAATCCACTGTTCTACTGACTAACACCATATACTGTCCTACTGACACATCCACTGCCCTACTGACACATTCACTGCTCTACTGACACAATCCACTGTTCTACTGACTGACACCATACACTGTCCTACTGACACATCCACTGTCCTACTGACACATCCACTGCTCTACTGACACAATCCACTGTTCTACTGACTGACACCATCCACTGTCCTAGTGACACATCCACTGCCCTACTGACACATCTACTGCTCTACTGACACAATCCACTGCTCTACTGACACAATCCACTGTTCTACTGACTGACACCATCCACTGTCCTACTGACACATCCACTGCCCCTACTGACATGTCCACTGCTCTACTGACACAATCCACTTTTCTACTGACTGACACCATCCACTGTCCTAGTGACACATCCACTGTCCTACTGACCCGTCCCCTGCTCTACTGACACAATCTACTGTTCTACTGACACCATCCGCTGTCCTACTGACACCATCCACTGCTCTACTGACACATCCACTGCTCTACTGACAAAAGTGTTTGTGTCTGTGTGTATATATATATATATATATATATATATATATATATATATATATATATATATATATATATACATATACACACACAGGCACACAGGAATGAGTGTTTGAACTTCACACCCTAATGCAATAGGCTGCGGACACCTTTGCACATAACATACAGCAAAGAGAACTCCTCATGGAGAAAAATGAAATATTTTCTTTTAATTAATTTGTTTATTACCTGATGCTATGACCTGTTAAAGGGCTATACCAATATTCTGAATCCTTACCCCTGTGCATGACTGTTGCACTTCTGGAACGATATTTGAGGCTTGGGTTGTGGCATAGTGTATATACATGTAATTGTCCCAAATTTGCTGTGACAGTCCTATACCTTGGCCCTATGTCACACCAGTGCTGTGTCCCAGGACATGTCCCTATTTGAGTTGCTGTTCATGCGCACCAGTTTGCGGATCAGAACTGTTAGTGAGCGGTCCCTGCATATTTAGATGTGGGGTCTGTATTGCACCAACCCATTAGGTGGGCATGATGGATGGTCCCAGAACCAGGCAGGTCCCAGACAGACCAAACTGTAAAGTAGGTGTGACTTTGGCGCTCCCTCATTGGAAGTGGGCAGACTAAACAAAGGCAAGGTTATCATATTCTTGGGAACAGGGACCATAATTTTGGAAAGTGTGCTGATTTATTTATTTACATTTTTGAAAGGATCCCAGTCAGGGCCGGCCCTACCATGGGTCCCGCTTGGTCCATTGGACCCAGGCAGCACTTTGAGAGGAGCAGCAAATTGATGGCCAAGATCTTTTTTCCAGCAGTTTTGTGTGTCATCAGTTTGCGGCGCATTTCCCCATCTCATACTGCTGCCCGTAGTGCAAATTGACGAGTATGAGGAGGCAGAGCATCTCCTCTGGGGAACGTCTCCCCCCCCCCCGTAATTGCGTTGTGCGCAATGATGTCAGAGATCAGCGCACTGATGTCGGTGGCCGCGGCAGACACAGGAGCAACAGGAGGACTGAGAATAGACAGTGGGTGTTTGGTGGACCCGTCCGGTGGGGAGTTATGTAAGAAAACAGTATATATAATATTTTCTAAACAGTTTTTTTTTTTTGTCCCTATACCCCACAAAGCAGCCCCTTAACCCCCCCCCCCCCCCCCCCACACACACACACAATGCATCCCCTTGCAAATTTTGCATATGGACAAGGTGCTGTTGCATGTAAATCTGGCTTCCTGATAAATTTACTTTTAGTTTTAATTACGGTATCATGATATAAAATAATGGATGTGGAGGCCTTTTGGTCAGTGTGATTTTTTTTTTTTTTTTTTTTTTGGGGGGGGGGGGGGGGGGGGCAGCATTTCATTCTTTGACCCAGGCAGCACAATGTCTTGGGCCAGCCCTGCTCCCAGTATTATTACCTAGAAAAGTATGTTTCTTTCAGTCAACTGCCAACTACAGGTCCTCTTATTCTGTATGTCTCAGGCTGTTTTGGTGATTTGTTGGAATATTTAGACATTGTGTGCTACCATCTGTCGGAAAAAAAAAAAACATATTTTTAGCATTAATATAAACTACAGATAAGGGCAGAGCTGTCTGGCAATGGGAATTGTAAGACACATGGCACATGGCACACAAAGCTGGTCCCCCTGGCCTGTATATAAAATGTTTAGCAGAGGTTAACATGTTGGGGAAATTCTCCCTTAATGTGTGTGACATCATTAATCACAGGGTCAGTTCACCCATACATAGTATTTCAGGTATTACAGGTGGTGTTTTGCAGGCTGAGCCTTCAGCTGGTGCTTCATATAATTTGGGGGCTCCATAGGTGAGATCTCCCCTCCGTAGTTTATGGCTCTGTACCCACCCACCTTGGGCTATCCTCTTACTTTTTGGGGTGTTCCTTCTCTTTATGCTGCACTCTCCACAGTGGTGAAAAATATATCAATGGCCTACAACAGCTAGAAAGTTTTTTTTTTTTTTTGGTAAGTTTCGTTTTCTTTATAAGGATTTTATTGCTTTCAAGCACACCAAAGTTTGCACCTCATTATTTAATTGAGGTCATAGATGCAAAGAAGGTTTAACCACTTAAGCCCAGAAGGATTTGGCTGCTCAAAGACCAGGGCCTATTTTGCAATTCGGCACTACGTGACTTTAACGGACAATTGCGCAGTCGTGCGACGCTATACCCAAATGAAATTGACGTCCTTTTTTTCCCACAAACAGAGCTTACTTTTGGTGGTATTTGATCACCTGTGCGATTTTTACTTTTTGTGCTATAAACAAAAAAAGAGCGACAATTTTGAAAAAATAACAATATTTTTCACATTTTTTTATATGAAATCTCCCCCCCCCCCCCAAAAAAAATGTAAAAATCTAAATTTTTTTACATTTTAGGCCAATTTGTTTTCTGCTACATATCTTTGGTAAAATAAAATCCTAATAAGTGTATTTTGATTGGCTTGCGCAAAAGTTATTGCATTTACTAACTAAGGGAAAGATTTATGTCATTTTTATTGTTTTTTTTTTTAACTAGTAATGGCAGCGATCTGCGATTTTCTTTGCGGGACTGCGACTTTGCGCCGGACAGATCAGACCCTTGACTGACATTTTTGACACTTTTGGGGGTACCATTGACATTACTTCCGTAATCAGTGCTATACATATGCACTCTTACTGTAAAAATTACACTGGCAGGGAAGGGGTTAACTTTATTAGACATAAAGGGGTTAAGTGTGTCCCTAGGGGCATGCTTCTAACTGTAAAGGGGCGTTGCTTTTGATGTAACCACAGAGACATACGATCCTACATAGCAGGATCGTATGATCTCTGCTGTTACAACAGGGAGAATGACAGGCGGCTTTGTTTACATTAGCCACCTGCCTTTCTCCCTCTCCAGCGGGAGATCGCGAGTGACCGGCGGACATCGGAGCCGCCGGTCACTCGCGCTGGGATGGCAGTGAACGAGCGGGGGCGGGAGCTCGCCCCCTATTGGCTCGCGGGTGAGTGACGTACCCATAAGTCACTTTGCCCAGGGGGGCTGACCGCCGCAGTATATGTACTTGCGGCGGTCGGCAAGTGGTTAAGGTACAAAAAGTTACATTAGCTGTACTCAAAAACGTTAGTGCTGGTTCACATTGGTGCGATGCGGGAACCTTGCGAATCCACTTCGGGTTCCCGCATCGCACCCCACTCGCAGGCAGTTCACACAGCCATATGCGAACTGCTGGGAGTGTCAATACAAAGTTAATGACACCCCCAGATTAGTTTGCATATCGCAGTGCGAATTGTCAATTCGGACAGGAATCAGATCGCATAGGTGTGAACACCCATGCGATCCGATTCTGGTGCGGACCAAAAAAAGGGTCCAGCACGGCTTTGGTCCGAATGCGATGCAAATTCAGCCATACAATCTGTATGGCTGAATTGGCATCGCACAGACATCAAATTTAATGTGCACAGCAGTGCGGTGCGAATCACATGTGAAGTCTGACATCGCTATAAAGTGAACCGGCACTTAAAGTTTACAACGGCATCACTGTAAAGCATTAAAGGTTCAGGTGCAGGACTAGAGGATTAAAGATGATTTGTCTCCATTCTGCTCTGACCATCACTCTCCTCCTCCATTATAAATAACCACATGACCACAGGTTGGAGTTAAACGACCATAGCAGCCTTTTATTAACAAACTGTATACATAACAGGTAAATAAAACGTTAAACCCAGTTTTTTTACTGGAGCCTCAAGGTCCCGGTAGGCATCAAAGAAGGAGGTACCGGCGTCCGACTTAATTAGGCCTCCAGCCGCCACAGCACCGGCTCGGAAACAACCAGCTGCAGGTATCAACATACCAACTACTGGGAGCCGTACCTCAGACGGGTCCCTACCAAGTATAAGTTTGCACCATCAGAGAGCCGTACCTCAGATGGGTTCCTATCAAGTATAAGTTTGCACCATCAGGGAGCCGTACCTCAGACGGGTCACTATCATGTATAAGTTTGCACCATCAGGGAGCCGTACCTCAAACAGGTCCCTACCAAGTATAAGTTTGCACCATTTGAAAACCGTACCTCAGACGGGTCACTATCAAGTATAAGTTTGCACCATCAGGGAGCCGTACCTCAAACAGGTCCCTATCAAGTATAAGTTTGCACCATTTGAGAGCCGTACCTCAGACGGGTCCCTACCAAGTATAAGTTTGCACCATACTAACCTACCAGGACCTTGTACCCCGCTTGCTGCCATGACAAAGAACCACCCCAAAAGAAGAAAGCCTCTGTTAAAACAAAAAACAAAAACAAGGGCAGCGGACTGCAAAACCAAAAGTCAGAAAAAACAAGAAAATACAAGAAAATGGGAGGGAGGTTGGGAAATATTCTCCAATGCAGCTTTTCTCCGACTGAAGACTTCCTGTGGCCCCTAGCTTGACCTCTCCCTGTAGCTCCACCCCTTCCTGGCCAAAACACCAATTAAAAGTCCTACCACTTATATTTTCTATCATACTGGGCTGAAAACCCCTCCTTGTCCCAAACCCCTTTAACCCCTGTCATGCCGGCCCTCCGTCCATGTCTCTTCTCTCCTTTAATCTGGGCCTCTCTTGACTAGGGGATTAAAGATGATTTGTCTCCATTCTGCTCTGACCATCACTCTCCTCCTACATTATAAATAACCACATGACCACAGGTTGGAGTTAAATGGCCATAGCAGCCTTTTAATAACAAACTGTACACATAACAGGTAAATAAAACGTTAAACCCACTTTTTTAATGGAGCCTCAAGGTCCCGGTAGGCATCAAAGAAGGAGGTACCTGCGTCGGACTTAATTAGGCCTCCAGCCGCCACAGCAGGAGACAACCAGTCGCAGATACCAACATACCAACTACTGGGAGCTGTACCTCAGACGGATCCCTACCAAGTATAAGTTTGCACCATTAGGGAGCTGTACCTCAGACGGATCCCTACCATGTATAAGTTTGCACCATCTGGGAGCCGTACCTCAGACGGGTCCATACCGAGTACTGTATAAGTTTGCACCATACTAACCTACCTGGACCATGTACTCTGCCACCACCACACAAACATGACACCTTTTGTTTGTGCGGCAACACAAACCTGCAGGGCTCTCTGAAAAAACAGCCGGCACACCAACACCACCGCTTAATACCCACAGTATCCCAGTAAAACCCATCACCACAACAGTACCCCCCACATTTCAACTTCCAACTCCAAATGTTGAACCACCCAGAAAAACCTCCAGCTCGGACCACAAACCGGGACACCTCACATGGACCTAAACCTGAGCCACGGTCAGTCTCCCCATTAACCGCCCAAACGCCAGTGAGTAACAACGCCCATCTCAGACCAAACAAATGTCAACCCCTGGACAGCAAGTGCAAGGCGTAAGTCATAATTTACTGCAATAAACAAGCTTGTACCGAGATCTAAACCCCACACAACATCTCCCTGCATGTCCTGCCACACCAAGGGGCCCAATCCAATCGAGGATAACACTCGACCATGGCAACGACCCTACCCAACCAAAGCCAATCAATCCCAATCAATCCCACTGGAAGGAGAACACAGGCGCCACTCTAAGTGCAGTATTTGAATTTTATCCTCCCACTGGGAATGCCCAGTCGCCTTACGATAGGCTGGGCAACTGAAACCCAGCACACCCTACTACACGTAGGAGTGCCCCCGCTATAGATACAGTAGGAAGCACCAGTAAGGAACCCAGACTTATCACCCCAGGGATGCACGAAGAGGAGAGACAAACAGTAAAACAAAACACACAAGCCAAACAAGGCAGAGACATAATCAGGTGAAGCAAGAAACAAGGGAGGGCAAACAAACCCAGGAGAACCCCAAGACACCCTCAGCCGATGCCCTTAAACACATCCTAAGGTGCACAAACCAAAATCAATAAACCATCCTAACCATACAAAGTGCGATCGAGACAGCACCAAACGTCCTAATGAAGAAGTAGAGTGCCATATCCCACTACTAAGAGCAGGCAACAGCCCAAACTGTGCGGACAGAAGGAGCACTCACCCACCAACTACACTCGCAACCCCACCTCGTCAGTCTGTAAACGCAGAAACCAACACACTGACCAAGATGACACTGAACGTAACCACCCGGAAACTGTACGCCCTAAATCATGAAAACAAACCAGCTCATCAATCATACAAGCTCAAAGGAAGGCCAACACCAAGGCCTTCAGAAATACACCTCCCTAAAAAGATGAACTGACCAGGAAAAATTATCTTATTCAGGGAAATGAACAAATAAATAAAATGACACAGGCCTTGCCTAGAAGGCCCACAACCACCGGTGTCCAGTCCCGGTTTGCCCAAAATTAAAATCCTTTTCCTGTCCCATCGACCCAACATCGGAAACAAATAAAAGATAGGAAATAAAAATCTGCCAATTTGCAGTGAAAGGCTGACACTGAAAGCTCCCAGAACCATAATGCCCAATAACAAACCACCAACTGTATAACCCCTTGTTTCAAGAACGCGCTGCCCGACCTGCGGACCCGCCCAACCTATGAACCAAACCCAAATCTGCTTCCCACCTCCGGAGAGGCAACGACCACGTGGCCAGCTCCTGAACATAGCAACATAAGCAGTACTGCACCGAAAGGCTAAACCGCCAGTATGGCCAAGGAACTCTCAGGTACACCAGGTATGGAGAATTGTACCCGGAAACCAAGAAAGAGTAGCAATCGGGAGTTAGTACAACCAGTAACAAGGTCCACATAAACAAAGAATTCAAATGCCAACAATGCCAAACCCAAAGGTGAAGCTGACCAGACCACCATATAAAAACTACACAGACATGCTGTTGTTCACTATAACCCTCAAATTGTCACAGAGAAAACAAACCTGTTACAATGGAATGGAAAACCCCACAGGACCAAAGAACCATATTACAGAGGACCATAGTAAACAAACAAAACACAAATTTTCAGTAAACCCAACCTCCCCATCATGGTGGCGGCCAATGACCTGCCTTAAACCGACACCGAATGCGTACCACAACCTGTAGAGCCAGTGGCGACACAAAGCTTAGAACAAAACAACACATGGCATCCGCCAGCCACCACAACCTACTATCGCAGGGTTAGAGAAAGGAGTCCCCCAGACACAAATGTAATCCTCAACATCCCGGGTAAGATAATACCATAATGACCAGGTGCCCAAGCGCCCTCAATAGCCAGTTCGAAACAATGAATGAAAAACCTGTCCCTAGGTACGACAGGGCAGGCATAAGAGAATAACCAAAATTGACTGCAGCTACTGCCAAGGCAATCATCAACGTCGTTGAGCCAACACCACCTCAGAATTCAAACCCACCAGTGTATCATCCATAAGAACACCCCACATTGCCAAAGCATCAGACAGAATACCTAAGAAGCTAAGCACGGAGGAAGGTCCCCTGTCCCTTTAGGAACCAGCAGGAACAAGGGGCCGAACAGTAGCCAACAGCACCATGCAACCAGTAGAACCAGCAGGGCCTGTACACAAGAAATCAGCCATCTTTGTTCAGTCATCATCCAGGGTCACCATCTACTTCCGGGACTGAGATGTCGGCTCGGAGAGGACACACTGATGGAAATCCTGGTGCCTGCGCAGTTCTTGGCGGGGTTCACAAATGTCTGACACAGACAAGCCCCTGCTGCCGCCTCACACCTCTTTACATCTATATTGTACAGATCATGGGGGAGCGTTTCTATAAAATGTTTTGACGCTCGGATGATAATTCCAGCAACTCCAGCCAAAGGGGGGTACCCACGACGGTAACCCCTGTCCCGTAGAAACCTAAGCCACAGGGGGCTGCCAGCCCCCAGAGGAGGACCCCCACTGTAACAGACTGCTCTAAGACCAGCCAGCAACTTGAGCCTGCCAGGGCCCAAAGCAGCCACCTCAGCATAAGCACTAACCATGCCACCCCCCACAAGGGCTTGCTACCATTGAACCCCTGACCACTTCAGTCCCCCAGACCCCACTGCCCAGGCAAAGCTATAGCAGGAAAAGAGAAACAGCTACTTACCAGGCTGTCCACTATCCCCAGATCCCCCAGCCGCTGCAGATACCTCCATCGCTGCACATCACCCAACATGCTCACATCACTGCTCTCACCCCCATAGCTGCAGAGAGGAGCGTCATTGAAATGTCCAGGCTCTGGCCCAACACTGCATGCTGGCTGGGACACACAGCCCAACCACCGCTGACGTCATCCACCGCCAGATCCACCAGACCTGCTGCAGCCAGTCACCAGCCGTGCTCTCCCCCCGCCGGGAAGCCGCGGAAACCCGCTTCTCTCTCACCACACAGTCGGTCCTGGAGCTGCAATCATCCTCCCACAGCCTGCCGATCTCCCTGTCTGCTGAAACACAGAGCACCGCCAGTACCGGGGACACATACAGTAAAAGGGACACCGGCCGCTCCAGTACCCTAGCCGACTCCCGCACTCTGGCGCCCCTGGGGACAAGCAGATGAATGCTCCCGGGCTGCACCTGAGCCTTAGCTGAGAAGTGACTCGGTGCTGTACCTGGAGAGGCATCGCTGGAGGGGGGTTATCAAATTGGCACCAGCCCAGGGAGACATGCTCGGGGCATCAACCTCCAAGCACATGCAGGAGCAGGGGGGGGGGGGGTACCTGAGCATCGTTCCCCTGCCTGACCCCCACCAACAGCCACCATAACAGAGAATAATCACACACAGTCAGGAGGAAGGCTCTTCAAATCACCAAGTTGTGAAACGCAGAGGGGGCAGGTAGCCAGGTGCAAATATTCTCCATTGCAGCTTTCCTCAGACTGAAGACTTCCTGAGGTCCCTAGCTTGACCTCTCCCTGTAGCTCCACCCCTTCCTGGCCAAAACACCAATTAAAAGTCCGACCACTTATATTTTATATTGTACTGGGCTGAAAACCCCTCCTTGTCCCAAACCCCTTTAACCCCTGTCATGCCGGCCCTCTCTCCTTTACTCCAGGCCTCCTTTACGCTCTGGATGGATTTTTTTCTTGTACCAAAAACTTTTTTAGAAAAAAAAAATGTGACACATACAGAAGTTGGTTCTACAGAGTAGATCAAATGGTGTTCCAAAGTTAGGAAAGAACAGGAGTTGTATGAATCTTTTGGGAACACATGGGAACATGTAACATGAACCTGGAGAACGATCATATGTCCAGAACAAGAAAAAGATCAAAGTAAATATGAAATGCAAGGGAACCTGTAGTTGTGTTCCATGGTATACAGTAGGGATCGACTGATTATCGGCATTGCCGATATATCGGGGCCGATATGCACTTTCCCCGATATATCGGAATCGGCCCCTGAGGTTACCGATATTGCCGATATTTCGGGAAAGTGCTTGTACCGAAGTGATGCCTGCAGCTAGAGGCATCACCCTGGGACTGGCGTCCATAGCCGATGGTCCGCTGTCTTGTAATGACAACCGATGCAGCTGAGAAGCCACTTGGCTGTCATTACAAGGAGCGGGCATCCTACCTGCACGCATTCAGCTCTGATCTGGTCTCCATATAAAAAACCCGGAAGTGATGTCATGACATCACTTCCGGGTATTCAGCGGGAAATTCAAAACAACCAAACTTGGCTTTTTGAATGCTTTTAAGTGCAGAGGAGGGGTATGGGGTATTTTAGACCCCCAGATCCCTCCACCAGAGTACCTGTGAAAAAAAATGAAATTTTTTTTTAATATCCGAAAATATGGGGCAAGATCGGCCGACACCAATATCCGATGACCAAAATATTGGTATCGGTATTGGCAATAAAAAAACTATATCGGTCGATCACTATTATACAGCCCATAATATTGCACATTACTTAAGAGTTAAGAAGCTAATCTGACAGGATTCAGGATTCATGACAGGATTCCATTGCTGTCTGGCTCCTATTGGGAAGGTTTACTCTCAATGAACCCCTTCCGGACCGCCTGCCGCATTTCCATTTCTCTAGAATTTCCAAAGGAATTATATTCTCCTGGAGTAAAAATCGAATACTGTAATATGTTATTATTTATGATATTAAGGTTTGAACATGCACTACAGACTCAGATTACAGATACAAAAACCCCAAAAAACTGTAAACTCTATTGGCTGTAATCTCATTGCACATATATCCTGAATATATTACTAACATTAACCACTTTAAGAGCGGAGGATTTTCCTGCTTAAAGCGGAGTTCCGGCCTGAAATTTAGATAAAAATACCCCCGGGACAGTCCGGGCTAGTACATTCCATAATGGATAGCCTCTGAACTGTCCCAGGTCATACATACCTTTTAGAAGAAATATTTACCTTGAAAATTTCTTCTCCAGCGCTGCCATCCCAGGTGTGGGCAGCTGAAGCCAGCGCATCCTCTTCTGCGTCCTCTTCCGTGTCCGTGTTTATTTTTTTTTACTAATAATGGCAGCGATCTTTTGCGGGACTACGACATTGCAGCGGACAGATCGGACCCCTAACTGACATTTTTGACCAGTGACATTACTACAGTAATCAGTGCTAAAAATATGCACTGTTACTGTAATAATAACACTGGCAGGGAAGGGGTTAACACTGTTGGTGATCAAGGGGTTAAATGTGTGACTCATGCTTACTGACGTGTGTGGGGGAGGGGGTTGTGTGACACAGACACAGATCACAGGTTCAGCTATGCTGAATCCTGTGATCTGTCCCTGCCTGTCACAGAGGAGATCCGCCCGCGTTGTTTACACAAGCGATTTCCCCAGTCTTTCCCCCGACGATCGGGGAAGAGCGGCGGTGATCACCACATCTCCTCCCCTGGCCCGACTCCCGCTGTGTTTAAACACAGCGGGCGCGAGACTCCGGTGGCACGCACGCACCGCCGAGAGAGGGAGGAATCTGGAGACGTAGGTCTACGTCGCCAGACCCGGGGATGCCACCTTGCTGCAGTAGCAGCAACGTGAGCAGTCCGGAAGTGGTTAAATACTAAGAAAAAATATAAGAAAAGCTATTTTTCTTATTTTTTTCTCTTTCAGCAGCTTAGTAGATGGCCCTTACTTATGCTTATGTGGTAGTGCAATACATGTTTAAAAACTTTAATGTGCTATTATTACAGGCTCTGGATGGAATTGCGTTGCCAATTTAGAAATGGCCAGCTGGGTAGTGTTAATTTTGCAGTCAATTTTCGATTTCGTTTTAGTCATAATCTTATGACTAAAATGCCATTTTAGTTTTAGTCATATTTTAGTCACCTGAATTGTGTAAGTTTTAGTTGTATTTTAAATAGTGTTCATTTAGTAGACGCGAAACATTTTAGTCGACAAAATTAACACTGCAGCAGAAAGCGGTCTGAAGTCCGCTCTCTGCTGACGTCACAGAAGTTGGTACAGGCACCGCATCATAATGACCACGAAGTCGGGATCTGCCAGGTGCCTGGACTGACACCCGGCTCGGCCTCTCAGAGAGTTGCTGAGAGCGTGAGCCGGCCGCTCCCTGCCCCTCCATAGTTCAGCCCTCCAATGAGTGAGGAGGGGGCAGATCAGAGAGCTGTGACTGACAGACAGCAGCTCTCTGCTCGGGGAGCTGTCAGAACTGAGCGATCAGCAGTGTTCGATCACTCGGTTTTCAGTGTAGAAGCGCCGAGGAACAGATGCAGCATCGGACTTCTTTTTTAATGTCTTCTCTTTTAATGTCCCAAAACCAGGGTGCCAGGAGGACATGAAGTGATTGGATATCACCCTGGTAGAAACAGATGCAGAAAAAAATCTTGTAAATTTAAAGTGTTATTTATCCCACACCAGTAAAATCAGTCTGTATATGCAGTAAAGCATGCTTGTTATACTTACTGTGGAACCCAAGGGATTATTTATCTGTATTGTGTGAAAAGACTGTTTGATCCTTCCTTCTCTGATCCTCCCCTACTTTTAATGTCCCCGATCCATCCGCTGATAGAACAAAACCTTGGAGGCACTCTGCACATGCTCAGTTTGGTGTGTATTGCTAGAGAGTTTTTTTTTTTTTAGGGAGGGGTGGTGGGTGCATGTGATCAGCACAGGGCCAATTATCACTATCCAGACAGAAAGTCAGGGGTCCTGCAGCCTCATAGGACAGTCAGAAGAGAATGTAAACTCCTCCTACAAGCTTTACCAGACACTGATAAAAGTCACAAGACTCCTATATACTGCTGATGAGAAAAGGTATTTAGCAGTTGATATTTACTAAAATGATTTCATTTCCACGTTCTGTGTACTGTGGGAGACCAGATATATTAAATGCAGGGTCATAGGTTTAGTAACACTTTTATAGACTCAAAAAGGTTTAATTTTTATTCCTCTCTGTTTCTTCATGTCCATGTGGCATCTGCACTTTCCTATCTCTCGTCCTGGTGTCATTGTAACAGGAGAACACAGACAGAAAATAAGAACTTTGACCTAGCACCGAAAACAAAAACATTTTTTGGCTAGAGCCGACCAAGTTTGTTAAGATAAGTGGGACTCGTGGGACTCCATCTCATGGGCGTGGCATAATGAAACACCAAGGCATTCATTTTGGGTATAGTGACCCTTTAGCGGCAATCATTTTTTGTTCCCAGAATGTTCTCTTTGATGCTTTCCTGGAATAAACAATCAATAATAGTATTTATACTGCTTAGCTTGGCATGTGGCCTGGGGGTTGAGCCGTTATCAGTAGTAGTAATAGTAATAACTTAATTCTTTCATATTTCAGGTCGTTCACAGCAGCATTCCTCTTCTCCATAGAGGTCCAAGTGACGATCGGATTCGGCGGGAGGATGATGACTGAGCAGTGCCCATTGGCCATCATAGTTCTCATCATGCAGAACATTGTGGGCCTAATCGTGAATGCCGTCATGCTTGGCTGCATCTTCATGAAGACAGCACAATCCCACCGACGGGCAGAGACTCTGATCTTCAGTCGCCACGCGGTCATAGCCGTCAGGAACGGCCGCCTATGTCTGATGTTCCGGGTTGGGGATTTGCGGAAAAGCATGATCATTAGCGCCTCAGTGAGGATTCAGGTCGTACGGAAAACAGTCACACCAGAGGGGGAGGTGATCCCCATTCACCAAATCGACATCCCAGTGGACAATGCAATTGACAGTAACAACATCTTTCTAGTGTCCCCGCTGATTGTCTGCCACATCATAGACAAGAGAAGCCCCCTCTATGATATCTCGGCATCTGACCTTCTTAGCCAAGATCTGGAGGTAATCGTCATACTGGAGGGCGTTGTAGAGACAACTGGGATTACTACTCAGGCCCGGACCTCCTACATCCCAGAGGAAATCCTGTGGGGTCACCGCTTCGTGTCCATTGTCTCAGAGGAAGAAGGTGTGTATTCCGTGGACTACTCCAAGTTTGGTAACACAGCAAAAGTGGGCACTCCTAGGTGCAGTGCCCGAGAACTGGACGAGAAGCCTTCCATCCTCATTCAGACACTTCAGAAAAGCGAGCTGTCCCATCAAAACTCACTGCGGAAACGCAATTCTATGAGAAGGAACAATTCCATGCGGAGGACCAATTCTATGAGAAGAAACAACTCTGGACTCATCATTCCAAAGGTCCAGTTTACGGCACCGGAGCAGACCACGCTGGATACATGACAGAGACATTTCAGCAACTTAGTCTTCTTTCGGATTGTAGACGTTTACGAACAATATTTATTGCCTTGTATACAACACGTTCCTGTTCTTCTAGAAGTTTTTTACCTCTTGAGCACTTTTAATAAAATTATTTATCCTGAATTCTACCACATTGAGTCCTTGCATGCCTCTGAACAGTAACGTGAAAAGTCTTTACAAAAAGGTACTATTCATACCATTTATATCTCTCAGTTCATCAACACAGAACTTACATTGGTAGGCAGAAGGGCAGTGTAGGTCTGAGCACCTATTCGTGATTAGCCAATGTTGAGATCAAGTGGGTTTTGGGTAGGTAGGTAGGTGCTGCCACAGACACTAAGACCGGCTATAGATGGAGCAAATTTCTCTCCTGCAACTTCCGCAGAGCCAATGTGTTCTCCCGCTGTTGGGGGGTTGGGCGGGGAGAACACAGTGATTATTGCTATTAGCTATAACAGCTGCTAGCACTATTTGCATGTAAAGTCCGACAGCCTGGTTGTACCCCAGTTGATCAAATCGATCAACTTGGGTACATTCAGCCTGCCCATACATGGTTTGAAACTTTAGCCGTCTTAATTCAGTTCTGCAAGCATCTAACCTAACAACTACTCCTTCTCGTAGCTAATCTTAGAGAATGGCTTAGACTTCACTTAGCCCTTGGCTCTCCTGAGGAATACAAATCACTAAAAACTCCCTCTGTATGACAGGAAGGATTCCTAAAGTAAATACACCATGAAAGTAATTTAGGGGCTGGTTTTAGTGACCCCCTCCCCCGTTAAAACTGACATGGAAATGAAGACATGGGAACACTGGTGTAGTAGCGTGTAAGATGGGTCTGAGTTGAGCAGGCCAGCACTGCTGGGAACATACAAACTGTATTGGGCTATTCCAGCTTGGTAAATATAATCCTAGAGCATTTAGGTGGTTTATCATTTTATTACATTCTATGGGCCTTTTGGACTATCTTGAGTGAAAATGGACCTTTTTTGGGTATTGGAAAACATTTGAGTCAATGGCTGTTTAAGTTTTAGTTTGCACTTAAGGTGGAATTCCAGTGAAATTCTAACTAAACCTTAACCAATTCTTCCCACCATGCTAAGATTATTCTATCTACCCGGTAAAATAAAAGATGTGTATACTTACCTATTCTGAAGTGGCTCCGGTCCAGCGCCGGCTTCAGTATACAGTAGGGATCACTGGCAACGGCTGCAGAGCCTGGACAATACCTGATCCATAGGCTTACTATGGGGCATCTATTGTTGGTTGTACCTCCTCTAAACTGAAGCTGGTGCTGGAAGTTGGTCAAGTGACCGGACTGGAGCGATTTCAAAATAGGTAAGTTTAGACATCTTTTCTTTTACAGGGTAGATAGAATAGTCTTAAAATGGGGTTGGGAGTAGGTTCAGGTTTATTAGAATTTCACTGAAATTCCACTTTAATGTAGAACTATGGGCAAAACCTTCTTATTAATTTTTAATAGAGCAAGGGAGGGTTATAAACCATGGCAGATATTTTTTCACCATCTCTGTCCAATTGCAGAGATTTCCCTTTACTTCATGTCCCATAGCTAGACAGGAAGTGAGAGGAAATCCCTGCACATTAGGGCATTTCTTGGAGACTCCCAGGTCACCAGAACTAGCGTCCCCATTGGAAGATTTCCCCTCTATTACTTTTCTGGAGACAACCCAAAATTTGAGGTTTTCTTTTATTTTCAAATTAATGATAATGGGTAAACAGGACAAATAGAGTGGGGGAAATCTCCTTAATGGGGGCACAAACAGCAATAAGAACCTGACAGGGACTCTAATCTAAAACTAAAAAAAAAAAAGGTTTTGCCTTTAGGTTTACTTTAAATGCAGCATTCTCATATCACATCAAAGGAAAATAAGGCTACAGTCATACCACCAATAAGGCTGGGGTGAATTGTAGTGGTGGTTCCTATTGCAGTTCTCAGCAGCTCTCTGGCAGACAGGTGCGGCCGCCGGCCCTTTCACTATATGACAGATCGCCAGTGGCTGCAGTTATTCGCGGCTCTCTTCACAGCCAGCAATTACCTGCAGTGTGTCCAGCAAAGTGTCTCCTGCAGAAATTACTGCAAGTATTCGCTGGCTGTGCAGACAGCCACGAATAGATGGGGCCACCTGAGACCTTTCATTATAGTGAACAGGGCTAACAACGGCACCTAGCTGCTAAGAGTCGCAGCAGGAATCAGAGGATTCCTGCCATTACAATTCGTACCAGCCTTAAAGTGTTAAAGGTTTGTTACCCTAAAGCTGTCTAACCTGCCCCTCTGGAAACTGTAAAACACCTGGCTGATCCTGCCACTTCCTGTGTCCTCCTCTCTGTGCTGACCACGATAATCATGGCTAATGAGCCCTGACCACCGTGGTCTGCCTGCGTGCCTCAGTCATCCGCTGTGTCTCCTCTCTGCTCTCCCCCTCCCCTCCCTGCCTGTCAGCTCCGTGTCTCTGTGTCTCTGTCTCCGCCCTCCAACCCCTGGCTGCTGATAATAAACCAGTAGTAATAAACCAACCGTTTTGAGAGGTGTCTTTAGCTCAGTCACATGACTCCCGGCCGCTCTGATAACACAATCCAGGGCTACAGCAGGAGCGTGACTCTCGGCTGACGTCAGAGGGAGAGCTCAGCTCCTCCTGCTGTAGCTCTGGATTGTGTTATCAGAGCAGCCTGGGAGTCATGTGTCTGGCCTAAAGACACTTCTCAAAAAGGTATTTAGAAGCTTCCGAAGACGTCCCATTGATGACGAAACGCGTCAAGCTGGGACGCATGTTGCCACGCCTCTAGCGGTAGTTGGAACGCACGCCGACACTAGGTGGATCGGCTTGTATCTCACCCACTGTACAGTGCGGGAAGCCACACGGTAGCTTTTTCAATCTGTTTCATCTATTTTATTATTGGCCCTACCAAGGAGTTCACAATAAAGATTACATTTTTACGCTATGAGAAGCCCGTTTTTTTATTTTGTTTTCTATCTCCGGGATCACATGTGGAAACTCTTCACCCTTGGGAGGAAGGTGATTTGGAGGACCACCTGGAGCCTGCATCCAGGTCACGGAGACCATCAAAAGTTTTATTTAATCCCCCTGCCATATGGTAAGAAGGATCAACACCGTCTGGTTAGTGGGAATTTTTCCAACATTTTTTACGGAGGGTGTCACTATCTTTAGTACAGGGATATATGTTCACGACGCATCTGACCTCAGTGGCAGGAACTTTGCGCCACTCCTGGTGGCAATCCATGAAGGATTAATTTTACATCAACATTTGGACTGTTTCTCACTGGACTTTATCACAATTCTGAGTGCACTGGGTTTATAGGGGTCACCCTATTTATTTATTTCCTTTTTTGCACTGGCACTTTATGGTAATATATTTAATTCCTTATATGTTTTTAATTTGAACATGTTTTTCTGTTACTATTAGTATATTATCAGTTTGTGTTTTCTCCTGGAGATATGTGTTGAATTTTTTTTGGAGAGTTAGCGCTGTTTATCACATAAAGTGCTTCACTCTTGCGTTTTCCATTCACATTTTAGAGGCATTGTTTCTTACAAAACAGTTATACAATGCAGGATAGGAGATGACAAGACAGGGGCTGGCAGCAAGGCCATGGTTTAGGGTTACAAACCCTTTAAAGTGGCTGTTAAGCCACTTTATGAACTTTATACCATCCTGTCTGTTTAATATTCCTGTGTGCCCCTGTGTCTGTGTATTATAAAAATAAGCCGTTCTTTACCGATTTTCAGAGTCCTGATCGCCGCTCACGTGACCCGCCTCTCTCCTCTCCCGATCTGACAGCTGTAGCTGAGGATTCCCCGCTGATCTCAGTTGGGAGGGAAGGAGGAGAGAGGCGGCGGGTCATGTGAGCAACGATCGGCGCTCTGAAAACTGGTAAAGAACGGCTTATTTTTATAAACCACAGACACAGGGGTACACAGGAGTATTAAACAGACAGGATGGTATGAAACTTTAAATGAAACTTCAGCAGCAAGAGAGGAGGGGCACTGACACAGGAGCAAACAGGTAGGGAGGGGAGGGGAGAGAGCACAGAAGAGGACAGGAGGGCTGCGGATGACGGAGGCACGTAAACTGACCACGGTGTCAGGGCTCAGCAGCCATGGTATACCGTGGTCAGTTTACAGAGGGGAGGACATAGCCAGGCAGGGTCAGCCAGGTATTTAGGCGATACAGGGAGCCAAATTACACAGCACTAGCACTGTGCTGTATAGCATGCTTTAAGGGAACAGAATCATTTTTTTTTCAGGTTGACAAATGCTTTAATCATTCAGTTTGACTGTTGCCTAATAGGACTATAATTATTCTTGCCCTGATGCCGCCCCCCCCCCCCCCTTCCCATATGTCTGCAGTGTGAATGTCAGATAACACAGACAGATAGGCAATCTCTGGATTTTATTGGCTTTTCACCTCGTTCTCCTGATGAAGATGATTGTCATGTCAGTAAAACGTGTAGAGTCACTGCTCTTCAAGTCTCCTACCATCGTTATTATACTCAGTATCAATCCTATATGATGCTGTGTTTGTGACATGTATACTGGTTAGGAACATGTATAATGTCAATAGCTACAGTATGGTGTCACAACATACTCCTTCACTCTATAACATCACTATAGTAATAACAATACAAACAAAAGTTAGATTTGACAGTCCCATATAAGCTTACTTGAAAAACCTCCTTTCATGTTGGGAGTTTTGCCTGTCTGCTGGCCATCTCTTTCCACATCTTCCTGGATTCCTTGTGTTATCTACTCTGTTGTTTACTTTCAATTTCTAAGGACTACATATCCCACGGTACCTTGCTGCCTGTAAGCAGTGATTCCTTTACTGACTTCGCCTACTGAAGCTCCTCCTCTCAGCACCTCTGTAGGTCAGAAGGCAGGCTCTCCTCTGTGAAATGTGTGACGCAGCAGTGCCTAATCACAGGACATAGTGAATATGTGTCACCAAATTCAAGGAAATAAATGTGTAGGGATTTTCAGGTAAGTTCAAACTTCAAGATTGTTCAGAATAATAGGAAAAGGGTAGAGAAAAATTGAAATTTAATGTAAAAATGAATGTATGACTTTACACTGTGACAATATATACCAGCCGTCATTAAATGGCGGCCCGCGGACCAAGAACGGACCGCACAGTGTTTCCACCCGGCCCGTCAAGCCGGCACCTACGAGCAGGCATTGGTTTGCTGGGATCGCGGGTGTCCCAGCAACCAGTGACATCCACGCCCCTCCGCTTCTAAAATGCGGCTCGCGGTGTACGGCTCTCACTCCCAGCCGAGCCGCGAGTTAGGGGCGTGACGTCTCTTGCACGCCCCGCCTCCCTGCTCCTCACTGCAGCTCCCGGGTCTTTCACTCCCCGCCGGGCCACAAGTTAGGGGCCTGACGTCTCGTGCATGCCCGTCCCCTGTTCCTCACTACGGCTCCCGACTCTCACTCCCAGCCGGGCCGCAAATTGGGGCGTGACATGTGCGCCCCGATCCCTGCTGTTCGCGGCTCCTGTCTCACACATTGCAGTATGTCTCGAATTTTCTGCCCCCCACAGCCTCCTGACTCCTGCATCAAAGGTATGTGGGGCACATTTCAAAAGGGATTGCTGATCAGAATATTTTTTGCACACTGTTGGGCATATTTTGTTAAGGGGCACATTGATGGGCACATTTTGTTGTGCCCATCAGAGTGCCCTATAAAATAAAATGTGCCCATCACTGTTTCCCTTAACATAAAAAGTGCTCATTAGCATGCTACACTATTTATTTTACGTTAAGGGTCACGCTGATGGGCACATTTTATGTTAAGAGCAACGCTGATGGGCACGTTTTGTTGTGCCCATCAGAGTGCTCCTTAATGTAAAATATGTCCATCTGAGTGCCCCCTAACATAAAATGTGCCCATCAGCGTGCCCCTCTTTTTATGTTAAGGGTCATGCTAATGGAAGAACTTTATGCTAAGGGTCACGCTGATGGGCATATTTTGTTCTGTCCATCAGAGTGCCCCTAACATTAAATATGCCCATCAGCGTGCCCCTTAGCATAAAATTTGCCCATCAGCGTGACCCTTAGCATAAAATAAGGGTCACGCTGATGGGCAAATTTTATGCTAAGGGTCACACTGATGGGCAAATTTTATGCTAAGGGGTACGCTGATGGGCACATGTTACGTTAAGTGGCACGCCGATGGACATATTTATGCTGTGGGACACACTGATGGGCATATTTTAGGTTAAGGGGGCACACTGATGGGCACAATTTATGTTAAGGGGGCACACTGATGGGGACAACTGACGAAACGGGGCACTGTGATGTGGACAGCTGATGTAAAGAGCACTGTGATGGGGACACCTGATGTAAGGGGGCACTCTGATGGGAATGCCTGACGTAAGGTGGCACTGTGATGGGGACACCTGATGTAAAGAAGCACTGTGATGGGGACACCTGATGTAAGGGGGCACTCTGACGGGAATGCCTGAAGTAAGGGTTGCACTGTCATGGTGACACCTGATGTAAAGGAGTACTGTGATGGGCACAGACTTGAGATTCGGACCTCGGCCCAAAGAAAATTTTAGCGACCGGACCTCCTTGAATATTAATTCATTATTATTATTATTATTATTTCAGGTACTTATATAGCGCTGTCTATTTACGCAGCGCTTTACATATACATTGCACATTCACACCATTCCCTGCCCTCAAGGAGCTTACAATCTAAGGTCCCTTACTCACATACATACACAGTAGGGCCAATTTTATACAGGATCCAATTAACCTACCAGCATGTCTTTGGAGTTTGGGAGGAAACCGGAGTACCCGGAGGAAACCCACGCAGGCACAGGGAGAACATGCAAACTCCAGGCAGGTAGTGTCATGGTTGGGATTCGAACCAGTGACCCTCTTGCTGCTAGGTGAAAGTGCTAACCACTACACCACTGTGCCGCCCATATATATATGGGTGGCACAGTATAGTGGTAGATTGGTGAGTAATGTGCAGTGGGGTGAGGTGGAGATACGTTGGGTGTGGTGGATTGGTGAGTTATGTATGGTATTGAGGGTGATAGGGCAGACTGGGTGGAGATACGTTGGGTGTGGTGGATTGGTGAGTTATGTATTGATATTGAGGGTGATAGGGCGGACTGGGTGGAGATACGTTGGGTGTGGTGGATTGGTGAGTTATGTATGGTATTGAGGGTGATAGGGCGGACTTGGTGGAGATACATTGGGTGCAGTGGAAGATTGGTGAGTAATGAGCAGTGGGGTGAGGTGGAGATACGTTGGGTGTGGTGAATTGGTGAGTTATGTATGGTATTGAGGGTGATAGGGCAGACTGGGTGGAGATACGTTGGGTGTGGTGGATTGGTGAGTTATGTATGGTATTGAGGGTGATAGGGAGGACTGGGTGGAGATACGTTGGGTGCGGTGGATTGGTGAATTATGTATGGTATTGAGGGTGATAGGGCAGACTGGGTGGAGATAAGTTGGGTGCAGTGGAAGATTGGTGAGCTTTGTATGGTATGGTGGGGAATTTAGAAATCAGGAGAGGTCGAAGATGTGAGGGGTCATTAGGATCAGGATTGTAACAGCATTAATAAGAATGGGTAAAATGTTATGCAGTTCAGAAGTACAATTGGGGAATCGTGGGAGTACAATGAGACAGAACAAATATTCCTCAGGTCCCATTAACAGTTTGTGTCCAAACAAGCAGCCAGATGAAACTGCTGGGACATGAATTGGCCCCCCTTTGTAAATAGTATGCAAGCTTACCTGCTCAGTAGACTTGAAGGACAGTTCTGGGAAATGCTTGGACTGAAAGTAGAAGGAACCCACAGTGATGTAACAGTATATAAAAAGGTTGGTTGGACATGAGGAGTTATGGAGTGCAGTAAAGGAACTGGAGTGATGGTGAAGATTGGGGTATTACCAGATTGATATACGGGGGAAGATGGGGAGATATTGGAGGATTATGGAAGGATGGCCCTTTTTGGGGTGTGGGTGAAATTGTTGTGTTGTTTGGAGTTCCTGTAGGATGGTAGGGTGGGGAAATGGGGGTCATATGGAGTCATTATAGTTAGGATAAATGCATTAATGAGAAATAGGAAAGGTTGATAGGCAGAGCAATCGGTGAGAAGGTAGACTAAAAGGGTAAGGTAAGTGGGTGAGATGGGAAGAAAACAGCCTTTGATAGAAGTTAAGGGCAAGAGAAGAGCGAGAGAGCGATTGAGGTGAGGTATGATCAGTCAGGGAAGGATTTTACATAGACAATTTGGGCATGGGGTAGAGATTTTAGGTGAGGTGGATTACGAGTAAAAAGTTAGGAGGTTGAACATTGGAATGAGGTAATGGTGAATACAGAGGAGGATCAAGAAGGAGGTATAGACTGGAGTCAGAGACAGCAGGAGACCAGGTGAACCTCTCTCTGCCACTTTCTTCAATGGCTTCCAATCAAGCTGCTCTTGTATGTTGAACCAAAGAGAACATATCCAAACTCAAAAGTCACTATCCTTTGTTTTCAAAACACTTCCCCCCCATCCCACAGCTATAGATCTCACCTCACAGACAAACACAAAATTTAACTCTCGGTTCCTCGATCGACTTACTAATGGCTTCTTCGACCATAACCTCCCCCATGTGTGGTGTTTGGTGGAGGAACGTGTGTTGTGACTTCTCTAGGGGAGCTCCAATCTCTACCACATTAGTAGACCATGATCTTTATAACTACATATCCACCTTCTTCTCCACCACAACTATTGTAGATAAATGGGACTTACAAAACCACAAGGTATTTCCTGTACGTGGCAGTTTTTACTTCAATAAAAGGAACTTATATTTGCAATGTGAAGGACAAAAGAAAGAAGTCCCCAGGTTTTATCATTTAGGGTAACATACACATAAGGGGAGAAGAGCTGTAATTTCTGTGCTTCTGCTGGGAACTTTGATAAGTTTACCCCTGATATATATGTTTTAAGGTTATATATTTGTAAGGCAGTGAATTTGACATTCACTAAACTTTCAATGCAGGTGAATTTTCCTGGCACAGGTGTTTTAAAGTGATTGAAAAGTCTCGTTTTTTTTTTTTTTCTATTAAAATAACAAACATGTTATACTTACCTGCTCTGTGCAGTTGGTTTTGCAAAGGGCAGCCCGAATCCTCTTATTGGGTCCCGCTTCGGCTCTTCTGGCCCCTTCCTCCTGTTGAGTGGCCCCACAGCAAGCAGCTAGCATTAGGCCCCGCCCCTCTCTAACTGAGTTTGATTGAAAGCAGCGGGAGCCAATGGCACTGCTTCTTTTTCTAAGCTAATCAGGAGAGAGAGAGTCCCGGATCGCTGAGGCACTCGTGGACATCGCTGGATGGAAAGTAGCCTCAGGTAAGTATTAGGGGGCTGAGGGGAGCTTCTGCACACAGAAGTCTTTTTATCCTTAATAGAATGCATAAAGATAAAAAAAAAAACCTTCTGCCTATACAACCCCTTTAAATGACAGTGACTGATTCACCAGCAGTGATTGTTTGATGAAAATCACATTCATTACTTTATAAATTTACCTATTGTTATCACCTTGCAGAATTCTAGAAACTACAAACACTAATAGTTTATATCCACTAAAAAGTGAGTTTTCAGGTGTAGTCACTCGTTGGCATCTCCCATACCACTATAGTGGTGACATCTGCTTGCCATAGCTATGGATGGCCACCCACCTTGGAGTCTCAATGGGGTAAAATCTTCCAGTATTAAAGCGGTTAAATGAGGATTTTTTTGTCAAAGACATGTAGCTAAATACATTTTGGCCTAAATATATGACAAAAATTTAATATATTGGATATTTTTTAAATTTCAAAGTAGAAAATGTCAATTTTTTCGCAAAATTTTTGCTCTTTTTTTATTAATATCGCAAAAAAGAAAAAGTGCAGAGGTGATCAAATACCGCCAAAAGGAAGCTCTGTTTATGGGAAAAAAAGGACGTAAATTTTGTTTGGGTACAGGGTTGCATGACCGCGCAATTGTCAGTTAAATTCGCGCAGTGACAAGTTGCACAAAGTGGCCTGGACGTAAAGCAGGAAAATCCTCCGGTGGTAAAGTGGTTAAGGGTGCCGCTGCCAAATGCAACTAAGGGCTCATTTACAAGTGCAACAGGCACTGCTGCGCCTCTGAAAAGCGATCCGAGTGTGTTTGACAGGTGGTGAGTAGGAAATATGTTCCTTCCTCACCACCTGATTTAAACCCGTAAGGGCTCTTTCACACGGGCAGTCCGATCAGATCAGCCTGTCAGTTTTTTAGGCGGATCTGATTGGATCCTCTCTATGGGGCAGCGGGTGTCAGCGGAGACACCTCCGCTGACACCCGCTGCCATCCGCATCCGATCCTGTGCTGAAATCTGGACGGATGGAAACCCTATTTTTCCATCCGTTCAGTAATCGGAGCGGAGCGGATCTGATGAGAGCGGACAAGCGGTCCGCTCTCCTCCGATCCCCCATAGAGGGCAGTGGGTGCTGAGACACCTCCCTCTCCGCTCTGCAAGCAGAGACGGAGCTGTCATCCGCCCGGCTCAGCGGGGATCGCGGATCGATCCTCGCTGAGCAACACCGTGTGAAAGAGCCCTAATTGTCATGCAATGCACGTGATTGTGACACCGGAGTACAGCAATTAGAGGTTTAAATCAGCTGTGAGGAGGTGACACTGTTCCCGGTGATCTTTGACTTCTCCCATGTTGTTCAGGTAGATCTTCACCTCTTTAAGTTTGCCTACCCCTGGTTTAAAGTGAAATCCAATGCTGCCCTGCACAGAGGCGGCTTCATTCATCCACACACAGAACATGGAGAAGAATCATGTGGAGCTGAGCTCTGGAAACAGACGTGACTCCAACTCGCAGCTTGCAGCACACAATTCCTTATAAGGAAGATTCACAGATGTCTTAACAACCATCTTATTTCACTGACCTACAAATGTCCCCCCGCGGCACGCACAGGCTAGATCTGAATGACTGACGCTGCGCCAAAGCCTATGTGAGTGCCACTCTTTTTTCATCATATTTCTATTTTTTTTCTTGAAATTGTTTGATAGAAAGCCAAAAAGTTCATAAAAGCAAAAATGGAAACATTTGTATCCAAAGTTCTCCACACATATTTCGGTTTTGGTCAGATTCTGATTGGTTGCTAAGGGATTCTTACAAACATAAAATTCAGTCCCCCCCCCCCCCCCCAGTTATCCCTATGAATGAGCTTGGTAACTGTATACAATTGTTATTCTCTTCCCAAACATTCTACAGTGTATGAGAAGGATGTGATTTGAATAGAATAGGAACTGAGTACGGGGAAATCTATAACATTAACTGAATTGGTTGGAAATTTTTAGCTGATCCCCATAGTAAATTCTGATTTCTGGTTGGCTGGGCTTAGGTTATATGGCTCAAAATGTTAGTGTGATGCCTCCCCTTGCCACCAGAAAGGTCATCAAATTATTCATTTTTTCCTATAGTGTGGTGTCAGTAAATCATATACAGATTTTTATTGTACAGGCATACCCCGTTTTAAGTACACTCGCGAGTACGGATACAGCCTGGTCGGCTTGGCATGGCACTACTCCTGGTTTTAAAATTGGCATCTATGGGAAATCTTGGTCAGCTTGACATGGCACTGCTACCAAACCATAGGTGACAGGGATACCAAACTTAGGGAGCACTGAGAGGGGACCCAGGACTACAACATATCCTATTTGTGGCCAGCCAGCTTGCCTAGGTAATCTACTATGTCATAGTCCTGGATCCCCTTAACATGCTCCCCAAGCTTGGTGTCCTTGTCACTTATGGTTTGAGAGCAGTGCCATGTCAAGCTGACCAAGATTTCCTATGGAGCTAGTGTATTTATGCATTTAGAAATGAAAAAAGGTATTGCTTCACTTTAAGTACATTTTCGTTTTACATACATGCTCTGGTCCCATTGTATACCTAAAAGTGGGGTATGCCTGTAGATTATAAGCTCCAACGAGCAGGGCCCTCTGATTCCTTCTGTATTGAATGGTATTGTCTCTGTACTGTTCGCCCTAATGTTGTAAAGCGCTGTACAAACTGTTGGCGCTATATAAATCCTGTATAATAATAATAATATTAATAATAATCACATCTAAACATGATAACCCAGGGGTGTCAAACTTAATTTCATTGTGGGCCGCATCAGCATTTTGGTTGCCCTCAAAGGGCCAGTTATATCTGTAAGATTAGGTGTCCAGAGCAACCCACTCCCCCTTACACCCTTACATGAGATGTCAAGAGCCCCCCCACCATCATAAGTCAAGAGTCACCCACCCTTCCTTACATCACAATGCACCCCCTTACCTTGTGCTACTGCCAGGAAGAAGATGCGGGTGGATCTTGGAAGAAGAACATGCAGGGTCTGGAGGAGGACCAGAGGAGGGCTGGAGTCAGCTTCCAGAGTCTGCTAAATGCTGAGACCAGAGGAGGCAGGGCCCTTCTGAGGTTGCACAGAGAAGCGCAGGATCTGGCAAAGGAGTTCTGTCCTCTCTGCTGCCAACTACTAAGACAAGGTGGGGGCAGAAACAAGGGGGTTGCCGCAGATGCAGGAGAGGTGTGAGGGCCACATGAAATAGCCTGGAGGGCCGCATTCGGCCTGCGGGCCTTGTGTTTGACACCTGTGCGATAACCAATTAAAAATGTATTTGCTGCGGCTCTCTACAGTGTGATGCTGGCAGCAGGGAACCTATGTAATACAATATATACTATATATATATATATATATATATATATATATTGTATATACATCATGATCAGCTGTGATTGGACACAGCTGATCACGTGGTAAAGAGCCGCTGTGATTGGCTCTTTACCCCGATCTGTGATTAGCTGTGTCCAAAGATCACAGCGATTACAGAGTGTGCCAGGTGCACGCCGCAGTGGGCACGCTGGGGGTGTGGCTCTGGGAGGATGCCAAAAGACTCGCAGCCAGAACTGGATGATTACGCTGTAGCCGTCATTCGACTTGAGTGCGGTCAGAAATTGGTTAAAAAAGAAATAAATCTGGGGTTGGTAACACTTGATAAGTTGCGGTGCTACAAGTTGGGATTATATTACCAGTGAGATACCATAGTACATTGTGTTGTGTTGCTACCAGAAATGGTGACTCCTATTTGCCAATTTGGTGGCCTTATCCAGAGGAGAAGTATCAGGGTGAAAGGATCTAACGTGACATCTGGTTGCCCTTCCTATTCATACGAGGACAGAGCAGCACTGTGAATGAAAATTAGACTAAGTACCAGAATTAGACCCAGTGCACCAGGGGCTGACTGGCAACTTTCGGCCCATGGGGCAAGTACAAACCAGAGACCCATGGTGCAGCAACTCAGCCCCCTCCCACTCTCCCTCTTCCCTGTCTCCTCCTGACCCCCATTCTAGGCTGAAGCTTGGCTCCAGGTATTCTCTATTCACCGGCCGAATCCGGGTTCCCAGCCTGGCCAGCAGGATGCAGTGGGGGGAGCTGGAACAGCTCGGTCGGGGCTGCCTGGGGGAGGAGAGTCTCCAGTGGGGCATGGAACTGGCCTGTACTCCAGTTTACACCATCCATGCTGGGGGAGAGTCCTTCTCTCTGTCCCTGTCTTCATCCTACACTCAGTAGGTCAGCAGTGGGGACTTTTTACTTTTCTTCACCAGGAACCCTTTAGGCATGATCTGGGTAGATCAGAGCTCCCGTGCTGGACTACAAAAAACACCCGCTAACTCCCCAATACCCACACCCACTTAAACTATATACAAAACACACTACTCGTCTTGGAGTAAAAATGGCCGACATGGCCTTTTATTAAATAACAAATATAAAATTATGAAATAACAATATAACAATAATAATAATAACAATAACCCAGATCTATGTTTGTGGTCCTTGACAGTACCATGTAAAAAACAACTTCTGTGTCTGGGTCACCATTTGGCTTGGTCACTTCCCCAGCCGCTAAGCACCGCCTCGGGGACTAACACAGCCGACCCAGACACCCCACCTGTACAATTTAGAGGACGCCATACCTCGGATGGGTCCCCACCATTTTTCCCAAAAACCAGTTTGCTGAACCCCTGTCAAGGACCCCAAACCGCCACAGCGCCACAAGTGTGACCCCTTACACTTGTGCGCCCCTCCACACCCTCAAGGCCCGGTGGATCCCGTCCTCCAAACCCAAAAACCACAGGTCAGTGCCAATAGCATTGAGATGGACCCCATCCCCACGAAGGAACTGCCACGTATCGCTCTCCAGCTCCAAATGCCGCACCACCAGGCCACCATTCCTGCTGACGAATCTCCCCACCTCCTTGTTCACTTTAATCCAGGCCTTATTAAGTTTGTCGACTGAACGAGCCGACCGCCACGAAGTGCGGGCCACAATGTCGGACCACACCACCAGCATATCAGGGAAGGAAGTGCGAAGCCTCAAAAAGTCGAACTTCACATCCCGAATGAGCTCACGCATAGAGCGGAGACCCAAATCATTCCCGCCCACATGCAAAACAAGGATATCCGGGGCCCTGTCCAACCTGGCAAAGCGGGAGACTTCCGGCACGACCCTGCTCCACAGCATGGCAGGCACACCTATCCACCTAACCCTGCCATCCTCCCGGGGAACTCCCAACTGTCTACCATTAGGCCTGACCTCCGCCCGCCTGGCCCCCCAGAAGACATACGAATGGCCGAGGATCCAAATCAGACACTGCCGGACACCTGCAAAAAGAAACAAAGACAGTGCACCCTACACCCAAAGCACACATACAACACAACCAAACAAACACGAAAAATACGCAGAAAACACACACAAACAGGCCCCTATAACCCCTCTGCAGAGGCTACTGCACCAGGTGGGGCCTGACGTAGGACCGGAACCTATGTGACTCCCACCGCCCAATGCGCCTGACCACGTCCTCTCCCAAACCCCAACGGGCCGCCTCTGTGGCCGCCCCGATGCGAAAAGAATGGGACGCATAAGCCGCCGGGTCGAAGCCCCCGGCCAGCAAACACTTCCTAAACACCGCCACAAATTGAAACCTGGACAGGCAAGAACCGTCCAAGTGAACCAACAAGGCACCACCAACCTCAGGCCGAACCTGAAGATAACGCTCCAGAGCCCCCACCGGGCAAACATCAGCTCCGTTGCCCCGAAACAGCTCCACCCACTTACCTCTGCCCACCTGGTCCGTTTTGGACCTTCGGAGACAAATCCGAACCGAGGAGGCAGTGCGCACGATGTCCTCCAGCAGAAGCCCCCCAGCCACCCTCGTCGATGGACTAACCAGTTCACCAATCCGGAAGGCCCCAAAGAAAGCCAACAGGAAGGCTGCCCTGAACAGCAAGCCCTCATAAGATGACGAACAGATAGAGCCCAGTTTTCCCAGAACGACACCCAACACTGAAAAAGACACCGGACGCCGGGAATCGCGGCCCCGGTTACACTTCCGGTACCCCTTCAACGCCTGCCGCACGTGAAAAGCCTTGGTGAAATCCACCCCCCCTGTCAACTTGAACCAAAAGGCCATGCCTGCCAGTTTTCTATCCATGGCCGCCGCCGAAACTCCCCGCCCAAAATTCATACACACAAAGTAAAGCACCAGAGCGGACATATCCACCCCCAAATCTGTCCCCCCTACCTCCTCCAAAAAGGAACGCCATTCCGCCCACGCCCTGACATACGCCTCCCAAGTCGCAGGGGACAGTGACCGCCGAATCAAAATCGCTGCTCCTCCAAGGGGACCGTCCACAAATCCCGCGGACAGGGAATCCCATGCTGCTCCGCTGCCGGCGCCAACACGCGAAACTCGGTCCACTGGAAACGAGACAAAGCATCAGCCACCTTGTTAGAAACCCCCGGAATATGCACAGCATAAATAAAAACATTGACACGCAGACACAACAGGACCAGATGGCGCAACAGGCTAACTACCGGGGGGGAAGACGCCGAGATGTTATTGATCGCCTCCACCACCCCCATGTTGCCGCAATGAAAACGCACCTTCTTGTTGCCAAAGCCCGCCCCCCATAGAGCCACCGAAACCACAATCGGAAACCACTCCAACAACACCAAGTTACGCAGGAAACCCGCCGACCTCCAGGATTCCGGCCAAGGTTCCGCGCTCCACAGTCCCTGAAAGAATGCCCCATACCCCGCAGAACCAGCTGCGTCCGTAAATAGAGCTAAGTCCCCGTTGCTAAACGGACCGTCCATCCACAGCGAGCAGCCATTGTAAGACTCCAGAAACATATCCCAAATCCTCAGGTCCGCCCGAAGCCCCCTGGTAAGCCTCACCGAATGCCTGGGGGCCCGGACCCCCGACGTGGCCGCAGCCAAACGGCGACAAAAAATTCGCCCCATGGGAATTATCCTGCACGCGAAGTTCAACTTACCGAGTAAGGACTGTAACTCCCGCAGCGTGATCCTGCGACGACCGCTCGCCTGCCTAACCTCCTCCCTCAAACGCACCAACTTGTCCAACGGCAACCTGCATTCCATGGCCAGAGAGTCAATCGTGATGCCCAAGAAAACCAATTCCGTCACAGGGCCCTCCGTCTTGTCCGAAGCCAAAGGAACCCCAAAACGGGCGGCGATGTGTTGCAGCGTCCCCAAGAGGACCGCACAGGTCCTCGAGCCCGAGGGCCCTATGCACAAAAAGTCATCCAAATAATGGATGATGGAGCTAACCCCCGACACATCCCGAACCACCCACTCCAGAAAGGAAGAAAAGGTTTCAAAGAAGGCACACGAAATGGAACAGCCCATCGGCAAGCAGCGATCCACAAAATAAGATCCTTGCCAACGGCACCCCAACAAGTGCATACTATCGGGGTGAACTGGCAGTAAGCGAAAGGCCGCTTCCACGTCGGCCTTGGCCAACAGGGCCCCCTTACCATATTTTCGAACCCAAGAAATGGCTGCATCAAACGACGTATAAGTAACCGCACACACCCGCGGGTCAATACCATCGTTGACGGAGCCACCCCGCGGATACGACAGATGGTGAATCAGGCGAAACTTGCCCGGTTCCTTCTTGGGGACCACCCCCAACGGCGAAACCACCAGCCCCGGCAACGGGGGTGAAGCAAAAGGCCCACTCATCCTGCCCAATGCCACTTCCTTAGCCAGCTTCTCCGCCACCAACTCCGGGTAAAGCCGGGCAGAACGCAAGTTGCCCGCCAAGGGCGGAATCCCCTCCAAAGAACACGGAATGCGAAAACCCTCCCGAAAACCCACTTCAAGACGGCCAGCCGCCTCCCGATCGGGGTACCTATTTAAGAATGGTACCATCCTTGCCACCCTCACCGGAGTCATCCCTCTTGCCAGGGACCTCCCCACCACGCCCCTTTCCCCGTTTGAAGCAACGGGACAGGGGGTGACTGCCGCCACATCCTGAACACTCGTGCTTAAAACGACAGGAGCTCCCAAACTTGCACGTGCCCTCGTTGAACTGCCAACACACCCCTTTCTTCTTTTGGCCGATGAACCCGAGGTCGAGGTGCCGCCGGCCCCCCCTGGAAAAAACTGACCCCCCGCCCGGGCAGACGTCATCAACTTCATCCACAGGCTGATATCCTTATGATCCCACCGGATGGAGGGCCGGACCGCCTTTCGCTGCCGAAACTGTTCATCATAACGCAACCAGGCCACCCCCCCCGTACACACGGTGGGCTTCCCCAATCGCATCCAGGTAACAGAACAATGCCGAGCAATTCTCGGGCGCCTTCTCCCCTATAACGCTCGCCAAAATCGCGAAAGCCTGCAACCAATTGGCAAACGTACGGGGGATCAGCCGATACCGCCGCTTCTCTTCCTCCTCCTTTTTGCTCTCGTCCGGCTTAACCCTATCCAGGTTAAACTTCTCCAACGGGAGCAGGGAAAAAATTTCTACATAGTCACCTTTCCATATCTTGTCGCGAACTTCGGGCTTAAGGTGAGCCCCCAACGGTCCCTTGAAGCAGACGTACACCTCGCACTTCGCCGCGTCCGCCAACCTTACCTTGTCACAGTCCTTGTTCCCGTCCCCGGACTTGTCCACCGCAGCCGCAACCGGAGCCAGCGACGCCTCCTCCGTCTGCGTGCCCGCCACCGTCACTCCTGCCTGGGCTCCCGCCACCGCCGACACCTGAACCGGGCAGGAGCCCCCCACCACTGCCCCGAGTCCCGGCGGGGCCCAAGCCGCCACCGAGGGAGGGGCCGCCAAAGCACTGGCCTCCAGCCGCCTCACCAAGTCCCGCAGGCTCCCTAACACCTCCAGACCCACCCGGGCGGACACATCCCCCCCAACACCCCGGACCAAACCCCCACCCCCCGGGCCAGACAACACATCAGACGCCACAGCAGAAGACAGTACAGACATAGAGCACTCACCAGGCTGCCCAGGGCTGGACGCCCCCCCCCAGCCGCCACTCCGGCATCCCCCGCTGCGACAAGAACAGCATCTGCGACTTCACCGTCCTCCGAGCTGCTGACCTCCCCTTCCGATCGGACGAACTCTGGACTGTGGACCGGAACCTCTGCCGACGCCGTCTTCCCCCTCCTCTGGACGGATCTCCTCCTCACAGACAGCCTGGAGCTCGATCCTGTAGAAGCAGGCTGCTGCAGACGTGGTCCCTTTAAGCCGAAGCCGCGCCTCCCGATGACGTCATCAGCGCGCGCCCCGCTCTCCTCCACATCCTCCGCTCTCCCAGGCCTAGGAGCAGGCCTGGAGGTCCTCACAGTCGGCTGCAGGGCACCCCCTCACTCGGCGACCATCACGATCCGGGATGGGGCCCCCAGCCGCCCCAGGCAGCAGGCCGGCACCCGCAGCACTAGCTCTCCCCCGCCGAGCGGATGCCCCGACCGGAACATCGCCAGGGACACCCGCCGATCCATCCGGCCGAACGATGATGGAGGAAGGGACCCGGGCTGCAGCAAGGTGAGTGTCCCTCCCCCGTGGGCTCCGTCCATGAAGGGGATTCCTCCCAGCTTCCCCACCCGCCGAAGCAGGCGCACGCTTCGCAGGGGGGGCTGAAGGGTCCCTATTGGGGCTCCCATGGCGACGCTGAGCCCTGGGGGCCCGATCCGGGCTGAAGCGCTCCGGAGGCCTAGACCTCCTAGCACGTGTGGAGGAAGGCCTCAATTGCGAGGGGCCTTCCACGGCCCCCTGCAAGGTGCTGGCCACCTGTCCCTGCACCCAGTCTGAGCCATGCACCTCAGCCAACTCCCGGAGACGGGACAGCAGGCCATCCAATTCACTCATCTCTCCTCTATTGCAGATCCAAGAAGAGACGCAGCAGCCGGACACACAGACTTTTCTTCCACGCTTTCTCCTTCAGGATTGACCTGACCCCTCCTACCCTGGACCTATATTTAAACCTCTCCACCCCCTGCCTGGACAACTGACCAATAAGGTAAGTGCCCCCCTGTTAGCCCACCTACTTTTGTCCCCCACTTGACCTTTACTGCACGCTTCCCTTTCTCACCCATTCATGTATGCCCTATGCCTAGTCCTTTCTCTCCTGTCGCCGGGCATGTCTTTTCTGTGGCAGAAGTGGTGCAGCCTTTTTTAAAGGGCATCAGAGCGGCCTGGGGGGCAATTGCCCCCCCCCCCCGGCCCAGTCCTCCCCTGCAGTGCACTCAGTAATCAGCACTCAGTAACAGAATGGATCAGACACCTCCTTGCCCTGCTTCTGCAATACAAATCATTGCAAGGACACTTGTGATGAGGGGTTTGTCTGTTATGAGAGGTGTAGCTGTTGTTCAGCTCTTCCAGCACAGAACACAGAAGGGGGAGCAGGGAGCAGCATTCTCAGGGAAAAAAGCTTTTTGAAACATTTCCGATCAAAAATCAGTCATCAATCAAAACATGTACAGGACTACAAAACAATAAAAAGGAGTGAAACTTTGGGCTGGGCTCTAAAAATACCTATTAATTATTGAGAGAGGTAAAAGTCTGGACTGGTTGCAGATGCCCAGCTGCACTATGGCACCCTTTGTGACCGCACAGACTGCACATTGCAGGACCAGATACAATTTGCAGAGCATTCCATCTAGCAGTGGTTGCTATTGTGATGAAATAAACAGAGAGACACTTCAGACTATATCAAAATGAAGAAAGATCCCATCCACCCTGGCAGAGGAAAGGAATTCTGGATGGGCCTCCAGCTCCTATTACTCTGCCAAGGAACTGTATGCGCTCATGGTGAGAAGAGCACACAATTCTGTAAGCAGGCCTCTGCCAACTGTGCGCCCATCCATGGCCAGACACAACGCAGCACCTTCCGTAAGACACAGGATGGAAAGTTGTCATTCATCATCTGTCGGCAGCCCATAATCCTAAATAAGTCACAAGCCGCATGGCTGGTGATCTACTATGGAAAACTGCACTATTAAAAACAAATGTTTGGGATCTGACACCGCCATAAATTAGGCTGGAAGGGTTCTGCGCTGTAGATGTGTCTCATTCAAGAGAGATTAGAGACCCAGATTTAGTGTTTCTCCTAATTGATTGCATACACAAGGCAGGTGGCTGGCCCATCAAACTTGAAGGCCAGGAACAGAAAATGATGTGATTTTTTTTTTTACTTAATAAAGTAGACCTGTCAATAGCTGTCAGTAACCTTAGGCTCCTTTGACACACTCTGTCCAACGGACGGAGTCCGTTTTTCTCAGCGGGGGATCGATCTGCCGATCCCCCGCTGAGCAGGAGGATGACAGCTGTTCTCTGCGCTGTGTGGTTATGAGTAAGCGACTGGTAATGTCGTGAAACGCGTCAACCTTGTCTGCTTGTACACTGTCTGTCATCTGATTTTATTGGAACAATAAAGGAAACATCTTTGATTTCAAGAAATATCTTCACCAGAGTGCGGTCAATCTTCCTACATTTTGCGGAGACACAGCTGTCAGTTCCCCATGCATCTCTATGGGGGAAATCGGATGGGAACGGACCATGTCTCCGCTGACATCCGATGCCCCATAGGAATGCATGGGGGGACCGTTAAGATCCGCCAAAAAATCTGAATGGTCCACCTGTGTGAAAGGGGCCTTATATGTCACCATTAATAAATTAGTAACATGTAACAATATACAGCAACCATATACATTTTCTAAAAAGCTCCACCTTTTATCATTAAAAAAGCAATCCTTAACCACTCCAGCCTCTTCCAATACTGACACGTTTCGAGGATTATCCTCTTCTTCAGAGCTAGGAAGGCTATTGCTTGCAGCCCTTTTTTAAATATAACAAAATGACAAGGAGGGCACTTAAATGTGGGTGTCACCACCCTGGCCACTGGGCGGGTTGACCCCTTGTGTCAACAACTGGTGGACTCAAGTCATATCATTGTAGCACCCTCCTAGGTAGGTGCTAGTGAGAAAGTATAGTTTTGAAGTGTAAAGAAAGAAAAGATCCGCGCTTAGGATAAAAGTATGGAGGTGTTGACTGCAGCCTACCTTTTAATTGTTCACACAAGTGAACAACGGAATAGAAAATTGGGTAGGGAGGTAAATGGCGCTGTCAAATATCTGAAGGTGTATGGATACAATAAATGGATAAATAGTGATTGCACTGTCCCAAGCAGATAAATGTGTAAATAAAAATGTAAACCCTTGATGTAAAATATATCAATAAAACATCACATTTATGCAGGTATGAAAAAACAATGGTAATAAAAATATAGTGTAGAGTGATGCGATTTCAAAAATCGCATAATACACAAAATCGCATCACTCTACACTAACTATTATTTATTTTATTTAAATCACTTATACCCACTTGCACGTGCCCGTCCCTTGGGCTTGTTCTACCCATTAGAACGTATTCACTTCTGTTCCCGTTCCTTTATGCGACTTTGGAATCGCATCACTTTGCACTACAAAATAGTAGCACTTTTTATTTATATTATTATCAGTGATAATATTTATTTGCACTTTCCCCTTTGCAACTTGCACCAGTGATTGGAGCTCTCTCACAACCAGTCACTACAGCACTTTTTCTCCTGTATCTTGATTGCCACTTGCAATATATTTGATTCACAATATAGATTTGAAGTATTTGCAATAGACACTCAGTCACTTTAGATTCTTGTAGGAGGATTATTTATATTTTTATTACCATTGTTTTTTCATACCTGCATAAATGTGATGTTTTATTGATATATTTTACACCAAGGGTTTACATTTTTATTTACACATTTATCTGCTTGGGACAGTGCAATCACTATTTATCTATTTATTGTATCCATACACCTCCAGATATTTGACAGTGCCATTTACCTCCCTACCCAATAGTTCTGAAGTGTGTCTGCTTACCAGAGGTGCTGCAGGTAAATCTATATTGTTCTCTGCCTACCAGAGAGCAGGATCTGTTAGTGAGGTTTGCTAATTGTGCTTAGTATGCAACTCATTCAGTCTAGAGAGTGTTTCATGCTGGTCCAATAGGGAGGCATGTTGGACAGTGGGAGGAAACCTGACGAATGGGTGCATAGGCTTTTGATACAGTCCTGCTGATTGGCAGAGGACAGGCTGCCTCGGGGCATGCTGGGATACTGTACAAAAGCCATGAGCACATGTGCTTGGGGTCTTTCATTGGGGAGGGGGGTGTCCTGGAGGGAGGGGGTGGCTGCCTCCTCCTCTGTAGAGGTGCCATGCAGTCTCAGGAGGCCGTCCTTAGGGCCGGAGGAGTGGTCAATAGGAGCTGACCCCAGAGGTCCAGGGAAACTGACTGAGAGGGGAGACACTGGAGGCCCTGTTTCTGCAGTATCGTGAGTACAGGAATTCATGTTAAGGGGCCTGACCTGAGGGGGGCCACCCCTGCTCATAAGGTAGTCAGTGGACGGGTGTCTGCAGAAAGAGGATGCTGGGGAGAGTATCCTGAAGATAAGATATTGTTCATCAAGCCGTCTTGTAAGAGATAGTAAAGAAAACAAGGAGACTGAACCCCATTCATCTAAAGTGGCAGGATGAATTAACAGCCTGGCTGTTCCATATCTATTAGCAGAGTTGTGAAGATAGAAGTCCTCGGATACAGTATTGTAAATACTTAAATTGGAGTATCCCACTATTCCCTTCTCCTATGACAATTACCAATAAACAACAAAAACCAAACACCCCTAGACTGTTTATTCTTGCTAAGAGCCAACAGGAGAAAGGAGAGATTCAGGAACTTTATTCACTTTTAACCATGTGCTGGTAACCAGGGGAGGCCACAGAGTCAGTATCCAGCAGTCCCTATGGGGGCAGTGCTACATCATAATATAATAATATAATATATGATCCATCCTATACACATACTCAAAGACACATAGTGTGAAACATATAAGCTATATATTGCTAAAAAAAATTCATGCAGTCATCATCTTAAAATTCATATAACAAATGTAATATAAATGTATATCATATATAAAAAAAAAAACACATTAAAAAATGACTTCATTATTTAAAAATAAAATAAAAAAAAGGGGTGTAAGCAATAGCCCTCTTGGCTCTGAAGAAGAGAATAATCCTCGAAACACGCCAGCTTATTGGATCTTCATTTTTCTGTCATATGAGTTGATGAATTACGAATGAAACTATGCTGGATGTTGTGATGAGCTTACACATGATTGTCATTTTATGAGTATAAGTCTCCATTCACACTAGCACGACTTGTCAGGCGACTTGGTCAGGCTGACAAGTCATGCACCGTCGCGGTCCATTGACTGCTACAGGAGCCGTTGTAATAGGAGCGATACAAGTCGCTCAGACTTAGAAAAAGGGTCCTGTACTACTTCGGGGCGACCGGGGCGACCTGGAGCGACTTGCATAGACATTCATTTTATGAAGTCCGTGCAAGTCGTGCTGAAGTCGCGCTGCACGCGACTTCACAGGTCGCCCCGAAGTCGGATCCGACATAGTGTGAACGGAGTCTAATACTTACCACTTTTGTTTTTAATAAATATTTGGTCATTGGATAATGCACTAAGTCAGTGTGCCCTGGTGTTCTTATGTGTGGTTCCAGTGTTCCAGACTCCCCAGTCTTTGAGGGCAGCAAAACCTTACTTATCCACTTGGGACCAAGATGGAGTGTTAGCCCACTCATCTGGAGCATGCATGTTCCCAAGCGCCGGAGATATTGTGGTTGTGACTTTTTGCTCACCCTTTTCCTGCCCAGGCCATTTTTCAGATTTCATGATCATTACTCATACAAAACTGTACATAAAATAATTATATATAATTTTTTGGTAGTATTTAACCGCTTGCTGAACCCCCAAAGTACATATACTACAGCGGGGCGGCAAAATTGTGTACATGCAAGTAATTTTGCCTGCTTCAGTTTAGGTACACATCCAGGCCCGGACTGGGGCAAAAAATAGGCCCGGGCATTTTAGGCTGAGCAGCCCATTTTTTTTTTTTTTTTTTAAACAAAATGACCAATGATGAACAACTACCGGTTTCTCTATGTTTTTTAGTTATATTTAGCCTGCACACCCTTGCGATCCGATTCTGCAAATCGCGCAGCGTTTTGAAAACCAATTGCGGGGTGTCGTTAACCTAACATACACTCCGCAATCTGTTTGCATTAACGGGTTGCTATTTAGATGCAGTCCGCATTTAGTGTGAACCCAGGCTAAGCGATAACAGGTAATTTTAGGGTACATTAAAAATATATTACCCAATTTTGGGGTAAAATATAAAAGATGAGTTTATGTCAAGTAAATAAATACCCAACATGTCAAACCTTAAGACTATGCATGCCCGAAAATAGCAACACATTTAATTACCCTATATTTTTCACAGGCAAAGCTTTTAAAGATCATAGGTCATCAGTTCAGAGTTAACCATGAATAATGATCCTATAATTATCGCTCTCATTCCAGTGTGCAGGGTCATATATTACACGTGTAGTAAAATCAAGGTTTTTGTTCACAGGCGCCCCCAAAATTTGTATGTAGTTTCGTATGTTGGTGGTCGGATAGGGATGACATCAGTAGCAGTGGAGGTGGGGATAGGGATGACATCAGTGGCAGTGGTAGGGGGGATTGGGATGACATCAGTGGCAGTGGTGGTGGGGATAGGGGTGACATCAGTGGCAGTGGTGGTGGGAATAGGGGTGACATGAGTGGTGGTGGGGATAAGGGTGACATCAGTGGCAGTGGTGGTGGGGATAGGGGTGACATCATTGGCAGTGGGAATAGGAATGACATCAGTGACAGTGGTAGTGGGGATTGGGATGACATCAGTGGCAGTGGTGGGGATAGGGATGACATCAGTGGCGGTGGTGGTGGGGATAGCGTTGACATCAGTGGTGGTTGGGATAGGGATAACATCAGTGACGGTGTTGAGGATAGGAATGACATCAGTGGGAATGATGAGGATAGGGTTGACATCAGTGCGAGTAGTGGTAAGGATAGGGATAACATCAGTGACAGTGGTGGTGGGAATAAGGATGACATCAGTGGCAGTGGTGGTGGGGATAGGAATGACAATGTTCACTGCCGCTGATGTCATCCCTATCCTCACCACCATTGCCACTGATGTCATCCCTATCCCCACCTCCCCACCACCACCGCTACTGATGTCATCCCTATCCCCCCCATCACCACTGCCTCATGGGAGGGGTGGAGATCAGACAGAGGGGTGGGGGTGGGAAGGATGGGATCAGGCAGATGGATGGAGGTGGGAGGGATGAGATCAGGCAGAGGGATGGCAGTGGAAGGGATGGGATCAGGCAGAGGGATGGCGGTGGGAGGGATGAGATCAGGCAGAGGGATGGAGGTGGGAGGGATGAGATCAGGCAGAGGGATGGAGGTGGGAGGTGTGGGATCAGGCAGAGGGATGGCAGTGGAAGGGATGGGATCAGGCAGAGGGATGGCGGTGGGAGGGATGAGATCAGGCAGAGGGATGGCGGTGGGAGGGATGAGATCAGGCAGAGGGATGGAGGTGGGAGGGATGAGATCAGGCAGAGGGATGGAGGTGGGGGGTGTGGGATCAGGCAGAGGGATGGCGGTGGGAGGGATGGGATCAGGCAGAGGGATGGCAGTGGAAGGGATGGGATCAGGCAGAGGGATGGCAGTGGAAGGGATGAGATCAGGCAGAGGGATGGAGGTGCGAGGGATGAGATCAGGCAGAGGGAGGGAGGTGGGAGGGATGGGATCAGGCAGAAGGAGGGAGGTGGGAGGGATGAGATCAGGCAGAGCAATTGCAGTGGAGGGGTGGGATCAAGCAGAGGAATGGCGGCGGAGGGGTGGGATCAGGTAGAGGGATGGCCACTCTACTAGCTGGCCAACTGACTTTCTGCTCTGCCTCCCGACATCACTGGATGGATTCTGCAGCAATAGGCAGCAGACGGGCGAGCACCCTGGCACTCTACCCCCCCTTCCCCCCTTTGACGGGTGACCCTTTCACAGCCGGTACCCCCCGCCACAGTGGTGGAACATGCGGCCACCTACAGTGATGTGAACAGGCAGGTGGGGCCCCCCCATAGGGCCCAGTCGCAAGTGCAACTACTGTGACCCTGTTAGTTCTGCCACTGTATGTGTGTATATATATATTATACAGTATATACATATATATATATATATATATATATATATATATATATACACACATATACATATCATTTTTTTTGTGTTTGTAATTGTGGTATATGTAGTACAGGCTGAGTGAATGCAGTGCAGTGTTAAAAAAATCATATATACTTTAAATGCAGGACACCTTTTGGGGATAGATAGATAGATAGATAGATAGATAGATAGATAGATAGATAGATAGATAGATAGATAGATAGATAGATAGATAGATAGATAGATAGATAGATAGATAGATAGATAGATAGATAGATAGATAGATAGATAGATAGATAGATAGATAGATAGATAGATAGATAGATAGATAGATAGATAGATAGATAGATAGATAGATAGATAGATAGATAGATAGATAGATAGATAGATAGATAGATAGATAGATAGATAGATAGATAGATAGATAGATAGATAGATAGATAGATAGATAGATAGATATTTTTTTTTGTGTGTGTGTTTGTAATTGTGGTATATTTAGTACAGGCTGAGTAAATGCAGTGCAGTGTTGAATAAAAATCATATATTCAATCATATATATATAATCAATTTATACATATTTATTTCGAGTATGTCCCTTTTGTCATGGATAGTAACTTATTCGTATTCTATAGATTGCTATCACTAGGTTGTATATATCCCATGGTCTGTCGTTTACTTCCGGGAGCTGCGAGGCGCTTCGGCGGCCTCCCTTCTCCCCCCTTCCGCCCATCCTTTGATTGGGCGCGGGGGTATGGGTGGCTCCCTGTCGCGCCTCGGCGCCACGTCATCCATGCTGTGCGTGTGACGTCTATTGATAGCGTCCTCGCGCCGCCATGTGATCCCACTCTCACGCTCATACATAGGGAGGTGGCGTTTATCTGGATCCGGGACGGCGCTTTGATCCTGGACATGACAGCGCCTCCTCCACTTTTGAGCGCGGACGTGACGCTAGGAGCCCCATCGCTGCGGACGTTAGGTATTCCTCCTGGCATTCCCCGTTGTCACCTCATTTGCCCCCTGATGCTGCTCTGAGCACCTTTACCCTTTCACATTCTCTATCATTGCCCTTGGTGGTTTGGACACTTTTGCACCCTATTCCTTAATTTTCACTCCCATGGCTTTCCTATTTCTTTTGATTGTTACCTAGCACTGAGGCACCTCCCCCCCCTTTTTCCCCCCCCCTCATTTTTCACCTTTATTCACCCTTTCACTTTTGCTTTCACAATTCGCACCTCACTTTCTTCAGTCACCATTATTCACTCAATATCATTGCTGGGTGTGGCCTTTTACGTATATTCTCCAGCATACATATATACACTCTCTCATATTTTTATATATTTTTTTACCAATTAGTTTTCTCCTTTTTCAGCATTCCTGAATTTTCTCAGATGATCCAGCTTATCTCCCTCGATTAATTGAATTTAATTCATCTAGGTATTTATACTTACCTCTAGATTTACCCTTTATATCAACTTTATTACTCCCTACCTGTCACTGTAGTCACAGTGAAAAATTTTCTTTATATTAATCGAACATCCTTACCCATAGATATCCTTGGAGATCAACATCTTGATATCATCTCCCAAACACTTTTGTCACCTTCATGACATCGTAGAATGCCTGTGTGGTGTGCCTTTGTCCCCAGTCTGGGCTCCTACAGCTCCCGGAACAGACTTCTCTGACCCCTTGGGAGCACCCATCTACAACATCTTGTATGAAATGACCTTCCCTTGAAATTATGATTTGGGGTGCACTTGGCTCCTGACGAGTGGAATGTATCCACGAAACGCGTTGAGTCTAACATGGATGCACTCCTTACCAATATTAACATGTTACCTGTTTTAATGTTTTTATCAATGATCTATTTTTCTCATTGTGTATTTCTTGAGTTATGATTTGGCATTTACGATGCCTTTTATTACATTGGGATTGTGCCATTTCACACATGTATTGTTGATGTCACCTGTATCAATGTATTTATGCCATATATGCTATTTCCTCATGACATACATTAAAACCTTTATCTTTATAAAATTGCATTCTTTATTGTGACCACCGACTCCGCACCCCTCATTTAAAGTCTCGCTTTGGTCCCCCCCTTTCCCGTTTTACCTCATTAATACCTATATAGGGCATCGGCTTTTCTATAAACTATTTTACATTGATGCTATGTCATGTACTTTTATTTTATATATAATTCATACCACATTATATATATTCTACCAACATGCCGATCCCCTGCAATATCCCCTTTTTATCCCCCATTTTATCCTTCATATTCCCCTTCCCCCCTTATACAATGAACAGGGATGGAGGCGGCTAGCCCTGGGCAGGCACCGCCTCATTTAAAGTCCCAACTGTCTTTGTCTCTCTGTCTGTTTTGTCTTTGTCTGTCCTGTGTTTTGTTATATATTTTTTGAATATGCATAGGGATGGAGGTGTGCGGTTGGTTCACGGTTGGTCCATATGCAGGCCCCCTTCCCCCCTTTGTTTTGGGCTTGCTACTATCTTGGCAATATCTATTTATACATATTTATTTCGAGTATGTCCCTTTTGTCATGGATAGTAACTTATTCGTATTCTATAGATTGCTATCACTAGGTTGTATATATCCCATGGTCTGTCGTTTACTTCCGGGAGCTGCGAGGCGCTTCGGCGGCCTCCCTTCTCCCCCCTTCCGCCCATCCTTTGATTGGGCGCGGGGGTATGGGTGGCTCCCTGTCGCGCCTCGGCGCCACGTCATCCATGCTGTGCGTGTGACGTCTATTGATAGCGTCCTCGCGCCGCCATGTGATCCCACTCTCACGCTCATACATAGGGAGGTGGCGTTTATCTGGATCCGGGACGGCGCTTTGATCCTGGACATGACAGCGCCTCCTCCACTTTTGAGCGCGGACGTGACGCTAGGAGCCCCATCGCTGCGGACGTTAGGTATTCCTCCTGGCATTCCCCGTTGTCACCTCATTTGCCCCCTGATGCTGCTCTGAGCACCTTTACCCTTTCACATTCTCTATCATTGCCCTTGGTGGTTTGGACACTTTTGCACCCTATTCCTTAATTTTCACTCCCATGGCTTTCCTATTTCTTTTGATTGTTACCTAGCACTGAGGCACCTCCCCCCCCTTTTTCCCCCCCCCTCATTTTTCACCTTTATTCACCCTTTCACTTTTGCTTTCACAATTCGCACCTCACTTTCTTCAGTCACCATTATTCACTCAATATCATTGCTGGGTGTGGCCTTTTACGTATATTCTCCAGCATACATATATACACTCTCTCATATTTTTATATATTTTTTTACCAATTAGTTTTCTCCTTTTTCAGCATTCCTGAATTTTCTCAGATGATCCAGCTTATCTCCCTCGATTAATTGAATTTAATTCATCTAGGTATTTATACTTACCTCTAGATTTACCCTTTATATCAACTTTATTACTCCCTACCTGTCACTGTAGTCACAGTGAAAAATTTTCTTTATATTAATCGAACATCCTTACCCATAGATATCCTTGGAGATCAACATCTTGATATCATCTCCCAAACACTTTTGTCACCTTCATGACATCGTAGAATGCCTGTGTGGTGTGCCTTTGTCCCCAGTCTGGGCTCCTACAGCTCCCGGAACAGACTTCTCTGACCCCTTGGGAGCACCCATCTACAACATCTTGTATGAAATGACCTTCCCTTGAAATTATGATTTGGGGTGCACTTGGCTCCTGACGAGTGGAATGTATCCACGAAACGCGTTGAGTCTAACATGGATGCACTCCTTACCAATATTAACATGTTACCTGTTTTAATGTTTTTATCAATGATCTATTTTTCTCATTGTGTATTTCTTGAGTTATGATTTGGCATTTACGATGCCTTTTATTACATTGGGATTGTGCCATTTCACACATGTATTGTTGATGTCACCTGTATCAATGTATTTATGCCATATATGCTATTTCCTCATGACATACATTAAAACCTTTATCTTTATAAAATTGCATTCTTTATTGTGACCACCGACTCCGCACCCCTCATTTAAAGTCTCGCTTTGGTCCCCCCCTTTCCCGTTTTACCTCATTAATACCTATATAGGGCATCGGCTTTTCTATAAACTATTTTACATTGATGCTATGTCATGTACTTTTATTTTATATATAATTCATACCACATTATATTTATTCTACCAACATGCCGATCCCCTGCAATATCCCCTTTTTATCCCCCATTTTATCCTTCATATTCCCCTTCCCCCCTTATACAATGAACAGGGATGGAGGCGGCTAGCCCTGGGCAGGCACCGCCTCATTTAAAGTCCCAACTGTCTTTGTCTCTCTGTCTGTTTTGTCTTTGTCTGTCCTGTGTTTTGTTATATATTTTTTGAATATGCATAGGGATGGAGGTGTGCGGTTGGTTCACGGTTGGTCCATATGCAGGCCCCCTTCCCCCCTTTGTTTTGGGCTTGCTACTATCTTGGCAATATCTATTTATACATATTTATTTCGAGTATGTCCCTTTTGTCATGGATAGTAACTTATTCGTATTCTATAGATTGCTATCACTAGGTTGTATATATCCCATGGTCTGTCGTTTACTTCCGGGAGCTGCGAGGCGCTTCGGCGGCCTCCCTTCTCCCCCCTTCCGCCCATCCTTTGATTGGGCGCGGGGGTATGGGTGGCTCCCTGTCGCGCCTCGGCGCCACGTCATCCATGCTGTGCGTGTGACGTCTATTGATAGCGTCCTCGCGCCGCCATGTGATCCCACTCTCACGCTCATACATAGGGAGGTGGCGTTTATCTGGATCCGGGACGGCGCTTTGATCCTGGACATGACAGCGCCTCCTCCACTTTTGAGCGCGGACGTGACGCTAGGAGCCCCATCGCTGCGGACGTTAGGTATTCCTCCTGGCATTCCCCGTTGTCACCTCATTTGCCCCCTGATGCTGCTCTGAGCACCTTTACCCTTTCACATTCTCTATCATTGCCCTTGGTGGTTTGGACACTTTTGCACCCTATTCCTTAATTTTCACTCCCATGGCTTTCCTATTTCTTTTGATTGTTACCTAGCACTGAGGCACCTCCCCCCCCTTTTTCCCCCCCCCTCATTTTTCACCTTTATTCACCCTTTCACTTTTGCTTTCACAATTCGCACCTCACTTTCTTCAGTCACCATTATTCACTCAATATCATTGCTGGGTGTGGCCTTTTACGTATATTCTCCAGCATACATATATACACTCTCTCATATTTTTATATATTTTTTTACCAATTAGTTTTCTCCTTTTTCAGCATTCCTGAATTTTCTCAGATGATCCAGCTTATCTCCCTCGATTAATTGAATTTAATTCATCTAGGTATTTATACTTACCTCTAGATTTACCCTTTATATCAACTTTATTACTCCCTACCTGTCACTGTAGTCACAGTGAAAAATTTTCTTTATATTAATCGAACATCCTTACCCATAGATATCCTTGGAGATCAACATCTTGATATCATCTCCCAAACACTTTTGTCACCTTCATGACATCGTAGAATGCCTGTGTGGTGTGCCTTTGTCCCCAGTCTGGGCTCCTACAGCTCCCGGAACAGACTTCTCTGACCCCTTGGGAGCACCCATCTACAACATCTTGTATGAAATGACCTTCCCTTGAAATTATGATTTGGGGTGCACTTGGCTCCTGACGAGTGGAATGTATCCACGAAACGCGTTGAGTCTAACATGGATGCACTCCTTACCAATATTAACATGTTACCTGTTTTAATGTTTTTATCAATGATCTATTTTTCTCATTGTGTATTTCTTGAGTTATGATTTGGCATTTACGATGCCTTTTATTACATTGGGATTGTGCCATTTCACACATGTATTGTTGATGTCACCTGTATCAATGTATTTATGCCATATATGCTATTTCCTCATGACATACATTAAAACCTTTATCTTTATAAAATTGCATTCTTTATTGTGACCACCGACTCCGCACCCCTCATTTAAAGTCTCGCTTTGGTCCCCCCCTTTCCCGTTTTACCTCATTAATACCTATATAGGGCATCGGCTTTTCTATAAACTATTTTACATTGATGCTATGTCATGTACTTTTATTTTATATATAATTCATACCACATTATACTATTCTACCAACATGCCGATCCCCTGCAATATCCCCTTTTTATCCCCCATTTTATCCTTCATATTCCCCTTCCCCCCTTATACAATGAACAGGGATGGAGGCGGCTAGCCCTGGGCAGGCACCGCCTCATTTAAAGTCCCAACTGTCTTTGTCTCTCTGTCTGTTTTGTCTTTGTCTGTCCTGTGTTTTGTTATATATTTTTTGAATATGCATAGGGATGGAGGTGTGCGGTTGGTTCACGGTTGGTCCATATGCAGGCCCCCTTCCCCCCTTTGTTTTGGGCTTGCTACTATCTTGGCAATATCTATTTATACATATTTATTTCGAGTATGTCCCTTTTGTCATGGATAGTAACTTATTCGTATTCTATAGATTGCTATCACTAGGTTGTATATATCCCATGGTCTGTCGTTTACTTCCGGGAGCTGCGAGGCGCTTCGGCGGCCTCCCTTCTCCCCCCTTCCGCCCATCCTTTGATTGGGCGCGGGGGTATGGGTGGCTCCCTGTCGCGCCTCGGCGCCACGTCATCCATGCTGTGCGTGTGACGTCTATTGATAGCGTCCTCGCGCCGCCATGTGATCCCACTCTCACGCTCATACATAGGGAGGTGGCGTTTATCTGGATCCGGGACGGCGCTTTGATCCTGGACATGACAGCGCCTCCTCCACTTTTGAGCGCGGACGTGACGCTAGGAGCCCCATCGCTGCGGACGTTAGGTATTCCTCCTGGCATTCCCCGTTGTCACCTCATTTGCCCCCTGATGCTGCTCTGAGCACCTTTACCCTTTCACATTCTCTATCATTGCCCTTGGTGGTTTGGACACTTTTGCACCCTATTCCTTAATTTTCACTCCCATGGCTTTCCTATTTCTTTTGATTGTTACCTAGCACTGAGGCACCTCCCCCCCCTTTTTCCCCCCCCCTCATTTTTCACCTTTATTCACCCTTTCACTTTTGCTTTCACAATTCGCACCTCACTTTCTTCAGTCACCATTATTCACTCAATATCATTGCTGGGTGTGGCCTTTTACGTATATTCTCCAGCATACATATATACACTCTCTCATATTTTTATATATTTTTTTACCAATTAGTTTTCTCCTTTTTCAGCATTCCTGAATTTTCTCAGATGATCCAGCTTATCTCCCTCGATTAATTGAATTTAATTCATCTAGGTATTTATACTTACCTCTAGATTTACCCTTTATATCAACTTTATTACTCCCTACCTGTCACTGTAGTCACAGTGAAAAATTTTCTTTATATTAATCGAACATCCTTACCCATAGATATCCTTGGAGATCAACATCTTGATATCATCTCCCAAACACTTTTGTCACCTTCATGACATCGTAGAATGCCTGTGTGGTGTGCCTTTGTCCCCAGTCTGGGCTCCTACAGCTCCCGGAACAGACTTCTCTGACCCCTTGGGAGCACCCATCTACAACATCTTGTATGAAATGACCTTCCCTTGAAATTATGATTTGGGGTGCACTTGGCTCCTGACGAGTGGAATGTATCCACGAAACGCGTTGAGTCTAACATGGATGCACTCCTTACCAATATTAACATGTTACCTGTTTTAATGTTTTTATCAATGATCTATTTTTCTCATTGTGTATTTCTTGAGTTATGATTTGGCATTTACGATGCCTTTTATTACATTGGGATTGTGCCATTTCACACATGTATTGTTGATGTCACCTGTATCAATGTATTTATGCCATATATGCTATTTCCTCATGACATACATTAAAACCTTTATCTTTATAAAATTGCATTCTTTATTGTGACCACCGACTCCGCACCCCTCATTTAAAGTCTCGCTTTGGTCCCCCCCTTTCCCGTTTTACCTCATTAATACCTATATAGGGCATCGGCTTTTCTATAAACTATTTTACATTGATGCTATGTCATGTACTTTTATTTTATATATAATTCATACCACATTATACATATTCTACCAACATGCCGATCCCCTGCAATATCCCCTTTTTATCCCCCATTTTATCCTTCATATTCCCCTTCCCCCCTTATACAATGAACAGGGATGGAGGCGGCTAGCCCTGGGCAGGCACCGCCTCATTTAAAGTCCCAACTGTCTTTGTCTCTCTGTCTGTTTTGTCTTTGTCTGTCCTGTGTTTTGTTATATATTTTTTGAATATGCATAGGGATGGAGGTGTGCGGTTGGTTCACGGTTGGTCCATATGCAGGCCCCCTTCCCCCCTTTGTTTTGGGCTTGCTACTATCTTGGCAATATCTATTTATACATATTTATTTCGAGTATGTCCCTTTTGTCATGGATAGTAACTTATTCGTATTCTATAGATTGCTATCACTAGGTTGTATATATCCCATGGTCTGTCGTTTACTTCCGGGAGCTGCGAGGCGCTTCGGCGGCCTCCCTTCTCCCCCCTTCCGCCCATCCTTTGATTGGGCGCGGGGGTATGGGTGGCTCCCTGTCGCGCCTCGGCGCCACGTCATCCATGCTGTGCGTGTGACGTCTATTGATAGCGTCCTCGCGCCGCCATGTGATCCCACTCTCACGCTCATACATAGGGAGGTGGCGTTTATCTGGATCCGGGACGGCGCTTTGATCCTGGACATGACAGCGCCTCCTCCACTTTTGAGCGCGGACGTGACGCTAGGAGCCCCATCGCTGCGGACGTTAGGTATTCCTCCTGGCATTCCCCGTTGTCACCTCATTTGCCCCCTGATGCTGCTCTGAGCACCTTTACCCTTTCACATTCTCTATCATTGCCCTTGGTGGTTTGGACACTTTTGCACCCTATTCCTTAATTTTCACTCCCATGGCTTTCCTATTTCTTTTGATTGTTACCTAGCACTGAGGCACCTCCCCCCCCTTTTTCCCCCCCCCTCATTTTTCACCTTTATTCACCCTTTCACTTTTGCTTTCACAATTCGCACCTCACTTTCTTCAGTCACCATTATTCACTCAATATCATTGCTGGGTGTGGCCTTTTACGTATATTCTCCAGCATACATATATACACTCTCTCATATTTTTATATATTTTTTTACCAATTAGTTTTCTCCTTTTTCAGCATTCCTGAATTTTCTCAGATGATCCAGCTTATCTCCCTCGATTAATTGAATTTAATTCATCTAGGTATTTATACTTACCTCTAGATTTACCCTTTATATCAACTTTATTACTCCCTACCTGTCACTGTAGTCACAGTGAAAAATTTTCTTTATATTAATCGAACATCCTTACCCATAGATATCCTTGGAGATCAACATCTTGATATCATCTCCCAAACACTTTTGTCACCTTCATGACATCGTAGAATGCCTGTGTGGTGTGCCTTTGTCCCCAGTCTGGGCTCCTACAGCTCCCGGAACAGACTTCTCTGACCCCTTGGGAGCACCCATCTACAACATCTTGTATGAAATGACCTTCCCTTGAAATTATGATTTGGGGTGCACTTGGCTCCTGACGAGTGGAATGTATCCACGAAACGCGTTGAGTCTAACATGGATGCACTCCTTACCAATATTAACATGTTACCTGTTTTAATGTTTTTATCAATGATCTATTTTTCTCATTGTGTATTTCTTGAGTTATGATTTGGCATTTACGATGCCTTTTATTACATTGGGATTGTGCCATTTCACACATGTATTGTTGATGTCACCTGTATCAATGTATTTATGCCATATATGCTATTTCCTCATGACATACATTAAAACCTTTATCTTTATAAAATTGCATTCTTTATTGTGACCACCGACTCCGCACCCCTCATTTAAAGTCTCGCTTTGGTCCCCCCCTTTCCCGTTTTACCTCATTAATACCTATATAGGGCATCGGCTTTTCTATAAACTATTTTACATTGATGCTATGTCATGTACTTTTATTTTATATATAATTCATACCACATTATATATATTCTACCAACATGCCGATCCCCTGCAATATCCCCTTTTTATCCCCCATTTTATCCTTCATATTCCCCTTCCCCCCTTATACAATGAACAGGGATGGAGGCGGCTAGCCCTGGGCAGGCACCGCCTCATTTAAAGTCCCAACTGTCTTTGTCTCTCTGTCTGTTTTGTCTTTGTCTGTCTTGTGTTTTGTTATATATTTTTTGAATATGCATAGGGATGGAGGTGTGCGGTTGGTTCACGGTTGGTCCATATGCAGGCCCCCTTCCCCCCTTTGTTTTGGGCTTGCTACTATCTTGGCAATATCTATTTATACATATTTATTTCGAGTATGTCCCTTTTGTCATGGATAGTAACTTATTCGTATTCTATAGATTGCTATCACTAGGTTGTATATATCCCATGGTCTGTCGTTTACTTCCGGGAGCTGCGAGGCGCTTCGGCGGCCTCCCTTCTCCCCCCTTCCGCCCATCCTTTGATTGGGCGCGGGGGTATGGGTGGCTCCCTGTCGCGCCTCGGCGCCACGTCATCCATGCTGTGCGTGTGACGTCTATTGATAGCGTCCTCGCGCCGCCATGTGATCCCACTCTCACGCTCATACATAGGGAGGTGGCGTTTATCTGGATCCGGGACGGCGCTTTGATCCTGGACATGACAGCGCCTCCTCCACTTTTGAGCGCGGACGTGACGCTAGGAGCCCCATCGCTGCGGACGTTAGGTATTCCTCCTGGCATTCCCCGTTGTCACCTCATTTGCCCCCTGATGCTGCTCTGAGCACCTTTACCCTTTCACATTCTCTATCATTGCCCTTGGTGGTTTGGACACTTTTGCACCCTATTCCTTAATTTTCACTCCCATGGCTTTCCTATTTCTTTTGATTGTTACCTAGCACTGAGGCACCTCCCCCCCCTTTTTCCCCCCCCCTCATTTTTCACCTTTATTCACCCTTTCACTTTTGCTTTCACAATTCGCACCTCACTTTCTTCAGTCACCATTATTCACTCAATATCATTGCTGGGTGTGGCCTTTTACGTATATTCTCCAGCATACATATATACACTCTCTCATATTTTTATATATTTTTTTACCAATTAGTTTTCTCCTTTTTCAGCATTCCTGAATTTTCTCAGATGATCCAGCTTATCTCCCTCGATTAATTGAATTTAATTCATCTAGGTATTTATACTTACCTCTAGATTTACCCTTTATATCAACTTTATTACTCCCTACCTGTCACTGTAGTCACAGTGAAAAATTTTCTTTATATTAATCGAACATCCTTACCCATAGATATCCTTGGAGATCAACATCTTGATATCATCTCCCAAACACTTTTGTCACCTTCATGACATCGTAGAATGCCTGTGTGGTGTGCCTTTGTCCCCAGTCTGGGCTCCTACAGCTCCCGGAACAGACTTCTCTGACCCCTTGGGAGCACCCATCTACAACATCTTGTATGAAATGACCTTCCCTTGAAATTATGATTTGGGGTGCACTTGGCTCCTGACGAGTGGAATGTATCCACGAAACGCGTTGAGTCTAACATGGATGCACTCCTTACCAATATTAACATGTTACCTGTTTTAATGTTTTTATCAATGATCTATTTTTCTCATTGTGTATTTCTTGAGTTATGATTTGGCATTTACGATGCCTTTTATTACATTGGGATTGTGCCATTTCACACATGTATTGTTGATGTCACCTGTATCAATGTATTTATGCCATATATGCTATTTCCTCATGACATACATTAAAACCTTTATCTTTATAAAATTGCATTCTTTATTGTGACCACCGACTCCGCACCCCTCATTTAAAGTCTCGCTTTGGTCCCCCCCTTTCCCGTTTTACCTCATTAATACCTATATAGGGCATCGGCTTTTCTATAAACTATTTTACATTGATGCTATGTCATGTACTTTTATTTTATATATAATTCATACCACATTATACATATTCTACCAACATGCCGATCCCCTGCAATATCCCCTTTTTATCCCCCATTTTATCCTTCATATTCCCCTTCCCCCCTTATACAATGAACAGGGATGGAGGCGGCTAGCCCTGGGCAGGCACCGCCTCATTTAAAGTCCCAACTGTCTTTGTCTCTCTGTCTGTTTTGTCTTTGTCTGTCCTGTGTTTTGTTATATATTTTTTGAATATGCATAGGGATGGAGGTGTGCGGTTGGTTCACGGTTGGTCCATATGCAGGCCCCCTTCCCCCCTTTGTTTTGGGCTTGCTACTATCTTGGCAATATCTATTTATACATATTTATTTCGAGTATGTCCCTTTTGTCATGGATAGTAACTTATTCGTATTCTATAGATTGCTATCACTAGGTTGTATATATCCCATGGTCTGTCGTTTACTTCCGGGAGCTGCGAGGCGCTTCGGCGGCCTCCCTTCTCCCCCCTTCCGCCCATCCTTTGATTGGGCGCGGGGGTATGGGTGGCTCCCTGTCGCGCCTCGGCGCCACGTCATCCATGCTGTGCGTGTGACGTCTATTGATAGCGTCCTCGCGCCGCCATGTGATCCCACTCTCACGCTCATACATAGGGAGGTGGCGTTTATCTGGATCCGGGACGGCGCTTTGATCCTGGACATGACAGCGCCTCCTCCACTTTTGAGCGCGGACGTGACGCTAGGAGCCCCATCGCTGCGGACGTTAGGTATTCCTCCTGGCATTCCCCGTTGTCACCTCATTTGCCCCCTGATGCTGCTCTGAGCACCTTTACCCTTTCACATTCTCTATCATTGCCCTTGGTGGTTTGGACACTTTTGCACCCTATTCCTTAATTTTCACTCCCATGGCTTTCCTATTTCTTTTGATTGTTACCTAGCACTGAGGCACCTCCCCCCCCTTTTTCCCCCCCCCTCATTTTTCACCTTTATTCACCCTTTCACTTTTGCTTTCACAATTCGCACCTCACTTTCTTCAGTCACCATTATTCACTCAATATCATTGCTGGGTGTGGCCTTTTACGTATATTCTCCAGCATACATATATACACTCTCTCATATTTTTATATATTTTTTTACCAATTAGTTTTCTCCTTTTTCAGCATTCCTGAATTTTCTCAGATGATCCAGCTTATCTCCCTCGATTAATTGAATTTAATTCATCTAGGTATTTATACTTACCTCTAGATTTACCCTTTATATCAACTTTATTACTCCCTACCTGTCACTGTAGTCACAGTGAAAAATTTTCTTTATATTAATCGAACATCCTTACCCATAGATATCCTTGGAGATCAACATCTTGATATCATCTCCCAAACACTTTTGTCACCTTCATGACATCGTAGAATGCCTGTGTGGTGTGCCTTTGTCCCCAGTCTGGGCTCCTACAGCTCCCGGAACAGACTTCTCTGACCCCTTGGGAGCACCCATCTACAACATCTTGTATGAAATGACCTTCCCTTGAAATTATGATTTGGGGTGCACTTGGCTCCTGACGAGTGGAATGTATCCACGAAACGCGTTGAGTCTAACATGGATGCACTCCTTACCAATATTAACATGTTACCTGTTTTAATGTTTTTATCAATGATCTATTTTTCTCATTGTGTATTTCTTGAGTTATGATTTGGCATTTACGATGCCTTTTATTACATTGGGATTGTGCCATTTCACACATGTATTGTTGATGTCACCTGTATCAATGTATTTATGCCATATATGCTATTTCCTCATGACATACATTAAAACCTTTATCTTTATAAAATTGCATTCTTTATTGTGACCACCGACTCCGCACCCCTCATTTAAAGTCTCGCTTTGGTCCCCCCCTTTCCCGTTTTACCTCATTAATACCTATATAGGGCATCGGCTTTTCTATAAACTATTTTACATTGATGCTATGTCATGTACTTTTATTTTATATATAATTCATACCACATTATACATATTCTACCAACATGCCGATCCCCTGCAATATCCCCTTTTTATCCCCCATTTTATCCTTCATATTCCCCTTCCCCCCTTATACAATGAACAGGGATGGAGGCGGCTAGCCCTGGGCAGGCACCGCCTCATTTAAAGTCCCAACTGTCTTTGTCTCTCTGTCTGTTTTGTCTTTGTCTGTCCTGTGTTTTGTTATATATTTTTTGAATAGATAGATAGATAGATAGATAGATAGATAGATAGATAGATAGATAGATAGATAGATAGATAGATAGATAGATAGATATTTTTTTTTGTGTGTGTGTTTGTAATTGTGGTATATTTAGTACAGGCTGAGTAAATGCAGTGCAGTGTTGAATAAAAATCATATATACTTTAAATGCAGGACACCTTAGTCACATTGTGTAAAAGCATGCTTTTATCATGAATCCTGTAGAAAAATAGGCTGGCATAGTGGCACTTACTTTGTCAGCAGTCCAGGCCCTGGTGTCTGCAGTTGCAGAGAAACTTTTTCCGACATGAGGCTGAAGGGGTCTCCTCCAGCCCCTCCCCCTTCACGGTCACCTGCTGACACCTAATATCCCGCCCCCTGGCTCTGATAGCCTGATCTGAATAGGAGGCCGGCTACGGTAAAGACGGGTGAGTGGCGCCAGACCAGGGAGCAGCCCAGCTGGTGTTGCCAGAAGGACATGCAGCCGTCTCCACGGAGGCAGCCGCAGAGAGGATGGGAAAGCTACACTGACCCAAGCCGCTGTCTAGAGAGTCGGGAGTCAGAATGACATGCAGCCCCCGACAGCCCCAGCCCACTGTGCACATGCCCGGTTTGCCCTATGGCCAGTCCGGGCCTATACACATCCCGGTACTCGGGGCCTGGTGATCATGTGATCGCTATGCAATTACATGATAACAATGTCAACAAAGCTGTTACCAGCTGTGTTTCCTATCCTGTGATTGTCCCACAGCTATCACATGGTACCTGGGCCAATCAAAGCACCCTGTACCATCTTGTACCACATGATTAGCTGTAGCCAATTACAGATCACTAGTGATCACAGCTGTGTTGAATGTAACCCATTGTAACAGCAAACAAAGTAAAGAAAAAAAAAACCTGATCTCCTCCCCCCCCCCCCGTAGTACAGTGTTACTATGGTGACACTGAACTACTTTGATCAAAATACGTAAAAAAGTAGTAAAAAATTAACAAAAAGTGTTAAAAAATGTAATAAAAATTTATTTACACTTTTTTTTTGTAACATACTGTCTCCAGTCAGTGTCCCTGATCACCGCCACATCTCTGCGATCATCTCAGGGAGAAGGACGGTCGGCTGTGTTTACAACAGCCGACCGTCCTTCTCTCTCAGTGGGGAACAATCGAGAGTGTCAGGCGGCAATCGGAGCCGCCTGACACACGCATCGGCTTCCCCGCTGACGGTCAGGGGCGGAAGCGCGCCGCCGGTGGCACGCGCTCGCCCCCCAGTTCCTTTCAGGCGAGCGATGTAGGTCTACGTAGTTTTGCCTGTACAAGCCACCTTGCCGCAGTAAAAAGACGGTGGGTGGTAGGGAACTGGTGAGGTGGTGTAATCAAAGTCCCATTTTTTCTATACTTACCCCCTCTTTTGTTGGGTTGAGGTGTTGTGTTGTTTATAGATCTAAACAGTTCTGTCACTGGAAAACCAGCAGATAGGAGTAGAGAGCAGAGTGACAGAAAGATAAGCTCATCACTGTGCTGCTTCCGCTTTCACTTTCCAATCACAGGCTGGGGGAGGGACAAGACCTGTAAGTTACACTTAACTGTAGAAGAGAAAAATCAGGTCTCTTTCCCTGATAGACATGACTGTGCTGTGTGGCAAAGTTAAATGTCATGGATGGATGGACAGAAATAAAAACCCTTCCGTAGTGGCATTAAAAGTATTTAATCTGCATATACAGCCGTTTTCCGGAAGTTTTTCTTTAGACTGCAGCAAAGATGAACTCAGAGCATATAGATGAAAATTTCAAAGAACCAAGGGGATCCACAGACCCCAGTGAGATAGAAAGGGCATTTATCATTCGAGGCTCCGAAGTAATGCAACGTCAGATAAATACCCCTTGTGCAGCTGTCTCACACATCACCTTTGTCATGCGTCACTTTATGAATAATAAGCATGGCGTCCCTCTTCCCGGTATGTGGTCTCTGCTCGGCTTCTTATCACATTAATAAAATAAACCTCCATGGGCAGACTAAACCCTCCGCCAACATCTCCTTATAAAGATGTCGCAGGACACTCATGGGATGTTTACAAAGCACTACAACTCTGGGGTGAGGATGGAGAATGAGACCCCATTTCTGCTCGCTCAGAAAATAAATAGTGAACCCACTGAAGACTCAATGTCACATGGCAGACATCATTGTACAGCAGGCAGTCAGAACAAGAAATAAAGTCCCAGAAAAGAGGAATGAAGGAATACCGGGTCACATTGAAACACTAATCATTGCTACACCCCTTAAAACATAATTAGAAAATAAAAATTGGGCGAGGAGTGGATCCGATATACAGTCAATCAAAAGGGCTGGAAGAGTACACGGACCGCAACCTGCCAAGAGCATGGGACTTTGGAGGCATAGATAAGGTGGTAAGAACAATTTATTCAACCAGGACCATAATGTAATATAAAAAATATTTTATTCCAAATATAATAAGCTTTGAGACCATAGAAAAACAGACATGTACATTACATAGTAGTAGTATGGATCACATAGGTCCTACATGTATTGCTGGGGGGTAGAGACCCTCTAAAATTGGCTTCCTCAGGGACCCAAAACATGTAATCCTTCTACTGGTTCTAAACTATAAAACATAGCATATATTAGTTAAATGGATATGAAGATGTCATGGAATCATATGTACCGTATTTTCCGGCGTATAAGACGACTGGGCGTATAAGACGACCCCCCTATTACATGATCTACCAGTAATACTTATACTTATACTCCTAGGTTACCTTGGAGATATTATAAATCGGCGTATAAGACGACCTCCCATTTTTGGGGGATTTTTTTTGAGGTTCAAAAGTAGTCTTATACGCCAGAAAATACAGTATATAAATGCTAGCAAATATGTCTAGCATAGTAAAGATTACCCCCTATAAAATTGCAAAAAAGCTTACCATTTAGTTTTAGACAAAAGATGACATCTGTTGGAAATGACAACCATCCATGGTGCCAAGAATAGCACAGTAATGACACGGCAATGGTCAGAGACTGATCCAAAGCCGGGACCTTCCCAAAGAGGTGAGTACTGGACCGGACCAATAGCCAGGACAGAGATGCAAGGACCAGGAAAAGAAAGAGGAATAAACAGTGGCGGCCGGCCCATAGGGGGCGCAGGGGCGCCGCCCCCCCCCCCCCCCCAAAAAAAGAAAAAGAAAAAAAAAAGATTTAAAAAAAAAAAAAAAAAAAAAAAAATTTTGCCCACAAGGGGCGCCCGTCTCATTGGTGCCTATGGGGGTGGGGTTTTCCACCCGCAGAGGCGCTGATAGACGGCCTTCTGGGGCGTAACTGTAGCGCAGAGCTCTGTGCTCCACCACCCCTCTTTCGGCGTCCGCCGCATTGGTGCCGATGGGGGGTGGGGTTTTCCACCAGCAGAGGCGCCAATTGGCGGCCTTCTGGGGCGTAACTGTAGCGCAGAAAAATGCGCTACACCACCCCCTTTTGTGATGTCTTGGATCATGATTGGTCCAGACTCCAGCCTGGACCAATCATGATTCAGGACATCCATGGTGACCTCGTTGGGGGCGGTGCCGGTGCGTGCATCAGTCACTCACCGTCACCGCCCGGTCACTTTCCCGCCGCAGCCCGCGAAGAAGAGGAGTCGCGAGGAGGGGAGAAGCCGCCGCCAGGAGCCGAGCAGAAGAGGACGGACATCAGAGTCGCGAGGAGGGGAGAAGCCGCCGCCGGGAGCCGAGCCGTCGCCAGGTAAGTGCCTATTCCACCACCTGCGCCATGCCTGTGCCATGCCTATTCCACCACCTGCGCCATGCCTGTGCCATGCCTATTCCACCACCTGCGCCATGCCTGTGCCATGCCTATTCCACCACCTGCGCCATGCCTGTGCCATCTGTGCCATGCCTATTCCACCACCTGTGCCATGACCTTACCACCACCTGTGCCATGACCTTACCACCACCTGTGCCATGACCTTACCATCACCTGTGCCATGCCTGTACCATCTGTGCCATGCCTATTCCACCACCTGTGCCATGCCTGTACCATCTGTGCCATGCCTATTCCACCACCTGCGCCATGCCTGTGCCATGCCCATTCCACCACCAGCGCCATGCCTGTGCCATGCCTATTCCACCACCTGCGCCATGCCTGTGCCATGCCTATTCCACCACCTGCGCCATGCCTGTACCATCTGTGCCATGCCTATTCCACCACCTGTGCCATGACCTTACCACCACCTGTGCCATGACCTTACCACCACCTGTGCCATGACCTTACCATCACCTGTGCCATGCCTGTACCATCTGTGCCATGCCTATTCCACCACCTGTGCCATGCCTGTGCCATGCCCATTCCACCACCAGCGCCATGCCTGTGCCATGCCTATTCCACCACCTGCGCCATGCCTGTGCCATGCCTATTCCACCACCTGCGCCATGCCTGTACCATCTGTGCCATGCCTATTCCACCACCTGTGCCATGACCTTACCATCACCTGTGCCATGACCTTACCATCACCTGTGCCATGCCTGTACCATCTGTGCCATGCCTATTCCACCACCTGCGCCATGCCTGTGCCATGCCTATTCCACCACCTGCGCCATGCCTGTGCCATGCCTATTCCACCACCTGCGCCATGCCTGTGCCATGCCTATTCCACCACCTGCGCCATGCCTGTACCATCTGTGCCATGCCTATTCCACCACCTGTGCCATGACCTTACCACCACCTGTGCCATGACCTTACCATCACCTGTGCCATGCCTGTACCATCTGTGCCATGCCTATTTCACCACCTGTGCCATGCCTGTACCATCTGTGCCATGCCTATTCCACCACCTGCGCCATGCCTGTGCCATGCCCATTCCACCACCAGCGCCATGCCTGTGCCATGCCTATTCCACCACCTGCGCCATGCCTGTGCCATGCCTATTCCACCACCTGCGCCATGCCTGTACCATCTGTGCCATGCCTATTCCACCACCTGTGCCATGACCTTACCATCACCTGTGCCATGACCTTACCATCACCTGTGCCATGCCTGTACCATCTGTGCCATGCCTATTCCACCACCTGCGCCATGCCTGTGCCATGCCTATTCCACCACCTGCGCCATGCCTGTGCCATGCCTATTCCACCACCTGCGCCATGCCTGTGCCATGCCTATTCCACCACCTGCGCCATGCCTGTACCATCTGTGCCATGCCTATTCCACCACCTGTGCCATGACCTTACCACCACCTGTGCCATGACCTTACCATCACCTGTGCCATGACCTTACCATCACCTGTGCCATGCCTGTACCATCTGTGCCATGCCTATTCCACCACCTGTGCCATGTCTGTACCATCTGTGCCATGCCTATTCCACCACCTGCGCCATGCCTGTGCCATGCCCATTCCACCACCAGCGCCATGCCTGTGTCATGCCTATTCCACCACCTGCGCCATGCCTGTGCCATGCCTATTCCACCACCTGTGCCATGACCTTACCATCACCTGTGCCATGCCTATTCCATCACCTGTGCCATGCCTGTACCATCTGTGCCATGCCTATTCCATCACCTGCGCCATGCCTGTACCATCTGCGCCATGCCTATTCCACCACCTGTGCCATGCCTGTACCATCTGTGCCATGCCTATTCCACCACCTGCGCCATGCCTGTGCCATGCCTATTCCACCACCTGCGCCATGCCTGTACCATCTGTGCCATGCCTATTCCATCACCTGTGCCAAGCCTGTGCCATGCCTATTCCACCACCTGTGCCATGCCTGTACCATCTGTGCCATGCCTATTCCACCACCTGCGCCATGCCTGTGCCATGCCTATTCCACCACCTGCGCCATGCCTGTACCATCTGTGCCATGCCTATTACATCACCTGTGCCATGCCTGTGCCATGCCTATTCCACCACCTGCGCCATGCCTGTACCATCTGTGCCATGCCTATTCCACCACCTGTGCCATGACCTTACCATCACCTGTGCCATGCCTGTACCATCTGTGCCATGCCTATTCCATCACCTGCGCCATGCCTGTACCATCTGCGGCATGCCTATTCCATCACCTGTGCCATGCCTATTCCATCACCTGTGCCATGCCTATTCAATCACCTGCGCCATGCCTGTACCATCTGTGCCATGCCTATTCCACCACCTGTGCCATGACCTTACCATCACCTGTGCCATGCCTATTCCATCACCTGTGCCATGCCTGTAACATCTGTGCCATGCCTATTCCATCACCTGCGCCATGCCTGTACCATCTGCGGCATGCCTATTCCACCACCTGTGCCATGCCTGTACCATCTGTGCCATGCCTATTCCACCACCTGCGCCATGCCTGTGCCATGCCTATTCCACCACCTGCGCCATGCCTGTACCATCTGTGCCATGCCTATTCCATCACCTGTGCCATGCCTATTCCACCACCTGCGCCATGCCTGTACCATCTGTGCCATGCCTATTCCATCACCTGTGCCATGCCTATTCCACCACCTGCGCCATGCCTGTACCATCTGTGCCATGCCTATTCCACCACCTGTGCCATGACCTTACCATCACCTGTGCCATGCCTGTACCATCTGTGCCATGCCTATTCCACCACCTGCGCCATGCCTATTCCACCACCTGTGCCATGGCCTTACCATCACCTGTGCCATGCCTATTCCATCACCTGCCCCATGCCTGTACCATCTGTGCCATGCCTATTCCACCACCTGTGCCATGACCTTACCATCACCTGTGCCATGCCTGTACCATCTGTGCCATGCCTATTCCACCACCTGCGCCATGCCTATTCCACCACCTGTGCCATGACCTTACCATCACCTGTGCCATGCCTATTCCATCACCTGCGCCATGCCTGTACCATCTGTGCCATGCCTATTCCACCACCTGTGCCATGACCTTACCATCACCTGTGCCATGCCTATTCCATCACCTGTGCCATGCCTATTCCACCACCTGTGCCATGACCTTACCATCACCTGTGCCATGCCTATTCCATTACCTGTGCCATGCCTATTCCATCACCTGCGCCATGCCTGTACCATCTGTGCCATGCCAATTCCACCACCTGTGCCATGACCTTACCATCACCTGTGCCATGCCTATTCCATCACCTGTGCCATGCCTGTACCATCTGTTCCATGCCTATTCCATCACCTGCGCCATGCCTGTACCATCTGTGCCATGCCTATTCCACCACCTGTGCCATGACCTTACCATCACCTGTGCCATGCCTATTCCATCACCTGTGCCATGCCTGTACCATCTGTTCCATGCCTATTCCATCACCTGCGCCATGCCTGTACCATCTGTGCCATGCCTATTCCACCACCTGTGCCATGCCTGTACCATCTGTGCCATGCCTATTCCATCACCTGTGCCATGCCTATACCATCTGTGCCATGCCTATTCCACCACCTGCGCCATGCCTGTGCCATGCCTATTCCACCACCTGCGCCATGCCTGTACCATCTGTGCCATGCCTATTCCACCACCTGTGCCATGCCTGTACCATCTGTGCCATGCCTATTCCATCACCTGTGCCATGCCTATACCATCTGTGCCATGCCTATTCCATCACCTGTGCCATGCCTGTACCATCTGTGCCCTGCCTGTACCATCACCTGTGCCATGCCTGTACCATCACCTGTGCCATGCCTGTACCATCTGTGCCATGCCTATTCCATCACCTGTGCCATGCCTATACCATCTGTGCCATGCCTATTCCATCACCTGTGCCATGCCTGTACCATCACCTGTGCAATGCCTGTACCATCACCTGTGCAATGCCTATTTCATCACCTGTGCCATGCCTGTACCATCACCTGTGCCATGCCTGTACCATCTGTGCCATGCCTATTCCATCACCTGTGCCATGCCTATACCATCTGTGCCATGCCTATTCCATCACCTGTGCCATGCCTGTACCATCACCTGTGCAATGCCTATTCCATCACCTGCGCCATGCCTATACCATCACCTGTGCCATGCCTATACCATCACCTGTGCCATGCCTATACCATCACCTGTGCCATGCCTATTCTACCACCTGTTCCATGCCTATACCATCTGTGCCATGCCTATTCCATCACCTGTGCCATGCCTGTACCATCTGTGCCATGCCTATACCATCACATGTGCCATGCCTGTACCATGACCTCAAAGTCATGCAATTTTTTTACCTCGTTTTTTGCCGCGAAGCAATACCTATTACATTTTTGTTTTTGCGCCCCCCCAAAAATTTTGAGCACCAGCCGCCACTGGGAATAAATCCAATTTCCTAGAGAGGTAAGTATGCAGGAGACCAAAAGAGGGAGAAACAAAAAAGTGGGGTACACAATCAGTGTGTGATCATAAGAAATAAAGTCCCTTTTTTGTAGTACCTTTGTTAACCACTTCAGCTCCGCAAGGTTTTACCCCCTTAATGACCAGACCATTTTTTGTGATTCGGCACTGCGTTACTTTAATTAACCACTTGCCGACTGCCTAACGCAGATCTACGTCGGCAGTCAGCCCCTCACAGGCAAAGCGACGTAGGTCTACGTCGCTAGCCGCGCGTGTGACCGGCGGACCCGATGTCTGCCGGTCACTCGGCGATCGGCGGGGGAGAGGGAGAAAGTCAGGCGGCTTGTGTAAACAAGCTGCCTGTCATTCTCCCCGGTGTATGAAGGATGATCATACGGTTCTACTATGTAGAACCGTCGATCACTCTTCATACATCTGAAGCCACAGCCAATCACAGTAGAAAGCACGCCCCTAGGGACACACATAGCCCCTCCCTCTCAAATAAAGTTAACCCCTTCACTACCAGTGTATTTTTACAGTAACAGTGCATATGTATAGCACTGATTACTGTAGAAATGTCACTGGTAACCCCAAAAGTGTCAAAAATGTCAGTCAAGGGTCCGATCTGTCCGCCGCAATGTCGCAGTACCGCAAAAAAAAAAAAAAAAATCGCAGATCGCCGCCATTACGCGTTAAAAAAAAACCAACAAAAATGACAAAAATCTTTCCCTTTGTTAGTAAACGCGATAACTTTTGCGCAAACCAATCAAAATACGCTTTTTGTGATTTTTTTTACCAAACATAGGTAGCATAAAACAAATTGGCCGAAAATGTTAAAAAATTTTGATTTTTACTTTTTTTTTGGGGGGAATTTCATATAAAAAAATGTGAAAAATATTGCTATTTTTGCAAAATTGACGCTCTTTTTTTGTTTATAGCGCATGATCAAAAAATTGCACAGGTGATCAAATACCACCAAAAGAAAGCTCTGTTTGTGGGAAAAAAAGGACGCCAAATTCGTTTAGGTACAGCGTCGCACGACCGCGCAATTATCCGTTAAAGTCACGCAGTGCCGAATCGCAAAATACCCCCTGGTCAGGAAGGGGGTAAAATCTTCCGGGGCTTAAGTGGTTAACAATTGTGCAGTCGTGCGACACTGTACCCAAATACAATTGATGTACTTTTTTTCCTACAAATAGAGCTTTCTTTTGGCGGTATTTGATCACCTCTGCGGTTTTTAGATTTTGCGCTATAAACAAAAAAAAGAGCGACAATTTTATAAAAAAAACACTATTTTTTACCTTCTGCTAAGAAACATTCCCAATAAAAAAATTTGAAAAATCGAATTTTTTTTATCAGTGTAGGCCAATTTGTATTCGGCTACATATTTTTGGTAAAATAAAATCCCAAAAAGCGTATTTTAATTGGTTTTGCACAAAAATTATATCTATGGGATAGATTTTTGGACTTTTTATTTATTTATTTTTTGTTTTTATTAGTAATGGCGGTGATCAGTGATTTTTAGTGGGACTGCGACATTGCGGCGGACAAATCTGACACTAAAGCCCCGTACACACGTAGCGATCGTCGGCCGAACGATCGGCCGTCTTTTGTCCAGGGCTGTCGTGTCTGTTGAAAACTGCAAAAGACTGCACACGAATTTTGTCAGCCAACAACAGCCGACTGCAGAAGTGATGTCATGTGATGGTTAACTTTCCTTGTCTTTTTTCTTTTCTGAGCATGCCCAGTCTTGCTAATCTGCTGTCTGTCGGCCGAAATCTGTACTGACTGGCGAACAATCGGCCGTTCTGGTGACGGCCAACAAAAATTTTAATGCCTGCACGACAGATTCTGTTCGGCCGAAAATGAGCTGTCGGCTGTCGGAAGCATCATACTAACAAGCCTACAATCGGCCGATCGGTCGTCGGCCGAATATTTACGGCCGACAATCGGTACGCGTGTACGGGGCTTAAGTGACACTTTTTGGGGACCAGTGACATTAATACAGTAATCAGTGCTAAATAATATGCACTGTTACTGTATAAATGACACTGGCAGGGAAGGGGTTAATACTGGGGGTGATCAAGGGGTTAAGTGTAAGCCTAGTTGTGCTTGCTAACTGTGTGGGGGCTCTGTAAAAGGCACACAGAGATCGGTGTTTCAGTTTAGCTGAAACACACAATCTCACTGTGCCTGTCTGACAGGAGAGCTGCCTCCTTAGTTTACATAGGCAGTTGGCTCTCCTGTCAGTTTCGCCGAAAATTGCAGGAGGCCAGCGGCGATCGAGCCCGCTCCTCCCACGGTCTGGCTCCCATTGTGTCTAATCATAGTGGGAGCGCAGCTGCGGCGGCGTGCCGTCGAGACCGCGTGCACATAATCACATATATCTACGTGATTATGCGCAGCCAAGCCGCCCTGCCACAATAAATCTGCGTGGGGCGATCGGCAAGTGTTTAAAGTGATGACCTCTGAAATGTGATTGGTTTTTGGGCTACAGCACTTTTCATTAAGTTGTTACTTTTTACAATATTCACATTCAAAACATGCATACACAACAAAACACACCTAAAGCATAAAGCCAATATCTCAATATAGAATGCCCAGATTGTAATATTGTAACTTTGTCAAAAGGAAGAGGCTGCAGCAGGGGCTGATCCATGTGAACACATTTGACATTTGGGAACACAGGCAAGACCAGGAAGTGGATGGTGATCCTGGATGATGGCTGATCAAAAATGGTGCCATCTATTTGGAAAGAAAAGCAAATGAAGGCATTGTTAGAGGGAGTAATAGAAAATGGAGCTAGTGGAGCACAGCAACCACTAGTTTTGTGAGGTTCGGTGGTGGTAAAAAAAGAGCACCAATCGACTGCATTAACTCTAAATAAGACAAGGGTAATTTACAAGAAAAATAACTAAAGCATAGAAAGAAACCATGTAAAAAAAAGGTACTAACACAATCCAGGTAATAAAACTAGAAATAAACTTTATTGAATGAAATGAAATCCACATCGATGAAATAAAAAGACACTACCTCCACCAAACACACCATATAAAAAATTAACAACGTTGTCACATGTTATAAAAAGTCTGGACTCGAGACCATGAAAAAAATAACAAAGTTATATGGTCAGATCCCGTGTGGCCATGCTCGGTATCCACTACTAGAAATATTGAGTTGGCCCACCCTTTGCAGCTATAACAGCTTCCACTCTTCTGTGAAGGCTGTCCACAAGGTTTAGGAGTGTGTCTATGGGAATGTTTGACCATTCTTCCAGAAGCGCATTTGTAAGGTGAGGCACTGATGTGGCTCGCAGTTTCCATTTTAATTCATCCCAAAAGTGTTCTATCGGGTTGAGGTCAGGACTCTGTCTAGGCCAATTAAGTTTCTCCACCCCAAACTCGCTCATCAGGGTCTTTATGGACCTTGCTTTGTGCACTGGTGCGCAGTCATGCTGGAACAGGAAGGGGCCATCCCCAAACTGTTCCCACAAAGTTGGGAGCATGAAATTATCCAAATGTCTTTGTATGCTGAAGCCTTAAGAGTTCCCCTCACTGGAACTAAGGGGCCAAGCCCAACTCCTGAAAAACAACCCCACACCATAACCCCCCTCCATCAAATGATTTGGACCAGTGCACAAAGCTAGGTCCTTCTCCTTTACTGACGTGCACTGATGGGCTGCACTGATGGGTGCTAATAGGCAACACTGATGGGTACTGATGAAGCAGCACTAGTGGGCACTGGTGAGGAGGCACTGATGAGGGTGCACTGATATGCGGCACTGGTAGGTGGCACTGAGAGGGAGGCAGCATTGATGGGCACTGATAGGCAGAACTGATGGGCATTGATAGGCGGCACTGATAGGCAGCACTGATGGAGCTTCACTGATGATCAGTGCCCTGATGATCAATGCAGATGTCCCCTTTCACACTAGCCCGTTACCGGTTCTCTCCTCCCCTCACGCGGGAGGAAGGGAATGCCTTTAACTGGCCAGTGTGTTTACATCGTGATCAGCTGTGATTGGATTGGCTAATCGCCGATTGGCTCTTTACCCCAATCCGTGATCAGCTGTGTCTGGAGAACACAGTGATCAAAGAACGTGTCACCCGCACACCACAGTGGGTCCACAGGGATGCAATCACATGAGAATGTCATATGATGCCCTTCCAGAACTGGCCGATGCTGTAGACATCATTTTGCTATAGCGCGGTCAGTAAGTGGGTATTACCAACATCTCCTTGGTGGAGTGCTCAGCGATGACACAATCATGTAAATCCTGCTGCCTGTGCTTTTCTTGGCTGTGTTCAGAAATGTCTGACATCTGCTGCAGCCTCTCATCTTGTGCCTTCCTGCAAAGTTACAATTTTGCAGTCCAATCACTGGGTGAGAGGAGTTTGAGGAATTGCTTCCTCCTGCCTGCAGCAGACTGATGACATCATCTGAGCCTAGGCAAATGCACAAACCAGATCTCAAGGATAGATTTTTGATGATAAAAGTTGGAGCTTTTGAGGAAAATACTGTTGCTGTATATTGTGACATGTCAGGAATTTTTTCATGCAGACTTGTAAAGTTACTCAAAGGTCCACCTAAATCATATGGACATGTCTTTTTGTATTTACAGCAGAAACATCAGGCCCCGTTTCCCTCCTAGAGCCTTTTGTGTCAAATAAGTCAACTCGCAACAAGATCTGCAGTAGCCACTAGAAGTCCGCCTGGGGGCCAGGAACTTGCGGTTAGATTCTTCAGGAATGAAGGCCAATCTGAAATATACGTAGCGGAGAGGATGTTCTATTTCTCCTGATAATAGTTCCCACGACCTTCTGAGTTCGCAGCTAAACGACCAGCTGGATCCTATTAGCAGTATTTGTGAAGGTCGCTGAGCCTTATCGATGAGGTAAATAAAATGCTGGGGACGCGGCGTCTATTTTTATTCCATGTTCAGAACTTCTGAAGGGAGTGAAGATTCAGCCAAAATTCCTGATCTGAGCCCAGAATTTCTCTTCTACAAACTGCCCCAAATATATTGCAGAAACTGAATCTCCTGTACATTTACAAAGTTCACATTGGCTAGGTTTCTTATTTTTTCTGAGAAATATGAATTCTGACAGATTGGTCTGTTTATATAGCCACTCAGGGTAATTCTCCGCTCATTGAAGGCATATAAATGCAAAAGTGAAAATAATGTGCAAACATCTCTAGAGATAGACTTTAGATCTGTGTAGGGGGTGTTGAAGCTAAAGATATATCTATTGCACATCAAACCAGTAACATCCCAAGTGCAGAGTGCTGGAGCAGCTGGGGAATGGTGCCAGAGCAGCCAAATGCAACATTTGTTTTCAGCACACCTTAATCTTCTGCAATTAAACTGCATTTGTTGACATTTGTTCAGTATATCATACAGCAAAGTGCAATGAAATGGAGCTGAAGCAACTAGTGAAGTCCCATCAGCAGCAGAATCTGGCCAAATTTTGATCCATCTATGGCCGTACCCACTTGACAGAAGTCAATCTACTGATTGACTTCTTTCAAATGGGACTGTTGGAAAACTTTACTTTGATAAGCACATGCAGCCAATCAGCTGCCACGCTGATTGGTTTATTCTAAAGCCCCGTACACACGATAAGAAATTCGGAAGGGAAAATTCGTCCGACGACCGATCTGCCGATTTTCGGATTGTTAGTATGGTGCTTTCGACAGCCGACTCCGACTTTTCGGCTGACAAAATCCTGATGTGCAGGCTATAAAATTTTTGTCCTCCATCAACACACGTCCGATTTTCGTCTCATTAGATTTAGACGGGGAAAAATCTTATGAGCAAGACTAGGCATGCTCAGAGAGAAAGAACACATACAAAGCAATCCAACACATGACATCACTTCTGAAGTAGAATTCTGTCGTACAGGAAAATTCATGTGCAGTCTAGAGCACATTCCAACCAACGGACACGCACTCTGGACAAAAGACGGACGACCGGTCGGCGGAAATTCGTAGCGTGTGTACGAGGCTTAACATCAGAGGAGTCCTCGCTGTCAGAAAACAATAGCACAGCAGGGAGGGTGATTGAAAAAAAAAAACAGTCCCAGCAGGCATGTTCGTACTTGACCATTGGAGACACCGTTTAATTAGTCTAGTGGCGGGCAGTGACATCCAAGTGGTTTGCTCAATCTGTATATACGTTGCTGATGACCATCAGAAGTAGTTGATCACTATGAAGCTCCGTGAAGCACCCCACCCACCATGTTTTTGGTCCTCGTCGTGGTGTAAGTTAAGCTAGCTATACAGCAAATCGGTCGTCCGACCTGGATAAAGGGGTGAAAGACTAATTGAAAATGGTCAGTTCGGCAGGAACAGACCAAATGTTGGGCCCGTGTGTACAGCTCTTCGTCTAAGAGAAGCTGGTTTCATGATCGGTTTCGAATGAGCATGCTGGAAAACAAATGGCTGTGAATGCTGATCACTGTGTTGTGGCAGGGGGCAGTCAAAAGCTCTGCAGGGAGCACAAACACAAAAGCTCTGCAGGGAGTTCACTGCACTAACATCAGATGTGTTAGTACAGCAATCTGTACGTTTTTTTTTCTGCTCAGTCCACTGGGTTGAACTAAATAAATCTTACTGTCTGATAACAAGTCTTGAGGCGAAATGAACAGTAGAATTTCATTAAAAACATTTGTAAAAAAAATAGGCAAAATAATTTGTCAGAGCATTCAATGGCACCTCATGGACTCGACAAATTTTGTATGAAATGTAATTCAGTTTCCTTGCCAACATAGTCAGATTCTAAAGTTTGATTTCAGAATACATGGAAGTGGTCTAATGTTAATTTATGAATTGATTAAAATATGTTTCAATTCAACTAAATACACTCAATACACTACACTGAAAACTTTATTTGCATTGATCTTTTAGGGCCCCTTTCACACGGGCGCACCGCCCGACGGAGTCCGTTCTGCTCAGCGGGGGATCAATCCGCCGATCCCTCGCTGAGCAGGCGGATGACAGCTCCGTCTCCGCTCTGTGTGCAGAGATGGAGCGGTCAGATCCCCGCTGTCCTCTATGTGGAGATCGGATGAGAACGGACCGCCTGTCCGTTCTCATCCGATCCCATCCTCCAGACGGATGGAAAATAGGGTTTGCATCCGTTCGGATTTCACGGACAGGATCGGAATTGGAGAGCAGTGGATGTCAGCGGAGATGTCTCCGCTGACACCCGCGGCCCCATAGGGATGCATGGAGCATCTGATCAGGTCTGCCTGAAAAACTGACAGGTTCGCCCGTGTGAAAGGGGCCTTAGACATATAAAATGTATAAATATGTTTGTGATATTAAAAGTTCTACTTTTGGATTTTTCCAGAGCTTTTCCAGCACATGTGCATTATAGGGCCCCTTTCACACGGGGCATAATCTGCCCAAGTGGTTACGCATGCTCAAGGGGGATTTCTCTGCTGATCAGGAGGATGACAGTTCCATGTCCGCTCTGCATAGCATTTTCTATGAGGGGGTCAGATGGAAACAAACATCCAGTCAGAATTTCATCCAATTTGGACAGATGGTGAACGTATACCCATCCGTCTGTTTTTAGCAGAGCAGATACCGGCGGATGACAGCGGACCCATAGAGAACAGTGGGTGGTCCGAAGAGACAGGCAGACACGATCGGTCCGCTGGGGTGAAAGGGGCCTTATAGTTAAATTGGTTAACTTTTTTTTTATATTTAAAACTTTCATAAAGTGCTTGGGGGTGTAGAAAGAGAAAAGCAACTAAGTACCTAATATTTCTCTGATCACTATGAAAAAAAAATCTGTAAATAGGACACAACTTTGGCTGGCCAAAGATTTCTCTGACAATGTTAAAAGGGGGAAAAGCCTGGGTTCCTTTACTGCCTCAGCAATAGGACTCTTATAATCTAATCAAACCTAACGCATGTTAAACAATGATGTTTGTATTAACACACATTATAATTGTAGCACCCTCCTAGACAGGTGCTAGGTAAAGGCATTGAATGCTCATCCTGCTTATCATGGGAGCCTGATCTTTAGTTAGGCCTGCTCACTGTGCTCACTGTGTATTCATCTGGTCTGAGGGAGTGCCCCCACTGTAACCAATGGGGAGGCCTGTTGGACAGTAGAGGAAAACTTGGCCAATGATACACAAGCTTTTGTAATTGTCCCAGTGGGTTGGCACCTGGAGAGGTGCATGATGGGATTGGTGATAAAAGCGGGGAGCGCATGAGGCAGGGTGTCTTTTGGCGGGAGCAAAGTCCCAGGAGGAGGTGGACGGCTGGCTCTCCTCCTGCAGAGTGAGGAGGGTCGTCCAGGCTGTCGGCCTAGGGACCAGGAGTGGAGCTGGGCTGCAGAGGATCCAGAGTGCTGACCAGTGGAGCTGTTGGGCAGAGGACTTTGGGAAAAATAGTACCATGAGTACTAAAGGATCTGCCTAGGGGTCTGCCTAACAGAAGGGACCACTCCAGAGAAGTCAGGGGATCAAGGAGCCAGCTCACTCAAGATTGTTACAGTCAAGGGGGTGCTGTGTAGTAAACCCTGAAGATTAGGAACAAATGGGGTGCCAGGAAGGACCCAGAAGTTGTTCAGCAGTACAGTTCAGATTGCTTCAGATCACACATTACTTCAGAGTATAGATTACTTCAGAGTACAGATTACCTCAGAGAATTTCTTCAGTTCTGCGTCACAGCTAGTGCCAAACTGAAACCAGCGGCCTAGCCGTGACTAGCTCAATTTCAGTGTTACTCGGCGTTAGCCTGCATTTATTCAAGCCGTCCCTGCTTATTTTGCATAGTTCTATTCAGTTGGAGTATTCCACTCATCCCTTCTCCTATCCAAGTTCTAATAAAACATAAAAACCAAAGAAACTGCACTGATTCTTGTCTGAGGTAAAAACACTTGGAGAAATGTCAGATAGTTCTACTGTTGCTAGTGGTAACACAGGGGAACCCATATTCAGCAGCTCCCTTGGTAGTGCTACATAATGAATTGCAATTTTATATTCATTGTCATTTTTTTGTGCATTCATAGCCTATTTAAAGGATACATTCACCTTTATTTTCTAAATTCCAGCTCCCCTATGTACCAATACAGGGAAGGCATCAGAAAATTCGGAGCCCCTTACACAGCTTTAAGCCTGGGCCCCCCTGCCTGACCAGCGACATTCCCCAGGGCCCACCTGCTGGCTGTCCCACCAAATCCGTCCACTGGCCATCCCACCAAGTCCTTGAATACACCCACTTTTATTTTAAAGCCTCGTACACACGCACCGATTGTTGGCCGTAAATATTCGGCCAACGTCCGATCGGCCGATTGTCGGCTTGTTAGTATGATGCATCCGACAACCGACTGCGACTTTTCGGCCGAACAAAATCTGGTGTGCATGCAATTTTTGTTGGCCGTCACCAGAATGGCCGATTGTTCGTCAGTCAGTACAGATTTAGGCCGACAAAAGCCAGATGAGCAAGACTGGGCATGCTCAGAGAAGAAAAAACACACGGAAAGTAAACCAGCACATGACATCACTTCTGAAGTTGGTTGTTGTTGGCCGACAAAATTCGTGTGCAGTCTAGAGCACATTTCAACCAACACAACAACACTGGACAAAAGACGGCCGATCGGTCGGCCAACAATCGGTGCGTGTGTATGAGGCTTAACACTCTTACAACTTAATGTATGACAATTAAAAGTGTATTCCAAGTCATCAGTGCTTGTATCCCTATATATTCAGCAAAGAATTGGTCCAATCCAACAAAAAAAGACATCCCTATATATTCAGCAAAGAAACAGCCCAATCCAGTAGAGAGACAACCCCATACTGTATATTCAGCAAAGAGAAAGTCCAATCCAGCAAAGAAACAGCCCCAGTCCAGCAAAGAGACAGCCCCAGTCCAGCAAAGAGACAGCCCCAGGTAAGCAAAGAGACAGCCCCAGGTAAGCAAAGAAATGGTCCAGTAAAGCAAAGAGACAGCCCAATCCAGCAAAGAGACAGCTCCAGTCGAACAGACAGCTCCGCCCAGAAAAGAGACAGCCTAATTTTAGCAAAGAGACTGCCCAGTCCAGCAAAGTGACAGCCCAGTCCAGCAAAGAGACTGCCCAATCCAGCAAAGAGACTGCCCAATGCAACAACTTGACAGTCATGTCCAGCACAGAGACTCCCACAGTCAAACAAAGAGATGGCGCAGCAAAGAGACAGCCCAGCAAAGAGACAGCCCAAGTCGAGCAAATAGACAGGCCCAGACCAGCAGACAGGCCATCCAGCAAAGAAACTGTCCAATCCAGCAAAGTGACAGCCCAGTTCAGCAAAGAGACTGCCCAGTTCAGCAAAGAGACTGCTCAGTCCAGCAAAGAGACTGCCCAATGCAACAACTTGACAGTCATGTCCAGCACAGAGACTCCCACAGTCAAACAAAGAGATGGCGCAGCAAAGAGACAGCCCAGCAAAGAGACAGCCCAAGTCGAGCAAATAGACAGGCCCAGACCAGCAGACAGGCCATCCAGCAAAGAAACTGTCCAATCCAGCAAAGTGACAGCCCAGTTCAGCAAAGAGACTGCCCAGTTCAGCAAAGAGACTGCCCAGTTCAGCAAAGAGACTGCTCAGTCCAGCAAAGAAAAAGCACAGTTCAGCAAAAAGACAGCCTGATCCAGAAAAGAACCTGCCCAGTCCAGCAAAAAGACTGCCCGGTCCAGCAAAGATACTGCCCAGTCCAGCAAAGAGACAGCCCAATCCAGCAAAAGACAGCCCAATTCAGCAAAGAGCCTGCCCAGTTTAGCAAAGAGACAGCTAGTCCAGAAAAGAGACAGCCCTGTCCAGCAAAGGGACTTCCTAACGCAGCAAAGCGACCGACCAGTCCAGCAAAGCGATAGCCCTGTCCAGCAAAATGACAGGCCAAATTCAACAAAGAGACTGTCCAATCCAGCAAAGAGACAGAGCAGCCAAAGCAGCCTGGGGGGGGGGGGGGGGGGTGTTCCAGCCATGGGCTCCGGGCACCCTACATGTGTATGGGCTGGGCTGGGCTGGGCTGGGCTGGGCTGGGCTGGGCTGGGCTGGGCTGGGCTGGGCTGGGCTGGGCTGGGCTGGGCTGGGCTGGGCTGCCCCCCCCCCCCCCCTGATGGTGGCCCCTGATGGTGGCACCATTACCATACCTTGATTGCAGGAAAAAATCTTTCTTTGATTTTTTTTTAACAAGGCCTTACCTTAGCCCTTGCTGTATTTCTTATAAAGCTATAGAGACTTCCTGGCATAGATTTGGGACAAAGAAACCAGTAAGACACAGGAAGGCATTTACCAGCTGACCTCATTAGCACACACATCCTGCACTGACCTCATTAAAACTCACACCCTTCACTTATCAACTATATTTGCATGGCATCACTCCATGTGTGAATTTGCCTGGATTGTCAATGTAGGCTGCTACAGCTGCTATCTTTGCAATGTCCGCATGTAAGCTCCCTAGGGCCACATGCAGCCCAAGGGCCGTGGGTTGGACATCCCTAATGTAGTGCAAGGGCCTGCCTCATTGGATACAAAGTAATTGGATAGATGGTGTGTCCTCCTATTATATAGTTTTGGTAAATCTAAAGTATATTGTACACAGATTGTACAATCAGATTGTATGGTGTATGGCCACCTTTATACACCTAAAATTAACTAGTTGCGCTTTCAGTGCCATTAATTGTTAATGGCACAGCAAACACTCATTTTACTACTTGAAAAACGGGCGACAAACTCAGCAAAATGCACAGGAAAAAATGTTCAAGTCGCACCATGCCAAAATGTCTCATGAGCTACTTTGCCATGTGTAGGACAGCCCATTGAAATCAACAGGCTGCCCTATGTGTATCATGGGAAAACCTAGTCAAAAACCATGCACTCCCACTACGCTAGGTGGGAATGGACCCTGAAAGTGAAATTGGAGTGTTTACACAAGAACAATGAGGTTCCAAACACATGGCAAACTGAACAGAAAAGGCGCGCTTTATCATGCATTTCAGAAATGCTACAACCGCAGCAAAATCACGGTAAAAACAGCACCATGCTCAGCTCTAGAAAAAGGTTCTGGAGCTTCTTTGAGGCGATTGTTGAGTATAGCGAGGGCCATTCAAGTGAATGAGCTGCCCTATGCTTGAAGAGCAAAAACACTTCAAATGGTCCCCCCACCCAAAAAAAAAAGTATGTGTTTGAACGTGAGGTTTTGCTTTGAGAAGATGTAAATGGGTCTGACAGCTGAGTGTCTCCATCCACTCCCTCCTATGTACCTGTAGAGAGATGGCCATACACTATGTAAGCTGATTGAACAATCTCGATCAATTTCCTTTAGATTTACTAGAACTATGGAACAGGAGAACCCACCTGAACATTCTATCAGGGCTGGTTCACACCACAAAAACACACTCTAGATCCGTTTTGGATGCGTTTCTGCATGAGCGTTTTTAATATATTTTTGATGATTTCAGTGCGTTTTTGATGCTTTTCCAGATGCATTCCAGATGCTTTTTTCTTCCTTTATCTTGTTTTTTTTTTTTTTTCACTTTACTGTGTTCTGGTGCATTTTTGATGCGTTCCAGTGCATTCTGGTGCGTTTTGTATGCGTTTTTCCACATTCTAGTATATACCAATGCAGGAAAAATGCAGCATGTTCTACTTTTCTGGAACTGGAAGGCCCTGGAACTGACCGCACTGGTGTGAACTATGCCACTGGAAACCATATGATCTACTTTCCATTAGGTTTTTAATGCAGAAAAAAAAAAAACTGGACTGCATGTGCTATGGGGTACATTGTACCCCTACCCATTCACCCCAAAAAGGCAGTGTAGTGTAGATAATGACAAGAGACGGTTTTGAATATTCCTTTATTAAAAATCTTCCTCCGATCCTCTGCCTCTGATCTTCTTCCTCCGATCTTCTCCCTCTGTCCTTCTTCATAAGGTCTTCTCCCTCTGGCCTTTACTGCTGTTAACCCAGTCTTCCTCCTATGATGTCTCCTGTGATTATGCCAGCTCCGGTCTTTGCGGCTTTTTATATAGCCATGGGGCGTGGCCACCCGGTGGCGTCACCCGGAGACCCCCGCCCCCTTGTGACGTCACGTGTCAGGTGGCGAAACAAGGGGGTGGGGTCTCCGGATGTCCACTAGAGTCCATTTTTCCCGATCAGATTTCTTCCGAGGCATACAGAGCAAGATATAACATAGTCCTTACATTCCTTTCTTTAAATCTGGCCACCAAAAAGAATGGTAGACCAAATCTAAGGTCTTATGGATTCCAAAGTGGCCCACCAAGGGGTGATGATGACATCTTTTAGGGATGAGAACTTTAAATTGTTCAGGGGTGAAGATTTGTCCATTATGAAAATAGAGTCCCTGCCTCAGGTGAAGATGCATGTTTAGAGAAGGTGGATGATTGGCAATCACCTCCTTAACTTGTGATATTATCTGCTTGGAGCAAAAAGTTCTTAGCTGGTAAAATAGGGTCAGGTTCAGAAGGTGGAACTGGATCAGGTCAGGGTCAGAAGGTGGAACTGGATCATGAAACATACATGAAAGTACATCGGGCTTGCAGTTCTTGGATCCTGGGCGGTAAGTTATGTGAAACATGAAACGAAAAAAGTACCCACCTTGCCTATCAAGGCCTTAGTCGTCCTGCGGTCCTTAACCACTTCCCGCCAGGAGGATGTCCATGGACGTACTCCGGTTTCAGTGATTATACTGGAATAAAGCCTAAACCTCCAGGCATCATTCAAGTATATATATTTTCAGCCGGCAATACTATTTCATGCAGAAGTGATCCTGAGCGGCTAATTAGCCACTCGATCACTTCTGCGGGTGGCAGAAGGGGGTCCCAATCCACTCCCATTGCCACCGCTGCCCTGAACTGACATTGTTCCTCTCTCTCTGTAACCCCGGAAACCGGAAGTGACGAGTAATGTTGTCACTTCCGGCCCTTTTGTTTACCTGGCCACCAGTGGCCAGAAAACCAGCTGATCAGACCGATCTGTGTCTGATTGGCTGCATGGGAGGCTAGAGGAGAGATTGGGGGTCTAATAGACCCCACATCTCTCCATAAACATGTTGTTCATCCCTTGTGATAGCAATAAAGTTCATAAAAAAAAATGCACTTGTAAATAGTGATCGCACCACACATGTGAGGTATTGTTGCGAACATCAGAGTCAAAGCAAAAATTTCCTGCACCAGACCTCCTGTGCCCCTCTAAACTGGTAACCTGTAAAGGCGTTTAAAGCGTCGCCTATGGAGAATTTTAAGCACCGTAGTTTGCCGCCATTCCACGTGCAGACGCAATTTTAAAGCAAATTTTTGCTTGAATTCGGACCTGAAACGGAACCAAAGACGCACAGGACCCTTCTGCAATGCACTCCACAGCAGCCCCAGAGTTGTGTGAACCGGCTCTTCATGTGAATTGGATGAGGTTCCCGCTTCCACTTTGCATAAGTGTGAACCTAGCCTTAAATTACTTTGAACGTGGAATGGTGCCAGACGGGCTGGTCTGAGTATTTCAAAAACTGCTGATCTACTAGGGTTTACAGAGAATGGTGGGAAAATATACAGAGAATGGTGGGAAAATATCCAGTGAGCAGCAGTTGTGTGGAAGAAAAAGCTTTGTTGATGTCACAGGTTAGAGGAGACTGGGCGGACAGTAACTCAAATAACCACTCGTTCCAACCAAGGTATGCAGAATACCATCTCTGAACGCACAACACATCGAACCTTGAAGCAGATGGGCTACAGCAGCAGAAGCCACAAAGAGGTGCCACTCCTGTCAGCTAGAACAGGAAACTGAGGCTGCAATCCATACAGGCTCACCAAAATTGGACAATAGAAAATTGGAAAAACATTGCCTGGTCTGATAAATCTCAATTTCAGCTGCCACATTCAGATGGTAGGGTCAGAATTTGGTGTAGATCACATAAAAGGCAGGATGGATCCATGTTTTTATTAACCGATAAGCAATGAGGTTCCAAATCATGAGCGAAACCAAAGTCAGGAATGGAGCTGGGTCAGGAATTAATGACAGGTCAGAAGAAAAATCTAAGATCAGGTTAGGAGCAAGCCAGGTCAGCAACAAAAGAATCACACAGGATAAACGCAGGACACAGGGAACAGCTGAAGGTCAGTCAGCACAAAACATGGCCATAAGAATCCTTTAAATAGCCATTTTGGTGCCAACAGGAATTGTGCATGTGCGTGCTTGTGTGCATGTTCGCAAATTCTAGAGCTCATGCGCATACCACTAGAATTCCTGCCAGTACTTACAGTGGTACTCACAGATTCCCTGCCAGGACTTCCAAACTTCCCTGAAACAACACCGGGTGTGTCCTTATACCAAAGGGCTTTTTAATCTCCAGCTTTTGATATGGCTGATGCCATGTTCAGCTACCTATGAGCAAGAGCTATAATACAGAGGCCTGTATGTAAGTGCCCCAGCTGCCAGTCCTGACTGTGCTATGCAGCCTGAGCCTTGCAATAAACCAGGGCACCCAAAATAAAAAGAACGGTCTGTTCCATTCGAGATGTCCACTGCAGCCTACAAGGGCTTCTCTCCCCATGTACAATGGCGAGTCTAGACCATGTCATATCCATCCCCTGATAGATCCTCATGTGGCTGGAGCAACTCTTGTGCATGGCCTTGCAAATTACCATGGTTGCAGATTAGACTCTACGAAAAAACTCTGGATGGAGTGAAACTCATTAGCACTGTGGGACAGGTGAATCGGCAGGTGCTTGGAGTACACTAATAAACATATGCACAGTTTTCAATGGAGAGCAGCTTCCCTTTTTTTTCTTTAAAGTGGGCAACCACTGGAAGCCTGCTCCCTTCCTCGTAGGAGTGAAGTGATTGATGCCTTTATTGCGACTGGACACATTGCTGCAAATGTCTGATTACCCTGCCACCTAGTGAGACCCCTGCCTGAAATTCATTACTCTCTCATCTAATGCCCCGTACACACGTGCAGATTATCTGAAGACTTTTGTCTGCAGACTTACCAAAACCATATAATATGAGGTCAAACCTAAACACTTTCAATTTGTATGCAATCCGGCAGGCCCTTGCACTACATAGAAAAGGTAAATCTGAAGACAAAAGTCTTCAGATAATCTGCACGTGTGTACGGGGCATTAGCTTAGTTTATCGCCTGCTCGTAGACAACATGGACTGTCTGACCTCTCTCTGCATGTTGCCTGCCAAGAACTCAGCTTGTCCCTGACTGCAATCTGCTCTCCTGTCTCTGCACTGTAGTTCTCCTGTACCTGATACCCCCTGGTGGGGCAATCCCAGAGGCGAAGACCTGGAGCCAGTTGCCACAAACAGTTTTAGGCACTAGGGTTTTAGGCTCATCTCCCCATGAAAATACAGTGCTTTGCGAAAGTATTCGGCCCCCTTGAACTTTTCGACCTTTTGCCACATTTCAGGCTGCAAACATAAAGATATAAAACTGTAATTTTTTGTGAAGAATCAACAACAAGTGGGACACAATTATTAAGTGGAACGAAATTTATTGGATATTTCAAACTCTTTTAACAAATAAAAAACTGAAATATTGGGCGTGCCAATTTATTCAGCCCCCTTAACCACTTGCCGACTGCCTAACGCCGATCTACGTCGGCAGTCAGCCCCTCACAGGCAAAGTGACGTAGGGCTACGTCACTAGCTTGTGAGGGTCTAGGGAGCGAGCGCGCGCCCCCGCTCCCGCGTGGTCACGGACCCCCCCGCGCGTGTGACCAGCGGACCCGATGTCCGCCGGTCACTCGGCGATCGGCGGGGGAGAGGGAGAATGTCAGGCAGCTTGTGTAAACAAGCCACCTGTCATTCTCCTCGCTGTAAAGACACTGATCAAACGGATCTAGTATGTAGATCCGTTGATCAGTGTCCTTACAGCTTAAGCCACAGCCAATCACAGTAGAAAGCACGCCCCTAGGGATACACACAGCCCCTCCCTCCCAAATAAAGTTAACCCCTTCACAACCAGTGTATTTTTACAGTAACAGTGCATATGTATAGCACTGATTACTGTAGAAATGTCACTGGTAACCCCAAAAGTGTCACAAATGTCAGTCAAGGGTCCGATCTGTCCGCCCCAATGTCGCAGTACCGCAAAAAAAAATCGCAGATCGCCGCCATTACGCGTTAAAAAAAAAAAACAACAAAAATGACAAAAATCTTTCCCTTTGTTAGTAAACGCGATAACTTTTGCGCAAACCAATCAAAATACGCTTTTGGCGATTTTTTTTACCAAACATATGTAGCATAAAACAAATTGGCCGAAAATTTTAAAAAATTTTGATTTTTACTTTTTCTTTGGGGGGAATTTCATATAAAAAAATGTGAAAAATATTGTTATTTTTGCAAAATTGACGCTCTTTTTTTGTTTATAGCGCGTGATCAAAAAATCGCACAGGTGATCAAATACCACCAAAAGAAAGCTCTGTTTGTGGGAAAAAAAAGGACGTCAAATTCGTTTAGGTACAGCGTCGCACGACCGCGCAATTGTCCGTTAAAGTCACGCAGTGCCGAATCGCAAAATACCCCCTGGTCAGGAAGGGGGTAAAATCTTCCGGGGCTTAAGTGGTTAAGTTAATACTTTGTAGCGCCACCTTTTGCTGCGATTACAGCTGTAAGTCGCTTGGGGTATGTCTCTATCAGTTTTGCACATCAAGAGACTGAAATTTTTGGCTTATTCCTCCTTGCAAAACAGCTCGAGCTCAGTGAGATTGGATGGAGAGCGTTTGTGAACAGCAGTTTTCAGTTCTTTCCACAGATTCTCGATTGGATTCAGGTCTGGACTTTGACTTGGCCATTCTAACACCTGGATATGTTTATTTGTGAACCATTCCATTGTAGATTTTGCTTTATGTTTTGGATCATTGTCTTGTTGGAAGACAAATCTCCATCTCAGTCTCAGGTCTTTTGCAGACTCCATCAGGTTTTCTTCCAGAATGGTCCTGTATTTGGCTCAATCCATCTTCCCTGTCCCTGCTGAAGAAAAGCAGGCCCAAACCACGACGCTGCCACCACCATGTTTGACAGTGGGGATGGTGTGTTCAGGGTGATGAGCTGTGTTGCTTTTACGCCAAACATAACGTTTTCCATTGTTGCCAAAAAGTTTGATTTTGGTTTCATCTGACCAGAGCACCTTCTTCCACATGTTTGGTGTGTCTCCCAGGTGGCTTGTGGCAAACTTTAAATGACACTTTTTATGGATATCTTTAAGAAATGGCTTTCTTCTTGCCACTCTTCCATAAAGGCCAGATTTGTGCAGTATACGACCAATTGTTGTCCTATGGACAGAGTCTTCCACCTCAGCTGTAGATCTTGGCTGCATCTCTGATCAGTCTTCTCCTTGTATGAGCTGAAAGTTTAGAGGGACGGCCAGGTCTTCGTAGATTTGCAGTGGTCTGATACTCCTTCCATTTCAATATTATTGCTTGCACAGTGCTCCTTGGGATGTTTAAAGCTTGGGAAATCTTTTTGTATCCAAATCCAGCTTTAAACTTCTCCACAACAGTATCTCGGACCTGCCTGGTGTGTTCCTTGTTCTTCATGATGCTCTCTGCGCTATAAAGAGACCTCTGAGACTATCACAGTGCAGGTGCATTTATACGGAGACTTGATTACACACAGGTGGATTCTATTTATCATCATTAGTGATTTAGGTCAACAATTGGATCATTCAGAGATCATCACTGAACTTCTGGAGAGAGTTTGCTGCACTGAAAGTAAAGGGGCTGAATAATTTTACACCCCCAATTTTTCAGTTTTTTATTTGTTAACAAAGTTTGAAATATCCAATAAATTTCGTTCCACTTCATGATTGTTTCCCACTTGTTGTTGATTCTTCACAAAAAAAAATACAGTTTTATATCTTAATGTTTGAAGCCTGAAATGTGGCAAAAGGTCGCAAAGTTCAAGGGGGCCGAATACTTTCTCAAGGCACTGTATTTGGTGAAGACCAACCAATTGGTACTTAGATTCTGTGCCCTCGTAGAGTCTGTGTCACATGCCATAGGGTAACACAAACTAATGAGTAGGACAATGACTTCTAACCTCCGTCCACATGGCTTTGTCTGAGGTTTCTACCAGAGACAGGGTCTGAAGAGGGGTATGCTCTGCCAGAATGCCTCTTTAGGTAACCCATGCTTTGGGAATCTGTTGTCAAGCATTACAATGTTTATCTGTGTAGCACTACCCCCGTAGGGGTTGCTGATGTCCGGGTCCCCACTGTTGCACAGCCAGTCATGCAGCATTTCCTTCATTCACTTAAAAGCAGTAAACAGTCCTTCGCTTGTTTTTGTTGTTTTATTAGGGGCTGATAACTTGGGGTAGGGAATTATGGGATGCCCAACTTGAAAATATCCAGAACTTAGAATGAAAGGGGACAACTTCTATATTTACACAGAATTCCTCTTCTTCCTTCCTCCCTGATTGAGATTAAGCTTTTGATGTTCTGCTGCCCAATCCTTTTCCGCAAAATAGCAACATTTTGGGAAAAAACTCCCAATATAATTCATCTGTATTGGGGACTTCTATACTAGATCATTGAGAGGGATTTGCATCTCTGCCACATAAAGGTAATGAGTTCCATGTGATTGTGGAACCGGGCAGATGACTTCTCCTTGAACATGATTCACACTGCGATGGTTCAACATATTTTGACAAAATTTTACAGGGAAAAAAAAACTTTCTGCCACAGAAAGGCAATTGTATTTCAGCTTTTAATGAGCTCCACGTGATTGTGAAGCCGCGACAAGTGTTTCGTATTAACAGGCAGCATTGTTGAAGCACGGCTCTCGCTGTTACACATAATCCCACAAATTATTTTTTTGGGAAACGTTTAATGGCAGAGATTTTCCCACGCAGGCTGATACATTTTTCTCAGAATCCTTCAGAGCGGGGTGGCTGTCCGTGTGGCGGCCCCTGTGCGTGTAAGAATATAGATGGTTTTTCTCGGACGGTGCCGACAGATGTGAGGAGCTGCGCTCTTCCCACCGCAAGGCTTCAAGAGGAAGTTCTCTGCATAATCCGCTGTGGGAACATTTCTATTAAATATACAAAACTACGATGCTGGGGCAGCTGGTGACTCCGTAGAGAGGTCAGAGGTCAAATCCAAAGATGCAGCTTGTCACGGATATCTGTCAGAGTGAGAGCGAACATGGGAGCTCTGTGCTGACCCTGCAGCATGTCCCAGCAATCCCACCGCTCTGGGTACATCATTCCTTTTCTATGAATCATCAGAAAGGTGTAACTGACTTCCTATCATCCTGCCCTGTGCAGCCAACGCACCCCATCCATTAGATTGTAACCTCCACAGGTCAGGATGCTACAACGTCCGTGGTGCTGTTCACAGAGGAACGTTTCTCTTTTGGGCTTTCTTGACATGTAGGCAGGGTCGTATCTACCCTGAGGCAAACAAGGCGTTTGCATTGGGTGGCATTTTTTAGGGTGGTGGGGCCGCTCCCAGGCACAAGGGACACTACAAGCAGTGGTGCTGCTACGGAAGGGGGGGGGGTGGACTGCACCTAGGTGACACCTGCCAGAGGGCAGACACCAGGAGCATCCGCAGACTGAGCCTTCCTTGACAGGGGAGCAAGGCGAAAGCAGGAGGAAGTGGTGGCTGCCCCCCTCTCTCTCCCACCCCCCCGCCCCCACCGTTTCACCCCCTCTCTTTCACTCCCTCCTTTTCTTTCCCACCCCATAACTCTTCCCCCTCTCTCTCTCTCCCCTCACCTCTTCCCCCATCCCTCTCTCAACCTCCCTCACCCCTTTCTCTCACCCCCCTCACCCCCTCCCTCTCCCTCACCTCCTCTCCTCTCACTGTCTCACCTCTCTCTCACACCCCCTCTCTCTCTCTCTCTCTTACCCCCTTCTCTCATATCCCTCTCTCTCTCTCTCTCTCTCTCTCTCTCTCTCACCCCCCTTTCTCTCATCCCCTCTCTTTCACCCCCCCCCCTTCTCTCATCCCCCTCTCTCTCCCCCTAGGTCAGGTGGAGCTCTAATAGGAAGAGGTGGAGTCTACAGAAGATAGGATGGGGTTTACGGATAAAGGGGTGGATCTTAATCAGGAAGGGGTCCAGCCGTCCACCTCCTCCTGGGAGGAGGGAGGGAGAAGGAGGAGGGTCCCCCCCCCCCCCGGAAAACCAGTAGACCAGTTTTACATGCATATGTATATGAAAACCAGTTTATTTATAATAAGAAGGAAACAAGGCATGAAGAAAAGGAGGCGTAGTATGATGAAGGAAGTCATGCAAGGCATGAAGAAGGAGACTCAGGCATCATGCCATGCCTCCTTCTTCATCATGCCTTGTCTCCTTCTTCATGCCATGCCGCATGGCATGAAGAAGGAGGCATGGCATGAAGAAGGAGGCATGGCATGAAGAAGGAGACAAGGCATGATGAAGAAGGAGGCATGAACAGGTGGCTTGGCTACCTAGGTAGAGGTGTTGAAGGGTGACCCATCTTATGTTACCTGTGTGTTCTTCACGTCTTCCCACAATCACATGCTGGGCCCATCCCCACCTCTCATCAGCACATGGAAAGATTCCGGAACAATAAATAACCCCTGAGGATTGGAACTTTCAACAGCGAGAACCAGGACTTGAGTATGAAAATATATAAATTTTATTACACGTATTACAAAAATGAAACATACAAAATCACAAATAAAATATATGATAAAAACATGGTCATAGATACGTCTTGGAACCAAGTGGGTCTGAGGTGTCTGGATCGGACTAGACGCGTTTCGGTCCAATTGCCTTTCTCGATAGTCCAGAAAACACCAGAGCTCAGACTAGGAGCATAAAAGGTAACAGTGAGTATGATGCAAATGGTAAGTATAGAGTTAGATTTCAAATGTATTAAATAATATTTAAACAATACATCACATAACTCATTATACACAGTGTTTGTCGTATTTAGATGTAAAAAGGGGGCGAAAATGCCTCTATAATTACATACCAGATATGTAAGACCTCCGTGGAATCCAGGACGTAAAACCAAAAGGATGGGCCTTGGTGGATGAAAAAAAGCCTTCAAATGTCTATGGCCGCAAGTAGTATATGCCAATTTGGCTGGGTCTATGCAAGATAGGCCCAGAACAATTTATTTGTATTATATGGGCTTCTAAAGGGAATTTGAATGGTTATAAGCCAAATACACAGTGGCTTGGCAAATGACAGTGAAAAGAGAGCTCCCCGATCAGAAATTCCCACGAGGATCTCCAAGGTGAGGTCAAAAACACACAGGTCATCTAGATGGTTATGGAAAAGGAAAAAGTAGAAGGAAAATTATATGGAATGTATCCATAATAATTAAAGCGCGGTCCGCCATTAAGAAAGCCGGCGCATGCGCCGGAGCCTGCGTCTAAACTCCTCCCAGGACGTGTGTGGACCAATGGAGGTCCCCCGTGTCCGGAACGCACAGACGCCGCCCACACATGGTTGGCCGCGGCGTGCGTTCCGGGCACGCCGACGCACAACATCCGGGCCCGAATCTCCGCCCACAGCGGGATCAGGTGACCGGTAGTGGGGCGAAAAAACGCCCCTGTGTGCGCCGGGGGGAAGGTCTGTCGAGCGAGCATCACTGTAGATAGTATGGAGCTGCGGCTGAGGGGGTGGAACCAAAAGGAGACATCAAAGCAAAACAAACTCTGTGTTTACATAGAAGAGCAGACACAAAAAATAGAATACAATTGATATCGGGTACTTTGGAGTAGCATTCTATTAAAGAAGGAGCAAAAACCGAAACAAACAGGGTATATTTGATAGCCACACAGTGGTACTTATATACTGTAGTATGTGATATATGGTAAAGAGTAGTAATGGATAAAAGAGCAGGACAAGTAATCCAGAAAAACTAAGGCAAAAGTATATGTAAACAATGAAGTTCACAAATATTGGGACTGAGACAGAATGGAACCATATGGAATGACTAGATCCGTTAAGGAAATAGATCGATGTTTTATCTGTCGAGCAAGATCCATATAGAGATGAATCTGTACAGTGTAGAGAAGTTTATTCTGTATATATGAAAGAAAGGAAAGGAAAATCATATCCAATATGTTGTGGATATATTATTGTTAAAGATGGATATATTTAATAGTTTTAAAGTGGAGCAAATATTACATTTAAACATATTGCCCCATAGTGTCGTCACTGAATCATATCCTAAGGGGCTTGTATCATGGATCCCATCCTCCTGATGAAAAACCCTCAAGAAAGGGTTTGAAGCTAATGCTTTCATTGAGTCCTGGGGGGATGGTAGCCCTAAGGTTATGAATCCATCTAGATTCCCTTTGTAAAAGAGTCTTGTCCCAATCTCCTCCTCTGCTGCTGGGGTGCACCCGGTCAAGGATGACAAAAAAGCAACGTGGGAAAATGCCACTGTGTGTAGTTAGAACATGTCTCCCTAAAGGGAGATCAGGGTTGCGTTGACGCATACATGTAATATGTCGTTGAGCTCGTTTATGAAATTCATTTTTCGTCTTCCCGACATAGAAACACCCACAGCAGCAGAGGAGGAGATAGACTACTCCTATCGTTTGACAATTAGAAAAATGTAAGGGTCTGTATGGGGACCGCATGCGCCGCATGCGCCGGAGCCTGCGTCTAAACTCCTCCCAGGACGTGTGTGGACCAATGGAGGTCCCCCGTGTCCGGAACGCACAGACGCCGCCCACACATGGTTGGCCGCGGCGTGCGTTCCGGGCACGCCGACGCACAACATCCGGGCCCGAATCTCCGCCCACAGCGGGATCAGGTGACCGGTAGTGGGGCGAAAAAACGCCCCTGTGTGCGCCGGGGGGAAGGTCTGTCGAGCGAGCATCACTGTAGATAGTATGGAGCTGCGGCTGAGGGGGTGGAACCAAAAGGAGACATCAAAGCAAAACAAACTCTGTGTTTACATAGAAGAGCAGACACAAAAAATAGAATACAATTGATATCGGGTACTTTGGAGTAGCATTCTATTAAAGAAGGAGCAAAAACCGAAACAAACAGGGTATATTTGATAGCCACACAGTGGTACTTATATACTGTAGTATGTGATATATGGTAAAGAGTAGTAATGGATAAAAGAGCAGGACAAGTAATCCAGAAAAACTAAGGCAAAAGTATATGTAAACAATGAAGTTCACAAATATTGGGACTGAGACAGAATGGAACCATATGGAATGACTAGATCCGTTAAGGAAATAGATCGATGTTTTATCTGTCGAGCAAGATCCATATAGAGATGAATCTGTACAGTGTAGAGAAGTTTATTCTGTATATATGAAAGAAAGGAAAGGAAAATCATATCCAATATGTTGTGGATATATTATTGTTAAAGATGGATATATTTAATAGTTTTAAAGTGGAGCAAATATTACATTTAAACATATTGCCCCATAGTGTCGTCACTGAATCATATCCTAAGGGGCTTGTATCATGGATCCCATCCTCCTGATGAAAAACCCTCAAGAAAGGGTTTGAAGCTAATGCTTTCATTGAGTCCTGGGGGGATGGTAGCCCTAAGGTTATGAATCCATCTAGATTCCCTTTGTAAAAGAGTCTTGTCCCAATCTCCTCCTCTGCTGCTGGGGTGCACCCGGTCAAGGATGACAAAAAAGCAACGTGGGAAAATGCCACTGTGTGTAGTTAGAACATGTCTCCCTAAAGGGAGATCAGGGTTGCGTTGACGCATACATGTAATATGTCGTTGAGCTCGTTTATGAAATTCATTTTTCGTCTTCCCGACATAGAAACACCCACAGCAGCAGAGGAGGAGATAGACTACTCCTATCGTTTGACAATTAGAAAAATGTAAGGGTCTGTATGGGGACCCATTGGGAAGAAGTATATTAGGGTCTGTGCAAATATATTGGCATATATTGCACCCTCCACATTTGAAAGTTCCTAAGCGTTTACAAGGATCTTGGCGAAATTCGCCTGTATATTCACTTTTAACTAATTTATTCTTGAGTGAACGAGTCTTGCGATAAGTTATCGCCGGTTTGTCGGTGACAAAAGGATTGAGATGTGGATCACATGTAAGTAAATGCCAATATTTGTTGAGGACATTGTAAACTCTATCATGTTGTTTCGTGTATGAGGTTATAATACGTGCCTGGTGTTGGATCTGATTGCTATCTGTCACGTACCTGATCCGAAGCCGGAGTGTAGAGAGGGCTCCCCTTGCGGCTAGGTGCAGAGTACCCCTGGAAGTGGGACAGGGAGTGCTGTGCCCGAAGTAGCACGGGTTGCCGGTTGGGATGACCAGGATGGGAGCAGGAACCAACTTGTTGAGAAGTCCCAAGCAGGTCTGGAACACTTTGGCAAGCCAGGCAGTTACAAGGTGCAGACAGGAACAGACTGGGAGAAATACTGGAGCGAAGTCAGGAGCCAAGCCAAGGTCAAGTATTGGAGAAGACAACAGGAATCCGAGAGCAAGCCAAGGGGTCAGGAGCCAGGAGAAGCAAAGTCAGACAGTCCGGGTCGGCAACGAGAAGGCAAGATCAGCAGGTTAACAGGGCACAGGGAACACGGGAGGCTGTTGATCATCCAGCAACTAGATGTTGTGGCTGCTGGCTTTAAATAGGCCATTTGGCGCCAAGCGCCATTACGCATGGCGTACGCGCGTGCGCATTGGCGCACGCACATTCCTAACTGCGTTTGCCCGTGTTTGGGCGCGCATGCGCATTCGCGCCAATGCGCGAATTCGCTGATTCGCCAGGATATTGGTAGTTCCCTGACACTATCACGTGAAGTTTTAATCGATTTTTTGAAAATGAGGTCTTGTCTTTGTTGTGATTTAGCCCTGCGATAGGCCTTCTTAAGACAAGTTTGTGTGTAACCTCTGGTGGTCAATCTTGTTCTAAGTTTATCTGCTTCCAACTTAAAAATGGGATCTTCAGAGCAATTGCGCCTGAGTCGCAAATATTGCCCGTAAGGGATAGACCTTATTAATGGGGCTGGATGAGCACTGGTTGCGTAAAGTACTGTATTGGCAGCGGTAGGTTTTCTAAACAATGTGGTCGTGATATTGCCTAATCGATTTCTATTAATTGTGATGTCCAGGAAGTCAATGGACTCACTATTATAATTTAGGGTAAATGAAAGGTTAAAGTTGTTCCTATTCATAGAATGAACACAGTCCAGGAGTAATTCCTCACTGCCTGTCCAGACAATGAGGACATCATCGATGTACCTATGCCATGCCAATATGTGCTGGGTATATTCCAAATGTTGTTCCTCAGAGAGGAAAGAACATTCCCATTCCCCCAGGTACAGATTGGCGTACGATGGGGCACAACATGTCCCCATCGCAACGCCCTGTACCTGGAGGAAATGGGAACCATCAAAGGAAAATACATTACGGGTGAGGATGTATTCAAGTGATTGTAGAATGAATTTTTGTGTGGCTGGGGAATCTGAATTGGATTGTGTGAGGGCATGTGCGACCGTGCGGATACCCTGCTGGTGGGGGATGGAGCTGTATAATGCTTCAACATCTATGGCCACCAGCAGGGCATCCGCAGGGATCGACATGCCCTCCAACAGCTGCAGAAGATGTATAGTATCCTTTACGAAAGAGGGGAGAATTTGTACAAATGGATACAATTTGCTGTCCACATATCTACTTAGATTTTCAGATATGCTGCCCCTACCTGAGACGATGGGTCGTCCCGGGGGGTCGTTTTTGTTTTTGTGGACTTTGGGCAGACTATAGAACGTGGGAATAGTAGGAAATTTGCTTCTAAGAAAATCCCAAGTGGTTTTGTCTATACAGCCTGTTAAGTATCCATTGTCCACCATAGCATAAAATTCTGCGAAATACTTATCAATAGTGACTCTGGATATTTTGTGATACCAGGTTGAGTTATTGAGGATTTTCCAGCACATATTGGCATATTGTTGGTTGTGCATAATGACAATATTGCCCCCCTTATCGGAGGGCTTGATAGTCAATTGTAATTGTTTTGTGAGAGCAGTAAGCGCCTGGTTTTCTTCTATACTAAGATTAGAGGCTCGAGTCTGAGGAGAAAGTTTGATTTTCTCAATATCTTGAGATACCAACATGACAAAAGCTGCCAAATTGGTATTGCTATTTAAAGCGGGAAATTTGTCCGACTTTTTTTGAAAACGGTTTGTTGCACCGAATTGAGGATGTTCTCTTAGTAATGAGTCCAAATCGATCCTATCTATTAAGTCAAGTCCGTCTTGTTCCTCTAACAAGGCGATTAGTGTGTCTAATGCTTCCGTTTCTAATTTTTTGGTTTTGGGTTGCAATAACTTGGGGTTATGTTTCTGGGCGTGTTGACTTTGTAAGAGAATTTTTCGAGCAAATAAATTTAAATCTTTTTTGAAAGTAAATTTGTCTATGTCAGTAGTAGGGCAGAAGGTGAGGCCTTTGCGCAATAAAGATATTTGGGCTGGTGACAGAGTATAGTCTGAAAGGTTGATGATATCGCTATCATCACTAGGGGATATAACGGTATGATGATTGGACATGATTGAATTTCATGAATGATCCTCAAATTCCGTGTTGTCTGCAGCCATAGCATGCGTAGTGTCTGTGATAGCTATGTGTTTAGTTTCTAGTGTGTTCTTAACTGGTAAGTTAATGTGGGCTAAGCGTCGTGTATCTGGTGGGAGTGGAGGCCCTGAGGGGGTTGGGGGGCGTTTGCTCGCATTTGTGTTGTCATCTTGGGCAAAAGATCTTTTTGTTTTAACTTGTTTGCCCCTATTATGGGTAGGCAGTGAGGATGAGGACAATGAAGAATTTATAGATGAGTTTGAACCTAGGTTATGATCGGCTCTGGTTAAATCACGTCTTTTGGGACGGGGTTGTGTTTGTCGTTGATGCCATTTGTAGGCCTTTTTGTCACGAAAGGCTATTCTATCCCTACAGAGCTTCTGCTCCTTTTTATTAATGTTCAGTTTGATATTTTTATCTAGTTGATTTTTGATATTATTCTCCAAATTGATAAATTTAGGAGTGTCCAAATGTGTCTCCAATTGTTCATAAAGTTTTTTAATGGTCAGGTCTAATCGCTTTATCCTCTTATGGTATTCTTCAATGAGAAGGCACATCATGTTCTTTGAACATAATTGTAGATTTGCCTCCCATTTGGATTTAAAGATTTCATCGAGATCCTCAATGGCTGGAAAAATTTGGACTCTTAAACCTAAGGGGTTAAGATTTTCTCTATTGTATGTTTCGAAATTATCAATGTGGAGATATAAGTTGGTTTTCTTTTCTACCGCTTTTTTTAATTCGAAAATCAAAGATTCAATTTTAGTGTCCTGAGCTTCTTTTTTGCTATGTTCTCTATAGGACAAGAGAAGACTATCAAAGCCTGTGCCCCTGAACATGATGTCTATCAAAAATTGTGTAGGTCGTAAATGAAAAAATAAAGATAATACAGCAAGCGTATTTGGATAAACTATGAATCCAGACTATTAATATATGGGTCAACTGTTGGTTAAGACAGAATTAGTGAAGTAGAGTAGATGGAAGAATTGCTTGTTTTGCCTGTCTATGGTCGTCCCCGAAGGCGGAGCTATATAAACAGAGTGGAGAAAAAGATTGTATATTGATCTAAGGCAGATATCAAGGATAATAAGACAGTAAAGGGAAGGGAGGTGGAGGCTTTTTTTTCTCCACGTCACCCTAATGGACCCTAGGTCCTGGGGGTCCCCCGGATCTGAAACAGAACTAGGGGGGCCATCCAGGGCCCTGGGTACGTCGGGTAGACGAGCACACAATAAGGTAACCTTATCCAAATACTAACTAGTATTTCATTAGAGTAGTAACTCAAATGGTTGCACTAAAAGATTTTTCTTTTTGTGCATATAGAAATAATAATCAAGTATAAAAACACAGAATGCGAATGAGGCGGGGAAGTGGGTGTTTGCCACCCTGGATAATCAGAAAAGATGAATTCGGATTCTGTGTTTTAAACCTGGAATCTTGCCAACATCCCTGATAAATATGGAACAATAAATAACCCCTGAGGATTGGGACTTTCAACGGCGAGAACCAGGACTTGAGTATGAAAATATATAAATTTTATTACACGTATTACAAAAATGAAACATACAAAATCACAAATAAAATATATGATAAAAACATGGTCATAGATACGTCTTGGAACCAAGAGGGTCTGAGGTGTCTGGATCGGACTAGACGCGTTTCGGTCCAATTGCCTTTCTCGATAGTCCAGAAAACACCAGAGCTCAGACTAGGAGCATAAAAGGTAACAGTGAGTATGATGCAAATGGTAAGTATAGAGTTAGATTTCAAATGTATTAAACAATATTTAAACAATACATCACATAACTCATTATACACAGTGTTTGTCGTATTTAGATGTAAAAAGGGGGCGAAAATGCCTCTATAATTACATACCAGATATGTAAGACCTCCGTGGAATCCAGGACGTAAAACCAAAAGGATGGGCCTTGGTGGATGAAAAAAAGCCTTCAAATGTCTATGGCCGCAAGTAGTATATGCCAATTTGGCTGGGTCTATGCAAGATAGGCCCAGAACAATTTATTTGTATTATATGGGCTTCTAAAGGGAATTTGAATGGTTATAAGCCAAATACACAGTGGCTTGGCAAATGACAGTGAAAAGAGAGCTCCCCGATCAGAAATTCCCACGAGGATCTCCAAGGTGAGGTCAAAAACACACAGGTCATCTAGATGGTTATGGAAAAGAAAAAGTAGAAGGAAAATTATATGGAATGTATCCATAATAAAGACTAAAGTGAGAAATGGAAAAAGATATTGTTGATAGTAACTACCTGTAAATTAGTAATAGAGTGGAGGTATCCCCCGATGGATATATGGTGCTGGGACGTATTCAGCACTAGATCCCTGTTGACATAAAACATGTCAAACATAAAAATTGTATGGAGTATAAAAATTAGCAGGTAGAAAGCAGAAGTAATGATAGAGAAAACCTCATTTCCCAATGTGAATCCTATGGTTTAAGAAAGGGGAGAGGAGAAAAAAAGGCTTGGTGGTGGGGAGGAATATTAGAGCAATATATGGCCGAGAAAAAAAGTCACCAAGTGAGGGAGATGGTACTGATGGAAGTCACAGAAGGTGCCCAGGTAAAGGAATGGATGGTAGCAGAAAGTCTATGGCGAGTGCAAATATCCCAAGAATAGTTCGTGATGTCCAGAGAGAGGATAACTTACCTGTATAGCCCTGTGTGTTTGAATAATGGCGGCGCGCTCTGAGTAGAGCACTGTCCGCCATTAAGTACGCCGGCGCATGCGCCGGAGCCTGCGTCTAAACTCCTCCCAGGACGTGTGTGGACCAATGGAGGTCCCCCGTGTCCGGAACGCACAGACGCCGCCCACACATGGTTGGCCGCGGCGTGCGTTCCGGGCACGCCGACGCACAACATCCGGGCCCGAATCTCCGCCCACGGCGGGATCAGGTGACCGGTAGTGGGGCGAAAAAACGCCCCTGTGTGCGCCGGGGGGAAGGTCTGTCGAGCGAGCATCACTGTAGATAGTATGGAGCTGCGGCTGAGGGGGCGGAACCAAAAGGAGACATCAAAGCAAAACAAACTCTGTGTTTACATAGAAGAGCAGACACAAAAAATAGAATACAATTGATATCGGGTACTTTGGAGTAGCATTCTATTAAAGAAGGAGCAAAAACCGAAACAAACAGGGTATATTTGATAGCCACACAGTGGTACTTATATACTGTAGTATGTGATATATGGTAAAGAGTAGTAATGGATAAAAGAGCAGGACAAGTAATCCAGAAAAACTAAGGCAAAAGTATATGTAAACAATGAAGTTCACAAATATTGGGACTGAGACAGAATGGAACCATATGGAATGACTAGATCCGTTAAGGAAATAGATCGATGTTTTATCTGTCGAGCAAGATCCATATAGAGATGAATCTGTACAGTGTAGAGAAGTTTATTCTGTATATATGAAAGAAAGGAAAGGAAAATCATATCCAATATGTTGTGGATATATTATTGTTAAAGATGGATATATTTAATAGTTTTAAAGTGGAGCAAATATTACATTTAAACATATTGCCCCATAGTGTCGTCACTGAATCATATCCTAAGGGGCTTGTATCATGGATCCCATCCTCCTGATGAAAAACCCTCAAGAAAAAAAACCCTTATTAAAGCCTTACCTATAGGTAAAAGTTCCAAGAGAGGTTTTACAACCTCTTTAATTTGTGGTCATACTGCACTTAGATGGCTCTGCTCACTCTGTCCTTCAGGACAGGAGAGGGCAGTTGGCGGAGGGGAGGAGGCGGCAGGGAGGGGAATCCCGTGGACAGATGAAATTTCATTGGTTGTTAATGACGCAGCGGCGCCGCTCCTTAACAACCAATAATTGCTGGCAGTCTTTTCTTTACATTTCAGCTGTTATGGCACTGCTCTCTCTGGCCTTTGTGTTCCCAGAGTCCCTTCTAGCTCCCCCACACCCTGCCCTCTCTGTCCTTTGTGTTCCCAGAGTCCCTTCTAGCCCCCCCCACCCACCCTGCCCTCTCTGTCCTTTGTGTTCCCAGAGTCCCTTCTATCTCCCCTCCCAACCTGCCCTCACTTACCCTCCTACTCTCCCCCCTACCCTGTCCTCAATTACCCCCCTACCCCCCCCTCACCCCTCACCCCAACCTCAACCAACTCCCTAACTCCTCCCCACCTCTTAAGCCAACCCCTCCACCTACTCTTCCTAGGCGATAGGTATCAGTTATTGGCCAGTACTTAAAATACATATCATTACCCATACTCAGTGTTAAAAAAAAAAAGGCATCAGTGCATTCCTAATTTGCATACTTGTTCTAAGTCAGCAACTGAGAGTACTGAAACCACTGGATAAGCATGTTAGACAGGAAACTGGTATTTCCAAGACAGGTCGGCTTCACTTTCCTTGCACTGCTGTTATGGTCTATGTTGGCTCTAGTGAACACATAGCAATTTGGTAAATAAGCCTTCCACTGCCATTACGACAATAATAGCCAGCTGGCAGCCTGAGACACATCTGTTGGGAGTTTACCAAATTACAGCCACTGTACTGTACATATTATATTACTGGCTACAGTTCATTTGGCACAAGTAATTAAATGCAGAAAGAAATTACAACCAATGAAAATATATTTTGCAATAAGATAATTAAGAGGATTCAAAGGTCAAAATGTTTTGCATCTGGAAGCCAGTTTCACCCCTCTGGGGACAAAGAAATTCTTAATTGCTTGTGGTTTTGGCAGCGATAGACTCAGAATTCTCAAGGCAGAACATAACCATCTAATCTTGCATTTTTTATTTTATACTCCTGTGGTGACACACTATTACAGTTGGGGATATCCACACAATGTGAACTTCAAAAGGATTTGTACATGTGTAGAAAATCCCAGTGTTCTGAATAAACTGTATGTAATACTTCAGGATTACAATTGTGTCCCCTGATATAAACAGGTCATTGCAAATGAATGTGAACATCACAGTGGCCAAAAGTCCTGGCAGACTTTTTTGAAATTTAAGTTGCCAAGCCTTTCTTATGCAGCTCTTTAACCACCTTTAGAATGCTGCCTTCTGTGTTCTCCTAAAGCCCAACTCCAAACAGCCTTGTAAATAGACACAAAATCTATTTTTCAGTATGTTTGGCATCATGGCTTAAGCTGGCCATACCTACATCGAAATTTGGCCAGTTCAGCAGGGACAAGCCAAATTTCGATCCATGGTTTTCCTGGCTGCCTGTAAAAATGATTTATTCAGAGCCAACAGAAACCTCCTCCAGGCTCCTCCTTGGCTCTGATGTTATCATGTGCACAGGACAGGAGGAGGAGCCAGTGAGGAGGGACATCCCTTTGCATCAGCCATGTCAATCTGAGGTCTTTAATTAATTTACTAGGGATGGAGAAAAGTAGTGACAAAGTCACCTAGGGAGATACACGTAACAAAGATTTATACTGGCAGGAGTGATTTGGGGGAGGGGGAATAAGAGGATATACTGGAGGGCTGGAGGGGGAGGGGCATTTGAGAGGGGACAGGAATTGTGCTGGGGGGTAGAATCTGTTCTAGAAGGCAGGAAAGGTTTTGTGGGGAGGGTTTTTGTAGGGATGGGTGGGGGATTGGGGGGGGGGGTTGTGCTGGGAGAAGTGGAGGGGGGTTGAAGAAGGGGGATTTGTGCTAGAAGTAGGGAGAGGATCTGTGCTGGTAGAAAGGATTTGGGGAAAGGAGGATTTGTGCTGGGGAGGACTGAGGGGGGGAGCATTTGTACTGGGATGGGGAGTTGTGCTGGGAGCAGAGATTTGGGGGAGAGTGCAGCTCTACAGCCATTCAAAGTGTAGAATTTTTACAGCTTGCCTGAGTTTTCAGAAAGCAGTAGGTGGGTTACTCAAGTTACACAGAGCTTAGTGAGAGAAGCTCTGAGAGCTGATTGGAGAGTTGGAACACACCCCCCTTCACACAGCACACAAGAACATATCGGTGGTGGTCAATCGCAGGCTGTGTGCTAGAGCTCCCCCCTTGTCACCTTTTTTCTCTTGGTACCAAAAAAAACTGTCAGAAGTGCAGCTAGCAGAGGAATGAGGCAGCAGAAAGAAATTACACTTAGTGCTCTGAATTGAGAAAAGCACACACTATAAAGCAGTGGTTCTCAGCTCCTGTCCTCAGGACCCACTAACAGGCCAGGTTTGCAAAATAGCTGAAATGCATCACAGGTGAAATAATTTGCTGCTCAGTGATTGCAGTATTCTAGTCTGCATCTCCCCAGGGTAATACTTGAAATCTGGCCGATGGTATTACAGCAAAGGCATCCAGTATGTCCACTCACCAGTACACATTAACTGGCTAGCAAATTGAACTGGGAATTATACTTTTGTTTGTTTCATGTGCGTTGGCCTTCCATGTGTTCTTTGCTATGAAGGCCAGTAATAGGTGGGGGCAGAGGCCATTTTCTTTGTTGTTAATGTGTACTGGTGAGTGGACATACTGGATGCCTTTGCTGTAATACCATCAGCTGGGCATCCATTATGCCCCCAATTACCTTTAGGAGGGATGGGCCACCTCCAGGCTCACCTGCCCCCTATCTATCCATTAGCTTGCATGTGCTTCCACTGTGAAGACTCGTATAAATTCATTAGAGTTAGGACTGCAGGTATACAGGGAGCCGTGAAGTGGCCCTGCAGCTTTCACATGCGTTTGCAAATGTGTGCTAACTAAACCCCTGTTTTGACGCAAACTGTTAGACAGGTTAATCTGGTTGGTAAGCAAACTGGCTAGCAAATTGAACTGGGAATTTTACTTTTGTTTGTTTCATGCACTCCACCTAGGCTGGTTTGAGTGTTGAGTTATTAGCATGTTAATTATATTTCTGTATACAGTTGCGTTATCATATGATAATGTGATCAGCCTCACCTGGTTGTGTAGCATAAATTATCTGTGAGTTTTCAAATAAAGAGTTCCAGTTTTGCAGCAAAAGGAGTCCCGTCTAGTCCTTGGTTGCAATAGGCGGCTATAATATCTGATATCTATGTTCAGACTGGAGGAAGCAGTATACTGACAGAAGCACTCAAGCTGAGTGTCGGCTGGTTTCATCACAATACTCTTAAACTGTATCCAGATCCATAATGGCACCCGCCAGGGGTGTCCATTATCCCCGCTACTGTACATACTGACTATGAAGCATTCACGGCAATACGCAATAATTCTGACATCAAAGGGATTGAAGTTGGGAGTCGAAAATACAAATTATCTCCATATGCAGATGACATACTTTGTCATGATTCTGCATATTTCCCATCCATTGTATTGATAGCAATAAAAGGGTAAGGCAATGCAACAGTTTAAAGATTATGCGAAAGACACAGTGAACCAACACAGTAGGGATACAGTACAATCAGATCCTTTAAATGCGGCCACCTATGTCCTGCAGGACTAAAGGCATAAATGGTAGCCCTCTGACTATCACTCCCCAAGTGAGACACGTATAGATAACAAGGGAACTACTGGCTAGCTCACTTATAGGCACTCAGTCAGGAGAGTCTAGGTTTAAGCCTGCAAAAAATCTATTAGACTTCCTGCACAACAGTAGTGTAGTGTATTAACACAGACCAGGCTGTACAGGTTGCTTCTTTATTCACTGAACATCACGCATGCAACTAAACTTCAGCCACACCCAGCTCCCAGACATATACATAATTGTAACATTTTGCAGACAGCAACTTAACCCGTTGCTTACCATACTACATTCCCTCCTCTCTTTGAATAAAACATAACATGCACAACGTATTAATAAGATTAACAAAATGCATGGATGACCAACTAAAAATTTAAACTATAAACTCCTGACTATACACATAGTCCTTAAGGTAGGCCGGTGGATTAGTTGCCCGTTTTTCTCTTGGCCATTCCGATGTGGATGGTTGTGGATTGAAGTCTGGATCACTGGCAGTATCATCACTACTCTTTGCCTGTTCGCCGTCTTCCGATACTTGACCTTCTGACTCAATAAATTTCTTCACAAATGAGGAATTACGCACTTTTGTGTGTCCATCTAAATCCACTAAAACCACTTGGGTACCTCTTTTCTCCTTTACAACATAAGGCTCAGGTTCAAAGGACGGAGCCAGTTTGTTAAACCGATCATTTTGAAGCAACACCTTATCACCCTGTTGAAGGCCACTAGGTTGACACCGGCGGCGGTGGTTTGCATACTGTTCAGCCCGGATCTTCCTTTCCTCATCAATATGCCGAAAAGGTTTCTGACTCGTAGGAGGACCCCCAATGTCTGGCAATTTTGTCCTGAATTTGCGACCACAAAGAAGTTCCGCAGGACTAACTCCAGTGACAGTATGCGGAGTCGTGCGATAAGCCAAAAGAAAACGCCACAGTTCCTTTTTCCAGTCTCTTCTCTCTAAATGAGCAATCCGCAAAGCTTTCAGCAAGGTTCGATTCTGGCGTTCCACTTCCCCGTTAGCCTGTGGCCAGTATGGAGTCGTACGATGATGTTCAATAGCATTTGATTTCAGATAATCCTGAAATTCCTGAGAAGTAAATTGGGCACCATTATCACTCACAATCCGTTTAGGCAACCCATGAGACGCAAAAATGCTCTCCAACCCCTCAATTACAGTTGATGATGTAGCTTTAGTGAGAACTACCACCTCTTGCCACCTTGAATAATAGTCCACAACAACTAAAAGATGGTGTCCAGATGGAATGTCACACAGATCAATGGCTAAATCTTCCCATGGTCCTTCAGGTAGAACAGTGTGAGTTACCGGTTCTGGTTTAGGTTTGCTGCCCACCAACTGACATGCTCGACATGAAGAAACCAAACGTTCCACATCCTTGTCAATTCCTGGCCACCAGACTTTCTCACATAATCTTTGTTTGGTGCGTACAATGCCTTGATGGCCCTCATGGGCTAAATGTAATGTACGTTTCCGTAAGTCTTTAGGCATCACAATACGATTGCCACGTAAAACTAGTTGTCCTGCAATACTCAGCTCTTGTTTGATTCTGTGATAGCTTGGGTCACAATCCACCCAAACCCCTTGTCTTACACATTGTCTCAACCGAGCAATTTCCGGATCCACAGATGACAATTCTTCAACCTCCCGCGGTGTCAATGCCTGAGGCATGGCGTTAGTAGCCACAAAACGAATGTACTCTTCTGCTAGGTTATGAACAGGTGCTGAAGACTGAGGCAATCTGGAAAGTGCATCTGCCGCATTAGTCGGTCCAGGTCTGTACCACACTGTAAATCGATACGGTAACAATCTGAGAACCCATCTTTCAACTCTGGCGGATGGTTTTGAGCGTGGCGAATATATCACTTCCAGAGGCTTGTGGTCTGTGATGATTTCAAAATCAAGGCCGTAGAGATAGGTGTGAAACCTTTCACATCCCCAAACAACAGCCAAAGCTTCTTTCTCGGTCTGAGAATAACGTCTCTCTACATCAGTAAGGGATCTGCTTGCATACTGAATAGGCCTGTAATCGCCTGTGCATTGTCTCTGAACCAAGATGGCGCCTAACCCCACAGGGCTAGCATCGACAATAACTTGGGTGTGTGCAGTAGGATTGAAATAAGCCAAAGTTGTAGCGCAAGTCAGCCGTCTCTTAAGTTCATCAAATGCACCTTGTTCCGAAAGGCCCCACTTCCAAGGGACTGCTTTGCGAGTCAACAATCTCAGAGGTTCACTGACAGTCGCCATATCTGGAATAAACTTGGCACAGTAATTCACTAGCCCAAGAAAACTGCGTACTTCTGCAGGGTTTTCAGGATTTCTGGCATCAGACACAGCTTTAATTTTACAGTCCTCCGGACCAATGCCCCTGTCAGACAGCACATGGCCCATAAAAGTCATTTTATTCATTTGAAATGTGCACTTCTTCTCATTTAATGTTAACCCTTTCTCCTTCAAGCGATTTAGCACTGCATGGAGACGTTCATCGTGCTCCTGTGTGTTTGTTCCCCACACAATTGTATCATCAGAAATGTTATGCGTGCCTTCACAACCATGTAGCACCTGCTGAATCACATGTTGATAGGCCTCCGGTGCTGACGATACGCCAAAACATCAACCTCTTGTATCTAAAAAGACCTTTATGGCTTGCAAATGTAGTGATGACTCTAGATGCTGGGGTCAATTCAATCTGATGATAGCCCCATTTCAAATCCAGTTTACTGAAGACACTTGCCCCATTCATTGCATGTAGAACATCTTCAATAGTGGGAATTGGATGTCTCTCTCTCTGCACAGCTTGGTTAGCACATCTCATGTCCACACAAATCCGAATATCTGTGCCCTTTGGTACAACAACTAACGGCGATACCCACGGAGTGGGTCCTTCTACAGGTTCAATAATGTCAAGGTCTAGCAGCTCTGCCAGTTTGTGCTCAACAGGTGATCTCAGGCTATAAGGAAGTCTGCGTACTGGCTGTGCAATAGGCTTTACATGTGGATCAATGTGAAGCTCCAACTGAAAATCCTTTAATTTTCCAAAACCAGAGTAGCAATCTTTAAATTCCTCTGTCAATGCAGAAATAGCAGGAGACACCATATTCACTCTTGCGCTGCCTACATCACGGCCAATCTTTAACACCCCTAGTGCCATTGCGGTTTGACGACCAAGCAGAGGCGACCCTGTACCATCTACAACATAGAATTCGGTCTGCAATGGAGGACCAGTCTCATGTGTTTGAACAGAGGTAAAAAATTTGCCTTTAAGTTGTAGTGGTGTACTGGAGCCATAAGTATAAATCTGTTTAGTGGTGTTACACAATTTAAGGTGATTTTCTCTGCCATTAAGACTGTGCCAAGAAGCTAAGTCCATAACATTGCATGTAGCTCCAGAGTCAATCAACACTGACACATCTGTATTTCCAATCTTAATGGTTAATGTCCCAGCTTGCAGAGAACACAGGGAGAATATAAATTCACAGTCAGGAGCACTCTCTTTATCCTAAGCTATAACATTTACTTGTGCTGATGGTCCTTTGGTTTTGTTATCTCTGGGTGTACTTCTACACACAGCTGCAAAATGACCTGTCTTTCCACAAGCATAGCACATTTTATTCTGTACCACAGTGCAGTCCTGACTTGTGTGTCTCTCTCTGCCACATTTACTGCAGGTTACATGTAAAGTCCTCTTTGGAAAACTCTCTTTCCTACTCCAGATATTCCTATTATTATAGGTAGGTTTGGAGACTGTATTGACAGATGCAGTGTCCTTGGTTTCAATATGCAGAGCCTGGAGCTCAGACAGTTCAATGGCTCTTGCAATCTCCTGCAGACTAGTAAGTGTGAGACTAGGTTCTCTCAATAATCTCCTCCTAAGGTGCACAGATGTGCATTTCTCTATGACCTGATCTCTGATTATCTCCTCAGTTACAGTCCCAAAATCACACGACTTTGTCAGATATTTCAGCCTAGTCACATAACTGTCTGTGGTTTCTCCCGGTTCTTGCACAGCCTGTCTAAACTTATATCTTTCATAGGGAATATTTTTCTTTGGCTCAAAGTACTCACTCAGTCTATTCATGGCTGTCCAATAGTCTGAATCTTCCCCTGTTGCTCCCAGGGTTTCAAAAATGTCCTGAACTTGAGGTCCAGCTAGATGCAGCAGCATGGCTCTCTTCTGAGCAGGTGCAGTCACTCCTGTGGCTATAACATAGAGCTGAAATCCCTTCTTCCACTTGTCCCAGCGCTGTGAGAGACTAGTGTGGTCTCCAGACACATCAACCGGTCCGATAGCCGGTAAATCCAGAAAGCTAGCCATCCTCGTCGCCAAAATGTAGTGTATTAACACAGACCAGGCTGTACAGGTTGCTTCTTTATTCACTAAACATCACGCATGCAACTAAACTTCAGCCACACCCAGCTCCCAGACATATACATAATTGTAACATTTTGCAGACAGCAACTTAACCCGATGCTTACCATACTACAAGTAGTTCAAAGGGATGTTGACCCTGAGTATCAAACAATAAAAGTTGGTTCTTCTGCTGGCTTAGTTGGAGCCCTTATGTTGGCACACATTGTAAAGTGATGTCTCTTTAAGATGTATGTGATGCATACTAGCACATTATGCTATTGTCTTACAGAGTTTTTTTTTTTATATAAAACCGCTTTAAATTCTGTGGGTTACTTAATCCTGACCCCTGACCTCTGTGCATTACATAATTCTGACCTCTGACTTAATCCAAACCCTGAACTCTGTGTGTTATATAATCCTGACCCCTGAGCTCTGTGTGTTACTTAAACCTGACCTCTGAACTCTCTGTATTATTTATTCCTTACCACTAAACTCTGAACCTCTGGACTCTGTGTGTTACTTAATTCAAACACTGAACTCTCTGTGTTATTTAGTCCTGACCCCTAGACTCTGTTATTTAATATTAAACCCTGAACTCTCTATATTACATTGTAAAAAGAGACAACCCCCTTTGGGTGGGTGGGACTTTAAAGGCAACTAATAATTATCTCTCGTAAGAAAGATTAATTTTGAATAAAATACAATTTATTGAAAAAGGTGATAATAAGAAGGATCATCAAGGTAAATTATATTGCACATATAACAGTATGAATAAACATGTAATACAATACAGTGTTACAGGTGCACAACAGAGTCCAACGCGTTTCGAAGTATTGTATAATACCAGAATCTTCCTCGGGGAATCTGTGTATATTCCTGAAAAGCATATGCCAGAGATAAATCAAATAAAATAAAATAAAGAAGAAAAAAGCAAAATAATGAATACATATTATATACCAAATCATTAACATGAATACTTTTTGCAGTTGCGACAGCATGTTATTCCACCTTATTGTGAAAAAATTCTTGGCTAATTAGCCATCAATAAGTCAGAAACCTTATCTTATACCCTATGGAAAATAAAGCAGAAAGGAGAATACCACATGGTAAGAGTTCACATACCTGCAGACTTTAAGAGCCACAATTATTTGTCCAAAAGGGGGGATATATTGTAATCCCACAGTGTAGGAGCTAGAGTCAGATATTAAATCTTCATCTTCTTTACCTAAGGATAATAATTCATTGTCAGCGAATGAGTTCCATAAATTTAATCCCCCATATATATAGAAGACTATGGATCAATTCACCTGTTATGATGATCAGAAATTTGATATGTGAAACAGGGGGAGAGAACGAGTTCTATCCAAGAATAAAAGGAAGGAAACATTTTTTTTTCCTAACAACTTTGTAATGGTTATCCTCCAGTGGGGGTGCCTTCAGGACTTAACGGGTGGTAAATCCTGATGAAAAAAGGAAAAAAGAACAGAACACAGACAGAATAAATATGTCCATTAACCACGATGGAATGTGTGATACATCTTTAATATTTCAGATACCTTACCTCCATATTAATGTGGAACATCCATGGTGTCTTTGATGACTTCTATGGATATAATGTTCACATGGGTGTATATAAAATATATTCCAAAATTTTCAGGTCGATGTTGGATATTAGTCTAGGACAGATACATGGATAATATGTAACTTCATGTATGGGAGAAGATATGGAGGAGAAACAGATCCCCCCTAGAGAGAGTAATGGGTTTATTACATTTGGACTACCTTACCTCAATATTGAGGTGGGTTGTCCATAGTATCCCCACAACTATAAAGGCTGCAGTATCCACAGGAATGTATACTTAAATTCCCAAGTATTTTTCGGTATCAATACCAACTAATTGCCTGCAACAATATATAAAGAAAATATATCCATCTGATTCCCCATACATAGAAGTATGCAGTACATAAGTATCCCTGTCAAGATAGAATATAAATACCGTTTGATTAAGGGAAAGACGACAAACATCTAGTCACTATCCACAAACGTAGCAGTCAAAAAAGTCCTAAGACTTAATAGCGCAGCCTTATCATTTCCATCAAGTGTCCTGAAGGCAAAAAAAGAAATCCCCTTAAGTGGAGTCAAGGCATAGCACAAGCTGTTTAAGTCCCCTGAAGCGTACTTACTGATTGTAAGGAAGATTTGGAGGAGCAATAGTCCTGTCATGTCATGGAGAAGTAACTCTCTGGACTGACTCTCGGCGTTTCCTTAAATATCAAACCATTGCCATGAATTCCCATTGAATATCGCGAGATTACGTATGATCGGCGCGTTGTGATGTCGTCATTTCCGTCTCCTTATCTCGCGGGAAGTCTCGCGAGTTTGCGGTGACGTCACATCCGCCCTGATGGTGTTTATTGTGAAACGTTCCACGGAACCGCCGTCAGAAACTTACTTCCGCCCTGACTTACAGATGGGCATGACTGCATGTCCGCCCATAGTTCCAGCGGTCCATGGATTTTACGAAAAAGACCGAATAAAACAAACAACAAAAAAACAAAAAAAACGGGATTATGGTAACACTTTACCTGGAAACTACCTACATACCTTTACACTCTATATTACATAATCCTGATCCCTGAACACTGTGCGTTATATAATCCTGAACTCTGAACTCTGTGGGTTACATAATCCTGACCCTTGAACTCTCTGCATTACTTATTTTTGATCCCTGAACTCCCTGCATTGCATAATTCTGACCTCTGTGTGTTACATATTCTTGACCACTGAACTTCTGTGCATCACTTAATCCTGACTCTGAACTCTGTGTATTACTTAATCTTAACCCCTGAGCTATCTGTGTTATTTACTCCTGAACTCTGTGCATTACCTAATCATGACCCCTGAACTCTCTTTTTTACTTAATCCTGACCCTTGAACTATGTGCGTTACAAAATCCTGACCCCTGAATTCTGTTCATCATCTTCTATAGTCCCTATATCTGCCTCCCAGGGGGTTTTAGCTGCATAGGCGAGCGCCGTGGAACTAGGAGTGTGGAGTTCAGCGTACAAGATGGAAATCAAGTGTTGGGGGTCGGTACTCTTAAGGAATTCTATCATAGAGGGGGTCTCCAGAGGGTGGGGAGGGGTCGGGAATTGGGCCCTAAACGCATGTCTAAGCTGGCAGTATCGGAAAAGCATGGAGGCTGGGAGGTCAAAGGTGGAGCTCAGGTCAGCGAATGTGCGTAGGGTCGTCTCATGCAGCAAGTGTGAGAGGGAGTGAATCCCTTTACTACACCAGAGCTCAGGGTCCGGCACAGACACGAACTCCGCCAGAGTCGCGTTGTGCCAGAGGGGGGTATGAGTGTGTAGGGCTGGGTACTGCATCTTAGTCATAACCACCTCCCAGACCCTGCCATAATGATACAGCAAGGAGTCCGTCTCACCTGCAATCTCGGAGCCCCTCACCCCCCGAAGGATAACAGTCAGTGGTTCGTCAGTCATTTGGGACCACCTGGGGCACAGGAGCTGCAGAAAACGTGTCCTGTCGGTTTTATCTATGTGAAACAGGTGGGACAATTGGGCGGCTAGGTAGTAGAGGTTGAAATCCGGCAGGGCCACACCACCCAGATTTGAGGGATTTTTAAGTTTGCGCCAGGCAAGCTTGTGCCTGCTCTGGCCCCATACAAAAGCTTTAAGAAGGGATTCCATTTGTTTGAAATATTTTAACGGCAGGTATATCGGGGAGTGCCAGAGAATATAGAGTATTTTCGGGAGCAGGACCATTTTTACAAGATTCACCCTCCCCATAACACCTAGGGGGAGCCTTGCCCATATTTGGGTTTTGGCTTTGATCAGGTCATAAAGGGGTTGGACGTTATCCCGGATGTAATCGCGGGGGTCAGTCGTGACTATGACTCCCAGATATTTGATCTTCGATACTCGCTGTAGGGGTAAGGGTGAGGGGTACCGGGGCGGGGCGGGATGATCAACAGGCAGGATCTGGGACTTGTCCCAGTTCATCTGCAGACCGGAGTATCTGCCATATCGTTCTATCAATTGCAAGGCCGTGGTAAGAGAGGCGTCCGAGTCCGCCAAGTACAGCAACGTGTCGTCCGCATACATGCTAAGCTTTTCGGTCAGGGATCCCATACGCAGTCCTTCAATACCGGGGTGGTTACGGATAGCAATGGCTAGTGGTTCGGCCGCCAAGGCGTACAGTAAAGGAGAGAGTGGGCAGCCCTGTCTCGTCCCCCTGGTAAGCGGGAACGATTCTGAGGTCCTGCCATTCGCAAGAACCTTGGCGACCGGAGCACTATACATCAAGCGGATCCACTTAATGAACCGCGGGCCAAACCCGAACCTCTCAAGGCATGCCCAGAGAAAGCTCCACTCCACAGAATCGAAAGCTTTGGCCGTGTCCAGTGTCACAACAACCCTACTACCCGAGTTCTCATGCCGAGCCTGTAAGTTCATATGCAACCTACGAAGATTAAAAGATGTGTTTTTTCCGGGCATGAAGCCTGTCTGATCCCCATGTATCAGTGACAAGATGACCCGATTTAAGCGGATGGAAAGAATTTTTGCAAGCACTTTAACGTCCACCTGAAGGAGGGAGATCGGGCGGTACGACTCCGGGAATCGGGGGTCCTTACCCGGCTTAGGAATCAGCACGATCAATGCCTCCTTCATGGACGCGGGTAACCTATCTTCTCAAAGATGGCAGTAAACAACCTCAGTAGCTGCGGCAGAAGAAGTTCGGAGAAATGGGCATAAAACTCAATGGGGAGTCCGTCCGTCCCTGGGGACTTAGACCTGGGGAACCTGGACACGGCCTCAGCAATCTCACCTGCCGATATCGGAGCCTCTAACTCAGACACCTGGTCATCAGTAAGCCTAGGGAACTCAACCTCATCCAGTAGCAAATGCATTTCCGTGAGGTCATCAGGGGCCCGAGACTTGTACAAATCTGCAAAGAATGATCGGAACCTGTCAGCAACAACCACGGGGTCAGTCACCAAGTCACCCGATTCGGTCTGAAGTGAGATGACTACTGGGGGCCTGTCTTCACAGTGAACCAGATAAGCCAGTAGTTTCCCGGCTCTCTCACCATGCTCAAAGATCTTCTGGCGTTGGAAAAACATCCTGTTATTAGCCTGTTCGAGCTCAATTTGAGCAACTGCTCTCGTCAGTTCCCTAAGGCGGGAGGCCCCAGCGCTGGAGGGAGTGGCCACGAAGGCAGCCTCCGCCCCCCGAAGGTCGGCTACCGCACTGTCGTGCGCCGCCGCCGAACCAGCCTTGAAGGCCTTAATGTGGGATATCAGGGTAGCGCGGGCGTGAAGCTTAAAGGCCTCCCATATCGCCAAGGGAGACGCCGTACCCACATTGTCACTAAAGTATCGTTCCCACTGGGTGTCGAGCGAGGCCTCCGCCGGCAACAGTGACAGCCAAAGTGGGAGCAGACGCCAGGCCGGTGGCGACCTGTCGTGTGGCAGCCCGATCGACACCCAATAGGGGCAGTGGTCTGACAAGGACCTGGGGAGGAACCCTACTGTCAACAGTCTGGGAAGTAAAGTTTTAGAGAGTAGAATCAAATCAATACGGGACATCGAATGGTGGGTAGTGGAGAAGCAAGAATATTCCCGTCTGGTTGGGTACCTGATCCTCCACGTGTCCACCAGGCCCACACTTTCCGTCAAGCGTGCGAACCGGGTGGAAGTGGGGGTCCCGCTCGCGTGTGGAGTCGCCTGCATCCTATCAACGCTCGGGTCCATCACAGTATTAAAGTCCCCGAGCCAAACCGCAGGAATTCCCGGGTTTTGAGCCATAAAAGTCAATCCCTCCGTGATCACAGCCATTGCGAATGGCGGAGGTACATAATAAGCCAGTAGCAGCCACGGTTCACCAAATATCAGCACAGACATGAAAATAAATCGTCCCTGAGAGTCAACCCGAGATCCCTGGAGATGGAAGTGGACATGTTTGGATACCAGCACCGCCACCCCCCGGGAGTGGGAGGTGTGGGCAGAGTGATATACCCACCCTATCCAGGGACGCTTAAGGGATAGGTGCATGCGCCCCTCCAAATGCGTCTCCACAAGAATCAGTACATCAGGCTTATGTTTTTTCAAGATGGCAAAGGCCGCGGAGCGCTTCACCTTATCTCGCAGTCCTCTGACGTTCCACGTCATTAGTTTAATATTAGCCATCATGGGACAGTTGTAGCAGGATATCAGGTGCACCCAGGGATCTCGGGAAATGCCATGTCCCCTGTCGGCTGCGGGCGCGTGCGCAGCAGCGAACCAGGCCACAAGGCGAGTCGCTCCACACAGCCCCCGGGCCGACACCGGGGATACAGTAAATGAAAAGCAATGGTATCAGAAAACATCTATGCACGGTCCAATAAACATTTGCAGTATAACATAACAAAAAAAAGAAAACCCCAACCCCCCACCCCGCCCTGCACCCACCCCAACTTGTGCGGGCCTGTAGTCCCAAAAAACCCAAAAACAACAACAACAAGGCCCCCGCCATAGCCAGCCAAAAACAAAGGGGGGAAAGGGAGATCTCGTGCACGGCATGGAAGGTTGTCCCCCACGTTAACTCCAGATATGCGACAGTCCATAGAACCAATTGCAGGGTGCGGGAAGGGAAAGACAGGGGGGCCAGCCAAACCATGCAAGCAAAAATTGGGAGTTTTGGCCAGACGGGGGCCATACACCTGGCCCCAGCAGGTGTCAGGGGCGAAATAACGCTGGTCAGCATGTCACAGTTCTCTCCCGGGGCTTGAGGCGTGTTGGAACGTAGCAGGGCTCGCTAGCCCCGTCTCCTAGAAATGGACCCTCTCAGCCAGGGGAGGTGAAGCAGTACTGTTCGGTGTCAGGTGGCTAGTGCATGTATACAGTTTCCGTCTGGTCACGGCCAAGGCACAGAGTTCAGCAGCTGGTGATTTGGAGGGGGAGAGACAGCCGAGGCACGGACCAGAGCCAGAGGCACAGCAAGTGGAGTAGAATGTTGAGAAAAAAAAAAAATGGAAAAAAAAAGGGGGGGAAGGGAGAAAAACAAGGGGGAACGTACAATTAAATTTATAAGGGGGGAGAAGAACATGAGGAAGCAAGATGCCAGTGTCAGAAGGTTTCCCAATTCAGTCGCGGGTTTCAAGGTGCTCCAGCCACGCTATGGCCGCTTCCGGATCGTCAAAGAAGTGAACCCGGTCCTCTCCTTCAACACGGAGTCTGGCCGGGTAGAGCATTGCGTATTTGAGATGTTTAATCCTAAGTCTGCGTTTGGCCTCCATAAAGTTCTTTCTCTTCCTCTGTACTTCAGCCGAGTAGTCCGGGAATATTGCCACCCTGTTGTTTCCCATTGGGATGTTCCCCTTCTCCCTAGCCAGACGAAGTATAGTGTCTCGGTCTCGGTAATTGAGGAATTTGGCGATAAACGTGCGGGGGGGAGCTCCCTGGGGTGGAGGTCGGCCTGACAGGCGGTGTGCCCGCTCCACTACGAATGTGGGGGAGAATGAGTCCCGGCCATATGTTTGAGTAAGGAGATTCTCCAGGTATGTGTTGGGGTCTCTACCCTCCGATCCCTCAGGGAGCCCAATGAAGCGGAGGTTACACCATCTCAGGCGGTTCTCCATATCATCCTGTTTGGCGAGGATTTGAGACACCTGGTCCTGCAAGCGAGCGGTGGTGTGCTGCAGCGGGGGGAGGGAGTCTTCCATTCCCCCTATCCTATGTTCCGCCTCCGTGACCCTCTCCCGCAACTGCCTCATATCTTGCCGGATTAAAGAAATGTCTACCTTTACCTCGTCGATCTTAGAGGTTAAGGATGCCTGGCATACAGAGATTGCCTCCAGCACCGTCGCTGTGTCAGCGCCACCCTTCGATCCCGCGGCCGTGGACGGCCCGGCGCCATCTTGGATCGGGGCCTCCCCAGCCTGTCGGCGAAACTTCTCGAGCTTGGCCGCTGCATCCGAGGGCTTCTTCGGCGGCGACATGACCCGTGGGGTGCCCGGAGTGTGTAGGGGTAGGTGGCGGGTCAGATCGAGCCAAGAGGGTACAGGATTATCAAGGTTAGGATGTGTGGGTGACGGAGCTCCAGCTACTCACGTCTCACCTCATGCTGCGCCAGGCCACGCCCCACCCCTGAATTCTGTTACCCAATCCTAAACCCTGAACTCTGTGTGTTACCTAATCCTGACCCTCTGAACTTTATTACTTAATCCTGATTCCTAAACTCTCTGTGCTACATAATCCTGACCCTAAACTCTGAGCAGGGGAGGACTGGGCCAGGGGGCAGGGGGGAAATTGCCCCATGGGCCACTCTAAAGTCCTGTAAAAAGGCTGCACCATTTCTGCCACAGACATGTCTAAAGGATTCCTGGTAAGGAGAAGTAAAAAGTCTCTGCCACTGATCTCCTGAGTGGATGATGACGACAAGGACAGAACACAGGCCCCCTTCCCCAGCATAGATGGTGTAAACTGTGTCTGAGCAGAGGCCGTTTCCTTGCCCCACTTGGGACTCTCCCCCCCCCTAGCCAGCCCCAACCGAGCTGTCCCAGCTTCCCCCAACCACCCCTGCTGGCCAGGGTTGGAGCCTGGATTCAGCTGGTGAGTAGAGAGTACCTGGAGCAGGGCTTCAGCCTGGAATGGGGGTCAGGAGGAGGACGGGAAGAGGGAGAGTGGGAGGGGGGCAGAGTCTCTGCACCATGGGACTCTGGTTTGTACTTGCCCCCTGGGCTGAAAGTTGCCAGTCTGCCCCTGACTCTGAGTTATTTAATCCTGACCCCTGACCTCTGTGCATTACATAATCCTGACCGGTGAACTCTATGCGCTACTTAATCCTGGCCCCTGACCTCTGTGCGTTTTATAATCCTGACCCCTAACCTCTGTGCATTACATAATCCTGACCCCTGAACTCTATGCGTTACCTAATCCTGTCACCTGACCTCTGTGCGTTTCATAATCCTGACCCCTGAGCATTACATAATCCTAACCCCTGAACTCTCTGCATTACTTAAAGCGGAGTTCCGGCCTCAAATACCTTTTTTAACTAAAAATACCCCTATAATACTAATCCATCGCCCTTTACAGAACCGCTATTCTCATACTTACCAGGTGTACAGTATTGGATTTTAGTCAAAATCTTACTTTTAAAAACGCTGTCTGGGTGCGGCCATCTTGGATGTGGGCATCTGAAGCCGCAGTGTAATCTACTGTGTCCTTCTTCCTGATTCCAGGGAGTGTTCTGGGAGTTCTTCCTGATTCCAGCCTCCTGGGAGTGATGACAAACAGCTCCCAGGATGCAATGCAAAGGCGGAAATGATGTCGGTGGCCGTGGTCACAGAGGGGGGAGAAGGAGGAAGTACAATCAAAAATGCCTTGAAAATGAGGTAAGGGACCCCCGAAAAAAATTGAAAATGCCCAATTGTTGATCAGCATAGCGAGCACTCCAGGAATCATTTAAGTTGCAAAATAGGCCGGAACTCCACTTTAATCCCGACTCTGACCTTTAAGGGTCAGGATAAAGAGTTCAAGTAGAAAAAAAATCACTATTTCACTTGCTTATGAATTTTATAGGGTACATTCAAATGGCTGAATAGCAGCTGTTAGTCAGCTGTCAGATTTGTACTCAAAGTAGTAAAAAACAATGGCTGGCGCCAACCGCTGTTTGCATATAACCGCTCACTTGAGCAGTTACCTGCTAACAGAACCTGTGACCAACCCCAGACACAGCCAGTGTGCGTCCAAGGTTGCTGTTTCTGCAGAGTTTTGGCAGCAGCTAATCAAGCCAGTTAAACGCTCTCAGAACTGCTTCTTCCCTCTCTTGCTACAATTTTTAAAAATAATGTAGTTACTGGCGCTGCTGTCTGTATTCCATTTGATTAGAGCCCTCCCCCTGGCATCAGTATTGGAACACCAGATGACACAGAATAAGCTCTAAATTGGCTTTTTAACAGCTGTGTGTTCATGGCCAGATACTTCAACAAATACAGGTGCATCTCAAAAAATTAGAATATCATCAAAAAGTTAATTTATTTCAGTAATTCTATTCAAAAAGTGAAACTCATATATTTTATATAGATGTATTACACACAGAGTGATATATTTCAAGCATTTCTTACTTTTGATTTTGATGATTATGGCTTACAGCTAGTGAAAACCCAAAATTCAGTATCTCAGAAAATTAGAAAATTACATAAGACCAATAAAAAAAGGATTTATAATACAGAAATGTTGGCCTACTAAAAAGTATGCCCATGTACAGTATAGTATGCACTCAATACTTGGTCAGGGCTTCTTTTCCATAAATGACTGCATCAATGTGGCGTGGTATGAAGGCGATCAGCCTGTGGCACTGGTGTGTGGTTAACTGGTGTTAAGGAAGCCCAGGTTACTTTGATAGCCGCCTTCAGCTCATCTACATTGCTGGGTCTGGTGTTTCTCATCTTCCTCTTGACAATACCTCACAGATTCTCTATGAGGTTTAGGTCAGGCGAGTTTGCTGGCCAATCTAGCACAGTGATACCATGATCATTAAACCAAGTATTGGTTCTTTTGGCAGTGTGGGCAGGTGCCAAGTCCTGCTGGAAAATGCAATTAGCATCTCTATAATACTGGTCAGCAGAGAGAAATATGAAGTACTCTAGAATTTCCTGGTAGAGGGCTGCGCTGACTTTGGACTTGATAAAACACAGTGGACCTACACCAGCAGACGACATGGCTGCCCAAATCATCACTGACTGTGGAAACATCACACCCTGGACCTCATGCAACTTGGATTCTGTGCCTTTCCACTCTTTCTCCAGACTCTGGGATCTTGATTTTCAAATGAAATGCAAAATTGCCACAGCCCATGATGATTTGGGGAGTCATGTCATCTGCTGGTGTTGGTCCACTGTGTTATATCAAGTTCAAAGTCAGCACAGCCCTCTACCAGGAAATTCTAGAGCACTTCATGCTGCCCTCTGCTGACCAGCTTTATGAAGATGCTGATTTAAATTTCCAGTAGGACTTGGCACCTACCCACATTGCAAAAAGTACCTATAGATGGTTTAATGATCATGGTATTACTGTGCTAGATTAGCCAGCATACTCGTCTGACCTAAACCCCATAGAGAATCTGTGGGGTATTGTCAACAGGAAGATGAGAGATACCAGACCCAACAATGCAGACAAGCTGAAGGCTGCTATCAAGGCAACCTAAGCTTCCATAACACCTCAGCAGTGCCACAGGCTGATTGCCTCCATGCCACGCCACAGTAATATATGTGATAATAATTCAGTAATTCATGCAAAAGGAGCCCCGACTAAGTATTGAGTGCATACTATACTGTATATGGACATACTTTTCAGTAAGTCAACATTTCTGTATTAAAAATCATTTTTTTGTTGGTCTTATGTAATTTTCTAATTTTCTGACATGCTGAATTTTGGATTTTCACTAGCTGTAAGCCAAAATCATAAAAACGAAAAGAAAGAAATACTTGAAATATATTACTCTTTGTGTAACACATCTATATAAAATATATGAGTTTCACTTTTTAAATTGAATTACTGAAATAAATTGACTTTTTGATAAAATACTAATTTTATGAGATGAACTTGTAAATGGCCCCCAGAGGAAACACTAAACAAATATAAATCACTGTGTTTACATTTCAGATTGATATCTTATATTACTATTATAATCTGGGCTCATAAATTTGGAAATATATGTTTTTAGTATGATGAAATTCACCATCTATCCAGTTACATGGAAACCTAGACCCTTCGGGGAACTTTATATTAGGTGTCATTTCCCAATAATCTTTTTTATACCTACCTTCAATGAAACATTTTTTCTCTATCGTCTCTCCATCCCTCGCCCTAGAGCGCCCAACTAAATTTGAACAAATCATTATCCAAAGTCACCATCAATCCCATCTTGTTTCTTCAATTTATAAATTACTAAATGAGGTGCTTCCGGTATCTGAAGAACTTCATGTGCAAGTGGGCTCAAACCCTTTAACGCCCTATCCCTGTGAAGTCCTGGGAGAGAATATGGGAATCAGCTTTTAAATCTGTCTAAAGGGTGGTGTACAGGGAGAATGCCTACAAAGTTATGATGTTTTGGTATAAAACACCTGAGGCGTTACATGCCAGTAACCTTACCTTATTTGACTCCTGTTGGAGATGTGGCAAGGTAATGGCTCTTCATGTCATGGCTGTGCCCTAATCTTCAACCTTTTTGGTTTTATGTAAATGAATGCTTGAAAATGTTCTACAGTATATGCATCTCTGTCTGCTGACCCTATTCACTTCCTTCGGGGTTACCATTTCCTGGCATCCCTAAAAGTCGAGCACTTTATCTTATTGATTTGGAATTATACCATCACAATATGTATGCTGTTTAACCACTCCTGGACCGGAAGATTATTCCCCTTAAAGACCAGGCAATTTTTTGCTATTCGGGACTGCATTATTTTAATGGACAATTGCTCAGTCGCGCGATGCTGAACCCAAATAAAATTGATATATTTTTTCCCCCCACAAATAGAGCTTTCTTTTGGTGGTATTTGATCACCTGTGCGATGTTTATTTTTTGCGCTATAAACAAAAAATGAGTGACAATTCTGAACAAAAAAAAATGTTTTTTTCCACTTTCTGCTATATAACATTCCCAAAAAAAATTTTAAAAATCAAACTTTTTCATCATCTTAGACTAGTTTGTGTTCTTCTACATATTTTTGGTAAAAAAAATCCCAATAAGCGTATTTTGATTGGTTTGTGCAAAAGTTATCGCGTCTACAAACTTTTACTAGTAATGGCAGCGATCAGCAATTTTTAGCGGGACTGCAACATTGCGACAGACAGATCGGACCCCTAACTGACATTTTTGACACTTTTGGGGGGACCAGTGAAATGACTACAGTAATCAATGCTAAAAATATGCACTGTTACTGCAATAATGTCACTAGCCGGGAAGGGGTTAACACAGGGGCGATCAAAGGGTTAAGTGTGAGCCTAGGGGGTGTTTTCTAACTGTGGGTTGATGGGCTTGCAATATCAACACAGAGACCTGTGTTCCTAAATAGCAGGAACAAAGGGGCTCTGTGTTGGTATCAGAGAGAACAACGGTCTGCTGTGTTTATAACAGCAGACCGCCGTTCTCTCTTCAGGGGAGTGATCGCAGGTGTCCAGCGGTAATCCCAGCCGCTGGCCCCACGCCTCAGCTTCCCCGCTGGCGAGCCAGCGGCACGCGCATGCCCACAGGATCGCTCCCATGAACCGCCGTACAGTGGCGTACCTAGAGTATTTGGCACCCGGGGCAGATCATGTATCTGTCCCCCCCCTCCAACTTTAACCACTTAAGCCCCGGAAGATTTTACCCCCTTCCTAACCAGGGCCTATTTTGCGATTTGGCACTGCGTGACTTTAACGGACAATTGCGTGGTCGTGCGACGCTGTACCCAAATTAAATTGACGTCCTTTTTTTCCCACAAACAGAGCTTTCTTTTGGTGGTATTTGATAATTTCATGTAACAGCAGAGATCTACGGTCCTACATAGCAGGACCGTATGATCTGTGCTTTTACACAAGGGAGAATGACAGGCGGCTTTGTTTACATTAGCCGCCTGCCTTTCTCTCTCTGTAACCGACGATTGCGAGTGACCGGCAGACATCGGGTCTGCCGGTCACACGCGCGGGGATCCCAGTGAGCAAGCGGGGGCGGGAGTGCGACTCCGGCGGTGCGCGCTCGTCCCCTATTGGCTCGCAGGCGAGTGATGCACCGGTACGTCACTTTGCCTGCACGGGGCTGACCGCCGCAGTACATGTACTTGCTGCGGTCGGCAAGTGGTTAAAATGTAAAAACACCCACAAAAATTTGTAATATTTTCAAGAATATTTATTGTACACATTTCACAGCCCCCCCCCCATCAAAGTGCCCCTTGCAGTCTGCCCCCGTCTCTCTAATCACAGTTCCCCCTTTTGCACTTTCTGCCTCCCCTGCACAGTCCTACCTTTGGCATAAACAGATAGCTAATATTATTAGCAATGTGTTTAAGTTTGAGTAAGAGATTAGAGACTTGCTAAAGGAGATGGTCAGAGACTGAGGACATGGTACAGGAGATAGTCAGAGACTGCAGACATGATACAAGAGATGGTCAGAGACTACGGACCTGATACAGGAGATGGTCAGAGACTTAGGACATGATACAAGAGATGGTCAGAGACTTAGGACATGATACAAGAGATGGTCAGAGACTGCAGATGTCATACAAGAGATGGTCAGAGACTGCAGACATAATACAGCAGATGGTTAGACACTGCAGACGTGATACAAGAGATGGTCAGAGACTGCAGACATAATACAAGAGATGGTCAGAGACTGCAGATGTCATACAAGAGATGGTCAGAGACTGCAGACGTGATACAAGAGATGATCCGAGACTGCGGACATGATACAACAGATGGTCAGAGACTGAGGACATGATACAAGAGATGGTCAGAGACTGCGGATGTGATACAAGAGAAGGTCAGAGACTGCGGACATGATACAAGAGAAGGTCAGAGACTGCAGACATGATAGAAGATAGAAAAGCACTAGGGGGGCCGGACAGCACAGGGGAAGCAGAGAGCACTGGAGGAGCTGAAGGGCACGGGGGGACTGGAGAGAAGGGGGGTTTGGAAAGCATTGCGGGGGGGTTGGAAGGCACAGGGGGTGGAGAGCACTGGGGGGGGAACAGGGAGCACTGGGGGGGCGGGCAGGAAAAACCAGGGGGATGGCGAGCACTGGAAGCAACTGGTAATCACTGAGGGTGGAGCCAGGGATCACAGGGGGGTGGAGAGCACTTGGGGAGCAAGAGAGCATTGTGGGGGGGGAGACGAAAAGCACTGTGGGGAGCTGAAGAGCATCAGGGGGGCTAAAGAGCACGAGGGGGCTAAGAGCACTGGGGGGTGGTTAAGAGCACTGAGGGGGGGTTAAGAGCACTGAGGGGGGAGTTAAGAGCACTGAGGGGGGGAGTTAAGAGCACTGAGGGGGGGGGGGAGTAAAGAGCACTGAGGGGGGGAGTAAAGAGCACTGAGGGGGGGGAGTTAAGAGCACTGAGGGGGGGGGGGGGTTAAGAGCACTGAGGGGGGGGGGGGTTTAGAGCACTGAGGGGGGGTTAAGAGCACTGAGGGGGAGGGTTAAGAGCACTGGGGGGGAGGCTGGAGAGCACTGGGGGGGCCAGCAAAAGAAGTTGTATAGGAGGGGGATGAAGGAATTGATATTTCCCTATTCCTCCTGCAGCCGCTGAATGCTTGCAGGAGGGAGAGGAGGAGAATCAGGCATTCGGCGGCTGCAGGAGGAATAGGTAAAGATCAATTCCTCCATATGCAGCTGCCCCATCCCCCTCCTATACAACACACACACTCAGGCACTCATCTTCTTCCCGCCGCGGCTCCGCCCCCCCTGCCTTTACACTGAGATGTGGGCAGGAAACTGGCCTGACACCCCCCCAGTAAGTGGCACCCGGGGCGAGCCGCCCCCCCCCCCCCCGCACCCCCCGTTGGTACACCACGGCTGCCGTACAGGTACAGCAATTCGCGGGAACCTGACGACCTGCCCCTGTATAACTGCGGCGGCTGATTGGAAAGTGGTTAAGAATGGTTGGAAAGTGGTTAAGAATTCTTTTTACTTTGTATTTATTTTAATTTATTTAAGGTACTTATACAGTGCCCTCAATTTAAGCAGCTGTTTACATATACAGTATCTCACAAAAGTGAGTACACCCCTGCACATTTTTCTAAATATTTTATTATTTCTTTTCATGTGACAACACTGAAGAAAGTACACTTTGCTACAATGTAAAGTAGTGAGTGTACAGCTTGTATAACAGTGTAAATTTGCTGTCCCCTCAAAATAACTCAACACAAAGCCATTAATGTCTAAACCGCTGGCAACAAAAGTGAGTACAACTATAAGTGAAAATGTCCAAATCAGGCCCAAAGTGTCAATATTTATTGTGGCCACCATTATTTTCCAGCACTGCCTTAACCCTTTTGGGCATGGAGTTCACCAGAGCTTCACAACCCCCAGAAGACGTCATATGTGACGAAACATGTAGGGTGTGGTTTCCTGATGGCGCAGGACAGTACGGCTCTCGGCTTTTGGCTCTGGAGCGGAGGTATACCCGCCCCATCCCCGCCTAGAAGCCGGGGGATCCCGGACGAGTGAATCTGCAGGAACGCCGCAGCAAGTGCTTGATGCTGCCTACTTATATGCTGATTTTGGAGTTTTAAAATATGAGTGTTCAATTTTACTACTTTACTCAATAAAAGTTTTAAAACGTTTAATGCACTATGGGAACATTTCTTTTTACTCTTCCCATACACATTGAGAAGGATGTAAATTGAGGAGTCATTGCCCCACAGCTGTCTGGTTTGTCCGGTGCTATTGAGAGCTCCAGCCTTGGATATGGTTTCCAACCCCGGATCTTCTGATCACTGAAGTGATGCTCTTAACCACTTATAATTTGGTGGTTAGTGGGATCTGGTAAGGAGTTAACTGAATCACTTTGGGTGCACCTCCTTATTTTGAGACTCCTTGACACAACCTTACCTGTGTGGAATTTTTCTTTCTGGGAACTGGTGTCATCTGCTATTCCCTGTGGACTTTATAAACTGCACATGGACTTATTATGTGGCTATATAATTATTTATCATACATTTTCTGTGATTAGCGCTGCACCATATTGTGTTGATTATTAATTTTTGGAATATGTGCTATTGTTTCAGGTGCAAGCAGCTTCTCCTATAAGCGCAGTGTTTATCTTGTTTATTTGTTGGTTGAATAAAAATTACATTGCAAAAAAAAAAGAAAGAAAAGAAATTTACCAGCTATGGCTTGCCTCCCTTCTGTGGGGAAATGTTGGTTCTGGACGCCATCTAGTGCTGCTTTCGAAAAGAAGAGTCAGATTTTAGCAATAAACACAGATAGAACCTATAAATTGTAGCCAAATGTTTTATTGTTTTCACACTTAGCCTAACCAGTTTTATTTTTCTTCACAATCTTTTCTTTAGGTTCCTCAACTCTTAACTTCCTTCTAATGCCACAAATAGAAGAAGTGTATCTGGATCAGCGCAACCTCCGTAAACCTTGAGGGCCTGGACCTGGACCCCACGCTGTGGGGGGCAGCCTGCAATGTTGCTCCTGGCACTGGATCCTGCTTGGGCACCCACCTTGGCACATAGTGTAATGCGTTTAGTCAGCCACAGAGTGCTAAACGGGTCCAGGGCCATGGACCATCCCTATGACACCAAGTCCTTTAACACCCTTTCGGAGGTATACCCATCAAGACGGACAAAGTCTGAATTTTTTTATACAGCCCATCATCATAGACAGGTAAGACAGGGTCACTCTGTATACTGATCATTACTATAAAACTTAACCACTCAGAGCATAGTTTCAGGTAGAGTCCCAGGTGTTGCATCACACCACAGGTCACACATTTTAGAGCCACTCTAACCTAGAGCCCTTATATGGTACTCAGGCACTTCCTCCCACCCTTTTGTCAAGAAAATTCGCTATAGGACAGTATACAAACAGGTTGCTGCATTCTCTTTCTGGACACGCTTACATATATTCCACACTCTATTCCATGAGTGCCCACAGGAGAGTACCCTTACACATAGCTATGACATAAAACAATGCAAAAGGAAGCCAAGCAAAACCGCAGGCAAACATCCCCAATGTTAGTTATTTACTAAAACTGCAAAGTGCACAATCTGGTGAAGCTCTGCATAGAAACCAATCAGCTTCCAGGTTTTATTGTTAAAGCTAAACTGAACAAGCTGAAGTTAGAAGGTTCCTATAAAGAGCTGCACACTCCTGTTTTAGAAAATCACCCCCATTGTTTCTGCCAAAGGCCCGCACAACACTAAGGGTCTGTTCACATTGAATAGACAGCTGCCAGAGATGTGTGTGATGTGCTGCGCTGCTGTATAGTGACCATGAGATTCTGTACAGAATGCTGCAATAAAATGCATTTTATCATGTACAGCTCTGGGCTGCATTGCAGTTTGAATAGGAAACACATTTAGCCAGGTGCTTGGCTAGAGACAGAGAGTGATTTGAAGAAAGTGTACTGCAGCACTCTCTGTGCTCTCCAGGGGCATTGCTAGGTGGGAAAAAGATCAGGGGCTTCAGCCCCGAAGGTAAATTTAATAACCCCTCCCACATTTTAAAGTAGGTCCCGCCCAAGCTCCACCCAATGCCTCCTGAAGTGACCGATCTGTCTGCCGTAATGTTACAGTCTCGCTATAAGTCGCTTATCGCTGCCATTACTAGTAAAAAAAACGTTTGCGCAAACCAATCAATAAACACTTATTGGGATTTTTTTTAATAAAAAAAATCTAGCAGAATACATATTGCCCTAAATTGATGAAGAAATTTGATGTTTTTACTTTTTTTATTGGATATGTTTTATAGCAGAAAATAAAAAAAAATATATATGTTTTTTTTTCAAAATTATTGGTCTTTTTTTGTTTCTAGCGCAAAAAATAAAAACCACAGAGGTGACCAAAAATCACCAAAAGAAAGTAGGTCAGCAAATAATATTACAGGTACCCCTTCTTCTCTGTGAATTGGGGGACATGGAAAGGATCAGTGGATGGCTGTGACCCTCTTCTGATCCCGTGTGCAGGGCTGGACTAGGAATAAAATTCAGCCCTGAAAAATAATTTCATACCAGCCCCATAGCCCAACACATAACGCCATTATTTTCTTGTTCATAAAAGGGAAAATCATGCATTTTAAAGCACATTTGAAGAGTGTATTATATATAGATAAGAGAGATATGAAAGCACATAGGGCTTCATATATATATATATATATATATATATATATATATATATATATATACACATATGAGCAAATTCTGGTTAAATGTGGTAAAAGTGAGGACATGGTACAGGAGGTGGTCATAGGCTGTGTGGGCATGGTACAGGAGATGCAGGGGCTGCGGACATGGTACAGGAGATGTCAGAGGCTGCAGACATGGTAGAGTAGGACATGTCAGAGGCTGCGGGCATGGTACAGGAGATGCAGGGGCTGCGGGCATGGTGCAGGAGATGCAGGGGCTGCGGGCATAGTGCAGGAGATGCAGGGGCTGCAGACATGGTGCAGGAGATGCAGGGGCTCTGGACATGGTACAGGAGATGCAGGGGCTGCGGACATGGTGCAGGAGATGCAGGGACTGCGGGCATGGTGCAGGAGATGCAGGGGCTGCGGGCATGGTGCAGGAGATGGAGGGGCTGCGGACATGGGACAGGAGATGCAGGGGCTGCGGACATGGTACAGGAGATGTCAGAGGCTGCGGACATGGTACAGGAGATGTCAGAGGCTGCGGACATGGTACAGGAGGACATGTCAGAGGCTGCGGGCATGGTACAGGAGATGCAGGGGCTGCGGGCATGGTGCAGGAGATGCAGGGGCTGCGGGCATAGTGCAGGAGATGCAGGGGCTGCGGACATGGTGCAGGAGATGCAGGGGCTCTGGACATGGTACAGGAGATGCAGGGGCTGCGGACATGGTGCAGGAGATGCAGGGACTGCGGGCATGGTGCAGGAGATGCAGGGGCTGCGGGCATGGTGCAGGAGATGCAGGGGCTGCGGACATGGGTCAGGAGATGCAGGGGCTGCGGACATGGGTCAGGAGATGCAGGGGCTGCGGACATGGTACAGGAGATGTCAGAGGCCGTGGACATGGTACAGGAGATGTCAGAGGCTGCAGACATGGTACAGGAGATGCAGGGGCAGTGGGCATGGTACAGGAGATGCAGGGGTTGCAGGCATGGTGCAGGAGATGTTAGAGGCTGCGGAAATGGTACAGAAGATGTCAGAGGCTGTGGACATGGTACAGGAGATGTTAGAGGCTGCGGACATGGTACAGGAGGTGTTAGAGGCTGCGGACATGGTACAGGAGATGCAGGGCTGCGGGCATAGTGCAGGAGATGCAGTGTTGCAGAGCATGGTACAGGTCCTGTACCATGCCCGCAGCACTGCATCTTCTGAGGAGATGCAGGGGCTGCGGAGGAGTCTCACATACCTTTTGGTAAAGCGCCTTACATTTAAAGATGGCAGCGCCCGGCGCCAACACGTCACCTCGCATGCGCCGTCTACCGAATGTGTATGGGCTTTCCGGAGCTTCAGAGGCGCATGCGGAGTGCACAAGTCGAGCCGGCTGCGGACATTTTTTTTACAGGTATTAGCAGCCCCAGGGCAGGGGGAACTTGCCGGCCTACCGGGAAATTTCCCGTTATCCTGGTAGGCCAGTCCAGCCCTGCCCCTTTGTAGACAGCCACATTCAATGCTTTTTTTTTCTACTTGAAAGGACAAGGAAAATTAGCCTCCCACAATGGAAACAAAAGTTAGCCAACAAAAGTCTTACCTTCCTCCAGCACTGACTCCTCATAGGAGCCGGTGTTGTGCCGAAACTGGTTTCCCCAAGAAAACCAGTTTCCCCTGGCTCTTGGCTGGGATCAGAACTCCGCCCTCCTATCCTTCTGCAATTCAGCGCCTCACAGCGCCCCCTATGCAGCCGATCTGAACTCCGCCCCTTCAACCCTCTGCACTACAGCTCCGCCCCTCCAGCCCTCTGTACTCCAGCTCAGCCCCTCCAGCCCTCTGCACTCCAGCTCCTCCCATTCTCCCTCCATGTAATCTATGTTAGTTTTGGCACAACACCTGGCCAGTGGAGCAGAGGATCGGATCAGATTGGGCCTGCCTGCCACCTGACCTGGCCTGGACTTCACTCATGGCTATCCATTCAGGACCAGCACCACAAGACCCGGGGGTTTTTTGCGGGCTCACTCTGGGCTATAGCCCCAATGCCACTGGTGCTCCCTAAGGACTTCTGCTGAATGGGTTAACACTACCTTGCCTCCAACCACCAGTGGGGGGCTGACAAGCAGATGGAGCTCAAGAGACGTGATTATTGGCAGCACTGAATCATGGGTTATGAAGTTCAGTAAAAAAAACTCTACTAGGGCAGTTAATGGAACATTGGACTACAATTCCCAATGTGAGCCAGGTATAAGGGGAATGAGAGTTGTATTCTCTCAGACTAAATACAGAGGAACTTTTGCTTTGTTGCAAGGAGGCTAAAGTGTGCAAATCCCTGGTTCTGTGTGCACATCAACGTGCTGCAAGCCTGTGGCCATGCGCTAAGGACTGGAGGCAGATCCCGAAGTGAGCTGACATCTGAACAGCAGCACTCCTGTCATTAACCTGATGCAGCTAGCAGAGACTAAGCACATGGGGACTGGGCATCTAACTAGCAGCATTATTTACTGCATGCAGACTTTATTGGGACTGTACTCATGTGCATCACCATAAAGACTGGACCCCAACACTAGCTGGTTTAAGAACTAGGGCTATAGACTGCTCACTAGCTGCTTCACAAGAACTTTGCCTATTGTCCATATTAACAGGTACAGTAGCCATTTAGGGAGTCCTAAATTTAATTTCTGCCATTTATATAGAGTACATCCCAAAGTGGACATGGGTTTTTTTTGTGCTTCGTCTCAGAGGCGGAACTAGAACCATCAGATCAGGGCCCAGGTGCAAGAAACCATGAAGGGCCCCCCTGACCCCCCCTTCCATCCGAGTTCTGGGCTTCCAGTTCAGAGCTCTGGGCTTCCAGTTCTGGGAGGGTGTCCATGGACATCCCCCAAGAATCCTGCCTTCCAGAATCATGCGCATCCAGCATTCTCTGTGACTGCTGTGTTCTTCGGACAACCACAGTGGCCCTTTACCATGTGATAAGCTGATCACATGTAAACAAACTTGTCGGTTATTAGCACTCCTTTCTTCCCACGCTGTGTCTGTGTGAGGAAAGAAGAGCCATTAACCAGCACGACTGTCAGTATATTGTTTACACTGATAATCAGGGCTCTGATCATCAGTGTCCTGATTATTATTGCAACCCCATCAGTGCTTCCTATCAGTGCTACCTAACAGTACTCATCAATGCCGCCTATCAGTGCCAATTAGTGCTGCCTATTAGTGCCATGAATCAGTGCTCATCAATACTGCCTATCAGTGCAGCCTATTAGCACTCATCAGTGCCCATCAGTGCTGCCTATCAGTGCTCATCAATGCTGCCTATCAGTGTCCATCAGGGCTGGCTATTAGTGCTCATCAATTCTGCCTATCAGTGCCGCCTATCACTGCACATCAATGCCCATCAATGCTGTCTATCAGTGCCCATCAGTGCTGCCTATCAGTGCCACCGATCAGTGCTCATCAATGCTGCCTATCAGTGCCCCTCAGTGCTGCCTGTCTTTGCCACCTATCAGTGCTCATTATTGCTGCCTATCAGTGCTCATTAATGCCGCCTATCAGTTCTCATCACTGCTCACGGCTGTCTTACCAAATGGGCATGCTGGGCAGTTGCCTGGGGCCCCACTTGCCTGGGAGCTCCACCTGCCCAGCGACCCAGCACTAGGGATGATGGAACGGTTTGGGTCGACCATCGGTTCGACCCGAACATTGGCTGTTCGAAATTCGGCCGAATTCCGAACTTTTTGTTGAAAAAGTTTGGAATTCGGCAACCAGAACCGACCAAAATGCAATGAGACAGGAAATGGGCTTTAAAAGCCCATGATTGGACCAGAACCATCAGTAAAAGCCAATTGAGGGGGCAGGAGAATGCTAGGAATGTGATTGGAGGGACTAGGGGGTCCAGAGGCCAATCATTAGTGAATACGCCCCCCAGTATATAAGATAGCCCCGTCAAATTCCTAGCATTGTAATACAGGGACGTGGAAGAGAGTGGAAGCAGTTCTGTTACTTCTGCTTCAAAGTGTAATTTAGCAATTTTTAGTGTGAGGAAAGGGATATCTAGTGTAGTTAGGGTGCTATTTTCCACTTTAGTTAATAATCTAGTTTCTGTAGGGAAAGTGCTAAGTGCCAGGGTGACCGTAGTGTAGTGTAGGGTTAACTGACTCTGACTGCTATGGCAGGATGACCAAACCCTTCCATGTCAGGGTGACCGCTATAGAGAAAAGATCGTTTCTCTTAGGTCACTTATAGAACAGCGATATGGCTTCTCGCCGGTCAGCCTGCTTTTTGCTGCAGGCATTTATAGGGCTTTTTTGAGGACATGTTTGGAGTCAGGCATGACATCTGAACTTCTGTATAGGGGTATATATACACACACATGTATGTATATATACACCTACACATACATAGGTGTGAAAGTAGCAGAACACTATGCTTGCGCTAATGAAATAATTAACAGGCAAAGGGCTCCGCTCCTATAACACCTATATATGTGTATGTGTATACATATAAGTGTGTGTGTATATATATACCCCTATACAGAAGTTCAGATGTTTTGCATGCCTCCAAAGACCCCAAAAAAATGCCCAAAAAAACGCCTGCGCCAAAAAATACGCCCAGGTGTGTTATTGCAGGGGTTTTTTTTGGGCATTTTTTTGGGGTCTTTGGAGGCAGGCAAAACATCTGAACTTCTGTATAGGGGTATATATACACACACACTTATATGTATATATACACATACACATATATAGGTGTGATAGGAGTGGAGACATATGCCTGTTAATTATTTAATTAGCTCAAGCATAGTGTTCTGCTATTTTCACACCTATATGTGTGTAGGTGTATATATACATACATGTGTGTGTATATATACCCCTATACAGAAGTTCAGATGTTTTGCCTGCCTCCAAAGACCCACAAAAAATGCCCAAAAAAACGCCTGCACCAAAAAAAAAAAAAACGCCCAGGTGTGTTATTTTTCTTTCTAGGGGCATTTATTGGGTTTTAGGGCTTCAAAATGGTGTTTTTTGATTACCGAAGTTGGGGTCCCATTGATTTCAAAGGGGTTCTAAAATTCGGGCCGAACTTTTGGGAAGTTCGGGTGTTCTGGTCGAAGCGAACTTTTGAAAAGTTCGATCATCCCTACCCAGCACCAGCCAAGGATTAGTCCATCCAAGTCTCCTGCGACTCGTGAGGTCTGGGAGTCTCCCGCATTTGGCTTCCAAGTGCCATGCGATGTCCCGGGTGGTGGCTCCAGTGTCAGCTGTGTCAGCTGTGTCAGTGAAGAACGGAGCTGATGCTTTCTGTGTAGTTCCAACTCCTGTCACAGGCAGAGTGATATCAAATGCACTCCGCCTGTGACAGGAGCCATACAGGAAGCAGCAGCTCTGCTCTCAACTGCAGCCGTATGCTTCCTCCTGCACTGCTCCTGTTATACTCTCCATCTCAGAGGAGTCAGCATTACCCACCAGCATTACCCGCCAGCCGAACCTGCCAGCAGTACCCACCAGCAGTACCAGTCAGCAGTTCCAGCCAGCAGTACCCACCAGCAGTACCCACCAGCAGTACCTACCAGCAGTACCTACCAGCAGTACCCACTAGCAGTACATGCCAGCAGTAACCACCAGGAGTACCTGCCAGGAGTACTCACCAGCAGTACCCACAAGCAGTACTCACCAGCAGCACTCACAAGCAGTACCCACCAGCAGTACCCGCCAACAGTACCCATTAACAGTACCCACCAGCAGTCTGCAAAATAAGTAGGAAAGGTTTGTGCAGTAGCGTGTGCAAATTGTTTCAATATGTTTTTTAATAGCTAGTTGTGTTCTGTCATAATAAAATATCATGTCTTTATTCATACATGTATGAACAAGGACAAGACATTTTCTGGCTGCCTAAGTCACATGTGCTAGGGGTGCAACTAGCCATCAGCACATAATTGTAAATATCCCAGCATGTGCAATGTTTCGGACTCCTACCACGATGACCACCTCAAATAACTGAAGTGGTCATGGTGGTTAGGGTGTTCTCTTAATATCTCTCAGAAGAAGTAAACCTCTGTATACTGATTCCATTTTATTTGATAATCCTCTAGTTGTCTTAAATTGGTGGGGGGGGGGGGCACGGAGTGCCACCTCCCTGAAATTCATTTTTGCATGTTGGGATGTCTGAGTCCGGACTCACTTGTGCATCCCGCTACCAAACTTAGCAAACTGCGCTGCTGTCAGGCCACATGGGCCGTGGAGGGGGAGCCCACAACTGCAGGAATGCCTGTCCTCCTCCAAGGACACAGACACACACAGGACAGTGTCAGTCCCATCAGTGTTTGTGTGTTCACGGACCCAGCCGCCGAACTTGGAAGCTGTCATTAGCCTGGAACTGCTGTGAGGCTAATCGAGCCATGGAGAGGTGCCCACAGCAGAAGGAGGGCCTGCCTGCTTCCAAGGTCCGCCTGGAGACAGGCACACACCAGGACAGCCGCAGCGCAATTCGCAAGGGCAGGGGAACTGCTTTAGAAGCCTAAAGTGGAAGCCAGCATGACAGAAAGGAAAGAACGACAAAAAGGGAAAGTACTAACTTTTTATTATTGTCTTTGTATGTTAAGAAAGCTGTGTGTTGAATGTTCAGAAATACACTTTCATTTTGTATACAATTGATGCCCAAATTAATTGTGTTAATGTTTTAACACTGATTTTGTTGGCGGTATTAATGCCGCCTATTAGTGCCACTTAGTGCTCATCAATGCCGCCTATCAGTGCCCATCAATGCCGTCTATTAGTGCCCATCAATGCTGCCTATCAGTGCCACTTATCAGTGCTCATCAATGCTGCCTATCAGTGCCCATCAGCAGTACTCTGAGCTGAGAGTCTCTCTCTCATACAGCTCAGACTCAGAGCCTGCACTGACAGTCCCTCCTTCCTCTCACAGATAGTAGACAGCTGATTTGCTCCTTCTCCTCCTGTGTGCACAGCGGGGAGGGTGAAGCTCAGTAGCTGAATGTGATCATTCACACTTTCCCCACCGTGGACACAGGAGAGGGGCGGGAGGAGAAGACCGGCTGTCTCCTATCCATGCAAGGTAGGAGGGACTGTCAGTACAGGCTCTGAGCCACTGACAGAACGGGCAGGCAGGGGTGGCCCCATCCTCTCGCAGTGACTGCCCCCTCCCCTCACAGTGACAGAACAGGCAGGCATGGGCCCCCTCCTCCCGCAGTGACTATCCCCTCCCCTCACAGTGACAGAATGGGCAGCAGGGCCAGTCCCCTCCCCTTGCAGTGACAGAATGGGCGGGGGTGGGTCCCTTCCACTGGCAGTGACCGCCCCCTCCCCTCGCAGTGACAGAACGGGCGTGTGTGGGCCCCTCCTCTCGCAGTGACTACCCCCTCCCCTGGCAGTGACAGAAAGGGCGGGCGGGGGTGGGTCTCCTCTTCCTGCAGTGACAAAACGGGCGAGTGGGGGCAGGCCCCCTCCTCTTGCGGTGACTGCCCCCTCCCCTTGCGGTGACATAACGGTGCATCCTCCCACAGTGGCGGAACTCCAGGGCCCAGTCGCAAGTGTGACTGCGACCCTGGTAGTTCCGCCACTGCTTTGTCTATAGAAACTGTTGTACTATGCACTGCATTGCTTAGTCATTTTTGTACTTTTAAGCTAGTACCTCCGGGAAGTCAGGAGTTAACTATACTGCCCACTTTTTCTGTTTTTTTTTTTGTGGTGCCACCCCGTCAGTGGCAAATAGATAAAAATACTGCCCTAACCTGCCACTAAACTGCCACAACCAGACACTATATTGCCCTAACCTGCCACTACACTTCCCTAACCTGCCACTCTACTGCCCTAACCTGCCAGTATACTGCCATAACCTGCAAGTATACTGCCCCAACCTGCCACTTTACTGCCCTAGCCTGCCACTTTACTGCCCCAATCTGACACTATACTGCCCCAACCTGACAATTTACTACCCCGATCTGACACTATACTGCCCCAACCTGCCACTATACTGTCCAAACCTGCCACTATACTGCCATAACCTGCCCCTATACGGCCCCAACCTGCCACTATACTGCCCTTACCTGCCAGTATACTGCCCTAGCCTGCCACTATACTGCCCTAACCTGCCACTATACTGCCACAACCTGCCACTATACTTCCCTAACCTGCCACTTTACTGCCCCAATCTGCCACTATACTGCCCCAACCTGCCACTTTACTGCCCCAGTCTGCCACTTTAATAACCCAACCTGCCACTATACTGCCCTAACCTGCCACTACACTGCCCTAACCTGCCACTATACTGCGCCAACCTGCTACTATACTGCCCCAGCCTGCATTTTACTGCCCCAACCTGCCACTATACTGCCCTAACCTGCCACTATACTGCCCCAACCTGTCACTATACTGCCCTAACCTGCCACTATATACTGCCCCCACCTGCCACTGTACTGCCCAAACCTGCCACAATACTGCCCCAATCTCTCTTATACATGTTTAATTAAGTATGGCATTAGGTCAATGATATGCCCCTTGTAATTCCATGCCTGGTTAAAATTTATCGCACAGCAAAAAAGATAACCCTGGAAATGTTTTTAAAAGCAGTGACCCTTGTCCTCTGCCCTGTCTGCAATGAACCCTGTTCTTTGCCTTGCTAGCAGTGACCCTTGTCCTCTGCCCTGCCAGCAGTGACCTCTGTCCCCTGCCCTACAAAATAATGGCCTCTGTACACTGCTCTACAAACTTATAGTCTTTGTTCACTTCCCTACAAACTGTACAGTGCCCTACAAACTGCTCCCCCTATTCTCTGCCTTGCTGATCCCCTGTACACATCCCTGTGACCTACCATTCTCTGCCCCCCTGACATTTTTTACTGTACCAGCCCTAATTCATAAAAAGCGATTCTACAAATGTATAAAAAAATAACTATCATTTGGACATCAAACATGCTTCTATTAAAATTTGCAGAAGGCAGATGGGATACATAACCATTCCTAAAGAGAATATGTATAAGATCCATATTATGTTTGACATCTATCAAATTGTGATTTCATGCTATTCAATAATACATTGGTTGACAGATTGTAGAACCTTGTACTCTAAAAATATAGGTATAGAGTAGTTGAAATAGCTGTCATCAAAGGAGTGTTCACTGAAGTTTCATATCACTCACTTCAACAGGCCCCAGCCCACCCTCAGACCCTCTAATTTCACTAGATGTCCTTATTTAGAAAAAGGACTCTCTTCATGCCTAAAATGCAATGCCTTTATGATCTTCTGTGGGTGCAAATATAATTTTAATGGCACCCCAAATGCAGATTGCAAGTGCAGTGTGCTTGCAGGCACCAAATTGCATGGTAATGTAGTACCATGCAATTTGGTGAGGCACATTTTTTAAAAGTAGTGCATGTACTACTTTCTCCACATTCCAGTGCAATTAATGGGCTGCAAAATCACACTGCATGGGAATGTGCAGGAACTATACAGAAAGGTGTGCCACGTTCCTGTGTGATCCTGGTGTGATCCAACCCTTACTCAGAGGTGAAAAAAGACCAAGCAAACTTTGATGAGTACTTTTCATTTGTAATTATGTTTATTTTACTGTTGCCATTATCCATTTTGTAATATGTTTTCTGTAAGTCCAGTATTTTCATTTACTATTTTTTCCTTTCAATAAATGATATTTCAAATTTGTTAAGTGGCATCTCTAAATACTCATACCAGAAATGAAGGAATCCTTGTTTCTGTACCATGTTTTAAACTCTTGTAGCCGGGTGGTACCACAGGCTGTGTTCTGCTCTGTCCTCTCCACCACCAATTTGAAGAGTGACAGAGCGGCCTCTGCTTCAAGGCAGTGTTGCTAGAGTGGGCTCCTTTCACCTCCCTTCTGTCTGAACATAGTGGGCTCTGTGTGAAATCCCCTTCTTGCTTCTGCCCCCCCCCTCCTGGCAGCAAAGGATCTGAGCCAATTGTGGCAAGAAGACTGCTATACAGCGGCTGCCATGGATTCTAAAAATCCTTAAAGAGTCACAGTACAATGCAATTGAAGGGAAGCTGATGGAGTTGTGGACTTCACTACTCAATATTTCCTGCACAACAGAGGAGGAGAAAAGCAACTTTTCTTGGGCAATTCTGGCGAGATCTGGGTCTTTTGTGGGAGAAAGCCAAGCTGTAAAGACATATGGCCTAGAATGGGACTGTGCAGAGATCAGGGTGTCATCTTAGAGCAGTGCAGGATCCAGAGAATGCGGACCTGTTGCTGTTGCTTAGCCTGTGCAGAGATCGGATGCCCTTGCTGTGTCCATAAGAGCCTATGGACTGAGCTGCAGAGATATTTTAATGAGCTGGGACCAGAACTGGGAGGACCTGTTTCTACAGCAAGGGAGAACAAGTGAGGACCAGATCAGACAGATTGAGCCTTCTGTGGACTCATTTGGGTTGACTGTGTCACCAGTTCCCTGGTACCTGAGGACAGTAGACCACAAAGTGATCATAACAGATTTCTGTGTACCAGGAGGGGTGAGCTGAACCATCTGTGCTTATTTCAACACTGATACACATGTCTATCTAGTACAGTATCTTTGAACCTGTTTAATTGCCTGTTTATTGATTCATGCATTGTTTAACTGCATTTCCATAACACATACTTTCAGTCTTCCATCCAGTTGCTTGCGACCTATTTTTTGTGCATTATTATACAGTGGGATAATACTAACTTTTAGACGTGGATGACGAGAAAAATGTGTTTTGTTTCGATTAGTTAATCTAGTTCTTTCGTTTCGTTAAATTACGTTAATTCGTTCAATTTGTGTTCGGGATTCATATTCGAAATTCAAATTCAAAATTCAAATTCGAAATTAGTTCTATGTATTTTTCTAATTTCCTTCAAATTTACCGTTTTTTTTTCTCGATTCGAAACGTTCAAAATAAATTTTGAATCGGTCGAATCAAACATTTTAGATTTTAATTTAAGCCGAGTAACCAAATTTTTGATTGTTATTTATACACATTGATCTTGTTTGTATTAATAATACGTTTATTAAAAATATGCGAAGTGTTATAATTAATAAAAGCAGTATCTTACTTTCAACATTTTACTATATACAATACTGTGCAGAAGTTGTAGCCAGCTGCGAAAAAATAATGCCAAGTACAAATGCTTTTAAATATTTTACTGTTTTCTTTTTATCAATTTTACACTTGCAAAGTGAACGAACAAAAGAAAAATCTTCATCAAATGAATACAATGACTCTTTAAATCACCTTTGGCTTAACAAAAACAGCATTATTTTGAAATGGTACACTAATAACACACACAAGTCTTTGATTTCAACAATATGTTTACAGTTCAAACTCGAATAGAATTTGATGTAAAATTGGAGTCAAATTTAAATTAGAATTTCGGAAATTCAAGTGAATTTCGTTTTGTTGTTCGGAAAATTTGGTAAAATTCATCTGACTGTAATTCGGGGATTCTAATATATCCGAATCTCCGAATAACGAAAAATTTCCAAACACAACTAACTGCACACGTATACTATCTTTTAAGTTACACAGGTGGTCAGTGGTGACTGAGCATCTTAAAGAGTCATGGCAGAACAGAGAACCCATCATATCCAGTGGGTCCTGCTGGGGTTAAGCGCTAAATGGTACATGTTTGTGTTAAATCATGTGGTGGAGGCTGTTTTGAGTGTAAAAGAGTTAAATGTGAATTTAATCAAATTTAGGGATGATCTCTCTGTAATGCAAGCTTAAATATCTCTGCCCGGGTAAGGCTGAAAGTACAGTCATCACAATCTGGTGCCAGTGGTTATGAATTGAGACTCCCGTCTTCACAACAACCTCTGTAGAATACGTATTTATGCAAATTTTTCTTTTAATGTGTTTTTTTCAACATTTTTACTGAACAAAGCAATTGTAACAAAGAACAGGACAAAAGAGTTCATACAAATACAGTTGAATGGCAGACTGCTACCTTTTGTTTGGAAGTTTACATTCTAGATACAATCAGTACGGCAGTACATACTTGATAAGATGCTTGGAGATTTGAGATTCTATGATAAGGTCACAATGGGCTTCAATCAGGTAATTTATGGGGTTCAGAGTAAAGCTCGCAATACATGTGGACACAGTTTGGATAGTCAACCTGGCCATACATGTGGACAAATCGATCAATCCCCCTATCTACACAAAACAGGGTGAATAAGGAAATCCCTGCTTCCAGCTATTGTATTTAGCAGGCACCAGCCGATGAGCGCCCCATAATGCACTGCGCTGTTGCAGTGCATTGGTCGCTGATGATTGGCCAAAGCATGCACCTGACCTGTATGCTTTGGCCAATCGCAGCACAATTTCCTGTCAGAGCCATGGTTGGCCAGAGGCAGGGTTCCTTTAACCAATCATGGCTCAGAGGCTAAGTCCATGCCCCACACTATATAAGGCTGCTGCTTACACGGCAGCCGTGTATAGTGTGTGACAATAGAAATTAGGCAGGTAGTTAGTAGATAGTGTGTTCAGTTAGTTTAGTGCAGTCAGTGTAGTGTACAGGCATACCCCACTTTTAAAATGTATGGATATGTTGTAGTCCTCGGTTGTTAAAGACAGGGAACAGTGCCATGTCAAGCTGACCAATATTTCCTATAGATGCCAATGAGCACTGAAAGCTGAAAATTGGTCTAGGCAGGAAGGGGGTGAAAATGCCCTGTATTTAAGTGGAACCCTATGACAGAATTTTAAAATAAATGGCGTGAGGCCCCCCCAAAATCCAAAATGAAATTCCCCAAAAAAAAATGTAAAAATCAAAATTTTTTAACATTTTTGGCCAATTCGTTTTATGCTATCTATGTTTGGTTAAAAAAATCGCAAAAAGCGTATTTTGATTGGTTTGCGCAAAAGTTATTGCGTTTACTAAGGGAAAGATTTTTGTAATTTTTGTTGTTTTTTTTAACGAGTAATGGCGGCGATCTGCGATTTTTTTTGTGGGACTGCGACATTGCGGCGGACAGATCGGACCCTTGACTGACATTTTTGCCACTTTTGGGGTTACCAGTGACATTACTACAGTAATCAGTGCTATACAGATGCACTGTTACTGTAAAAATGACACTGGCAGTGAAGGAGTTAACTTTATTTGAGAGGGAGGGGTTAAGTGTGTCCCTAGGGGCGTGCTTCTAACTGTGATTGGATGTGGCTACTGATGTAAGAACAGAGATCCTACATAGCAGAAGTGTGATCTCCATTGTTACACAGGGGAGAATGACAGGTGGCTGTGTTTACATTAGCCGCCTGCCTTTCTCCCGCTCTAACGGACGATCGTGAGAGCCTGGCGGACATCGGGTCCGCTGGGCACACGTGCAGGGGGGTCCGTGAGCGAGCGGGAGTGGGAGTGCGCCTCCGGCGGCGCGCGCTCGCTCCCTAGAGCCTCATAGGCTAGCGACGTAGACCTACATCGCTTTGCCTGTGAGGGGCTGACTGCCGACGTAAATTGTCGTTAGGCAGTCGGCAAGTGGTTAAAATCCACAAAAGTCCTTTTCAGGGCTGGAATAGGTCTACTTGTATCTTTTCAGGTTAGGGGCAGGTATCCAGTCTGTACTTAAGGGGCAGTTATAGATCGGCAGCAGTCACACAAATCGCTCTGTTAATGTCCACAAAAGTCCTTTTCAGGGCTGGTATTTCGGTATAGGTCCAGTCTTTTTTCAGGTTAGGGACAGGTATCCAATCTGTGCTTTAGGGGCAGTTAGAGATCGGCAGCAGTCACACAAATTGCTCTGTTAATGTCCACAAAAGTCATTTAAAGGGCTGCAATTTTTTTTGTATTGCTGCGCAGTGCACTATATGGGGGGGGGGGGGGTAATCCACAGTATAATATACTTTGTAGAAAGCATATTATAGTGGATTAGTAGTATTATTGGGCACTGTGCAGCATTGTGACAGGTGTGGTGACTGAGCGTTGCTGCAGCAATACTACAAACAGTGACAAAAGCACTTATAATGTATTATAACTGGTGTGATAGACCAATGCCCCCCCAATACCACATATTGAAGTGGGGTGTTATCTGAGTATACTTTTACAAGTGTATTTGTGTCCTGCAACAATATTGCCTCTTTTGCTGAGTTAAGTCTGGTACATACAGTGCCAAACTCACTGGCCAATTTTTTGAACAACTGGTGTGATAGACCAGTGGCCCCCCAATACCACATATTGAAATGGGGTGTTATTTTTTTTTTTGTAAAATTCTTTTTATTAAAGTTTTCACACAAGCAAAACATACAGAAACAATTGACCAGCTCACCCCAACATGGGGGAGTCACACAAACAGCAAAACAACAAAATCCCCCCGCCACCCCCCACCCCGGCAACCCAACCCCCAAACATAACCGGACTCCTTCCGAAAAAGTTAGGATAATGGGACCCGGAACGACTGAGCTCCGGCGCACCAACGCCCAGTCGTCCCCGCTCCCAGCTCACACAGAAAGGAAACATTACTCAATTAGGTGGACAGTTGCAAGGCAAATCACAAACGCCATCTACCGTACAGTATCAGAAGACTCTACCCATGCCCTCCACACTTTCTCGAACTTCTTGGGGCACCTTCTGGACAAATACGTCTCTTTATAAAGGGGCAGCACGGCATTCACCAGTCCCTTCCAGTACAACAGGGAAGGCGGGGCCACCTTCTTCCAGTGTAATAATATGGCCTTTTTGGCATAAAATAGCAATATAGTCAGAAGGGTTCTATGCGCCACCGAGGGAACCACCTCCTCCACCAAACCCAGCAGGCAAATGCTCGGAGTCAGCGGGACCGCAGTCATCAGCACCTCCCCTAAGCAGGTGGTAACTTCCGACCAGTAGCGCTGAATCAGCGGGCAATCCCAGAAAATATGGGATGCATCCGCCGGAGAGGCAGAGCATTGCCAGCATTCAGCGGAGGACGTGGGGTAAATTTTAGCTAGTCGAGCAGGAGTGTAGTATATTCTATGAAGAAACTTAAATTGAATAAGTTTGTCCCTGGCTGCAACGAGATGTTTGAATGGTTCAACCCACATGTCATCCCAGTCCTCCCCCTGGAGCCCAGGAATCTCAGCGGACCAACGCTCCCTACACTTCACAATACTCGGTGGAGTTAGTCTAAATAAGTCTTTGTAAACTGAAGACAGGGTTTTGGTAAGGTCAGGATTAGTCAGCATTAATTCTAGGTCAGACGGTACTGGAAAATGGTGTGTTATTTAACAGTATAATTTTCTAAGAGTGTATTTTAGTCCTGCAAAAATTTGGCCTCTTGCTGTGTTAACTGTGCTACACACAGTGACAACAGTTACTGGGCAATTATTTGTAGAACTGTTGTAATAAACCAGATGCCCCCCCAATACCTCAGATTGAAGTGGGGTGTTATCTGAGTATACTTTCATAAGTGTATTTGTGTCCTGCAACAATATTGCCTCTTTTGCTGGGTTAACTCTGATACACACAGTGCCACACTCCCTGGACAATTTTTTCAACAACTGGTGTGATAGACTAGTGGCCCCCCAATACCACATATTGAAGTGGGGTATTATTTAATAGTATAATTTTCTAAGAGTGTATTTTAGTCCTGCAAAAATTTAGCCTCATGCTGTGTTAACTGATCTACACACAGTGACAACAGTTACAGGCCAATTATTTGTAGAACTGTTGTAATAAACCTGTGCCCCCCCCCCCCAATACCACAGATTGAAGCGGGGTGTTATCTGAGTATACTTTTACAAGTGTATTTGTGTCTTGCAACAATATTGCCTCTTTTGCTGAGTTAAGTCTGGTACACACAGTGCCAAACTCACTGGCCAATTTTTTGAACAACTGATGTGATAGACCAGTGGCCCCCCAATGCTACATATTGAAGTGGGGTGTTATTTAACAGTATAATTTTCTAAGATTGTATTTTAGTCCTGCAAAAATGTGGCCTCTTTTGCTGTGTTAACTGGGCTACACACAGTGACAACAGTTACTGGGCAATTATTTGTAGAACTGTTGTAATAAACCAGATGCCCCCCCAATACCACAGATTGAAGTGGGGTGTTATCTGAGTATACTTTCAAAAGTGTATTTGTGTCCTGCAACAATATTGCCTCTTTTGCTGGGTTAACTCTGATACACACAGTGCCACACTCCCTGGCCAATTTTTTCAACAACTGGTGTGATAGACCAGTGGCCCCCAAATACCACATATTGAAGTGGGGTATTATTTAATAGTATAATTTTCTAAGAGTGTATTTTAGTCCTGCAAAAATTTAGCCTCTTGCTGGGTTAACTGATCTACACACAGTGACAACAGTTACAGGCCAATTATTTGTAGAACTGTTGTAATAAACCTGTGCCCCCCCCCCCCCCAATACCACAGATTGAAGCGGGGTGTTATCTGAGTATACTTTTACAAGTGTATTTGTGTCTTGCAACAATATTGCCTCTTTTGCTGAGTTAAGTCTGGTACACACAGTGCCAAACTCACTGGACAATTTTTTGAACAACTGGTGTGATAGACCAGTGGCCCCCCAATGGGTGTTATTTAACAGTATAATTTTCTAAGATTGTATTTTAGTCCTGCAAAAATTTGGCCTCTTTTGCTGTGTTAACTGTGCTACACAGAGTGACAACAGTTACTGGCCAATTATTTGTAGAACTGGCGGACTGACGGACCGGCAGATAGGGATTAGAGGCAGGCAGAACTCGCATTGCACAAGAGGTACAAAGCAGACTGCAAATGTATCAGGAGCGAGCCATCAACCATGTACAGTCACATCTTGCGTTCCCAGGACGCCGGCACATGGCTCCGCAGTGTGGGCTTTTTTTAATGTGTCCGTTGCCATCTGCAGCCTTTTCAGTCAACGCATACGTCGCGGTAAGCCCAACACTCACCTAGGGACAACCGCCTTAAGAAGGCACCTGAAATCCCATCACCGAGCCTAGTGGGAGCAACACCGTCAGAACCCACAAAGCCACACTCCAGGCTCTCACCGTCCAGTCTCTTCTCCTTCTCCTCTCTCCTCACATTTGTCCTCCACTCCAACTTCCATGATGCCGTCGTCACGTTGTTCTGGAAAAAGGCAGGCTTCTGTGGCCCAAATGTTGGAGCGTAAAAAAAGGTGTCCGACTACATCGGGTTAACAGCCGATGTGGACACTCTGAGGAGTGATGAATGCCTGGACTACTGGGTGGGCAGGCTTGACCTCTGGCCAGAGCTTGCACAATTTGCAATGGAACTGTTGGCTTGCCCCCCGTCCAGTGTCCTGTCCGAAAGGACGTTCAGCGCAGCAGGGGGGATTGTGACCGATAAGCTCCCTCGCCTAGCTCATGACAGTGTAGACTACCTCACATTTATAAAAATTAATGAGGCATGGATCTTTGAGGAATTCAACACATGTGACCAGTAGACCATGTTTCATTGAAATTCCTCATGCCCGGCCACAAATATCCGCCAGACCGCCATCCACCCACAGGAATTCCTGGTCCTTGTCTTCGCTACATACAGCGGCATAAAAGGCATTTCATGTCCATTGAATGGCTTATTTTTGGGGCCTATACAGGCCGACATTTACTTCTGTATCCTGTGTGAATGCCTAATGTACCTCCAGCCACCAAATACTACATTCTTTGCTGTCAGTTAAACCCATGTGGGCTAATTTTTGGGGCCTATACAGGCCGACACTTACTTCTGTATACTGTGAATGCCTAATGTACCTCTAGCCATCAAATACACTACGTTCTTAACTGTCAGTTAAACCCATGTGGGCTAATTTTTGGGGCCTATACAGGCCGACACTTACTTCTGTATCCTGTGTGAATGCCTAATGTACCTCTAGCCATCAAATACACTACGTTCTTAGCTGTCAGTTAAACCCATGTGGGCTAATTTTTGGGGCCTATACAGGCCAACACTTACTTCTGTATACTGTGAATGCCTAATGTACCTCCAGCCATCAAATACTACATTCTTTGCTATCAGTTAAACCCATGTGAGCTAATTTTTGGGGCCTATACAGGCCGACACTTACTTCTGTATACTGTGAATGCCTAATGTACCTCCAGTCATCAAATACTACGTTCTTAGCTGTCAGTTAAACCCATGTGGGCTAATTTTTGGGGCCTATACCGGCCGACACTTACTTCTGTATCCTGTGTGAATGCCTAATGTACTTCTAGCCATCAAATACACTACATTCTTTGCTGTCAGTTAAACCCATGTGGGCTAATTTTTGGGGCCTATACAGGCCGACACTTACTTCTGTATCCTGTGTGAATGCCTAATGTATCTCTAGCCATCAAATACACTACGTTCTTAGCTGTCAGTTAAACCCATGTGGGCTAATTTTTGGGGCCTATACAGGCCGACACTTACTTCTGTATCCTGTGTGAATGCCTAATGTACCTCTAGCCATCAAATACACTATGTTCTTAGCTGTCAGTTAAACCCATGTGGGCTAATTTTTGTGGCCTATACAGGCTGACACTTACTTCTGTATCCTGTGTGAATGCCTAATGTACCTCTAGCCATTAAATACACTACATTCTTTGCTGTCAGTTAAACCCATGTGGGCTAATTTTTGGGGCCTATACAGGCCAACACTTACTTCTGTATACTGTGAATGCCTAATGTACCTCTAGCCATCAAATACACTACGTTCTTAGCTGTCAGTTAAACCCATGTGGGCTAATTTTTGGGGCCTATACAGGCCGACACTTACTTCTGTATACTGTGAATGAATAATGTACCTCCAGCCATCAAATACTACGTTCTTTGCTGTCAGTTAAACCCATGTGGGCTAATTTTTGGGGCATATACAGGCCGACACTTACTTCTGTATACTGTAAATGCCTAATGTACCTTTAGCCATCAAATACTACGTTCTTTGCTGTCAGTTAAACCCATGTGAGCTAATTTTTGGGGCCCTATGTGCACTTTTTACTCCCTCCTATGCACTGCACTTATGAGGATATCGCAGTAAGCAGGTCTCACAGGGCTTGGATTACTTGGATGGTCCGGACGTGATTACATGATCTTACAGGCTTTCATTGCGGAGGGATCTGGTAAGCATGTATATTTGGGTGCTTTACACGTGGTGAGGTGGAGGGACCTATTGATTATCCACGTTCCACTCTGGAGGCACACCCCTCACTGGGACCCCGCAGAAATTTCTGCTTGTGACGGACTGTTTTCCAATATTGGACTCTTTCTCTATTTATGTGTGATACATGGTATTTTATGTGGGACATAAGGATGTAGAGATATTTATTCAATTTTAGACTGTTTTATAGTTACAGCACCGCTTGTGCATATTTCATTTTAAATACGCACCTTATTTATTGTTTTAGTCATTTTAGGTGGCAGCTATTTTGATGGTAGTGCAAAAGAAAACAGCACAGATTTGGTATGATAAAACCTCTAAAGTGCTCAACGTGCCGATAAATAAAATATATGGTACAAAAAATTAATTATATATGTATAAATTCTCAAAATATGTATATGCTCTAATAGTGCAATTCAACACCCAGTGAAGTGGATAAATAGGTAAAATTCATAAGTAGATGATTATTAATATAAATTTCCACTAATAGTCTTAAGTAATAGTCCCAAAATGCAGTATTCAGCAAGTAGCCAGTGAAAGTTGTTTGGTGAAAAACAACCAAGAAAGGTGCTCAAGTGCTGGAAATCAAATGCATGCTGCAATGGTGCGGTAGTATGGTGATTTGCTCCTCTCCCCTAGGTAATTCCACTTACCGGACAACGTGGACCCTCAGACCATATAGCATAAGGGTCTCACAGGCAGAGTCCGGCATGTAATCCGGGCAATGATATTTTAGACATGGATAGTGGCCAATCAGGATCCCCTATGAACTCTCAGCAGATGGTAGCCATATGGAAAGGAAAAAAGGAATCCCAATAGCGTAATATTGCTACAATAAATTTATTATAAACTCAAAGTAAAGAACTCACATTTGATGCGATAAAAACGGGCACTGTATGGAATAGGTCGGTAGATCCCTGGGATGACGGTGTGCAGCGGGGCTAGCTTGGCTCCGGCGTGCGTTCCACCGCTACCGGAAGTGACGTTACGAAGGGCGTGTAGCCGGAATTTGCGTCTATTTTGAGTCATACTATTTGTGTGTCATTGCACACCATTTTTTGGGAGTGCAGAGCGCTGGGTGATTGGGTTTTAAGCTTGGCTTGTTGCTCAGACCTTTTTACAGACTTACTTCTGTATACTGTGAATGCCTAATGTACCTCTAGCCATCAAATACTACGTTCTTAGCTGTCAGTTAAACCCATGTGAGCTAATTTTTGGGGCCTATACTGGCCGACACTTACTTCTTTATCCTGTGAATGCCTAATGTACCTCCAGCCATCAAATACTACGTTCTTTGCTGTCAGTTAAACCCATGTGAGCTAATTTTTGGGGCCTATACAGGCTGACACTTACTTCTGTATACTGTGAATGCCCCGGCCGATGTTCATCTATCACTACCTGCAGACCCCGACAACCACAGCTCAGGTTAGTCGGGAAGAGTGGGGGTGGGGGGGGCAAAGCCCCCCATGTTGGTGGCATGTGGCTTGGTATGGTTCAGGAGAGGGGGGGAGCTCTCTCGCCCCTCCCTTTCCTGGCCTGCCAGGCTGCATGCTCGAGTAAGGGTCTGGTATGGATTTTGGGGGAGGGGCCCACATCATTGTTTTTTTTTTGCGTGCAGTTCCCCTTTAAATCCATACCAGACCCGAAGGGCCTGTTATTGACTGGGGGGGAAACCTGCGCCGTTTTCTTTTTTTATCTGTATTGCCGGAAGCAATTCCCTCTTGATTTACAGCCTCACCAATTTCAATCGTGGATGGATAAGGGCTTGTACCACGTAGGATACTTCCTAGACCAGCCTTTCTCAACCTTTTTAACATAGAGGAACTCTTGAAAAAACGTTTTGATCTCAGGGAACCGCTGCTGAAACTTACTACAGTATATCTACAACTCATGATACAGTGTGATGCAGTGGCGGCCGGCCGATAGGGGGGGCAGGGGCGCCCCCCCCCCCCCCCCCCGAAAAAAAAGATTAAAAAAAAAAGTCAATTTTTAGCCCACTAGGGGCGTAGGGGCGCCGTACCTAGTGGTGGGTATGGGGGGGGGGTGGGGTTTTGCCTCCCACTTGAGGCAGACAGAGGCGCCAATTGGCGGCCTTCTGGGGGTCATTGGGGCGCCCCGACACTCCCCACTTTACTGGACTCCTGGCTGCGATTGGTCTAGACTCCAGCCTGGACCAATCACAGAAGGACATCCTGGGACGGTCCTGTGGTGACGTGATGCGTGTGAAATGGACGGACTGACTCGATATAATGCCGCCGCTGCCTGCCTGGTGACCTGACCTGGAGTGACCGAGTGTGTCGGACCGTCTGAGCCTCGGAGGACCGGACCGGAAGTTCGGACGTTCGTCTGAACGTCTCTCGGTCTCGGCCCAGACTTACCTGCCTCCTCCCAGACTAATTTCTGGACTGGTGCCTCTTCCTAACAGCCAGGTAAGCAAAGGAATCAATCCCCTGCCCTGAGTTTGAGCAAAACCTAACCAACAGACCAGTCATGCACGCTGATCTCTGCATTGGGGACATGTATGCTGGTCACTGCATTGGGGACATATATACTGGTCACTGCATTGGAGGCATGCACGCTGATCTCTGCATTGGGGACATGTATACTGGTCACTGCATTGGAGGCATGCACGCTGATCTCTGCATTCGGGACATGTATACTGGTCACTGCATTGGAGGCATGCATGCTAATCTCTGCATTGGGGACATATATACTAGTCACTGCATTGGGGACATGTATACTGGTCACTGCATTGGAGGCACGCACGCTGATCTCTGCATTGGGGACATGTATGCTGGTCACTGCATTGGAGGCACGCACGCTGATCTCTGCATTGGGGACATGTATACTGGTCACTGCATTGGGGACATGTATACTGGTCATTGCATTGTAGGCACACACGCTGATCTCTGCATTGGGGACATGTATACTGGTCATTGCATTGTAGGCACGCACGCTGATCTCTGCATTGGGGACATGTATACTGGTCACTACATTGGAGGCACGCACGCTGATCTCTGCATTGGGGTCATGTATGCTGGTCACTGCATTGGAGGCACGCACGCCGATCTCTGCATTGGGGACATGTATACTGATCACTGCATTGGGGGCATGTATACTGGTCACTGCATTGGGGGCATGTATACTGGTCACTGCATTGGAGGCACGCACGCGGATCTCTGCATTGGGGACATGTATACTGGTCACTGCATTGGGGGCATGTATACTGGTCACTGCATTGGGGGCAGGTATGCTGGTCACTGCATTGGGGGCATGTATACTGGTCACTGCATTGGGGGCATGTATACTGGTTACTACATTGGGGGCATGTATGCTGGTCACTGCATTGGGGGCATGTATGCTGGTCACTGCATTGGGGGCATGTATACTGGTCACTGCATTGGAGGCACGCACGCAGGTCTCTGCATTGGGGACATGTATACTGGCCACTGCATTGGGGGCATGTATGCTGGTCACTGCATTGGGGGCATGTATACTGGTCACTGCATTGGGGGCATGTATACTGGTCACTACATTGGGGGCACGCACGCTGGTCACTGCATTGGGGGCATGTATGCTGGTCACTGCATTGGGGGCATGTATGCTGGTCAATACATTGGGGGCATGTATGCTGGTCACTGCATTGAAGGAGGCACGCACGCTGGTCACTGCATTGGGGGCATGTGCGCTGGTCACTGCATTGGGGGCATGTACGCTGGTCACTGCATTGGGGCCATGTGTGCTGATCTCTGCATTGAAGGGGGCATGTATGCTGGTCTCTGCATTGGGAGCATGTACGCTGATCTCTGCATTGAAGGGGGCATGTACGCTGGTCACTGCATTGAAGGGGGCATGTACGCTGGTCACTGCATTGAAGGGGGCATGTACGCTGGTCGCTGCATTGAAGGGGGCATGTACACTGGTCACTGCATTGAAAGGGGGCACGCTGGTCTCTCTGCATTGATTGGAGGCACGCACGCTGATCTCTGCATTGGGGACATGTATACTGGTCACTGCATTGGGGACATGTATACTAGTCATTGCATTGTAGGCACGCACGCTGATCTCTGCATTGGGGACATGTATACTGGTCACTGCATTGGAGGCACGCACGCTGATCTCTGCATTGGGGTCATGTATGCTGGTCACTGCATTGGAGGCACGCACGCTGATCTCTGCATTGGGGACATGTATACTGATCACTGCATTGGGGGCATGTATACTGGTCACTGCATTGGAGGCACGCACGCTGATCTCTGCATTGGGGACATGTATACTGGTCACTGCATTGGGGGCATGTATGCTGGTCACTGCATTGGGGGCATGTACGCTGGTCACTGCATTGGGGGCATGTACGTTGATCTCTGCATTGAAGGGGGCATGTATGCTGGTCTCTGCATTGGGGGAATGTACGCTGATCTCTGCATTGAAGGGGGCATGTACGCTGGTCACTGCATTGAAGGGGGCATGTACGCTGGTCACTGCATTGAAGGGGGCTTGTACGCTGGTAACTGCATTGAAGGGGGCATGTACACTGGTCACTGCATTGAAAGGGGGCATGCTGGTCTCTCTGCATTGAAAGGGGGCACGCTGGTCTCTCTGCATTGAAAGGGGGCACGCTGGTCTCTCTGCATTGAAAGGGGGCACGCTGGTCTCTCTACATTGTAAGGGGGCACACTATACCTTAATTACTGAAGGCCCCTTTCACACTTTTGCGACCTCAAAGTCACGCAATTTTTTACAGCGTTTTATGCCGCAAAGCAATGCCTATTACATTTTTCTGTTTGTGCCCCCCCCCCAAAAAGATTTTGAGCACCAGCCGCCACTGGTGTGATGGTCACTTGGAAGAATGTTCCTTACATTTGTGGTCATTGGGAAGAATTACCCCTTACACATAGCTAAAAAGATCAATGGTGTCATTGGGAACTTATCTGAGAGCCAGAAATTCCTCTTTGCTCAAGGAACCCCTAGCAACTTCTGGAGGAACCCTGGTTGAGAAACCATGTCTTAGACCTAGACAGTAAGGATAAATGAAAACCAGATTATTATCTTCAACAACTTCAAATGCTGCAGACAGAAAGCATTCAACTATGCTAAATCCAACATTTCCTTGCAGAGGATGGCCGAGGATGAAACTGTTCACATAGCATTTGAAACTCGATGCTTGAAGGCAGCACCTCAGAAAGGTGATATATTGTGCCTGTATAGGCAATTGGTTTGTGCTCTTCAGAGATTCTCCTAATCTTTGGAAAACGACTTAACACAAGATTGCTGATAAAGACTGGAACACATGGACTGCCAGAAGACATAAGGGCATTATGAATGTCCAATTGATAGAGGTTAATTACAAGGTCTTATCATGATGGTACCTTTTCCCAGCCAGGCTATCCAAAATGTACCCTGAGGTGTCCCCTATGTGCTTTTGAAGATGTTGCCAGGAAGGAACGATATTTCATACCTGGTGGACTTGCCAAAAGGTCATGCACTTCTGGGTAAAAATACACTGTTTAATTTGTTCGGTGACAAAAAAGTTTAGGTGGTTCTCCTAAATGAGCCAGTTGATAATATTCCTAAGCATACACAGACCCTTTTTTTATGTTTCTGGCTGCTAAACTATGTATAGCTACCATTTAAGCTTTGGCCTTATTGAAGTGCAAACTTACTTGGATCATGTTACATGACAAATTGGTCAGTATCCTTGGGCATAGGCAGAGTTGTATAAAGTACTCGAAACCAATACTTGAGTAAAAGTGCTCGATCAAAAAGTGACTTGAGTAGAAGTGGAAGTGCTCGATCAAAAAGTGACTTGAGTAGAAGTACTAAAGTATTCAACATTTTTTGTACTTAAGTATTGTAAGTAATTTTTTTAAAAATTTGCTACTGAAGTACTGAAAGTAAAAGTACCAGTAGTTTTGAAAAAAAAAATTGCTACTGAAGTACTGAAAGTAAAAGTACAAGTACTGTACTATGTAGTTATTAAAGAAAGAAGTCAAAAGTTTGAACATCATATTGTTTTTTATTATTTCAAATGTAACTTTTATTTATACATACAGTAGCATTTATTTTCGTATGCGCTGATAATACACATGTTTTGAGCTTCATGAAACCTGCCATCTACTGTTCTCTAAGTGGTAATTTTTATAATAGTAAAGAGTAACTATGCAGCACAAAAAAAAAATATCAGAGTAGAAGTATTAAAATCATCGAAAAAATGTAGTGAAGTAAATGTGGAAGTAGGAGAAAAAATTCTACTCTAGGAAAGTACAGATACCGCCTTTCGGTACTTAAGTACAGTAGTGAAGTAGTTCTACTTAGTTACTATACATCTCTGGGCATAGGCAACATGCATTTGAAAAAATTTGGGACCCTTGGCTACATTGCCTACAATACCCATCTCAGCATATGACGATCGGTGGATGGGGAGTGCAGAACTCAATTCGTACACTATATTCCCATTTGCTTTGTTTTCCTTCTCCTTTTCTATCTTTGATTCTTTATTGTGGCTAAATGTGATCGGTATTTTGTGATTTATAAGCATTTTCCACCTATTAGTTGACAGCTATGCTTTCAAGCTACGTTATTAGAGGAACTATGTTGATGGAAAGAAAGGCGATGATCCTCCTCCCTCTTTCTCAGCCACTGGTGTTTCCTCTGCTTGTATGTGCAGTTGTTATAAGCAATATCAGCATTCTTATAATCGGGATATTCTCAGAGGTTCATTTTTGGGAATCTTAGCTTGCTTTTGTTTTTATAAACTGGGTTGGTTTTTATCTTACTGTACACTTACATGTTTATTCTGACTATTTTGTCTGTGATACATGTTATTCAGCCATGTGGACAATGAGTACACCGCACACTAAATCGCTGTAAGCTTTTTCTTCTTTTGCACAAAACCCAATAGAATTATTGAAAAAGAAATGTAAGATGGTACTAAATATCAGTGAAGCATAAACTTATAACTAGCTTCAACATCTAGGATGATGGTAGAGCCTCGGTACTCTTCTTAAGGACTCTCAGCCCTGATGCACGCAGTGGGCTGGCTCTTGAAAGGAGTTCTTGTTGGAACATAGAATTGTATTTTATGTAACAACTACCGTACAACAGTATTTAGAAGAGATATATTATTCAACCAGTAGATGGCAGTGTTTTTTTAAGTCTGTAGCTGAATCTATTATATGCTCTATGTTTTTCCCTGAATAAAGTTCCTGTTTCCTGTCTGCAGTTAAGCAGCAAAGCCCATGTGTACTGTGTACTGTCTGTTCTGTAGGCCTATATACGTAAGTCTAACAGTTATGCAAATATCAAAATGCCTTGATGGGCATAAAGCTTCACTCAGTCTTGCACACAGTGAGCAAGCAGATAGTGTCTTTTTTTGGGGGTTTTATTATTTGAAGAACTGGGATGGGGGTTGGGATAAACCTCGGGATAACCAGAACTAGAAAACTTAACTAAGGACAGTATCTAGCCACTATCTAGTTAACTGAGACAGAAGAGTTGTCTATGTAGGAACTTGCAAACAATTCAGCACAGGGAGCTCCCACCATGGAAATAACCCTGGCTAGCAGGTCTGGGACAGTCTTTCAAAAAAAATAAATCACGATGGCAACAATCTTTTTTCTCTGGATTTCTTTCAGGCCCACTAACTGTGTCGCTGACTATCTGGATGCCTCCTTACAGTTTCAACTGACACTGCACCATGAGCCTCCTGACTGAAATCCTCACTAGATATTGCCCCAGCTGTTCCTGCAGCTGGTGGATGATCCTTCAGCTCCCTTCTAAACCAGAATTGCAGCTTTTCAAAGGCCTTGGAGAGAGACCCAGCCTGGAAGTGCTCCTAAACCTTCCAACAGGCAAAGGACCCTGCTGTTCCATGCTCCAGACCTTAAATACACCTCTCAGCCCCCTGCCGGTCACTCTACCGACCAGGGATTGGCTGAGGCTGCATACAAGATTAGCGCAGATTCTACCTTCTCAACCCACTATGTACACAATACCTTTTCTCGAAAGATAGGGGGAGACAGGAAAGCGTGCAGGAGCAGAGCCCAGAGCAGCTAAAATTAAGCCCAATTCCACTTGCTACAGCAGAGCCCAAAAATACCTAAATTTACCACCAACCTACTTACCTCTTAGCACCTACTGAAACTTGGAGGGTGCTTCAGGTGGATGTCAGTCTGGAGGAGTGGGCTTTCCTAGGCAAGGTGCATCTGCATGTAGACCTGTAGGCAGGTGCAGTTAACCCTCCCCTCCGTAGGTGGTGCTTTGTTGCTGGCCGTTGTACAAAGGGAATGGAGGATGAGAGGAACTTTATTCCTCTGAAGCCTCCATAGGTGTCACCAGGAGAGCCGCAGCCTGATTGGATGCTGCAACCCTGGATGACCTCAGTTGCTATCTTTAGTGAGAACAAGTCTAATAAATAGCACTGCCCTACTGCAGTTGGCATGCAGTTGTGAAGTTGATAGTGTAGGGACAGGATCCACGCTGGATAGGGACAGTGTGATTAGCCCTAGGGAAATGTTGCTGATGAGAAGGGGCAGAATACGGACATTGCTACTGGCTATACTACCACTGGGACTCAAAAAACAATGACATAGATCTGGTCATCAGTGCCACCCATACCACTGTCCTGCCTAGTATACAACCTGCTACACAGATGCTGCTCCGGTAGTGTAAGACTTGTTCGATGTTAACTCTAGTACTGGAACTACTGCTGCTAACATTGCTGAGAGCCCATAACTTGTGTGTGTGTGTGGGGCCTACTCGCCCTGCATGCAGGGGTACCTTTTGCGCAGAACGCATTTATCAATACCCGCAACCTAGTGGAGACGCGGCATGTGAAGAATTTAACATTAAGAAAGTTCCCTGACTTTAGAGATGAGGTTTAAGGTAAGGGTACCTGTTAATTAGTGTCTGGCATGGACACTGTGCTGGTGACATTCAGGAGGGTCTCGGAGGGCATCACTGTCACTGTGGGTGCCAACAGAGCATGACAACTATGGTTATCTTCCAGGGACCGGGGGGGGGGGGGGTAGATTGCGGGCGTTCGCGGGGGAGGTTGGTGATGGGATTTTCAAGGAGTCGGTCCTTCCAACTGTAATGTAAAGGGGCAATGTGATATAAAGGGGATTGCATTGTAATGATAACAGTGCAGTTCCCCTTTTATCACAGTGCCCCTAGCAATCACAGCTCCACATCACAGTGCCCCTTGCAGTCATGGCCCTCTTCCCTTTTCTCTTTAATCACAGTGCCCCCTTTTACTCTCTGCCTCCCCTGCACAGTCCTACCTTTTGCAGAACCAGGATTCAGCCTTGGTGTCCTCTCCAGGGATTTCTGCCCCGCCAACGATGTCATCCCATCAGCAGGGCAGGGTGCGGGAGGAGCTTCAGATCTGGATTATATTAACAAGTGGGTGATTACCCGCTTGTTAATATGAAAAGACTCCCACTCTCTGAGCAGAAAAACCAGCTCCTGGCTGAGAGCTGAGAGAGGAGACACAGGCATGGCCACATAGCAGGAAGTGAGCAGCAACCGTGGCCTGTGTTAGCCCCGTCCGGCCCGATCGCCACTTACCTCCCTTTGTTTGACCCAGTCATCAAAAGGCCACGGACCGGTACTGGTCCATGGCCCGGGGGTCAGGGAACCCTGCACTCTTGTTAGGACATGCAGAAGCCCGGTGTGCCATATGGCCAGTCCGGGTCTGCCTGTATCTGACTTGCCACTTCTAATGCATATTTTGAAAAGCTCACAATGTGCAGTGAAATCAGAGTAAGCAATTTTAATACAGGAGAGGAGCCTGTACAACTGTGCAAAAGTGAAGGGAGAAAGTTAAGCTTTAAATTTGCAACAGTCTCTATAATTTATAATAGGAAACAATGTTTACTTTCCCCTACATGTAGAATTTTCACTATTTGCAGTTTTTTTTCCATCAAAATCAATCTAATTTTAGCAGTCTGTACAGACATTGGAGTTTTTAAAATTTATATTTGTTCTAGTAAGTACTCAGTGTGCTGAGTACAAACAGAATGTTATGTATACAATGTAGCAATAACAGCATTACATCATTATCCAGGTGGGGGTGAATGGAGTATCCAAGGCCACCATGTCATTGTCTATATACCTACACATCCTATTAAAAGACAAGAGTTCTGTTTCACAACACATATGCAAAAACCGACAAAAAAGAAACTCAAAACAATTATTTCAACAAATGGACACAACTTACTAAGCCTGGCGCGGGGGCCGCTCTGACATATTTTAGCGCTACGTGACTTAGATGAAGCGGTGTAATATCACCCTATAAATTGGTTGTAATACCCAGAAAACACAAGCGTAGCTGGCTGCCCTTGAGAAAATCACACATAATGTAACGCACGTAATTGAAAAGTGACCTTCACCTTACCACAAAATGAGCACTCGCTCGCCGCTGTGACAGGCAAATTTCATTAAAGCATGGAAAATGTGAAGAGAGGCTTAAAAAGAGAAAATTTTATTTTATTATTAGAAAAAAAAAACCTGTGGTTTTATAAATGTAGTGATTCAGAGCACAAATGAAAAGAATAATAGTTGCAAAGTCGAGTAAATGTTTCACTATCACAGGGCTTATTTCAGTTGGTGGCCAAATCTTTTTTTTCCTGGAAAAACAAAAAAACTTCAATAAAACAAACAGCCTGAACTGTGGCTCAGCAAAGACATAAACTGATCACACAGGGGCAATCGCTGAAACATTTATTATTTTTTTGTGGGTGTTTTTGATGTAACACTTTTTAATCAGAGTATTGCATCAAGTCTATTAGACTCCTGGGATATTGATCTGATCAGTTAAGTAGCAGAGGGGGTTGTTAATCAGTTTCAGCCGCTTTGGTGTTAATGAAATTAACAACAGGTGCACTAGATGGGCAACAATGAGACAACTTCCAAAACAGTAATGGTTTTACAGGTGGAGACCACAGTCATTTTTTTGCCCTACTCATCTTTTCTGACTGTTTTCACTAGTTTTGCATTTGGCAGGGGTCAGTGTCACTGCTGGTAGCATGAGGTGATACCTGAACCCTATAGAGGCTGCACAGAAAGTCCAAATCCTCCAGGATGGCACATCAATACGTGCCATTGCCAGATGGTTTGCTGTGTCTCCCAGCACGGTCTCAAGAGCATGGAGGAGATCCCAGGAGACAGGCAGCTGGACAGAGCCATAGAAGGTCCTTAACCCATCAGCAGAACCGGTATCTGCTCCTTTGTGCAATGATAAGCGATGCAAGAGCCCTACAGAATGACCTCCAACAGACCACTGGTGTGAATGTCTCTGACCAAACAATCAGAAACAGACTTCATGAGGGTGGCCTGAGGGTCTGACATCCACTAGTGGGCCCTGTGCCCACTGCCTGGCACCGTGGAGCTGGATTGGCATTTGCCATTGAACACCAGAATTGGCAGGTCTGCCACTGGCGCCCTGTGCTTTGCACAGATGAGAGCAGGTTCACCCTGAGCACATGTGACAGACGTGAAAGGGTCTGGAGAAGCCGTGGAGAACAATATGCTGCCTGTAACATCGTTCAGCATGACCAGTTTGGTGGTGGGTTCGTGATGGTCTGGGGAGGAATATTGTAACGTTCATGCGTTTTTGTTAGTGGATGGATTTACAGCTGCAGAATTATTACACTCAGTAGCCTTGTAGAGAATCTGTTGAACAAACATATCCAACTCTCAGGACTTCATCACCGTGTACAGCCTGTTATATACTATATATATATTAATAGATGTTTAATGGAGGGATAGAGTATATGAGGATATGTAGAGAGAGACAGGCTATTGTATGGTGAGCACTAGAAGTAGTATTAGGAGAGTTGCAGGTGATGGTAAAGCAGATAGGTTCTGATGTCAAGTATAGTGCAGATGGTAAGAGGACACAGATGGAGTATACTTAGACAGAGTAACCTAGTGCAAGGATAGTTGAAGGTAGTCCCAAGAGCTAACAGTCTATGCAGATGATAGTGAATAGATAGATACAGATAGTCTTGGTAATTGCAGTAGATGACAGTAGGAGATTGGTTAGCAAGAATCCCCTGCGGGGTACTTATCACTTAGATAGGTTTAGGAATAACAGTGTCCATTGGAGAGGGGTGATCCCGTAGCGAGATACGGATCACCAGCGAGGTTTCCGGCTTCAGTTCAGCAAGGGAGAAATGTCAGCAGCTCCGACTTCACAGGCGTAGGTGCGATGAACATGTGGGTTTGAACGAGCGATGAGTGAGAGCAAACCGGCGATTGAAATAGCCGCTCATAGCGGCGCTCGGCAATGATGTCATCCGGTCTTAAAGGTATATGCGTCCCTTGTTACACAAGATGGGACGCAATTAGGAGAGGAGAAATATGGAGACAAGGGTACCAGAGGTACCAGAACATTACAGTACCCCCCCTTAAGGCCGGCTCCGGAAGGCCTCTAGAACTGGTTTTTCCGGATATTTCGAGTGGAAATTGCGAATCAGTCTAGGGGCATGTATATCGGAGGTATCCAGCCAGGTGTCATCTTGGGGCCCATAATTCTTCCATCGTACAAGATACTGGAGTCTTCTTCTATTGAAACGGGAATCCAAAATTTCTTTTATCTCAAATTCTTCTCCACCTTCCACTTGTACAGGAGGTGGAGGTGAGATAGTAGGCCTTATTCCTTGGTTAGGAACATGGGGCTTCAGTAGAGACACATGGAAGACAGGATGTATCTTGAGGTCTACTGGCAATGTGAGTTGTACTGCAGCTTTTCCAGTAAGCTTCTCTATTGGAAAAGGTCCCAGAAATAGAGGTCCAAGTTTTTTACTAGGGATTTTTAGTCTCAGATTTTTTGTAGAAAGCCAAACAAGATCCCCAATGGCATATTGGGGAGAGGGTTTCCTACGGAGGTCGTAGTACTTTTTTTGTTGGCTATGAGCATGAGATATGGTATTGTTGAGTAATCCCAGAGAATCCTTTATCTGGGCAAGATAATCAGATGCCACTGGATTACTTGATAGCAAGATACGTGGAGGAAGGAGTGTGGGATGAAACCCATAATTCAGGTAAAACGGACTTTGCTTAGTAGTGCTATGAGTAGCGTTGTTATAGGAGAATTCCGCCAGCGGGAGGAGATCTGCCCAATCTTCCTGTAGATACGAAGTATAGCAACGCAGGTACTGTTCAATGCACTGGTTAACTCTCTCTGTCTGTCCGTTGGTCTGAGGGTGGTAGGGAGAAGTAAGGTTACGCTCTATTCGCAGTATCTGACATAGAGCTAGCCAAAACTTTGAGATGAATTGTGAACCACGGTCAGAAAGCAGTGTTTTTGGAATACCATGTAACTTAAAGACATGTTTCACAAGTAATTCCGCTGTTTGTTTGGATGAAGGTAGTTTTCGGATAGGAGTGAAATGTGCCATCTTGGTCAGATGGTCCACTGACACCAAGATGGTGTTGAATCCTTTGGAAGGTGGTAGTTCCACTATGAAGTCTAAGGATACCACTTCCCACGGAACCTGGGGTATCGGTAAACTACAAAGTAACCCTGATGGTTTCGTGTTGTCAATTTTAGACCTTGCACAGATATCACAAGATGAAACAAACTTTTTTACGGTTGTCTTCATGTCTGGCCACCAAAATTGCCTAGTGAGTAGATTGAGAGTTTTAGTCATACCCATATGTCCTGCCATAGGTACATCATGCGACAATTCTAAGATCTTGGTTCGCATAGTAGGGGGTATGTATAATTTATCGTTGTAGTAGAGGAAGCCTTCTGCGTCAGTAGTTAGTTGTGGTGGAGGTGAATCCAACCCTATGCTGTGCAAAATTTCCTCCTTCAGGGAGCGAACGACTCCGATAATACGCTCAAGTGGTATTATAGGAACTGAGGGAACCTCAGTGCAATCTTTCTCGGCTAGTCGTGAGAGTGCATCCGCTTTTTTATTTTTGTCTGCGGGCGTGTAAGTTACTAAAAAATTAAATCTCAGAAAGAATAACGACCACCGTACCTGCCGGTGGGAAAGAGTTCTATTAGTCTGAAGGTATTGAAGGTTTTTGTGATCAGTATATATCAGAATTGGCAATTGAGTGCCCTCAAGTAGATGTCGCCAATTCTCTAATGCCAGTTTTATGGCTAATAACTCCTTCTCACCTACTGGGTAGTTCACCTCGGGGCTACTTAATGACTTTGAGAAGAAAGCAACTGGGTGAAGAGGTGAGGTGTTTGTTGGTCGTTGTGAGAGAACTGCTCCTACTGCCATATTAGACGCATCTACCTCCAAGATGTATTGAAGGGATGGGTCTGGATGGCATAGTATGGGGGCAGTAGTAAAGCTTTATTTTAGCAGAGAGAATGCTCCATTTGCTTCTTTTGTCCAATTAAATGGTTTCTTCGTGCTTGTAAGTTGTGTGAGAGGTTTCACAATCGCAGAGAAGTTTTTAATGAATTTCCTATAGTAATTAGAGAATCCTAGGAACCTTTGTAATGCTTTTCGAGTGGTTGGCACAGGCCAATCCAGAATGCAGGATATTTTGCTCATGTCCATTTTGATTCCACTTTTAGATATAATATATCCTAGGAATAGTACTTCCTCTTTATGAAACAAACATTTCTTTGATTTAACATATAAGTTATGTGCAAGTAGTCTTGACAACACAAGTCTCACATGTTTTATGTGCTCAGGTAAGGAATGAGAATAGATAAGTATATCGTCCAAATATACTACCACACAAACATCAAGTAAGTCTCGGAATATCTCATTTATAAACCGTTGGAAGGCTGCGGGAGCATTACATAGCCCAAATGGCATTACAAGGTACTCAAACAGTCCGTATCTGGTTCTGAATGCCGTCTTCCATTCATCCCCTTTACGGATTTGAATTAAATTGTATGCCCCTTTTAGGTCCAATTTTGAAAAGAAAGAAGCCCCACGCACCTGTTCGATAAGTTCAGGAATAAGAGGTAAAGGATAACGATCCTTTATTGTGATGGCATTTAATTGTCTGAAATCAATGATAGGTCTAAGGCTAGAGTCCTTATTGCGGACGAAGAAGAGCCCAGCAGCAGTGGAGGAAGTAGAAGGTCGGATGAATCCTTTTGCCAAGTTCTCATCCAAATACTCCTTAAGGTGAGAGAGTTCATCCTGTGAGAGAGGATATACATGTCCGTAAGGCAACTTGCTATTAGGGAGCAGATCGATACAACAATCATAGTCCCTATGGGGAGGTAGCATTTGAGTGTTTTTCTCAAGGAAAACCTCCGATAAATCTTGATAACACTTAGGAATAATGTCATCCGGCAGTACAGACAAGATCCTATCATGTGTGGGGAGGTTACACGTCGTCTCACAATAGTGAGAAGAGAAGGCTAACGTTCTTGTTTTCCAATCGATAATTGGTTGATGTATGTGTAACCAGGGAAGTCCCAAAATGATTGAAAAATATGGTGAAGTTAATAAATCAAAGGTGGTGGTCTCCACATGAGACTCGTCAGCAGTTACAAGAAGTGCCTGTGTCTGACTGGTGATAGGACCAGAGGATAAAGGGGTACCGTTAATAAAACTAACGGAGACAGGTTTGGGTTTTGAAACAATAGGTATTTTATTAAGGGAGACAAAACAAATGTCAATGTAGTTTCCACAAGATCCTGTGTCAATCATAGCCTTGGTGGTGATCCTAGTTTGGTCCCACTGCAATGTTAATTGAACAAAAAGATAAGGATTAGAGAAGGAAGTTGTGAGTCCCCCTAGCAAGACATTTGAACACTCACCCTCTTTTCTGCTGACAAGAGGACAGTCGTTTACCAAATGATTCGGGGATGCGCAGTACATGCAAAGATGTTCGGTTTTCCTCCTGGCACGTTCAGAAAGGGTCAGAGGTGGACGTATCATTCCTACTTCCATAGGAGTAGGGTCAGCAGGCAACATCCGAGAAGGACTGGAAAATGGTGAGCCCATCTTCTCAGCCTTTCTTTCTCGTAGTCGTCTGTCAATATTGATACTGGTCTGGATCAGTCCCTCTAGAGTGCCAGGTAAATCCGCTCGGGCGAGCTCGTCTTTAACGGCCTCAGATTGGCCGAGTCTAAACTGCGTTCGCAAAGATGTGTCGTTCCACCCTGAATCAGGGGACCATCTTTTAAAATTCGCCACAAAATCTTCAACAGGTCTCCTTCCTTGTTTTAAGGCCCGTAATTGGGTGTCAGCGGTACTCTGCTTGTTGGGGTCTTCATATAAAGTAGCAAGTTGTGCTAGAAATAAGGGATAAGAATTAAGGAGTGGATCATCCTTTTCAAAGAGAGCATCTGCCCAGGCCGGGGTTCACCCGTTAAATAGGAGATGATGGTACAAACCTTAATTTGGTCAGTGGTGTAGGTTAGAGGTTTTAACAAAAAAAAACAATCGACATGCGTTTTTAAATTCACGGAATTTGCTCCGATCACGAGAAAACACTATAGGAGGGTTTATTTTAGGCTCACGGGGCTGAGCAGCAGGAGGCTGTGTGAGACGGCCAAGCTGCTGTCTCAAGGTCTGATTTTCATTTTGTACCTCTGTAAGCGCAAGGATCAATGCATCTACTTGCTGTTTTAATTGTAGTACATGAGTGGATAATTCTGCTGAATCCATATTTTTTTTAAAGGCTCGTTCAATCTGTAACGTTCATGCGTTTTTGTTAGTGGATGGATTTACAGCTGCAGAATTATTACACTCAGTAGCCTTGTAGAGAATCTGTTGAACAAACATATCCAACTCTCAGGACTTCATCACCGTGTACAGCCTGTTATATACTATATATATATTAATAGATGTTAGGGATAGAGTTAGGGATAGAGTATATGAGGATATGTAGAGAGAGACAGGCTATTGTATGGTGAGCACTAGAAGTAGTATTAGGAGAGTTGCAGGTGATGGTAAAGCAGATAGGTTCTGATGTCAAGTATAGTGCAGATGGTAAGAGGACACAGATGGAGTATACTTAGACAGAGTAACCTAGTGCAAGGATAGTTGAAGGTAGTCCCAAGAGCTAACAGTCTATGCAGATGATAGTGAATAGATAGATACAGATAGTCTTGGTAATTGCAGTAGATGACAGTAGGAGATTGGTTAGCAAGAATCCCCTGCGGGGTACTTATCACTTAGATAGGTTTAGGAATAACAGTGTCCATTGGAGAGGGGTGATCCCGTAGCGAGATACGGATCACCAGCGAGGTTTCCGGCTTCAGTTCAGCAAGGGAGAAATGTCAGCAGCTCCGACTTCACAGGCGTAGGTGCGATGAACATGTGGGTTTGAACGAGCGATGAGTGAGAGCAAACCGGCGATTGAAATAGCCGCTCATAGCGGCGCTCGGCAATGATGTCATCCGGTCTTAAAGGTATATGCGTCCCTTGTTACACAAGATGGGACGCAATTAGGAGAGGAGAAATATGGAGACAAGTGTACCAGAGGTACCAGAACATTACAAATATCCATGGAGGGACGCACAGACCTCTACAGCCTAGACAAGGGCATCCTGACTGCCATTAGGTATCGGAATTAAATCCTTGGACCTATTGTCAGATCCTATGCTGGTTCCTCCTCATGCATGACAATGCCCGGCCTCATATTGTAAGAGTATGCAGCCAGTTCCTGGAGGATGAAGAAATTGATAACATTGAATGGCAGGTCCGGGCTGGGAAAAAAAATAGGCCCGGGCATTTTAGGCTGAGCAGCCCATTTTTTTTTTTAAACAAAATGACCAATGATGAACAACTACCGGTTTCTCTATGTTTTTTTAGTTATATTTAGCCTGCACATCCATGCGATCCGATTCTGCGAATCGCACTGCGTTTTGAAAACTGATTGCGGGGGTGTCGTTAACCTAACATACACTCCGCAATCATAAATGTCATCAGTTCAAAGTTAACCATGAATAATGATCCTATAATTATTGCTCTCATTCCAGTGTGCAGGGTCATATATTACACCTGTAGTAAAATCAAGGTTTTTGTTCACAGGCGCCCCCAAAATGTGTATGTAGTTTCTTATGGTATTGGTGGGATAGGGGTGACATCCGTAGCAGTGGTGGTGGTGGGATAGGGAAGACATCAGTAGTGGTGGTGGGATAGGGATGACATCAGTAGTGGTGGTGGTGGGATAGGGATGACATCAGTAGTGGTGGGATAGGGATGACATCAGTAGCAGTGGTGGTGGGATAGGGATGACATCAGTAGCAGTGGTGGTGGGGATAGGGATGACATCAGTAGTGGTGGTGGTGGGATAGGGATGACATCAGTAGCAGTGGTGGTGGGATAGGGATGACATCAGTAGCAGTGGTGGTGGGATAGGGATGACATCAGTAGCAGTGGGAATAGGAATGACATCAGTGGCAGTGGGAATTGGGATGCATCAGTGGCAGTGGTGGTGGGGATAGGGGTGACATCAGTGGTGGTGGGGGATAGGGATGACATCAGTGGCAGTGGCGGTGGGGGATAGGGGTGACATCAGTGGCAGTGGCGGTGGGGGATAGGGGTGACATCAGTGGCAGTGGTGGTGGGGATAGGGGTGACATCAGTGGTGGTGGGGGATAGGGGTGACATCAGTGGCAGTGGTGGTGGGGATAGGGGTGACATCAGTGGCAGTGGTGGTGGGGATAGGGGTGACATCAGTGGTGGTGGGGATAGGGGTGACATCAGTGGCAGTGGTGGTGGGGATAGGGGTGACATCAGTGGTGGTGGGGATAGGGGTGACATCACTGGCAGTGGTGGTGGGGATAGGGGTTAAATCAGTGGCAGTGGTGGTGGGGATAGGGGTGACATCAGTGGCAGTGGTGGTGGGGATAGGGGTAACATCAGTGGCAGTGGTGGTGGGGATAGGGGTTACATCAGTGGCAGTGGTGGTGGGGATAGGGGTTACATCAGTGGCAGTGGTGGTGGGGATAGGGGTGACATCAGTGGTGGTGGTGGGGATAGGGGTGACATCAGTGGCAGTGGTGGTGGGGATAGGGGTGACATCAGTGGCAGTGGTGGTGGGGATAGGGGGTGACATCAGTGGCAGTGGTGGTGGGGATAGGGGTGACATCAGTGGCAGTGGGAATAGGAATGACATCAGTGGTAGTGGGGATTGGGATGACATCAGTGGCGGTGGTGGTGGGGATAGCGATAACATCAGTGGTGGGGATAGGGATAACATTAGTGGCGGTGTTGAGGATAGGGATGATATCAGTGGGAATGATGAGGATAGGGGTGACATCAGTGGCAGTGGTGGTAAGGATAGGAATAACATCAGTGTCAGTGGTGGTGGGGATAGGAATGACAATGTCCACTGCCACCGATGTCATCCCTATCCCCACCACCACCGCTACTGATGTCATCCCTATCCCCCCCATCACCACTGCCTCATGGGAGGGGGGGAGAGATCAGGCAGAGGTATGGCGGTGGGAGAGATGGGATCAGGCAGAGGTATGGTGGTGGGAGAAATGGAATCAGGCAGAGGGATGGAGGTGGGAGAGATGGGATCAGGCAGAGGGATGGAGGTGGGAGAGATGGGATCAGGCAGAGGGATGGAGGTGGGAGAGATGGGATCAGGCAGAGGGATGGAGGTGGGAGAGATGGGATCAGGCAGAGGGATGGAGGTGGGAGAGATGGGATCAGGCAGAGGGATGGAGGTGGGAGAGATGGGATCAGGCAGAGGGATGGCGATGAGAGAGATGGGATCAGGCAGAGGGATGGCGATGGGAGAGATGGGATCAGGCAGAGTGATGGAGGTGGGAGAGATGGGATCAAGCAGAGGGATGTTGATGAAAAGATGGGATCAGGCAGAGGGATGGCCGTGGTAGAGATGGGATCAGGCAGAGGGATGGCCGTGGGAGAGAAGGGATCAGGCAGAGGGATGGCGATGGGAGAGATGGGATCAGGCAGAGAGATGGAGGTGGGAGAGATTGGATCAGGCAGAGTGATGGCGGTGAAAGAGATGGGATCAGGCAGAGGGATGGAGGTGGGAGAGATGGGATCAGGCAGAGGGATGGAGGTGGGAGAGATGGGATCAGGCAGAGGGATGGAGGTGGGAGAGATGGGATCAGGCAGAGGGATGGAGGTGGGAGAGATGGGATCAGGCAGAGGGATGGAGGTGGGAGAGATGGGATCAGGCAGAGGGATGGCGATGGGAGAGATGGGATCAGGCAGAGGGATGGCGATGGGAGAGATGGGATCAGGCAGAGGGATGGAGGTGGGAGAGATGGGATCAAGCAGAGGGATGTTGATGAAAAGATGGGATCAGGCAGAGGGATGGCCGTGGGAGAGATGGGATCAGGCAGAGGGATGGCCGTGGGAGAGAAGGGATCAGGCAGAGGGATGGCGATGGGAGAGATGGGATCAGGCAGAGAGATGGAGGTGGGAGAGATGGGATCAGGCAGAGTGATGGCGGTGAAAGAGATGGGATCAGGCAGAGGGATGGAGGTGGGAGAGATGGGATCAGGCAGAGGGATGGAGGTGGGAGAGGTGGGAGAGATGGGATCAGGCAGAGGTATGGCGGTGGGAGAGATGGGATCAGGCAGAGGGATGGAGGTGGGAGGGATGGGATCAGGCAGAGGGATGATGGTGGGAGAGATGGGATCAGGCAGAGGGATGGCGGTGGGAGGGATGAGATCAGGCAGAGGGATGGAGGTGAGAGAGATGGGATCAGGCAGAGGGATGGCGGTGGGAGAGATGGGATCAGGCAGAGGTATGGCGGTGGGAGAGATGGGATCAGGCAGAGGGATGGCGGTCGGAGAGATGGGATCAGGCAGAGTGATGGCGGTGGGAGAGATGGGATCAGGCAGAGTGATGGCGGTGGGAGAGATGGGATCAGGCAGAGTGATGGCGGCGGGAGAGATGGGATCAGGCAGAGGGATGGCGGTCAGAGGGATGGGATCAGGCAGAGGTATGGCGGTGGGAGAGATGGGATCAGGCAGAGGGATGGAGGTGGGAGAGATGGGATCAGGCAGAGGGATGGAGGTGGGAGAGATGGGATCAGGCAAAGGTATGGCGGTGAAAGAGATGGGATCAGGCAGAGGTATGGCGGTGGGAGAGATGGGATCAGGCAGAGGTATGGCGGTGGGAGAGATGGGATCAGGCAGAGTGATGGCGGTGGGAGGGATGGGATGAGGCAGAGTGATGGCGGTCGGAGGGATGGGATCAGGCAGAGGCATGGCGGTGGGAGGGATGGGATGAGGCAGAGTGATGGCGGTGGGAGGGATGGGATGAGGCAGAGTGATGGCGGTGGGAGAGATAGGATGAGGCAGGCTGTCACATCACATGTAACAAGCAAACTGGCATGCCGCCTGGCACATGTTTTCTATTAGCAGTGACTCACTGCTGCTAGAAAACATGTGCCATGCGGCATGCCAGTTTGCTTGTTACATGTGATGTGACAGCCAGGTGCACATTTTCAACTTGAAAATGTGCACCTGGCTGTCACATCACATGCAACAAGCAAACTGGCATGGCATGATGGCACATGTTTTCTAGCAGTGACAGCAATTCCAGAGCAGTCTGACCAGAACACTGTTCTGCCGGTGGAGGCCAGGCCAGAACCACAAATCCCAGCGATGACACATGGTGCGTTGTTTCCTTTCCTTACCTTGTTGCAGCAGCCGATGTTCTTGTCTCTCCCTCTGTCAGTGTCTGGCTGGCTGTCTGCGGTGCGGTGCCGGCGACTTCCTTCCCGCTTCTTGCCGACAACAAGCAGGGGGTCCCCGGCCTCTAGCTCCACCCCCTTCAGCCTTCAATCACCTGACGCCAGTCCACCCCTCCTGAGCGCCGCGGATGCCGCTGCGGAGCCGGCCGCAGTGAGCGGCGCTGGGCTCAGCTCAGCATCAGCACGGCTGCCAGCTGAGCCCAGTGCTTAGGAGTGAGTGGCGGGGAGTCGGGGACAGCAGCGGACGGCCTTCAGTCTCCGCGGAATCGGCCGCGGAGAGGCCAGCAGCGGCAACCGCCATTATCGGTACACAGTCCAGACATAGTTACACTGTCTGTCTGTGACTGCACTTCATGCGCCCGGAGCGGAGGCCTCGGCCCACCGGGCATATGCCCGGTCTGCCCTATGGTCAGTCCGGCCCTGTTGAATGGCCCCCGTGCTCGCCTGACCTAAATCCAATAGAACACTTCTGGGACAATATGTTTCAGACAATCCGACGTTGCCAGGTTGCACCTCAGTCTGTTCAGGAGCTCAGTGAAGTCCTGGTCCAGATCTGAGAGGAAAGACCCCATGAAACCATCCGTTGTCTCATAAGGAGTATGCCCTGAGGTTGTCAGGCATGCATACAAGCATGTGGGGGTCATACAAGCTACTGATTTTTGAGTTGCTGCAATGAAATTTCAGCAAAATGGAATAGTCTGCTGAATCTTTTATTCACTTTGATTTTCGGAGGATCTTTGAATTCAGCCCTCTGTAGGTTGATAATTTTCATTTCCATCAAACAATGTGGCATCCTTTTCATTCCTAACACATTACCCAGTCCATATCAGTATAGATATCCAGCATGAGATTTTTCCCCATTGAAATCATCAGAATGTTTTCAAAGTGTTACTTTTAATTTTTTTGAGCAGTGTATAATAAAGACATAAACTGGGATGGACCTCTGTTTCTTGCCCCTTAAAAATGTTTTCATTGTGGCACCCTCTCTGGTCTCATGCATTTGAACTCATAAGTTTATATTTGACGCCTGCCCTATAGCTGAATGACGCCCGGCTCGCTCTGTGATCGGCGAGTCCATGAGACTCTCCTGATCACAGATCGGAGATCAGGGGGCAATCCCGCCGCCTTACCACGTGATCAGCTGTCAGCCAATGACAGCAGATTATGTAAAGTAAACAGCAGCCAGCGATCAGCTGTTTTTTTCTCCTCACACTGTCAGTGTGAGGAGAAAAAACAATGATCGCCGGCTGCTGTCAGGGGGGCATCGGTCCGAAGAGGAGAGGTATTATTTGTGCCCTCAGTGCCACCTACTAGTGCCCACAAGTGCCCACCAGTGTCACCCACCAGTGCCCACCAGTGCCACCTACCAGTGCCCCCCAGCACCACCTACCAGTGCCCACCAGTGCCATCTGCCAGTGCCCACCAGTGCCACCTACCAGTGCCGCCCATCATTGCCCATCAGTGCCACCTATCAGTGCCGCCTTATCAGTGCCGCCTTATCAGTGCCCATCAGTGCCACCTTATCAGTGCCCATCAGTGTTGCCTATCAGTGCCCATCAGTGCAGCCTCTCAGTGCCCATCAGTGCAGCCTATCAGTGCCCAACAGTGCAGCCTATCAGTGCCCAACAGTGCAGCCCATCAGTGCAGCCTATCAGTGCCCAACAGTGCTGCCTATCAGTGCCCAACAGGGCAGTCTATCAGTGCCCATCAGTGCAGCCTACCAGTGCCTATCAGGGCCCATCAGTGCCTCCTCATCAGCGCACATCAATGAAGGAGAAAAATTACCTGAAAAATTTCATTTGGGTACAGTGTTGCATGACCGCGCAATTGTCATTTAAAGTGCGACAGTGCTGAAAGCTGAAAATTGGCCTGGGCGGGGGGGGGGGGGGGGGTTGTTTAACCACTTGCCTACAGTGCACTTTCACCCCCTTCCTGCCCAGACCGATTTTCAGCTTTCAGCGCTCTCACACTTTGACTGAGAATTACTCAGTCATGCAACACTGTACCCATACAAAAATTGTGTCCTTTTTTTCACACAAATAGAGCTTTCTTTTGATGGTATTTGATCAATACTGGGTTTTTTATTTTTTGTGCTATAAATAAAAAAAGACTGAAAATATCGTGAAAAAACGCATTTTTCTTTGTTTCTGTCATAAAATTTTGCAAATTAGTAATTTTTCTTCACAAATTTTGGCCAAAATTTATACTGCTACTTATCCTTGGTAAAAATAACCTAAGTAAGTGTATATTATTTGGTCTTTGTGAAAGTTATAGAGTCCACAAGCTATGGTGCGAATCATTGAAAATTGATCACACTTGCTCACACCTGATGTACTGAAGGCCTATCTCATTTCTTGAGACACTAAAAAGTCAGGAAAGTACAAATACCCCCCAAATGACCCCTTTTTGGAAAGTAGACATTCCAAGGTATTTAATAAGGGGCATGGAGAGTTTTTTGAAGTTGTCATTTTCTCCCACAACTCTTTGCAAAATGAAATTTTTTTTTTTACAAATTGCCATATTAACAGGTTATTTCTCTCACACAGCACATGTATACTTGCAACTACACCCCAAAACACATTCTACTACTCCTCCTGAGTATGGCGATACCACATGTGTGAGACTTTTTCACAGCCTGGCCACATACAGAGGCCTAACATTCAAGTAGCAGGCATTCTAGGAGCACAAATTACACATATAATTTCCTGACAACCTATCGCACTTTTGAAGGCCCTGGAGCACCAGGACAATGGAAACCCCCATAAAATGACCCCATTTTGGAAAGCAAACAGCCCAACGTATAATTTTTGAGGCATAATGAGTCTTTTGAATATGTCATTTTTTTCCACAAGTTTTTGGAAAATGTGGAAAGAAAATGAAAACACATTTTTTTTTACACAAAGCTGTCCATTTATGCAATATTTCTAACACATAGCATGTACATAGCAAAAATTGCACCCCAAAATACATTCTGCTATTCCTCCTGAGTATGGCGATACCACATGTGTAACACTTTTTCACAGCCTGGCCACATACATAGGCCTAATATCCAAGTAGCGCTTTACACAAAGTTGTCCATTTATCCACTTTAAGACTGGGCCTATTTTTGACACTTGGTGTTTACAAGCTAAAATCATTTTTTTTGCTAGAAAATTACTTGGAACCCCCAAACATTATATATTTTTTTTTATCAGAGACCCTAGAGAATAAAATGGAGATCGTTGCAATCTTTTTTATCACACCATATTTGCGCAGCAGTCTTCCAGATGCGATTTTTTTGAAAAAAATTCACTTTTTTTAACTAAAAAATAAGAAAACAGTAAATTTAGCACAATTTTTTTCCATAATGTGAAAGATAATGTTACGCCGAGTAATTAGATACCCAACATGTCATGCTTCAAAATTGCGAATGCTCACAGAATGGCGCCAAACATTGGTACTTATAAATCCCCATAGGCAACATTTTAAAAATTTCTGCAGGTTACTAGCTTAGAGTTACAGAGGAGCTCTAGGGCTCAAATTATTGCTCTCGCTCTAACGATCGCGGCGATACCTCACATGTATGGTTTGAACACCGTTTACATATGTGGGCGGGACTTGCGTATGCGTTTGCTTCTGCGCGCGAGCTAACGGGGACAGGGCGCTTTAATTTTTTTTTTTTTTTGTTCCTATTTATTTTATTTATTATTTTTTTATTTTTACACAGTTTAAAAAAAAAAAATGTTTTGATCATTTTTATTCCTATTACAAGGAATGTAAACATCCCTTGTAATAGAAATAGGCATGACAGGTCCTCTTTATTGTGAGATCTGGGGTCAAAAAGACCTCACACCTCACAACTACACTAAAAAAGAAAAGAAAAAAAAAAAAATTGTTGAAAGAGGAAAAAAAAAAAAAGAAAAAAAAAAAAGCGGCCCTTTAAACCGGTTGCTAGGCAACGTCTTTTGACGTAGCTCCGGTCCTCCAAGACCATAGAGTTGAGTGAGGGCCATCTTGCCCTCACTCGATTTCCTGTCTCTGAGGATCCGGGACCGGATAGTTTTCCCCGCTGCCGGCGGGTCCGGTAAGCTGGGAAAACGTCTGGGACGCGGCAGGAGGGGGGGCACCTCTTCCCCTGCACCGTAAGGGTAATTCCGCGGCGAATCCGCCACTGGGACCACCCTTATCTGAAAGCCGACCGCCCGCCGTTTCAAAAAATACCGGGGTTATGGGGGCTATCTGCTGCCATAACCCCAGTATTTAGCTTTTAATGGCCGACGCATATAGTCGTTAGGCGGTCAGTAAGTGATTGCATGCATATGGCAAACAGGTGACGATGACTGATGGGGTGACAGGTGACGATGACTGATGGGGTGACAGGTGACAATGACTGATGGGGTGACAGGAGACGATGACTGATGGGGTGACAGGTGACGATGACTGATGGGGTGACAGGTGACGATGACTGATGAGGTGACAAGTGACGATGATTGATGAGGTGACAAGTGACGATGATTGATGGGGTGACAGATGACAATCACTGACGGGGTGACATGTGACGATGATTGATGGGGTGACAAGTGACGATCACTGATGGGGTGTCAAGTGACGATGATTGATAGGGTGACAGATGACGGTGACTGATGGGGTGACAGGTGACGATGACTGATGGGGTGACAGGTGACGGTGATTGATGGGGTGACAGGTGACGGGCGATGGTCACTGATGGGTGACAGGTGACGGGCGATGGTGCACGGCGGTACTGATGGCAGTCTCTGGTGACCGGTGAATTTTAGGCTACGTTCACATGTGAGCGTAGCGATCGCGGGCAGAATCACTGCGATTCTGCCCGTGATCCAGAAATCATTGCAAATTGCGGGACGCCTGTGCGTTGCCCGTGATTTGCAATAGCACCCCAAACGCTGTGCGATGTTGCTGCGATTTCCGCCTGCCGAATCGAGGTAACATCACGCAAACAACGCATGACGCCCCAAAGAAGCTCTTGTACCTTTTTTGGGCGTCATGCGTTGTTTGCGCGATGTTACTGCGATTCGGCAGGCGGAAATGGCGGCAACATCGCACAGCGTTTGGGGTGCTATTGCAAAAAACGGGCAACGCACAGGCGTCCCGCAATTTGCAATGATTTCCGGATTGCGGGCAGAATCGCGGTGATTCTACCCGCGATCGCTGCGCTCACATGTGAACGTTATGGGTGTCAATTTCTGGGCACTGATGAGGTGACTGTTGGGTGACAGGTGACATTGGGGGGGGCTGAGGACTGTGTGGGGGGACCTTTATTGGTGTGATTTTACTTTTGCAGGTACACAGAGCAGTAACTCACTGTTTCTAGTTCTTCTCCCCTCATACTGGAAGCTGTATGAGGGGAGAAGAGCTAGTAACACTGAGTTACTGCTCTTTGTTTACATTTTCTGATCGGCTGTGAATGGATTCACAGCCGATCACATAGTAAACAGTCACTATCAGTGACTGTTTACTACTGCCGGTGACAGCTGTGTTCCTACGGAACACAGTGCCACCGACATGACCGCGCTGCGCGCTCTTGATCGCGCATGCGCGGTCATCTCCCGGCCGCCTCCATTGTGATCGGCTGTGTCATTGGAACACAGCCGATCACGTGGGAAACAGCCACGCCCAGTGGCTGTTTCCCCCCTGCCGGTGACGGGGGGTGTCCCGGGGACACCCCGACACCGGCAGTGCACGGCGGCGCGCCCGCGATCGCGCGCCTGCCGTGCATTTCCTGGGTCACGTCATATGACGTCCGCCCAGGATAATAGCCGCACCGTCCCGCCGTCATATGACGGCGGGGACGTGGTTAAGTGCCCTGTAGGCAAGTGGTTAATGACCAGGCCATTTTTTGCAATTTGGCACTGCATGACTTTAACTGTCCTTTATTTACCACAAATAGAGCTTTTGGTGATATTTGATCACCTCTGCGGTTTTTATTTTGTGTGATATAAACGTAAAAAGACCGAAAATTTTGATAAAAAATTACAATTTCTACTTTTTCTTATAAAAAATATGCAATAAACTCAATTTTTGTCATACATTTAGGCCAACATGTATTTAGCTACACGTCTTTGATAAAACAAAATCCCAATAAGTGTATATCTATTGGTTTGCGCAAACGTTATAGTGTCTACAAACTATGGTGTATATATTAGAATTTACGAAGCTTCTACTTTCTAACTGCCTATCTCATTTCTTGAAGTGCTAAAATGGCATGGCAGTACAAGTCCCCCCCCCCCCCCAAAAGTAGACACCCCAAGGCATTTCCTGAGAGGCATGTTGAGCCCACTAAATATTTAATTTTTTTGTCACAGGTGTTTGAAAAATGACAAAAAAAAAGTTATTTTTTTTTTTTTTTTTTTTACAAAAAGTTGTCATTGAATTTATATATTGCTCAAACATGTCATGGGTATATGGGAAATTACATCCCAATACATTCTGCTGCTTTTGAGTGTGGGGATACTCCATGTGTGATACATATTGGCAGTCTAGCCACGTACAGGACCCCTAAAACCAATCACCGCCTTCAGGCTTTCTAAGGGCGTAAATTGTTGATATCACTCCTCACTACCTATCACAGTTTCGGAGGCCATGAAATGCCAAGACAGCACAAACCCCCCCAATGACCCATTTTTGGAAAGTAGACACCCTAAGCTGTTTGCTATGTTTAGTATTTTGCAGATCTTGCTTTTTGTCACAAAATTTTGAGAAAATTGAAAAAAAGAAAAAAATATATATATTTTCCTTTTCTTTCTTAATTTTCCCAAACAAAAGAGAGCTGCGAAATACTCACCATGCCTCTTAGCAAATACCTTGGGGAGTCTACTTTCTGAAAAGGGGTCATTTGGAGGGGGTTTTGTGCTATCTTGGCATTTAATGGTCTCTAAAACTGTGATAGGTAGTGAGGAGTGAAATCAACAATTTACGCCCTTAGAAAGCCTGAAGACCGTGATTGGTTTTTGGTCCCAAACAATCTTGCCGCTGCTCCCCATGTAGTCTGGGCAGTTGGGGGCCTCCACATTGCTATCCTTTCCCTCGTAAATCTGGAAGCTTCATGTAAAGCCTGTTGCCCTGTCACAAAGCTTATACATCTTGACCCCATATCTGGCATGCTTACTGGGAAGGTGGCCAGAAAATTTAATCAGGGACTCATCAATGCAGACAGCTTGTTGGGGTGTATACAAGGCTGCAAAATTTTCGTTGAAGTGATTTACAAAGGGCCGAATTTTGTGGAGCCGGTCACATCCATGGTCATCCCGAGGATGACAGAGTTCATTGTCATTGAAATGCGTGAAACACAAGATTTGCTCGTATCTCAGTCCTGGCCATGGCAGCAGAGAACACGAAAATATGATGAATTGGGTCAGTGGACCAATATGACCGCAACTCACTCTTTTTAGTAATGCCCATGAGGAGGGATAGATAGGCCCAGAAAGGTTTATAAAATTCTGAAACAGTATTAAGTTTTGCAAATTCTCTGGCAAGGGACAAATTGGATAAATTGGCATATTATCTGCTTTGATTCATAATAGATCTGTACAGATCTTCCATGAAAAACAGCTCATAAAAATCAAGGGGAGTAAAATCAGCTGTTTCCACCTGAATTCCTGATTGGCCAGTGAATGGGGGAAGTACAGGCGCTGCAGAAGTGGTGGGCTCCCAATCAGGATTTGCAAGCGCATCAGGAAGGACATTGTGGGCTGTCATTCAAATTCTGTGTGGCTGCGGGACACTACTTGTGCTAGCCACTGCACCAGCTTGAACTGCACTTATGGTACTCACCAAATCACCAAGTATTACTGCAGTGCTGGTTTGACTATGACCAGGATGTACTAGGCCGTTGGTGCTTGCCAGTTCACCAGAAGGTTAAGCGGCACTAGTACCGACACTCTGCTGAATATGAGAATCCTGCAATTGTTGCACCTCAACAACAGAAGAACGGGGTCAGGTACACCTGACCTTAGCAGGGACCACTACTCTGTCGTCAGAGCTATCTGTCAAGGTGCCGTTGTTCTCTACAGGTTTGCATACTGAGCCTGATTCTAACAGTGAGGCTTCCCCATCGCTCTCATCTGTCATGCTCAGCATCCTTTAGGCCTCTTCACTAGTGTACCTCTGTTTGGACATTTTGGCCAATAATTTTATAGGTAGCTAGTGTGACTCACAGGTAAAAAAGCACCTGGTTGTCAAGGACTGTTTGAACCGCTACCAAAAAATGTAACTGCTAGTGCTAGCAGAGATCAGGCCTGACTCTACCAATGCTGTGGTTCAGTGTGCTGTGTATTGGAAGTGACAGTAATCTGCTGATACTGCACTTTTTGGGGGCTGGGCGGAGGAGCTAAACGCAGGTGCTGGCAAGTGTCGGGGCTGATCCTGCTAACGCTGCATTTTGGAAACACTATACTAAACTATTGGGGACGCTAGTATAGTTCTGATCTGAACAAAGATATTGATCCGTTCATACACTATACTAGTAATGGAGGTGTTTAGTGTGTGTGTTACTGGCAATCAAAGTGGTAAAATGTATTACTAAATATGCGGCCGGCGATCTGACGCTGTCCTGGATAGACGATATCTAACGTTAACGCTAACTATTGTCACCTGTGACATTAATAGAGTGATCAGAAAAAAGATCTTAACACTATAGTGACACTTTGACAAGGCAATGAAGGGGTAACCTGGGGGTGATCAGGGGGTTAAATCTTTATTAGGGGATATATGGCGGGTACCCTAAACCTATCTGGGACAGACACCAACTACCACTAACTGCCTCTCAAACGAACTTGCGTCACAAGTGACACTAATACAGTGATCAGTAAATTATCTGTATACTGTATATAGTGACACTGTGACAGAGTGTGGAAGGGTTAACTGGGGGGTGATCAGGGGGTGACAAATGTGCCTATGTGTACTGGTGTCCGTATAGTGCTTGTTTACTCACTGACTGATGTTCTCTTCTCTCACGCTTTAACCGAAAAGGGCTCCAGGAGAGAAGATTGCATAATTTCCTGTGCCTGTGTTTCTCAAATTTTGTTTAATGGGGAGCAGTGTGTAGGCAGGATATGGTTGAAGATGGACACGCCCTCCATGTTTTCCAATTAACTCATTGGGTGCCAAATTTGGGTCACATGAGAGGACTACACCAGGGGTGAGTTCTTCTGGGCTAGTTACTTGGGATAGGGTCTCTACATTACACACAGGGTACCTTTGCTATATGCTGTTTCCAATAATGCCCTGGGACAAGCTTGAGTCCGCCATGGGGGAATACTCTACCTTAAGGCAGGTTTCTACTTTTACAGATGAACATACATTGTGTAAACTTGCACTGTAACTGTTCTCCAGTTAACCCTCGGTCCCCTTGATAACGTACACCTTCTCTATGCCTTGCATTTAGGATGAACCTTGTCCACCTGTCTAGCTTATCACCACTTCCTCACTACCCAGTAATGGTATGGGGTCCCATAGTGCGGACTTCATGCGTGCACTTGACTTCCTTTAACTCTTCCATACCTGTTCACAGGCTGAGGACCTCTGTGGTGTAAGTCCACTGCTGTTGCTATGGGAAACAGACTGCTCATGGAAAGATTACCGTCAACAATTCCCTCTTGCACGAGGCTATCCCACCTGCCCCAGGCACACACTTTACAACATGCTACTTTGTAAATCTCTGTTATTCTCAATAACCACTTGTATCCACACTAGATCAACTTTAGTTCTGATGTCTTCATACCCCAAAGCTCAGTGACATGAACTGTAGAAAGGTGTCCATTACTTGCATTACACCCCTTGAATAACTTTAGACCAGACGGGAACAAGGTTTAAAAACTTTACTTAGAAAAGTGCAAAGACATCTCAGAGTTCAACAGGTAAGAAGAATATTTTTCCTTGACTAAGGCACCCCAGATGAAATTTGGACACTTACCATAACCCTTATCTCAAATCCCAAACCCTTTCAATGAACTTCCTGCAATAAATACACGGACACCTTTATTGAAGTAAAATTGGCCAACGTGGCCATTTATTAACCAATAACAAAATATATATAACACGTTCCTTAAAACTGGAACCAAAATATTCAAATAAAAGATCACATAAGGTTGCCGATCTTTGGAGGCCCCAAATACCAAGTACCATTTTGTGTATCTGTGTAACTCTTAACTGTCCCCAGCCGCAGCACCGGCTCGGGGACGACCTCAACACACAGCAGATACCTCCCAATTTAAAATACCAGTTAACCCATCTATTAACATGGCATTCCCCAGGTGACTCCATACCTTAGATGGGTCCCTCAGCTGCTAAGTACAGCAGGTTTTACCAGACACACCTCCAAAGACCCCCAACCGAAAATCAGCACATAAACACATGAAACAGACATCCCAATGTAGGGGCGGGCGGGCGGGAATGCTTCTTCACCCACGCTGGAACTGAAGCCCGGGAAAGACTACAGTGAGCTCACTTCCCCCCTTCTACAGCCCCTCCCTTAGCTGCCCTGACCAATCGTGGGAAAGACTACAGTGAGCTCACTTCCCCCCTTAAACAGCCCCTCCCTAGCTGTCCTGACCAATAGAAGGACAAACCCCAGACTGCCTAACATGTTAACCCTTTCATAGACAATTACACTGATGGCCAAGTCATGCTATCCCTCCGCCTATTTCTTTTGTTCTATTGCTCCGGGCTGTACTTGACTAAGGCACCCCAGATGAAATTTGGACACTTACCATAACCCTTATCTCAAATCCCAAACCCTTTCAATGAACTTCCTGCAATAAATACACGGACACCTTTATTGAAGTAAAATTGGCCAACGTGGCCATTTATTAACCAATAACAAAATATATATAACACGTTCCTTAAAACTGGAACCAAAATATTCAAATAAAAGATCACATAAGGTTGCCGATCTTTGGAGGCCCCAAATACCAAGTACCATTTTGTGTATCTGTGTAACTCTTAACTGTCCCCAGCCGCAGCATACGGCTCGGGGACGACCTCAACACACAGCAGATACCTCCCAATTTAAAATACCAGTTAACCCATCTATTAACATGGCATTCCCCAGGTGACTCCATACCTTAGATGGGTCCCTCAGCTGCTAAGTACAGCAGGTTTTACCAGACACACCTCCAAAGACCCCCAACCGCCACAGCACAAGGTGGGAAACCTCACACCATTGTGCCCCGCCAAAAACCTAACGCTCTCTGTATCCCCTCCTGCAGACCCAGGGCCCAAAGATCTATGCCCACCGCATTGAGGTGCACCCCATCACTGCGCAAATACCGCCATGTATCAACCTCCAACTCCCTGTGTCTGACCCCGAACCCCCCGTTACGCACGAGGAACCTGGCAACCTCTTTATTGACCTTCACCGGGCTTTGTTCAACTTTTCCACGGACCGGGCCTGACGCCAAGACGCGCAGCCCACAATGTCCGACCATACCACCACCGTGTCCGGGAACTCCATGCGTAGCCGGAGAATGTCAAACTTGACGTCCCGAATCAGGTGGCGGCAAGACCTAACACCCATATCGTTGCCGCCGGCGTGGATGACTAAAACGTCCGGGGCCCTGTCCAACCGGGATACCCTGTGTACCTCTGGAAGCACCCTGCCCCACAACATGCCTGGAACGCCGATCCACCGAACGGTAGCCTCAGACCGAGGTAAACCAAGCTGTCGCCCTTGCGGCCGAACATCCGCCCGTCTGGCCCCCCAATAGACAAAAGAGTGTCCCAAAATCCACACGAGGGCCACCGCACCTGAAACGAAAACAGACCAACGATAACACTACGAAACAGCGCCAGCGAAAGGAAAAAAGAAAAAGGGGGCAAAACAAGCATATTAAGCAAATAACAAGCAAAAAAGAAACCCCGCAAGAACCGTGGTTACACCAAATGGGGGCGGACATAGAGCTTGAATCTGTTTGACTCCCACCTACCAATACGCCGTAAAACAGACTCATCCAAACCCCACCTAGCCGCTTCTGTAGCAGCCCCGATGCGGAACGAGTGGGAAGAATATTGCAGTGCCTGCAAGCCCGCGGCCGTAAGACAACGGCGCATCCCCGAAACAAATTGAAAAGTGGACAGGGCCGACCCGTCCGCGTGCACCAGGAAAGAACCGGACCCAGCCGGTCGAACCCTAAGATATTCGAGAAATGCCGAAACCGGACAAATGGGCGAGCCCCGTATGTGGCCAAGACGCACGGATGCGCCCCTGCCGACTTGGTCCGTCTTTGAACGGCGGATAATCAAAACCACGGAAGAACCATCGCTGTGAACATCCGCCATCTGTAATCCCCCCTGTGCCGCCCTAGAGGAGCTGACGAGCTCGCTCACCCTAAGAGCCCCGTAAAAGGCCAGCGCAAAGGCGACCCGGAACAAAAGGACTTCTAAACTGGAGAAACACACCCCGCTCACCTGGGCGAACAACGTCTGCAGGAGCCCAAACGTGATCGGCCGGCGCCCATCAAGCTTTGGGGCACCCCGCCGATAACCCCTCAGCGCCTGCCGAACCAAAAAATCTTTGGTAAAATCCGCAACACCCCTCAACTTACACAGAAAAGCAATAGCCGATAGTTTACGATTGACCGCAGAAACCGACACCCCCGCCGTGAAATTCAAGCAGATAAAATAGATCAAAAAATTCCTGACCTCTGTCCCGAGCATATCCACCCCTGCCTCAAGTAACATGGCCCCCCACTCCCGCCAAACCTTGGTGTAAGCAGACCACGTGGACCCACTCAAGGAGCCGCGAATCAACCCGGAGGCGATGCCAATGCAATCTTCCAAAGCCGTCGTGGACAAGGGGTGCCGTGTCGCTCCGCTCCCGGTGCCAACTCCCGGAACCTGTACAACTGAAAACGAGACAAAGCATCAGCCAAAGTGTTTTTCACCCCCAGGAGATGCACAGCATACAGAAAGACATTCAATTGCAGACAACGCAATACCAGATGACGCAGAAGCCGCACCACCGGCGGAGAAGACCCAGACAGAGTATTGATGACTTGGACAACCCCCAAATTATCGCAGTGGAGACGGACTTTCTTGTCACGAAACAACCCCCCCCACAACTCAATGGCCACTAGAACCGGAAACAATTCCAGGAGGACCAGATTGCGCAAAAAACCTGCCCCCCGCCAGTCTTCCGGCCATCGTTCCGCACTCCAACGCCCCCCGAAGTATGCACCATACCCGGCCGACCCGGCCGCGTCGGTGAAAAGTTCAATATCACTGTTGCTGACCGGCCCGTCCATCCACAACGACCGCCCATTGAACGTGTCCAGGAAAACCTGCCACACCCTCAGGTCAGCTGCGTGCTCCCCCGTCAAACGAATAAAGTGCCCGGGGACTGTATCCCAGCCGTCGCAGAAGAGAGCCGGCGACAAAAAACCCGGCCCATCGGCATAATGCGGCAAGCGAAATTCAGCTTGCCCAGGAGCGATTGCAATTCGCGAAGCTGTACCTTACGCTTACCGGCAACCACCCGCACCTCATCCTTGAGAGCCGACAGCTTGTCCTCCGGCAGGCGACATTCCATGGCCTGGGAATCTATAATGATCCCCAAGAATTTTATGACGGCGAGAGGGCCCTCCGTCTTATCCGCCGCCAGTGGAATACCGAAACGCTCCGCTATGTGCTGAACCGTAGCCAGCAGTACACCACAGAGCTTAGAAGAAGGTGGGCCAACGCACAGGAAGTCGTCCAAGTAATGGATGACCGAATTCACACCCGCCACATCCCGGACCACCCATTCCACAAAGGAACTGAAGGTCTCAAACAAGGCGCAGGAAATGGAACACCCCATAGGTAGACAGCGATCCACATAGAAACCCCCAGACCATCTACAACCCAAAAGATGAAAACTGCACGGATGAACTGGCAATAGCCGAAAAGCTGACTCAATATCAGTCTTTGCCATCAGAGAACCCCTGCCGTAGTGCCGGACCCAGAAGACCGCAGCATCGAAAGAGGTATATGAAACCGTGCATGACTCTGGGGCAATGGCATCATTGACCGACCCACCCTTCGGAAAAGAAAGGTGGTGTATCAGCCAAAACTTATTAGGGTCCTTCTTAGGGACCACCCCCAATGGGGAGACCACCAAATCAGGCAAAGGAGGGACAGAAAAGGGGCCGCTCATAAGCCCCAACGCCACTTCCTTGGCGAGTTTCTCCGAAACCACCGCGGAATGCAACTGAGCCGACCGCAAATTGTCAGCCAGGGGAGGAACCCGAGCCAGGGAGCAAGGAATGACAAAACCCCCCGAGAAACCCGCCTCCAACAAGCGAGCGGCCTGTCGATCCGGGCACCTATTTAGGAAGGGGGCCATCCTGTCCACCCTCACCGGAGTCCACCCTTTTTCCCAAAGCGTCGCCGGAACGGGACTTGCCTGCCTTAAAGCACCGGGACAAGGGGTGGGATCCGCCACAGTGGGAGCATTCGTGCTTGTAACGGCAGCTGGCGCCAAATTTACAGGTACCCTCGTTGAACTGCCAACAGCAACCCCGTCGTTTTGTGGCCGGCTGTCCTGGGGTGGTCGGACTCCCGGCCCCCCCTGGAAAAAACGAAGAGGAGGCCCGCGCCAAGGTCATAAGGTTCATCCATAGGCCGATGTCCTTATGATCCCAACGCAACGACGGCCGCACCGCCTTCCGCTGACGGAACTACTCATCATACCGCAACCAGGCCACACCCCCATACACCCTGTGGGCCTCGCCGATGGCATTAAGATAGCAGAATAAAGGTGAACAATTCTCGGGGTGCTTCTCCCCAATCACGCTAGCAAAAATGGCAAACGCTTGTAGCCAATTGCTAAACGTCCGCGGAATAAGGCGATACCGGCGCTTCTCCTCATGCTCCTTCTTGGACTCCTCAGGCTTAATCCGGTCCAGATTAAACTTCTCTAAGGGCAAAAGGGTAAAAATCTCCACATAGTCCCCTTTCAAAATCTTTTCCCGCACCTCCGGTTTGAGATGGGCGCCCAAAGGACCCTCAAAACAAACACAAACTTCGCATTTGGCGGAGTCCGCCAAACGCACAGAATCCGCGCCCTTGCCAGCGTCCTTAGACGCCTCGGCCGCGGGCCGCTCACCCACCGCGCCCCCCGCCGGAGCCGCACCCGACGGAACCACAGCAGGGGGGGCAGCCTGCCCCTGACTTACCGCCACGCCAACCCCAGGCGAAGCAGCCACCCAAGCCGACACCGGCGACGCTGCGGGAGGAGCAGCCGCGTCCAAACGTTGTACCAAAACCCGCCACCAGCTCCTGAAACGCTGCGACGGAAGCAGGCACAGCAGACGCCATGCCCGCTGCCTGGGGCGAGGAGAAACCGCTCACAGCGGGAGAAGGCGCCACTAGACCCGCCCCGGGGGCCCCCACCCCCCCACTCACCCCCCCATAAGACTGCACACTCTGTGAAGGAAACAAGGAAGCAAAATTGTACTCACCGGGCTGACTAGGAACGGACCCCACAGCCGCCTCACCGGACTCCATCGCTGCCGCCGGACGTGGCGCCGCCTCTTCCTCCGCGCTGGACAGCTCGCCTTCGGACCTGGATGAAGCATGCAGGGCATCTGCGGTAGAAAGGTCTGGCACGGCCGCACCGGCCGCTCCCGGACTCGGACGACCATCCCGGCTCAGACGACTGCAGTCCCCCGACTGCACGGCAGACCCCCACGATTTCCTCTTCCTGCTGGTGCTGGGGGGAGGGGATCTGCCCTGACCGAGATCCCGACCAGATGAAGAAGAGGCCCTGGGGTGGGAGGGGCCTCCGGCCGCTCTACCGGACTGACCGGAGCCCGCCGCACTGACCCTCCCACGCCGGGCTGCCCCCTCTGCCGGAGCATCCACAGGGGAGGCAGCCGCATGTTCTGGATGCCCACGACACGCAGGTGGGGGGGGGGGAGAGAGTGTGGCTGCGGCCCCCACCTGCAGAGCTCCGCCGATGACGGGGATTCCTCCCAGTGCCAGCGCCGGAGACAGCTGGAGAGCGCTGTTCCGACGTGCCTGGAGGGTCCTCCGAGGGGCTCCCAAAGCGGCGCTGAGCTCTAGAGGGAGGGGGGGGCTGAAGCACTCCGGGGGACGAGTCCTCCGAGCACGTCTCCCCCCTGCATTCGCTGCGGCCGGGGCAAGCAGTCCGGAGACCTGCTGCTGCAGCCAGTCCTGTCCCATGGACTCAGCCATGGACCGCAGCTGCTCCACAAGGGACCGAGCGTCCGACATGGGGCTTAAAAGCAGTATGGAGGTGGAGGAGGCACGGGGAGATAGTCAGGCAGTGCGGGGCAATAGCGGGAGGGGGGGCCACGATACCCGACGGCAGCAGACGATCCGAATGCTTCCAATGCTTCTTCACCCACGCTGGAACTGAAGCCCGGGAAAGACTACAGTGAGCTCACTTCCCCCCTTCTACAGCCCCTCCCTTAGCTGCCCTGACCAATCGTGGGAAAGACTACAGTGAGCTCACTTCCCCCCTTAAACAGCCCCTCCCTAGCTGTCCTGACCAATAGAAGGACAAACCCCAGACTGCCTAACATGTTGACCCTTTCATAGACAATTACACTGATGGCCAAGTCATGCTATCCCTCCGCCTATTTCTTTTGTTCTATTGCTCCGGGCTGTACTATATCCCTAATCCTAACTCAGGCTTTGTGTACCTGCAGAAGGTAGAGTCCATATATGATCAAGGGATCCAAAAGTGGCATTTTCCAGTATTAGTTTCTTCAGGGAAAACCCCCAGAAACTGATGACCTTTCACATCATGGCATTAGCAAGCAACATTCTTCCACTCCTCCCGGTGCGGTTTTCCGATCTTCTCCCTCACGGGGGATCTCTTACTAGCTCTCGGACTCTGTGTTTAAGGGCTCTGTGCTCAGGGCGCTCCGGACCACTGTCCCTCTTTTTTATCACAGGAACAGTGGGTCGGACCCAAAGATAACCCCCCAAAACAAAAGAACTGGGAAAGGCATTAACCCTTACCCTCCCGTTCCAGGGCAGAACGGACCTGGCATAATTTCAGCCCACTTACAAGTGATTTTAATAATGCTTAAAGGGCAACATTGCAAAATTCCTTAAAATACCATGACTGGGGGATGTCTCTAACCTGCCAGGTATACAACCTATTAACCTAAACTGATGTTTTCAAAGAAATAAAAATGGAGAATAAATTGCTGCTAAATGACAGCTCCCAGCTGCTTCAGTCTGTTTGTAATAAAAGCAGCCAGAGTTTCCTTTTCAAAGGAAAAGGTCCATAAGCCGCACATAATGAAGCAGACCCATGTGCATGAAGTGAGATGAATGGCAGCCTCAGCCCAGACTCCAGCTAGGCCATACCCATGATTAAACTCTAATCGGCTGAGGCTGCCATTCGTCTCACTTCATTCACATGGGTCTGCTTCATGATGTGCGGCTTATGAACCTTTTCCTTTGACATTGCTGCAGGTTGGAGCCTCCTGTCCTTGCCTGCACTCACAGCAGTCTAGTTGGACTTTACCTCTCTACCTGAGCGGCACCTAAATTTTGTCTTTTTGGGTCACATAGTTTCCTTATCCTATAGATGTTATAGGGGACCACAAAAAAAAAAAGAAGCAGAGTTTACCTTAAAAATACATTCCAACCCCTCATCCTTGCTGGGGGTCTGGTATGGATGCCAAGCGGAACCCTATGCAAAAAGAAAATGAAAATGTGTGGGGCCCCCCTCAATATTCATAGCAGTCACATACAGTATCTGAGCATGCAGCCTGCACAAACCAAAATGACAGCTCATTCCTATTCCTGACATCACTGAGCCACACTGAGGAGCCCCAAGCATACAGTTTGTGCTGAAAACCAAAGAATGTACAGGACCTGGAAGCTTTTAGCCATGAAGAATGGGCAGCAGCAAAGATGGTGGTAGCCCCTCATAATGGACACAGGTGTGCAGAGCAGGAACCTAGTGCAGAGATGGTGGGAGCTCCCATAATGGGCACAGGCATGCAGAGCCAGGAACTAAGTGCAGGGATGGTGAGAACACCTCATGATGGGCACAACAAGAGTGCAGAGCCTGGAAATCAGTGAGCCAGGGATGGTGGGAGTCCTCATAATGGCCATAGCAGGTGTACAGACCTAGGAACTTGGTGCAGATATTGAAGGAATTGTTCATAATGGGCAAAGAATGTGTGGAACTCAGTACATTGATGGTTGGAATCTCTCATAATGGACCCAGCAGGTGTACAGACCTGGGAACTTATTGTAGGCAGGGCCAGCCCTACCATAGGTCCCACTGGGTCCATTGGACCCAGGCAGCACATGGAAAGGGGCAGCAAATTGACTCTCGAGATTTTTTTATTTTTTTACTGCAGTTTTGTGTGTCATCAGTTTGCGGTGTGTTACGAGTGACATTTCCCCATCTTATACTGCCACCCATAGTGCAAACTGATGAGTATGAGGAGGCGGAGTGTCTCTTCCGGGAAACGTCCCTCACGTGATCGTGGTGTGCACAATGGCCTCAGACGTCAGCGCAATCCATCTCACGAAAGGCAGGCTGGATCTTCTAGGGTGGTGGGCACTGAAGACACAGGAGGGACAAGGGGACTGAGGACACACATTGGGTGTTTGGTGGACCAGTCCGGTGGTGAGGTATGGAAGAAGATAACAGTGTAAATAATATTTTCTAAAGGCAATATTTATATAAAATAAAGGATGTGGGGCCCTTTTGTTGGGCATGATTTTTGTTTTTTTTGGGGGGAAGGGGGCAGCATTTCATTCTGTGACCCAGGCAGCATAATGTCTTGGGTCAGCCCTAATTGTAGGGATCTCACAATTACAAAGAGAGATGGAAGCAACTAAAGGTGGTTTACCTCTGCAGCATCCACCAAGCACTGAAATATTAGTTTAAGGTGGACTGACCCTTGATATCTTCTGTATGATTGGTGAATTTATATACCACAATTTCTTCCAACCTTTCCAAAGTACCCCAGTTAGTGTCGACATCATAAACGTGTATCTTGTTGAAACATACAGTGATTAATATGTCAGGGTACAGGTGGTGTATTAGTCATTTTATTGTGCTTATCAAGTGGCGTTGTCACAGAAAAAAAGACAATTTGCCCGTCCGTTATTTGTCATTTCTGAGACGCGGAAAGGTTAATTGCGTGTTAAGTGGCAGCATCACATCTGAAATTTATAAAATAATGTAACTCCACGAGGAATCCATTTCATTAAACATCCCGGGTATGTTTATTTGTATTTCATTCAGAGAAGGGTGATCCGTTCTAAGGACCATCATATGCTTCCCTCTATATAAATGGGTTATAATTCTGAGAATTGTCTTAATTGATGAGATTGGAAATAAAACAATATATTTTTGGCATTTAATGGGCAGTCTGTTATGAGGCTCTGCTGTGTTCAGGTGAATGTGACCTACATGTAATAAATCCACTTTGATAAATATCTATCACATTTATTATATTGTATCTCTCCGTGGAGTTCCAGTAGCTCAAAGGGAATAGAGCAATATCCAGGTATCAGGAAAAGTTTTTATAACAGTAATCTCACTGCTGGGAGGGAAGATGGATTTTAGTTCTAAACATCGAAAATAACCATATAATTATAATAAACATTTAGAGGATAAATGTAAATTTCCTAGACTTGAAATTCACATTATATGATTCTATTCTGTATATATGTGCTCTTCACAGCAGCACTTCCTTTGCTCTTTATACTGGATGTAATTTCTGAGTATCTGTTCTTATTCTGTATGTATGGGCTCTGAACAGTAGCAGTTCTCTTGTCCTGTATACTGGATGTAATGCTGAGTATCTGTTCTTATTCTGATTGTATGGACACTGCACAGTAGCCCTTCTTTTGTCCTGTATGCTGGGTGTAATTCTCAGTATCTGTTCTTATTCTGTATGTAGGGACTGTGCACGGTACCACTTCTCTTGTCCTGTATGCCAGGTGTAATTTTAACTATCTGTCCTTATTCTGTATGTATGAACTCTGCACAATACCACTTCTTTTGTCCTGTATGCTGGGTGTAATTCTCAGTATCTGTTCTTTTTCTGTATGCATGGACTCTGCACAGTACCACTTTTCTGGTCCTGTATGCTGGGTGTAAATCTCAGTATATGTTCTTATTCTGTATGTATGGGCTCTGCACAGTACCACTTCTCTTGTCCTGTATGCTGGGTGTAATTCTCACTATCTGTTCTTATTCTGTATGTATGGGCTCTGCACAGTACCACTTCTCTTGTCCTGTATGCTGGGTGTAATTCTCACTATCTGTTCTTATTCTGTATGTATGGGCTCTGCACAGTACCACTTCTCTTGTCCTGTATGCTGGGTGTAATTCTCAGTATCTGTTCTTATTCTGTATGTATGGACTCTGCACAGTACCACTTCTCTTGTTCTGTATGCTGGGTGTAAATCTCAGTATCTGTTCTTATTCTGTATGTATTGAATCTGCACAGTGCCACTTCTCTTGTCATGTATGCTGGATGCAATCCTCAGTATCTGTTCCTATTCTGTATGTATGGACTCTGCACAGTAGCACTTCTCTTGTCCTGTATGCTGGGTGTAATTCTCAGTATCTGTCCTTATTCTGTGTGTATGGACTCTGCACAGTACCACTTCTCTTTTCCTGTATGCTGGGTGTAATTCTCACTATCTTTTCTTATTCTGTATGTATGGACTCTGCACAGTACCACTTCTGTTGTCATGTATGCTGGGTGTAATTCTCAGTATATGTTCCTATTATGTATGTATGGACTCTGCATAGTATCACTTATCTTGTCCTGTATGCTGGGTGTAATTCTCAGTATCTGTTCCTTTTCTGTATGTAGGGACTTTGCACAGTGCCCAAAAGAAAAGAAATATAGATTGTTTAAGCAAATTTCACCTAAGTAGCTCAACAAGTAAAACTGAGTGTTTCCACCTGAATAAAATTTTACAGACAGCAGAGAAATCAGTTCAGCTAGTGCTGTGGCATCACCTGGAAAGCCTTCTAAAATGGCTGATAATTGGCAAAACAAAATGGTCGATCCCCTTCTCTCCATACATGGAAGAAAAATATATTTAAAATATATTTTCAAAAAAATTCATTTTTTCCCCCCCTAATATATTGGAAATATATTTGAAATGCTACAATTTTCACCATATTCAATATATTTCTAAAAAAATTCCCTAAATATATTGGAAATATATTTGAAATGCTACAATTTTGGCCATATTCAATATATTTCTAAAAATTGTTCCCTAAATATATTGTAAATATATTTTTTTTCCATATGGGATATCTCTTTCTCTCTGTTCTCCTGTAACTAACAAGAATACAAATAAATGTGAAACCTGGAATGTTAATTGCCATAGATAAGAAGTTAAAGGGAACATCTGTACAGAGAAAAACTATTTGCCAGACTAGTTAGGAAAATATGTATCTGTGACATAACTACTGATATATATGTGATGTACACGCTTATTTTGCTACTTGGCAAACTGACTTGAGTCGTTGCTAAGCCTTCTTCTCTAGCGAATAAAAAGGTTTGTTTTCCTGAAGTTTGCATGCAGACTCCATTTCTGGTTTCCAAAAACTGTTTGCTTCTACATTTCTTGGTGGGAAACCAGGTGGAAAATCCAAGATGGGTGGCCATTCCATAACGACTCGTGGGGATCGGTCCAGAGCCGGCTCCTTGGATCACGCCTATGTCTCAGGTGCCACTGGACACATTGTCTGGGAGACTACATTACATCCTGGCCGTCTGCTCTGAAGCCGCTCCGACAACGTATTGACCCGGACTCAGGAACCAACTAAGCAGTTGGAGCTCCACTTCAGGACCAAGGAAGATCTTTACCTTTTGGTTGGGATAACAGTCAGACAGGACCTTTCCACCGTATTTGAGGGAATGGGAGCCTGATCAACTATTGATTTACTTATTCAGCAAACCTTAGCGGTAAAAATTGCTGGCATAATTGCAAATTGTAAATATTTTATGCACTGTTCCTTTTAAAAGATAACAGAGACCATGTGCCATATGTATCCCTCCATGAGACTATGGATGTTATGCTTGCAAGTTACATCTTGTTGAGGCTGTTATGGGATTGTTGCAAAGCTTGATTTAAATCATTATTTCTTTGCCTATTGTTTGATTTAGTGTTTTACCCTGAGCTAATCACCTTAATAGTATCAACTGTGACAAATAAGATTCAGTCTAAGCTGCTCTCACCCCATACATTTGTTGTGTTTGCCCTGGTGCATAAGTCTGCCTTGATCACGTGTCTATGGCGTAGGTCTATTCGCGTGTGCGGGAATCTTCGCCTTTAAGTACAGATGTACGCCGCATGGAGGGCGTGTTCTAATGCAATTGGCGTGCAAGTAGAAAAATGGGTGCATTCTGTAAGGAACTGTCTCCAACACACTAGCCTCTGTCATAGGCTGAAAGGGACACAGAGCAGCAGCAGCTGGGTTGCGTGAGTCACTGTGGGTATATGTTACTGGCACAAACAGGTCCTGTATCTGGGGATAATCAGTGCTGTGTGCATTAGGCTGTATAAGCTTGGCACTAGCCTTGAGTACACTTCAAGATAGTACCTCAAGTTTGTCTTGCTTTAAAGCAATGTCTGCCCGAAAAAGGGTCAGGTCGGGTCGGGGGGTGGGGGACAGTTGGAAAAGACAGTGTGATGCCACCGTCAGGCCTTGAAGGTCCTAGCCGTGTTTCCACTGTGTCTACTCCTCCTGAAGAGCCAGAGGCATCTTGCCAATCTGAGCCATTACGGTTGTCAGGCATAGTAGCTACTACTAGTACTTCTGCCGCAATCTACATCACTAAGGATGATTTGGCTGTGGCATTGGCCAGCCTTGAGGGTAGGATTGCTGGTATCATTGCAGCATCTCAAGGGAAGAAATCAAAGGGTTAAAATATATTACTAAATATGCGGCGGGCAATCTGGTCAGAACCCATCACCAGGTCCAGGCCAAAAACCATTCACCTGGACTTGATGACTGATCAGTTCTGAACCGAACCAGCACCTTGCGGGGGAAGGCGCTGCGTGCGACCGGCGTACAGTTACGACGGTTAGCGTAGCTGCGGTGGGTGGTCGGCAACTGGTTAAATGAAGAATTTGCAAACAGAAAAAAATTGTTGTTACAGTTACCATCACTGAAACAGCAATGGAAGCATTAAAAAAATTAAATAAATCTCTGATAAACCCCCCCCCCCTACAGTGTCTGATGAAAGCATTTAAAAAAAAAACATAGTAAATAAAAAAGAAAAAAAATGTAAAAAAATGTATTAAAAATATATATTTTTTTTTTAATTTGATCACCGCCACAACAGTCATATGATGACTAGAGATGTCGCGAACCTAAAATTTGCCGTTCGCGAACGGTGAATGCGAACCTCTGCAAATGTTCACGAAAGGGCGAACCGCCATAGACTTCCATAGGCAGACGAATTTTAAAACCCACAGGGACTCTTTCTGGCCACAATAGTGATGGAAAAGTTGTTTCAAGGGGACTAACACCTGGACTGTGGCATGCCGGAGGGGGATCCATGGCAAAACTCCCATGGAAAATTACGTAGTTGACGCAGAGTCGGGTTTTAATCCATAAAGGGCATAAATCACCTAACATTCCTAAATTGTTTGGAATAACGTGCTTTAAAACATCCAATGTGTGTATACGATCAGGTATGATGTTGTATCAATCAGGTAGTGTAAGGGTTACGCCCACTTCACAGTGACAGACCAAACTCTGACAGACCAAACTCCCCGTTTAACATTCAGTCAGTCCATTTGCACAACCGCCAATTCCCCATTTGCACAAGGTTGGATACCAAGCTAGCCATGTCCCGTTCCTTGTCCTCACTGACGTCATTGAAGGTCTCTTCCTCCACCCAGCCACGTACAACACCAAGGGTCCCCGAAAGGTGACAACAAGCCCCCTGGGATGCCTGCTGTGGTTGGTCTTCCACCTCCTCAAAGCCACCTTCCTTCTCTGACTTCTCTTCTTCAGACTCCTCTCTCTGCGTTGCCACAGGTCCAGCAATCGACAACGACAAGGCTGCTTCTGGTGGTGATGGGGACCACAACTCTTCCTCTTCATGCTCATCTACGGCCTGATCCAGCACTCTTCGCAGGGCACGCTCCAGAAAAAACGCATATGGGATGAGGTCGATGATGTTGCCTTGGGTTTGACTGACCAGGTTTGTCACTTCCGCAAAAGGACGCATGAGCCTACAGCCATTGTGCATGAGCATTCAGTAATGCGGCCAAAAAATACCCAGCTCCGCAGAGGCTGTCCTCTTTTTTTTAAATTAAAAAAAATCTGTTCTTATCAGTTTAATCCCTGTTACGTTATGTCCCCTATCAGGGGCCGGTGTATGGAATAGATTTTAGGAACCGGGAGATGGAAAAAGATGGTTGGTCTGTCCTCTTACTTCCAATTTTGGGCACTGTGCAATGTACTGTGCCATCCTATATGAGTGGTGTGTTAAGTAGTACTATTCTTATCAGTTTATTCCCTGTTACGTCCCCTACCAGGCGACGTGTATCGAATAGATTTTAGACAACCGCAAAGAGTTGTCAATAGTTGACACACGCATGACATAAATTTTATTCCTCTATGCGTCAATCATGCTGTAGTGATGACTGTGCTCATGCGTACGTTTGGGAGATTTCAGGCGATGGCGGTTTTTCAAAGCCTATGGTCGTGCTGAGGTAGTTCAGTGACAATTAAGTGACCCAGAAAACAATGATTCTGCAGTGTGGGCCCATTGTTGGCCTAGTAGGCTTTAATGATCACCCAAGATGATCATAAAGAAAATTAATGTTTTTTCTATGAAAAATTATCCAGCAGATCGCTTTTGGTCTGTTCACAATCAAGCAAAGACCTTATCATCTGGGGTGTGCCAACATTGCCAACACACTCCTAGAGGTGATCGCTTCATTGTGATACGCAAGCCCCTTCACCACAACAAGGTAACGATCACGAAGGGGAATTGACACATGTATGTGCCTTTTTTTTTGTGTTTTGTTTTTGCAGCCACAGTGTAGCACCAGAGGCCAGAAAAATTAGGCATGTACACATGCCTGAAAAAGCAGGTATTGTTGCAGCCGCTGCTGTAGCAGCGGCCAGAAAAATTGAGGTTTTCCAGGCAGAAAGTGCACTAAAACATTGCGGCTTGAACCCTAGTTGGTGGCGGAGAAGTCACGTAAGTCATCCGGCATGCAGAGTTTAAATACAGCAGCGTGTGGACCATTTTTAGCCCAAGGCATCTCATCAGGCCTTTTTTAGTAAAATGCATCCCCCACTGTCAGTCCCTTCGGGATCCATGCCTCATTCATCTTAATAAAGGTGAGGTAATCTAGACTTTTTTGACCTAGGCGACTTCTCTTCTCAGTGACAATACCTCCTGTTGCGCTGAAGGTCCTTTCTGACAGGACACTTGAAGCGGGGCAGGCCAGAAGTTCTATTGCAAATTGGGATAGCTCAGGCCACAGGTCAAGCCTGCACACCCAGCAGAGATGTATAGTAACTAAGTAGAACTACTTCACTACTGTACTTAAGTACCGAAAGGCGGTATCTGTACTTTCCTAGAGTAGAATTTTTTTTCTCCTACTTCCACTTTTACTTCACTACATTTTTTCAATGATTTCAATACTTCTACTCCGATATTTTTTTTTTTGTGCTGCATAGTTACTCGTTACAATTATAAAAATTACCACTGCCAGAACAGTAGATTGCAGGTTTCATGAAGCTCAAAACGTGTGTATTATCAGCGCATACGAAAATAAAAGCTACTGTATGTATAAATAAAAGCTGCATTTGAAATAATAAAAAACAATATGATGTTCAAACTTTTGACTTCTTTCTTTAATAACTACATAACTCAGTACTTGTACTTTTACTTTCAGTACTTGAGTAGCAATTTTTTTTTCAAAACTACTGGTACTTTTACTTTCAGTACTTGAGTAGCAAAATTTAAAAAAAAAACTACTTGCAATACTTAAGTACAAAAAATGTTGAATACTTTAGTACTTCTACTCAAGTCACTTTTTGATCGAGCACTTCCACTTCTACTCAAGTCACTTTTTGTTCGAGCACTTGTACTTTTACTCAAGTATGGGTTTCGAGTACTTTATACAACTCTGACACCCAGTAGTCAAGGGGTTCGTCTGTAAAGCGTCCTGTCCTTGCCGGCGTGGTTGTGGTAGGAGGAGGATTACTTTCACCTCTTTCCCTGTTAGATTCCCGTTGTGCTGTGACATCACCCTTATACGCTGTGTAAAGCATACTTTTTAACTTGTTTTGTAACTGCTGCATCCTTTGCGACTGCCGGTAATTCGGTAACATATCAGACACTTTCTGCTTATACCGGGGGTCTAGTAGCGTGGCCACCCAGTACAGGTCGTTCCCCTTCAGCCTTTTTATACGAGGGTCCCTCAACAGGCATGACAGCATGAAAGACCCCATTTGTACAAGGTTGGATGCCGAGCTACTCATGTCCAATTCCTCGTCCTCACTGATCTCATTGAAGGTCTGTTCTTCTCCCCAGCCATGTACAACACCACGGGTACCAGATAGGTGACAACGAGCACCCTGGGATGCCTGCTGTGGTTGGTGTTCCTCCTCCTCAAAGCCACATTCCTCCTCTGACTCCTCTTCCTCAGACTCCTCTTCCAGCATTGCCGCAGGTCCAGCAAGCGATGATAAGGCTGTTTCTGGTGGTGATGGTGACCATAACTCTTCCTCTTCACGCTCATCTACGGCCTGATCCAGCACTCTTCGCAGGGCACGCTCCAGGAAGAAAACATATGGGATGATGTCGCTGATGGTGCCTTCGGTGCGACTGACTAGGTTTGTCACCTCCTCAAAAGGACGCAGGAGCCTACAGGCATTGCGCATGAGCGTCCAGTAACGTGGCAAAAAAATACCCAGCTCCGCAGAGACTGTCCTAGCACCCCGGTCATACAAATACTCGTTGACGGCTTTTTCTTGTTGGAGCAGGTGGTCAAACATTAGGAGTGTTGAATTCCAACTTGTGACGAGACCCTTGCTCGCTCTGTCCGCTCTCCCGACACTCCTCTGTTTCTAGTAAGTCAGCTTGCAGATCGCAACGTCTGATGGCTCGGTCAACCAAGGATCCGGGATCCGAACTACAGCTATGTGCCGTCCGGAATCCATTAGAACAAACACCAAGCAAGCTGTATGTAAGTTCAAACAGGAAGACAATTTATTGGAAGAACACAGCACACTTTTATACAGAATTTGGAACATCCTGCCCCCAACAACCGCTTTCCTATTGGTCAATTGTAAAGTAACTGCAGTTCCCATTCAGGTCCTCTCCAGACATGCAAATGAGGGCTCGAAAATGAGTCAGTAGTGATTGGTCAGATAGCTTGACCAGGAAATGCAAATGAGGACTTGAAAATGAGTCAGTAGTGATTGGTCAGATAGCTTTACCAGGAAATTCAAATGAGAACTTGAAAATGAGTCAACAGGGATTGGTCAGATAGCTTTGACCAATGCAAGGAGACAGAAGCCCCAGGGGGCAATCAATGTACACAATAGTCAGACACAGAACAATGGTTCCCTAACGAGCCCTCAATACACATTACTCTGAGTGTCAATACCTCTCTTAGCAGACAACAGGTGCGGTCATTAGCACACCTGACAATAGGTGAATGGGGAGCCACCTTAGACAGTCCGGCTCCTCAGAACTTCCTGGGATGACCATATTAGGAGTGGACTTCCTGCTCAGAAACCTCATGGCAAAGGGAACAATTGACCTTGCTGACACATATGCAGCAATTCTAGGGGTAGTTTTTTAGAGATATAAAAGATAAGGTTGCCGTCATCCCTATGATAAATTGGAAAAAGGGTTTGGTTACTCAGGCCAAAAAAGAAAGAAAGGTGGGATTTTGTAGGCAATAGTAAATTATATCAATTTTATTAAAAAGGTTTTACACATAGATAAAGCAAGGCAAAAAAGAAGATAATTGTGCTGGTGATATGATACAAGGTCATATGCAGGTTTTAACAATCAACTATGAAACATATTACTTATTGAATTAAAGTGGTGATTCCCGGTTGTAGAACTGGGGTTCCGACGCGTTTCGGCATTTATAGCCTTTATTAAGGAAAAATCACCACCATACTCTATAAGGTGAAAAGTGAAGAAATACAAAAATTAGTGACTTATTGTGCAAGGTTTATATCAAAACAAAGTAACACCGTTTTTTCTGGTTGTGTACCTAGATTCCAGAGATGGTTATCCCCATAATATGGGTGGGAGGGTTCTGAGGTCCAATGCCCCCCAGGCTTGCTACTGGATCCTGGGCGTGTTGGGTCTGGAAAAATAATTGAGTGTTAGGGCAGGCGGGTGTTGCCAGATCCCTGTTGGGGGTAAGCAAAAAAGTCTAATTACCTCAGGCTTGTGAGTAACACATCCTTGGGACGAATGGAAACCTGGGATGTATAAAACCACCAGACTCCTAGCTCATGTATGACCAACCGTCCGGTTTCCCTGGAGGAATGGATAAAATTATATACATGGAGGGGGGAGTGTAGTAGGTGTTTGGAGAAGGTTGGATTTATATAAATGACACTCACGTTTGTAAAAAGAGGTGAGACACTTGTAATCCTCCAATGATCCCGATGGTGGGAGCCGGTAACCCTATGTTTGAAAAAATGAGTTTGTGTTTGTATAGGGACATACTATTCCCAGCACAAAGATAAGGTGAGATTCAGTTGAGAATGCTTACTTCAATTGGAGTCCCCAAAGTGGTGGATTCCTGGGTCGGAAATAAGGGGTTGGCAGTCCCTGGTCAAGGGATACGGTGTCCTTAAGTCCGTATCTGTGAGTGGAAGTAAATGCATTGATTTAAAATTATGTATAAATGTATGAGGATTTTGAAGGATTATGGCCAGCAGGTGGCGCTGGGCCATAACTTATTTTGTAGTTGAAGCTTGGGGCTAAGGGTCCAATGGGATGGTGGAGGCTGGAGGTGTCTGAAGAAAAGGGTGTAGAAGGATCGTTCCCGGATGTTCACTCCTCGCTGGTTGGAGCGGAGTGACATCCTCTGGATACCCCGCATACTTATATGTGGGTCGCGCATGCGCGGTCCCGTGCTGGGCGACGCCGATGTTTGACGTCACGGACTACGGCCGCACGTTGTACGTGCGTGCCAGGAGGCTGCGCGCGCAGCCTGTCAGTGCCGTGACGCGGCTGGACATACGAGGAAGCCGCCGACACGGATCTTGGAGCTAGTGTGTCCCGGCGTGATGCTGGGTGGGCTGCAAGAGCGCTTGATGTTAAACTAACTCCTAGTGGAGCCCCCGATAGGGGGCTTTCCGTGCCGGGTGCAAGCACTGGGTGGGCATATGGACACATGATCCCCCCCGATGGGTCTAAGAATTCCTGGAATGCTTGGACACAATCACATTAAAACAATTACGTTATTACATGTAAAGAACTTAATTACTGTTTTTTAAACATGGTCAACAGGGCAGAGTAATCTATTGTATAAGGAGAATCCTCCTAATAAAACAGCAGTCTGACACTAAGGAGCAGAGGGGGAACCGTGAGACGGAGCAATGTAGGGATAGATGTTAACCCTAAGGACAGGAAAAATTCTGATGGCCCGCAATATGTAGAATGCGGGAAGAGAGAATAAAAGATAAGAAATATGAAAACATTAAGAAATAATTAAAAATAATGAAGGTGATGGAAGGGGGAGGGGGGGAGAGAAAAGGAGAAAAGGAGGGGCGGGGGTTTTTTAGTCAGTTTTAGTCAGTTTTTCCCGATGAAAAACCCTCCAAAAATGCCCGGTAACTCTCATTTTCATTGAGTCCAGGAAAGGAGGTAGCTTTCAGGCGTTTAATCCAACGCATTTCTCGCTGCAGTAAGATTTTGTTCCGATCTCCCCCCCGAGGGGGGATATGGACTCTATCTAGTACTGAGAAGGTGACTTGTGGCATTTTGTTAATTATTTCTTATTTTTTTCATATTTCTTATCTTTTATTCTCTCTTCCCGCATTCTACATATTGCGGGCCATCAGAATTTTTCCTGTCCTTAGGGTTAACATCTATCCCTACATTGCTCCGTCTCACGGTTCCCCCTCTGCTCCTTAGTGTCTGACTGCTGTTTTATTAGGAGGATTCTCCTTATACAATAGATTACTCTGCCCTGTTGACCATGTTTAAAAGTTCTTTACATGTAATAATGTAATTGTTTTAATGTGATTGTGTCCAAGCATTCCAGGAATTCTTAGACCCATCGGGGGGGATCATGTGTCCATATGCCCACCCAGTGCTTGCACCCGGCACGGAAAGCCCCCTATCGGGGGCTCCACTAGGGGTTAGTTTAACATCAAGCGCTCTTGCAGCCCACCCAGCATCACGCCGGGACACACTAGCTCCAAGATCCGTGTCGGCGGCTTCCTCGTATGTCCAGCCGCGTCACGGCACTGACAGGCTGCGCGCGCAGCCTCCCGGCATGCACGTACAACGTGCGGCCGTAGTCCGTGACGTCAAACATCGGCGTCGCCCAGCGCGGGACCGCGCATGCGCGACCCACATATAAGGACGCCGGGGATCCAGAGGATGTCACTCCGCTCCAACCAGCGAGGAGTGAACATCCGGGAACGAGCGGTCTACACCCTTTTCTTCAGACACCTCCAGCCTCCACCATCCCATTGGACCCTTAGCCCCAAGCTTCAACTACAAAGTAAGTTATGGCCCAGCGCCACCTGCTGGCCATAATCCTTCAAAATCCTCATACATTTATACATAATTTTAAATCAATGCATTTACTTCCACTCACAGATACGGACTTAAGGACACCGTATCCCTTGACCAGGGACTGCCAACCCCTTATTTCCGACCCAGGAATCCACCACTTTGGGGACTCCAATTGAAGTAAGCATTCTCAACTGAATCTCACCTTATCTTTGTGCTGGGAATAGTATGTCCCTATACAAACACAAACTCATTTTTTCAAACATAGGGTTACCGGCTCCTGCCATTGGGATCATTGGAGGATTACAAGTGTCTCACCTCTTTTTACAAACGTGAGTGTCATTTATATAAATCCAACCTTCTCCAAACACCTACCACACTCCCCCCTCCATGTATATAATTTTATCCATTCCTCCAGGGAAACCGGACGGTTGGCCATACATGAGCTAGGAGTCTGGTGGTTTTATACATCCCAGGTTTCCATCCGTCCCAAGGATGTGTTACTCACAAGCCTGAGGTAATAAGACTTTTTTGCTTACCCCCAACAGGGATCTGGCAACACCCGCCTGCCCTAACACTCAATTATTTTTCCAGACCCAACACGCCCAGGATCCAGTAGCAAGCCTGGGGGGCATTGGACCTCAGAACCCTCCCACCCATATTATGGGGATAACCATCTCTGGAATCTAGGTACACAACCAGAAAAAACGATGTTACTTTGTTTTGATATAAACCTTGCACAATAAGTCACTAATTTTTGTATTTCTTCACATTTGACCTTATAGAGTATGGTGGTGATTTTTCCTTGATAAAGGCTATAAATGCCGAAACGCGTCGGAACCCCAGGAATCACCACTTCAATTCAATAAGTAATATGGTTCATAGTTGATTGTTAAAACCTGCATATGACCTTGTATCATATCACCAGCACAATTATCTTCTTTTTTGCCTTGCTTTATCTATGTGTAAAACCTTTTTAATAAAATTGATATAATTTACTATTGCCTACAAAATCCCACTTTTCTTTCTTTTTTGGCCTGAGGAACCAAACCCTTTTTCCAATATGCAGCAATTCAACCCATCACCCATCTGTCCTTAAATTCCAGTGATGGTGAACACCATCACATATCTTCCCCCGGGTAAACAGTCCAACAGCCACAGTGGGACCCCGAACGGGTCAACTCAAGGATGTTGGAAAAGTAGTCTTAAGGTTCTAGGTCTGTCTGTCGGGATAACACCTCCGCATTCCCATGTATATTCCTGGTGTAGGGGTGTGGGGCCTTTGTGTAATTGAGAAATCTACATGTAATGTTCTGGTACCTTTGGTACCCTAATTCCACTTTTCCTAAGTGTATGCGCCCCACCATTCTCTTTTGGTAAGGTGCGCATACACCTTTAAGACCGATGCTGTCATCACTGAGCGCCGCTGGAGCGGCTATTTCAACCTCCGGCGGTCTCACTCACATGTTCGTTCAACGCCGCATAATCTGCCTTGAAGCTCTCATGCTTGCAAGCATACCTCGCTATCGGAACCACGCTGCTGATCCCTGTATCCCGTTACCGGATCATCCGCTCTTGCCGATCCTCTCCTCTACTACATTGCTACTAGTGATAAGTACCCCACAGGGGGAAACCTCTATAACCTTCATACTAAAGCTTACACTATCTAGCTCTGCATACTAAGGACTATTACTACATCTGCATTAACTAAGATTGCTAGCTCTTGAGCCTAATACCATCTGCTCTTGCACTGGGTTGGTCTATCCTGTATGTTCACCTGCTACTCTATCATCTGCTACCATACATGATTGCTAAACCTATCTGCATCCCATCTGCTACTATCTTACTTTCAAGAACATTCCTTTCAAGTGTCTGTCATCTACCATCTCTACCCAACCTGTCTCTTCAGCCTATCATCACTATATCACTATACATATAAGTCACTCTAGGAACATCTTATTGAGTGTGTGTATTTACTTGCTGAATTGAGACTATCCACACATGATGAGTCTTGGGAGTTGGGATTGGTGTCTCAGCGTTTCTCTACATGACTACTGAAGTGGAATATTTCTGCAGCTGTAAATCCACATTATACATAAAACGCAGGAGCGTTACACTACACGTATGTGTCTTCCATCAAGTTCCATTCCATTTGCATGTTCTTTTGCCTCCTTTGCGTCTTCAACATTTTCAAAGCAGACAAACGCGAAACCCCTGGAACGTCGAGACTGACGATCATACACAATGGATACATCAGCAATGGGACCATATGTTGAAAATACTTCTCTTAGATCTCGCTCCGTTGTGTAAAGACTTAGGCCAAACACGCCCAAACAGCAGTTAGGATCAGGATTTACCGGACGTACTCTACTTCCTATATGCCGCCTTCGATTTGACATGGGAGAGCGACTGTGGCTGTGACGTCTGGTGGTCCCGGCCATGGTGGCCTCTGGGGCACAAGAGGAAGTTAAATGGCCCAAATCGTTCCCCAAAAGTACTTCTGCGGGTAACTCGCGTAGTAATCCCACTCGCACATATCGCTCCCCTGAACCCCAATCCAAGAGGACTTGGGCGGTGGATAAACGTAGCACCTGACCCCCTGCTACCCTGACTGCAACAGTCTGGCCGGTCCGGGCTGACTGGGGAATCATGTGAGGCTGGATGAGGGTAATCGTAGCCTCGGAATCGCGGAGTCCCTGGGCCGGCTGCCCATTAACCCATACTGCCTGGCGATGGTGCTGCCGATTATCTCCGGCAGCGGCTTGGACAGGATCCGCTTCTAAAAGTTCGCCGCACTCTTCCTGAACATCTCGATGGTTGGGCTCATTCTGGTAGCAATGAGCCTCTGGTCTGGATGGATGATTAGTCTCTCGATGCCTCGTGGATTGGCTAGGGCAATGTCGTTGCAGATGACCAGTTCGGTTACAGGTATAGCACTTAGGTCCGGTAGGAGGATTGGGTCGGGCTGGGGGTCTAGAGGCAGACCACGGAGGTACTGAAGTCGGCTTAGAGGCTGGTAAACTGGGCCGAGATAGTGGATAGCACTCGTTTTCGCCTGACCTTCGAGAGTCCAGATATTCATCGGCCAGAGTAGCAGCTTGCTGTACCGTCTGTGGTTGTTTATCTCGCACCCAATCCCGTACTACCGGAGGGGTGTGGTTAAAGAACTGTTCTAATAGTACTAGCTGGGTGATGTCCTCTATGGTATGAGCGTGGCTTCCCTGGAACCAGCTCTTAAGGTTCCGCTGCATACGATGTGCCCACTCCACGTATGTTGTGTTGGTTTGTTTTCGGGATTCTCGAAACTTAATCCGGCTGGCTTCGGGTGTAATGGCAAATCGGGCTAACAAAGCTTCTTTTACCCGGTCATAGTCTTTAGCGTCTTCGTCCTCCAGGGCCCGATATGCATCCGCCGCTCTGCCAGTTAAATTACTCGCCAGTAAGGCGACCCAATCTTGGGACAGTGCTTCATGTATCTGGCATAGTCTCTCAAAGTCCTGCAGGAATGCGTCAATTTCCTCCTCTCCTTCCTTAAATAGTTTGAACGCCCGAAAGGGCAACTTACGGACAGTCGCTGCATCTTTAGGCGTTTTCTCAGATTGCCGTATTTCTGCCATTTTCTGCTCATGTTGACGCTCTCGTTCCCTCTCTTGCCGTTCTCGTTCTTTCTCTTGCCGTTCTAGTTCTTTCTCTTGTCGCTCTCGTTCTTTCTCTTGTCGTTCTAGTTCTTTCTCTTGTCGCTCATCCTGCAGCTAGATGTCTCTAATGGCATTCTGTATGGCGGTCTCTGATGGGTTAGCACCATATAATGCCAACCGCTCTCGAACTCGTTGCTGAAACAAGTCTTCAACTGACCGGGGTCCTGCATCACCATCCCTCTTATCCATCTCGGATAGCTCACTGATCAGGGTGGCCTTGTTCTTTGTCCCACCGATCCCTCCGCGGCTCTCAAGTAAGTCTTTCAGCGTGGCTTTCCAGCACACCTGACAATAGGTGAATGGGGAGCCACCTTAGACAGTCCGGCTCCTCAGAACTTCCTGGGATGACCATATTAGGAGTGGACTTCCTGCTCAGAAACCTCATGGCAAAGGGAACAATTGACCTTGCTGACAAGTATGCAGCAATTCAACCCATCACCCATCTGTCCTTAAATTCCAGTGATGGTGAACACCATCACACAACTTGTCGGGCTGTCGCAAATCAAGCGCCTCACTGGCCTGTTGTTTCGCCGCTGAATATCTGAAAAGTGCGCCATGGCCGTGTAGGAACACTTGAAATGGCCACACACCTTCCTGGCCTGCTTGAGGACGTCCTGTAAGCCTGGGTACTTCTGCACAAAACGTTGCACAATCAGATTCAACACATGTGCCATGCACGGCACATGTGTCAACTTGCCCAAATTCAATGCCGCCAAACAATTGCTTCCGTTGTCACACACCACTTTGCCGATCTCCAGTTGGTCCGGGGTCAGCCACTGATCCACCTGTGCGTTCAGGGCGGACAGGAGTGCTGGTCCGGTGTGACTCTCTGCTTTCAGGCAAGTTAACCCCAAGACGGCGTGACACTGTCTTATCCGGCATGTGGAATAGCCCCTGGGGAGCTGGGGGGGTGCAGTTGGTATGGAGCAAGACGCAACAGCAGAAGAGGACTCAGCCGAGGAGGTTAGCGAAGAGGATGGAGTAGGAGGAGTAGAGGAGGTGGCAGCAGGCCTGCCTGCAAGTCGTGGCGGTGTCACCAACTCCTCTGCAAAGCCACGCATTCCATGCTTGGCAGCCGCCAGCAGGTTTACCCAATGCGCAGTGTAAGTGATATACCTGCCCTGACCGTGCTTTGCAGACCAGGTGTCAGTGGTCAGATGGACCCTTGCCCCAACACTGTGTGCCAGACATGACATGACTTCCTTTTCCACAATAGAGTACAGGTTGGGGATTGCCTTTTGTGAAAAAAATTTTGGCCGTGTACCTTCCACTGCGGTGTCCCAATACTTTTTTGAAGGCCTCAGACTCCACCAGCTTGTATGGTAAAAGCTGGCGGGCTAAGAGTTCTGACAAGCCAGCTGTCAGACGCCGGGCAAGGGGGTGACTCTGTGACATTGGCTTCTTACACTCAAACATTTCCTTGACAGACACTTGACTGTGGGCAGATGAGCAGGAACTGCTGAAGGTGAGAGGCGGATTGGCGGGTTGTTGATAGGGGGCAAGGAGGACAGCAGTGGTTGACGTGGCTGAAGATGTTGGACCAGGAGGAGGATGGTGGCTTTGAGTTTGTGTGCTGCTTGTACTCATGTGTTGATCCCATAGGCGTTTGTGATGCGAGATCATTTGCCTTCGCAAAGCAGTTGTACCTAGGTGGGTGTTGGACTTCCCACGACTCAGTTTCTTTTGGCACAGGTTGCAAATGGCATTGCTGTTATCAGAGGCAGACACACAAAAAAAATGCCACACTGCTGAGCTTTGCAATGACGGCATTCTGGTGGTGGCAACAGCTTGCGTTGATTGGCGTGCTGTCTGGCTGACCCCGGGTGCCGATACATGCTGTCTGACTGTGCCACTAGCTCCTTGCGATGACCTCCCCCTGCTTCCAACTCGTCTCCTCCTCCTCTCTGTCTCCCCATCTGAACTTTCCCCTTGTTCTTCTTCTCTTCGAGCAGGCACCCAGGTGACATCCACGGACACATCATCATCATCAGCCGCTTCACTTGACAACTCAGCAAAGGCAGCAGCAGCAGGTACAACATCATCATCATCATCATCATCACAATGTACGTCCATGTGTATAATGCTGCCTGACTGAGACATATCCCCGTTATCTACATCCTCTGGCACTAATGGTTGCGCATCACTTATTTCTTCCAACTGCTGTGTAAATAACTCCTCTGACAGATCAAGTGAAGCGGCTGTGGTGCTAGAGTTGGTGGTGGCGCCGGCGGGCGAGTGGTAACTTGAGAGGTGCCCAAAGCTGAGCTGGAGGAGGATGGTGCATCAAGGTCCCGAGCGGAAGCTGTAGAAGATTGGGTGTCCTGTGTAAGCCAGTCAACTATGTCCTCAGAATTTTTTGAGTTCAGGGTACGTGGCTTCTGAACACTGGGCATTATTCTAGGGCCAAAGGAAATCACAGCACCATGACCACGACGGCCCCTGCGGGGTGGCCTGCCTCTGCCTGTCATTTTTTTTTAGATTTGTGGTACTATGCGTGCAAGGTGCTGTGCCACCCTATATGAGTGTTGGGCAGTGGGTACAGTACAGTCTGTGGACCTGACACTCACTGGCAGGCAACTATAAAAAATATATATTTTTTTAATTTGCAAGGTGCTGTGCCACCGTATATATGAGTGGTGGGCACTGCAGTGGGCACAGTACAGTCTGTGGACCTGACACTCACTGGCAGGCCAGGCAACTGCAATTATAAAAAATATATATTTTTTTAATTTGCAAGGTGCTGTGCCACCGTATATATGAGTGGTGGGCACTGCAGTGGGCACAGTACAGTCTGTGGACCTGACACTCACTGGCAGGCCAGGCAACTGCAATTATAAAAAATATATATTTTTTTAATTTGCAAGGTGCTGTGCCACCGTATATATGAGTGGTGGGCACTGCAATGGGCACAGTACACTCTGTGGACCTGACACTCACTGGCAGGCCAGGCAACTGCAATTATAAAAAAAATATATTTTTTTAATTTGCAAGGTGCTGTGCCACCGTATATATATGAGTGGTGGGCACTGCAGTGGGCACAGTACACTCTGTGGACCTGACACTCACTGGCAGGCCAGGCAACTGCAATTATAAAAAATATTTTTTTTTAATTTGCAAGGTGCTGTGCCACCGTATATATATATGAGTGGTGGGCACTGCAGTGGGCACAGTACACTCTGTGGACCTGACACTCACTGGCAGCCGGCAGGCAACTGCAATTATAAAAAATATATATTTTTTTAATTTGCAAGGTGCTGTGCCACCGTATATATGAGTGGTGGGCACTGCAGTGGGCACAGTACACTCTGTGGACCTGACACTCACTGGCAGCCGGCAGGCAACTGCAATTATGACAGAGGAAAAAAAAATTAATTTTTAAACTGCAAGGTACTGTGCCACCCGATATGAGTGTGGTGTGCACACAGTACAGGTCTGTGGCCTCTCACACGGCGGGCAGGCAACTGCACAATAGATATATATATATATATATATATATATATATATAAAAAAAATTTGACTGAAATACCAGCCCTAAAAAGGGCTTTTTGGGGTGCTGTCAGGATGCTGTCCTTACAGCAGGAGTGGACCGAGAACACTATCTAACAACTGTCCCTATTAACATCAGCAGCAGCAGCACTCTCCCTGCTCTCACTAACACACTGCTTCAGAATGATCTAAGATGGATGCTGCCCTTGCTTTTTTATAGGAGGTGGGAGGGTGTGGGAGGGAGGGTATGCTGATTGGCTGGAATGTGTCTGCTGACTGTGAGGTACAGGGTCAAAGTTTGCCTCAATGATGAAGTATAGGGGGCGGATCGAACATCGCATATGTTCGCCCGCAGCGGCGGAGGCGAACAAGCGATGTTCGCCGGGAACTGTTCGCAGGCGAATAGTTCGGGACATCTCTAATGATGACATTGTACTGTACTGGTGAGAGTATTAAAAAAAAAAGTAAAATAAAACATTTTATTACATTTCCTAATTTTCCGAAAAATTGTGACAAAATATCACAGCTTCAAAAAAACTCACTATGCCTCTTACTAAATACCTCAGACTGTCTACTTTTTTTTAAAAAAAAAAAAAGGGGTAATTTGGAGGGTATTTGTACTGTACATTTTAAGGGCCTCAAGAAATGAGAGCTGTCAATACATAAAAACCCAGTGGTGATTAAATACCTCCAAAAGAAAGCTCTATTTGTGTGAGAAAAAAATATATATATAAATTTAATTTGCATACAGTGTTGCATGGCAATGCAACTGCCAGTTAAATTAGCACAGTGATGAATAGCAATAAATGGCCTTATCATGAAAGGGGTAAAACCTTCCTGGAAGGAAAGTGGGTAAACTTTTCATTTTAACATTTTTTTTTAAATCATTTAATTAAAAAGCAAACAATGTAAGAAATATTTACAAAAAATATATTACCAAACAGATATACTAAACAGTAAGGCCCCTTTCACACGATCAAACCGGCCCCTTTCACACGATAGAACCGATCAGGTCCGCCTGTCCGTTTTTCAGGCGGACCTGATCGGGCTACCCATTCTCCTATATGGGGAGGTGCTGACACCTGCCTGGCATCCGATCCGACAAGATCCGCTGAAAAAAGACAGATGGCGATACATTTGCCATCCGTCCAGCGGGTCGGATCGGATGGGATCAGATAAAAATGGACAGGCTGGCCAATTTTATCCGATCTCCTCAAAGAGGAGAGCGAGACTCTGACAGTCCTGTCTCTGCACAGTGAGCGGAAACTGACCTGTCATCTGCTTGCTCCAGCGGGGATCAACATAGCAATCCCTGCTGAGCTAGCAAAGTCCTTCCAAAAGGATCCGCTCTTAGAAAAAGGGGCCTCAAACAGTGTTAAAATTGAAACATTCTTAAGCAGAGTCAGCCTGGTCTTTGATTTGGTGCAGAGTTTGGACCACTTACAGAGTAAATTCTGTATGATATAGCAGAGTCACTAGCCCTCAGAAAATTAAGTTACTGTATATCATAATATGAGAGCTCCATCTGCCAAATGCAGCCATTGTTTTTTGTTCCTGGAGAAAGTGCCACACAGCTATTTCCACCTGCCTAAGAGGTGTGTTGGAGAGTATTTTTTTATGCTTTTATTGCATCCTTAATTAATATTTTGTTACATCCCTAATAGAAAAAACTATCCTGGGTACATCTATATTTCTATATGTCAAGGTTTTAAATCTAACACCCACCATATTAACAGAATGGAAGTATGATTTGTTAAACATTATATATTTCTGATACATATTTGTACTGTGTATATATATATATAAAGGAAACCTGGTGTGTCTTAAAAGCCCTCTGGATCTTGTAATATAGATGTGTTTTGTGTCTAAGTTGTATCTTCTTCTACATTAGGGAACTGCTATTTAAGGACTTCATTACTGTAGGAGCTGTGGAAACTGAATTAGAGTTGAGAGTTTGAGATGTATGAGAGTTCAATTATAGGTACCAGCTATATTATAACTGTACACAAGGCCATTTGTAATGTGACCAGTTACAACAGGGCCTCATCAGAAGTCCTTTGAGGACCTTGAGCTAATTGAGGTTTATGATATTTCTGGATTCCTTCTAATTTGTCAGATTTTTGTCACATGTGCCTTAATCTGACTACTTTGTTACCGAATTTTAGGAAAATGAGGGTGGAATTGTGTTCAATACCATTCAGGTTTCACTATCGTTACAAGTACATTTTTCACAAAAGGAGGTGTCAGATCTATGTAACATCAATATCAGTCCCAAAAGATGACTCTTATACCAAGCAACGGTCCCACAATAGTGTTCTTCTGCAGGGAGAAAGATAAGGTTTAAAGCACCATAAAGTGAGTGGATGTCCTTCCATCTCATTAAACAATGGTCACGCCAAAGAAAACCTCTATTGTCTCCAAGTCAAACTCTGTCTACTTCAACACCAATGAGCGCCTTTTATTTAGAAATAGGGACACTTGCAAAACACTTTTTAATAAAAACACAACAAAAACAGATAATTAAAGGCAAAGATATATAACTGTATTACTGGAGACAACACGAACATAGTGCATTAGGATTCCGATTGTGTCCCTCCAACAAGACTGAACTGTACAGAAAATGAGACTCAGAACAGAAATAGAGATATAAAATATCAGCAGACATAAGAATAAATACACAGATATAAAATCCCAGCTAGCATTGCTCAGCAGAGGCCAGTCCGCACGGTGGAGACTGTTTGTCTTTCAGTTTCAGAAGGTAATATAGAAAATGGCCACGGGAGGTTTCGGGATATCTCTTTGTAGCTATGCTGCTGTGATCTCGCTTGCCAAAGCGCAGTCCAAAGGGGTTAAAGTTAAACTTGCTCCGAGTAAAACGCAGCCTGCAGGAGATCTGACCCTCTGACTGACTCTCATGTATAAAATAGCAGATGTTGGGGTGGTCTGCCCAGTTCTGGCTTTCAGCACTTCTCACCAGAGGATAGAGGTTCCTCTTCACTGGTAATTCGCTCTCTGCATAATCGGACTCTAAATTTGGGAAAAGAGCGTGTGATTAGAATTTCATTACAATAGCTTGTACATTTAAAATTAAATGGATCAGACCTCTTAAAGTTATAATTTAGTTATGGGCAGAGTCTTGGGGGCTGGGACACCCCCTGGGGAATAAAAATGTGAGATCTTCCCACCATAGTTCCTGGCTCACTTTCTACCCACCTCAGGGTGTTCCAGTTTCAGGCATATCTGAACCTTTTTCCCCACCATATCTGAGCCCCTCTCTGTTCTGTACCTGTGCTCCTCTTTTTTTTTGTATATGAGCCCCTCTCTCCTCTCTATATTTGGGCCCCTCCATATCTGAGCTCCTCTCTCCTCAGTATCTGAACCCATATGCCATCCACATCTGAGCCCCTCCTCCCTCTTAATTGAATTCCCTCCCTCTTGCATGTCTGATCCCCTCTCCTTTCAATTTCTGAGCCTCTTCCCTCTGTTCTGGATCCCCTGTCCACTCCATATCTAAGTTCTCTATTTCTCTGTGCCCATCTGTTTTTCATATATGAGCCCACTCTCAACTCTTCATATCAGTGCTGTCCTCTCCTCTTTCCTATGCATATGAGTCCCTATACTCTGTATATCAGAACCCATCTCCATTACATATTTGAGTCCCTTTCTCCTCTGTATAGGAGACCCTCTGCTCTCTATATCTGAGAACCTATCTCCTACATATCTGAGACCCTCTCCCCTCTACGTCTGAGATCCTCTTCCCTCTGAATCTGATGCCCTCTGTTCTCCTTCAGCTTGGCTTCATGCCAGTATCTTAGATGGGGGACGTCTTAGAATCTTGGAGGTAACTTCAAACCACCTACACAACCAACCAAAGGCGTTCCCACCCACCTTGGGTGTTCCAGTTACAGGTATATGTGAGTCCCTTTCCCCTCTGTATCTGAACCCCTCTTGCACCCATATCTAAACCTTTCTCTATTTGTTATGTGAACCCCTCTTCCTTCCTTCCTTCCTTCCTTCCTTTGTTTTAGAGTTCCTCTCCTTTACATATCTAGGTTCTTCTTTTTTCTGTGTTTGTGTCCCTTTCACCTCAATATCTCAGTCTTTCTTTCACATCATAAAATCCTGCTGGATTAAGAGAAGGGGCAAATATCGGGGGCTATGGGGCAAATCCCTTCTACAGTCTTTCTTGCCTGCAGCTCAGACAGTGACATATTGCACTCTCTGGATTGTATGAGGTGTTTAGACAGAAAAATGGAAAAACACAGTTCAGGTATGTAAAAAAAAAGAGTAAGGACTATTTTTAGAAATAACTGTGGCCTTAGAGAAGGGGAGTCTCACCCTTCAGGGTAACACAGTAACATTGCATTACGGAAGAGCAGACATTATAACTGATACAAATGAACTATGATTTGCCTACTGAACCTTACCTGAGAGATCTTCCATGCTTGCACTTGCCTGATTCCCTGAGCAGCCATCCTGGTACACTGCCAATGTGATCAGTACAAAGACACAGAGTCGGCCCATTTCCCAATCCTGCAAGACACAAACTTATTATATCAATATGTTCTGCATATTACAACAATACTGTTTCATATAAAATTATAGATAGATAGATAGATAGATAGATAGATAGATAGATAGATAGATAGATAGATAGATAGATAGATAGATAGATAGATAGATAGATAGATAGATAGATAGATAGATAGATAGATAGATAGATAGATAGATATTCTTTTCAGGCAAATTAGGAGCAACATTTAGAATCTAAAGTGTGCACATAATAATTGGCTCCTCTAGTAAATCTCATCCATTCTTAGCAAGAATGCTCTTTCAGATACAGATATATAATTAGTAGTACTAGTAAATGATTGGCAGATGGTGACAGGCAGAGGGCAGCCATGTGCCTTTCGGTAGGATCTCACTTCTGTGCCTGTTGTGCAGATGCACAGTGGTTGAAGTGGTTGGTTAAGGTAATATGTCATTAAATCATATTATCCTCCAAATTGTTGCAAAGCAATCACACACCAAGTGTGTAACAAGTTTCATTTTGAAGGCGCTGAGATACAAAGATCATTGATGAAGGTCGAAGTGACACAGTGCCTCTTGTGATCAGATCTATTCAGGATCCGCACAGTGTTAATTGCAAAGGACAGCAAGCAGCTCTGATAATTATCAGTTTATTATCCAAACCTTTTGGGACATGGAGGTGTGAAGATACCAAATCTTGTCCCATGTCACTATCTTCTGCTGATTAATACATTTTCTTCTATACTTTATCATGAGGAATAATTACACCAAAAATTCTATCACTTGTATTTTATAAAGAACCCATCACCCCACAATGTTCTCCTAAAGCCCGTCTTACTTTACAGCAATTAGATTGTAAGCTTCTGTGGGCACAGAAAGAAGTGTTTTCTTAGCCTTCATGTATTTGGCAATAGTTTATACATTGTCAGTGCTACATATATTGTAAGCCAGTTAGAAGTAACCAAAATACAAAGATGAATGATTTTTTAATATATAGAAAGCCTCCTATCATTAATTATTTTGTCAACTTTTTTTTTTAATTTGTGCAAAATATTTTTAATTCCTTGTCTTCATATTCCTTCACAGATCTCGCAATGTAAATATCAAATTGCTATAATATTTCATTTATTAAAAGAACAATATACAAACCAAGAGAAGATGTGCAAACTCTGCATAAAATAACCCTAAAGTACAAACAACTCTGAGCAGAAATCTCATTCATAAAATTGAAGGCATTTTTACATCTCACTAGTTCCTCCAGGCTGAATCCAAACTAAAAAAAATTAGTGAAAGCTTTAGAAACTTTGCAGAGAATATAGTATATTCCAAAAGTGTACAATATAATATTACATTGTCAATAACTCACAAAAACAATGCATTAGCACATGACATTTTAAAAAATCTTTGGAAACACATCTAACAATGTAAATTAATGGATTCATTCTAAATTAATTTACAAAACATTTGGAAACACATCTAACAATGTAAATGAATGAATTAATTCTAAATGAATTTACAAAATCTTTGGAAACACATCTAACAATGTAAACAAATGAATTAATTCTAAATTAATTTACAAAACCTTTGGAAACACATCTAACAATGTAAATGAATGGATTCTAAATTAATTCATGTAAATAAATCAAATCAAACATTTTATATGTTGAAAGCAATTAAAGCTCCCTGGAAATTATAGAGTTGAAATGGCGATGAAGATGATACTATGGAATATTGGGGACACCTATCGCTCACCTTGGTGCTGGGGCGTTGCAAACTTGGGGGGCTCCTGTAGTTGGAATACAGAAGTGTAGCTGCTCTCTGTTGCTCTCCTACTGTGACTGCAAGTGTGGCTCTCTTTGTGGCTTTGATGAAATGAACATTTTCATGAATCACAGTTTATGAACAATTAAGAACCTCAAACACAACACAACAATGAGAAGGGGAAGGGGACGGGAGGAAGGGGGTGCTCTGCTGACACCTTGTGGTTACTTTTCATAGCACAGTTTCTGCTGCCCACACTGCATTTCAACACCCAGAGGACCAACACAAGCATAGGAAATGTTGGGTTAAATTAAGCATTCAATAATTATTCTAACAAATAAAGATAATAATTTACCTAAATAGATTTAAAAAAAAATACAAATTATATTAAATTACCAGGGCTGTATATATGATACATATACAGTAGGAATGAGGACATTTTCATGTGCACTGCTGAGGTCTCTCACTAATCCTTTTGAAAGATACTTTTTTCATCCTCTTTTAGCCTACTCTGTGTAGCTGACATTGGAATAACAAATGCACTTACATTGATACAAATCAGCTGATAACCTTCTGTATTGGTTTGGCTTTGAGTCACTCTTAGTGCTCCTTGCTGCCCTGGTCACTAATTGTAAATGCTAAAATCTCAGCTTAAGTATGAATCAGTGTGGATCTGTTATATATGGATGTTTTTAGTTCAGATTCGTAATGTATATGCTGGTTTGATTATTCCAGTCTTAGTTCTGTTTTTTGTGATTTTGTTTAATTATTGGGCAAGTTACAGTTAGGCTTAGGGTTAGGGGTTGGTGGGGTGGGTCACGTTTAAAGTGAACCTGTGGTCAGGCTATTGACAATTTAGCATTCCCATTGTAGCACCTTTCTAGATAGGTGCTAGTGTAGGTGTATATCGTTTTTGGTTTCTCTGCTTAACAGGGAGACAGCCAGGTAAATCTCAGAGCTGTCTGCCTAACAGAGAGCTGTGATTGTTGGAAGGAACCTGCCCAGTGTGCTCTGATGCTGCTCATCCTAGCTTGATGTTTTACACTGATGCAATAGTGATACAATGTATTGGACATACAGTTGAGAGCAGGGAATATCTGTACAGCCCTGCCCAATAGACAAGGGAGGTGCCCGGTGCATGCTGGGTGACTGTACTTATATCTGAGGTGCACATGGGGCTCCTGGTCTTTGGCTGCAGAGCGGGGTCCAGGTGGGATCTGCTATTCAGTTCCTCTAAGTGAGAGTTTTCCTCACCTGTACATAGTTGAATTTGGAGTATCCCACTAATCCCTTCTTCTATCCAAGTTCTCTAAATAAAACACTAAAAACAAATCACCTAGACTGGTGATTGGGGACAACGAGCAAAAGAGTGTGTGTGCACTTGGCAGTGTGTGAAAATACCTGATAACTGGCAACAGGATAATCAGAGGGAGACCCAGGATAGATATATACTCAGAAGCCCCCACAGGGGTAGTGCTACATTTGGGGGCTCGTCCGGGATTATCCACTGAATTATCACAGTGGTTGCTACCGGAAACAACCGAACACAGTGTTCAAGAAATTGTCATGTCTTGCTGGGTGGATTGCAGGATCGCAGTCAAAGAGAAACAGAATTGTGTCATGGAGGGGAATGTCTGCTCTACAGTTGTCAGTGCATGTGCATTTCCAAATTATGTCATATAGGGAGTTGGAGGCTGCCTGGGAAGAGGCAGTAGTGTTGCCAGAGAGCATGTTACTTTCTGCATTTCAGCACAGCCTGTAAATAACAGAAGAGGTATTACAGCACGGTTAACCTGGGGCGTGAGAATTTGAGCACCAGGGGTTGTGCCAGTGTATATGCTACAGAGGAAAATGTTTGCTACACATCCTATTAGTAACGGGACATTCTCAAGCAGTAGCAGTGAAGGATGTCTGGTATCGCGGAGGAAGGTAACTTGCATTCAGGGCCTTGTGAGTACAGATTTCCCACGGGGATCCCAGAGACTGTTGCTGTTAAAATCCCCCTCTTAGAAAGTCAGTAGACTGGGAGTAAGCTAAAGGGGATACTTGATAGTGTCCTGAAAAAACAGAGTTAATTTAGTCTGCTGATAACACAAGCAAAGGACTTATTCTTCCCATGCAAGTACTGTATGGTTCAGCAAAAGATCTGTGTTTTCCTCACCTGTACATAGTTGAATTTGGAGTATCCCACTAATCCCTTCTTCTATCCAAGTTCTCCAAATAAAACACTAAAACCAAATCCCCTAGACTAGTCACTGGAGACAACGAGCAAAAGAGTGTGTGTGCACCTGGCAGTGTGTGAAAATACCCAGTATCTGGCAACAGGATAGACAGAGGGAGACCCAGGATAGATATATTTTATACTCAGTGGCCCCCACAGGGGTAGTGCTACACCATTTTTTGAACAAGTAAATAAGTTTTACAACAGCCCTTCCCTGCCATCTGTAGCTGAAGGTACTGTGGGCAATTCATCCTCAAAGTTCATAGCAGAAGCAATTAACTCATTAAAGCTGTTTTGTCAGCAGCTCAGTTCACCCTGCTTCCCTCTCCCAGGAGTGACTCAAGCCTAGCTCCCCTGCTCCCGCCTCTCAGCAGTGATTCCGCAGCTCAGCTCCCCTGCTACACCTTCTCAGCAGTGACTTAGTAGCTCAGCCCATCCTACTCCCCACTCCTATCAGTGACTTGGCAGCTCAAATCACCCTGCTCACCCCACCTAGCAGTGACTTGGCAGCTCAAATCATCCTGTTCCTCCCACCCAGCAATGATTTAGCAGCTCAGCTCCCCTACCAGCAGTTTTTCTTACCTTATTGCATTCCTTGCATTAACCACTTAAGTATCTTTTACCCCCTAATGACCAGGCCATTTTTTGGGATATGGCACTGTGCTTTTTTAACTGACAATTGCACGGTCGTGTGACGCTGTACCCAAATAAAATTGATGTCCTTTTTTTAAATTGAGCTTTCTTTTGGTGGTAATTGATCACCTCTGAGGTTTTCATTTTTTGCGCTATAAACAAAAAAGGAGTGACAATTCTGAAAAAAAAAAAACAATATTTTTTACTTTCTGCTATGAAACATATCCAATAAAAAAAAATTTAAAAATCAAATTTTTTTCATCAATTTATGCCAATATTTATTCTGACACAAATTTTTGGTAAATAAAATCCCAATAAGTGAATAATTTATTGGTTTGCGCAAAAGTTATCACGTCTACAAACTAGGGGATAGATGTTATTTTTATTTATTTATTTATTTTTTTACTAGTAATGGCAGCGATCAGCCATTTTTAGTGGGACTGCGACATTGCAGCAGACATATCAGACACCTAACTGACACTTTTAGAGGGGGCCAGTGACATTACTACAATAATCAGTGCTAAAAATATGCACTGTTACTGTACTAATGACACTAGCAGGGTAGGGGTTAACACCAGGGGCAATCAAAGGGATAAGCATGTCCCTAGGGGATGCTTTCTAACTGTGTGGGGGATGGACTCACTGGATGAACACAGAGATCTGTGTTCCTAAATATTAGGAACACAGGATCCCTGTGTTCATCTGTGATAGAACGGCGGTCTGCATTGTTTTCATAGGCAGACTGCCCTTCTATCTCCACGGGGAGCGATCCCAGTTTGGCCGGCAGGCATTGCACCCGCCGGAACCGCTGATTTGCTCCCCCCTCTGACCAATCGGCGCATGTGCATGCCTCGGTGCCCACTGTCTATTACACGAAGCGACGTACAGGTATGACGAGCTGACCTGCAGCGGTAAAACTACAGAGGCTGTTTGGCAAGTGGTTAAGGAAAAAAAATGTTTAAGTAGCAGTATTCCCCCTCACCCCCCACATTATACTTACCTCAATCCATCCAGCATTGTGCTCATCTGTAGCAGCCTTCTCCCTTCCTGCTCTCACAGTCTTGGCTAGAACAGCAGGAGCCATTGTCAGTCAAATCCTGTGATGAGTAAGCAGAGTGGCAGGGCTGAGCTGCGCTGTCTGTGTTCATGGGCGCAAGCTGCATGCCTCGAGATAGAGCCCGCAAATGTGCCCCCACAGCAAACGACTTGCTATGGGGGCACACCAAGCAGAGGAGGAGCCAGGAGCTACGGTAGGGGACCCAAGAAGAAGCTGCTCTGTACAATTATGTACAAGTAGAAACCTGCTCTTGAGTTTACAATCACTTTAAAAATATACAAATATTTTAATGTCCATGGCCTGGCCCTGGTTCATTTTAAAGCAAATTTTTTGTTAAAATGTAAAATAATATAATCATTTTCAGTTTGTATTTCAATTATTTGTAGCCTGCGCATATTTCTCTGATCTTGTAAACTTACTTTGTGAAAATCCCCACACATTTACTTCCTTGAATTCTGTGACTTGTATTTACTATTCCCTGTGGGTAGGCACTGCTGTGTCACACATTTCACAGAGCCTGCCTTCTGAACTACAGAGGTGCTGAGAGGAGGAGTTTCAGGAGGTGGAGTCAGTACAGGAATCACAGCTTGCTGGCAGCAAGGTACCTTGGGATATGTAGTCCTTTAGAAATTGATAGTAAACAGCAGGGGAGAAGCTGCAAAGCATACATGGAGTCCACAAAGTTGTACAGATAGGTCGTAACTCACAAAATGAAAGGAGATATTTTAAGCAATCTTGTCAAAAATAGTCATTGTTTGTAATGTTATAACAATGCTGATGTTATACAATGACAGTGTATGCTGTGACCGTAGATTTCTGTTAAAGGGTTACTCCACTTTCATTGGGAAAAAATAGCAAATAAAGAATAAAATAATATAGTGTATACAATTCCGACACAAGTCATATTGTAATTTAATGGTATTAAAAATGACCATTCCCTTTCAATCTGAAGCCGCTGTAATTTTCTGAAAATGCAATGCAATATGGCTACCTGGAGCTGTTCTGTACACAGAATGTGTATTGAACACACCCCAGAAACATAATTTCCTGCTTGTGTGATTGGCTCATCGATTTTCCTAGATCAGAAGTCAGATTTCAGGCATCCCCTGAAACAAAAAAGGTATTTTTGGTGAGATACTCCCAATAGGAACACGTCTAAAGGGATGCAGACCCAGCAGATTTCCCTATTAGTGCTCTACAGGTGCACAGCTGATTGATACATATGAAACCACCACCATTAGACTCACTTTCCCACATGGGCACAGAAAAACACAGGGATTTCTTCAGAATTAAAAAAGGTAGGAATCTGCAACAAAGTTTGTTATAATCCTTATAATGTAAATAGATCACCCAGAGGAGAATGTTTTTTTTTTCTCAACAAAAGTGGAGTTACACTTTAAGGGTTGGGTTAAGTTGTAAGGTTTGAGCAGAGGCGGCTCTCTAATTAGGCAATTTAGGCGGCCTCGCACTCACAGGGGCCTCGCGGCCGCCTAATTTGCCAAGTTAAAGAGTTGCCTCTGAGGCTGGCAGCAGGGATCTCCCTGCTATCAGCACAATCCTGACTAAGAGTCCCGGCCGATCTGTAAGCAGGAGAATCCGGGGCGGGCTGTGATCAGGAGCAGCTCACGAGAGATGGGAGCTCACTGACATCTCCGGATCACAGCCAAATACTGAAGTCGCGGCGGTGACACTTCCCCCTCCCTCACAGACCACAGACGGGGGAGGAGACTGGAGAGAGATCTGCTGCCTGCTTCTGCTCCTCCTCCCGACCTCTCCACCTATGCTTGCCCCGCCCACACTCCCCGACAGTTTTCTCCTCAGAAGATGTGTGGGCGCCTGGGCGGGAAGATTGAAAACCAGGAAGAAGAAGAGGAAAGCTGGCACCTGATCCCTCCATCCATCCCATCCAGTGAGTACTCTGATCTAAGGGGCACCCTTCCTCCATCTCTTTCCATTCCTTTCTTTCTCCCTCCCCTTCTTTCTTTCTCTTTTCTGTCTGTCCATCTGTCCCCCTATTTGTCCATCTGTCCCCTTATCTGTCCATCTGTCCCCCTATTTGTCCATCTGTACCCCTATTTGTCCATCTGTCCCCTTATCTGTCCATCTGTCCCCCTATTTGTCCATCTGTACCCCTATTTGTCCATCTGTCCCCTTATCTGTCCATCTGTCCCCCTATTTGTCCATCTGTACCCCTATCTGTCCATCTGTCCCCCTATTTGTCCATCTGTACCCACATTTGTCAGTCTGTTCCCCTATCTGTCCATCTGTCTCCCTATTTGTCCGTCTGTCCCCCTATCTGTCCATCTGTCCCCCTATTTGTCCATCTGTCCCCCTATTTGTCCGTCTGTTCCCCTATCTGTCCGTCTGTCCCCCTATCTGTCCGTCTGTCCATCTGTCCCCCTATTTGTCCGTCTGCCTCCTATCTGTCCGTCTGTCCCCCTATTTGTCCGTCTGTCCCCCTATCTGTCCGTCTGTCCCCCTATCTGTCCGTCTGTCCCCCTATTTGTCTTTCTGTCCCCCTATTTGTCTATTAAAGAATAGTGCGCAAATGCAAAAGAAATAACTACCAAATCTGAAGACAATCCATAAATAAAAATGGGGGTTTGGTCCCACCATATGGCCATATCGTGCTCAAGCCCACTACTGCGTCAAAGTACCCCATTATCAGTGGGTCCTACACTATCCATGAAAAAGAGATGAATCCAGCCATTCTAACCCTTGGAGATAATACTCCTTGCTGGGAAGGATGTGCAAATGCACTACAGGGGACTCCTCCTATATACAATTGATGGTGGACACTGATTGAGTACAGGTGTGTGTGGGGGGGGTGGGGAGGGTTGCTCAACCTCGATAGTCTGGTCAGACCGAATACATAATAAACAGGCAATTTGTCTATTTGTCTGTCTGTCCCCCTATTTGTCCGTCTGTCCCCCTATCTTTCCGTCTGTCCCCCTATCTGTCCGTCTGTCCCCCTATCTGTCCGTCTGTCCCCCTATCTGTCCATCTGTCCCCCTATTTGTCTATTTGTCCCCCTATTTGTCCGTCTGCCCCCCTATCTGTCCCCCCTATCTGTCGGTCTGTCCCCCCAACTGTCGATCTGTCCCCCCTATCTGTCGGTCTGTCCCCCCAACTGTCGGTCTGTCTCCCTAGCTGTCCACCTGTCCCCCTAGCTGTCCGTCTGTCCCTCTATCTGTCCGTCTGTCCTCCTGTCTCCCTCTCTGTCCCCCTGGTCGTCTGTCTGTCCCCTTATCCGTCTGTCCCCCTGTCTCCCTCTCTGTCCCCCTGGCAGTCTGTCTGTCCCACTGGCCGTCCCCCTGTCCGTCCGTCCGTCCCCCTGTCCCTGTCTGTCCGTCCCCCTGTCCCCCCTGTCTGTCTGTCCCCCCTGTCTGTCTGTCTGTCCCCCCTGTCCGTCTGTCCCCCCCTGTCCGTCTGTCCCCCCTGTCCGTCCGTCTGTCCCCCCCTGTCCGTCTGTCCCCCCCTGTCCGTCTGTCCCCCCTGTCCGTCTGTCCCCCTGTCCGTCCGTCTGTCTGTCTGTCCGTCCGTCTGTCCCCCTGTCTGTCTGTCCGTCCGTCTGTCCCCCTGTCTGTCTGTCCGTCCGTCTGTCCCCCTGTCTGTCTGTCCGTCCGTCTGTCCTCCTGTCTGTCCGTCTGTCCCCCTGTCTGTCTGTCCGTCCGTCTGTCTCCCTGTCTGTCCGTCCGTCTGTCCCCCTGTCTCCCTGTCTGTCCGTCCGTCTGTCCCCCTGTCTTACTGTCTGTCCCCCTGTCCGTCCCCCTCATGCGAGTACAAATCCTTCTTTTTTATTGCTATACAGACCAGGATCCCCCACCAGTTTCACTCCAGTTTTCCTCTACCCATCCCTCATCATCTTCCCACTCCCCCCTTTTTACTCCCTCCTCCTTCTCCCCAACCCCATGTTTCCCAGTCCCATCCCTCTCCTATTCATCCCATGTGATTGCCACAGTACACATCCCACCCACAAAAGCAGCAGTAATCAGCCTCTGGGTTCTTCCTTAAAGAGGAAGTAAACCCTCCTCTGTAACTTTTACCTATAGGTACTGTAAATATCTCCTAAACATGCACCGTTTAGGAGATATTTACCTTACATGCAGCCAGTGACGTCACTGGCGCATGCGCTATGAAGGAACGGCCACTGGTGCCATTCCTTCAGAGTCCCGTGCCGTGACCGTTGGCTCCCGCGCGCATGCGCGGGAGTGACGTCACCGCGGCTCCGGCCAATCAGATGGCCGGATGCCGCGATCCCGGAAGACGGGCGACTGAACATGTCGCCCGTCATACAGGTGAGTGAGCGGCACGGCTGGGGCTCGTTGTAAGGTAAGTATTTCATAATGAGCTAGTATGCGATGCATACTAGCTCATTATGGGTTTCTCTTTCAGGTTGTAAAAAAAAATAAAGTTAAACGAGTTTACAACTTCTTTAACCTCTGCAAAGGGGGTGAGTAGGGCCTCGTGTCTAAATTCTGCCTAAGGCCTCACAAAGCCTAGAGCCGCCTCTGGGTTTGAGATCAGTGTTAGAATTAGTTCTACTGTTAAGAGTTTATTTTCAGATTACAGGGGCCCCAAGGGCTGCACAATAAGTGTCAAAGGGTTGCAGACAGGGGAGGACTGGGCCAGGGGGCAGGGAGGCAATAGCCCCCTGGGCCGGTCTGATGCTCCATAAAAAGGCTGCACCACCTCTGCCACAGACATGCCTAAAGGATTCCTGGTGAAGAGAAGTAAAAAGTCCCTGCCTCTGACCTACTGAGTGCTGTATGAAGACAAGGACAAAGTGCAGACCCCCCCCCCCCCCCCAGCATAGATGGTGTAAACTGTGTCTAAGAAGGCCAGGTTCCATGCCCCACTGGAGTCTCTTCTGCCCTGGCCAGCTCCAACCGAGCTGTCCCAGCTCCCCCCAACCTCCCCCTGCTGGCCAGGTCGGGAACCCGGATTCAGCCATAAGTAGAGAGTATCTGGAGCAGGGCTGCAGCTTGGATTGGGGTCGGGAAGGAGGATTGGGAGAGTGGGGGGGGGGGGGGTGAAGGAAAGTGGAAAGAGGACGGAGTCGCTGCACCATGGGCCTCTTGTTTGTACTTGTCCTCTGGGCTGAAAGTTGCCAGTCTGCCCCTGGTTGCAGATGATCCCCTGGCTTCAGGGCATTATATAATACACCGCTCAAAAAAATTTAAAGAACACTTTGAAAACACATCCGATCTCATTGCGAAAAAATATCAGGCTGGATATCTGTGCTGATAAGAACTGGGTAATGTGTTAGGATTAAAAGGATTCCACATTGTTTGATGAAAATGAAAATTATCAACATACAGGGGGCTGAATTCAAAGACACCCCGAAAATCAAAGTGAAAAAATAATGCAGCAGGCTAGTCCATTTTGCTGAAATTTCATTGCAGTAACTCAAAATGGTACTCAGTAGTTTGTATGGCCCCCATGTGCTTGAATGTATGCCTGACAACATTGGGGCATGCTCCTTTTAAAACAAAAGATGGTGTCCTGGGGTATTTCCTCCCATATCTGGACCAGGGCATCACTGAGCTCCTGAACAGACTGAGGTGCAACCTGGCGGCGTCAGAGTATAATGTCCCAGAGGTGTTCTATTGGATTTAGGTCAGACAAGCGTGGGGGCTATTCAACGGTATCAATGCCTTCATCCTCCAGGAACTGACTGCATACTCTGGCCACATGAGGCCGGGCATTGTCATCCACCAGGAGGAACACAGGACCCACTGCACCAGCGTAGGGTCTGACCAAGGATTTCATCCTGATACCTAATGGCAGTCAGGGTGCCATTTTCTAACCTGTAGAGGTCTGTCGATCCCTCCATGGACATTCCTCCCCAGACCATCACTGACCTACCACCAAACCGGTCATGCTGAACAATGTTACAGGCAGCATAATGTTCTCCAAGGCTTCTCCAAAACCTTTCATGTCTGTCACATGTGCACAGGATTAACCTTTTCATCTGTGAAAAGCACAGGCTGCCAGTGGCAGACCTGACAATTCTGGTGTTTGATGGCAAATGCCAATCGAGTTCCACGGTGCTGGGCAGTGAGCACAGGGCCCACTAGAGGACGTTGGGCCCTCAGGCCACCCTCATAAAGTCTGTTTCTGATTGTTTGGTCAGAGACATTCACACCAGTGGCCTGCTGCAGGTAATTTTGTAGGGCTCTGGCAGTGCTCATCCTGTCCCTCCTTGCTCAAAGGAGCAGATGTGGTCCTGCTGATGGGTTAAGGACCTTCTACGGCCCTGTCCAGCTCTCCTAAAGAAATTGCCTGTCTCCTGGAATCTCCTCCATGCTCTTGAGACTGTGCTGGGAGACACAGCAAACCTTCTGGCAATGGCACGTATTGATGTGCCATCCTGGAGGAGTTGGACTACCTGTTCAACCTCTATAGGGTCCAGGTATCGCCTCATGTTACCAGTAGTGACACTGACCCTATTCAAATACAAAACTAATGAAAAACAGTCGGAAAAGATGAGTAGGGGAAAAAATGTCATTGGCCTCCACCTATAAAACCAGTGTTTTGGATGTTGTCTCATTGTTGCCCATCTAGTGCACCTGATGTTAATTTCATTAACACCAAAGCAGCTGAAACTTATTAACAACCCCCTCTGCTACATAACTGACCAGATAAATATCCCAGGAATTTAATTGACTGGATGCTATCATCTGATTAAAAAGTGTTCCTTTAATTTTTTGAGCAGTGTATAACACTAATTACAGCCTGGCCTCAACCATGTTAATTATTGTTCAGCAGCATAGGCGTGCGCACAGGGTGTGCCGGGTGTGCCTGGGCACACCCTAATCACCTAGGACACATTAGCATTATCGCTCTATTTGCCAGTGAGGAGATGGGAAAGATCTCCCTCTAACCTGCTCTGCCATAAGAGAAGTGCCACACACTTCTATTTCACTTTGCCAGCAGGGAGAGTAATGTACCGGGGCCATATACATGTAGGCAAACACATGCATGTGTATTTAAACTTTGGGGTGCACACCCTAATGCAATAGGCTGCGCACACCTATGTTCAGCAGTGTCAGATTGTCTATCGATACAGAGTGCAAGTTCTGAGGCAGCCATCTTGCCACACCAATAACTTGGCCCTTGTACTAAACAAGATCTGTAATTATTAGTCTTTTCACAAAACAAAAAGTCCTCATCTGCTTTCATTCAATATTATGCAGCTGAACTGACGGTGAGATCTCAGGACTGCCATGGGATCACTGTGGACAGTAAACATAATTACACTTTACTTAACCGTTAAATGAAAAATATGCATTTGGACAGACGCCTGCTAGAGTTCGCATCCCGGGAAATATTCACACTAATTAGGCTGAATCAATTATAGGTAGGCTGGGCGGCACTGGGAGATATTTGGCCTTTTGGCTCAGGTGGAAGCGGAGAAACTGGCGTCCAGGTTCACTAAACTCGCCATTTTATTTTCCAATTCCTGGTGTCTTTATTTGTCTGTTTTGGGAAGATAAAGCTTAATTTTACAGCACAGAATGTTTATAACGTCATTAAATGCTCACAAGAGGGAGAGCTGAAAGGAAAATATCTGACTTGCCATTCTGCACTTAAACAGTCGGAAACGTCAAAACACAAAGCAATTTCCCCACAGTAATTTCACGTAAATCTGCGAACTTTGCTCAGGGTAAGTGGTGGAAGTTTGAACGTGGGATCGCAAAGTGCCGATGAGACAGAAGCGTTGTGACACAAAGATTCCACCTCCCACAGCATGCGTTCATAGCTGTCAATGAAAACAGAGTTTGGCGCAGTTTGTTCTGAGTAATGTTGATAGACCTGAGCCATCAGCAGCCAGAAAAACATAAAGATCAATGTATGGCCATTAAGTTGAATGACAAAACTATTTATGATCATAAAAACTCAGAACATCCAAAGTCTGCCGCCAATAAAAATACGTGTCACCACTATATAACACAACACTTGGGGAATATTTATAAAATTCGGGGGAACATTCTCTACATGGCATCATTGGTGAGTCACTCACTTATAAAGTTAGTGAGATGGTTCAAAAACAATCACTTACAATATTTCAAACACCACTGTGGTTACTGAGAGCTGAATTTTACATCAAAGAATAAGAAATCAAGAATGGTGACAAATGTGACGTGATCTGACAAACACATAGAAGAATCCAGCTGGCATATGTGTTAAAGTTTTAGTTTAGGTATGGCAATTTTTATGTAGTTACAGTAAGTATGTTTGTGCCATACCTGTGATTGCTGCAGGCTTCTGGGTCCTGTGCTGATTGGCTGCCCAGCTGCCTACTGAACAAAGGAGGTAACTTGCTTTGCATTTTCTCAATGAATGCAAAGTGTTCTCTGGACGAGATGGATAGTATGACATCACTGCGTCACTGGATGGATATTATGATGTCAATACCTGTTGGTTATGGGATAAGACGAGGCATTGAGATCTTGAGAAATGTAGAATTCAGCTTTATTTGCACAGTTGAACATCCTACATATTTCAGAACAGCATTACAGGAGAGAGCAGAGAAAAAAAAACATCCTTCTTGTGCAGAATAAACAAGCATATATAAACACATTGATGCTAGTATTTCACTACAGCGCCATCTATAGGTCGAAGTGCATAGTAGGTGCTTTTGCACTTCCAACACTCCTTCTCAACACCATGTGCTTTGCTATATGACAATGGATTGGTGAGTGCATTCACAGTCATCTCTTCTGAGGGGCACTATTGAATGACGATAACATTTTGCTCCTAAGTGTTCCTAAGCAGATTATAATTCCCAATGATGTGCTTGGTCCTAGGATTGACCCTTTCTGATTATGTTTGTGATGTAGCTTTATAAATCCTTGGTTCTCTTCGAAAATGGGAATGGGTTTTGACATGTCTATGACCATGTCCAAAAAAGTTGGTGAATGTAAAATGCTTCTTGATATGCATGTGCTGCTGCAATCTACTCAGCTTCAGTTGAAGAGTGCAACAGTCGCTTGCTTTCGGCTAGAACACCTTATAGTTCCTTTCCTATATTGGAAGACATAACCACTTGTAGATTTGCAGCCTGTACAGTGTCTGGTATATTTAGCATCCACATACCAAATTCATTTTGGATTTGAGGTTGCTGGTAGCCATAGCTTAATCCGAATTGTTCCCTTTAGGTACTATCTCAACCTTTTTACTGCATTCTAGTAGTGCTGACAGGGTGCTGAAACTTTTCTAGAGAGTATGCCCCCTGCTGCAGCTATGTCTGGTCTTGTCACAATGTGGCAATGTATGGCAGCTTTCCAATAGCTCTGCGGAACATGTCATTGTTGGGTAGCAAACTTTCTACTTAATTGCTCCTTTGGTAGCCTGATTCTATGTTTTTTTTTAAATTCTTTTGCATCTTGCATGTGGATCTGTTCCGGGATTTTGGCAATTTTTTTACTTCAGTTGAGAAGATAACATCTGCCTTCTTTCCTCTAGTTGGATTCCAAGATAGTGGCTGATGTTCCCTAGCTCTTAAAAGTGGTAGTAAAGTCTGGGCCGGTGCTTCCACTAGGCAAACTAGGCAGGCGCCTAGGGCGCACTGCCACCTAGGGCACAGCCATGGCCAGGGCTACATTCCTCTCCTGTCCCCTCCTCATCCCCTGTGGATGTCACCTCTAGAGAGGGGGGCACTTTGTATACGAAGAAGTGTGTATTGTTAAAGGGGGGCAGTGTGTATATGAAGGGGGTGTAGGGTTAAAGGAGGGCTACACCTGTAATAAATAAAATAAAATAAGACATACCTGTAGGTAAATATCTCATAAACGTGCATTGTTTAGAAGATATTTACTATAGTAGCAGGCGGTGGCATCACTGGCCGTCCAGTGAGAGAGCCCTGCCTTGACTGTGACTCCCATGTGCATGCACGGGAGTGACATCAGTGCGGCTTGGCCATTCAAACAGATGAAGCCAGCGAACCAGGAAGGTGGATGATGGAAGCCTGTGACTGTCAACAGTGACAGCAATGTATAGTAGCACATTATGCTATTATCCTGCAGGGGACCATTTTTTTACCAAATTATTATCAAAGTTCTGTTTCAGATTCCAAACTCTCTATCTTGTTCAAAATAATTCTTATAATGTCATCAACATAAATTTGGGTGTATGTATCTGTCTTCTTGACTTCTTGCATAGAGACAGGGATCTCTTTTGCTCCTGGTGAATCCCTCTCTCATGAGTACTTCATTTACTTTCTCAATCCACATTCTTGCTAGTCACTTAAGGCCGTAGATGCTCTTTTGAACCCACAAGGTCAAGGGCAAGGGTCCTTGCTCAAACCCTGGTGGTTGTTCCATGTAGAGATCTTCTTTAATGTCTCCATATAGGAAAGCAGCTTTGACATCTAGGTGCTTCCCTCGTTTGCTCTTCCCGGCTGCAATGCTAAGTAGTGTTCTGATGTTGAAGTGTTTTTTGATGGTGGAGTGTTTTTTGACAGGAGTTAGTATTTCATCATAATCTTCTCCAAATTTCTGGGAGTATTCATTGGCATTTAATCTAGCCCTATATTTGTGAATATTTCCTTCAGCATTGAGCTTCAAAAACCTTAAAAATCCACTTTTTTCCTATAATTTTGCAGTTTCCATTATGTATAACTTACTCAATATTCCACCCGAAAAATACGTACCAGCTTACCTTTCTAAGTGGGAATTGGACCTTCCCCTGCAGTTGACCTCTATACAAAGGGAAAATATTCTCTACTATGCTCAAAAAACACCCAAGTGCACAAAATAGCAGGAATCTGGTTATAAGATTCTTATCCACTGGTAAAAGATGCCTCATGTATCTCATGTTGTATATGCTATGTTCCCTTCTACCCCTGACTTATATTGGAGGTGCCATTCAATCCCAGATACGATCCTACACACAGTATTTTTGGTCATGCCCAGGATTCCATGACTTCTGGACCAAAGTGCAAGAAATTGCTCAAAAGTTTACTGTCTACCATCTACCGTATGACCCCGTTTTTTTCTTACTGCATCACAATGACTTTCCCAAGACCACAGATTAGAGATCAGTACTCCTACACCTTCTCAACGCTGCTAGGAGTTGCATCCCAGTAGACTGGAAACAGTCTCAGGCATCATTAATAGCTACATGGGTGAATAATGTCAATTATATTGAATGCATGGAAAGTCTAATTGCTTTAGATAGGGGTACCCATGAAAAATTCCAGAAAATCTTGTTCTATTTCTCTGTTTCAGCTGAATTTCATTACCTTCTTTATGGGGACTACATTGTAATAGGAACAGATGTTTCTGTGGACACAGGAGGACAGGAGAGAGGCCTCACTTTTATCATTTAAAGTGTAACTAAGGCAAAACTTTTTTTTGTTTTTTATAGCGTGCAAAGGGATTAGAACGCTTGTTAGTTTTTACTGCTGTCTGTGCCCCATTAGGGAGATTCACCCTCTCAATATGTCTTGTTTACCATTATCATTGAAAGTGAAAGTAAAAGAAAATCCCAAACTTTGGGTTGTCCCCCAAAAAAGTAATGACAGGGAACTCTTCGCTAGTTCTGGTGACCTGGGGTCCCCAGGGAATTCCCTTAATTTGCAGGGATTACCTCTCACTCCCCGTTTGGCTACGGGACAAGAAGTGAAGGGAAATCTCAACAATGGGACACAGATGGCAAAAAAAATCTGACCGAGGTTATAACCCTCCCTTGCTCTATCCATAATGAAAATAAAAGTTTTGCCTATATTTCTACTTTAACCACTTGCCTGACTGCGCTATAGCCCAATGACGGCTCCACACAGTGTCTCCGGACACTGCTGATCACAGATTGAGGTAAAGAGCCAATCAGCGGCTGATTATTATGTGATCACCTGTGGCCAATCACAGCTGATCATGGATCTAAACAGAAGCCAGTTATCGGCACTCCTTTCCTCATGCTGACAGCATGAGGAGAGGAGAGGAGAGCTGATAACCAGCTTCTCTAAAAGGGACATGTACACTGATTTCAGTGTCCTAATTATCAGTGCAGTCCCAACAGTGCTGCCAATCTGTGCCCACCAGTGCTGCCAATCAGTGCCCATTAGTGCCTCCTAATCAGTGTCACCTATCAGTGCTGCCTACCAGTGCCCATGAGTGCCACTTAACAGTGCCCATCAGTGCTGCTTATCAGTACCGCCTATTAGTGCCCATTAGTGCCACCTATCAGTGCCCATCAATGCCACCTATCAGTGCCCATCAGTGCCACCTCATCAGTGCCCATCAGTGCAGCCTAGCAGTGCCCATCAGTGCAGCCTAGCAGTGCCCATCAATGTCCATCATGCCGCCTCATCAGTGCCTATCAGTGCAGCCTCATCAGTGCACATTAGTGAAGGAGAAAAATTACCTGTTTTCAAAATTTTATAATATATATATATATATATATATATATACTTGAGTTGATATTTTCAAGTGCATTTTCTTGATTTTATCATTTTATATTGATGTACTGTCTTGTCCTCACCTCCTATGTGTAATAAAATGTACAATTTTTGAGAATTCAGATTTTTCTCCATCATTTTGCACCGTTAAAGTCCCACTTTGCCCCCCTCCATTGTAGCTACTTTAAACAAAGGGATGTGGTGCTTTCTACTTCATCTCTAGCAATATTTCTTTAAAACATTCTTTTAACTACTTTTCTGTGCTGGTGATGTATAAATGCTGGGCTACTTTATTCCTGTATGGTTTCCGTGGTATTTTTGGTGCATCAAAGAATCATTTTCTTTGTTCTGTTTGCTCTCCCTGTTTTCTCTTTTTCCTCTTCTCCCTCTCCTCCTCCCATTAAAAAGCCAATATGTTTAACACGTCTACCCAGGCAATACTCCGTGGGCTAATCTGGGGTTAATCTATAAATTGTATATATCCTCTTGAGGGTTGAAAATATGCCATTTGTAATTTATTATTTTCTGTTTTTGTTTGGTTTTCATTGCTTGTCCTAATATGTTTGTAAAAGATATTGCTATATGATGTATTGTTTTTTTGCTATATGTTTTGCCATTTCATACATATTTGTGATTGTAAACATCAGAGATCTTCCTGAACGCCATGGGCCTCAGCCATCTGTTGTTGTAGGAGACTCTGCCTCTATCTCTCCCCGGCGGACACGTGATGTGCCGGGGCGGGTTGAGGTTTCTGTAGCTCCTCCTGCTTACGTGCACTGCCTTCCAGCCTGGACCGCAGCCAGAGTGCGCTTATGTGACATTCGCACAGGCGCGATACGACGCATCAGAACCAACGGCGTCGGCGTGAAACACGCCACCAGGTTGGGGACTACATAAGCAGGCGTTCATGCCTGCTTGTGTGTCATTACCTTCCAAGCCAGGGTGGCATTTTATGCGGCTGTACTACCATACAGGTAACTTACTCCACATTTTAGACATCATGGTATGCTTTACTATCTGGCATCCTTTGATAGTGCCCACCTTTATTCCCCCCTTCTTTTCTAACTGATTTCATTTTTTGTGGAATTTTAGACCGGGCTTGATACCTTCCTTTGTGGGGACTTATAAACCATATATGGCTATTCCTTACCTCCAGTCCATATAGTGAACTGCTAGTCATTTCCTAACATTTTTAATACCAGGATATATATACTGTTCCTGCAACTGGTGAAGTACTCTGCCTAATTTCCACCCTGGTTTGCACTTTGTGGCTATATCAATTAGAAGGTTAGTTTTATATCAACCATACAAAATGGGTTACCAATACTGTTTGATGTATATGTTTCCTTTTTGGTATCCTACCTTGTGAATCTTTGCTATTATCTAGATTATTCTTTATTCCCCCGTGTCTGCCGTGGGGAGTGTCGTCTCTGGCAGGGCTGTTCTGCTGTACTGGACGCCTGATGTACCTTCATTGGTGAGCAGGAGCATCTTCTATGTCTCTATTCCCCTATACTTGTGGTAAATATATATATATATATATATATATATACTTACATTTTACCATTACATCTTTTAGAGTGAGTAACAATCATCCTCCTGAAGAACCAGATTATTACCTGCGAAACATGTTGGGGACTACAAACTTTCCATTTTGGAAGGTTCTATGTTGTTATGCCTTTTGAGTGTATATAATCTCTATCGTCTGAAACAGATATTTAACCACGTTTGGCAATACCTATATCTTTCCTTGTCGAAAATAATCTTTTGGACATGCATTCCATTTGTCTAATTTTAACTCATTTTTGCATTTAATAAATGTGTATATTTTTATACCTTCTGTGTATATCTACGTTTTAAAGGTACCTAGAAAGTTCTGTTTCATTTTAAGAGAGACTGGATAGTTGGGGAACTAGACTCCTGTCTTTCCCTGTTTTTTTGTGCAAAATATTTGTGGGATGTTGGTACCAGTATCTGCAGCAGTGGTGGCTGGTGCATAATAATTTGGGGGGCGGCAAAACCCACACCCCCCGCGTGATGGCCAGCAGGCGAATCCACCACCACCCCCCCCCCCTTCCCGGAGAGCCGGCCTGATAGCTGGCAGGCAAATCCACCCCCCTCCCCTCCCGCAGGACAGACGGACGGCCAGCCGGACAGCCAGCATTCTTGCCTCCTCCTTCTTCTTCCTGGCCAATGGCCAGTAAAATCACTTCTCTTTTCAGGCAATCAGGAAAGGGGTCTCAGGACCCACTTCCTGATTGGCTGGGAGGAGAATCAGTGTGATAATAGCGCATATTCATTCACTATTGTCATACAACTGGGTGGGCTCAGAGTGCAGTACTCTGCACCCCGATTCCACCTTTTTTTGAAGCCTATTAGAGCCTCTGGCTCTAATCACGTGCTTAAAAAAAAAAACCCTATTGGAATCCATGCATCCGACATCCTGCATGTAGATTAGGGGGCCGGATGCATGGATGGGGGGGGGGGCACCCTTGCACCCCCAATGGATGGGCCGTCCCTGATCTGTACTTTACCCAAGTGGCTCTTCCAATACTCTGTGCACCACCTTTAGCTATCCCACTTCCTTCCCATTGCTTTTCTCATCTTTTCTCTACCTTCCTTATTCTAATATTCTTAAAATGTTGCACACACAGACTCCATCATATTTGTACATATGGAATAACAGATATGTAATTTGTAAATATTACTATACCTACTTAATCTAATGCTGTGTCACATAATTCTAAATACAAGTGATTTATATGGTTTATGATGAGTCAACTTGCGTGATTAATTATTCTTGTGGTTATGTATATGATATGAAGCATTTTGTTTGCAACTTTATGCACTGTATGTCGTTCTTTTTAAATAGAGACTGTACAAAAAAGAAAAATGAAGAAATTTATTGTTGGAAAAAGTACAGCAAAGCAATCATAACAAGTGCAAAAGCTACTTCTCCACAAATATGTACACAGACTTTTTTATTTTAGATTGATCCATTGGGACACAAAATAGTGGACACAAAACTTAACATGCTCCTACTTCACTCCAACCAGATGGTAGATTTCTGGTGTGCTCAGTACATCTAATAGAAACAAAAAACAATGTAACTGTTAAGTGTCATTATACAGAGCAATACCTGTCATGAGTTTAATGCATTTCTATTATGCGTACAGGAATTAGGCATCACTCCAGCTGCCTGCCAGTCATTCTCAATGTACAATTTTCTTGAAATCACAAGGAAAAGCTGAAAAACAAGCATTGAAAGCTACACATACAATATACTACAGGTTATAAAACAAGTACTGGACAGAGCTGCACAATACTATACATCGTACATTATAACTCAATGACTGTTGAGACCTGGGCTACACTACACTATATATTTTAGTACAGTAAGTACCAGGACCAAGGCTACACAATACTAAACATCATTCATAACTAGTGATGTCGCGAACCTAAAATTCGCGGTTCGCGAACGGCGAACGCGAACATCGGCAAATGTTCGCGAACCGGCGAACCGGGCGAACCGCCATAGACTTCAATAGGCAGGCGAATTTTAAAACACACAGGGACTCTTTCTGGCCACAATAGTGATGGAAAAGTTGTTTCAAGGGGACTAACACCTGGACTGTGGCATGCCGGAGAGGGATCACGCAAAAAAAAGTTCTTAAAAATTATAATTTTTTGATAGAGAGCCAATTATTGGAAAAATTAAAAAAAAATAAAAATAAAAAATTTCTTTGGATTTAGCATCTGGGGGGTCTAAAAAGTGTACCTGTGAAGTTTCAGCTCTGTAGCATGTCCAGAACCCCTAAAAAACAGCATTTTTCTTATATTTTCAGGAATATGGCTTCTCTGCGGCTGGCTTTTTCTCTTGCAGGCATTTAGCGGGCATTTTTTTAGGCAGGCATGTCATTTTTTGTATTTAGTGTCTGGGGGGTCTAAAAAGTGTACCTGTCAATTTTCAGCTCTGTAGCATGTCCAGAACCCCTAAAAAACAGCATTTTTCTTATATTTTCAGGAATATGGCTTCTCTGCGGCTGGCTTTTTCTCTTGCAGGCATTTAGCGGGCATTTTTTTAGGCAGGCATGTCATTTTTTGTATTTAGTGTCTGGGGGGTCACAAAAGTGTACCTGTCAAGTTTCAGCTCTGTAGCATGTCCAGAACCCCTAAAAAACAGCATTTTTCTTATATTTTCAGGAATATGGCTTCTCTGCGGCTGTCTTTTTCTCTTGCAGGCATTTATCGGGCATTTTTTTAGGCAGGCATGTCATTTTTTGTATTTAGTGTCTGGGGGGTCACAAAAGTGTACCTGTCAAGTTTCAGCTCTGTAGCATGTCCAGAACCCCTAAAAAACAGAATTTTTCTTATATTTTCAGGAATACGGCTTCTCTGCGGCTGGCTTTTTCTCTTGCAGGCATTTATCGGGCATTTTTTTAGGCAGGCATGTCATTTTTTGTATTTAGTGTCTGGGGGGTCACAAAAGTGTACCTGTCAAGTTTCAGCTCTGTAGCATGTCCAGAACCCCTAAAAAACAGCATTTTTCTTATATTTTCAGGAATACGGCTTCTCTGCGGCTGTCTTTTTCTCTTGCAGGCATTTATCGGGCATTTTTTTAGGCAGGCATGTCATTTTTTGTATTTAGTGTCTGGGGGGTCTAAAAAGTGTACCTGTCAAGTTTCAGCTCTGTAGCATGTCCAGAACCCCTAAAAAACAGCATTTTTCTTATATTTTCAGGAATACGGCTTCTCTGCGGCTGTCTTTTTCTCTTGCAGGCATTTATCGGGCATTTTTTTAGGCAGGCATGTCATTTTTTGTATTTAGTGTCTGGGGGGTCACAAAAGTGTACCTGTCAAGTTTCAGCTCTGTAGCATGTCCAGAACCCCTAAAAAACAGCATTTTTCTTATATTTTCAGGAATACGGCTTCTCTGCGGCTGGCTTTTTCTCTTGCAGGCATTTAGCGGGCATTTTTTTAGGCAGGCATGTCATTTTTTGTATTTAGTGTTTGGGGGGTCACAAAAGTGTACCTGTCAAGTTTCAGCTCTGTAGCATGTCCAGAACCCCTAAAAAACAGCATTTTTCTTATATTTTCAGGAATACGGCTTCTCTGCGGCTGTCTTTTTCTCTTGCAGGCATTTATCGGGCATTTTTTTAGGCAGGCATGTCATTTTTTGTATTTAGTGTCTGGGGGGTCTAAAAAGTGTACCTGTCAAGTTTCAGCTCTGTAGCATGTCCAGAACCCCTAAAAAACAGCATTTTTCTTATATTTTCAGGAATACGGCTTCTCTGCGGCTGGCTTTTTCTCTTGCAGGCATTTATCGGGCATTTTTTTAGGCAGCCATGTCATTTTTTGTATTTAGTGTCTGGGGGGTCACAAAAGTGTACCTGTCAAGTTTCAGCTCTGTAGCATGTCCAGAACCCCTAAAAAACAGCATTTTTCTTATATTTTCAGGAATACGGCTTCTCTGCGGCTGTCTTTTTCTCTTGCAGGCATTTATCGGGCATTTTTTTAGGCAGGCATGTCATTTTTTGTATTTAGTGTCTGGGGGGTCACAAAAGTGTACCTGTCAAGTTTCAGCTCTGTAGCATGTCCAGAACCCCTAAAAAACAGCATTTTTCTTATATTTTCAGGAATACGGCTTCTCTGCGGCTGGCTTTTTCTCTTGCAGGCATTTATCGGGCATTTTTTTAGGCAGGCATGTCATTTTTTGTATTTAGTGTCTGGGGGGTCACAAAAGTGTACCTGTCAAGTTTCAGCTCTGTAGCATGTCCAGAACCCCTAAAAAACAGCATTTTTCTTATATTTTCAGGAATACGGCTTCTCTGCGGCTGTCTTTTTCTCTTGCAGGCATTTATCGGGCATTTTTTTAGGCAGGCATGTCATTTTTTGTATTTAGTGTCTGGGGGGTCTAAAAAGTGTACCTGTCAAGTTTCAGCTCTGTAGCATGTCCAGAACCCCTAAAAAACAGCATTTTTCTTATATTTTCAGGAATACGGCTTCTCTGCGGCTGGCTTTTTCTCTTGCAGGCATTTATCGGGCATTTTTTTAGGCAGGCATGTCATTTTTTGTATTTAGTGTCTGGGGGGTCACAAAAGTGTACCTGTCAATTTTCAGCTCTGTAGCATGTCCAGAACCCCTAAAAAACAGCATTTTTCTTATATTTTCAGGAATACGGCTTCTCTGCGGCTGTCTTTTTCTCTTGCAGGCATTTATCGGGCATTTTTTTAGGCAGGCATGTCATTTTTTGTATTTAGTGTCTGGGGGGTCACAAAAGTGTACCTGTCAAGTTTCAGCTCTGTAGCATGTCCAGAACCCCTAAAAAACAGCATTTTTCTTATATTTTCAGGAATACGGCTTCTCTGCGGCTGGCTTTTTCTCTTGCAGGCATTTATCGGGCATTTTTTTAGGCAGGCATGTCATTTTTTGTATTTAGTGTCTGGGGGGTCTAAAAAGTGTACCTGTCAAGTTTCAGCTCTGTAGTATGTCCACAACCCAAAAAAAACAGCATTTTTCTTATGATTTTTAGTAGAAAACTAATGCAGTGTCTTTCCAGCTGTCTTTTTTTCTTTCTGGCAAGCTGAAATATGATATGCCAAGGCAAACATGCCTATCAGTTGAGCTATGACACAGACAACACTGCACACATGGGGAAATATGTAAAACAAAAAACAGGAAAAGGAAATTAGGTGACGGTCACAAAACATGATATTGTGATTGGCCAAATAAAAAGTCACCTCGCGATGAGGTCGCGCCAAAGTCGCGCTAAGTCGCGCCAAAGTCGCACTGGAAGCGACGCTACTTTAGTGGTAGCGGCAGTGTAAACCAGCACTAAAACATCCAGTGTGTGAATACGATCAGGTATGATGTTTTATCGGTCAAGTAGTGTAAGGGTTACGCCCGTCGCCCGCTTCACAGTGACAGACCAAACTCTGACAGACCAAACTCCCCGTTTAACAGTCAGTCAGTCCATTTGCACAACCGCAAACTCCCAATTTGCACAAGGTTGGATACCAAGCTAGCCATGTCCCGTTCCTTGTCCTCACTGACATCATTGAAGGTCTCTTCCTCCACCCAGCCACATACAACACCAAGGGTCCCCGAAAGGTGAGAACAAGCCCCCTGGGACGCCTGCTGTGGCTGGTATTCCACCTCCTCAAAGCCACCTTCCTCCTCTGACTTCTCTTCTTCAGACTCCTCTCTCTGCGTTGCCACAGGTCCAGCAATTGACAACGACAAGGCTGCTTCTGGTGGTGATGAGGACCACAACTCTTCCTCTTCATGCTCATCTACAGCCTGATCCAGTACTCTTCGCAGGGCACGCTCCAGAAAAAACACATATGGGATGAGGTCGATGATGTTGCCTTGGGTTCGACTGACCACCAGGGTTGTCATCTCTGCAAAAGGACGCATGAGCCTACAGCCATTGTTCATGAGCATTCAGTAACGCGGCCAAAAAATACCCAGCTCCGCAGAAAGAATGAAAGAAAATGAATGTTTTTTTTTATGAAAAATTATCCTGCGGATCGCTTTTGGTCTGTACACAATGAAGCAACGACCTTATCATCTGGGGTGTGCCAACACAATCCTAGAGGTGATCGCTTCATTGTGATACGCAAGCCCCTTCACCACGACAAGGTAACGATCACGAAGGGGAATTGACACATGTATGTGCCTTTTTTTTTGTTTTTTGTTTTTTTGCAGCCACAGTGTAGCACCAGAGGCCAGAAAAATTAGGCATGTACACATGCATGAAAAAGTAGGTATTGTTGCAGCCGCTGCTGTAGCAGCGGCCTGAAAAATTGAGGTTTTAAGGCAGAAAGTGCACTAAAACATTGCTGCTTGAACCGTAGTTGGTGGCGGAGACGTCACGTAAGTCATCCGGCATGCAGAGAATGATTATATACAGCAGCGTGTGGACCATTTTTAGGCCAAGGCATCTCAGTCATCACCAGGCCTTTTTTAGTCAAATGCATCCCCCACTGTCAGTCCCTTCGGGATCCATGCCTCATTCATCTTAATAAACGTGAGGTAATCAAGACTTTTTTGACCTAGGCGACTTCTCTTCTCAGTGACAATACCTCCTGCTGCGCTGAAGGTCCTTTCTGACAGCACACTTGAAGCGGGGCAGGCCAGAAGTTCAATGGCAAACTGGGATAGCTCAGGCCACAGGTCAAGCCTGCACACCCAGTAGTCAAGGGGTTCATCGCTCCTCAGAGTGTCGATATCTGCAGTTAAGGCAAGGTAGTCTGCTACCTGTCGGTCGAGTCGTTCTCTGAGGGTGGACCCCGAAGGGCTGTGGCGATGCATAGGACTAAAAAAGCTCCGCATGTCCTCCATCAACAAGACGTCTGTAAAGCGTCCTGTCCTTGCCGGCGTGGTTGTGGTGGTAGGAGGAGGATTACTTTCACCTCTTCCCCTGTTGGATTCCCGTTGTGCTGTGACATCACCCTTATACGCTGTGTAGAGCATAGTTTTTAACTTATTTTGTAGCTGCTGCATCCTTTGCGACTGCCGGTAATTGGGTAACATGTCACAGACTTTCTGCTTATACCGGGGGTCTAGTAGCGTGGCCACCCAGTACAGGTCGTTCTCCTTCAGCCTTTTTATACGAGGGTCTCTCAACAGGCATGACAGCATGAAAGACCCCATTTGCACAAGGTTGGATGCCGAGCTACTCATGTCCAATTCCTCGTCCTCACTGATGTCATTGAAGGTGTGTTCTTCCCCCCAGCCACGTACAACACCACGGGTACCAGATAGGTGACAACTAGCACCCTGGGATGCCTGCTGTGGTTGGTGTTCCTCCTCCTCAAAGCCACATTCCTCCTCTGACTCCTCTTCCTCACACTCCTCTTCCAGTGTTGCCGCAGGTCCAGCAATCGATGGTAAGGCTGTTTCTGGTGGTGGTGATGGTGACCACAACTCTTCCTCTTCCTCTTCACGCTCATCTACGGCCTGATCCAGCACTCTTCGCAGGGCACGCTCCAGGAAAAAAACATATGGGATGATGTCGCTGATGGTGCCTTCAGTGCGACTCACTAGGTTTGTCACCTCCTCAAAAGGACGCATGAGCCTACAGGCATTGCGCATGAGCGTCCAGTAGCGTGGCAAAAAAATACCCAGCTCCGCAGAGGCTGTCCTAGCACCCCGGTCATACAAATACTCGTTGACCGCTTTTTCTTGTTGGAGCAGGCGGTCGAACATTAGCAGTGTTGAATTCCAACGTGTCGGGCTGTCGCAAATCAAGCGCCTCACTGGCATGTTGTTTCGCCGCTGAATATCTGCAAAGTGCGCCATGGCCGTGTAGGAACGCCTGAAATGGCCACACACCTTCCTGGCCTGCTTGAGGACGTCCTGTAAGCCTGGGTACTTCTGCACAAAACGTTGCACAATCAGATTCAACACATGTGCCATGCACGGCACATGTGTCAACTTGCCCAAATTCAATGCCGCCAACAAATTGCTCCCGTTGTCACACACCACTTTGCCGATCTCCAGTTGGTGCGGGGTCAGCCACTGATCCACCTGTGCATTCAGGGCGGACAGTAGTGCTGGTCCGGTGTGACTCTCTGCTTTCAGGCAAGTCAACCCCAAGACAGCGTGACACTGTCGTATCCGGCATGTGGAATAGCCCCTGGGGAGCTGGGGGGGTGCAGTTGGTGTGGGGCAAGACGCAACAGCAGAAGAGGACTCAGCCGAGGAGGTTAGCAAAGAGGATGGAGTAGGAGGAGTAGAGGAGGTGGCAGCAGGCCTGCCTGCAAGTCGTGGCGGTGTCACCAACTCCTCTGCAGCAGAGCCACGCATTCCATGCTTGGCAGCCGCCAGCAGGTTTACCCAATGCGCAGTGTACGTTATATACCTGCCCTGACCGTGCTTTGCAGACCAGCTATCAGTGGTCAGATGGACCCTTGCCCCAACACTGTGTGCCAGACGTGACATGATTTCCTTTTCCACAATAGAGTACAGGTTGGGGATTGCCTTTTGTGAAAAATAATTTCGGCCGGGTACCTTCCACTGCGGTGTCCCAATAGCGACAAATTTTTTGAAGGCCTCAGACTCCACCAGCTTGTATGGTAAAAGCTGGCGGGCTAAGAGTTCCGACAAGCCAGCTGTCAGACGCCGGGCAAGGGGGTGACTCTGCGAGATTGGCTTTTTGCGCTCAAACATTTCCTTCACAGACACCTGACTGTGGGCAGGTGACGAGCAGGAACTGCTGAAGGTGAGAGGCGGAGGGGCGGGTTGTTGATAGGGGGCATGGAGGACAGCAGTGGTTGACGTGGCTGAAGATGCTGGACCAGGAGGAGGATGGTGGCTTTCAGTTTGTGTGCTGCTTTTACTCATGTGTTGATCCCATAGGCGTTTGTGATGTGAGATCATGTGCCTTCGCAAAGCAGTTGTACCTAGGTGGGTGTTGGACTTCCCACGACTCAGTTTCTTTTGGCACAGGTTACAAATGGCATCGCTGATATCAGAGGCAGACACACAAAAAAAATGCCACACTGCTGAGCTTTGCAAGGACGGCATTCTGGTGGTGGCAACAGCTTGCGTTGATTGGCGTGCTGTCTGGCTGACCCCGGGTGCCGAATCTACATGCTGTCTGACTGCGCCACTAGCTCCTTGCGATGACCTCCTCCCCCTGCTTCCAACTCGTCTCCTCCTCCTCTCTGTCTCCCCATCTGAACTTTCCCCCTCTTCTTCTGCTCTTCGAGCAGGCACCCAGGTGACATCCACAGACACATCGTCATCATCAGCCGCTTCACTTGACAACTCAGCAAAGGCAGCAGCAGCAGGTACAACATCATCATCATCACAATGTACGTCCATGTGTATAATGCTGCCTGACTGATACATATCCCCGTTATCTACATCCTCTGGCACTAATAGTTGCGCATCACTTATTTCTTCAAACTGATGTGAAAATAACTCCTCTGACGGATCAAGTGAAGCGGCTGTGGTGCTAGTGTTGGTGGTGGTGCCGGCGGGCTGGCGAGTGGTAAATTGAGAGGTGCCCGAAGCTGAGCTGGAGGAGGATGGTGCATTAAGGTTCCGAGCGGAAGCTGTAGACGATTGGGTGTCCTGTGTAAGCCAGTCAACTATGGCCTCAGAATTTTTTGAGTTCAGGGTCTGTGGTGGCCTCTGAACACTGGGCATTATTCTAGGGCCTAAGGAAATCACAGCACCACGACCACGACGGCCCTTGCGGGGTGGCCTGCCTCTGCCTGTCATTTTTTTTTTAATGTGTTGTTACTGTTGTACTATGAGTGCAAGCTGCTGTGCCACCTTATATATCAGTGGTGGGTGGGCAGTGGCACAGTACACTCTCTGTGGACCTGACAGCAGTCACTGGCACCCAGGCAACTGCAATTTAAAAAATATATATATTTTTTTTTACTTTGCAAGCTGCTGTGCCACCTTATATATCAGTGGTGGGTGGGCAGTGGCACAGTACACTCTCTGTGGACCTGACAGCAGTCACTGGCACCCAGACAACTGCAATTTAAAAAATATATATATATTTTTTTACTTTGCAAGCTGCTGTGCCACCTTATATATCAGTGGTGGGTGTGCAGTGGCACAGTACACTCTCTGTGGACCTGACAGCAGTCACTGGCACCCAGGCAACTGCAATTTAAAAAAATATATATATATATTTTACTTTGCAAGCTGCTGTGCCACCTTATATATCAGTGGTGGGTGGGCAGTGGCACAGTACACTCTCTGTGGACCTGACAGCAGTCACTGGCACCCAGGCAACTGCAATTTAAAAAAATATATATATTTTTTTTACTTTGCAAGCTGCTGTGCCACCTTATATATCAGTGGTGGGTGGGCAGTGGCACAGTACACTCTCTGTGGACCTGACAGCAGTCACTGGCACCCAGGCAACTGCAATTTAAAAAAAAATATATATTTTTTTTACTTTGCAAGCTGCTGTGCCACCTTATATATCAGTGGTGGGTGGGCACACAGTGGCACTGCAGTGGGCACAGTACACTCTGTGGACCTGACAGTCACTGGCAGCCCAGGCAACTGCAATAATAAAAAATATTTTTTTTTTCAATTTATTGCAACAAGATGCTGTGCCAACGTATATATATCAGTGGTGGGCAGTGCACTGCAGTGGGTACAGTGCACTCTGTGGACCTGACACAGCACTCACTGCAATTATGACAGAGGAAAAAAAAATATTTTTTAAAATGCCAGGTACTGTGCCTGTGCCACCCGAAATGAGTGTGGTGTGCACACAGTACAGTCTGTGGTAGGTCTGTGGCCTCTCACACACAGCGGGCAGGCAACTGCAGTGTACAATAGATATATATATATATATATATATATAAAGAAAAAAATCTATTACCTTACCAGCCCTTGAAAGGGCTTTTGGGGACACTGTATATATATATATATGTATATATATAAATAAAAAAATCCTCAATTACCAGCCCTTAAAAGGGCTTTTGGGGACACTAGATAGATATAGATATATATATATATGAAGAAACAACTCAATTACCAGCCCTTAAAAGGGCTTTTGGGGACGCTAGGTATATATATATATATATATATATATAAAAAAAAAAAAAAACACAAATACCAGCCCTTAGAAGGGCTTTTTGGGGTGCTGATATTACAGCAGTAGTGGACCAAGAACACTGCAAGACCAGGAACACTGACTAACTGTCCCTAGCTTAACAGCAGCAGCAGCAGCAGCAGCAGCTCTCCCTACTCTCACTACACACACTGCTTCAGAATGATCTAAGATGGATGCTGCCCTTGCTTATTTATAGGAGGTGGGAGGGTGTGGGAGGGAGGTACGCTGATTGGCTGGAAATGTGTCTGCTGACTGTAAAGTTCAGGGTCAAAGTTTGCCTCAATGATGTCTTATGGGGGGCGGACCGAACATTGCATATGTTCGCCGGCAGCGGCGAACGCGAACATGCTAAGTTCGCCGGGAACTGTTCGCCGGCGAACAGTTCTATACATCTCTATTCATAACACAATAAGTACAAAGATCAGAGAAACATTATACTATACACTACAAAACAAATGCGAGCATTGAAGCTACAATATACTGTACACTATAAAAGAATGGGTGCCAGTACCGAAGCTATGGTATACTATGCATAATAACAATATACACCATACACACCACTATAACACTTTGTAAGGGATTTACTAAAATAAAAACAGATAGCATCTGGTTCAGCTGCGCATAGTAACCAATCCGCTTTTAACTTCCCCTTGTTTAATTAAGCTTTGACAATAAGCCCTTATTCACACTGAACACGGCTTTCAAATTGTGCGCCCCCTAGTCTGGGGGGAGGGGTGACGTTGGGCCTGGGGGCTCGAGTGCTGGAAGGATCCCACAAAACACACAGAGGAAGAACTTCCTGCACGATTTCAAAGCCGCATTTCACTCTGACTTAGGGGGCAACTTGAAAGACATCTGTGTAGGTTCATGCACAGATGTCTATTGAAGTCACCCCCGAAGTCACCAAAAGTAGTGCAGGAACTACTTTTGAGAATTGGTGAGGCGCCACAAAGTCGGCATTGCACCGATTGGGACGCTCCCATTGCCGGAAATAGGCTGTGATTTGACATGCGATTTTACCTGTCAAATCGACCTGTCAAATCACATGTGAAATCACTCCAATGTGAGCGGGGCTAAAACCTAAGAGCTGATTGGTTACTCTGCATACCTGCACCATATTATGTGTGCTCCAGTTTTAGCAAATCGCCCCTTTGTCTAAGACTACCTTAAAGAAGAATTGCCTTAAAATAGTTACGGAATGCTTAGCAACCAGCAATGGTTGAGACAATAAACATTTTGGCCAGAAGTATGTATTGTATGTATTGTACATGTAGCACTCTCTAGCTAGTGTGCTAGTGTAAATAGGTTAGTTGTTAGTGAAGGCAAATTGGTTTGGCTGAGAGCCAGGCCTGGGATGTGAATCTGGGTCAGGGATCAGTGACTCGGGGAGGCAGGATAACTCATTCTTCTAGTGCCTCCCCCTGTTCTCTGGAACATTGGAGAATGCTCTAGACATAGTGGATGGAAGCTAGGAGGGGCTGTCATGCATATTTATGAGGGTCTCAGCCCATCCCTTAGCAAATGGGCTGCCATTGGGCAAACTCCAATTATAAATAAGCAGAAATCATGCCGGCAGGGGCAGCGGGGTGGAAGATGTAGATGGAGTGTTGAGGAGGATGTTGGTGGCCCTTGAGGATGCCCCCTAGTCTGGGGGGAGGGGTAACTTTGGGCCTGGGGCTCAAGTGCTGGTAGGATCCTCCAAAACACACAGAGGAAGTCCTTCCTGAAGGCATGGGAGTATATAGAAGTCAGCAGGAGCAGATCAGCATGTCCGGGAGATCTCCTGAGAGTCAGCCAGGTAGGCTGGTGAGTGTCAGTCTGGAGGACTGAGGAGAGAATGTCAGACTGGAGGACAGTGGCGAGGGTGTCAGTCTGGAAGACTGTGGGAGAAGTTAGCCTGGAGGGCTAGTAAAAGGGACAGCTGTAGGCAGGTTGGTTGGCAGTGCCTGAAGAGTTGGCGCTGGGATCAGTAGCCACAGGAGGGAGAAGGTAAGCTGGTCACTGTGTTCTGCTACACAACAAGGGGCTTTGAGTTCCTGCCTGCAAGAGGCCATTGCTAAATATGTCTGTGCCTGTCAGAGTCATTTACAGTGACCTAGCTGGAAATAGACTGTATATACAGTGCCTTGAAAAAGTATTCATAACCCTTGAAATTTTCCACATTTTGTCATGTTACAATCAAAAGCTTAAATGTATTTTATTGGGATTTTATGTGATAGACCAACACAAGGTGCAACATAATTGTGAAGTGGAAGGGTAATGATAAATTGTTTTCAAATCTTTTTACAAATAAATATCTTAAAAGTGTGTTGTGTATTTGTTTTCGGCTGCCCCCCTGAGTCAATACTTTGAAGAACCCCCTTCCGCTGCAATCACAGCTGCAGGTCTTTTTTGGGGATGTCTCTACCAGCTTTGCACATCTAGAAAGTGACATTTTTGCCCATTTGCAAAATAGCTCAAGCTCTGTCAGACTGGATTGAGTGCGTCTGTGAACAGCAATTTTCAATTCTTCCCACAGATTCTCCCACAGATAGGTCTGGACCTGACTGGGCCATTCTAACACATGAATATGCCTTGATCTAAACCATTTTATTGTGTCTCTGGCTGTATTTTAGGGGTTGTTGTCCTGCTGGAAGGTGAACCTCCGCCCCAGTTTTAAGTTTTGCAGACTCTAACAGGTTTTCTCGTAAGATTGCCCTGTATTTGGCTCCATCAATCTTCCCATCAACTCTGATCAGCTTTCCTGTCCCTGCTGAAGAAAATGATCCTCGCAAAATTATGCTGCCACCACCATGCTTCATGGTGGGGATGGTGTGCTCAGAGTGATGTGCAGTGTTAGTTTTCCGGCAAACATAACATTTTGCTTTTAGGCCAAAAAGTTCAATTTCAGAATTTCATACGACTTTCTTTCAACAATGGCTTTCTTCTTGCCACTCTTCCATAAAGGCCAGATTTGTGGGGTGCATGGCTAACAGTTGTCCTGTGGACAGATTCTCCCACCTAAGCTGTGGATCTCTGCAGCTCCTCCAGAGTTACCATGGGTCTCTTGGCTGCTTCTCTGATTAATGCTCTCCTTGCCCGGCCTGTCAGTTTAGGTGTACAACTATATCTTGGTAGGTTTGCAGTTGTGCCATACTTTCCATTTTCAGATGATGAGTTGAACAGTGCTCCGTGAGATGTTCAAAGCTTGGGATATTTGTTTAACATACCCCTGCTTTAAACTTCTCCACAACTTTATCCCTGACCTGTCTGGTTTGTTCCTTGGCCTTTATGACACTGTTTGTTCACTAAGGTTCTCTAACAAACCTCTGAGGGCTTCACAGAACAGCTGTATTTATACTGAGATTAAATTACACACAAGTGACTCTATTTACTAATTGGGTGGCTTCTGAAGGCAATTAGTTCCACTAGATTTTAGTTAGGGGTATCAGAGTGAAGGGGGCTGAATACAATTGCACGCCACACTTTTTAGATATTTATTTGTAAAAAATGTTAAAAACTATTTATAATTTTCCTTCCACTTCACAATTAAGTTCCACTTTGTTCTATCACGTAAAATCCCAATAAAATACATTTACATTTTTGGTTGTGACAAAATGTGGAAAATTTCAAAGGGTATGAATACTTTTTCAAGGCATTGTAGACTGTATATAGACTGTGTATAGGGAGATGTCCCTGAAGATGGTGTTAATGTGTTGTTGCTGAAGTCAAGTGGGCATCCCATAATTTCCGATCCCCATCCAAGTTATTAACCCTCAATAAACCACAAAAACAAAGTCAAGGACTGTTCTTAAGTGCCTGTGAAAATTCGGTGTGCCTGGCTGTGCAGAGTGGGGGATCCCAGTTCAACTGCGTCTCCTCCATTACATACAATATACTGTATATAGTGCAGCAAGCTATAACACACGCGGTGATGTGGTCAGTTTTGGGTTTAGGAATATATAACATGAAGAGTTCAGGGGACAAGAATAATTAACACAAAGAATGCAGGGATCTAGAACACTTAACACACAGAATGCAAGGGTCAGGAGCGTCTAACGCACAGAATGCAGGGGTCAGTGGTGAATAATATACAGATTGCTTGGGTCATGTGCAAAGTGCAGGGGTTAGCAGTACAAAATGAACAGAGTGCAAAGTTCTGGGTTACCTCCTAGCAAACATCAATCCCCACCTATATTTCACCTCCTAGCACAAATCATCTCCCAACCAAATTCCACTTCCTAGTACAGATTTAAGCCCCGTACACACGCACCGATTGTTGGCCGACCGATCGGCCGTCTTTTGTCCAGTGTTGTTGTGTTGGTTGAAATGTGCTCTAGACTGCACACGGATTTTGTCGGCCAACAACAACCAACTGCAGAAGTGATGTCATGTTCTGGTCTACTTTTCGTTTGTTTTTTCTTCACTGAGCATGCCCAGTCTTGCTCATCTCATTTTTGTCGGCCGAAATCTGTACTGACTGACGAACAATCGGCCGTTCTGTTGACGGCCAACAAAAATTTTATAGCCTGCACACCAGATTTTGTTCGGCCGAAAAGTCGCAGTCGGTTGTCGGAAGCATCATACTAACAAGCCGATAATCGGTCGATCGGACGTTGGCCTAAAATTTACGGCCAACAATCGGTGCGTGTGTACAGGCCTTTACACAGACTTCCCTTCACAAAACTTCCCCCCAGCAGAAATCCTCTCCCATAAAACCCCACCAGCAATAACCCTCCATCCCAAATCCCCCATCCCAGCACTAATCTTATCCTCTCAAAACCCTCCTTCGCCAGTGCTTATCCCCCCAGCACTAACCCCTCAAATCGCCCTCTGAGCACAATTCCACCCCCTTTAATATCCCCCTTTAACACAAATCGTCGCCTCCTCCAAAACGATCCCTCCTTAAATCTCAAATTACACCGCTTAGCACAAATCCCATCCACCCAGCACAAATCATCTTCCAACTCTTAGCATTAATCCTCCCCAGATCCCCCCCCCCCCAAGTCCCCTCTAACCAGCACAAATTGTTCGCCCCCAGAACAAATCCTCTTTAAAATCATATAATCATCAAATTCCCCTTATTAGCATAAATCCCACCCCCTCCCCTATCACCACCTCCATTCCCCCTTTCAACACAAATACTTTCCTCCTCCAAACTCCCCTCTCAGCATACCCCCCCCCTTAAAATTCATCTTCTTACATAACCCCCCCCCCCCCCCTCCACACTCAAATTTTACTTACCCAGCACGAATCCTTCCCCCAGAACAAATTCTCCAATTCTCTCCTCCCTCCCTCAGCTCCTTTCAAATATATTGTAGCAAAGACCTCAGAAAGAGCTGCTAAATTTTATGGGCCCTTCTAGCCATTCTGCTTGTGCGTTGATCTGTAGATGCACTCAGACACTCACCAACCCACCTGGGGCAAGAGACTGAGCTTCCACTCCATCAAAATTTATTTTCTGCAGATTTTATTGGCTCAGTTCAGTGGCGTCACTAGGGTTGGTGTCACCTGGTGAGGTCAAACACGGTGTCGCCCCCCCCCCCCCAATAATTGTTTTCTCATATAACACTGCATATAATGGCATTAGTAGTGCTATTAGCAACCATCAAGCAACTAGCAAATTTGAATAACAATATCATATGAAAGTAATAGAACTCAAATTTTAAACTTTTAAAGAACTATGTTTATTTTAACGTTAAACTTTGCTGAAATAATAAATACTTAAATAACACAAAAATAAACAGCAACAAATACACAAGCATTTAGACCATTTTCACTAAATCCTGGAACTGTAGAATGACCTGAAACTTAAGGGTCAACTGGACTTGTGGGGTCATCTGAACCAGTGTGAACACTTGGGACTATGGGGCCACCTAAATCTGTTAATCACTTGGATCATTTGAAATTGCGGGATTGCATGGGAGTAAATGGCCACCTGCAAACTTTACAAAGTCCATAGATTCAGGAGAAATTTGGGGATATAGGCCCATCTGTAACTGTGGATCACTTTGGACAATGGGATCATTTGCAACTTCAGGATCAGGTTACACAACCACATGGAACTGTGGGATTACCTGGATCTATGGGGTCTCCTGAAACTGTGGGGGCCATCTTGGGCTATAGAACAGTAGATCACTCGAGATGATGGGATAATCTGAAATTGCAGGATCTCTTGGATCTATGGGGGTTGGTTTGGATTATGGGATCACCTGGTACTGTTGGATCTCCAGGTAGTGTTGGGCAAATGGTTTGGCCCAAGAATGTATTCAGGCCAATCATTGGCCTGTACGCCCATTTGGCAAACACCCGAATTGTCGGGCGTTCGACCATTTGTTCTGCCCGCCAAGTGCCCTACAATGTGCGCTGTACAGTGCTTTGGAAGCCCTGATAGGCTGAAGCAATGAAGGGTTTTCCCAATCAGGGCACAGAACATTGTCAGAGCCATGAGTGAAGAAAGTAATAATGCCTTATTGCTCATAGACCCACCGCCAATTTTAAAAGGATTCTTCCCAGAGCAGCCATTTGCAGTATTATATTGGAGTGGAGATGGATAGAACAGAGTTCTGATCATTATAGATAAAAGGGTGAATTGGATCAATTGACCCAGAGCACCAGGTGGCGCTGATAAATCATATAAAAATAGTCAACATGAATGTGACCTATATTCCGGAGACACAAATGATAATAGATCAATAAATATGCAATAGATAAAATATGCAGTAATGGAACTAATTATAATAAAAAAGTCAATCAATAAAGTGCAATGTATATATATATATATATATATATATATATATATATATATATACACATATATATATATATACAGTATATATATATAAATATATATATACTGTATATATATATATATATATATATATATATATATATATATACACATATATATATATATATACAGTATATATATATAAATATATATATACTGTATATATATATATATATATAAATGCTCTATAAACAAGTCCATTTGATAAGGGATGATCCTGAACTACACCGTGTGAGGGAAATCCTATAAATAGATAAATAGTATAAATAATCCTTCACCACACCACGTGCAGCTTCTCCCAATGGCACTCACCAGAAATCAATGGGTAGAAAGCACATCATTTCCCCAATGCAACCAGGACCTCAATGACCACCCCAAACTGGATATTCTTTACTGGATACAATCCTAAAATGAGCAATTATCTCCACACCATTCCTCTTCACTCCAAGAAGGGAGATGACCAGGATTCTTATCACAACTCTCCACCCAAAAAAATCCAGAGCAAATTCCAATCATAGGACATGCAAGATATGTAAAGAGGGGAGGGAGCCACTCATAGTGTTGTAGGATAATAACTTTATTTCCCCATATCTGGGTTCTGATCATTTTTACTAGCAAATTAGTAGGCTATTTTAATTATTTTGTGAGTGTAGAATGTATGTGTAGTGTGAATATAGTGATAGTGCTGCATGAGTGTGGTGCAACCATTTATTTTTAATTTAGTGTCAGTTAAATGATTCAGGGCAGGTTTACTGCAGTATATTGAACTGCATTAGTGCACGTTTACTGTAGCAGTATATTAAGCGGTCAAGCAGGCATGTGAAAATTCTCCTAAGGCAGAACAGCATATAAGGAGCTAGTCTTCAGTACATCCACTTCCCCAGTATGTTCAAAAAGCCATGGAAATTAGCCCCTTCTATTATTTTCAAGGTCACCAGACTCTGGTATATACCTCATAAAAGAAGGGGCTCTGATCATGTAGTATATATAGGCTTTTATTGCATAAAACAGAAAAGTAATACTCACATGAGAGCGGATGACACAAACATGTAAACAAAGATGGCTGCGGCTAGTGCGTGCTTGTGTGCGTCATGCGTGTCTGACGCGTTTCCTCATCACAGACGTTATGAAAAGCGTAGCCGGCGTCCACAAGCATGCCTTAAATAGAATAACAGCACAGGGGAGCCTCATCTGGACCAATCAGAGGCCTCCCGGAAATACACGGCAATTCACGGAGAGCTTGCGTTCCAACGCAAATGTCCGAGGCTGCATAACAAAACACATAAGTGAACTACCGGAGTGGAAAACGGAAAATAAAAACCACTACAATCGGTTTCAATAAAAATTCCCCACTGTGTACACCTTCTATTTAAAGAAGCAATACATTATAACCAGCAAGTGATCAATGCTATAATTAATACAGGTAACAATATCCGGAAATGCCAGTCAGCAGGACTGTAAAGCCCAAAGGTGGAAATAAACTAATTACACCACCAAACATAGAAGACTTAGCAATCCTTACTAAAAAATTAATTAATAGATAGCTTCATTAAATAATTAAACCAGTCTCCAGATCATGCAGGGCATAAAGAACCGAGGCTAAACACTATAGGATCTAGGTCCCTGCATGATATATCTGGATAAATTAAACAACAACATTAGAGGCAACTCAGTGGGAAAGAGTTGTAAATAAAAAAGTTTTTAAACCCCCAGAAAAATACATGGATATACCATCTGTATCAAATACTAATAGTAAAAATCCTAAAAAGGACATATATAGTCAATGGCAATAATAATAAAAATATATATAAAATATAAGCAATAAATATTGCATATAGTCTGGCTTATAATCCTAGTGTGACTAAACAGCTCTTCTATCTAGGAACATGTATCCAGTATAATAAACCAGAAAGTAATCACTATAAATTCATGATACTACATGAGCTAATTAAACAAAGTAATACATTTAATGATGCTCTAAGCACCTGAAAGGACACCAAAAATGAATTAATAAAAATTCATGACAGCGTATAAACTATAAATACGCCAAATCAAAAATAAACGCCTAAAACGATAATAAAGCCTTAAATAAGGGCTATTATAGGGTTTTGCTGCGCTATTAAACACTAATAAAACATTATTAAATCAAATGGTTAAATGTACAAGCTGCTACTCAAATGATTCAATAATAGCAATATAGGTGGGGGTGTAGCGCTGGTCTGAAGACTAATAATTACAAGTCCTTAGCAGGTGATATATATACGCGCGATAATGTAAACCACACCAACAGTCTTGATAGTGCAAAAACAGGGAAGTAGATTCACCACCAGAGATATCCTTAAAATGCCCTTACCAGACAAATTGACCAAACAGGTCCTAACAAGCAGATTGTAGGTAACGGAAAACCAGGGGTTTGAATCACCCAATTCTTCACTTTCTGCATACCATCTTGAACCGCCTGTCAATCTTAATTGTCTCCAAGATACAAGCAAAAAAAGCCTCTCATAGCGTAGTATGTCTAAACCGATTTATTAAATAATAGAAATGCAGCTTACATACATGCAGAGTGGCAGCAGCGTATCCTGGTATATTGTCATCAGCGTGGTAATGTTTCAAGCCAAAAAGATGGTCGCCGTTCTTCCCGATCGCACATGCGTCCGTCCATCCACCAGGGGCTCCACCCAATGCGTTTTATCACACGTAATTGACGAAAAAATGGTCTTATTATCCCTAAATTGCTGGGAATAAGAGGTGACAAAAGCAATGCCAAAGGTATTCTTAGATGCGACATCCTTAGATTTATCCGCCAACATAACAGACCTATCTCTTCCAGCCACATCGTAGATGACAGAATCTAACTCTTCTGGGGAATAACCCTTATCCACAAATCTCTCCCTCAAAATCTGAGCCTGCAGAAAATAGTCCCTAAGGTGGGTGCAGTTCCTGCATACCCTGATGAATTGACTCTTGGGGACCGACTTCAGCCATGAAGGGTGGTGACAGCTATCGGAACCTATGAAACTGTTCCGATCAGTCGTCTTAAAAAATGTGGGGGTGAGCAGAGAATTGCCCTTGACAGAAATGTTTAAGTCAAGGAAGTGGATGGTTTCCTTACTGGCCTTATGTTGAAGTCTAATCCCTAGATTGTTAATATTGAGTGTCCTAAAGTACTCGTCTAGTGACTCCATACTCCCGTTCCATCGATATACCTCTTCCAAAGAATCAACTCTGGTCTTCTATCTCCAAGGATGGACTCCTCCTCCCACTTCGCCATGAAGAGATTAGCCATGCTTGGTGCAAATTTAGCACCCATGGCTACTTCCCTGGTCTGAAGGTAATAGGAACCCTCAAACCAAAAGTAATTGTGACTCATGGCGAAGGAGAGGAGCTTCAGAATCCATTCCCTCTGGTCAAGGCTAAGCAGAGGGTCCCATCCCAAAAAAGTTTCAACTGCATTATGACCATGTTCGTGCAAGATTATGGTGTAGAGGGAGGCCACATCACTAGTTTGGTGAGCTCAGACTTAAACTTGGAGGTGGGATTGCCATTCAAAGGGGAGTATGTCTCGTTATAAGACAGGATCCGCTACATCCCCCCAAGATAGGCCAACTTATCTAGAATGACAATCCCACCCCCTTTGTCTGCAGGTCTCACTACAATATCAGTTCTCTCTTCCAAGGTTTTTAAACCGGCCCTAAACCTCTTATCTATATAGAACCTCTTAACATTCAAGGACTCTAGGTCCTTAATCACCAGATCCCTAAAAACCCCCAATGAAGGAACCAGGGTTCCAGGGGGGGTTAAAAAGAGAAGCTAAAAAACTGAGTACCTGCGCTGCTTAAACCGAAACCATAAACATATATCAGTTGTGCTAATAAATAAATAACATCATAAAGTGCTCGTGCGAATAACTGTGCAACTGTGTATATAAATATAATAAATATAACAGCATAAATATTATAAATAAACTCATATGTGTGACATATCATATATCAAAAGTAATTTTAAATATAAAGTTCATAACAATAAATATCTTCCAAACTGAATAAAGTGCAAGTCTCTTGTGCTACTATAAGTGCTCCGTGCTCAAGGTATATGGATAAAGTGCCGGTGCTCAGTCCTTGTGAGTTAGTGCTCCCCTCTCGGTCCCACACTCACCAGAAGCAGAGAGTAATATCGCCTTAAAAACTGGTTGTATAAGGTAACCGCCTCTTATGGATCACCAACAGATATAAGCTGTAGATCTCCTGTGCCTCTATATCCAGGTAAATATCCAGGTGATGCTCCCCAATGTCATGAAAAGAAAAGGGCCATCATCGTGCAGTATATTCTAAAAGGTTTATTTTTCACGCAATAAAAAGATACACTTACAAAACAAAAAGAATCAATCCGCCTTTAGCAAACCCACGGGACGCCAAACGAATGGCCGTGCGTTCCACCCGTGTAACCGGAAGCCGGAAGCCGGAAGAGGTTGCAGCCGGAAATGACGTACTACGTGTTCGGACGGCTTGACGCGTTTCGCTCCGCCAATCAGAGCGTTCTCAAAAGCGAGGGCGTCACGAACACGTACTACTATATATATCATTCACAATTTAAAATTACCATAAACACCTGCGTCGGACCGGAAATGACGAAGACTGGAAATGGAACGTCGCCATCTTAGTTCACCCCATTATGTCGACATAATGGGGTGAACTAAGATGGCGACGTTCCATTTCCGGTCTTCGTCATTTCCGGTCCGACGCAGGTGTTTATGGTAATTTTAAATTGTGAATGATATATATAGTAGTACGTGTTCGTGACGCCCTCGCTTTTGAGAACGCTCTGATTGGCGGAGCGAAACGCGTCAAGCCGTCCGAACACGTAGTACGTCATTTCCGGCTGCAACCTCTTCCGGCTTCCGGCTTCCGGTTACACGGGTGGAACGCACGGCCATTCGTTTGGCGTCCCGTGGGTTTGCTAAAGGCGGATTGATTCTTTTTGTTTTGTAAGTGTATCTTTTTATTGCGTGAAAAATAAACCTTTTAGAATATACTGCACGATGATGGCCCTTTTCTTTTCATGACATTGGGGAGCATCACCTGGATATTTACCTGGATATAGAGGCACAGGAGATCTACAGCTTATATCTGTTGGTGATCCATAAGAGGCGGTTACCTTATACAACCAGTTTTTAAGGCGATATTACTCTCTGCTTCTGGTGAGTGTGGGACCGAGAGGGAAGCACTAACTCACAAGGACTGAGCACCGGCACTTTATCCATATACCTTGAGCACGGAGCACTTATAGTAGCACAAGAGACTTGCACTTTATTCAGTTTGGAAGATATTTATTGTTATGAACTTTATATTTAAAATTACTTTTGATATATGATATGTCACACATATGAGTTTATTTATAATATTTATGCTGTTATATTTATTATATTTATATACACAGTTGCACAGTTATTCGCACGAGCACTTTATGATGTTATTTATTTATTAGCACAACTGATATATGTTTATGGTTTCGGTTTAAGCAGCGCAGGTACTCAGTTTTTTAGCATTGTTTGAAAGGTACCACCTTCTCTACCTAGCAGCAGCTTATGTATTTAATTTATTAATTTATTACTTAGTTATTATTTTTATTTATATTCACCGAACCGAGGTTTCCTAAGCGCAAGCCCCTCACACTCTAAAAAGAGAAGCGTTAGACAAGCCTGAGAGTCTAACGCCCTCTCTCAATACCACGCTATCCTTAACAGGATTAGAAAGGAGATAGCTTTTGATATTCAGTTTGCAAGTGTATTTCTGAATATCCATAAATACTCTGAACTCATTCAGAGGTTTAGTCGGAGTGTGTTTAAGACCCCCTAGCCAGAACAAACAATTCATTGTCAGTGAGATCAGAGCTGCTAAGGTTAAAAATACCTGCCCCTCTCACATTCTTTTCCTTTTCTTTTCTGTGCCTCCTCCCCCCTCTGGAGCCTCTCTTGGGTCGATATCGGCATCGTGCTCATATCGTTCCCTTAGGAAAAAAGGAGGATATCTTTGGGGGTACTTGGCCCTTCTAGGGGGTTCAAACCATTGGTCCTGAGATTCATTCCTATAAGGGGTAGGCTGAGGATGCTGAGTGATGAATCTATCATCGCGCCAGCTGTACTCATCCTCCATTATCTATTAATTAATTTTTTTATTAAGGATTGCTAAGTCTTCTATGTTTGGTAGTTTATTTCCACCTTTGGGCTTTACAGTTCCGCTAATTGGCATTTCCGGATATTGCTACCTGTATTAATTATAGCATTGATCATTAGCTGGTTATAATGTATTGCTTCTTTAAATAGAAGGTGTACACAGTGGGGAATTTTTATTGAAACCGATTGTAGTGGTTTTTATTTTCCGTTTTCCACTCCGGTAGTTCTCTTATCTGTTTTGTTATGCAGCCTCGGGCATTTGCGGTGGAACGCAAGCTCTCCGTGAATTGCCGTGTATTTGTAAGGTTCTGGCACTCTCAGTGCCTCCTATCACATTATTTCCGGGTGATTTCCATCTACCTAGATAGAAGAAACACATATAGGTGTGTTTCCCTTTAAGACTGATGCTGTCATCACTCAGCGCCGGACTGGATGGCTATTTAGATCGCCGGTTCTCACTCACATGTGTTCGTTCAAACACCCTTACCTGGATGCTAACTTGGCTTGAAGCTTTCGTGCTTGCAAGCATACCTCGCTGACGGAACCTCGCTGCGCTGATCCCTGTATCCCGCTACCAGATCATCCGCTCCTCCTGAACCACCCTTCGGCTGTATTGCTATTAGTGCTAAGTACCCCGCAGGGGAAACCTCTATAAACTTATACTAAGCTTACACTATCTAGCTCTGCATAGTAAAGACTATTTATCACATCTGCATATCTAGATTGCTAGCTCTTAAGACTACTGCTACTTATTCCTGCACTGGGTTGATCTCTCTTGTATGTCCACCTGCTACTCTGTCATCTGCTACCATACATGATTGCTAAACCTACCTGCATCCATCTGCTACTGTCTTACCTTCAAGTGTCTGTCACCTACCACCTCCACTCAACCTGTCTCTTAAATCTTCATCACTGTGTTACTACATACATAAAGTCACTCTAGGAACCAGCTTGTTGAGTGTGTGTATTTACTAGCTGAATTAAGACCTTCCACACATGATGAGTCATTGAGGTTGGGAATGGTATCTCAGCATATCTCTTACATGACTACTGAAGTGGAATATTTCTGCAGCTGAAAATCCACACCATACATGAAACGCAGGAGCGTTACAGATTGAACGAACCTACAAATGGATTCAGCAGAAATAACCACTCAGGTGACACAATTAAAACAGCAAGTAACTGCGTTAATACACGCACTTGCTGAATTAAAAGAAGACAATCAGGCTCTGTCGCAGCAGGTAATTAGACTGACACAACTTACCTCTGCTCAGTCCCCTGAACCCAAGATAAATCCCCCTTTGGTATTTACAGGCGATCGCAAAAAATTTCGCGAATTTAAAAACGCATGTGAGTTACTTTTTTTGCTAAAACCTCGTACCTACCTTACTGATCATATTAAGGTTTGTACTATTATTTCTTACCTAACAGGCGATCCTCGGGCCTGGGCAGACTCTCTTTTTGAGAAAAACGACCAGCTTCTCAGCTCCTATGCCTTGTTTCTAGCAGAACTTACTAGCCTATATAATGATCCCAATAGGCAGAGTACTGCCGATTTTCAATTAAGATCCTTGAACCAAGGTGGGAGACCTGTGGAAGACTTTGTCGCAGAATTCAAGAGATGGACCCTTGATTCAGAATGGAATGATGCATCTCTGAAAACCCAATTTAGGCTTGGCCTATCAGAAGCCGTTAAAGACGAGCTCGCCCGAGCGGATCTGCCAAAAACCCTGGATGCATTGATACAACTCAGTATCACCATAGATAGAAGACTACGAGAAAGGAAGTCTGAAAAAATGGGAATGCCATTATCCAGTTCTTCTTGAATTTCGGCCATTGACCCCACTCCTAAACCCGCTCCAGGTAACCACAGACCCCAGCTACCTAGGGAAAAAAGGAAACCTAATAAATATGGTGATCCTGCCTGGTCGTGGTCCAAGCCTGCCTTAAACAGTCAGCCTTGTCACTCTGACACATCCCATTTGGACCCTGATCCTACAGAGATGGATGAGGAGCCTATGGAGATTGGTGCCATACATACTAGGTTGTCCTTACAAGAAAAAAGAGATCACAGGAGAATCTGTGGCCTTTGTTTTTATTGTGGTGAAGGGGGACATTTCATTACATTCTGCCCAACCAGACCCCATAGGCCTAAGGCTCTCCCAATGGAGGCCAGGCGAATCCGAAGGGTCTTCCCTGAAAAACAGCCTGGAAATTATCAAGGCTGTTGCCAGCCCTGTCCCCGTTCTATATCAGAGAAGGACACCCAGAAATTAACAAATATTGGAATATTCCTTCAACTCCAGTGAACTTGATACCACGTTCTAAAAAACCTCCTGTACCACCTCCTGAGGATACTCCTATTTTTGCAAGCACATTTTTAGCTTCCAATGAAAATATTGAGATTCTTGCACCTGACTGCGTACGCGCTTCAAATGGCACGGTGGTATGTAGGAAGGATCTGAGGATGTTTGAAGAAGCATTGGTTGCTAGGACTACTAGGATTACTTCGGATGGTTATGCGTCCGATTCTAGTGAGGGGTTCATGTAGCAGACACCCTAACAACAAGTGATCCGATTCTCACATCGGTTACCAACCTGATCCGATTCTCATATCGGCAACAAGTGATCCGATTCTCAGATCGGTTACCAACCTGATCCGATTCTCATATCGGCAACAAGTGATCCGATTCTCAGATCGGTTACCAACCTGATCCGATTCTCACATCGGTTACCAACCTGATCCGATTTTCATATCGGCAACAAGTGATCCGATTCTCAGATCGGTTACCAACCTGATCCGATTTTCATATCGGCAACAAGTGATCCGATTCTCATCGGTTACCAACCTGATCCGATTTTCATATCGGCAACAAGGGATCCGATTCTCAGATCGGTTACCAACCTGATCCGATTCTCATATCGGCAACCTTTTTTTTTTTTTTTTTTTCCGATTTTCATATCGGAAACCAGTCTCATCCGATTCTCGTATCTGCAACCAGTATTTTCCGATTCTCGTATCGGCAACCAGTTTTTCCGATTCTCATATCGGCAACCATTTTTTTTTTCTTCCCGATTTTTATATCGGCAACCAGTCTTATCCGATTCTCGCATCGGCAACCAGTCTCATCCGATTCTCGCATCGGCAACCAGTCTCATCCGATTCTCGCATCGGCAACCAGTCTCATCCGATTCTCGTATCGGCAACCAGTCTTATCCGATTCTCGAATCGGCAACCAGTATTATCCGATTCTCGTATCGGCAACCAGTCTTATCCGATTCTCGTATCGGCAACCAGTGTTATCCGATTCTCGTATCGGCAACCAGTCTTTTCCGATTCTTATATCGACAACCAGCCTTAGAGGCCTTCCGGAGCCGGCCTTACGGGGGGGGTACTGTAAGGTTCTGGCACTCTCAGTGCCTCCTATCACATTATTTCCGGGTGATTTCCATCTACCTAGATAGAAGAAACACATATAGGTGTGTTTCCCTTTAAGACTGATGCTGTCATCACTCAGCGCCGGACTGGATGGCTATTTAGATCGCCGGTTCTCACTCACATGTGTTCGTTCAAACACCCTTACCTGGATGCTAACTTGGCTTAAAGCTTTCGTGCTTGCAAGCATACCTCGCTGACGGAACCTCGCTGCGCTGATCCCTGTATCCCGCTACCAGATCATCCGCTCCTCCTGAACCACCCTTCGGCTGTATTGCTATTAGTGCTAAGTACCCCGCAGGGGAAACCTCTATAAACTTATACTAAGCTTACACTATCTAGCTCTTCATAGTAAAGACTATTTATCACATCTGCATATCTAGATTGCTAGCTCTTAAGACTACTGCTACTTATTCCTGCACTGGGTTGATCTCTCTTGTATGTCCACCTGCTACTCTGTCATCTGCTACCATACATGATTGCTAAACCTACCTGCATCCATCTGCTACTGTCTTACCTTCAAGTGTCTGTCACCTACCACCTCCACTCAACCTGTCTCTTAAATCTTCATCACTGTGTTACTACATACATAAAGTCACTCTAGGAACCAGCTTGTTGAGTGTGTGTATTTACTAGCTGAATTAAGACCTTCCACACATGATGAGTCATTGAGGTTGGGAATGGTATCTCAGCATATCTCTTACATGACTACTGAAGTGGAATATTTCTGCAGCTGAAAATCCACACCATACATGAAACGCAGGAGCGTTACAGTATTTCCGGGAGGCCTCTGATTGGTCCAGATGAGGCTTCCCTGTGTTGTTATTCTTTTTAAGGTGTGCTTGTGGATGCCGGCTACGCTTTTGATAACGTCTGTGATGTCGAAACGTGTCAGGCACGCATGACGCACACAAGCACGCACTAGCCGCGGCCATCTTTGTTTACATGTTTGTGTCATCCGCTCTCATGTGAGTATTACTCTTCTGTTTTTTGCAATAAAAGCATATACATACTACACGATCAGAGCCCTTTCTTTTATGAGGTATATACTGGAGTCTGGTGACCTTGAAAATAATAGAAGGGGCTAATTTCAATGGCTTTTTAAACGTACTGGGGAAGTGGATGTACTGAAGACTAGCTTCTTATAGGCTGTCCTGCCTTAGGAGAATTTTCACATGCCTGCTTGACCGCTCATTAATTTGAGGGTCCACTCAGTCCGGTAAGAGTGCATTTACATTGAGCACAGTGGTGGATTATTATCCTATGTTGGGAGCGGCTTCCTTTTTTTAATTTCCTCTGTTCACATCAAGCTATTGAGAGACTGTGTTCTGCCACGTTAGTGGCTGTCTTCCTTTGTGTTTCCATCAATTGGACTCTTTCATGATAGATATATGCTCATTTATTGTGATGATTTATTAATGTGTCTATATGTTTATCTGCTTAGCACAGTATTACCATCCTTTAGGCGCTGCACTTTTATATTATTTTTATTTGGGAATCCATCATATCTTATTGTGCTGGCTGCCTTGTTTTCATTATACTTAACCTTTTTTGAGAGGTGCTGGTCTCAGGCTGGGCACCTATTTAAAAAAAAACAAAACAATTTTTGTCCTGAACTAGCGCGGCTCTTTACCCCCTTTTTTAGTGCATATTTTTTAGCACAGATTACTGTAGTCATGTCAATTGGACCCCCCAAAACTGTCAAAAACATCAGTTAGGTGTCCGACCTGTCCGCCGCAATGTCGCAGTCACGTTAAAAATCACTGATCTCTGCCATTACTAGTAAAAAAAAATGAAATAAAAATTACCTAAATCTTTCCCCTAGTTTGTAGACGCGATAACTTTTGCTCAAACCAATCAACATACACTTATTGGGATTTTTTTATCAAAAATATGTGGCAGAATACAAATTGGCCTAAAATATGAACAAAATTTATTTTTATTTTTTTTATTGGGAATGTTATATAGCAGAAAATAAAAAAATATTGTTTTTTTTTCTAAATTGTCACTCTTTTTTTGTTTATAGCACAAAAAATAAAAATTGCAGAGGTGATCAAATACCACCAAAAGAAAAAGAAAAAGAAAAGCGTTATTTGTGGGGAAAAAAAGGAAACCAATTTTATTTGGGTACAGCGCAGCACGCAATTTTCAGTGCAAGTAACCCAGTGCCGAATCGCAAAAAATGGCCTGGTTATTAAGGGGGTAAAACCTTCCATTCCTTAAGTGGTTAATTACTGCCATCTGTAGTAAAGACAATACAGCAGGTAATAAATTGATAAATACAAATTAATAAACATTGGTGCTAGGGGAAAGGAGAGATTGTCCTTTTGTTACTTACCCAACGAGGACCAGCAGCCAAATAAAGCAGCAACAGTAGGGGAACCTGAAGGTACTCCCCCACGGCGGACACGGGGGACAACCACAAGCACGTATCTATAGATTGTTTCGACTAGATCAAAGGGTTGTTATTTTACATGACTAGTAAGGGTTTGTTTATAAATTATCTCACTCTATTATGGAATCAGAAGAGTAAAAAAGAATATCAAAACCAAGGGAAAAACAGCAATAAAGAGAACAGGGTAAAAGTTGTTGTCACTCAAGGTAGAAAGGACTTTTTTAACGTGAACCCGATGGAGTTCCAGTGAGGCAGAAAAAATGAGGATATCGTCAAGGTATACAATGACGAAGTGGTCAAGAAACTCCCGAAAGATATCATTTACCAGGTGCTGGAATGTGGCTGGGGCATTACACAGGCCGAAGGGCATGACAAGGTATTCATAATGTCCAAAACGAGTTCTGAATGCGGTCTTCCACTCATCTCCCTCCCATATTCGGACAAGGTTATAAGCTCCCCGCAGGTCTAACTTGGTAAAGAGCTGGGCGGTCCGGAACCTCTGTAAGAGTTTGGGGACAAGGGAGAGTGGATACCGGTTTTTGATAGTGAGCTTATTCAGCTCTCTATAGTCCACACAGGGTCTCAAGGTGCCATCTTTCTTTTCCACAAAGAATATACCAGCACCTGCAGGAGAAGAAGATGGGCGAATAAACCCCTTTTTCAAATTTTCATCGATATACACCCGTAGGGCCTCCAGTTCCTTTTCAGAAAGGGGGAATATCCTTCCAAACGGGATCTCGGCTCCAGGAAGCATTTCTATAGGGCAATCGTAAGGCCAATGGGGAGGAAGGACCTTGGCTTTTTTCTTGTCAAAGACATCCCTGAAGTCCTGGTAAGCATGAGGGATATCCAGGAGTGGCTCAGGTGTTGGTTGAACAGACAAGCAACTAGCAGGCCCACTAGGTCTTTGAGGGAAGCAATGCTGCTGACAGTAGGCAGAAGAAAAGTTGAGATCCTTCTTGGCCCAATCGATTTGGGGGTTATGGGCTTGCAGCCAAGGAAGTCCCAGGATGACGGGAAACATGGGGGAACAAAGGGCATCAAAACGGATGAACTCCTGATGACCGAAGTCTGCTGTGGTGAGGATGGGTCCAGTCTCTAGGATAACTGGTCCAGAAACTGGGTAGGGACCCAACGACTAGATGGACCTCGAGCCTTTGTATCTTAGGGTAAGAGGAATATGGAGTCTCTTGGTCAAAGAAATGTCCAGAAAACAGCTGCAGGCCCCAGAGTCAACGATGGCTCGAAGTTGGACCTCCCCTTCCGCCACCTGTCAGGAGACCGGGAGAATAAGGTGAGAGAGCGAAAGTTCAGAAACTCGGCAGTTAAATGGGGGCTGAGAATAAGGCTTACTGGGTCTCATGGGGCAGTTCCGAAGAAAATGTCCAGCCCCGCCGCAGTAGAGGCATAGGTTGGCCTGCCGACGTCGTAGTCTCTCATCAGGAGTCAGGGAGGAGCGGAACAGGCCTAGCTGCATAGGTTCCCCTTCAGATGCTGCCATGGGGGAAGAAACCAGAGGTGCAGGTGGAGCAGAAGAGATCTTGGGAAGCATCCAGGTAGGCCGGAATGTTTGGAGACGCTCCGAGCGTCGCTCCCACAGACGTCTATCAAGTTGAATGGCGAGTTGTATGAGACCCTCAAGGGTAGCGGGGGTCTCCACTCGAGCCAGCTCATCTTTTAATGTCTCAGAAAGTCCTTGGCGAAACGGATACTTGAGGGCAGCCTCATTCCAATCAGTGTCAGCAGACCATTTACGGAATTCAACCGTGTAGTCCTCCACTGGGCGCTTGCCCTGTAGCAGGGAGTGTAGGGCGACCTCTGCGGTGGCCGTGCGCTGGGGGTCGTCATAAAGCTGAGCCATAGCCTCAAAGAATGTGTCCACAGAGTTCAGAACAGGGCTCTTCTCTTCCATTAAGTTATGAGCCCAGGTTTGGGGTTCTTCAGACAGCAAAGAGATGATGAACCCCACTTTCACAGAGTCCAGAGAAAAGGTTTGGGGTTGCAAGGCCAAGTATAGCAAGCAGACGTTCTTAAAGGCCCTGAACTTCTTTCGATATCCAGAAAATCGCTCAGGCGTGGGTACTCGTGGTTCAGGAGGTGGGGCTAGCATGAAGTGGGCAGAGCTAGCGTGTCCTTGTGGTAACGGGGATGAAGAGGTGCTGGCAGGCGCTTGATTGGAGTCTGTAGGAGGCGAAACGGCCAGGTGTTGCAGGCGACCTTCCAACTGGAAATAACCCTCCTGGAGTCTTTGCACTGCCTGAGTGAGGGCGGTGACTTGCTGGCACAAAGCCTCAATTGGGGAAGCACCTCTGTCAGCCTCTGACATGGCTGGATTGTACTGTCACGTACCTGATCCGAGGCCGAGATGCAGAGAGGGCTCCCCTTGCGGCTGAGTGCGGCACACCCCTGGGGTTGAGACAGAGGGTGTAGCGCCCACAGAAGCACTGGTTGCCGGCAGGGTCCTGATGGTAGACAGGCGGTCTCTAACAGAGTGCTGGGCAGGAATAGACAGTCCAAGGAGGAACCAGGAACAACCAGTAGGCAGTAGGTGTAAGACCGGCCGGGGGTCAAACACAGGAAGCTGCAACAGGTGCAAGCCAAAGGTATAGCAGGAAAGCCAGAAGCAGACAAGTCCGTGGGAAAGCCAAGATCAGGTACTGGAGGGCAGGTAGACAGGAAGCAAGTCCGTGAGCCAAGCCGAGATCAGATAACGGGAGAGCCAAACTGGAGCAGGGATGGTCAGTCGAAGCCGAGGGTCAAAGCCAGGAGAGAGAGCAGACAGGTCAGGAACAAGCTGGGTCAAACTGGAATCCAGGAAGTAGCAATGCTCAGGAAACAGGAAGAGCTGAAGACAATCCAGCAATCTGATGAGCTGAGCAGAGTCCTTTTATAGGCCAGTGAATTAGTCTATGGCCTGAGTCCATTGCGGCCATGGGAAGTACTGGCAAAGTTGCCAGTTTGCAGCACAGCCATTTCACTGACAATGAGTATATGGCCTGAGTCCATTGCGGCCATTGGAAGTACTGGCGGAGTTGCCAGTTGCAGCATGGCTGTTTCTCTGACAGTTGTGAAGTAGAGAAAATCAGGGACAGATGGTAATAAATCCTCCTGAAGATGCAGTTGTCACCGGGAAACATGTAGAGGATTTGCTGTATACCAAAAATTAATTACATCCAGTGAGGATACCTTATCACCAGCAATACCAACACAAGAAAAAATGTTTTTTGCAAGCATTGTTTATTTTATGTGTTTGGGCAGGTGTCCTTTTTTAACCATTTTTTATATAAATGAAATGTAAAAAAATTTTTACTACATAATTTGTGTTACTCTTTGGGTACCGAGATAGTCCATTGTCCCATTCTGGGGGTCTAGTGGGGGTAACCCCTGGCTATACCAATATTGCTATTAATAGGATGATGGTACCCCTTTATCTTGGAGAGTTTTAATCTTTTTGAGGCAAACAATTATCGATAGGGATGATGGTATAGCGAAGCCACAGGTCCTTGCAGCACGTCTGCCAGCAGCACACCACCAGCTGTAGACTATAGCAAGCAAATTTCTCTGCCCCAGCTGCTGAAGCGAAAAAAGAAATTACAGTCACTGCCACCCAAATGCCAACCCTCTAAATTCAAGCTTGTCAAAGCTGCTGACTTTACAACTCCTCCCTTTCTGTCTGGTGGATTCTGCCCCCTTCTGTGAATTTTCAGAATGTGATGGACCACACTGGCAGGTTCCCAGTCGCCATTTATTTTCATGTAAGGCCATTCTAGCTCTGTACCATCACATGGATGGCAATGTTCTGGCACCATGATGGTACCCCTTTATCTTGGAGAGTTTTAATCTTTTTGAGGCAAACAATTATCGATAGGGATGATGGTATAGCGAAGCCACAGGTCCTTGCAGCACGTCTGCCAGCAGCACACCACCAGCTGTAGACTATAGCAAGCAAATTTCTCTGCCCCAGCTGCTGAAGCGAAAAAAGAAATTACAGTCACTGCCACCCAAATGCCAACCCTCTAAATTCAAGCTTGTCAAAGCTGCTGACTTTACAACTCCTCCCTTTCTGTCTGGTGGATTCTGCCCCCTTCTGTGAATTTTCAGAATGTGATGGACCACACTGGCAGGTTCCCAGTCGCCATTTATTTTCATGTAAGGCCATTCTAGCTCTGTACCATCACATGGATGGCAATGTTCTGGCACCGTTGGGCAAGGCAGTCAACCGTAAGGTCCATGTTACTGCTGACATGTGGCCCAGCATGGTCCCAAGAACCCTAGGGAGTAGTACGTGGCTGGGAGGAGGCAGTTCCATATACTGTAATCCTCAGTAACCCAGAGGTCTCTGCTTCTCATGCCTCCGCAAACTTGCAGTGCATGGGCTCCCTCATTCTTCAAAGCCTGCGAAAGGACTCGAGAATGTGTGGCATCAAGGAGAATGATCACTATTGGTCGGCAACCCTCCTTGACCACCGTTAAAGGGGGAAAGTCTCAGAACTCATCCCATCCTCACAGAGGGGGCAGAGGATAACATTTCTTGAGGACACCTTAAAGAGGAGTTTTTGTAATGCCTTTCCAGATTCTGCTATGTTACAGTCTAGTTTTGAGGCTACTATTGGTCAAGGCTAGTTTTGAGGCTTCTGTTGGTCAAGAGAGGAGCGGTGGAAAAGGGTGGAAAAGCCTCAATGATGCATTTCAAAAAAATGTTTTGACCTCGGTGCCCAGAGCTGTCAGCTTCCACATCACATCAGCAGCATCTACATCATATGGTGGGAGATTATCTAGGGGCAAAAACAGACATGGATAGCTTTCCAGTTCATGATCCACTGGGTTACTGGGTCATGAGAATAGACCACTGGTCAGAACTTGCCCAGTATGCAATTGAGCTGCTGGGCTGCCCTGCATCCAGCGTACTTTCCGAATGGACATTCAGTGCTGACGGAGGTTTTGTGACAGATAAAAGTGCGTGTTTGTCCTCAGACTCCGTTGACCGGCTGACATTTATCATAATTAATCATTCCTGGATTAGCAGCAGATATCAAGCCCCTGATGCTGATCTTGCGGATTAAGTGTTTTCGGGATGTGGAATTTGTGCAAGACTGTCTAGGCTGCCTAGCTTTGTAGGTGTTGATTTTATCATGAATACATTTTTTGGTAATCGGTCCATAGGCACAATTAACACCAAAGGACCAATTTTTCCACACCCGTTTGACAGGTTCATATTGTTAAAATTTTTAAAGCAAGGCCAATTCTTGCTTTTATGAGGAGAACCTCTATAGGGTTACGGTGTAAAGGTATCACCGACTCCCAAAGCCAAATTTTTCCTGCACCTGTTTAAACCAGGGCATATAGTTTCGATTTCTGACAGCAAGGCCAATTCTTAGTTTCATCAAGAGTACCTCTATAGCAGTGAGGGTGAACAGATGTTTTGGAACTAATTTGCCATGATCCTCCTGCACTCTGCAGTGTGGTTGACCATCATGGGAAATGTAGTTTCAAAACATCTGGGATGCCAAGGTTCACCATCACTGCTCCATAGGGTTATGGTGTAAAGGGACCGCAAGCACCCAAAGCCCAGTTTATTCCGCACCTGTTACTTCTATCCAAAGTTTGCCAAACAGACTCCAGAATTTATCCAAAAAAATCTCTAATCTTGTTTTGCGTGCACTAAAAAATGGCCTCATCATACAGACTGGCTCCCTAAGCCATTGTTTATTAAATAAAGAAGGCTTGTAGGGAAAATGTCATTTTTTTGCCTTTATTAATGATAGTTTTGCTGCAGCAGGTTCAATACAGTACATATGCACCACTTTACAGACAGACTAAGGGGACCCCCCAGGCACTATATGTAAAGGAATTGTTAATTTTTATTATTTCACTTTAAGTATCAGTAAATCACTGCTCATTTAAAAATGATGTTTTTTTACAAATTTTTTCATTGATACATGTCCCCCAAAGAATTACCCAGACACAATACCCTTTGTAACTTAATTACTTGCATCTAAACCCTCAAAATGGGCACTTTTTATTTTTCCAGTTCAGGTCCCATAAACTTCAGTGGGGTTCATAATTAGGCTCTAAGCTTTTGTAATGTTTGAGATCTCTGGCACGAACCGAACACTGAGTCATTCGGCCCATCTCTATCTCCAGGTACTATAGAGTCTCCTGGGACTACAGGGTCACCTGGAACTGTGGGGCCATCTAGGTCCATGGGAGTCTCTAGGGACTGTGGGGTCACCTAGGTCTATGGGGGTCTCCAGGGACTGTGGGGACTTTGGACTGGCCCACCCTAGACTCACTTGTAAGTTACTTCTCCTTTGGCACTGAGCAGCTGCTGTGCGCTGAGCCCATCATCTGGGACATAGCTAGTCACCCCGTTGATCAGGTAGTCAACCATGCTGCAGATGATGGAGAAAAAGCCCTGACTGGACACGAGGAGTTGATCTCCTCCCCCCAACCCTACCTGCCACCCACCAGTGACTTAATCTCCCTGCATGCCACTGTGGCTGCTGTACCTGTCCAGAGATGAGGGCGGGGTCTGGAAGTTGGCGTAGTTCTCAAGCAGGAGTTGGGATGGGGTCATTGGGGAGGGGAGACAATCTTCCCCTCTTCTAGCACTCCCAGTCATGGATGGGGGTGACACCATTGGGGTTAGATATCTCTTTCCACCTACTTAACGGTGTCACCCCTCTAACGGGTGTAAACCAGATGTGATCCGCACCTCCCGCACCCCTATAGTAACACCATTGGCTCAGTTGTCCAGAGGAGAGAAGTTAGGAGAGAGGATACCCAAAATAGCAGCTACAATTGCCTCTTCTCAGTAGTAACTTGTAGTATCTTTAACCTGTGTCACAGGCTAATGCAGATTCTGTAGGTCAAACAGATACCTTTACGTATTTTAGCCCCTCCCACAGCCTAGCTGTGGACCTTTAAGCCAAGACCAGCGATTTATGGTTGTGGACCTTTAAGCTGTGACCAGCGATTGGCTAAGTAGGACTCTTCTTCAGCTTCCTTCCCCAGCCATAAGGCCTGAGAAGCAAAAACCGGACCTCTTAATGGAGCCTGGAAGGGAAGAACTCTCACCAGGTTGCAATACTGGCATAAACCTCTTAGTGATTGACCAGGGCAGAATAAATATTTATAACGCAAACAAATTTCAAAAACTGAGTGATCTTTTGCTTTACTTACAACTTTCTAAGGCAGATCCTTACCTACCAGGTCTCATCTATATAGACACTGCTCGTGGGGTGTATCCTATTAGTTAAAAGCTGCCATACCGCATTCAGAAGAAGTGGTCAACTATGGGTTCAAAATACAAGAATGAGAGTCAAATTTGCTTTCCACCATCCTTCACTTCTGGGATTTCATCAGAAACATAACAGAAACCAAAAATGAACTAAGTTTTATATGTATAGTGAGCCTAGCACCCACAGTCCAACCTCTCCCAAGGACAAATATCTTAACAAAAAATTCAGAATCTCCAGACTTCCTTTCTCTGTGAAAAAGACAAATATGCTAACAAAGCCTCACACAAACCCCAAAAAGGAAAATATTTTAACCAATTAACATATTGAAGAGCAATCTGAGTGAAAAAATAGAAAATCCAAATGCCATTGTCCAATTCCCAAGAAACCAAACCCCCTGAAGAAATGAATTGGGTTCCACAACAAACCTCTGCAAGAACACAATTAAAGGGATTGCAAGGTTCAAGTGAAAGCAAACCTGGACATCAAAACTGGGATCCTGCACAATAATACTGATGTGTACCAGTTCATGGACTATGTAACTAGTACTCTAGACCACAATCTACTACAGTAGATGCTTTTCAATGCATTAATGCATCAACTTCAGTACACATGGCAATATACAGTATGTCTTAATAGTGTAAAGTCTCAGTGTGGAACACTCAGTTCTACTGCACAGTACCATAACATCCAGCTACAGTCAGGTCAATAAATATTGGGACATCGACACAATTCTAATCTTTTTGGCTCTATAATGGATTTGAAATTAAACAAACAAGATGTGCTTTTCCTGCAGACTTTCAGTTTTAATTTGAGGGTATTTACATCCAAATCAGGTGAAAGGTGTAGGAATTACAACAGTTTGTATATGTTCCTCCCCCTTTTTAAGGGACCAAAAGTAATGGGACAATTGGCTGCTCAGCTGTTCCATGGCCAGGTGTGTGTTATTCCCTCATTATCTCACTTACAAGGAGCAGATAAAAGGTCCAAAGTTAATTTCAAGTGTGCTATTTGCATTTGGAATCTGTTGCTTTCAACTCTCAATATGAGATCCAAAGAGCTGTCACTATCAGTGAAGCAAGCCATCATTAGGCTGAAAAAACAAAACAAACCCATCAGAGAGATAGCAAAAACATTAGGTGTGGCCAAATCAACAGTTTGGAACATCCTTAAAAAGAAAGAACGCACCGGTTAGCTCAGCAACACCAAAAGACCCGGAAGACCATGGAAAACAACTGTGGAGGATGACTGAAGAATTCTTTCCCTGGTGAAGAAAACACCTATCACAACAGTTGGCCAGATCAAGAACACTCTCCAGGAGGTAGGTGTATGCGTGTCAAAGTCAACAATCAAGAGAAGACTTCACCACAGTGAATACAGAGGGTGCACCACAAGATGTAAACCATTGGTGAGCCTCAAAAACAGGAAGGCCAGATTAGAGTTTGCCAAACAACATCTAAAAAAGCCTTCACAGTTCTGTAACAACATCCTATGGACCGATGAGACCAAGATCAACTTGTACCAGAGTGATGGGAAGAAAAGAGTATGGAGAAGGAAAGGAACTGCTCATGATCCAAAGCATACCACCTCATCAGTGAAGCATGGTGGTGGTAGTGTCATGGCGTGGGCATATATGGCTGCCAATGGAACTAGTTCTCTTCTATTTATTGATGATGTGACTGCTGACAAAAGCAGCAGGATGAATTCTGAAGTGTTTCGGGCAATATCTGCTCATATTCAGCCAAATGCTTCAGAACTCATTGGACGGCGCTTCACATTGCAGATGGACAAAGACCCGAAGCATACTGCGAAAGTAACCAAAGACATTTTTAAGGGAAAAAAGTGGAATGTTATGCAATGGCGAAGTCAATCATCTGACCTGAATCCGATTGAACATGCATTTCACTTGCTGATGACAAAACTGAAGGGAAAATGCCCCAAAAACAAGCAGGAACTGAAGACAGTTGCAGTAGAGGCCTGGCAGAGCATCACAAGGGATGAAACCCAGCATCTGGTGATGTCTATGCGTTTCAGACTTCAGGCTGTAATTGACTGCAAAGGATTTGCAACCAAGTATTAAAAAGTGAAAGTTTGATTTATGATTGTTAATCTGTCCCATTACTTTTGGTCCCTAAAAAAGTGGGAGGCACATATACAAACTGTTGTAATTCCTACACAGTTCACCTGATTTGGATGTAAATACCCTCAAATTAAAGCTGAAAGTCTACAGTTAAAGCACATCCTGTTTGTTTCATTTCAAATCCATTGTGGTGGTGTGTAGAGCCAAAAAGATTAGAATTGTGTAGATGTCTCAATATTTATGGACCTGACTGTACCTTCCTAGTTGTTTTCAGTAAGTTCCCCAAAGGTGGTTCCATACACAAGGTGTCCCTCAGTCTTAGACCATGAGGCCACCCTAAACAAAGCCATACACATACTAAATGAAGGTCAGGGGTGGCAAGGTTCTACCATCTTCTACTTTGTGAGTCTTTGTTCATGCTTTTGCAGCCAGCCCTGAAGAGGGCCATCTCTCACTCTATCATAGGTCACAAGCCTGCATGGTGGTGGCCAGGGTGGTGACCTGTTCCCATACCCAAACTTCCAGGCCCCGCCCACTGCATAAAATAAAAAGGGCACAAGCAACACCCACTACATTACCAGAGGAGGGGCAACAAATAAAGGGCACTACACCTGCCAACATACACATTACAACTACTAAAAACCAAAAAAAATTATTTACTTGGAGAATTCCAGCGAGAGCTCAAAAGACTTTAATTCTACATTCCTGCAACAAATTCTTGACCTGTGCTGCAATTTAGCTTTGGATTCATCCATGAAGGCCTGAGTTGACAGATTACATTACATCTAGCACCCTACCAGCACAGAGAGACCTAAGAAGAATATTAGTTAGATATTCGCAAACAGTCACGGATTGCCAGGGACATTCATGGAAATCAGACCGATGTCCCGGTCTGAGCCTGTCCTAGGCAGAATCCCGAAAAATAGGCTGTGTCACGGACAGCGTGACAAAGTTATCACAGCCAATAGCTTCGCCCATGCGACCCCCGTCACACTGACTCATGCTCCTTTCAGTGTCCAGAATGGTCCTGGCTTAACTTGTGATTGGTGGGATCGGCTATGCAATGCCCCCCTGTCACAATGACTCCTGCTCCTTTCACAGTGTCCAGGTTTGGTCCCGGCTTAACTTGTGATTGGTGGGATTGGCTGAGGAGGGGCTGTCTGCTATGACTCATGAAGCTGCAGGTCAGAACCACCAAATTGTGCTTGGCTTATCTCTGGCTTACTTAAGATAAGGGCAGCATGGTGGTGAATAGGGAGACACCCAAGGAAGGTAGCCATGCCTACCGCCAGAAAAGCTACAGCCACAGTAAGTCCTATGGAACAGTGTTTCTCAACTCCAGTCCTCAGGGCACACTAACAGGCCAGGTTTGGAAGAAAACTGAAATGGATCACAGGGTATAATTTGCTGCTCAGTGATTGCGGTATTCTAGTCTGCATCTCCCCAGGGTAGTACTTAAAATCTGGCTTGTTAGTGTGCCCTGAGGACCGGAGTTGAGAAACACTGCTATAGAAAGCTCTCTGCTGACTGTGTCGAGCCTGACTACTTAGCGTCACTGCCATGTATTCAGTAACACAGTACTCTGTGTGTCTGTCCTCCCACCATTCTGTCCCAGTGTCTTCCCTCCCAGCAGCCCCGAGACAGCCCAGCTCTGATCATAACTATCCTCTTCACCAACCCTATTTACTCCCCGTCTTCTTCATCCCCCCTACTTTGCTCATCCCCTCTTCTCCATCCCCCCCAATTCTGCTCACTCCTTCTCTTCTCCATCCCCCCAACTCTCCTCAGCCCCCTCTTCTCCATCACCCCAACTATGCTCACCTCTTCTTCACCCACCCAACTCTGCTCACCCCCCTCTTCTCCACCTCCCCAACTCTGCTCACACCCCCTCTTCTCCACTCCCTCCAACTCTACTCACCCCCTCTTTTCTTCATCCCCCAACTCTGATCACCCCCCTCTTCTCCATCCCCACCCCAACTCTGCTAACCCCCCCCCCTCTTCTCCATTCTCCCCAACTGTGTTCACCCCCCTCTTCTCCATCCCCCCCAACCCCCTGCCCTACAAACTACTGACCTCTGTACACTGCCCTACCTACATTCCCTATATATTACCACATTCTCCACTATGTAAGAGTAGCACCCTCCTAGGTAGGTGCTAGGTAACCTTTAGGGGAGACCTAGTCTGCTTATCAGCAGGGTCCAATTGCTCAGTCAGGCTGTCATGTGTTCTCAGGTGTGACTGTTGAGTTGGGGAGTCTGCCCACTGTATCCAATGAGGGCTCTCATTGGACAGTGGAGGAAACCTGACCAATAGCACACCAGGGCTTGTTTCCATCCCAGAGGGCATATTCTGCCGCAATGCATCCTGGGAGGGGGTATAAGTCTGTGGGGAGCACATGACAGGATTTCTTTGACGGGAAGCAGAGTCCCAGGAGGAGGGTGACGTCTGTCTTTCCTCCTGTCAGTGTGAGGAAAATTGTCCTTGACGGTCGGCCTAGAGGACGGAGGGTTGAGCTGAACTGCAGAGAGGGATCCAGTGTGCTGAGGATGGTGCGGAGCTGTTGAGGTTGGAGTTTCCAAGAAAGCAGAGTCGTGAGTACTGTGAAGTGCCCCGGGGTCTGCCTAGGATAGGAGACCACTCCAGGAGGTCAGAGGGATCCAGGAGCCAGCTAACCAGGATGAAGCTTAGAAAGGGCGTGCCAGAGTCTAAGCCCTGAAGATAATTCAGTCAGAGAGGGTGCCAGTGTGGGCCCTGAAGTGTTAAGAGTTGCAGCAGTGCTTACAAATAGCTACCTCAGCCAGGAAGGCTAAAGGGAACAGTACAATGGACTTTTGAGTCACAAGGAAGTGTCAGAAGTCAGTTCAGGTTCACAGACAGCAAGTAAGTGTTAACAAGCGCCAACGGGCGTTGACCGGCATTCAGCCAGCGTTAAGTCGGCGTCAAGAGGCATTTTTCTCAGAGTCCCATTCTATTGTGTATAGTCGAGCCAGAGGAGTATCCCAGTCATTTTCTTCTCCCATCCAAGTTCCTAAAATAAATTCAAAAACCAAAGATGCTGGAATGTTTCTTGTCTCAGTGCTCACACTTGGAGAACATGCTTAAATGTGCTGTTACTAGCGGTAACGCTGACAGACCCACATCCAGCACAAAGGCTGAAAATCCTGCTACATTTGGGGGCTCTTCAGGTATTGTGCCATGGGTTACTGGTTTGGTTGCCCCTGGCAACGGCCAAAGAAAATGTCATAAATCTCCATTTTTGTGCCCAGAACTTTTGTTCAAATCTCAAGCCAAGTGTGGGAGGTAGGGAGAGTGGGATGAAGATTGAAGTGCACATGGAAGGTTGCCCGTGGCAACGCAAGTGTTCCAGTCAGTTCTGCAAAATGAAGGGAACCTTCCATTTTGATTATGACGTGTACTCTGCTATCAGGCATTGGAAAGCAGAGAAGAAGTTCATTTCAGTAAACAGAAGCTGCAGCTGCTTAACAGAGGAAAGTCCAAGGAGGGACAGAGAAAATGGCGGCCAGGGGCACGAAGAGAAAGGGGCCAGGTGTGTGTACAAGCTATATGGACTGGTGTTGCCCGTGCTTATGACAGCGGGACATTTGCTCTATACAGTGAGTGCACGGATACTGTGAAGATTGCGGTCGGCCATGCCAGGACAGGCAGTGGGACTATCTTCGGAGACAGTATGGAGGGCCTTACTTGCACATGTGTTGGAGAGAGGACTATTGACCATGCATGACAGCAGGATATTACTTTTGCCTGACAAGGAGGGACGGCTGGCTCCGGGAGAGGGAGGCGCAGTTGTGGCCCGGGTTCAAGTACGAAGAGTGGATGCACGTCTGGCGAGGGACATGGTCCGCTTTACAGTAACTTCCCTGTGGGCTGGAGAGAGAGAGCATGGCAGGGGAAGAGTTACTGTACCGCACGGGAAAGCGCGATCCACACAGCACTGCCTAGCAGGAGGAGCCACCCCCAAAAACAAGGAGAGAGGGTGGAGACATCAATCGCACCCAGCCAATCAGGAGTGACTAGGGGAGTCCATTTAACACCCCCCTTCGGGTGTGGCTGAGAGGGAGACACATGCAGGAGAGAGCATCATGGAGTATGCTAGCGAGAAAAAGTGTGTGAACGGAGTAGCTTCACCAAATGGCGGAGAACCTGCTAAGCAGACACCGGAGCAGACCCGACAGCCCAGCCAGACACTCGTGTGGGACACAGGCATCCGGATGGTGCCTGAAGGAGGACTTGCTCTGTGCACAGGTGGCAGTTTGGAGTACCTGGGAACGGTATGTCCACAATGTACAAGTATTACAATGAAGGTTCAAGCGTGGGTCCAGTGTTGGCAATTTGGCTATCTGCTGCTGCGGGCAGAGCGGAGTGAAGGCTGGCCTATGAATATGTGTGTTCTTGGGAGTCAGGGTTCACTCAAGAGGTGACCGGATCGGAGTCCAGGTTCCTCCGAGGAGGTGGGAGGGGCATGATACGTGTCATGATGAAGCTGGATGCCATGCATACTGACGGTAGGCCAGCATTATCAGTGAGAGGGACTGGGTCACTGGGAGCTCTGGGAAGAAGATGCATGCCGGTACAAGTGGCCCGGAGGTGGCCAGAGGGTGCATCAGTCGCAGCAGTAGCAGGGTCTGCCCCTATTACAATTCCGCAACCAGCATGGCCCGCAGCCATTACAGCCTTACCCACAAGCACTAGTGGTGAGGAGGAAGCCAGAATTGTTAACCTAGGATCCCCATCATTTCAGCACAAGTACAGATCCATTGAGGAAGGGATCGATGACTGGGGATCCACTGATGAAACAGAGTGGGACTGGGGGTCAGAGGCTGGGAGCAGCTCCCAAGGTCCTGAAGTTATTGCTCTTGATAAAGAGGCCAAGGAGGCCATAGAAAGAGGGGAGTTGGCGCAGAAACTCGGATTTTGTGAAGCACATGCAAAGAGGATTCCGGATTTATCCCCACCTATAAACTACGCCCGGGCTCGGGACCAGAATACAGCTTATGGTACATTAATTCAGTGGGTAGAAACCCCTTTTTCTCTGCCAGGGAGAGGCAACTGAAAGAGCCTCCACCGGTTGTCCAGAATGCAGAGATGAATTCAGCGCAAGTAGGCGCTAGAATATGGATATGACTATTCTTATGCTCCCAGAGAGGTCATGCTATTGATTGAAAAGCAGAGGGACTTTTGGTGTGAGGAGGTTATCTGGGACTTTCTCTTCATTCCTAAGCAGGGGCGGGCTGGGCCGGGGGGCAAGGTGGCAATTTCCCCCCGGGCCGATCTGATCCCCCCCATAAAAGGCCGCTCAGTTTCTTCATTAAGGGGTCAAGTCAATCAGTATGCATTGCATTGATTGGAGTCACTCTCACTGTCACTGACTGTCCGCGGCCGCGGACAATCCCGGGAGAACTGGTTGCTAGATCACCAGCCGCTTAGCGTCTAGCAACCAGTGACGTCACGGTCTCCAGAGCATTGGACGAAAGCGAGGCCGAGTGGAGAGAGCAGAGAGGACCCATCATGCAAACGGACAGCGGAGGAAGATCTTCCTCATCCTCCACGCCGATTACTGGCCCCACCCGTCTCTGGCTCCTCCCTCCATCCATCTTCCAACGTGGGGCCGATGCAGAAGAGAGGGCCTGGCCTGGTAAACTGTCTGCAATCCAGATTTGAAGACAAGAGACACTACCATCCGAAGCACGCACCTCTCCAGTCTCCAGAGTCAACCTGCTGCAGTGTCGGTGAGGTGGTCGGGACTCGGAGAAGAAGAGCGGTGAGTGCCAAAAAAAAAAAAAAGTGTCATCTGTGGAGTGGACATGTGGAGCATTATTTCCTGTACTCTGCTGCCCCCTGGCACTGTATACATGTATATTGATGTCTAGCTGTTCCTGGCACTATATATCTGTCTCATACCTTTATTATACAGGTATGAGACAGGTATATAGAGCCAGGAGCAGCTAGACATCAATATACAGGCTGTATACAGTCCAGTTAAAGGTATTGGGTCCCTGAGGTCCCATAGGGCTCCCCCTTGTGTCATGGGAGCGTAAGCTGGCCGCAAAGGAGGAGGTCACATGATTAGATCTCAGCCAGGGTTCATGCTGGGACTTGTAGTCCTTTGCTTTTGGGGATGTAACCCCCCCAAAAGTGAAGGACTGCAGGTCCCAGCATAAGCCCCTCAGAGCTCAGCATGTGTCCCACACCCCCGATCCCCCAACTAGTGAAGGACTAAAGGACCCACTCTTCCAGCTTAACCACTTCCAGACCGCCCCCGGGCATATATAGTGTGGCAGGGCAGCCTGGCTCCGCAAAATCACATACTGGTGCGTGATTTTGTGCATGGGTTCTAGGGGGCGCGACACAGCGGGAGCCAATCGGCAGGTCACCTGCGATCACGCAGGAGAATGACAGAACGGCGGTCTGCCTTTGTAAACAAGGTAGGCGGCTGTTCTGTCACTGGAAGATGGAGAGCTGAAACACAGATCTTTTTTTTTTCTCTAGTACATCCATCCCCCCACACAGTAAGAAAGCATTCCCTAGGAGCAAACTTAACCCCTTGATCACCCCTAGTGTTAACCTCTTTCCTGCCATTGTCATTTATACAGTAGCAGTGCATTTTTTAGCAATGATCACTGTATTAGTGTCACTGGTCCCCAAAAAGTGTCACGGGTAGTGTCAGATTTGTCCGTCGCAATGTCGCAGTCCCACTAAAAAGCACTGATCGCCGCCATTACTAGTAAAAACAATAAAAAAAAAAATCCATAAATGTATCCCATAGTTTGTAGACACAATAAAATTTGCACAAATTGATCAATATACACTTATTATTTTTTGTTTTTTTTTTTTTTACCAAAAATATGTAGCAGAATACATACTGATCTAAATTGATGAAAAATTTTATTTTTTTTAAAAAATTTATTGGGAATGTTTTATAGCAGGAATTAAACAATTTAGATTTTTGTTTTCAAAATTGTCGCTCTTTTTCTGTTTATAGAGCTTTTTTGCGCTATTTAGGATTCAAAAGAATTTTCGGAGTGGCCAGCTATTTCACTATTTTGGTATGTAGCAGAATACATTTTGGCCTAAAGTCATTAAGACATTTGATTTTTTTTAAACATTTTTAATTGGATATTTTTTTTCTAGCAGAAAGTAGAAAATATTTTTTTAATTTCAAAATTTTCGGTGTTTTTTTATGTAGAGCTTACAAAAAAAAAAAAAAAAAGTGGTGATCGAATTCCACCAAAAGAAAACTCTATTTGTGTTAAAAAAAAAAAAAAATTTATATAAATGTAATTTGTGTACAGTGTTATCTGACCGCGCAATTGTCATTCAAAGTAGCGCAGTTTTGAATCTGAAAAAAATGGCCTGGTCATGAAGGGGTAAAACCTTTCGGAGGGTAAGTATTTACAGTGCCTTGCGAAAGTATTCGGCCCCCTTGAACTTTGCAACCTTTTGCCACATTTCAGGCTTCAAACATAAAGATATAAAACTGTAATTTTTTATGAAGAATCAACAACAAGTGGGACACAATCATGAAGTGGAACGAAATTTATTGGATATTTCAAACTTTGTTAACAGATAAAAAACTGAAAAATTGGGCGTGCAAAATTATTCAGCCCCCTTAAGTTAATACTTTGTAGCGCCACCTTTTGCTGCGATTAAAGCTGTAAGTCACTTGGGGTATGCCTCTATCAGTTTTGCACATCGAGAGACTGAAATTTTTGCCCATTCCTCCTTGCAAAACAGCTCAAGCTCAGTGAGGTTGGATGGAGAGCGTTTGTGAACAGCAGTTTTCAGTTCTTTCCACAGATTCTCGATTGGATTCAGGTCTGGACTTTGACTTGGCCATTCTAACACCTGGATATGTTTATTCGTGAACCATTCCATTGTAGATTTTGCTTTATGTTTTGGATCATTGTCTTGTTGGAAGACAAATCTCCATCCCAGTCTCAGGTCTTTTGCAGACTCCATCAGGTTTTCTTCCAGAATGGTCCTGTATTTGGCTCCATCCATCTTCCCATCAATTTTAACCATCTTCCCTGTCCCTGCTGAAGAAAAGCAGGCCCAAACCATGATGCTGCCACCACCATGTTTGACAGTGGGGATGGTGTGTTCAGGGTGATGAGCTGTGTTGCTTTTACGCCAAACATAACGTTTTGCATTGTTGCCAAAAAGTTTGATTTTGGTTTCATCTGACCAGAGCACCTTCTTCCACATGTTTGGTGTGTCTCCCAGGTGGCTTGTGGCAAACTTTAAACGACACTTTTTATGAATATCTTTAAGAAATGGCTTTCTTCTTGCCACTCTTCCATAAAGGCCAGATTTGTGCAGTATACGACTGATTGTTGTCCTATGGACAGAGTCTCCCACCTCAGCTGTAGATCTCTGCAGTTCATCCAGAGTGATCATGGGCCTCTTGGCTGCATCTCTGATCAGTCTTCTCCTTGTATGAGATGAAAGTTTAGAGGGACAGCCAGGTCTTCGTAGATTTGCAGTTGCCTGATACTCCTTCCATTTCAATATTATTTCTTGCACAGTGCTCCTTGGGATGTTTTTGGGAAATCTTTTTCTATCCAAATCCGGCTTTAAACTTCTCCACAACAGTATCTCGGACCTGCCTGGTGTGTTCCTTGTTCTTCATGATGCTCTCTGCGCTTTAAACGGACCTCTGAGACTATCACAGCGCAGGTGCATTTATACGGAGACTTGATTACACACAGGTGGATTCTATTTATCATCATTAGTCATTTAGGTCAACATTGGATCATTCAGAGATCCTCACTGAACTTCTGGAGAGAGTTTGCTGCACTGAAAGTAAAGGGGCTGGATAATTTTGCACGCCCAATTTTTCCGTTTTTTATTTGTTAACAAAGTTTGAAATATCCAATAAATTTTGTTCTACTTATGATTGTGTCCCACTTGTTGTTGATTCTTCACAAAAAATTACAGTTTTATATCTTTATGTTTGAAGCCTGAAATGTGGCAAAAGGTCGCAAAGTTCAAGGGGGCCAAATACTTTCGCAAGGCACTGTATACTATGTGTAGGTGTGTAGGCTTTAACTTTAGTTAACCCATGCTCCTGCAAAGCCAGCTCAACATTAAGTGCATTTTCACCACATGTCTTTTCTTACCCTAGTTGTCCCTCATTCTCAAGTCCCAAAGTTGGAATGTATGCCCTTGTACAACCTTGTTTAGCTAATTTGAATTTTTACATTCTATACCAGCTTGAGGCATCTGTCCAAGACATCCCAAGTCTCCTGCGATTTGCGGGAGTCTCCCGCCTTTGGCCGGCGGCTAACGGACTCCTGCTAGTGCCATGCAATCTCCCAGTTGCTGCGAGAAACTTAGGATGTTCAGAGACAGAGCCGCTGCTTCCTGTATAGTCCTGGCTATGTCACATGCGGAGTGATATGAAATGCACTCCTCCTCCACCTGTGACAGGAGCCATACAAAAAGCATCGGCTCTGCTCTCTACTGCAACCACTGCTTCTTCCATCAGTACCCGCATGACCAGCATTACCTGCCAGCAGTGCCAGCACTACCCACCAGCATTACCAGCCAGCAGTAACCGCCAGAAGTACCCGCCAGCATTACCCACCAACACTACCCGCCAGCAGTAACCACCAGCATTACCCACCAGCATTACCAGCCAGCGGTAACCACCAAAAGTACCCGCCAGCAGTAACCACCAGCATTACCCACCAACACTACCCGCCAGCAGTAATCACCAGCATTATCCGCCGGCAGTAATCACCAGCATTACCTGCCAGCAGTAATCACCAGCATTACCCGCCAGCAGTAATCACCAGCATTACCTACCAGCAGTAATCACCAGCATTACCCGCCAGCAGTAATCACCAGCATTACCCGCCAGCAGTAATCACCAGCATTACCTGCCAGCAGTAATCACCGGCATTACCCGTCAGCAGTAATCACCGGCATTACCCGCCAGCAGTAATCACCAGCATTACCCGCCAGCAGTAACTGCCAGCATTACACGGAGTGCTACCTCCCTGAAATTAGTTTTTGGAGGTTAAGATGCCTGTTGTCCTATGAATGTTTTGTAATAAAAACTGGCATGTAGTTGTGTATCTGTATGGGGGGTGGCTGACAGACTGTAGTGGTGGACATCTCCTTGTGCTGTGTGTGGGAAGCTGAGGAGTGGGAGCCTGATATGCTGGATTTTGTAGTGCCATAATGATTCTCTTCTCTCTCTCCCTCACTTGCTTTCTCTTTTCCCCCCTCTGTCATTGCCTCTGTCTTTTCTCCCCATCTCTTATCTTTCTCTCTCCCTCCCTCTCTTTCCCCCTCTCTCTCCCTCTTCCCCTCTATTCCCCTCCCTCTCTCTTTCCCCCTCTCTCTCCCTCTTGCCCTCTATTCCCCTCCCCCTCCCCCCCCTCTCTTTCCCTCTCCCCCCTCTCCCTCTCCCCCCCCTCTCTTTCCCTCTCCCCCCTCTCCCTCTCCCCCCCTCCCTCTCTTTCTCTCTACCCTTCTCTCCCCCCCCATCTCCCTCTCTCTTTCTCTCTACCCTTCCCCCCCCCCATCCAGAGTGGTGTTTTGTTGGTTGGAATGTGCCTAGACTGCACACTAATTTTCTCGCCCAACAAAATTCTACTTCAAAAGTGATGTCATGTGTTGGTTTGCTTTCTTTGTGTTCTTTCTTCACTGAGCATGCCCAGTCTTGCTCATTCGATTTTTCCCTGTCGAAATCTGTACTGACTGCACGAAAATCGGCCGTGTTTTGACGGCAGACAAAAATTTTATAGACTGCACACCAGATTTTTTTTCGGCCGAAAAGTGGGAGTCGTTTGTCGGAAGCATCATACTAACAAGCCGAAAATCGGCAGATCGGATGTCGGACGAAAATTCCCTGCCAATTTTCGACGCGTGTGTACGAGGCTTAAGCCTTTTTCTGAAACTTGTTGCTTACACGTTAAAATCAGTATTTTTTGCTAGAAAACCTTAATTGTGTCTGAAATCTGAGAGAAACGTTTCAGTATACAGGTTGACTCCACACAGGATGTTGGAATTGTAGATCAAGCAACTGTGGTTGTGAGATATGTGAAAGATGAAGAGATTAAGGAACGGCTTGTGGCGATTCTCCCTGTTAAAGATGCTACAGGAAAAGGATTTCATGAACTTCTAATGTCCTGTTTTGATGTACTTGGATTCGATTTCCAAAAAATTGCTGGTGAATCATTTGATGGTGCAGCAAATATGAGGAGTGAGTATGTGGGACTACATGCACAGATTGCGAAGGTAGTGCCAGATGCGGTCTATATTTGGTGCTATAGTCATATCCTTAACCTGTGTGTCTCAGATTGCTGTCAAGTATTGGAAGCAAAAAATCTTTTTGGTCTCCTAAATCGTTTGGCAACCTTTATTGGAGAATCCCACAAGAGAATGAATATCTGGAAAGATCAACTGGATAAAAGACATGGACAAGAAAAACTTTTAAAATTACAAAAACTTGGAGAGACAAGATGGTGGGCAAAAGAAAAGGCCCTGAACTGCATTTTTGGTGAGAAACATTCTCTTTTTTTGAACACCCTTGAAGTTTTATATGTACTATAATTTACCAGAGCAACTTGTTTGAATCAAAAACCACTTCTGAGGCCTCATCCCTTTTTCAAAATCTTTGTCAGTTTAGGACTATCTTAACAGCAAACATATTTTTGCAGGTTTTTGATGTTATAGGGCCAGTGTCGAAATATCTACAAACCAGTGGCCTTGACTTCATGGTAGCATGGCAAATGATTGAAAGTGCAGTTGAACAACTGAAACAAATAGATTTCAACTATCTAAAACAAAAGGCTGAACATTTTGCAATAAAAACAAATGAGTTGATGGATGAAAGTGACATTCTCCGCTCCTTGGAAGTTGAGACTGTGCTTCCGATTCCAAGAGTGTCACGAAAAAAACGCATGGCTGGAGAATCTTCACACGATGAACGACATGAAGATGGAATGCAATACTTTCAAGCTAGTGTGTTCAGACCAATTCTGGACCAATCATACAAAGCTTAACAGAGAGATTTTCAGAAAATAAGCAATTGGTTATGGATTCCCACTTTTTGGATCCTCGCACTTTTCTGAAAATTTGGACAGATCCCAAAGTGCTGGATTGAGGGGCACTAGAGAGAATTTCTAAGTTAGCCAGAGTAAACAAATGTTCTCTCAAAACTGAATTAATAAGTTTTGCCAACTTATTTCCCAGTCTTACAGGATGTCTTTCTTGATGATAATGAGGAGGATGAAGATGACAGGATTTCCCCTACCGAAAAGCTAGTCGAGGTACAAAAGGAATCAAAGTGTGGTTCTTGCAGGCAGTGCTTTTTTTGCTGTCACAGGTTGTTGCTAAAATACAACCTTTATTCTACAGCTTATGAAAATCTGTCAATCACCTACGAGTACCTGTTGACCCTTTGTTTTACACAAGTGTCATGTGAGAGAGCATTCAGCAAGCTGAAAATCATCAAGAACCGACTCCGAGCCACAATGGGACAAGAACTGCTTGATGCCCTAATGCTCATGTCAGTGGAGAGAGATCTTCTGGAACTGGTCCAGTTTCTTGATGCATTGGAAATTATTCGTCAAAGTTCCTCCTTGATGAGGTCTTTGCTAACTGTTTAAACAAATATTTAGTTTACAAGTTTTATACAGATATTTCTTTCTCTGGCTTCTGTATTTTCTGAAAAAGTTAAGTGTGAGGGTTTATCCATATCCCTAAATGTATCACATATTCTTTAAGTGTATTGTGTACATACATTACTTTCATTTGTTAAAACTGTAGATTTTATTTTTGTTAAACCCCCTTTGTTGCTATTAAAATTGAATTATGATACCACATTGTATCAAATTTGTCTTCCTATATAACATGAATATCCGTTTTTAAAACCAGGTGGGCATGGATGGTGTGTTGATTCTGTGGTTCAATGGGCCACTTGACTGGACTTGCCCCCCAGGCCTAAGGCTGCCAGCCCTTCCCTGTCTAAGCCCTATAGAGACTCACCAGAAGCTGACCTGAAGGAGAGGTTCAAGTCCGTCAAGGCACAGTGGAACTTTGGGCGGTCCATCTATATTGACAGGGTGGAGTTTTCCCGCCCAGACGGGTCAGGCCAGGCCTGGTCCGTCTGAGTAAAGGATGACCAGGGTGCCTATGTTAGGGTACCCCACCCGGAGTATTATATTTAAAAGAAAAAAAAGAAGTTTCTTTGTCATTTTATTGTTCTAGACTGTTTTATTCATGGCTGGCTAGCCATCACAACTGACTAAGGAAGACAAAATCTATAATGCTGAAAGTTTAGCAAGTTGCTGAAGATAAGAGTGTTGTTTGCTTGTGGACCCTTTGAACCATCGGGCCAGGGTCCTGGAAAAAATGTTCTGACCTTAATGAGATCCCTTGGGCCATCAGGCCAGGATCTTTGTGGATTACAAATGCTGTGCCTAAAGACTCTGCACATTTCAAGCCAAGAAGAAAACGGTGCATCCAGAAAGTTTTTTCAAGGGGTGCCTTGAAAGACCCCTTTCATATTTCCCTGACTCGGCAGGACTGCAGGCCACTCAGGCTCCAGTGGTCTGCCCTTTTTTCTACAAGAAGCGTTCTGAGTGACAGCAGGGGAATGCTTTGTCTAGCTTCTACAGGACTCTGCATAGGTAGTCAGTGGTAGGGCCCAGGTTCCCCGGAAGAAGGGGGAAAGAGGACCCGGCGTGTCAAACACTGGACAGCAGAGGAGTCAGGGAAGGGAGTGAGAAGGTTGCCCTGGTAAGGAGGGTCTTCTCACTCAACTGTTGAGACAGTTAGTCCTGTAATTTCTTTATGTATGCAGCCTGACTAACCTTTTTCGTTTTCTCTACAGGTGGGCTCACGGTAGAGGTAGTTAGTGAGGAAAAATACATGTTGCTCAAAATCCCCACCAAGCGAGTTTGTTTGGTGGGGGGTGTATCTTTTCATGCACCTGAAAGTGTTTGTATATTTTGTATAGCAGAGAGATGTATATATTTTTCTCACATAATGTATTTGTACATTCGTTTTTCCCTTTTCCCCCTTTCCAGGTTTGTGGGATACTCCTGAATTTCTGGCAGAGTTTTTGTAGGAGGCGGCTGCCTCAGAGTCAATGGGGACATGACTTATTTTTGGTGGGGGGTGGATGTAGCATATCTGTCTGATATTTGTCTGCTTATCAGCAGGGTCCAATTATTCGGTCAGGTTGTCATGTGTTCTCAGGTGTGACTGTTGAGTTGGGCAGTCTCCCCACTGTATTTATTGAGGGCTCTCATTGGACAGTGGAGGAAACCTGACCAATAGCACACCAGGGCTTGTATCCATCCCAGAGGGCAGATTCTGCCTCAATGCATCCTGGGAGGGGGTATAAGTCTGTGGAGAGAACATGACAGGATGTCTTTGGCGGGAAGCAGAGTCCCAGGAAGAGGGTGACATCTGTCTTTCCTCCTGTCAGTGTGAGGAAAAGTGTCCTTGGCGGTCGGCCTAGAGGACGGAAGGTTGAGCTGAGCTGCAGAGAGGGATCCAGTGTGCTGAGGATGGTGCGGAGCTGTTGAGGTTGGAGTTTCCAGAAAAGCAGAGTCCTGAGTACTGTGAACTGCCCCGGGGTCTGCCTAGGATAGGAGACCACTCCAGGAGGTCAGAGGGATGCAGGAGCCAGCTAACCAGGAGGTAGCTTAGAAAGGGGGTGCTTGAATCTAAGCCCTGAAGATAATTCAGTCAGAGAGGGTGCCAGTGTGGGCCCTGAAGTGTTAAGAGTTGCAGCGGTGCTTACAAATAGCTACCTCAGCCAGGAAGGCTAAAGGTAGCAGTACAAAGGACTTTTGAGTCACAAGGAAGCGTCAGAAGTCAGTTCAAGTTCACAGACAGCAAGTCAGTGTTAACAAGCGCCAACGGGCGTTGACCGGCAATCAGCCAACGTTAAGTCGGCGTCGAGAGGCATTTTTCTCAGAGTCCCATTCTATTGTGTATAGTCGAGCCAGAGGAGTATCCCACTCATTACCTTCTCCCATCCAAGTTCCTAAAATAAATACAAAAACCCAAGATGCTGGACTGTTTCTTGTCTCAGTGCTCACACTTGGAGAACATGCTTAAATGTGCTGTTACTAAAGGGCTGGTTGTCTCTACACAACCTTTTAAACTGCTATTAAAAGTTGTCTTTGAATTGTTTCTTCTTTATCTCCTGGTTCTAGCAACAGTAGACGGACGCAAAGCTGTGGTGTGTTTGGTGAAGAAGGGGAGGAGGAGGACTGCCACACTACAATATGTGGTCCGTGTTAAATGAGGTTAAAGTTGAATTTTAAACTTTTATACCAGAAAAAAATTTATAATATATATTTCTATTTTCACAAAACCTGAGTTTGTGTGTTTTTCAACATATAATAAAGTAAACAAATAAAACACTACAGATTCAGAGTGGTTTGGTATGTAAGTATTTGCATGTTGCCTTTTGTTTCTGTTCTCCATGAGAACTGAATTCTGTGTAAATTAAAAGGTACACCTTTTAGTATTTCATTCAGGGAAGATTGAGTTTAGCAATTAGAAATGTAACCATATGTTTGGAGATAGAGAAGCACGTATGTAGAAAGGCGTACACTAACCAGGGCCCTTACTTGTCCAACATCACTCACAAAATACCAGAGATCAAACACAAATAAATCAATTGTAAACTACATTTATTAAATCACAAAATACAAATGTAAAATAAATATACATCCCCCCTCAAATAAAAAAAAGGGGCCCCACAATTTGGCCAATGATAAAATAAATAGATACATTGTAAAAAATATAATAAACATAAATTAAAATATAAGAAAAAAAAACATTAAGGTGGTGGCTCGGCAGGTGCGGAGGAACCCTGACGCCCCATCTGCAGTAGAATCCCCTGCAGTATATTAACAATTTTCAGATTTTTCTGCTGCTCTTGTGGCTGCTGGGGTGGCTGCTGCTGGTGTTGTGGCTGCTGTGGCTGCTGCTCTTGTGGCTGCTGCAGGTGTTGTGGCTGCTGCAGGGGCTGCTGCTGGTTTTGTGGCAGCTGCTGCTGTGGCTGCTGCTGTGGCTGCTGCAGCTTCAACCGGGGTATTTTTTGCTGCTGGGGGTGCAAGGGGAGTGAAGATGATGTGCGGGGAGGTGTGAGGGATCGTTTGGAGGGGCGGAGCATGGTGTAGGGATGACCGAGGAGGGACTGTGTTGAGTAAGAATGGGAACGGCCTGGGGAGGAGTGTTGAGAGGAAGGTGCGGAGGAAATGGGGCTGGTTGTAAGGGGTAGTGTGGAACCCGAATTGAAATTGGTGGGGAAGGAGGCTTGCTGATTGAAGGGTGTCAAATTTGGAAGGGACTGTAAAGTGCTGGGAGTGGCTATAGGAGAAATTGTCCCCTCCCCAGCTGCCTGCCCAGTGGCCAACACTGGCGTTACCCTCCCACTAACACGACCTGCTGGGGCAGGCAATTGTGCTGGTTGGGAGGGCTGTGCTAATGTGGCATCTTCAGCTCCAAACAGGCGTTGGCGGATGGCCAGCACCTGAGTGTCGACACGTTGCCGATCCCGTTGATGCTGGTCTGCCCAGATGATCAGGCAGTCACGCACATCCTGTTGAACCTGTACCAAAGCGTTGTGGCTAGTAATCAGGAGGTCATTTTGTCTTTGAATTTCCGCCAGATTATTGGCCAACGTTGATACAGATTCCTGTATGAGCCCCAGCAACCGTACCAACTCACTAGATTCAGCAACAGGCCTCCTTGTCTCATTTTGGAGCCGATACTCAGCAAGCAGCATCTCGGCCACATCATGCAGAGATGGATGAGGTGGGGGAGGTGACAATCCAGCTGCATCCAATGCTGGCTGAAAGAATAAGAAAATGACAAACCATCTTTATAAACCATCATTCTAAAAGAGTTAAGATTAGTTACAGAGCGTAAACACCCCAAGCAGACCTTATAACAGTTGGATGTCCTTCTAATAAGCACTTGCTCATTGTAATGTTATCCAAGCTAGCAACACTTCTGATAATGGGTACACATTATGGGTTTTTTGCTAATATTACAATGGCTGAACAGTTTCTACATTAACCAGTTCCAAACTTGCCCTGGTCTGGTAGCTTAATTCTTCTATTTGAAAGTCTCTTACTACACTACTGACTTGCAACGTTTAAGTAACTAGTCTAAAATATGGCCAAAGAAATGCTCCATGACACCATAAAAACAATACACACATGAAGTTTGACTTCGAACATCAAAGGATGCCAGGACTTTAAAGGTCATGGATGTTTTTGAACCTTTTGGGGCCAGAGAAAATATACAATTCTTCCCTGACGTTCATGATCAAATTTTTGTGCTGCTGGTGCAGCGTCAGAATGTCCGTGCACAAATTTCACGCAGACAATGTAGGCCACATCCATCCAAAAAACATTGCTTACATTTTAATGGAACATTTCCACCTTGTTCACTTAGATCACATACTCCAGCATCGGATGCAGAATCCTCGCCAGCTCCTGGTCCAACTCCAGCTGCTCCTTCACAAGGGGCCTGATGTTCTTAAAAAAGAGCAAGAAAAGGTTTAGGAAATAACCTTATGCAGTAAGGATTTGGGGCCAATTTCAATGTTAGCTTCATGGATTAAGCATCGAGGCCAAACATTCTCAAGTGTTTGCCCGGGCTCATTGGACACTTGCTGGCACCCTCCCAAAGGCAAAGAAGGCATAGTCAGAATACAAAATAGGCCACCCATGAATGATGACAACAGTGTTTTTAAGGGTAGACATATTAAGGCCAACACTCTTTCTAAAGAAATTACATTTGCTTCAACTGGGTTACCAATAAGATTCATAAAAATACACATTAGCAATACATACCAACACCTTCCTCCAGGCCTTGCTGCACTGGGGGTGTTTGCTGCCGCCAATGATGTTCTTCTGTCAAGAGGACATAGCAATGTGAGCTCTCATTTGGAAAGGAGAGACTAGTCTTCTACATTGTTTAGCACAGGACAATTTGGGACCTACCAGGAGGAGGGTCAACATTGACGTCAGCAGCCGTGAGTCTGTCCTGGTCGCCAAGCAGCATGGGCTGCGGAGGGGCTGAGATTCGTGCTGCAGATGAAAAAATCGGGGGTGTTTGAAAAAGAAATTAAAAAACTTTAAGGCCAAGTAAAAAAGTCTATTCATGTCACACATAGAATAATAGTTACTAATTTCCCAACAACTCACACAATTAACATCTAAGTTAGTAACTTACCTCTGTGCCAAGCATCCGTATCAACCCCCTCCCTGCGATGAATGGTGTCAGGGCCTAGGATGCTCAAAAATTGCAGCTCATAATCCCAGAGCGACACTTCAGCTGCTGGATCCAGCCAACCTTGGCGGTCATAAAGGCCCTCCGCAGTCCATGCACGCAGCTTCTTCTAGACGGACCCACGGATGTCGTTGACCCTCTTAGGTACACTTTGTACAGTGCGGCATACACCACCCAGTGCGTTAACGGCATCCCAGATTTCATCCCACAGGCATTGCCTCTCAGTACCTGAGGTGGCCAGGGCCCTGGTCCCTGCTATACGATCAAATCTAGCCATAAAAGCCTAGACCAGGACCCGGCTCTCCCTGCGGGAGAACTGGGGAAGCCGGGAGGCTGAGGACACGCTGCCTCTCCTTCTCGAAGTTCCCTCTCCAGGACTGGGAGGAGAAGCAGCTTGTCCACTTGGTGAAACCCCCCCCCCCCGGCTTCCTCCTCCGGGCTGGAGATGGTTGACTCCCTTCTGGAGACAGCTGGAGCCTCCCTCACACCCGAGCCAGACAATCTGCCCACCCTGCCCCCCTAGCTGCTACCCTTACGCTCCTCCTCCTTGTACCTCGGGGTGCGGCCATGGGAGAACCAGGTGGGTAGGTAGTCTGGCTGTCTAGCAGCAGCAAATACCCTCAAGGCCACAATCTGCAAAAAAAAAAGAGAAAAAAGGAAAGAGAAAAAAACCATAAGTTGCAGAATGCAAAATACTACAGTATAATTTGTGAACAATTCGCGAACACACTTACCAAAGCTAGCCACTGATTGAGTGCAAAGCCGCTTTGGTGGTGGTGTTGGTGGTGGCTGATAAAGCATAAAGGAGGCTTCAAAGAAAAACCAAACATGAGAAAATGCATCTGTAAGGCCACTGCACGTGGGCCCAACAAACACTTACCAAAAGTAACTCTGCAGTGGCGTGGGTGGTGGTGTTGGTGGTGGTGGCTGATAAAGCCTAAAGGAGGCTGCAAAGAAAAACCAAACATGAGAAAGCACATCTGCAAGGCCACTGCACGTGGGCCCAACAAACACTTACCAAAGGTAACTCTGCAGTGGCGCGGGTGGTGGTGGTGGTGGCTGATAAAGCCTAAAGGAGGCTGCAAAGAAAAAACAAACATGAGAAAACGCATCTGCAAGGCCACTGCACGTGGGCCCAACAAACACTTACCAAAGGTAACTCTGCAATGGCGTGGGTGGTGGTGTTGGTGGTGGCTGATAAAGCCTAAAGGAGGCTGCAAAGAAAAACCAAACATGAGAAAACGCATCTGCAAGGCCACTGCATGTGGGCCCAACAAACACTTACCAAAGGTAACTCTGCAGTGGCGTGGGTGGTGGCTGATAAAGCCTAAACGAGGCTGCAAAGAAAAACCAAACATGAGAAAACGCATCTGCAAGACCACTGCATGTGGGCCCAACAAACACTTACCAAAGGTAACTCTGCAGTGGCGTGGGTGTTGGTGGTGGTGGCTGATAAAGCCTAAAGGAGGCTGCAAAAAAAACCAAACATGAGAAAACGCATCTGCAAAGCCACTGCATGTGGGCCCAACAAACACTTACCAAAGGTAACTCTGCAGTGGCGTGGGTGGTGGTGGTGTTGGTGGTGGTGGCTGATAAAGCCTAAAGAAGGCTGCAAAGAAAAGCCAAACATGATAAAACGCATCTGCAAGGCCACTGCACGTGGGCCCAACAAACACTTACCAAAGGTAACTCTGCAGTGGCGTGGGTGGTGGTGGCTGATAAAGCCTAAAGGAGGCGGCAAAGATAAAACAAACAAGAGAAAATGCATCTGCAAGGCCACTGCACGTGGGCCCAACAAACACTTACCAAAGGTAACTCTGCAGTGGCGTGGGTGGTGGTGGTAGTGGCTGATAAAGCCTAAAGGAGGCTGCAAAGATAAAACAAACATGAGAAAACGCATGAGTTAAATCCCTGCACATGAGGGCAAATAACACTTACCAAGAAAGCAAAAAGGGGCCTTTTCCTGCGGGGAAGGTGAGGGTGGAGGCACACAGCCCAAATATAGACTGCAAAGATAAAACAAACATAAGAAAATGCATGGGAAAACCACATGCACATGGGGGCAACTGACAATTACTAAAATACACTTGAGGGGTTTCCAAGGTATTGGGGGTGGGAGTGGATTCACCATAGACAATTTAAGCACCCCCGATATAATTAAAAAGTGCCAAAGTGCATACTTCGAGAAGCAATAACGGTGAGCCAGACCACACACACAGACATATATATATATATATATATATATATATATAGAGAGAGAGAGAGAGAGAGAGAGAGAGATACAATTGTCTTACCTAAAGATAAGAGAAGTTCTCTTCGTCTTGCTGTCTTTCTTGTTCTTTCTTGGTCTGGCATATAACATCCAGCAGCCATCTTGACCATGTGCTCATTTTAAACCAGGCTCAGGCAGTGGCAATTAGCGCGCGTGTGTATATATACCTGCGCCGGTGCGACGGCTAAATCCCGTGCTCAAAATGGCAAACAGACAGCTGTTGGAAAATGCGCTCCTGGTATTTATTGGTGCCCTGCTTGAGGAGGCCAGAGCACAGGAGGCAGCAGCAGGTAGGGTAGCACCTGAGGGAGCAGCTGGGGAAGGAGCTGAAGCAGCACCTCCAGTCCCTGTGCGCTTACTGCGCCAGCCACACATTTTTGCTCCACGACTATATTTGGACAAGATGCGGGATTTGGATGTCAGGAGGAAATTCCACCTAGAGCGAGAAGCAGTTCTACACCTCTACCAGCTCGTAGAGGACAAAATCGCACCTGACACATGCCCGGCATGGTCAGTTTGCTGGTTACTTTGTACATATTAGGGCGTGGCAGCTTCCAAGCCACTTCTGGAACTATAATGGGCATTAGCCAGGCCACAGTGTCCAGGGTGTTGATGTTGGTGATTGATGGCATTCTGGAGATTGGGAGCCAATTTATTCACTGGCCACAGAATGAAAACGAGTGGAATAACGTGAAGCTGGGTTTCTACTAGCGGGCCCAGATGCCCCAAATACTAGGGGAAATTGATTGTAGCCACGTAGCCATCAGGCCACCCAGGAGTCACGAGATGGACTATTGCAACCGCAAGCAGTACCACTCCCTTAACATCCAATTGGTGTGTGACACAAGACAGCGCATTATGAGTGCCAACACAGGTTTCCCAGTATTGTGCCATGATTCGATGATTTTGGAAGAAAGCGAGCTATACACGATGTTTGAAAGTGGCGAAATGCCCCAAGGGGGGCTTATTGGTAAAGTATTATTTTCGGGCATCAACATAAACTTAAAGGTTACATACAGACATGTTTTTTTACATAGTGTTTAGAGAGGAATAGACAGATTAATAACCAACATATGTACACCCTGCTTAAACCCAAGCCTACATAATGTATCCGTTATGAGTTGGCAAGCTGGTTGCACACAAGCAGATCCTAATCTGCTTGTATGCAAGCAGCCTGCCAGCTCACAACTGAAACATTTCAGAAGTTGTCTTAAAGTCAAATTAAGGTGGTTACCCAATCTGTAAATGCTGTACTAACGCCACACAAGCAAAACACAAAAGTGATTCCAATGGTATTGACATATCAACAAAGTCCTTTTCATAAGTGAGTCAATATTTGTTGGCTCAATATAGTGTAAGATATCTTCCAGAAGTAATGCCTATGCTAATCTAAGTTGAAAAAAGGAGACCGAAAGGTGGGACTTTAAATTTAAAGTCCCACCTTTTGGTCTCCTTTTTTCCACTTAGATTAGGGATGGAGGCAATTAGACATTTCATATGTGTCAGATCACTTTTTGCTATTATGCTAATATAAGCACACACCTAGACACACAGATGAGCAGGTTGTGGCCAAAAATTAATCATTGTCTCCCATTTTGATGACAGTCATCTAAGGTCACATGATATGAAGAACTAATGTATATCTTTTTTTCTTTTCAGTGGATGCTGGTTACCCGCAGCTGACGTGGCTGATGGCTCCAATCAGGTACCCCCTGGGCCAACCACAACATCGTTACAACAGGGCCTTTGCGGAGAAGCCAGGGCATCATTGAGTTGACCATAGGCCTTCTCAAATCCCGGTTTCTCTGCTTGGCCCGGGCCGGGGGGGGGGGGAAATCCTGTACTCTCCTCCAAAGGCTTCCAGGATCATCTTGGCGTGCTGCGTGTTGCACAACATGTGCGTTGCCCGGGATGAATCCTGGGAGCTGACGGAGGAGAGGAAGCCAAAGGTCCATCAGCTGGCGGTCCCCAGGTGGCGGAGCACCTCTGCGGGGATGGCCACCCGGAATGGACTGGTTGCTAGCCACTTTACATGTATGTACTAGAACCGCTCGAGATACAGAATGTGTAGTAACTTGCTACTTTGCAGAGTTGACACTCACAGGGAGACAGATGGCAATTAACATCTGCCAATTACACTTGCCATTCTAGATAACGTATAGTGAACATTCCAAAACTGTTTTACTTGAGCAATAACACGAACCTCAAATCGAAAACATGTTGGTATTTTGAATAGTGGAGAGAGATGAGAAGACCTGGCAGGTGTTTAGTTGTGTCTGTGCCACCTGTGTAGTTATTGTCAACATGAAAGCCTGCTTGGTATCTTATGGTGTATGTATTTTTCAGAATATGGACATCTTGGATGGGAATGATGGCACGTACCCTGAGAATCCTGTGGTGATGGGCTGTCTTGCGTCACAGGTGTGTATTCAAATGTTTGCAGAAATGATTTCTGGTTTTTGTAAGTTGTGTGAAAATGTGTAATTTCACTCCTGATGTAGAAAAGAATGAATGAAAAAATCAAGCGAGCGTGCAGTAAGATGTGATTGTCATGATGAAATGGCTTATCCTTTGATGTCATTTTCCAGGAGTGGTACTGCTTGCGGTTGTAGCTGGTAGAAACCCACCTTCATGGACTCCACTCGTCTTCATTTGTGGTCAGTGGATATTTTGGGAGACACAAGCCCAGAACTGGCCTCGATCACCAACATGAACACCCTGGCACATCAGAAGTGGCTTGGAAGCTGAACAGCAACCTGGCCATGCCTGTCCTCTATGAGCTGGTAGAGGTGCAGAATTGCTTCTCGACTCTGCATGAACTTGCTCAAGATATCCGAATCCCGTATCTTTGCCTAATGTAGCCATGGAGCAAAGATAATGGGCTGGCGCAGTAAAGGCACAGGGACTGGAAACTGTAAATATGACCTTGCTGCATCCCTCCTTATGCTGTAATCAAATTAAAATACATACAATTGCAAAGGAACATGTATTTCGTAACTTTTTGTGGCTTCAGACTTAAGCTGCCAATGCCGGGGCTTTGCACTTTACATGCTGCTTCTGCTGGTGATGTGAGCGGTTTGAATATAGGGTAGGGATGGGACAGTGTTGTGTTGAGGTGTGAGGCAAAGTGGAGTGTTGGACTATGAGGAGCTGTGTTGGTAAAATATGTAGAGGGTCCAATACCAGACACATATATGCTTGGTGTTCATCAAATTCAACAACCATGGTAATGTGTAAACGATTGCAGCTCCAGAAAAATATATCCACACTCATACACTTAAAATTGGGTTTGTTCCATTTGTGCTCTATATATTTATTTAGGGCCCCCACCCCCCAAAAAAAAACAAAACAAAAGCTTAATAGGGAAAATGCCTGCTTGTATTTCCCACACTCGCAGTCCTCTTCAGGGGTTTACCTTGCCCCGCCTTTATTCCTTGTGACGTACCTGACAACTCCACCATTCCCCTTCCTCCCCCCCTTTTTTTTTTTTTCCTCTCCCTATATCCTCCTCTCCCTCCTCCCCTTCTCTTCCCTTTCCCTTTCTCATTTTCCTGCCTTTCCCTCTTAGTGTCCTTTACATTTCTGCTCCTGCTGGGTGCATGTTTGCCTCCGGGCATTCCCGATAGGCAACTCACCCCTTATACGTTCCGCGCATCAATGGCTTGGCCATTGTAGCACTGACAACTCCCGCTTCCCCGTCCGTGGGTGCTCTGCACCCAGAGTATGGGCCCTGCCCCGGACCTACTCCGACCGCATAGTTGTACTCCATTTGGGGTTTCCTTTCTTCTAGGAGCCTCCCCTCCCTCTCTTTCTTTTCGAATTTGCAGAAAGCTTGGGCTTGGCTCTGCCCTCGGATACTTGGTCCTCTTCATTGTTTTGATAACAATCGGATGCTATGCAGTTTACTTTTCCAATTTGATGTTTTTTCTCCTGCTACCATTGTTATGCTTCCGGTCCTTACTGACTCACCGCATTCTCCAAGCCGGTTTGTTGTCCTGTGTTAGTCATACAGAAGATCGGAGAAAAACAAAGCTAAGTGTTTTATTCCAACAGTATTTTACTGATGTTTGTACACTTTTATATCTCAATAACATATTTTGGGGAAAAAAAAATAGGGTAAATGCATCCAAGTGTTGTCATTTGAAACCATGACCTTGCGAACTCTAGTTAAGTTGCAAAGCAGTTATCTATTCTTCAGAATCAAGTTGTTTTGGGAACAGAAAGAAGTGGCTTGAGGCTAAAATGCACATATAGCTAAGGTACTCAACATTGTAGGGAATTTAGGAAGAAGACCATTGAAAAAGTGTGACGTTTTAATATGGAGTTCAAATCCAGACAAAGATGAGACAAATAAATAGCTGTACATGATGTGACTTTGCAAGCGCTTCACAGGGTATGTGCCATCATGTTATCTGCATGTACTTGACGTAAATTTTTGAGCCATATACAGTGCCTTGGGAAAGTATTCGCCCCCCTTGAACTTTGCGACCTTTTGCCACATTTCAGGCTTCAAACATAAGGATATAAAACTGTAATTTTTTGTGAAGAATCAACAACAAGTGGGACACAATCATGAATGCGGAAAGAAATTTATTGGATATTTCAAACTTTTTTAACAAATAAAAAACTGAAAAATTGGGCATGCAAAATTATTCAGTCCCCTTAAGTTAATACTTTGTAGCGTCACCTTTTATTGTGAATACAGCTGTAAGTCGCTTGGGGTATGTCTCTATCAGTTTTGCACATCGAGAGACTGAAATTTTTGCCCATTCCTCCTTGCAAAACAGCTTGAGCTCAGTAAGGTTGGATGGAGAGCGTTTGTGAACAGCAGTTTTCAGTTCTTTCCACAGATTCTTGATTGGATTCAGGTCTGGACTTTGACTTGGCCATTCTAACACCTGGATATGTTTATTTGTGAACCATTCCATTGTAGATTTTGCTTTATGTTTTGGATCATTGTCTTGTTGGAAGACAAATCTCCGTCCCAGTCTCAGGTCTTTTGCAGACTCCATCAGGTTTTCTTCCAGTATGGTCCTGTATTTGGCTCCATCCATCTTCCTATCAATTTTAACCATCTTCCCTGTCCCTGCTGAAGAAAAGCAGGCCCAAACGATAATGCTGCCACCACCATGTTTGATAGTGGGGATGGTGTGTTCAGGGTGATGAGCTGTGTTGCTTCTACACCAAACATAACGTTTTGCATTGTTGCCAAAAGGTTTGATTTTGGTTTCATCTGACCAGAGCACCTTCTTCCACATGTTTGGTGTGCCTCCCAGGTGGCTTGTGGCCAACTTTAAACGACACTTTAATGGATATCTTTAAGAAATGGCTTTCTTCTTGCCACTCTTCCATAAAGGCCAGATTTGTGCAGTATACGACTGATTGTTGTCCTATGGACAGAGTCTCCCACCTCAGCTGTAGATCTCTGCAGTTCATCCAGAGTGATCATGGGCCTCTTGGCTGCATCTCTGATCAGTCTTCTCCTTGTATGAGCTGAAAGTTTAGAGGGACGGCCAGGTCTTCGTAGGTTTGCAGTGGTCTGATACTCCTTCCATTTCAATATTATCGCTTGCACAGTGCTCCTTGGGATGTTTAAAGCTTGGGAAATCTTTTGGTATCCGGCTTTAAACTTCTCCACAACAGTATCTCAGACCTGCCTGGTGTGTTCCTTGTTCTTCATGATGCTCTCTGTGCTTTAAACGGACCTCTGAGACTATCACAGTGCAGGTGCATTTATACGGAGACTTGATTACACACAGGTGGATTCTATTTATCATCATTAGTCATTTAGGTCAACATTGGATCATTCAGAGATCCTCACTGAACTTCTGGAGAGAGTTTGCTGCCCTGAAAGTAAAGGGGCTGAATAATTTTGCACGCCCAATTTTTCAGTTTTTTATTTGTTAACAAAGTTTGAAATATCCAATAAAATTCGTTCCACTTCATGATTGTGTCCCACTTGTTGATTCTTCACAAAAAATTACAGTTTTATATCTTTATGTTTGAAGCCTGAAATGTGGCAAAAGGTCGCAAAGTTCAAGGGGGCCGAATACTTTCGCAAGGCACTGTAAATGATCCAATCTGTCAGAGTTTAACAAAAAACATTTGTCTCCCCAACACAACTTAGGTGTAGATGGTCAGACTAGAGCCTACGGCAGAGTGAGATGCATGAATCAAAGGATATGTGCTAGATACCACTAGACCACAGTGCTATGTGCAAGTGCTGCGTTCACATTCCCATAAGCATGAGAATTTGAAAAGCCGCGATCGCAATTCAGCCTACATCAACGCCGCTGAAAGCGGAATTCACTGTTGCTCTAAAGCTGTCAAGTTCGCCACAGCGGAAGTTAATTGATATTAAAGTGGCAAGAAAAAAAAAGCCAGAGCAGAGTTAGATTGGAGGTTTAATGAATTAGGCCCTTTGTAACTGCCTCCATACACTTCTATTGAAATGCGCTGTAAACCCATTTACAGCACGATTGCAAAAGATCAAAAGTGATAATTTCCCATTTAAGCATTGTAAAAAAAAAAAAAAAAAATCTCACTATATATTACTGCAATGCAACACACAATAACGCACAAGAAATACATCATGTGTATTGGAGCTGCGATGCCTTAGTGCAGGGATCTCCAAACTACGGCCCTCCAGCTGTTGCGGAAATACACGTCCCATGAGGCATTGTAAAACTCTGACATTCACAGATATGACTAGGCATGATGGAAATTGTAGTTTCTGAACAACTGGAGGGCCATAGCTTGGGGACCCCTGCCTTAGTGCATTGAAGTGGCTTTAAAAATGAATGGCACCACACTGTGCTGACGCAGAAAGTTGTAAATGGCCCCCTAAAGCCCATCGCACCCTTCAAAACCCCTTCATTTCACTTTTCCCTTTTGCATTTTGACAAAATCTTTTATTTCTAACTGAAATTTCAAGGAAATGAAAACTTTTACCTGGCTTATCCCTATTTACCATCACCAACTGCTCTCTGACAGTACATATTCTGAATATCAATATATTATATAACTCTTGCAATCCAGCAGGTGGGAACTCCTGGCTAATGATTGCTTGGGGAGGTTGTTCTCCCTGACTGCTGATACCATTCAAGGTTCCAGCGCTTGGCGTTCGTCCAGATGAAGATTTGCCCTCTGGCTGTCAGGTAACCTCTGATCAGTCAGGATCTGTCCACTTAACAAGTCAGAGAGGGATTTGACTGCAAGTGTTTAATGCTTTGTGTCAGGTAGTGGAGCCATAAGCCTGGGATTATCCCGTAAAGAGGGCCTGTCTCCATCCTCTTATGTCTTAGCGAGGCCAGAATACGGGAGAGAGACAACAGTTGCATCAACATAGGGAATGGATTGCGCTGCCATGCGTCTGAGCAGATCCCTGTCTGTCACTTCTCTGAATGGCCTACCAAAGTGGGACGAAGATGAACTGCCTATTGAGGATCTGCTCCTCTTTGAGATCTCATGGGAAGTCACCAATAAAGGTTGGTAAGCTGGTTTTTATCATGGGGATCTAGGATTAACCCTTTCACTGTCACTGGGGAGATTTTTTTTTTGTACCCATTACCAAAATGGCTCTGTTATGAAAGATTTAAGGGACTTTTTTTTGTCATTTCGACAGCTGCAAGCAGTGCTTTACTCGTTGTCCCTAAAAGTAAGGACTGAGGATGCTGATAGAGCTTTATGACAAAGCAATGCCTTTGCAACACTGCTTTGTCAGGTGATCATTGGCAAATTACAGTGATCATCTGGTGGGAAGCCAATTTGGTGTGCAGCTCATACAAAATATATACCCATGGGCATGTGAGACCATGGGCAGTGCACTTACCACTCTACTATAAAAGTGGGTGGAGGTGCAGAACAACATCTCGGCATGGGAATGCACTGCACATTTAGGCTTAGATTTCTACTCCCTGGTCACTCCCGTAGAAAAGGGGCCAGTAATATAAACTGCTATAATCACACAACCACCAATCAAAATCGACAGCAGAAGGTTGTGAATGGTGTTGGAGAAGTCACTGCAGTTTTTATTACTAAGGATCGGCTCACATTACTGCGACGGGAAAGTCAAAAGTAATTGTAAACCACCTTGTAAAACAACCCATTCAGTTTAAAATATAAATAAAAGGCAAAACATTTGTATACAGATTTAAAAAAAAAAACATTATAAATAAAATTTTTCCTTTTTTTATATCATATTGTGATCATATTCTCTCTGCTCTCAGCTGCATTAGAGCTGGGGGAAGGAGAAGCAACAGCAGCACTGAGCTTCCCAGTAATTGGCTGTGCGGGTGAGGCGTGTCAGGACAAGTCTGATCATTGGAGGCTGAGTTCCCAGCATAGCTACAGATCTGACCACGGTGTGTTCTCCTGCTTAGTGTGTTCAGTTTTTTTTAGGAACGCAGAGGAACTGGCAGGAACACAAGGCATTTCAAACAGAAGCAATACAAAGAGAACAGGAGACTTTCTCACACAAGTACATGTAATAGCAGCCACATATCAGGAATATGAAGTGTTGGTGTAACAAACATTTAAGGTACGACTTTATTGCCGCTTGCTTGCGACTTCATTAAAAGAAGTCAAAGCAAGTCGTGATAAAGTCACCCCAAAGTAGCGCAGGAACCTTTTCCTAAGTTGCTGCGACTTATTAGAACGCTTCCGTTACAGTTAATGGGGTGCAACTTTGAACTCTCAAGTTGCATGACAAGTGGAGGCAGTGTGAACCGAGCCTAATGCTGGCCATACACTAGCCGAAAAATCGTTCAAAAATCTGTCATTGGTCTATTCGTTTGTTTTTCAGCCAGTTAATGGGCACAAACAGAAAATCGGTTTTAACTTTTCAGAGCCGAAAAATTGAAGGAACAGTTTGGAAAATTCGAATGAACGATAAATTGAAAGGTTAATGTGTTTCTCGTCCGAACTGTTTTCACTAGGTAAATGTGACAAAGTGAACGAAAAAATGATCCATTTATGTCCATTGAACGATTTATCGTTCGAAATTTGGTCATTACATGGTGGCACGATCGTCTGCCCTCACAGACGATTTTTTGTTTTTCGATAATGAGTTTGAACGATTTTTCAGCTAGTGTATGGCCAGCAGTACACTCTTGACACAGGAAGAGCTCTTTGACACAAGTGTTGATTTTTAAAGTAGTCCTAAGGGCTCAGTCACACCACAACACATCCAATTTTTTGTAATGAGTTGGTGTGCATTTTACATGTGTTGTGTTTGTTTTTTGCCTTGTTTGCCTTGATTTGTCTTGTAGTGTGTTGTGATTATGCATGTTTGTGCACATTTGAGTGCATTTGGATGCATTGCATTGTGTTGTGCTGAAAAAAAGTAGCACGTGCTGTACTTTTTTTCAGACCTGGGCAAATGCCAAGCAACGCAATGCTCTGGTATGAACTGCATCCATAGGGAACCATTATTTTATGGTTGCCATGGTTGCCATGAATGGGCATGCGCTCACAAATGCATCTCAATGCATCTGATGTGGGTGAACCACTAAAAATACTTTACCAAACTTACAGCAATAATGAGCATTTCAGATGGATTGCACAAATGTTCATGTCATGCCAGATGACTGCTCCTGACCCTGTGAAATTTTTTACAAGGCTAAATTGGCAAATGACCACATTTGACACTTTGTAACTGCACCTGCAATGCGCTGTAAAGATCATATACGTTGCATTTATGGTGGCTTGTGGTGCAATTCAATAGAGGTGAATGGAGGCAGTTACAAAGCGTAAACATCTGACAAATTCTGCAGGCAGCACTATTCTTGCCTTGCTGCTACTCAAGGCAAAGCTAACTTCTCTTTCACACAGGGGCGGTAAAACCAGGTCGCTAGGCCGTGATTTTACGCATCCTCCTCTGCCCCCAAGCCCCCTGCCACCCACCAAAATGCCAACATCGCAGCCTAACAGACACATTGCCTTGCGGCTGTGGCATTTTTAACTAAGGCCGCCCGTCAAACTCTCCCATTGTCAGACAAATCACCTCGCGCTTGGGCTACCAATAAAACAACAGGTGCTAGCACTATACTTTGCTGTAGTATATCAAAATTTAGAATTAAAAATGTGCAGTGCTAAAGTGAAATGTGCATATAAATATAATGGTGCTATGAAATTCATCCAATACAAAATATGAAAACATCTAACATTTCATACAAATTACAATGATCCCCCCAAAAATGTGCAAAGTGCATAAAGTTATACCGGTGCAGTAAAACGTCATCTACTGTGAAATGAAGAAAACTCAAAAATAATTGAACCGAAAAGACAGTCCTTCAGATGAATTAGGAGAGGTATTTTAAATTGTCCTGTAACAAACAGTCCAGACGTGAATGGGAATATTACCCAAGAAAAGAGTGCAGAAATAGCCTGAAAAGCCCTCCAGAGAAGATCACTCCACCTCGTGCTGTAAAACAGGGGGGCTTACCAGATGGTTTTGACCCCCAATTGGGTGGTCAAAACAGGCTTATATATGAATATAAGGACTTCAATGGACTCCACACTAAAGCACAAGGTGTTCCCAGTTCCAGGCCAGGTATCATATATAAAACAGAAAGCCAACCATTGCGTAATCCAGCATAAAACATTTATTGAATGAAAAATATTACACTTACATGGCCACTGCATTTAACAGGCATAAAACACTACAGTTTTCACATAAAAACTCTGCTGGCAAGTTTCCAAAGTGACTACGATCGGCCGTGCATGCGTGGTAAGTTCTGCATCCTACATCCTAGCTCTTCCCATCGCGTTTCATCATATGTGACATCATCAGGGGCATCATTGAGTTCAATAGGAGTGCACTGCAACTGTGAGGCAAACACTCGCAGTTGCAGTGCATTTCTTTTTTTTTTTACTATAAAAACTCCCTTGGGATTGAAAAAAAAAGATGTTTAGGAGGCGGCAGGATTACCTTCTGAATCCCTGTCAACTAGCTGCAATGCCACTCTCTGAAAGAAGCCTAACGCTGCAGAGCATATACCTATTCACCTATTTTCAAGGCCAGTGTGAAAGAGCCTAAAGTTGCATGGGGATAATTTGTAATAATTGGACCACATGTGAAACTGTGTAGTTGCCTTTGGTAAACATATTTGGGTTTTCTCTCTGCAACTGTTCTGAAAATTGAAGCAGATTTGGATAGTTTTCTTCTTTTGCTCAGCACAGATGCAGTTTATGCTCCAATGTGATTAGGGTTTATTAAATTATCCCATTTCAACAATGTTTCTGAATTCTTACCTTTAAATTTAATGCATTGGGGTCATTTCGGCATGTCTTGTGTTCATTCCTAATATAAAGTGCTGCACTTTTATATATGTCCAAAGTTTTTTGTGTTTTCAACTTATGTGATATTTCCGTCACCATTAACCAGTGGATTTAAATATCATAATAAAAAGCACCACATGCTTCTTATAGGCTCTCAGAACTCCAACCTCCTCCAATCTATATCAATGGGGCATGTATTACCGGAACTACATTGCATTTCCCTTCATCAAATTGGGACCACTTTATTCTCCTGTCTACAGGGGTCCCTCTCAGGGTCACTTCTCCTTGTTTCACAGGATAGGTGTGTGGTTCCTTAAAACTCCCTTATAGATTCATTCTGCATAGCTCTCAACGGGGGAAGCAAAGATACAAGGCTCCCACAGTGTAATATTTAAAACCAGCATCAATTTATTTTCTAAGCACTCACAATAAAACATTAAAACATTAAAACCACGCTTTGAACAAGTAAACCCAGACACCCGGGCGTCCTATCACATCACTTCCGGGTCATGTCAGCCTCTCCTCTCGCCCTACGCGTTACGTCACACTCAGGTGACTTCCTCAGGGAGGGACTTGCCTTGCAGAGCGCTTGAAAAGTGTTTTTCCCATGCAGAATGAAGGATGGATGTTTACATAAATAGTAATAAGAGCATCTGGACTAAATATCTTTATAAAATGGTTGTAACTCTGATGCTCAATCTTGCTCGAGAGATATCACTAAAATATATCTAAAGGTAAAACTTAATTTTTTTAGTTTTGAATGGAGCCGAGAAAAGTAAAAACCTGGCAGTTTTTTTTTTTTTTTTTTTGCTGTTTGTGTGTCATTGGTGGGGAGGGGGGGGTGGGGTTTACTATAACTTCCTGTCCCATAGAAACAATAGGAAGTGAGGGGAAATCTGTCCAAAGTGAGTAAACCACCTTTTTAGGCAGTTTCTCTCTCCCTCTGCTCCGAGGACAGCTGAAACCTTTTGGATTTCCCATTACTATCTTTCTTGGTGGCACCAGGATAAATAGAGAGTGACTCTCCCCAGCACAGACAGGTATAAAAACCTAAGAGAGGATCTAATCCTTCTTCACTCCACCCAAAACCTGAAAAGTGATTGTAAATGATCACCTTGTAAAACAAACCATTCAATTTAAAATAGAAATGAAAGGCATAACATTTGTGAATAGATATAGAAAAACATTATAAACACTTTTTTACAAGTGATCTCATTTCCTCTGTTCTTAGGCGCATAAGAGCTAGGGGGAGGAGAAGTGGCAGCACACTGATCTTCTAAGTAAAAGGCTGTGTAGGTGTGTGTGCAAGTGTGTGTGTGTGGGGGGGGGGGGGCTCAGAACAAGTCTGATCATTGGAGGAGAGCAGGCTGAGTTCCCAGAACAGCTAGAGAACTGACCACTTATGTTTTTTTAGTGTGCCTAGTGTGGTCAGCTTTTAAGGAAAGGGACTGGCGGGAACACCAGGGATTTTACACAAAGGGAACAATACAAAGAGAACATGATACTTTTTTTTATACAAGTACATGGTACAGCAGCCACATATCAAGAATATGAAAAGTTGGATTTACATATTCTTTAAACATGTCTGCCTTTAACCATCCCCATTACATGGTGGGCTGATGGGGTTAGTAGTTTACAAAAGAAAGATAGCATTGTTTTTGTTTGTGTATTTGCTGAAAATGTTCTTAGCCTGAAAAAAAGAAACACATTTAGCCATCACATGTATGGGCTAGTAAGCTGCATAATGTTAAATTTTTTATTTTGGGTTTAAATACACTTTAACTGCAATGAAGAAAACCCAGATAGGGATGTGCTAGTGGCAGAGCTGTATAAATATAAGGACTGGAAGGGAAAAAAAAGACAAATCCTTTTGTTGATAAAAACCTCCCATTTATGTATTTCATCTGTGTGTTTATCTGTCTGCCTGTGGTTCATCTTTACTGGATAAACTGGGGCAACCATTCACCTGGCAGGTCTGGAGGAGGATCCCTTTGTGGCCCCGGTGAGTTAATCATTTCTCAGTTTATTGACTGAAAAGTTGAAATAAAGGGGCCAAAGTTATTGACAACATCAGCCGGTTTATAAAGAAGACAAAGTACATTGAGGTCAGGGCCGCAGAGTGAGCCATAGACGGACACCCTGCAAGTAACACTGTGAATGATCAGTGACTGGGTGTTGTATTACCGCATATAGACACTAGGTGGCAGTATGACATCACAGGCGGTTATGAAGGGGTTATGTCTGCACAATAGTGTACTATTAACCCACAACTGGCCAGTAAATAGACAACATTGTTCTCACTGCACTAAACTGATGAAATGGGAAATCTGGCTTTTTATTATGGATATTTATGGATTTTTTTTTTTTTAAAGCTTAATTGAACAAGCTGATGATATTGATGTTCCAGACTCCCCCCTGCAGTTCTTGCTACATTTGCCTTCCATTCCTATTAGCCACTACAGAAAATGTATCTTGCCGCACCTACTAAACGCTGCGTGTCGCCTAATTCCGATATACTGGAAAAAATCGTAGATTCCTAGCTGTGCTGACTGGACTAAAATGGTTAATAACATTATGAAGGCAGAGGAATGGATTGCCAAGTGCAAGGATCGCTATAGCAAGTTCTATGCAGCCTAGGCCACTTGGATACATGATACGTCATTGGCTTCCAGGTCACCGTAGTTCCCATTTGCGGTGTCTACCATTCGCAGGGGGTGATGGTTTACTTCACCTTGGGCTTTACAATATTACTTTTTCTTTGTACTTGATTTTACGTAATATTCACTTTCATTTTCATGACTAGGCAAGGCTTGCAGTTTATGCCCTTCATGTAGTTTCCCTATGATGAAGGACCAGTTATAAGTTCCTCTTTGTTTTATTTGTTTATTGTGTTTTCCTCTTTTCTGCCCTCTTTGGGGTTATATGACTTTTTTTTTTTTCTTCTTTGTATTGTTTATTCTCGTGTATTACTGCGTTGCTTGCCACACTAGTTGAGTGTTTTATTCTACCAGGTGTGAATTGGAACCTGGGGGCACCCTAGTTTAATGTGGTTGCCATCTTGGTGCTTAATGGCCTTTCCCCGTCGGATGCCATTCCCAGGTGGTCTCTCCTTGCTGCCAGCCTCAGAAGCCCCTGGATATCGTAGCCAGTCTCCTGTACTTGCCATCTCCGGGGGGTGCATCCGCCAACAGATGGGCCTCAGTTTTAGAGGAGGAATATGTCAGTGCCAAGGAACATCCTCATTCTGGTATTGCTAACTTCTTACTTCTGGTCTATTGTATTCCAAGCTGTGATACAAAGGTGACGCTGTCACCGTGGTTGGTGTTGTTTGTTTGATTTTCGTGTATATAAATTCTATTTAAAAAAAAAAAAGATTACATAAAAAATAAATAAATAAAAAAATAAAAAAAAACTGAACAAACCGAAGTTAGAAGCTGACTGGCTACCATGCATAGCTGCACCAGAGTTTGCACTCTCTGGTTTTAGTAAATGAACCGCTATGTTTTGAGTTAACCTTTTGCCGACCCCCCCCCCATGCATTTACTGCGGGGCGACGGCTCCCCCTGTATGTGATTCTGCACTTCCGGGTCTGGGGCGCGCACGCGCGCCACCGGGCGACCCGCTGCTGCTGTGATTGGACACAGCAGTAGCCAATCAGCGGATCAGGCAGACTCAATGTCCGCTGACACTCAGCGATCGTGCGGGAGAGAAGTAGAACAGCGGTGAGCCTATGTAAACAAGGAAGATCGCCGTTCTGTCAGTAGGGAAGATAGTGATCTTGTGTTTCTGCTAAGCAGGAACACGGATCTCTGCCTTTCCATAGTACAGGCACCTCCCCCACAGTTAGTAAGACCTTCCTAGGAACACATTTAACCCTTTGATCGCCCCTGACTTTAACCCCTTCTCTGCCAGTGTCATTAGTACAGTGATCACTGTATTAGTGTGACTAGTTGACAAAAAATTATCAAAAGCCTAGGCTTGTCCACAGGGTGTGCCAGGTGTGCCTGGGCACACCCTAATCACCCCTTTGGTGCAGATTCCCCCTGTTTAGAGCCCTGATATTTCACCAAAGCTCCCAAACTGGGCTAACAAAAAAAAAATGGTAAAAAAGAGTAAAAAATAACAATAAAACTACAGACACTGATCTCTACCCTACTGACACCATCAGTATATACACAGAGATATGTGTTTGGGTTTTGGGGTGCACACCCTAATGCAATTGAGTTAACCTTTTGCCGACCCCCCCCCCCACATACATTTACTGCGAGGCAGCGGCTCCCCCTGTATGTGCGCAGCGCACACCTATAATCCAAAGTGTCACTTGGCATCCGATTTGTCCACCGCAATATCACAGTCCTGTTATAAGTCGCTAATAGCCACCATTACTAGTAAAAAAAATAAATAAAAACTCCATAAATGTATCCCAACATTTGTAGACGCTATAACTTTTGCGCACACCAATCAATATACGCTTATTGGGATTTTTTTTTTTTACCAAAAATATGTAGCAGAATACATATTGGCCTAAATTTATGAAGAAATTCGATTTTTGACATTTTTTTATTGGATATGTTTTATAGCAGAACGTAAAAAAATAAAATTTTTATATATTTTTTTTTTTTTTTTTCAAAATTGTCTGTCTGTATAGCGCAAAATTTAAAAACGGCATAGGTGGTCAAATACCACCAAAAGAAAGCTCTATTTGTGGTAAAAAAAAGGACTTAAATTTTTTTGGGTACAGCGTCATACGTGTAATTGTCTTTAAAAAAACGCAGGGCCGTATCGCAAAAAATGGCCTGGTCATGAAGTGGGGTAAACCTTCCAGGGCTGAAGTGGTTAAAAGTAACAATCAGTGTATAGACACAGAGTTCATCAGCTAACGATGAGGAATATTTTTCCACCTCTAAACAATTTCTCGTCTGCCTTTAATGCCAGAGATGTACCCTTGTTACAATTTTTTGTCACGTGAATGCTCACCACCAAATATTTTGCACATGGCTGAATTTTCATTATTTTCAAGTGTTTTACACTGCCACAGATACTGCAGGCGATATTTAAGCACACATTTATCACACCCAAATAGCCAATATTAAGCATGGTGCTAATCCTCATCCTGACCCCGACACCCTGACCTTTCACCTCAGGTCAGCCATTGTCAATTATAAAATAATTACAACAAAAATTGCATCAGTAATGCAACTGAGCTGAAAAATGTCAGAGCCTAAATGCATCCAGGCTGTAATATACAAAAAAAAAATTCAGCTCGGATTTAACAATGCGACAAACCTGAGTTGGGATCTCTGTGCACAATGCAGCCGATGTGAGAATGTCATTATTTGTGTTGAGCATGTAGACAATTAAACACATAGACAAACTACTTTTAAGGGTGCTGCTTTACTTGGCAAAGGATTTACCGTATATTCTTTTTATCCAGTACTGGGGTTTACACAGCAGAGGCAGGCTGGTGACCTGACTTTTCTATATTGTAATTATGCAGTCACCGCCTGGTCACCTCCTAATCCCATGCCTGTGATTTGGAAAAAGAAGGAGCCGCATGTGGCTAGCACATATGCATACAGCCAGGGCCACTGATAAGGCAATACAGCCAGCCCTTCTGTACTGGGCCCGAGCCCCATCAGTTCATAAAGGGGGCCCAGGCAACTGCTGAGCAGGAGAGCCAGCTGCAATGCCTTACTGCAGACAGACACCGATCCTCTTCTGCCTCCCCCTGCAATGCTGCCAGCTTCTCCTTCACTCCCTCCCTCCAGCTGTGCTGCTGAGGGATCAGTTCTACCATCAAAACCCCCATCCCCCTTCTTTCCGGGCCCCCGTATATGTGCCCCTTTTCCCCCACAGCGCTGCTGGCATCCCTCCTCGCCTCTCCCACTGGCAGCTGCTGCGGACACACAAGGCGATGTTTTAGGATAGAGAGTGGGGGAAGGGGGCGGTAAATATGTCATATCGTATTTATTTTAGTGTATTTTTAGAAAAAATATAATTTGATATTTTTTGGGTGGGAGGGGAGGGATTTAGCTGGGCCCAGTCAGGTAGGCAGTATGGGGCTCCTTGATTTCTAATAGTAGACCTGCATACATCACATATGATTGGTTCTATATGCTACTTCTCCCTCTCCTAGTCTGATCACTACTGTATAGGGACTGCCAGAGGCTGATACCAGGTCAAATGCAGGGGCCTACACTTCTTTTGTTAAATAAATCCTATTTTTTTAATGTACCGTATTTTCCGGTGTATAAGACGACTGGGCGTATAAGATGACCCCCCTATTACATGATCTACCGGTAATACTTATACTTAGGTTACCTTGGAGATATTATACTCGGCGTATAAGACGACTTCCCATTTTTGGGGGATTTTTTTGAGGTTCAAAAGTAGTCTTATACGCCAGAAAATACAGTATATAAACTGCATTAACTGGTTACTTAATACCTCTGCAGCGAGTTCTTCTGCTGAACATACTAAAACTGTGCTGGATCTGTAAAAAAAGTATTTCCAATTTTGGTTTGGGGCACTTTTGAGACTGGCTGGGGGTTTAAACTGCAGAAAAATCACATGACAGATGTATCCGGAAATGTTCTGGTCTAAAATGCACATTATATGTGTGTACAAAGAGTCCCTATCACCTGGACACAGTATATTATTAATGATGGGCTCAGTTCTCTAAGCTCTGGCTTTCATTATTATTATTATTTGTTATTTTCAGCAAGGAGAACCAATGAGAGATGAAAATACCAGTCACATGGCTGAAGATAAGGATCCTAAAGTGTAACTCCACTTTTATTGAGAAAAAACATTCCCCTCTGGGCGATTATTGCAAGCATTTTAACAAACTTTGATGCAAATTCCGACTTTTTGTTATTTTGAAGAAATCCCTGTGTGTTTGTGGGAAAGTGAGTCTAATGGGAGTGGTTTCATAATTATCAATCAGCTGTGCACCTGCAAGGCTCTAATGAGCAGGGCCATTTGAAGGAATTTGGGGGCCCCAAGCAAAATGGACATGGAGGCCCCCCCGACCCCCGCACACATGCAAAGCCTTTTTTTTTTATCAGCTAAAAGGTATAATATATATATATTTCCATGGTGTCCTGTGTGCGGGGGCGTGTCGGCGTCGCATACTGACGATCCCTGGCGGTTTCTGTTTGATGTGAGTAGTTCTTGTAACATATGGCCTCTATGTGAAATCCAGCTCAACTCAATGGTCTCTCCTGTGAGGAATGATGTGTACATACACTTGCATTATCCCACACAATTTTAATAAAAATATATGAAAAAATATGGTTTATATATTTTTATTAAAATTGTGTGGGATAATGCAAATGCACACATTATTCCTCAGAGGAGAGACCATTGAGTTGAGCTGGATTTCACATAGAGGCCATATGTTACAAGAACTACTCACAAATCAAACAGAATCAGGGGATCTGAGGAAGAGGGAACTCCTTTGCAAATTGCAAGTCATCAGCAACTAATCCAGCTCCACTCAATGGTCTCTCCTGTGAGGAATGATGTGTATATACATTTGCATTATCCCACACAATTTTAATAAAAATATATGAATCGTATATTTTTATTAAAATTGTGTGGGATAATGCAAATGTATGTACACATCATTTCTCACAGGAGAGACCATTGAGTGGAGCTGGATTTAAGGCCACAAGAACTACTCACAAGGAAACCGCTGCCATGGATGGATGCATGAAGAGCTTGATGAAGAATCCACTGAAGTTCTGAACTGGATCGTCGTACCCGATGGAGGCGGGGCACGTCGACGTCACGTCAGTATGAGACGCCGACACGCCCCCGCACACAGGACACCATCAGCAATGGAAATCCAGCGCTAGCCTGGGCCCTTCCTCCTCTCACTAAAGCAGCAACGGCCGCCGGGCCCCTCCCCACCTCACACAGAAGCAGCGCCGCCGCCGGGCGCCTCCCCAGCTCCCCTCCTCACACTGAATCAGCGCCGGACCCCTCCCCTCCATCCACTACTATAGCCCCCCCTTCCTGGCTTCCCGGCCGGGCCCTCGGACCACGTCCGAAGTGCCCGAACGCTCATTCCGCCCCTGTACATTTTATATCCGGGAGAAATAGATACAAAGTAAGTGACTGACCAGTCGTTGTCTTGGGGCCCCAGGCCAGCTCGGGGCCCCAAGCAATTGCTTGGTTTGCCTGCCTTGTTGCGACGGGCCTGCTAATGAGGAAAGCTGCATCCCTTTAGATGTGATTTCCTTTTGGGAGTATCTCACCAAAGATGACATTTCAGTTGCAGGGGATGTCGGAAATCTGACTTGTATCTAATGCCTCGTACACAAGCAACGATTATCGGCCGACCGATCGTCCGACTTTTGTCCAGAGTGGTGTTTTGTTGGTTGGAATGTGCCTAGACTGCACACGATTTTCTCGGCCAACAAAAATCTACTTCAGAAGTGATGTCATGTGCTGGTTTACTTTCCGTGTGTTTTTTCTTCTCTGAGCATGCCCAGTCTTGCCCATCAGATTTTTGTCTGCCAAAATCTGTACTGACTGACGGAAAATCGGCCGTTGTGTTGACGGCCAACAAAAATTTTATAGCCTGCACACCAGATTTTTTTCGGCCGAAAAGTCACAGTCGGTTGTCGGAAGCATCATATTAACAAGCCGAAAATCGGCCGATCGGACGATAACCGATGCGTGTGTACGAGGCATTAGGCAGACTTCTGGGAAAATTGGTGAGCCAATCACACAAGCAGGAAATTATGTTTCTGGGGTGTGGTCTGTACACATTCTGTGTACAGAACTCCTCCAGGTAGCCATATTGCATTGCATTTTACAGAAAATTACATAGCTGCAGATTGAAAAGGAAAAGTAACTTTTAATAATATTCAATTACAATATGACTTGGGTTGCAAATGTATAAACAAGTGTTAAATCTTAGTATATTCTGCCTATTGTCTGTGTTTGTTAAGGAGGGAAAAAAAAACACGCTGTAAATTATAAATGAATGGGACCAACAATATAAAAAAAACTGCAACTCCACTGTGTGATACAAACACAGTAAGCAAGTATAAATAGAAAAAATGTGTCAGCTATTAAACATAAAAGTGATAAAACATCCATATAGCAAAAATATACATAAAAAAGTCCAAACAGATGTAAAAAAAAAAAAAAAAAAATGTTGAAAGTTCCCCGTGTAGCACCCTCCTAGGTAGGTGCTAGGAAAAAGCATCTATTTGCTCCTTCTGCTTATCAGGGGAGCCTGTTCTGTTAGGTTGCCTGTCACATGTTTCCAGGTGTGATTCACTGGGTCTGAGGGAGTGTCCCCACTGAATCCAATAAGGGAGCTTGTTGGACGGTGGAGGAAACCCAGCCAGTGACACATCAGGGTTTATGGCAGTCCCAGTGGGAGGGCATTCCTGCAATGCATCCTGGGATTGGCCATAAATAGGGAGGGGACATGTGACAGGGCGTCTTTGGCGGGAAGCAGAGTCCCAGGAGGAGGCAGACGGTCTCTGCTCCTACAGTGTGAGAGGAAAGTGGTTCAGGCAGTAGGCCCAGTGAACCGGGTGTGGAGCTGAGCTGCAGAGGATCCAGAGTGCTGACGGTCGAGCTGCTGGCAGAGACCTTTGGGAAAAACAGTGTCCATGAGTACTGAGGGGCCTGCCAAAGGGTCTGGCCAGGAAGGGGGACCACTCCAGAGAAGTCAGGGGGATCAAGCAGCTAGCTCACACAGGAAGTGTAACAGTAAAGGGGGTGCCGTGTAGTTGACCCTGAAGATTAGGAACAAAGGGGGTGCCAGGAAGGGCCCTGAAGATTGTTCTGCAGTACTGTACAGTTTACCTCAGACAGTTAATTTCTTACTAAGTCACTGCTACTGAAAAGGTAGAGCAGTGGCCTAGCAACATTCAGCATTATTCTGTGGTCCCAGCTACTTGTGCATCGTTACATTAGTTGGAGTATCCCACTCATTCCCTTCTCCCATCTGAGTTCTCAATAAAAACACAAAAAACAAAGCTCCTAGACTGTTTCCTTACTGAGCCAAAATTACTTGGAGAATGTTGAACTGTCATGTCGTTGCCAATGGTAACCCAGGGGAACCCGTAACCAGCAGCTCCCAAGGGAGTAGTGCTACACCCGTTAGTGGTACAAGAGGAAATAGTGGGGGTTGTACTCAAACAGAACTTCACCACACGTGACACTTACTGGTCTTTTGTTTAAAGAGGTCCAGTACTGCTGGTAAGCAGGCATTTGTTTTATTTAAGGTGGCAGTGCTTCCTGTGGTCAACTACACACAGGGATGGATGCAGGCTGTATGACATTCTGATGGGGAATCACTTGTGGTGAAGTTCTGTTTGAGTACAACCCCCACTATTTCCTATTGTACCACTAATGGGGAACATTCATATTTTTTTTTTACATCTGTTTGGATATTTTTATGTATATTTTTGCTATATGGATGTTTTATCACTTTTATGTTTAATAGCTGTTAGCGTGACTCTTTTTTTCTTTTTAATATTGTCTGTGCTGCCAGTCAACCTTTGGGGATCCAGATCTTGAAGGGAACACAATTAGATTGTGAATAGTATGCCTTCTTTTTCTAGAGATGACAGGTGCTCTTTTGCAAACAAACAAAAAAATGATTAAATTTCGATATAAACATTTTTGCTCTTTTCTGTGTCTCATTACAGTTGGAGGAATCTACACGGTGATCCAGTCTAAAGCCAAGATTACTTCAGACGAATGGGGGGAGAATTACTTCATGATGGGCCCGTATTACGAGCACAATGTCAAGACGCAGGTGGAGCTCTGCGACCCCCCTAGGCCAGCTATCAGGAAAGCAATGGATGCACTGCAGGCTCAGGGCTGCCAGGTAGTGAAATCTCCCACAATGTTAATCTGCTGTCAAAGGATTACTGTCCCTCTTAACACTTGGAGAGTTTTTAGTTTCAGAGGATAAATTAAATGAAAAGTCAAGAAATCCTATTACATCTTCTTCTTGACACTGATCCAATTATCCACAATGTCCGAAATCCTTCACCAAGGCCTGCTCTTCAATTATACGTTGCACAAATTGCAAAACTATTGTAAAAGGCCAGAAACAAGGGTTTGCCTATTTCTGATACAAATGCAATTCACGGGAACATGCATTGCAAATCATTGTTATTTGTTATACAAGTAAAAATCTAGCAACCTATACTTAAAGAGGAACTGCAGCCTGCTCACATAATTTATAATAAAAACATATTTGCCATTCTGAACCTTCCCTCCAACCACTTTGCATATTATTTTATATATACTGTGATTCTGTACTTGCACAATATGCTGAAGAAATCTCCCTCCACTAAGTTTAGCTGCAGCCATTTTAACTGTGGGCAGCTGAAGCTGCTGCCTGTTCACTTCATGGATTTACACAGACACACACACACACATATATATACAGTTACACACACATATATACAGTTACACACATATACAGACACACTCACACCACTGCTTGCCTGCACATTTCTCTCCCGAATGAATACTCATGGATCACTGCAGTCTCCTGTTATGTCTGCCCTCCTCCAGCCCCCTCTCCCAGCTCTCATTATGCTCCTATGACTCACCCCTCTTCCCTTGCTGGCAAACTCTCTCAAGAGTTAGAGAGAGAGCTGTAAGAGCAGAGGATTTAATAGATTGGAAATGTAGCACTGTCCCCGTAGGGCTTGCTGTGTGATGACTTGTTGGGCCTCCTCTGATTACCAGCAAACAGTCACTTAGGGTAAAGTTCACACATTCATCCTTACTCTCAATGGTGCATTGCTCAATAAACAGTCCAGGGGTGTTGGTTTTTAGTATTTATTGTGGAACCTGGATGGGAGAGGGGAATAGTGTTGATACTCCAACTGGAACAATATTCATTGGATAAGGACAACTCTCACTTGGCCTCACCTGGTTGCTTGTGGAAGCAGTCACACTGCTTAAACCATACTGTCACATGTATGGAAAGTGTTAGACATAACCTTTTGGAGCTAAACAAAGTACAGGCAGACAGTCTGTTGTTTCACTGAACACTGCTTTGTTCGGAGCAGGAACTCGTTTATTACTTTTTGTGCATAGACAAAAACATGAACTCACAAATGTAACACTGCCATCTAGTGGTCATACAATGTAATAGGCACACAGTAATGACATACAGTGGTTGTTGCTGATTAAATACAAACCTTGTATGCTAACACCCCCACTCAACAACTACTATCTATGTCAATCCCATTTCTGATCTAAGATCCACAAATCTGGTTCTAGCTAGTGGCTTTGTCAAAGCATCAGCAATCATTTTTTCCGACTCACAATACACAAGTATAATCACTTTCTGATCAACTAAGTCATGAATGTAATGATGTCTGACATCGATGTGCTTGGTTCTTCCATTAATTTTCTCACTTGTTGCAAGCTTAATGCAAGCCTGATTGTCCTCAAATAAGACGGTAGGTTCTGATGTTGCTTCTCCAAGATCCTTGAGTAATTGCTGTAACCACACAACTTCTTGACTGGCATAAGCTGCAGATATGTATTCAGCTTCTGTAGAGGACAATGCCACTGACATCTGTTTCTTGCTGGACCATGATATAGGACTGTCTCCCAATTTTAATAAGTAACCACTTGTGGATTTGCGTGTGCTGTGATCACCTGCCCAATCGGAGTCCACATATCCCACGAGGTTTAAACTACCACTTGCTGACAGTTTCAAATTTAAGTCTTTTGTCTGTTTCAGATATCTCATAACTCTTTTGATCGCATTCCAGTCTCTTTGACGTGGTTTATCAACTCACCTGCAAAGAAGAGACATGCTGGCTGCAATGTCTGGACGTGTAGTGGTTGCAATGTAGAGAAGTGCCCCCACTGCTTGTCTGTATTGTTCATTGGATGTGAGAAGATCATCTTCTCCTTCTAACTTTGGATAGACTGTATCCATAGGTGTGCTTGCTCCTTTCGCCTCTGCCATGTTGAATTGCCGAAGAATAGATTCAATTTTTGCACTCTGATTCAACAGGAAACTTCCATCTTTCTCACGCTGGATGTCAATTCCAAGATAACATGTCACTTCACCTAGATCTTTAGTTTCAAAGTGCTTGTTGAGTACCCCTGTTAACTTTGCAATTTCATTGTTGTTTTTGTGAGCAATGATCAGGTCATCCACATAAATTAGCAGATACATCCACTCAGTGTCTACTTGTTTAGCATAAAGGCACAGATCAGCTTTGCTTCTTGTAAACCCTTCATTTAGTAGAACTTGATTAATCTTCAGGTTCCATGCTCGAGCTGATTGTTTAAGGCCATAAAGAGATTTATTCAACTTGCAGACAAGATGCTCTTGTCCCTTTTCAAATATCCTTCTGGCTGTGACATGTAAATTTCTTCTTCAATATCACCATTAAGAAAAGCTGTCTTAATATCGTGATGTTTCACAATCATTGTACGCATGGCAGCCACTGTCATTAGTGTTCCGAAAGTACTTTGTTTAGCTCCAAAAGGTTATGTCTAACAGGTTATGGGCCCAGGACATGTTACAGAAGCCCAGGATATAATACCGATTACCCCCCGAATATAGCCAGATACAGTGAGCTAAAGCAAGTAAGTGCAGGAGACAGCAACAGAAAGACGAACAGCAGAAATGGCTGCTGCCATCCCCTCAGCGAAGTTCTCCATTGCAAATCTGACAAATCAGAACTACCAATCTTGGAAATTCAAGATGAAATGCTGCTTATAAGAGAAGGTATGTGGAAATGTATAAATGAACCAAGACCTGGACAGCCCACAGAGGAGTGGTTAGACAGAGATAAGAAAGCACAGAGCACAATCTCCCTGTGCATAGATGATGATCAAATCATACATATATGTAACTGTCAGACTGCTAAAGACATGTGGGAAGAGTCTCCTTGCTCTTCCTCTCCAGCAATAGACTTGGTGATCTACATTCTCTTCAGGATACTCTCTAGCATCTCCTCTACAGATACCCGTCCACTCACTCCTCTAGCTGCAGGGGTGGCCCCCCTCAGGTCAGCCCATTTGACATAGATTTGTACTCACTGTACTGCAGAATCAGATCCTCCAGTGTCTCCCCTCTCATACAGCTCCACAGTACCTCCGGGTTCAGTTCCTCTCTAGCTGCAAACACCCCTGCCAAAAGTGCATATAACAGCCTATGTGTGTATGGACACTTAGGGGTTGATTTACTAAAGGCAAATAGACTGTGCACTTTGCAAAGGGCAGTTGTACTCTGCAAGTGCAGTTGCTCCAAAGCTTAGTAAATGAAGTAAAGCTTACATAGTTACATAGTTTGTGAGGTCGAAAAAAGGCATCAGTCCATCCAGTTCAACCTATGATGTGCGCGTGTGTTTGCTGTTAATCGTACATTGAATACCCCTGTATGTTGTGGTCTTTAAGATGCCCATCTAATAGTTTTTTTAAACTATCGATGCTCCCTGCTGATATGACTGCTAAAAGCTAAAAGCTAAAGCTTCTGCAAAAAGTACCTGATCACATGCAAGGACAATTAAAAAAACTCAGTTTATGCTTGTACATGATTGGATGATGAAAGTCAGCAGAGCTTTTGCTTATTTACTAAACTCTGGAGCAACTGTTCTTGCAGAGTGCAACTGCACTTTGCAAAGTGCACAGTGTATTTGCCTTAATAAATCAACCCCCATAGGATAACATGCTGGGGAGTTTACTGGTTGAAGAAAAAAAAAGTTTAAAGACAAAAACACCAGCTGTAAAACATGCAGTGTACATGATAGATTATCAGGTCCTATATATCTACCAGTTCCAGATTCCTCAGGGATTGGCCTCGTCCACACAGGACGTTTTACCAACTCTCCTAAATGCCTTTCCTCCTGGCAGCAGCTTTTTGGCAGAAAAAAAATGCTTGACGCTTGTAAATGCCTGTAACACATTTAGGTGTGTCAATCACTTGGCTGTCAATTAATTTAATTGGACAGAATAATTTATTTGCCCATTCAAATGAACTAACAGCTAGCGCTAAATGCACCTAGTGTTAACAATTGTTTAGGTGCGTTTATGTGCGTCAAGCGGTTTTGCAAACAAAACTTCGGTGCCCCTGGACGCACTGGCAGTGGGGTTTTTTTTTTCTGCCTCTAAACGTGCCTGCCTCTAAAATTCTCTAAACACCTTTGTATGCATAGACACTTTACTAAAGGCAAATAGATTGTGCACTGTGCAAAATGCAGTTGCAAGAGCCGTTGCTCCAAAGCTTAGTAAATGAGGTAAACCCTGGGGCATTTAGGCAAAAAAAAAAAAAAAGCCATACAACCCGAACAGCCACTTTACAAACGTCCAGTTCACATGAGGCCTTAGGGATGAGCTTGGATGGAAGTGAGAGAGGCCTTGGGGGTGGGTTTTAATGGTAGTAGGGTTTGGTCCAAATTTGTCTTGACTAGCGTAGAACAGATGTCCTTATAAAACCTGGCTGAAACGGCCAACCCACCACCCGCTTGCATCCTTTTCCCTTTACCTTATCCCAATAATCGAGACGACACCGTAAGTGGAATAAAATTGGCCATAGCAGCCCTTTTATTAACCAATTTCAAATTAAATTAACATAAATTAACATAAAGGAAAAAACCATTCCTTAAAACAGAAACGTCAAAAACAGTTAAAGCTTTTGTTGGTCTTTGAGGCCCCCCATTTTAATGTTCAGATAAAATACTACACTGCGGGCCCACTTAAACATAATAGGCCTCCAGCCGCAAAACTCCAGCTCTGAGACAACACTCTACCCGCAGTGTACCCATGTTTCCTTCCAGTCAACTGACCTCAACTGGAACGCACCAGAGGGAACCTACCACCAGTGGGTCCCGAACCATTATCTTGCCTTAAAGGTTCTTGCACCTGCCAGCAAAGACCAACAAAAAGACGCCACAGCTGCCACGACATCCCAGGCAAACCTGTAAAAAAAAACAATAAAGTAACAAAACCCCACACCCAGGATCCAACAAATAGAGGTTAAACAGTAGGGCGGGAGGGAGGGACGCTTCAGCTGCCGAGTGAGGGGATTTTTGGCGCCCCCCAGCAGATCCCACCTCTTCCTGTCTGCCAGCCCCACCTCCCCCTGAGCTAGCTAAACAGCCTAGGCTCCCCCCATTACCACTGATAACTTTTATTACTGACTTAACCCCTACACTCCCCTGTCCACTTAGTCATGCTGGCCCTATGCTATCTCTCCGCTCCTGCTCCGGGCCTCCCTTGACTAGCGTAGAACAGATGTCCTTATAAAACCTGGCTGAAACGGCCAACCCACCACCCGCTTGCATCCTTTTCCCTTTACCTTATCCCAATAATCGAGACGACACCGTAAGTGGAATAAAATTGGCCATAGCAGCCCTTTTATTAACCAATTTCAAATTAAATTAACATAAATTAACATAAAGGAAAAAACCATTCCTTAAAACAGAAACGTCAAAAACAGTTAAAGCTTTTGTTGGTCTTTGAGGCCCCCCATTTTAATGTTCAGATAAAATACTACACTGCGGGCCCACTTAAACATAATAGGCCTCCAGCCGCAAAACTCCAGCTCTGAGACAACACTCTACCCGCAGTGTACCCATGTTTCCTTCCAGTCAACTGACCTCAACTGGAACGCACCAGAGGGAACCTACCACCAGTGGGTCCCGAACCATTATCTTGCCTTAAAGGTTCTTGCACCTGCCAGCAAAGACCAACAAAAAGACGCCACCGCACGCCAAGGGTGAAGCCTTACCCTTGAGTGCCCCTCCACACCCCCAATGCCCTCTGAATACCGTCCTGCAACCCCAGAGCCCACAAGTCAGTCCCCACGGCATTTAGGTGCACCCCATCGCCCCGCAAGTACCTCCAGGTCTCAACCTCCAACTCCAGGTGCCGAACGACCACGCCCCCATTGCGACATACGAATTTTCCCACCGCCTTGTTAACCTTAATGCGGGCCCTGTTGACACGCTCCACCGACCTGGCCAAACGCCAGGAAGTACGGGCGACTATGTCCGACCAGACGATGATCAGGTCCGGGAAGGACACACGGAGACGCAGGAAATCCACTTTTATGTCCCGTATAGGTTCCCGCATGGACCTAACCGCCAGATCATTACCCCCCACATGAAGCACCAGCACATCCGGAGGCCTGTCCCACCGAGCAAATTTATAAAACTCCGGCACCACTCTGCTCCATATCATACCCGGCACCCCCAGCCAGCGGACGCAGGCTTCCTCTCTGGTAAAACCCAGCTGTCTACCACCGGGACGGACATCTGCTCGCCTGGCACCCCAAAACACATAGGAGTGTCCCAATATCCAGACGAGGCACGGTTCACCTGAAAGAAACAAAACAAAAGGCAAAATAACAGCAAACCCCTCGCAGGTTCCACGTACGAACACAGACGCACATAACAAATCCCCAACGACAATCACAACAGATGAGGACGAACATACAAGGAAAACCTCTTCGAATCCCACCGTCCAATGCGCTTCACCGCATCCTCATCCAACCCCCATCGGGCGGCCTCTGTGGCTGCCCCAATGCGGAAGGAGTGTGAGGCATAGCATGTCGCATCCAAACCCAGGACCCGCAAACACTTACGGAACACCCCGATGAACTGATATCGGGACAAGGAAGCCCCATCAGCATGCACCAACAACGAGCCCCCCACCGGAGGCCGTACGGCCAAAAAAGCACGCGCAGCGCTAACAGGGCACAAAGGCGATGCCGGCATTGCAAACAAACGGATCCGCACGCCCCTACCCAACTGATCGGTTTTTGACCGACGGAGCAAAATGTGAACCTCCTCCCCCCGGCAGGATACATCCTGCGCCAACAGGCCCCCGACACACCCTTAGAGGGGCTCACCAACTCCCCAATCCGAAAGGCCCCAAAAAACGCCAGGCAGAACGCTGCCCGAAAAAGGAGGACTTCATAATCAGAAAAACACAGCGCCCCCAATGTGGCGGAAACATCCAGCAGGAGGGGAAAGGATACAGGGCGCCTACCGTCCTTACGGCGATGGGCCCGCCCATACCCCTTCAGAGCTTGCCGAACCACGAAGTCCTTTGTAAAATCGTGACTACCCTGCAACTTAAACAAGAAGGCCAGGCCGGCCAACTTGCGAGCCACGGCAGACGCCGACCCACCCTTCTCAAACTGTCACGCCAGATAGTAAAGAACCACCCACCGAACCGCCGGATCCCCGCTGTCCAGCTCCGCCAAACGCAGCACCTCCCACCACTCGAGCCACACTTTGGAATATGCTGACCACGTAGCCTCACTCACAGACCGTTGAATCCAGCCGGCGAGGACCCCAAGGCAATCTTCCACAGCCAATCGGGACACGGGACCCCTTGTTGCTCCGCCTCCGGCGCCAGCTCCCGAAACCGTTCCCACTGAAAGCGAGACAAGGCGTCAGCCACCGTGTTGACCACCCCCGGAATGTGTACAGCATAAAGAAAAATGTTCAATTTAAGACAACGCAACACCAATTGCCGCAGAAGCCGAACCACCGGCTGCGAGGAAGCCGAGGAGCGGTTAATCACCTGTACCACTGCCATGTTATCGCAGTGCAGACGAATCCTCAAATCACGGAATGCGTCCCCCCAAATCTCCATGGCGAGCACCACCGGAAACAGTTCCAAAAGCACCATGTTCCGAAGGAGACCAGCCTCCGACCATGACGAAGGCCAAGGCGCCGCGCTCCACCGCCCCCGATAGAAAGCCCCATACCCAGTAGAACCCGCCGCGTCCGTGTACAGCTCCAGGTCAAAATTGCTGACCGGCCCAGCCATCCACAAAGCCCTCCCATTGTAGTCGACCAAGAAACTGTGCCACAGCCTCAGGTCCTCCCTATGGTCCCTGTTGAGGCGGATAAAGTGCGCGGGCGACGTTACTCCCGCCGTGGCCGCCGACAGCCGCCTACAAAAAACCCGACCCATCGGCAAAATCCGGCACGCAAAGTTCAGCTTGCCCAGCAACGACTGCAAGCAGCGAAGTTGGATCTTGTGAAGGCCTAAGACAGCCCGAATCTCCGACTTGAGAGCCGAAAGCTTGTCCTCCGGCAAGCGACATTCCATAGCGTCGGAATCTACCACAATGCCCAAGAAGCTCAGCATTGTGGTCGGGCCCTCCGTTTTATCCGGCGCCAGTGGGATCCCAAACTGCACCGCAATGTGCTGCAACGTAGCAAGAAGCACGGCACACACGTTGGAGGAAGGCGGACCCACGCAAAGGAAATCATCCAAATAATGAATGAGGGAATTCGTCCCGGACACATCCCGAACCACCCACTCCACAAAAGAGCTGAACTTCTCAAACAACGCGCAAGAAATGGAACAACCCATAGGGAGGCAACGGTCTACGTAATACGCCCCCTGCCACCGGCAACCCAACAGATGAAAACTATCAGGGTGAACCGGAAGCAGCCTAAAGGCGGCTTCAATATCCGCCTTAGCCATGAGCGCCCCCCGCCCGTAGCGCCGGACCCAAAACACTGCCGCATCGAACGGCGTATAAGCCACCGCGCAGGCTGCCGAATCAATCGCATCATTTACCGACCCCCCCTTCGGGAAAGAGAGATGGTGAATGAGACGAAACTTATTGACCTCCTTTTTGGGCACCACCCCCAGCGGAGAAACCACCAAATTCGGCAGTGGAGGATCGGGAAAGGGGCCACCCATCCGACCCAAAGCCACCTCCTTCGCCAGCTTGTCGGACACCACCGCGGTATGCTGCAGTGCGGACCGCAAATTCCGCGCATGAGGGGGAATGGTAGTCATGGAGCAGGGAATACGAAAACCCTCCGAAGAACCGGCCTCCAAAAGTAGGGCCGCTGCCCTATCCGGGTATCTACTTAGAAAAGGTAGCATCCTTTCCAATATCACCGGCGTCGTCCCTTTTGTGACCAGGCTCCCCGGAGCGTCCCTTACCCCGTTTGAAACAGCGGGACAACGGATGGGCACCCCCGCAACCCGAGCATTCGTGCTTGTAGCGACAGGACCCCCCGAACTTACAGGAACCCTCGTTGAATTGCCAACAGCAACCCCGCCGCTTTGTGACCGACTGCCCAGGGGAAGAAGGACCGCCGGCCCCCCCTGGAAAAAACTGCTGGGGGGGCCGTGCCGACGACATAAGCCGCATCCAGAGGCTAATGTCTTTGTGGTCCCAACGCAGCGACTGCCGAATGGCCTTCCGCTGACGGAACTGTTCATCATACCGCAGCCACGCCGTACCCCCATACACCCTGTAAGCCTCGCCAATAGCATCCAAGTAACAGAAGAGAGCCGAACAATGTTCGGGGTTCTTTTCCCCAATCACACTAGCCAGAATCGCGAACGCCTGCAACCAGTTAGCGAAAGTGCGGGGGATTAACCTATACCGCCGCTTCTCCTCATCCTCCTTCTTGTTCTCCTCCGGCTTGAGCCTATCCAAGTTAAACTTCTCCAGCGCCAACAGAGTAAAGATTTCCACGTACTCACCTTTCACAATCTTCTCCCGGACCTCCGCCTTCAGATGCGCACCCAACGGTCCCTCGAAGCAGACGTAGACTTCGCACCTCGCCGAGTCGTCCAATCGGACCGTGTCCCCCTTCTTAGCACCGTCCCCAACTACAGCCCCCTTTTCTGACCCCCCAGCGGCGTCCCCCACCGATGGGGAAGCGGCCGCAGGTGACGGCACAACCGCAGCGGCCTGCACACCAACCGCCCCCAGAGCCCCAGGCGCTGGCGCAAGCCCCGCCGTCACCCCCCCAGAAGCGGGCGGGACCCAGGCCGCCGCAGGCGAGGGGCTAGCACTCCCCTGCGTGTCGAATCGCCCGACCAGCTCCCGCAGACCCGACAGCAAGGAAACCAACGCCCCTTCCGGCCCCACAGCGGCAGGCGTACCACCCGCCAACTGGGCAGCTAACCCCCCCCCCCAGCAGGCAACCGCGACCCCAACGCGCCGCCCCCACCTAAACCCAACAGTTCGCGTAAAGAATCACAGACAGACACAGAATTCTCACACTCACCGGGCTGCCCAGGGGTGGTCCCGCCAGCCGCTGTTCCGGAAGCCCTCTCAGCTGGGCCGCTCACAGTCGCCTCCTCGTCCGAAACCGACAGCTCGCCTTCTGACCGATCCATCGCAGGTGGGGAAGTCTCATTAGAGGGCCGTGCGGGGGGCCTGCCCCCGGATGCCCGCGAACCGTGCTGTCGACCTTCGGCTCCAAGCACACCGGTCCCGCCTCCAGCTGATGTTCCGGCAGCACGCCCCGAGCCTGGAGCGCCCGCCGTGGCATGCCCCGTGCCTCCCCGCCGATCTGAAGCCCTGGGCCTAGAGGGTCTCTGGAACCTTCGGGGGCTGCCGGCCAAGGCACCGGAGGGCCCGGCAGCCGCATCACTGCTCCTCCCCCGCCGAGACTCCTCCCCAACGCCAATAACCTCAGGGGAGGAGTCCGCAGTTCTGCCCGTCTGCCGCTCAGGGGGAGGGGGAGGGGAAACAGAGGCACGCCTGCCCCTCCCACCCCTCGAGCTCCGCTGCTGCTGAGGATTCCTCCCAGCCGCGCCGCCGGCCGAAGCAGTGGCACGCTTGGCCGGCGGGCCTGGAGGGTCCCTGATGGGGCTCCTAAGTGACTTAACAGCACGGGGGGGGGAGTCCGGGGAGAAACGCTCCGGAGGCCTGGTTCTCCGAGCGCAAGTGGAGTCCCGCCCCCCCGCCGCCACGGCCGGGCTCTGTGCGCCCAGGACCGTCGCGACCTGAGCCTGGACCCAGGCCGCCCCATGCACCGCGGCCGCAGTGCGGAGGTGGGAGAGTAATCCCTCCAGCTCGGCCATTCTATAGGTGGGAAGCAGGGGACAGCAGGCAGGCAGGGGAGCAGGCCAGCCAAAAGCAGGTGGGGGGGCGAGAAGCTGCGGGGGCCGACCGTATGGCAGAGGGACCCAACAGGGGGAAGAGGAGCAGTGCGGACCGCTGGTGAGCCCGCAGGGGGGGGGGGGCGGACCGCCTGCCCCGCCGCCCAGAGGACAGAGGCAACCGGAGGAGAAGCTGGCCGGCCAGGAGGGAAACGCGGGGGGGGGGCGCGGGTGCACGGCCGCACGCCGGGAAGCCCGGGAGCCCACACACGTGGCGGGAGTGCTGGCGCGGATGAAGCCTGCAAGGTCGGGGGGGAGGGGGGGGCCGTTGTCAGCGTGCACCGCTGCCGCCGGCAGGAAGGAGCTGCCCAAGAGACACAACGGGCGGGCGCCGGGATGGCCGGCGGGGGGGCGGAAGACCGAGTCCACCGCAGCCCTCGCTCTGGACGGAGCCCGCACGTGGGGGCGGGGGAGGGAAGGAGTGAGAGGAGCGGAGAGGAGGGCCTGGCGGCGCAGACACCGGAGGGGATGCTAAGAGGGGGGGGGGAGAGACAGCCCGAGAGCCTAGTGAAAGGGACGGACAGCCAGGCACTGCAGAGGCAGACCGCCGGAGGGCCCCAGGCACGGAGGGAGGGAGGCAAGGGGGACACAACCTCACCCTGGACGCTTCAGCTGCCGAGTGAGGGGATTTTTGGCGCCCCCCAGCAGATCCCACCTCTTCCTGTCTGCCAGCCCCACCTCCCCCTGAGCTAGCTAAACAGCCTAGGCTCCCCCCATTACCACTGATAACTTTTATTACTGACTTAACCCCTACACTCCCCTGTCCACTTAGTCATGCTGGCCCTATGCTATCTCTCCGCTCCTGCTCCGGGCCTCCCTATATAGTGAATGGGTGAACTAAATGGGGTGTTTGGATGGTGGTGGCACCCACATGTGAGGAAGCACACACACACAGTCCAAGTGGTATAAAGAAAACTTGTAATGGGTAATACGTTTAACAAGGTAGTGGTGGTTGACAATTGCAGGTACCAGAATCCAGTTAATACACAGCAGATTTTAAGGCCTCATACACACTGGACTATTTTTGGGCTGCTCCTAGAGGTGTTTGGTGTTTTTTTTTCCTGCCTCTAAATGCCCCTGCATGTTAGCCTATAGGGTTGATTTACTAAAGGCAAATAGACAGTGCACTCTGCAAGTGAAGTTGCTCCAGAGCTTAGTAAATGAGGTAACGTTTCACTTTGCAAAGAATACCCAATCAGGTCTAAGGAAAATAAAAGAAACAGCATTTTTGCTTGCACATGATTGGATGATGGAAGTCAGCAGAGCTTCTGCTCATTTACTAAGCTCTGGAACAACTGCATTTTGAAAAGTGCACAGTCTATTTGCCTTTAGTAAATCCACCGCTTTGTGTCAATGCATAAACTTTGTGGTTTTAACCTCCCTGGCGGTATGATTCTTTTGGATTTTAGGTGCTGAAAGCCGTACCATTATTTTGCATGTAATTCTTGTGAATGAGCAGCCCAAACCAACTGTCTACATTTATTATATATATTTTATATATATATATATATATATATATATATATATATATATATATATATATATATATATATATATATATGTATGTATGTATGTATACATATATTATATACTGTATATATATATATATATATATATATATATATAATGTATACAGTTGGTTTGGGCTGCTCATTCACAAGAATTACGTATATATATATATATATATATATATATAAACGTATATATATACGTGTATATATATATATATATATATATATGTATATATGTGTGTGTATATATATATATATGTATATATATATATATGTGTATATGTGTATATATGTATATATATATATGTGTATATATGTATATATATATATATATATACTGTGTGTATATATATATATATACATAAAATGTACAGTAAAACTGCAGGAAAGGGCACTGGGGGGCAATGTAATGTGATTTTTCTTTATTTTGAATGGTATCAGTGTGTTTGGTGTGTTTTACATTTGAATTTGCTGCCGGTTCCACCCCTGCAAACGTCACGTCGACGGAGACGGAAGCCGGGGCTCGCAGATGATCGGGAGGAAGCTCCGCCGCCACATACCGCCCGCATACTTCGCTGGATCCCGGAGAAAAGGTAAGTAAAACCTCTACCAGGATCCAGCGATCTTCCTAGCGCTACCCCGAGTGTGGCTCGGGAATACCGCTAGGAAGGTTAAGGAGTTTAGAGGCAGGGGCATTGAGAGGCAGAAATAAAACCCCCAGCTAGTGTGTCCCGGAGCAGCGGCATTTTGGCATAAAAAATGCTTGATGTGCCTAAACATCCGTAAACGTGTCTAAACACCTGTTAACGATAGGTGCGCTTATTATTCTGGCCTATGAAATAAATTAACTCTCAAGCGCTTGACGCACACATTTACAAGTGTCAAGTGTTTTTTCTGCCAAAACGCCGCTGCCAGGAGGAAAGGAGTCTAGGAGAGTTAGCAAAACGTCCAGTGTGCATGGGGCCCAAGGCAACACAATAGGTAAAGTGGAGCTCCACCCAAAAGGGAAAGCTCCGCTTGTTTAAACCCTCCCCACCTCCACTGCCACATTTGGCACTTTTTTGGGGGGAGGGGGGAGCGGATACCTGTCAAAACCAGGTACCCCCTCCCACTTCTAGGAAAGATCGCCGCACAATGATCGTGGCCATCTATGAAATTTCCAGCCCCTCCTCCTTCCCTCCAGCTGACACACAGGACTTCAGAAAGCGCAGCGTGATTTGCGCATGCGCAGTAGGAAGCAGGCTATAAAGCCTCAAGGCTTCACTTCCTGTTTCTCTAAGTGAAGATGCCGGCGCTTGAACCCACAGCCGATGGACGAATTGGCTAGGGGTGCCGACATCGCATGATACCTGGACAGGTAAGTGTCCTTATATTAAAAGTCAACAGCTACAGTATTTGTAGCTGCTGAATCTTAATGTTTTTTTGACAGGCTGGAGGTCCGCTTTTATGGCAAATGGTTCAGTAGTAGGTTACTTGCAATGACGCAGAACAGTATCAGTAGTTTCTCAGTATGGCAGTAAAGCACTGATCCAGGTGAGGCCTGTTTACCCAAGGATGGCTTCTGTTAGAGGGGTGGCAGACTATATAATAAAGTATTGGCACCTGTGTCCTTTAAAGGGATCTCCTAGAGCAGGGGTCTTCAAACTATGGCTGTCCAGTTGTTCAGGAGCTACAATTGTCATCATGCCTAGTCATGTCTGTGAATGTCAGAGTTTTACAATGCCTCATGGGATGTGTAGTTCCGCAACAGTTGGAGGGCCGTAGTTTGAGGATCCCTGTCCTAGAAGCTGCTCCGGTAACTGGAATGTTGACTGAGCACCAGCGATATCCCTGCTCTATCCTCCCTTGTACAGGAACCTCTCCCTGCACTATTACTCTCCCTAACAAGCAGGGTCACTATCACTCACCTGTCCACTCGCTCCAGGTGTGCCCAAATGAGCTCAGGAAACCCTATTTAAAAGACTGCCTCACCCAAGATGGCCACCAGAGGTTGCAGATTCAGATCAGACCAGCTGTAAATGGAGGACAAACTGCATGTGCCTACACTATGAGCCGAATATCTGGCTGGACCAGAAAGTGATACATTTATCAACGATCATAGCACTACCTGGTACCCTATTGGAGCACCATAGTCGGTGGCAGTGCCACACCTACCAATTCTCCATATATCCTAGGAGGATTATTAAATGGGGAAGTGTTTTATAGTTTTGGTTCAGTGTATACCTTCACATTATATCGCACTACATACTAAGGATACTCATAGGAGTAGGTGTCTGAGACCCCATTGCAGCTTTCTTTTGGCAGCGCCACACCCACCACAATTCCATTTAACACCCTACTTTATGGTAGAAGTTTCAGTGCAGGCAGCTGTTGCTCACTCATTCCATAGTGCAGAATTATTCTCTACATCTTTAATTGTTAACTCTAAACTGATGACCTATAAGGATTCTTAAAGTGTCACCTATGGACAATCTTGGGTACCAAAGTTTGTCACTGTTTCACGGGCACACGCAATTTTAAGGCTTGACACGCTGGATGTCTTTAATTAACTGTATTGTATTTTTTACTGAAAATATAGGTTTGATAATTGTACGCTAATATTATGTGACATAAAGAATTGTAAATACCACCTTTTTATTCTCCATGGTCTCTGCTTTGAGAAAATAATTAGTGTGTGAGAATTTTAACTAATCTTCAGATCTAAAATGTGCATTTTTTACATGTATGCAAAAAATTTACAAAAATAGCCCTGGGATTGAAGTAGGTAAATTATAAAAATTAACAAATAAATTCTGTGTACTAAGCTAAAAATTCATACACCTAGAAAGATTGTCTTACCAGTGTCTGCATGCTTGTTATAAGTTTGTTGTTAATATGTATGAAATTGTATGTATGCACAGTGTGTATAAATGTGTGTTAGAGCTGCATGATTATTAGTTAAAAAGTTGCGATCTCTATTCAACCCCCCTCACGATCTTAATCCGGTGTAAGGTTAAAAAACCCTACCCGTGAAAATTCCCTACCTTCATCACTTCCTGTTCACATACGTCATGGAACAGCTGAGCAGCTTACCACTGCGCATGCTCACAGCTCCGGATGGTAGGGAATTTTCATGGGGTAGGGTTTTTTAACGTTACAGCGCATCAGCTGTTGCCGCGGGTACATTAAACCAATTTCGCTGCAACATGAAATAATCTCGGCTCCTACACCTGTGACTTCCCTGATCTCGGCTACTAAATGTAAAAGCGGCGGTGGGTCTATGAAAATATAAATCACGGAGCCTAGATCTCCGTGATTTATATTTTCATACACCTGCCGGTTTTACATTTAGTAGCTGAGATTAGGGAAGTCACAGGGGTAGGAGCGGAAATGATTTCATGTTGCAGCGGAGATTGTTTAATGTACCCGCGGCAACAGCTGATGCGGTGTAATGTTAAAAAACCCTACCCCGTGAAAATTCCCTACCCTTCGGAGCTGTGAGCATGCGCTCTGATAAGCTGCTCAGCTGTTCCATGACGTAGGTGCATCGGAAGTGACGAGGGTATTATTATTATTATTATACAGGATTTATATAGCACCAACAGTTTGTGCTTAACAAAATGAAGGCAGACATTACAGTTACAATACGATTTGGAACAAAAGGAATCAGAGGGCCCTGCTCGTTAGAGCTTACAATCTAAAAGGGAGGGTCAATTGATACAAAAGACAATAGCTGTGGGGGATGAGCTGATGGAGCAAGTGAAACAGTGTTATTAGTTAGAAGCCGGGTAGGCTTCTTTAAAGAGAAGGGTTTTCAGGGATTGTCTAAAGATGGATAGATTAGGGGACAGTCGGACAGATTGGGGTAGAGAGTTCCAAAGAATGGGAGAAGCTCTGGAGAAATCCATGAGGCGAGCATGGGAAGAGGTGACAAGGGAGCTAGAGAGCAGGAGATCTTGGGAGGACCGAAGAGAACGGCTTGGTTGATATTTTGAGATCAGGTTAGTGATGTAGTTGGGGGCAGAGTTGTGGATGGCTTTGTAAACTATTGTTAGCACTTTGAATTTTATTCGTTGGGTGAGTGGAAGCCAGTGAAGGGATTGGCAGAGAGGGGCGGAGGACACTGAACGGTTGGTAAGGTGGATAAGTCTTGCAGCAGCATTCATTATGGATTGAAGGGGGGATAATCTATGTAAGGGTAATCCAATGAGGAGGGAGTTGCAATAGTCGAGGCGAGAGATAACCAGGGCGTGAATTAAAAGCTTGGTGGTGTCATTGGTTAAAAAGGGCCGTATTCTAGCGATGTTGCGGAGGTTAAGGCATGTAAATGAAGAAGAAAGTGGCACTTCCAGACCCAGGAACTTGGAAACTTGAGTTTATTTCTTCAAATCATAGGTACAACATCAGACAAGACTGCAAGACAGACTGGACAGCAGACGCGTTTCACACCTTGTGCTTATTCATTGCTATGCGGAGGTTAAGGCGGCATGATTTGGACAGGGATTGGATGTGAGCCTGAAAAGACAGTGCAGAGTCCAGGGTTACCCCTAGCACCCTGGCATGTGTGGAAGGACTGATAGTTGTTCCATTGATCTTGACAGAGAATTCCGGGGAAGGGGCACGTGGAGGAGGAAATATTATGAGCTCGGTTTTAGATAGATTCAGTTTGAGGAAGTGGTGAGACATCCAGGCTGATATGTCTGTTAGTAGATCAGTGATGAGGGAGGAGACTGATGGGGTGAGCTGAGGGGTAGAGAGTAGGGATGATCGAACTTTTGAAAAGTTCGGTTCGGCCAGAACATCCGAACTTCCCGAAAATTCGGCCCGGATTTCAGAACCTCATTGAAATCAATGGGACCCGAAGTTCGGTAATCAAAAAATACAAAACCCAATAAAACAAAACCCAATAAATGCCCCTAAAAAGTGCCTAGGGTTCTGGGTCATGCCCCAGGGACTATTAATCACACAAAAAAGTTCTTAAAAATTGTAATTTTTGATAGAGAGCCAATTATTGAAAAAAAAAAAAGAGATTTTTTTGATTTTGACTTTGGATTTAGTATCTGGGGGGGGGGGGGTCTAAAAAGTGTACCTGTGAAGTTTCAGCTCTGTAGCATGTCCAGAACCATAAAAAAAAGAGATTGTTTGTATTTTGTCACTTATAGAGCAGGGATATGGCTCCGCTCTTTTCACACCTTGCCGGTTTAGTAGCAAGCATTTTTTTGGGGTCTTTTGAGGCAGGCAAAATATCTAAACTTGTGTATAGAGGTATATATAGACACATACTTATATGTATATATACCCATACACATATATAGGTGTGAAAGTAGCAGAACACTATACTTTTGCTAATTATTTCATTAGCGCAAGTATAGTGTTCTGCTCTTTTCACACCTATATATGTGTATGGGTATATATACATATAAGTGTGTGTGTATATATATACCCCTATACAGAAGTTCAGATGTTTTGCCTGCCTCCAAAGAACCCAAAAAAAATTCCCAAAAAAAATGCCTGCAAGAACAAACCTGGGCATTTTTTTTGGCGCTGGCATTTTTTTGGGTTCTTTGGAGGCAGGCAAAACATCTGAACTTCTGTATAGGGGTATATATATACACACACACTGATATTTATTTTACACTTACACATATATAGGTGTGTTAGGAGCGTAGCCATATTAATGCAAATTATTTCATTAGCAAAAGTATAGTGTTGTGCTACTTTCACACCTATATATGTGTAGGTGTGTATATATACCCCCTATACAGAAGTTCAGATGTCATGCCTGCCTCCAAAGAACCCAACAAAAATGCCCAACAAAATGCCTGCAAGAACGAACCTGGGCATTTTTTTTTTTTGGCGCTGGCATTCTTTTTGGCATTTTTTTTGGGTTCTTTGGAGGCAGGCTAAACATCTGAAATTTTGTATAGGGTAATATAAAAACACACACTTATATGTATATATACCCATACACATATATAGGTGTGAAAGGAGCAAAACAGTATACTTTCACTAATGAAATAATTTGCACTAATATGGCTCCGCTCCCAACACACCTATATATGTGTAAATGTAAAATACATATAAGTGTGTGTGTATATATATATATACCCCTATACAGAAGTTCAGATGTTTTGCCTGCCTCCAAAGAACCCAAAAAAATGCCCAAAAAAATGCCAGCGCCAAAAAAAAAATGCCCAGGTTTGTTCTTGCAGGCATTTTTTTGGGCTTTTTTTGGGTTCTTTGGAGGCAGGCAAAACATCTGAACTTCTGTATAGGGGTATATATATATATACACACACACTTATATGTATATTACACTTACACATATATAGGTGTGTTGGTAGCATAGCCATATTAGTGCAAATTATTTCATTAGCAAAAGTATAGTGTTCTGCTCCTTTCACACCTATATATGTGTATGGGTATATATACATATAAGTGTGTGTTTTTATATACCCCTAAACAGAAGTTCAGATGTTTTGCCTGCCTCCAAAGAACCCAAAAAAATGCCAGCGCCAAAAAAAATGCCCAGGTTTGTTCTTGCAGGCATTTTTTGGGTTCTTTGGAGGCAGGCATGACATCTGAACTTCTGTATAGGGGTATATATACACACCTACACATATATAGGTGTGAAAGTAGCACAACACTATACTTTTGCTAATGAAATAATTTGCATTAATATGGCTACGCTCCTAACACACCTATATATGTGTAAGTGTAAAATACATATCAGTGTGTGTGTATATATATATATATATATATATATACCCCTATACAGAAGTTCAGATGTTTTGCCTGCCTCCAAAGAACCCAAAAAAATGCCAGCGCCAAAAAAAAAAAAATGCTCAGGTTTGTTCTTGCAGGCATTTTTTTGGGCATTTTTTGGGTTCTTTGGAGGCAGGCAAAACATCTGAACTTCTGTATAGGGGTATATATATACACACACACACTTATATGTATATTACACTTACACATATATAGGTGTGTTGGGAGCGTAGCCATATTAGTGCAAATTATTTCATTAGCAAAAGTATAGTGTTCTGCTCCTTTAACACCTATATATGTGCAGGTGTATATATACAGACATGGGTGTATGTATATATACCCCTATAGACATGTTCAGATGTCGTGCCTGACTCCAAAAATGTCCTCAAAAAAGCACTAGCAACGCCTGCAGCAAAAAGAATGCTGACGGGAGTGGAGCCATATCCCTGCTCTGAAAGTGACACAAGAGAAACGATCTTTTCTCTATAGCGGTCACCCTGCTATGGAAGGGTTTTGTCACCCTTCCATAGCAGTCACAGTCAGTTAACCCTACACTACACTACGGTCCCCTTACACTTAACACTTTCCCTACAGAAACTGAATAAATTAAAGCTAACTATAGTGGAAAATAGCACCCTAACTACACTAGATATCCCTTCCTCACACTAAAAATTGCTAAATGATACTTTGTAACACTTTGTAGCAGAAGTAACAGAACAGCATTCCACTCTCTTCCATGTCCCTGTATAAGAATGCTAGGAATTTGGCGGGGGCTATCTTATATACTGGGGGGCGTATTCACTAATGATTGGACTATGGACCCCCTAGTCACTCCAATCACATTCCCAGCATTCTCCTGCCCCCTCAATTGGCTTTTACTGATGGTTCTGGTCCAATCACGGGCTTTTAAAGCCCATTTCCTGAACCATTGCATTTTGGTCGGTTCTGGTTGCCGAATTCCGAACTTTTTGGGCAAAAAGTTCTAAATTCGGCCGAACCTCGAACAGCCAATGTTCGGGTCGAACCGATGGTCGACCCGAACCGTTCGATCATCCCTAGTAGAGAGGTAGATTTGGGTGTCATCAGCATAGAAATGGTAGTGGAAGCCATGGGAGGCTATTACCTGACCCAGGGAGGAGGTATAGATTGAGAATAGTAGCGGTCCAAGGACAGAACCTTGGGGGACCCCAACAGTAAGAGGAGTTGCAGGGGAGTAAGTGGAATTGTAAGTGACCCTGAAGGTGCGGTGAGATAGGTAAGATTCAAACCAATGGAGAGCACAGCCACGGAGACCGAGCAAACTGAGTTTTTTGAGAAGGAGGGGGTGGTCAACAGTATCAAAGGCAGCAGAGAGGTCCAAGAGTAAGAGTATTGAGTAGTGACCATTGGTTAGGGTAGGGAATTTTCACGGGTAGGGTTTTTTCATGGAACACCGGTATTTCCCAATTCATGTTAAACAAGTGCAGAGCTGTTCTCTGCTCAGAGCTGTCCAAAAAAAAGGGGGCGTGGCCGAGCTGTGGATGTGAGCGGACGTGTATGCTGTGAGCTCCGCTGTTGATCCTGGTGGTTATCCTGTGTAACTCCTTATTCTGCTCCGATTTCTACCGTCAGCCGGTGCCCTGTGTTCCCTGGAGTGCGGTGATCACCCGGTGAGTCCCTCATCTTCTCTCCGTGATGTCTAAAAAGGGTAAAGAGGGGAAATCCGCACAGGCCAGCCCGATCCAAGATGGCGGCGCCTCACAGCACGCAGCACAGAAGGCCACATATCTGGAGGCTGCTCAGAAGCTTTTTGCTAAGCCTGCTGCCCGGGACCCCCAAACTCTATCTGGGGACCATCGATCCGGCTCACCGGGGTCGCATTCAGACACGGATGACACTGTTCCCCTGGGGGATCTCTCCCGCCAGATTGCTGATTTGGAGGCTGCAGATGCGGACCAGGCCCCGAGGCAATCATCTCCTACCCCGGACACAGAACCCACGTTGCAGGACGTTATGGCTGCAGTTACCACCTGTACCACCTCAATTGCGGCCCTGACAGCGGAGTTAAAGGGGGTCAAGGCTGAGCTATCGTTCATGAGACGTGATATGCAGAAATTGAGGGAGAGGACAGCGGCGGTGGAAGGCAGGGTCAGCTCCCTGGAGGATGACATGGCGCCTTTGCAAAGGGAAGTGAAACATACTTCCCTGCTCTCAGCCCAGCAAGCTGCACGTCTGGATGACCTGGAGAATAGGATGAGACGGAGCAATATCAGAGCAATTGGGATCCCTGAGCGGGCGGAAGGTAAAGATCCTGTGGCTTTCATTGAAAAATGGCTGCTCTCTACTTTTGGACAAGAATCCTTTACCTCCATGTTTTCTGTGGAACGTGCTCATAGGGTGTCTATGCGACCTCTTCCTCCTGGAGCCCCCCCCCCCCCCGCGCACTTTCATCTTCAAACTCCTCAATTATAAGGACTGAGACACCATCCTTACTAAAGCCAGGGGAATGCAGGGGAGGCTCAAGATTGACAACTCAAGGATCTCCCTGTTCCCCGATTACTCTGCAGAGGTGCAGAAACAGCGGGCGAAATTCGTGGAGGTCAAGAGGAGATTGCGGGACTTGAATATTCAATACGCTATGCTGTACCTTTCCAGGCTCCGGGTGGTGGCCCGGGATGAGGTGTTGTTCTTCGACAAGCCTTCTGCTGCTGTTCAATGGCTGGATGCTAATGGCGGGGCCCTGCGGGCGGCCGCTTCCCCCAGGCGAGTAGACCCTTGAGGAGCGTTTCTACTTTTTGGAACTTTTGTACTCTGTTCGGCCGGTCATGGATCCTTTCGGTTCTCCTACCTATAACTGGCACTTGATGTTACACACACTTTTCCTGTTATGGCGGGAGCTCTTCTGCTGCACTAATGGTTGCTACCCCTCACATGGTTGCTACTTTGGAGGAGACTACACTGGCATCTGTGGTCCCTCTCCGGTTTCCCCCCCTTGGTCCTGACTGGACATACCCTATTGACTTGTCCCTTCCCACACACGTGGCAGACGTGTATTCCCTTTTTGATCCCTCCTTTTTTCCCTTTTTCTGGTCCTGGACTTTGGTTCGATTTTTGCTTTTCCTGCATGTACTTTGTCGCTCTACTGCAATTATTCTACCCTATGATGTGGATGTTCCTACTGACTGTTCTCTATGCTGCACCGGTACTGTGGGCTAGGCGGCTGCTCCGGTTGCTCTCTCTATATAGCTGGGCTGTGCTGATGGGGTGTAGTGGGTTCACCCTTTATGGGTGCCTTCTTTCGCCTCCCTGGCCGGGTTGCTTGACGCTCGGTGTATGGCTACATTTTGACTATGACTGATAATATTTGTGTGATGTCCTGGAATGTGCGGGGCCTCGGCAACCCGGTTAAGAGGACGGCGGTGCTCCGCACCATAAAAACGCCTGCAGGCGGATGTGGTTTGCCTGCAGGAGACCCAATTGTCTCCTTCCACTACCCCGTGTCTAGCTCCTAGTGTATTTAGTCACCAGTTCCACTCTGTTTACGCCACTTATTCGAGAGGGGTGTGTATTTTGATTAAGAAGGGGGTACGGTTTCTATGCTCAAAGTCTGTAATTGACCCTGAGGGCCGGTTTGTTGTTTTATCCTGCCAACTAGCAAGCCTTAGGTGTGTACTTGTGGTGGTTTATGTGCCCCCCCCCCCCGTATTCTGCAGGGGTACTTAAACTTATCGTGCCCCATATTGCTCAACTTCCTGATGTGCCCCTGCTGATGTTGGGGGATTTTAATGCTGTACTTGACTCTGCCTGGGATAGGTTTTCCTCTCACTCCGGTGGACCTACGCTGGCAGGGGGGCTACGCCCCTTGCTCGGTTGGTGGGTGAACTCGGACTGACGGATGTCTGGAGGATGGGCCACCCTGAGGTACGAAAGTTTTCGTGCTTCTCGGCGTCTCAGTCGGGATTGTCTAGGATAGATATGGGGCTGGGTAATGGTTCGCTGCTGCCTCTGGTGGTCGCGGCGGATTATGCACCCCGGGTGGTGTCTGATCATTCCCCCTTTTGGGTCCGTCTGTCCCTCCTGGATAATAGGGGGAAATCCCTTTGGAAACTCAATGCGTTCTGGCTGACGCTCTTTCCTAGTCCTGATCCCCTGCCGCCCAAACTAACGTCCTTTTTTGCTGACAATTTGGAATCCGCAGAGGTGGGGGTGGTGTGGGATGCGGCTAAGGCATTTATGAGAGGTCAGTTTATACGTACGATTAACGACATTAAAACGGCCACCAAGCAATGGGAGAATACCGTGTTGGATGCAGTGACTAGAGCGGAGGAAACTTATAATAGGGACCCATCAGATGACACTCAGAGGTCGTGGCTGGCTGCCCAATCTATGGCCAAGTCGGTCTCGATTCAAAAGGCTGAGAACAAGCGCTTCTTCTTGCAGCAGAGGTATTTTGAGGAGGGAGAAAACACGGGTCATATGCTGGCCATTGTAGAGATGGTACAGCGCCACTAAATAAATAACTATCTGACAACTTTAAAGAGGTAAACCAAAGTCCATAAGTCCATAAGAGGGAAATTTCAGATGCTGGGACTATGACCGTGAATCCCACATCAATCTTGCAAGTAGAGTTTCAGGCAGAGATCACATAAACAATAAGGATGTAACCTTACCGGACAGTTGGACCCCCTGTTACGGAAGGTCAAACAGGCATGCAATATCAACCACCAGGAACAAAACTGCGTCCAAATTCCTCTCCAATCGACCACAGACACTCCGGGTAACCATTGAACATGGATCCGGCGGAGCTCACTGAACCCCAGGTGCACAGAGGGGATGACCTCCAATGAGACAAATGGGGGCGCACATGGTGAAGTATGTACAAATCTTTTATTAAATAAAAGGTAAAAAACTCACATTTGGCTGCTTGACACAGGCATGTTAGAAAATCATTTGGCCGCGGCTTGAACAGCGTGACTGCATGGGGGCTTAGCGTTCCTGGCGCGTTTCGTCCTGCAAAAGGCGTTTTCAAAGGCGAAAGCCCCCCTCATGCAGCACGCTTTTATAGGAAACCCCCAATTGTTTGGAATGTGGCCACTTCCGGTGTGCGGTGACATATGCTGATTCGCTTGCAGCAGCCTGTGGCCTTTATTCCCACAATTAATGATCCTCAGGGGGTGCTCTGGCACGCCACGGCTGACATAGGGAGAGTGCTTGGGGAGTTTTATGCTGATCTTTACTCCTCTAAAATCTCGGCTGACTCCCGAGAAATTGCCGATTTTTTGGCTTTCTGCGATTTGCCCTCTCTGTCTGCCTTGGACGTGGCTGTGCTTGGGGCTCCCCTTACGGAACACGAAATTTATGCGGCCTTGAAATCTGCTAAGCCTGGTAAATCTCCGGGGGCTGATGGTATCCTGTCAGAGGTTTACAGCTGATACGCTGAACAGTTGGTGCCTGTGCTGCTGCGGGTATATAACGAAGCCTTCCATACTGGCCACCTTCCTGCCTCTATGTCCGAAGCTATAGTCGTTCTCCTGCTGAAGGCCGACAAGGATCTACTTTTGGCGGATTCCTACAGGCCCATATCTCTACTTACCACGGATGTTAAAATTCTAGCTAAGATACTGGCCACTAGGCTGTCCTCTGTTGTCCGGGGGGTTGTCCATCGGGATCAATCGGGGTTTATCCCGACCAGATCGACGGCACTTAATCTCCGCCGACTATTCCTGAACCTTCAGATCCCGGTGGACAATCCTGGGAACCGGGCAGTCTTTTTGCTAGATGCCGCTAAGGCATTCGATAGTGTTGACTGGGAAGTTCTCAAGCGCTTCGGTGTGGGAGAGAACTTTCTGACCTGGGTGCGGGTATTGTATGCTGCCCCCACGGCCAGATTGCGGGTGAACGGGGAACTTTCTGGACCCTTCCATTTACACAGGGGGACTAGACAGGGCTGCCCGCTATCTCCATTGCTGTTTGCTATGGCACTGGAGCCTTTAGCGGCGCAGATTCGGTCCTCCCCTGACATAGTGGGGGATCAGAAGGGGCTCACATGCAGATGTTATTTCGCTTTATGCGGATGATACACTGCTTTACCTGGGTGACACTGGGGACTCCTTACGGGCGGTTATGTCCCTTATTAACAATTTTGGGACCTTGTCTGGATTTTCCATAAATTGGAATAAATCAGTTTTAATGCCCCTTGATCCCATTACTCGGCCTCTTCCTGATTGTGCATCCCCGGTGCATGTAGTTGCCTCCTTCAAGTACTTGGGGATCCATGTATCTCCAGATCCTGCCCAGTATATTGCATTGAACCTCGTACCTCTGCTGCAAAGGTTCCGCTCTAAATGCACGAGTTGGTGCAAACTTCCCTTGTCTGTAGCCAGAAGGGTTAATTTGATTAAGATGGTGTGGGCTCCTCAACTTCTTTATGTCTTGCATAACTCCCCAATTTGGATACCCCGGAAATGGTTCTATAGAATAGAATCCCAGTTTCGAGAGCTGATCTGGTGCAAAAAAGTGGCTAGGATTAAGCTAGCTACTCTTCAGATGGGCAAGGATAGTGGTGGGTTGGCAGTTTCCGACCCCAGGGTATATTTTCTAGCCTCCCAGGTTCAGCATATGGGGGGCTGGGATCTATTGGATCCCTTCGATCCTGTTGGCTCTTTGTTGGTCCCTCCTGACTCTCCTCACCCTGTCCTTGTAAACCTGGAAGCGGGGTTCTCCAATATGGTGCTTCGGTTACCCACGCTCACCTTGATTCGCATGGTGTGGCGTTGTGTCAGGGGAATGTTGAAGATCACGGGTTATCTTCCTCAGACTCCGATTTGGCGTAACCGCAACTTTTCGCAATTGCTTTGCCTAGAGGGCGCTGAGATGTGGGAGGCCCATGGGGTGTACTTTGTGGCACAATTGTTCAGAGCAGGGGTGCTGAAATCTTTTCAAGACTTACAGAGGGAGTTTGATTTTCCTAGGCACTGTTTCTTTCGCTACTTACAATTGCGACATGCGGTGCTGGCCCAGGCGGGCTTGTCTACCCTGACACCGGACACTCACCGCCTGTTGGGTGAGGTGTTTCTGGTCTCGGACAAGAAGGGTATGATCTCACAGGTGTATGCCCTTCTGTTGGGATCCTTGCAGGACCCCTCTTCCCTCCCTGCTCGTGCGGGGTGGAAGGGGGATCTTGGATCCATAGATGGGGAGACGTGGGATCTGTGTCTCACTTCGATCCATTTGGTGTCGGTATCGGCCTCTCATAAGATATCTCATTTATTTCTGTTTCACAGAGCATACAGAACACCGGTGCAGCTGTTTCGTTGGGGACGCAGGGCTACCCCACTGTGCCCCAAATGTGAGCAGGGGAGGACTGGCAGCCTTGGGCCTGGGGGGCAAGTCCAGTCAAGTGGCCCATTGAACCACCGAGCTCACCATCTATGCCCACCTGGTTTATAACGGATATTGATGTTATAAAGCAAGACAAATATGATACAATGTGGTAACATAATTTAATGTTAATAGCAACAAAGGAGGTTTAACAAAAATAATGCATCAATGCAGCCTCACCAGTGCCCATCAGTCCAGCCTCATCAGTGCCCATTAATGCAGCCTCACCAGTGCCCATCAGTCCAGCCTCATCAGTGCCCATTAATGCAGCCTCACCAGTGCCCATCAGTCCAGCCTCATCAGTGCCCATTAATGCAGCCTCACCTGTGCCCATCAAGGCATCCTGATCATTGCCCATCAATGTAACCTGACCAGTGCCCATCAATGCAACCTGACCAGTGCCCATCAATGCAACCTGACCAGTGCCCATCAATTCAGCCTCACCAGTGCCCATCAATGCAGCCTCACCAGTGTCCATCAATGCAGCCTCTCCAGTGCCCATAAATGCAGCCTCACCAGTGCAGCCTTATCAGTTCCCATCAATGCAGCTTGATCAGTACCCATCAATGCAGCCTCACCAGTGCCCATCAATGCAACCTGATCAGTGTCCATCAGCTCAGCCTCATCAGTGAAAGAAGATTATTGGTGAACCCAACAAAAACTGCGCAAAATGAATGTGATGTATAAATAAATAAACACTACTCATATCTATAAATGTGTTTAGGGTGAAATTGCTTCCACTCTGCGAGCTGCAAAATCAACGTGAATAACATGACAAATGAAAAAGTGAAAAAATGTGGCGCTCAACAGTTTGATAAAACACAAAGTAAATTATTCCAATGTGCAAACGTTCGTGCAAAAAAACAGTTTCTAGTGTCCAAAAAAAAAAAGGGCTAAGCAAACAGCCAATGATGGAAACACAGACTTGATAGGAGTGAATCTCAAAAAAGCCTCCACCTCCACACGATCACCCAGTGAAATGTATAGGTACCGCTTACCAGGACCACTGGACCCCTTAGTTATAGGGGGTCAAACATGCTTATTGATCCACATCAGATCCGACCTTGCACATCCCCCTCTCACACAGGCGAGATAGGAGCCGCCGCTCCACGCCTGCGTTCCTTAGACCCTTCGATTGGGAACGTGAGACCGTAAACTTCCGGGTCTAAGGAACGCAGGCGTGGAGCGGGGTCTCCTATCCCCAGCAAACTGAAAATGATCCTTTGATGAGTAATACTGCACCATGAGAGCCCGTTTGTCATTTCTCTCCATCTATGAATTGGTTCTTTAATGCTCCATCGATTTGGCTACACACTGTCGCCTGTGTGGGATAAATGTAGATGGGGGTGCCCGATTTAAATCTTGCCTAGGGTAGCACAAAAATAAAATACACCACTGGACACTGATGCAGTAGTGACTAGTGGCAGTCATTAACCCCTTTGTGCTGCATTAGTTGTACCAGTGTCAGTGTTTATTAACCATCTCATGCTGCACAATACAGGGGTTAATTAACACTGACACTGGTGCAACTGTCACTAATGCAGCACAAAGGGGTTAATTAACTGTCACTGGTCACTAATGCATTAGTGGCCAGTGGCAGTACATTAACCCCCTCCATGCTGCATTTTACAAACAGCATTGTAAATTAACTCCTCGCCTCAATGAGTTAATTACTTGAGCCATTTCACACATCTACAACACTGACATAACATTGCCTTATGTAAGGTGTATTATCAGCCTAAGCAGCCTCTGAAAACTCACTATTCCACAGGGCTTCACTGGGCTGGCTCCTCGCAGTTCCTTGCAGAAGCACTCTCCTCCGTCCTTTCTTCCCGCCTCCTGGCCTCTGGATGACATCACACTCGGCCGGGACTAGAAAGCATCTGTCGGGTGGAGATCACTCCGCCTGACAGGGAAGTGACTGGACTCACCAGTCAAAAAGGCCACTCGCTCCGCACCGATTCCACCCCTGCAGACAGGCATGACACCCGCCGGCCGCCGCTACATTATAGTATACTTGCAGAGCTGCAGCAGAGCAGTGATGCTCCGCAAGTATAACACAATGTAGCGGCGGCCGGCGGGTGTCATGCCTGTCTGCAGGGGTGGAATCGGTGCGGAGCGAGTGGCCTTTTTAGGAAGCATCAGAGCGGCCTGGAGGGCAATCGCCTCCCTGCCTCCCGGCCCAGTCCGCCTCTGAATGTGAGAGAGATCAAGGTACACTTATACACATGCTGTGGAGATGTCCCAAACTATTTCGCTACTGGGGGGAGGTCATTGACACGATCTCTAGAGTATACAATTTTCAGCTGCTACGGGATCCTGTGGTCTGTTTGCTTGGTGCTCTGGAGGTGGACACTCTGACCCCAAATGCTCACGTAGCAGTGTTGCGCTTGTTATACATTGCCCGCAAGTTAATTGCTAGGTTTTGGATCACCTCCAGGGTGCCGAGCAGGGGCCAGTGGAAATCACAGGTCAATGCCTCTATAATTTGGGAAAAGCTGACTTACCAGCATCGAAAAGCTCACAAGAAATTTGCTTCATTGTGGCAACCTTGGTTGGATGACCCAGCCTTGGCTCCCCCCCAGCTGGTTATGGATCGGCTGCTCATGGGATAGGGTGGCATTTCTTGAGACAGTCTCACATGCAGGTTCTTCTTATCCTTATCTTTCCTTTCCCTCCCCCCTCCCTTCTAAGTTTTCTGCCACTGCTTGTTTTTTCTCTTTTCCCTTCTCTTCTCCTTTACTCTTAGTACTCTTAGTACTACAGGTGGGTGTTTTGCTACTCTCAGGAGGTATGTGTTATATTGATATGACCCCCTTTTTTTTTGTACTGCTGCTGTTATATAATTTTTATTTACATTTGTATGTTTCTGAACACTGGTTATACCACTGGTGCATTTACCGTTTATGTTATTTATTCAGTGTACTGTTTATACTCAATAAATATTCTATATTCTTGAAAAAAAAAAAAGAAAAAAGGCAAAGTTTATCACAACATTGCTCAGCGATGAGATAAAAAGAAACATTGTATCATTTGTTTTATTTTTAGATCAAGGGGATGAACTTCGGTCTGCAAATAAGGGCAGTTTAACCTCTTAAAGACTAAGCCTTTTTCTGACACTTGTTGCTTACAAGTTAAAATCAGTATTTTTTGCTAGAAACGTACTTAGAACCCCCAAACATTATATATATTTTTTAACAGCAGAGACCCTAGAGAATAAAATGGCAGTCGTTGCATATTTTATGTCACACTGTATTTGCGCAGTGGTCTTTCAAATGCAATTTGTGGGAAAAAAAAACACTTTAATGAAGCAAAAAAAAAAAAAAGTTAGCCCAATCGTTTTTTGTATAGTGTAAAAGATGATGTTACGCCAAGAATCGTGAACTTTATTCTAAGCAAAAAAAAGCATGATTCTCATTTTATCCAGAATCGTGCAGCTCTAATGTGTGTATGAATGAAAGTGTGGCTGCTGATTGGATGCAGATTGGTGTCAGTGTATGTAAGCTAGCAGATCTGCGAGATAGGCATCTGCTTGTTATGGTGCCAAGATACCCAAAGCCATGTGTGGGCAGTGGGAAAAATAATAATGTCTGGATTTTAGTTCACAAGATAACTTGGAAGAATCCCAGAAGCATTTGGGAATAATTTGGTTGCTACACAGACCTTATAGGGTACCAGATTGTATGCAAGACTGTATCTGCCTGTGTGTGTCAGCCAGCTAAACGTGCTCCAATAGTTGTAAAGCATGTTGTTGTAACTGTATCACACTCTCCCCTTTCTCTCTCCACCAAATAGGTTCTTGTGCCAGTTAGTGAGTCACTGTGGGCAGAATCACTTGGTACATGGGGGTACTATTTGCATATGGAGGAATTAGGTTTAATCCCTGCATATGGAAAGGCTTCTTTACAGCAAGAATTGTAATAATGATGTGGCGCTATAATCATAAGAATAAAAAAAGCCCCAAAAGCTCAGCTGAATATAACAGTCCTTGAGTGTCCACTTCAAAGTGAAAGGTGTAAAGAGCCGCAGGCCCGGAGAACCACCACCAGACACACTAATCACACCGCCTCTTACCAGAGACGGATGACCCTCATTACAAAGGTCTAATAAGCCAAATGATTGCAGTGCAGGAATGATCCTCCTCATAGATGGCACAGGGTTCACAATTCAACCGTCATGAAACACAAAGTGAGAAACTTCTCATAGTGCATACAATGTAGGAGGAGCGTGTGAGCAAGGAATATCCCAGGAGAACCCACCTGGACCACATGACCACCGCGACCTGCGGCCTAAACAGTAAGGGCTGTGGAAATGTGGAAAAGATTGCTTCATTAGCAAGGTCTAGCCAATGTTGTGTACATTATTTTAAAAAACGGTCTGGGTGTGTTTGTAAATGTTCAAATATAACTGGTTATTATTGATTATGAAAAAATAACATTGTAAATTGTTGATCCAGGTAGCATTAGTATACATTAGGGGTTCAGGAATGATTTTTTAACCTTTCTGGATCACATTTTATTAGGGTTTTTCTGTCTTCCTAGGGATCAATTACAGGTTTAGGGTGTTGGGGGTGCAGCTTGTTTAATTTTATTTGTCTTTTTGTTGGACATGTGTCTTTTTTGAACCTAAATATGTAACTATTATATATCATCTCTTTCTCAGGTGTATTTCGGCCGTTGGCTCATAGAGGGGAGCCCGTACACTGTGCTGTTTGATATCGGTTCAGCTGCGTGGAATTTGGACCGCTGGAGAGGGGATTTCTGGGAGGCATGCAGTGTAGGAATTCCCTTCCATGACCGTGAGGCCAATGATGCCTTAATTTTTGGGTCCCTGGTGGCGTGGTTCTTGAAAGAGGTACAGTGCTGCTTGAATTAATTAATTTATATTCTAATAATTCCTTTATTTGATTCAAGAGTCTGTCTGCCAAAAAATATACTTCCTAGCTGCTTCCCAGTTATTCTCATGTGCTCTGAAAAATATTCCATCTGTTGTGCCCCCTGCTGGTGAAACCTGGCATTAACAAATATGGTAATACAATATGATCCCACCTAGCAGCACTCAAATAAAGGTGTACATACAATATATGTGATCAAAGTAAATACATGTGAAAATAATCACTGTGAATTGATTAATCCAGTCCAAACAATAGTCCAGTGAAAAATAATCCAGTGAACAAATGTTTCAGTGAAACAACATATAATATCCAATAAATAAAGAAAAGTGAGAGAATAGTGATAATATGATAATCTGGTGAGAATACAGTGCCAGCTGAATAGAAACACACCAAAAAGGATCCACCACTTCTGTGCTCCACTCCCCTCAGCTAGAATACTCACCCCCACTTATTGCCCTCCACTCTCATCGGGCTGATCAAGCTTAAGGAATTCCACCACGGCTCAGGATATAAGGAATGTTGGGTCCTTGATGGCTAGTACGCTACCACTTCAAAAAAGAACTTTCATTATGTTCCTCAGGGACTTCACAGAAAACAGGAAATAAGCAGTGTCCCAGTCAGTGGTGTATTTAGGTTTTGTGCTGCCCTAGGCCTGACTAAACTTGGGCACCCCCTAATTTAAATATGACCCACCCCTTCCTGTAAAGGCCACACCCCATCCTGTTTATGACCCGCCCTGTCATCTGTAAACCACGACCACAACCACAGTCTATCAGTGCCCATCAGTGCAGTCTCATTACTGCCCATTAGTGCAGCCTCATTACTGCCGATCAGTGCAGCATATCAGCCCGGCCTCATCAGAGGCCATCAGTACAGCCCCAGTGGCCACCAGTGCATCATATCAGTGCCCATTAGTGCTGTCTTATCAGTACAGCTTATCAGTGCCATCTCATCAGAGGCCATCAGTGCAGCCTCATCAGTGGCCAGTGTGCCCATCAGTGAAATATATCAGTGCCCATCAGGGCAGCATATCAGATCAGCCCCATCAGTGAAGCTTATCAGTGCTGCCTCGTGCCAATCAGCGCAGCCTCATCAGTGCCCATCAGTGCAGCATATCGGTGCTGCCTTATCATTGCTGCCTCATTAGTGCTCATCAATGTAATTTATCAGTACGCACCACTGCCACCTCATCAGTGGCCATTAGAGCAGCATATTAGTGCCCATCAGTCAGTGGCGGAGCTAAACTATTAAAACAGGGGTGGCAAAGGGGTGGCAAGGTATTATTCTGGAGGGTCAATAAACAAAGTGTCCCCTTCAATGCAGAGATCAGCGTGCCGTGCCCCCATCAATGCAGTGACCAGCATGCCGTGCCCCCATCAATGCAGAGAGACTTACCTGCAGCCGCAGCTTCTCCTCAGTCCCTCGGCGTCTCCCCGAGTCCTGCCGCCTCCTCTTTGGCGGCTCGGCCAATGGCATGCGTTCGCCTTTCGGCCAATCAGGAGCGGGTCTCAGACCGGCTTCCTGATTGGCCAGAAGGAGGATCCGTGTGACAATAGCGAATTTTCTTTTGCTATTCTCACACAATGGGTGGGCTCGGGGCGCACTGCTCTGCGCCCCGGGTCCACCCTCTTCTGAAGCCTATTAGAGCCTCTGGCTCTAGTCAGGTGACAAAAAAAAATCCCATTGAACTCCATGCGTCCGGCACCCCGCATGCAGATTAGGGGGCCGGACGCATGGATGGGGGGGGGCGCCCCTGCACCCCCAACACACCGGCCACCACTGTCAAACTGTGTAATGTTTTCAGCGGGGTGGCAAGGACTTCGTCTGGGGTGGCAATTGCCACCCCAGCTAGCCCTCTGGCTCCGCCACTGCCATCAGTGCAGCCTATGAGCACACATCAGTGCAGCATATCTGTGCCCATCAGTGCAGCATATCAGTGCTGCCTTATCAGTGTAGCCCCCATCAGTGCCGCATAGTAGTCCCACCTCATCAGTGGCCATCAGTGCAGCCTTATCAGTGCCCATTAGTACAGCCTCATTTCACGGGATTAGCAAGATTACTCCTTTCTTTTAAGAAATTTGAACTTGTGTTTGCTGCCATGATTGTAATCATAGGATTATTTCACTTATTTGTATAATGACTAGGAAGTCCATAGTCATTATATAAATAAGTGTAATAATCAGTGGCAGCAAACACAAGTCCAAATATCCTAAAAGAAAGGCGTAATCTTACTAATCCAGTGACATATTGTGATAACACATATAGAGGTGAGCAGGTATAAAATATTATTGCCATCATATACAATTAAAAGTCTTAATTGTATATGATGCAATTCAGTATGCTTTCTCAAGGACATGGATGTTTAAAGAAATTAAATTATATTATTGACATGATGCCTGCCATAGCTGGGGACGGAGGAGGGTAGGTGGAGCATTAGGCTGCAGTGCCACACTTGTTAGCATTGGCGGCCGTCGGGCCAGTTGTATTAAGTGTGGTCGGCGGCCTGCGGACTGTCCAAATGTCCTCACTAGCTGGTATTATCATACCGGCAGGTAGTAGTGTGACTGCTTTATAGGGGTGGCAGACTGACTTGCCTCCTGGACCCTGCGCTCCAGCCCAATTCGCCCCATAAGACTGGCACTATACTAAAAGTGTGGCGCAAGCCGGCAGGGACCCTTTTCGTGCGGGAGCTAGGAGGAGGCTGTTTTTTTTTTGTGCGGGTTGCACCTTTTTCGCTGCCCCCTGCAAAGTGCCGCCCTAGGCCTGGGCCTTGTCAGCCTAGGCCAAGATACAGCACTGGTCCCAGTCCAGATGACCGGTCTCCTCAGACTCCCATCCCTTCCGTTGTCAGTGGGAAGTACAGCAAAGCAGGAGGTGGAGCAGCCCAGGTGGAGAAAATTACATCACAGTTAAGTCACAGATGTAACTTTCTCCTCTCGAGCTGCTCCACCTCCAGCTTTGCTGTACTTTCCACTGACAATGGAAGGGATGGGAGTCTGAGGAGACTGGCCATCTGGACTGGGACACCGGTAATTTCCTGGTTGCTGTGAAGTCCCTGAGTAATATAATGAAAGTTCTTTTTTGAAGTGGTAGCGTACTAGCTATCAAGGACCCAACATTCCTTATATCCTGAGCCGTGGTGGAATTCCTTAAGCTTGATCAGCCCGATCCATGAGAGTGGAGGGCAATAAGTGGGGGTGAGTATTCTAGCTGAGGGGAGTGGAGCACAGAGGTGGTGGATCCTTTTTGGTGTGTTTCTATTCAGCTGGCACTGTATTCTCACCGGATTATCATATTATCACTATTCTCTCACTTTTCTTTATTTATTGGATACTAGACATTAAGCCCGTTAAATTAACGGGTGCTAGAACATATGTGGTCAAACATTTGTAAAAACAGACTTGTTCCAGTAAGGCATACTTTGCTACTAAAGTCAGTTTGCTTATAAAATGTCCCTTTAATAGCGTGTCTATGTTCTGCGTTTTTTTTTTTTTACAGTAATGCACTTACAGTGGTAGATTTCATTCAGGCAATGTCCCTTTAACAGCATTTCTACAGTCGCAGATTTGCTTTGCTGAGTGTGACAGTTTTTTTCCTCTGTTTAAATTATCCTTTTCCTGACAGCAACAGCTTTTTTCCTTTAAAAATTAATCATTGCTCTATTCGCTTTTTTCACCACAATAATTACAGTCAAAGCGTTTGCCAAGTATAAGTTTCCTAATACAATGTACTTTTAATATCTTTAAGTCTCTCCCTCATCAGCCTCCTTGTCCGACCTGTCACCCACTGTGCACTGCGTCCCTGTTGCTCTAGCAATCTAGCAATCCAATCTAGTGTCCCAATCGGAGTGCCTCCTTACATCAGTGTCCCCATCGGAGTGCTCCCTTACATTTGTGTTCCCATCGGAGTGCCTCCTTACATCAGTGTCCCCATCGGAGTGCCTCCTTACATCAGTGTCCCCATTGGAGAGTGCTCCCTTACATCAGTGTCCCCATCAGAGTGCTCTCTTACATCAGTGTCCCCATCGGAGTGCTCCCTTACATCAGTGTCCCCATCGGAGTGCCTCCTTACATCAGTGTCCCCATCGGAGTGCTCCCTTACATCAGTGTCCCCATCGGAGTGCCTCCTTACATCAGTGTCCCCATCGGAGTGCCTCCTTGCATCAGTGTCCCTTTATGTGTCCGGGTCAGAGTTCCCCTGTATGACCCCCGGTTAAAGTGCCCCTGGTCAGAGTCCCCCTTTAATAATGCGGTCAGAGTCCCCCTTAATAATGCGGTCAGAGTCCCCTTTAATAATGCGGTCAGAGTCCCCCTTAATAATGCGGTCGAAGTCCCCGTTAATAATGCGGTCAGAGTCCCCATTAATAATGCGGTCAGAGTCCCCTTTAATAATGTGGTCAGAGTCCCCCTTAATAATGTGGTCAGAGTCCCCCTTAATAATGCCATCAGAGTCCCCCTTAATAATGCCGTCAGAGTCCCCCTTAATAATGCCGTCAGAGTCCCCTTTAATATTGCAGTCAGATTCCCCTTTAATAATGTGGTCAGAGTCCCCTTTAATGTGCATCTATCTATCTATCTATCTATCTATCTATATATATATATATATTTATTTATTTTAATTCTTCCATTTATATATATATATATAATTGTTTTTTTGATATTTATCTTCAGTATTTCATTATATTTAGTATTTCTTAATTAATACTTAGAATAGAAGGAGCCACTTTTAATGCATTCATTACGTACCTCGTCCCGCCCCCTCTAAGTCAGCTCTACAGCTCCATACCGCCTCCCTGTAAGCACTCGATGACGCGGCGGCAACTCAGACCCGCCTCCTCTAAGTCAGCTGTTCGTTATGTCGAGAATGTCTTGTGCGCATGCGCACTGGGGACTCGCACAGCTATTTCATGACGCACGGCCAGCGGAAGTGACGGGGGTATAGCAATCTGAGAGGGTATAGCATTCTGTCAGAACACCGGCCGCCCGAAGTCTCTGCGCTCCAAGTCCCAACGGCTGTCCGTGGGGCACATGCGCAGTAGCGCAATCCCACGGACACAGGGACTGGACGCAGAGACACTTGCATAATATTATATAGGATTATATGTTGTTTCACTGGAACATTTGTTCCCTGGATTACTTTTCACTGGACTATTGTTTGGACTGGATTAATGGATTCACAGTGATTATTTTCACATGTATTTATTTTGATCACATATATTGTATGTACACCTTTATTTGAGCGCTGCTAGGTGGGATCATATTGTTTTACCATATTTGTTTATGTATTTTTTAATAAGCAGCAGCACATAATTGTATTAGTTTCTGATGCAGGATAGAAACCTGCAATGCCAGGTTTCTATATATAAGGCAGGCGCGAGAGCCTGCCTTATATATTGAAACCTGGCATTGCAGCCCATCTGGTCACATTTGTCAATGTTTTCATCCAAACTTTTAAAGGGTAACTCCACTTTTGTGGGGGAAAAAAATAGCAAATAAAAAAAAAAATAATAATAATAATAATATAGCATATACAATTGCGACTCATGTCATATTGTAATTGAATGTATTAAAAATTACCTTTCTTTTTCAATCTGCAGCACTGTCATTTTCTGTTAAGGGCAATGTAATACTATAGCTACCTGGAGTAGAATGTGTACAGAACGCCCCCCAGAAACAATGTTTCCTGCTTGTGCGATTACTTACTGATTTTCCCAGAAGTCTGCACTAAGATGAAAGTCAGATTTCAGGCATCCCCTGCAGCAAAAATATAATTTTTGGTGAGATACTCCCAATAGGAAATTATATCTAAAGAGATGCAGGCCAAGCAGACTTCCCCTTTAGAGTTCTGCAGATGCGACAGCTGGTTTGTATTTATGAAACCACTCTCATTAGATTCACTTACCAAATGGACTCAGACAAGCACACAGGGATTACAAAGGTAGGATTCCTACAAAGGTAGGAATCTACAACAAAGTTTATTAAAATCCTTGTAATGTACAAAGATCACCCGGGGGAAAGTTTATTTTTCAACAAAAGTGGAGTTACTCTTTAAGATTCATACATTTATCACCTATGATTCAGCTAGAAAAATGGGTAAGAGTAATGTGAAAAAATTGATAAATAAACCCCTTAGTGAAAATATTTGTAATAATTCTAAATATGCAGAATTGCTTGCATGTTTGTGTGCATTTCCCTACTTATCATTTATTTATTTATATATATATATATATATATATATATATATATATATATATATATTTTTTTTTTTTTTTTGGGCTTTTTTAAAAAAACATATGACCAAAAAGTAACATTCATGTGGAATTTTATTTGCTATGCAAATTGGTGAAAAGGGTAATTATTCAGTAAACTAAGGCCTATGTCATCCTTGTTATCCTGTCACTGGTGAGTTCTCGTATGCCTCACTGCTAAAAATTCCAACATGCCAAATGGTCGATAGTGAAAATACAATTCAGTACATGCAAGCAGCTGTGGGTTTTAACTCCTTGCTGTCTCCTCCATAGTGATTCAGCCCTTGGCGAGTTCTCTCCAGAGGCAGATCTGCAAGTGTGTCTTCAGCCTAATGCATAAAAAAACGCTTGATTTGGTCATGAAGGCTGAATTCAGTATTTTGGGTTTTTTTTTCACCTATTTATAAAACTGCTTTGAGCAATTCGTCTCCTTATTTTAGTCCAGTAAAATACTCCCATCACATATGTTAAAGGAAATGGCTCATAACAGGTGGGTGCGGTAGCAACTGCCTGCTGGAAACTGGTATCAATATGATGTTAAAACATATTATTATTTATTAAAGTGATCACATCACAGCAAAGAGCTGCTACTCATTCCTATTTTAGAACCCAGACCTTGGTGTCCTGGTGAACTGTCTAACAAACACGTGTTAACGTATTTTTTTTGCTCCTTATAAAGGCAGCCCATTCAGATGAAAAGGCTGGCAATACACCAAAACAACCAAAAAAATGGATATGTGCTATTTTTTCCAATGCAGTGCACCACAATAAACAGTAGTGCCTTTCTGTGCATTGTTGTGCGTTGAAGCTCCTTTGCCTTATTAACCACTTGCCGACTGCCTAACGCCGATCTACGTCGGAAGTCAGCCCCTCACAGGCAAAGTGACGTAGGGCTACGTCACTAGCTTGTGAGGGTCTAGGGAGCGAGCGCGCGCCCCCGGAGGCGCGCTCCCGCGTGGTCACGGACCCCCCCGCGCGTGTGACCGGCGGACCCGATATCCGCCGGTCACTCGGCGATCGGCGGGGGAGAGGGAGAATGTCAGGCGGCTTGTGTAAACAAGCCACCTGTCATTCTCCTTGCTGTTAAGACACTGATCACTCGGATCTAGTATGTAGATCCGTTGATCAGTGTCCTTACAGCTGAAGCCACAGCCAATCACAGTAGAAATCACGCCCCTAGGGATACACACAGCCCCTCCCTCCCAAATAAAGTTAACCCCTTCACTACCAGTGTATTTTTACAGTAACAGTGCATATATATAGCACTGATTACTGTAGAAATGTCACTGGTAACCCCAAAAGTGTCAAAAATGTCAGTCAAGGGTCCGATCTGTCCGCCCCAATGTCGCAGTACCGCAAAAAAAATCGCAGATCGCCGCCATTACACGTTAAAAAAAAAAACAACAAAAATGACAAAAATCTTTCCCTTTGTTAGTAAACGCGATAACTTTTGCGCAAACCAATCAAAATACGCTTTTTGCGATTTTTTTTACCAAACATAGGTAGCATAAAACAAATTGGCCGAAAAAGTTAAAAAATTTTGATTTTTACATTTTTTTTGGGGAATTTCATATAAAAAAATGTGAAAAATATTGCTATTTTTGCAAAATTGACGCTCTTTTTTTGTTTATAGCGCGTGATCAAAAAATCGCACAGGTGATCAAATACCACCAAAAGAAAGCTCTGTTTGTGGGAAAAAAAGGACGCCAAATTCGTTTAGGTACAGCGTCGCACGACCGCGCAATTGTCCGTTAAAGTCACGCAGTGCCGAATCGCAAAATAGCCCCTGGTCGGAATGGGGGTAAAATCTTCCGGGGCTTAAGTGGTTAAGTTGGGTTTCCATTAAAAATTAATATCACTGTGGCACGCTAATGCATGTAATGCAAGTTAACAAGCATTGCGGTAACATGCTTGTTACCACAATGCATCAGAAGTGTGTTTTGAAGTTGGGTAGAATATTTACCCTTTAACTCGCTGATGCCTAGCCAGATGATCCTTGTGGTACATTGGAGTCCCCTAATTCAAGGTTCTCAGGATTCCCATGGCTAAACCCTTAGAGCGACCCAGCCTGGCCTTCCGCTCCAACAAACCCTGTTAGGCCCATGATGCACAGGGCTGTTTCCAGGAGACCCCCCCACATAGGCTAAATGAAGGAGCACTGCACACAAAGTCTCTTTTCAAGGATATACTAAATGAATAAATGCAAGGTGCAAGTCATCCTCCAAGATGGAAATGCAAATCAGAGATAACAGAGGGCAGAGTGCAGAGACAAGATGACAAGTCCATACTTACTGGAGGGCTGTTTCAGAACCTAGCATCCCCCATAGACGAATGTGAGTAGTCCCATTATATACAGTGCATCCAGAAAGTATTCACAGCGCTTCACTTTTTTCACATTTTGTTATGTTACAGCCTTATTCCAAAATTGATTAAATTAATTTTTTTTCTCAAAATTTTACAAACCATACCCTATAGTGACAACAAGAAAGAAGTTTGTTTAAAATATTCGCAAATTTATTAAAAATAAAAATGAAAAAAATCCCATGTACATAAGTATTCACAGCCTTTGCTCAATGCTTTGTTGAAGCACTTTTGGCACCAATTACAGCCTCAAATCTTTCTGAGTATGATGCTACAAGCTTGGCACACCTATTTTTGGGCAGTTTCTCCCCTTCTTCTTTGCAGGATCTCTCAAGCTTCATCAGGTTGGATGGGAAGCGTCGGTGCACAGCCATTTTCAGATTACTCCAGAAATGTTCAATCAGGTTAAAGTTTGGGCTCTGGCTGGGCCACTCAAGGACATTCACAGAGTTGTCCCATAGCCACTCCTTTGTTATCTTAGCTGTACACTTATTGTCATTGCCTTGTTGGAAGATGAACCAGTCTGAAGTCCAGTGCGTTCTGAAGCAGGTTTTCATCAAGGTCTGTACATTGCTGCATTCATCTTTCCCTCGATCCAGACTAGTCTCCCAGTTCCTGCCGCTGAAAAACATCCCCACAGCATGATGCTGGCACCATCATGCTTCACTGTAGGGATAGTATTGGCCAAGTGATGAGCGGTGCCTGGTTTCCTCCAGACATCACGCTTGTCATACAGGCCAAAGAGTTTAATCTTTGCTTCATCAGACCAGAGAATTTTGTTTGTCATGGTCTGAGAATCCTTCAGGTGCCTTTTGGCAAACTCCAGGCGGGCTATCATATGCCTTTTACTCTATCATGTGCCTGCTCTAGGAAGAGTCCTGGTGGTTCCAAACGTATTCCATTTACGGATGATGGAGGCCACTGTGCTCATTGGGACCTACAATGCTGCAGACATTTTTCTGTACCCTTCCCCAGATCTGTGCCTCAATACAATCTTGTCTAGGAGGTATACAGGCAATTCTTTGGACTTCATGGACTGATTTATGCTATAACGTGTACTGTTACCTGTGGGACCTTATATAGACAGGTGTGTGCCTTTCCAAATCATGTCCAATCAACTGAATTTATCACAAGTGGACTCCAGTCAAGTTGTAGAAACATCTCAAGGATGATCAGTGAAACAGGATGCACCTGAGCTCAATTTTGAGTGTCAAAGGCTGTGAATACTTATGTACATGTGATTTATTTCATTTTTTATTTTTAATAAATTTGAAAAGATTTCGAACATACTTCTTTCACATCGTCATTATGGGGTATTGTTTGTAGAATTTTGATGAAAATAATGAATTTAATACATTTTGTAATAAGGCTGTAACATAATAAAATGTGGAAAAAGTGAAGCGCTGTGAATAATTTCCGGATGCACTGTACAGTACAAGTCCTCCAGCTACCTCTAGCTTCTCACCAGGGGGAAGCTAACACTATAGGCTTCTTGCATACATGGTGGTCCATACTGTTGTTCTCATAACAGAAAATCAGTAGCCATTCTCCCTGTGGTAGCTACTACCCAGAAATCTCTCCACTTTCCTCATATAGCCTCACTCAGTGTGTCCCTCGTCTAGAGCAGGGGCAGGGCTGGCATCGAAACCAAGATGGCTTCTAAACTGAATCTCACTCTCAAGCTATGGTGACATCTAATGGCCAGTTAGGGGAACTACAGTAAGCCACCTACAGTACATGTCCTAACCTATAGGTGGAGTTAAAGTATATGTGAACCCCTACTTTGTAAAAAAAAAAAAACATTCAGTTTAAAATGAAAATGGAAGGGAACATGGTTGTGTATATAGCTATATACTTTTTGAACAATTATACTTTTTCTTATTTTTCTTTTTTTTTGGTAGTGATCATTTCACCTCTGTTCTCAGCTGCATAAGGATTTTGGAGAGGTGGGAGTGGAGACTGCAGGTGGCTTGTCAGTAAGAGGCAAAGAAACAGTGTCACACTAATCTTCCTAGTGATTGGCAGTGCCGGTTAGGGGGGTTGTCAGCACAGTCTGACCATTGGAGTATAGACAGGCTGTGCTACCCCATAGAATACAAAGAAGAAAACTGGCCATGCTGGAATAGATATGCTTCCATGCCCTGGTGTGGTCAGTTTGAAATAGGAAAGCCGGCTGACTGGCAGGATCACCAGGGATTTTTACAGAAAGGAAGCAATACAAGGAGGACTGGATGCTTTTTCAAACAAGTATATGGTACAGCAGACACATGTTTTGCTTCCTTTATGTGAAATCCCTGGTGTTCCTGCCAGTCCCCTTGCTTTCCTATCAACAACTGGCAACACTAAGCAGGAGAGCACAGCATGGTCAGTTCTATAGCTATGCTGGGAACACAGTGTATTCTCCTCCAATGATCAGACTTGTCTTGACATGCCCCTGCTGCACAGCCACTCACTGGCAAGCTTAGTGTCCTTCTGCTTCTCCTCCCCCCAGCTCTTATGCATCTGAGAACAGGGAGGGAGCTAAAGGAAGGTGATCATTTATAAAAAAAAAAAAAAAAGGTATTTATAATTTTTTTTTTTAATCTGTACAAAAATGTTTTGCCTTTCATTTCTATTTTAAACAGAATGGGTTGTTTTACAAGGTGATATTTTACAATCACTTTAACCCCCGGGTTCACACTGCCACAACTTGTCATGCGACTTGAGAGTTCAAAGTCGCATGACAAGTCGCGCTTTATTAACTGCAATGGAACCGTTCTAATCGGTGCGACTCAAGCTGCTCCGACTTAGAAAAAGGTTCCTGCACTACTTTTGGTGTGACTTCAATATGACTTGCATTGACTTCTGTTAATGAAGTTGTATGCAAGCTGCGATGAAGTCACACAGGGCTGTTGGATTCAAAGTTATTCTGCTTTTCCCATTTGTAGCCCTTATCTTTTCATGTTAGACTTTTATAAGGTGGAGAATCCAAAGAGAATCAAATGATTATTTTAATGACCCTTTATAGATACTTCCCACATTCTCTCCATCCATGGAACCTGTTAGTATATTGCATGAAGCTTCTCAATGGTATATGGTGTCACTGAATGAATAATCTTTTATGATTTCTGCAGCTGACGATTCAGTTCCAGGGCAACCCCAACATTATTGCTCATTTCCACGAGTGGCAGGCCGGAGCCGGATTGATTCTATGTAGAAATCGGAAGCTTCCTGTTGCCACAATCTTTACCACCCATGCAACCCTGCTGGGCAGATACCTTTGTGCTGCCAATGTGGATTTCTATAACCGGCTGGACCAGGTAGGGGGTCCTCCATGGGGGAGGAGGGCACATTTCATTGTACTCTGGTATCTGTAACTAACACCGCCCCTTCCCATATTTCCAGCACAGCAGCAGGAAATTCATAGCAGAATGCACAGGTTACATGAGTAAATGGGCATTTAATGGGTCACTCTGCCCAAAACTGACATTTCAGTGTTTGATGGATGCTGTAGTGTACAGTTTCTTTAGTCTCTTGGAATTTTTTTTGTCAAGACCTAGTAATACCCTTTCTGCTGGATATTTTATTTATTGTATAATAGTATTAATATAATTTATATTTGTAATTATTTATAATTTTTATAATATTTACATTTATTGTAAAATATGGAAGCCAGTGAATACAGGTGGAGAATAAGGCAGGAAGAGATAATAGGAGCCAGAGGAAGACTGAGCCACTAGAATCCACTTAGAACAAAAATGTAACACTTTGGAAGCCTAACCCTATAGATCTTTCATTGGCATCCCTGCGTTGTGATATCTGCCTTTTATACTGCACCAGGTATGCAAGGGAAATGTGTTGTGTTCAAAATCATAGCATTATATCTGCTATTTCCAGATGAAGAAAACATGGAATCCTTTTACTCGGCTGGGGAGTTTCATCTCCACTTCCTGTCCCAGGGACACAACAGGAAGTGAGGAGAAATTTCTCCAGCATGAGAGGAAAAACCCTCAATGGCACAAGTGTCCTCATTGAAAGATTTCCCTAAGCTTCCTGTTCTGGAAAAGACAGTAACATGTTGGATTTTCCATCACTTCCTGTCTTGGTGACACCAGGACAAATAGAGAGGCAGAATTCCCCAAGCGGAGACACCAAAAAACAGATGACAGCTCCATGGAAAAACACATGGAAAGCTCCAAGCTTTCCACAATCTAAAACTAAAAATGTTTAGACATTAGATACACTTTAATATCAGATTTTTAAACGTAGTTTTGCCGTTTAGATTGCTCGGCCCTCCACAAAACGTATTAATCTGATTTTCATCAACTATTTGACTAAATAAAATCTTTATTGACAGATCCGTGCCCCCATTGTGTCTGTGGAGGGGGGGGGGGCGGTATTTACTATAATTTGTTAGTGTCCAGAATTCACAGATGTGGTATTAGTCAGATGCGGAGTGAAGGATGTCAGCAGCTGCCCTTTGTACACGGTCGGCCTTTAAAGGTTAATTCTGGGCGATTCTAATGCAACCCCATCCCAGGCAGTAAATGACTTGTCTGACCTTCGCGGCACAAGGTAGAACATGGCGAGCGTTTCCCTGAACAGGCGACGACCCCCACCTACCCACTCCCTCAGCCTCTCTGGCATCCACCTTTGTGGCCTTTGGGCTCGGCTGACCTTTCCCAGGCACAGACACCCTCATTAGGACAATGGATATCTTAACATTTGTCAGAAAGTTCCGTAACAGAGCCAGAAATGTCCAGCGTAGGATGAGCGCAATCCGCCATCATCTCTTGTATTACTGCCTTGTAAATGTCAGGCATTCATGTGCAGGGAGGGGGATCTCCATATTACATTTATTTGGTAGTTCAATCCAGTTCAATCTACTTCAGAAAGTCTGAAACTCCAGCCTTCTCCTTAGCCTTGCACAGCTCTACAATCTCCTCTCCTGTACTGAAATTGCTTACTCTACATTTCACTGCACACTGTGAGCTTCTCATAATGTACATTAGAAGCTGCAGCATGTCATTTAGAGCCCATTTCATTTCTTGGCTGTCCAGCATCATCTAGCTCAGGGGTCTCCAAACTTTCTAAACAACGGGCCATTATACTGTCCTCCAAACTTTAGAGGTTGGGCCGCACTGTGGCCAGTGAGAGAAGAAAATGTTTTGGCATCAGAGGGAGAAAACAATGCCCCATGGATGGTATTAGGGGAAGTAATAATGCCCTATCGTTGATATCAATAGGAGGAATAGTGCCCATCATTGGTGTCAATGGGAGGAATAGTGCCGCATCATTGGTATCAGTGGGAGGAATAGTGCACCATCATTGGTATCAATGGGAGGAATAGTGTCCCATCATTGGTGTCGGTGGGAGGAATAGTACCCCATCATTGGTATCAGTGGGAGGAATAGTGCCCCATCATTGGTATCAATGGGAGGAATAGTGTCCCATCATTGGTATCAATGGGAGGAATAGTGCCCATCATTGGTGTCAATGGGAGGAATAGTGCCCATCATTGGTGTCAATGGGAGGAATAGTGCCCCATCATTGGTATCAATGGGAGGAATAGTGTCCCATCATTGGTGTCGGTGGGAGGAATAGTACCCCATCATTGGTATCAGTGGGAGGAATAGTGCCCCATCATTGGTATCAATGGGAGGAATAGTGTCCCATCATTGGTATCAATGGGAGGAATAGTGCCCATCATTGGTGTCAATGGGAGGAATAGTGCCCATCATTGGTGTCAATGGGAGGAATAGTGCCCCATCATTGGTATCAATGGGAGGAATAGTGTCCCATCCTTGTTGTCGGTGGGAGGAATAGTACCCCAATGTTGGTGTCAGTGGCAGGAACTATGCCCCACTGTTGCTGACAGTAAAGGGAATAATGCCTCAAGGGCCAGATAAAAGCAAGCAAAGGGCCACATCTGACCCCTGGGCTGCAGTTTGGAGACCACTGATCTAGCTCTTTCCTCCTGAGCTTGACTTTCCCTGGCTCTCCCCTTTCATTCATTGGATTTCAGTTCCTCCAGTCATGGAGGTTTAGCATCACATAAGCTTCATAAAAATGCAGCCTGCCTAGAAACGCCTACTCCTCCAGATAGACATCCACCCATCAAGGCATTTTGATATTTGCATAACACCAAAAAAGCAAGTTTACTAAATAGTTCTGGGCAGAAGGCTCTTGAGAGGGGTACCTCAGCATCCGGCAACCTCTTTTCCCCTTTTCAGCACTTGGCCAACTCTTGCCACCAGCCATGATTTGTCATAAACTGTAAATTCAAATTCTCTTATCAGTGCTTTCTGTTATGTTTCTGTTGATAAAGTTCGATATTGATAAGGAAGCTGGAGAGCGGCAGATCTATCACCTTTACTGCATGGAGCGTGCATCCGCCCACTGTGCTCACGTCTTCACAACAGTATCACAGATCACCGGCATTGAGGCTGAACATATGCTAAAGAGGAAAGCCGGTAAGATGATCGACAGTCAAAAATCAGATCAGTCATTTGTAAAACAATTTTGTGTCCTGCAAAAGTAAATAATCTGCTGGTGTTTATATTGGGTTGTTACACACCAGCTAAAAGCTGAAACCAGCCTTACAATGGGAGTGCCAGCTGTATAAGCTGATGGTTGCAAGAAGGAGGGAAAGAACTCTGCCAATTATGTCACTTGTGATTCAAAGAGCAGACAGGAGGTCGGGCAATGACACTGGAGTGCAGAATTGCAGATTCCTAAAAGTGTTGTTACCTCCTGTGTAGTCATACATTACAGCAGGATTGGGGGATCCCAAAAGATTGTGATTTATCAGTTGACAGGAAAAAGTCTCAGTATATGCTGTTATAGAAATGTTATATATTTCTATCAGAGACCTAGCCGGTTCTTTACCTCTGCATGTCATAGCTGAGCAGATCTAAACCAGAAAAAACTCAGCTCCCAGGATGCAATCGAAGTTTTGCTTGCTTCCAAAAAGGAGAAAAGGAGAAGCCACACACACATTGGCATTGATTTACTAAAGGAAAAATGACTGTGAACTTTGCAAAGTGCAGTTGCTCCAGAGCTTAGTAAATGAGCAGAAACTCTGCTGACTTCCATCATTCAATCATTTGCAAGCATTATATTTATTTTCCTTGCACGTGACTGGGGACTTGCTACAAATTAAAGCCTTACCTTGTTTACTAAGCTCTGGGGCAACTACACTTAGCAAAGTGCACAGTCTATTTGCCTTTAGTAAATCAACCCCATAGACTCTGGAAGTGCAGTTTCTCCAGAGCTTAGTAAATGAGCAGAAGTTCTGTTGACTTCAATCATCCAATCCAGGGCCGTAGATACATTTTTGTTCGGGGGGGGGGGGGGGGGGTTCAGCAGTAGGTACTAAGTAAAAGTATTTTTAAAATAAGCAAATTGTGCCAAATTAAAAAAGCTGGAAAAAGGAAAAAAATGATGTGTTGCTCATAGTAAGCAATCGCATTCTTAATTCTATTTTATCAGATCATCTTGAAAATTGAGCCTGATTTCAGTTTTGCCATCTTCTAGTTCTTAAGAACATTGCCCAGTTTGGTTGGCTATTGTCCAGCCTAAAGCTGGGTACTGGCTGAAGGAAAAAGACTGACAGATCACTGTACTAAAACTCGCTGTGTTAGTACAGCGATCTCCCCAGCTGTGCTATTGTGTTCCGCCCCTCACCAGAACACAGTGTACAGTGCCCTCAGCCATTGGACTACCCACAGGGTGGTGCACTGTAATAGCCAATCTTACTGGACAGGTGCAAAGGGCACCATCTTGTGGAAGGAAGCGCTTACTGATTTTTTTCTTAACCTGGCATACTAGGCAGGAGAAGCAGCACTGTACATTGTTCATACATACAGAACATACCTCACAACTTCCGAGCATCCGAGAATGAGGGATATGACAGGGAGGAAGTGACTTGCGGCGTGCGTAGCGAGCCGCGGCAAAATAATGGGTGTGGCAAAACATTAGAGTGGGAGGGTCTAAGAGACATGGTTAAACAAAACCTGGGCTTCCTTGTACCTTTAAAATATATTGAGGCCGGGGCCTCCATAATTGCTGTTGTTTTTGCCTGTTAGGCCCTGAATTTTTACATTTGTAGCAATTTGGGATCTTTACTGGGCAGATGCAAAGGGCACCATCTTGTGGAAGCAAGCAGCAAAGCACACACTGTTTTTTTGTTACAGGCATACAGGACAAGAGAAGTGGTACTTTGAAGACACCGCAGAGTCCATACATACAGAAAAAGAGAAGATAGATACTTAGAATGCGGTGCACCCTGGAGACACAACAGTATCACAACAGTAATGGAAGACTCAGCCCCCTCTATGTCATTAAGGCCCTGTTCACATGTAGGGATTTGGGATCACGGGCTGGCAGTATCCCAGTGATTCTGCCTTCAATTCCAAATCACACTGCAATCCTGGCAAAACGAAGCACGTGTGTTTGTGCTCCATTCATTTTTAGTGGCACTAAAACATGGTGTGGTTTTGGATCCTTGTGTGATAAATCGTTCAACAATCACAGCAAAACCACACCACATTTTGGTGTCACTAAAAATGAATAGAACACAAACACACATGCTGCGTTTTGCCAGAATTGCAGTGCAATTTGGATTGGAATCTGGGTGTGGCCGCGGGTGGAATCACAAGGATATTTTGCCCACAATCACAAATTGCTACATGTGAACAGTCAGGGCCTAACAGGCTAACACAACAGCAATTATAGAAGACTCAGCACCCATCACCTCAATCAACAAACTTTGCCAGCAGTTCCCACAATCTCAGACACCTAGAAATTCTGCACTGCAGTTTTCGCCTGAGGAGCACACAAGGGAAAGAGGCACACACACAGACACATATATATATATATATATATATATATATATATATATATACAGTATAATACAAAATTTTAAACTGCGCTTGGAAAACATCATTATTAAAACCACAACTAATTGGTGATATAAGCAGCGACTCTGCTTTGCTGCGAGATAATTAACACAGAATACATTCAAATATGTAACAAAACTGCAGCACAAGAATAAAGTGATAATAAAAATAATGTGATAATAATAATAATGTATGCGATGCATACTAGCACATTATTCCATTAACTTTCAAGGAGAAGATTTTTTGTGGTTTACTACCACTTTAAGCTAAGACCAGTAGGCCTAGCATCGCATGGAAAGGGTCAACAACTTCCTCAGCAGAACTACAATGTAGCATGCTAGCAGCCTACATGTAAATAGGGATTAATAACCTTCAGGGCAGCATTCAAATGTAGTAGCACAGCACTCCATACAGCTAAGTGTAAATCTCAGAAGGTTCCCACTGTTATGTGAATGTGCAGATAGCACACATGGGGAGAGAGAGCATGTTTATTTGTTGGTCTCCTTCCTTTTTTTCAGAGCCAATCTTTGTCATATAACAGATAACACAAGAGCAAAAAAAAAATCCATCCTCTCTACTGTGCTTATATTCAGAATGGCCGGATTTTGTAAGAGATCATCAACTTTACACCTATTTTACACTCTAATGTTGGGACTGAGGTATGCAATGCAAGCATGAAAAAAGAGGAGGATAAGAAGAGATATTAGGAAATAGTTTATAAAAGAACAGAAGAAAAAAAACTGAACTCCAACTGTTCTAGCAGCCCTGATCTAGAACACAGCACACAGAGAGAAACACACCTGGTGGTTGTTGGTGACCTGTCCTCCTGGAGTTAAGGTTAAGGTCCAGACTCCAGCACAGCACAGCAGCACTTCAGAGAAAATTGAGATGATCCTTTCACGTGGTACTGACAAGCAGGCAGGTAGGCTCAGCTGGGCTAACAGCACTCAGACTCAGGCTCAGGCAGCTCCTTCCCCAAGCGACAGCCAAAGGCAGAAAGTAGCAGCTCGAAGAGAGGAGGAGCCGATCGTATGTGTCAGTGGGTGGGATAGGTGCTGCCCGCTCCCTCCCACTCAGTTCTCGGTGCTGCTGTCCTCCTGGAAGCTTCTGTAACTGGCTGGACAAGTCAATAGTCTCAGTCTGGAGTGGAGAGGAGGTATAGAGGCGGAGCAGACAGACATAAAGCCGTGTGCATACATAGAACCATGTTCATACCTAGTACCGTGTTGATACATTATTATTGTTTTGGTATTATATAGGATTTATATAGCGCCAACAGTTTGCACAGCACTTCACAATATAAAGGGAGACAATACAGCCACAAAACAATACAATAGAAGAGGGCTAGGAGGGCCCTGCTCCTGTGAGATTGCAATCTAATAGGGAGCTGCTTGGTGTAGGGATGAACTGATGGGAGAAATAAAAGATTTGGTTATTAGCCAAAGGCAGGATAGGCTTTCCTGAGTTTTCAGGGATCACCTAAGAGTGGACAGAGTAGAAGATAGCCAGACAGATTGCAGTAGGGAGGTCCAGAGGATGGAAGAGGCTCTGGAGAAGTCTTGGAGGTGAACATGGGAGGGGGAGACAAGTGAGCTAGAGGGCAGGAGATCTTAGGAGGAGTGGGGAGAATAGTTTGGTTGATATTTGGAGACAAGATTAGTGATGTAGCTCAGGGCAGAGTTGTGAATGATTTTGTATGTTATTGTTAATGTTTTGAATTTTTCTTGTTGGGCAATGGGAAGCTAGTGGAGTGATTGGCAGAGAGGGGTTACGAACACTGAATGGTTGGTAAGGTGGATGAGTCCGACAGCAGCATTCATTATAAAACGAAGAGGGGATAGCCTGCAAAAAGGTAGGCCTATGAGGAGGGAATTACAATAGTCAAGGTGAGAGATAACAAGGGAGTAAATAAGTTGCTTTATGGTTTCAATAGTTAAAAGGTACGTATTTTGAAGATCTTACAGAGGTGAAGTCTACAAGATTTGGACAGTGATTGGATTTGGGGTTGAAAATACACGTCAGAGTCAAGGATTACACCTAGTACCCTGGCATGAGGGGAGGGACTGATATTTGTTATCTTGATGGAGAAGTCAGGGGAGGGGGCACGGGCAGGAGGAAATATTTAGTAGCTCAATTTTCAAAAGATTGAGTTTGAGGAAGTGGTTTGACATCCATGCTGGCATGTCAGTTAATAAGTTAGTAATGCGAGAGGAGAATGAAGGAGTGAGGTGAGGAGTAGAGAAATAGATTTTTGTGTTAGTGCTGTCCTTCAGTGCACCCACTTTTATTTTAACACTTTTGCAACTTAATATATAAGAATGAAAATTGTATTCCAAGTCATCAGCCCCAACTATTCAGCAAAGCGACATCCTCATATATTCAGCAAATAGACATCACAATCCAGCAAAGAGACATCCCCATATATGCCCACAGCACAGACACACATCCAGCAACGTTGTCAATCAATTTACCAAGAGTGTGATATCTAACAGCTTGTTTCCAGTCCACAGTGAGCAGTCAATCAGGCAGGCTACATGCAGCGCAGCTCTCATCAGAGACTGCAGAAATACTACAGGAGATAGTTAGAGATTGCACGAATACTACAGGAGATGATCAGAGACTGCAGATGTAATACAGGAGATGGTTAGAGACTGCAGAAATACTATAGGAGATGGTCAGAGACTGCGGACATACTACAGGATATGGTCAGAGACTGCAGAACCACTACAGGAGATGATCAGAGACTGCAAAAATACTAGAAAAGATGATCAGTGACTGCAGACACACTACAGGAGATAGTCAGAGACTGCACAAATACTACAGGAGATGGTCATAGACTGCAGACATACTACAGGAGATGATCAGAGACTGCAGTAGAATTACAGGAGACAATCAGACTGAGAAATACTACATTAGACGGTCAGAGACTGCAGATGTACTACATGAGATGATCAGAGACTGCAGACATACTACAGGAGACGGTCAGACACTGTAAACATAGTACAGGAGATGGTCCGAGACTACAAACACAGCAGATGGTGAGAGACTGTAGACATACTACAGGAGACAGTTAGAGACTGCAGACATACTACAGGAGACGATTGGGGACTGCAGAAATACTACAAGAGAAAATAAGACTGCAGAAATACTACATTAGATAGTCAGAGACTGCAGATGTGCTACATGAGATGGTCAGAGACTGCAGACGTACCACAGGAGACGGTCAGGCACTGCAGACGTACTACAGGAGATGGTCAGACACTGTAGACATACTACAGGAGATGGTAAAAGGTGCAAGTGATGTTGGGACCGGCGCTACCACATAAATATTGTGTTTGTGCAATTTCATACACTGTATAATTCATATAAAACATATAAAAGTGCATATAGTGCTTAAACCAAAAGTGCTGCGTGCTGTAAACCTTTTATATATTCGCATGGGCTGTGCTCAGTGTACCATATAAACACATGTATACATATAAAGTGCTGAGTGCTATTGATAACCACGTGTGTGATTGCGTGCTAAACAAAGTTTGGCGCCAGTGGGTGTACCACAAATTGCACCGTTGCTTACCGCACTCTTAGGATGGTGGCTCAGCACTCCCTGGTCACTAGAACAGAAAACAAGCCTCCATTGCGTAGTATATCCTTGTTAGGGTAAAACAACGTAGCATCCACTCACATTTAGGGAGTTCACTATCAGCTTGAGGTGATACTACAGGAGATGGTCAGAGACTGCAAATATACTACAGCAGATGGTCAGAGACTGCAGACAAACTACAGCAGATGGTCAGAGACTGCAGACGTACTACAGGAGACAGTCAGAGACTGCAGACGTACTACAGGAGACAGTCAGAGACTGCAGACGTACTACAGGAGACGGTCAGATACTGCAGACAGACTACAGGAGATGGTCCGACACTGCAGACGTACTACAGGAGATGGTCAGATACTGTAGACATACTACAGGAGATGGTCAGACACTGCGAACAAACTACAGCAGATGGTCAGAGACTGCAGACATACTACAGCAGATGGTCAGAGACTGCAGACATACTACAGTCAAGGTTTACAGCTCTAGGACCTGGTGGAGCCTGTCCTCCCTCCCTCTAGAATACACCTGTGTGACCCCCTCCCCCCTACCCTGTGTGCAGGTATTTCTGGATTCTTCTTCTCACTTTCTTGAGGACCCTCACTCACATCAGCAGCAGTTTCCTGGTCCAGACAGCACACAGGTCCCCTCAGACTCCCAGCCAGTCAGCTCAGTAGCGGTGACCCGGCCCGAACAGCAAGTCCCCTCACACTTCCGGATTATTCTGTTGTCAGCAGGAAGCCGGAAAGGTAAAACACTAGAGGCAGAACAGGAAGTTGCATCCTCCTCCTCTGAATTCCCTAGCCTCCATGCACCTGATTGGTTGTTAGAATGCTAGGCGGGCCTAGGAACCAATCATTTTTACAGGCGGAACTAAGTTGGGAGACCAGTAAGTCAAGGCCAGTTAATCCAGCCGTGGTGGTAGTTTTGCCACTGGTGCGGCCTGAACAGTCAGCTTTTGTGGGGCAAAAAGCTCCACATTAAAAACAGTCCTCATGGGGGTCCGATCCCTTGGGATGGCGAGGCCCCCTACATATGTATGGGTTGTCCCCCCCTGATGGCAGCCATGGTCATTGGCATACAGATGGTACTGGAAGCCATAGGAGTTTATCAAGTGACCAAGGGAGGTGGGATAGATGGTAGAAAGGAGGGGTCAGAGGAAAGCGCCTTGGGGGACCCCTACCGAAAGAGGTAGTGGAGAGGAGGAGACAGAGTTATAGGTAACACTAAAGGAGCGCTGTGAGAGGTAGGAGGAGAAACAGGAGAGAACAGAGTCTTGAAGGCCAAGAGAGTGGAGTTTTTTAAGAAGGGGGAGATGGTCAACAGCAGTGGCGGCTGGTCAATAGGGGGCGCAGGGGCCGCCCCCCCCCCCCAAGGCTAGTCACAGTAAATTAGCATAAAAAAGTGTACCTTTAATATTGCAGCGTGGCGCCGGACACATTGGAGGGGGTGTAGGAGAGCCCTGGGGGGTGTTGGAGAGCCATGGGGGTGTAGGAGAGCACTGGGGGGTGTAGGAGAGCACTGGGTGGGGGGTGTAGGAGAGACCGTGTGTAGGGGGCTCTCCTACACCCCCCATTGCTCTCCTACAGCCCCCAGGGCTCTCCCAACACCCCCCAGTACTCTCCTACCCCCCCCAGGGCTCTCCTACACCCCCCAGGGCTCTCCAACACACCCCAGGGCTCTCCAACACCCCCCAGGGCTCTGCTGTAGGGTCTATTGATGCTGGCTACTGGGAGATCTATTATTGTTGTTTGGGTGGTGCTATTGTTGCTGGAGGGGGAGGTATTTTGTGGCAAATGGTCTATCTGTGGGATCTATTGTTGCTCGGGTCTATTGTTCTGGGGGATCTATTGTTGCTTTAGGGGATCTCTATTGTTGCTTCAAGGCACTGTACCTTGATTACTGAAGGCCCCTTTCACACTTGTGTGACCTCAAAGTCACGCAATTTTTTGCCGAGTTTTTTTGCCGCGAAGCAATGCCTATTACATTTTTCTGTTTGCGCTCCCCCAAAAATTTAGAGCACCAGCCGCCACTGGTCAGCAGTATCAAAGGCCGCAGAGAGGTCTAGTAGTAAGAGTATGGAGTAGTGGCCATTGGTTTTAGCAGTTAGTAAAACAGTAGTAAGTTTTAGTAGGGCAGTCCCAGTGTAGTGTAATAAGCAAAAGCCAGACTGTTGTGGGTGAAGAAGGTTGTTGTCAGTGAGGTAGGAGCTCAGATGGTTGTAGATTAGGGGTTCTAAAAGTTTAGAGGTAAATGGGAGCAAGGAGATGGGTCCTATATTGTTCAGGTTGGGGGGGGGGGGGGTCCAGTGAGGGCTTTTTAAATATGGGGGTGATCAGTGCATGTTTTAGAGAAGAGAGGAAGTTGCCAGCAGAAAGGGAGAGATTGAAGATGTGAATAAGGGAGCATAGGATGGAAGAAAATAGTGACTGTAGTAGGTGTGAGGGAATGGGGTCCAGCGAACAGGTGGTAGGGTGAAAGAACTTTAGCGACCTTTTCAATAGTAGCAAGGTCAAAAGAGGAAAGTGTTGAGGGAGGTTTTGTACAGGGTATATTAAGTGGAATAGATACCTGTGCAGTGAAAATGCTCCATGAATTGCATCAATCTTGTTTTTGAAGGGATTGGCAATTTCGTAAGCAGTGGGTGAGTTACTGGGTAGAGCTGGTGGTGGAGAAAGTAGAGTTAAAAGTAGAGAGAAGACGATGAAGACTGGATGGACTAATATGGAGTATTAATTAGAGTGACAAAGTAGGTTTGTTTGGCAGCATAGAGGGAGGAATTGTTTTTTCAGAAAGCAGATTTATTATTTAAGAATGCTTGCTGGGAATTGGTTTTACACCACAATTGCTCGAGTGCATGGCTATGTCTCTTGAGATTTCTGGTGTCATCAGTCTGCCAAGGTTGCAATGGTGGGGCCATGATACTTCGTGTAGCGAGAGGAGTAAGAAAACCCAGTGTGAATGTGAGTGAAGTGTTGTAAACAGAGGTCGCCAGGCCAGGGCAGGACAGGCAATTTTGTCATAGAGGTGGTTAGTTGCAGAGTAGAAAAGAGAAGGATTAAAGTGGCAAAGGTAATTGTTTGCTGCTTGAAAGGATTGGTGGTTAGACAAGGATACAGTGAATCTGATGAGGTTGTAATCAGAGAGAGGAAAGGGGGTGTTGGTGAGGTTGCCAGGAGTGCAAATATGGGAGAAAACAAGGTCAAGGGTATTACCATCAGAGTGAGATGAAGTTTGTGTCCTATTCCGTTAGATCAAAAGATGAGGTTAAGTTGAAAAGTTGAGATTTAGCCAGGCTTTTAACATCAGTAGGCATGTTAAAAACACCAAGAATGATAGTGGGTATTCCAGAGAAAAGAAAGTAGGATAGCAGGCAAAGAAGTCATCAAGGAAGCAAGACACCAGTCCAGGAGGCAGATACGTCACTGCAATCCTTAGAGAAATGGGAGAAAACAGATGAATACAGTGAGTCTTAAAAGAGAAGAAGGTGTGGATGAAACAGAGGGACAGGCCTCCCATGCTATGCCCGACATTATCCTTCTCCCTGGGCCTCTGGGATAGGTTATCAGCGACCCATGGATTCCGTTCCCCCCATGCCCCCTTGCTCCGATAGTGGGCAATCCTGATTTCACCCCTGGTCTCCAACCTCTAGCCTTTGCCTGGTGGACCAATAAAGGTTTCATTCGCATTGCCGATTGTTGTAACCGTAGAGGGATCCTGACAAGGGCATTTTTGCAGGAGAAACATCAGCTTCCGAATCCTAAAACAGAATATTAAAGATATGTTCAGCTTACACATTACCTCCGTTCTTTGCAGTCTGCCTCTGATTTCACGACCTCTACTCCAATGGAATACTTGTGTAGGTCCTTTGATAAGCTTACGGCCCGGGACACATCTCACAAATTTATGGCATCCTTACCTCTTCTTCGGTCAAACTGCCATACATGCAAGAATGGGAATAGGACCTTGGATCGGTGTATGAACTAGAGGATTGGTTCCAGATGGGGCGGAACGCCTCTAGGTCATGAATACCTCTTTAATTGAAGCTAATTTTAAGGTGTTAATGCGTTGGTATATGGTGCCAACACATATAGCTGCCAATTTACCGGAAGCCCCGGCATCCTGTTTCCGAGGCTGTGGTCACCGGGGCATGGTCCTCAATATTTGGTGGACCTGCCCTAAGGTACAGAGATTTTGGATCCGGGTGTACAATTTTATTTATTCGCTTATTTAGGTCAACCTGTCCAAGTCTCCCGAACAGGCATTGCTTGGACATACCCCAGGCCAGGTGCCCCATGGGGCTAGGAAATCGGTGGTGTTTGTCCTTACGGCGGCCAGGCTGGCTATAGCGCACTCATGGAGGTCCCCCACTATTCAGTTTGACCTTGTCAAGCATAAATTGACCTGGATCATGCTGAATGAACGTCTCTTGGCTACTCTTTTGGACAGGCACCGCCAATTTGATAGAGTTTGGGAACCCTGGATCCAATATCTATCGGCCTCGTTGTAATTACTGCCGAACAGACTCCATTTCCTTATTTGATAGAGCCACATAGCCCGAACGGTGCACACTCTGAGACTGCTCCTGTCACGGCTGGTGCTCAAAAATTTTTTTGGGGGGGGGCCGCAAACAAACCAATGATGGGGGTTATTATTATGGACACTGACACCAATGAGGGGGGGGGAGGGGGAGGCGGCACACAATCTAATGCAACACTCCCTAGAGATCAGTCCTAATAGCTTAATAACAGGTAGACTGAAGTTCCTAGACAGATAAGCCATCCTGTGCTGTCTCGGATGTGGTGTGCATACGAATGCCTGCATGTCTCCATAGACGCTGTGCTGATCCATCAGCAGCATTAGCATTCCCAGCCCTGGTTGTCACAGTGTTCCCATTCCTGGCCATCACAACAATTCCATCCCTGGCTGTCACAGCATTCCAGTTCCTGGTCGTAAATATAGGCATCTTTCTTTTTACAGGGTAGATAGAATAGGCTTAGGATGGGGGTGGGAGTAGGTTTACCCTTAGTTAGGACTGAACTTCCACAAGTTCCAAGACCAACAAGATGCACGCTACATCTGGCAATTTACAGCTATCACTATACTCCTGAGGCTCTGACATAATACAAAGTGCCCTGTGATTAGGAAGTAGGAGGGAAGGGGTGGGAAAAGCATCTGAATGTTGTAGAAACTGCAGAACACCGAAATAATAGCCATAGCTTATCTCTTTAATTTACAATCAACATTTTTACTGAGCTCAGGGAGCATAGCTAGATGACCTCCATCCAGTACAACTTTCCCCCGGTATTCCTCCGATCAGACAGGGAACCCCCCATGGCACAGCCAGCCATAGAGGAGACAGCAGCATCGGGATGTCCTACATGACATGACAGGGGATGCCCTCCACTTACCGTCCCAGAGTAATGAGCCATCGATCCAGTAGTCGGGGGCAGCGCTGGCAGACCTGAAAGAAGTGGAGGAGGTGGAGGTTCCAGAAGGCAGTGGAAGAGGAGGAAGATGATGAGGATCAGCAGAGTGACTGTCAGCATCTCGGGAAGATCCAGGAGGGGGACCGACACAGGCACAGCGGCGGCTCGCGGCTTCTCCGGCGTGGCGGTGAGTCCTCTGTTCTCCCGGCTCCCGCCTCCTCCCCAGCCAATGGCATGGGGTTTGCCTTTCGGCCAATCAGGAAGCGCGTATCAGACGCGCTTCCTGATTGGCCAGGAGGAGGATCCGTGTGACAATAGCGAATTGTTTCTGCGCCCCGGGTCCACCCTTTTTTTTACCTGTGAGAGCCTCTGGCTCTAATAACATGGCTAAAAAAACAAAAATCCCATTGTACTCCATGCGTCCGGGGCCCCGCATGTAGATTAAGGGGCCGGACGCATGGATAGGGGGGGGGGCGGCGCCCCTGCGCCCCCAACACACTGGCCGCCACTGGACTGCTCTTACTTCTTATATCTCCTGTCTCTTTCTTCTTCTGTCGTTTCTCCCTTTACTTTTTCTTTGTCTTTGTCCTTCCTTCTCTTGTTCTCTAGGTCATTTCTTGTGACTCAGCTACAGTGTGACTATGATTTTTTAGCAGCCTTAGTGGCATCGTTACCCCCTTACTGAATGGCCCTGTTATGTTTGAGGTCAGGTGGGGGGGGGGGGCGATGTCCACCCTCCTGGGGTACCCGGGCGACTGCCTTGATGGGGTCGCTAGGTGCCCGAGAGTCTATGGTTGCAATCCATGTTGGGGACAGATGGGGGTTTTTGGGAGATCATTTGGTACATGTGATCTATTTTTCTACTCTTACTTGGATCACCCTATATGCCTCTGGGTTTTTGAGCTGTCCCACTGTATCATGTTACCATTGTTGCCTGTGTTCATTATGACGAGTTTCCTTTATGATCTTAAATTTGTTTGCTCTGCACTGTTGATGGTTGTCATCTTGTTATTTGAAAACGTAATAAAAATTATTGCAAACGAAAAGAGAAGAAGGTTAGAAAGGGAGGGGTAAAAAGGAATTGAAAGGTGCTTAGTGGGGTTGGAAGCAAACCAACTCCACCTCCTTTGCAACCATTTGGTCTGGGTGAGTGAGTCCAGTGAAGGCCTCCATGGGAGAGGGCCGGGGGAGAGGCAGAGTCAGACACTTGAAGCAAGATTTCTGTAACTGCAAGTAGTTTAAAGCATTTGTTACCCCAACACTTTTACTTTTTAATATCTTTATAAATGATATAGGGCATGGGATGAAAACTACCATTTCAGTCTTTGCAGATGACAGCAAGCTTTGCAGTGGAATAACTTCTTTACAGGATGTCTCCAACTTACAAGCTGACCTCAATGCACTGTTTCATTGGGCAACTATGTGGCAAATGAGGTTTAATGTTGATAAATGTAAAGTTATGCATTTGGGGGCTAGGAATATGCATGCAGCATACATACTAGGTAGAGTAGAACTTGGGGAATCCATAGCGGAGAAGGATCTGGGTGTTTTGGCAGATCATAAGCTGAATAAGAGCATGCAATGCCAAGCTGCAGTTTACAAAGCAAGCAAAGTCCTTTCTTGTATTAACAGAGGCATGGACACCAGAGAGAGAGATATCATTTTGCCCCTGTACAAATCATTAGTAAGAACTCACCTGGAATATGCAGTTCAGTTTTGGGCACCAGATCTTAAAAAGGATATCGGGGAACGGGAGCAAGTGCAGAGAAGGGCAACCAAACTGATAAGAGGCATGGAGGAGCTCAGCTATGAGAAAAGATTAGAGGAGCTGAATTAATTTTCTCTGTAGAAAAGGAGATTACGGGGGGATATGATCAACATATATAAATACATAAAGGATCCATATAGTGAACTTGGTGTTAAGTTGTTCACTTTAAGGTCTACACAGAGGACAAGGGGGCACTCTTTACGTCTAGAGGAAAACAGATTTCGTCTCCAAACACGGAAACGTTTCTTCACCGTAAGAGCTGTGAAAATGTGGAATAGACTCCCTCCAGAGGTGGTTCTGTCTAGCTCACTAGATTGCTTTAAAAAAGGCCTGGATTCTTTTCTGGGTGTACTTAATATAAGTGGGTACTAATATTTATAGGTAAAGTTGGTCCAGGGATGATCGGGGGATCAGGAAGGAATTTTATTTCCCTGCTGTAGCAAATTGGATCATGCTTTGCTGGGGTTTTTCACCTTTCTATGGATCAACTGCAGGTATAGGATTGTATATATGGGATTGTATGGTTGGGTTTTCATTACTGTTTTTTTTGTTTTTTATTGGTTGAGCCAGATGTGTCTTTTTTCAACCTGACTAACTATGAAACTATGCAACTTCATATTCCTGATATGTGCCAACTGTACCATGCACTTGTATGAGAAAGTATCCTGTTCTCTTTGTATTGCTTTCTTTATGTTAATCCCTGATGTTGCTGCTGGTCCCCTTGCTTTCCTATTAAAAACTGACCACACTAAGCAGGAGCGCTAGTTTTCTAGCTATGCTGGGAACTCAGTATGCTCTCCTCCAATGATCAGACCTGTCCTTTTACGCCCCCATTGTACAGCCATTTACTGGGAAGCTCAGTGTGCTGTTTCTTCTTCTCCCCCAGCTCTTATGTAGTTAAAAACAGAGGGAATGTGATCACTTATAAAAGAGGGAAAAAAAATTTTTATCATTTTTTTATATCTATACACAAATGTTTTGCCTTTCATCTCTATTTTAACCTGAATGGCTTATTTTACAATATCGTTTACAATCACTTTAAGAGAGTGGGAGACAAAAAGGTTAAGGACGGACAGAGGTGAGCATTCCAGAGGGCACAGGAGAAGGGGGGTGGATTTTGGGAGCAGAAGGTTCGAGAAACTAAGTGGATTGCAGGTATTGCTGGAGGAAGGAGGGTGCCGGTGTGGGGGTGAGATACTGGAGGGCCAGGATTAGGGGAGCTATCCCCAGAGATTAATAGAGTGAGGAAAGTAAGATGGGGCTGGGATGTTTATGAGTGCATATACCTCCCTGTTCTGGTGTTTGGGGCAGCATGTGGGTTAAGTATTTGCAAGAAATGATGATAACAGTTGTAGAAAGGGTAGAAGTGGTGGTAATATGTACAAGCTTTGGGGTACAGAAAATGGGTAAAGAAAAAAGAATTGAGAACAGAGTATACTAATATGAGTAGGAAGAGTAGAGGGGTCACATTAAAGGGTAGATTGAGTAGGAATTAGACTTGTAAGAGATACTTTCCAAATGTTGGTTTGCTTGCAGTCAGTCCAGAGTGGAGCAAACTTCTTTGTTGTATCTTCTTGCTACTTGAATTATCCTGCTTTAGTTAAACTGTTGTGTTCTACCACTGAACACTCCTGCAGAAAAAATACTTACATAGGAAAAATACCCTGACTGTGGCTTTCCCCATAAGCTGATCTAAATTTATTGGGAGATGGGACTGGGAAGGATTCATCAATTGTTAAATTAGGAACTAATATGGAACACATTCATTTAAGGGGAATAGTCAAAACAAAACCAGCCACAGACAAAGGCCAAAGTCATAAAAGATAATTGATTCTTTGAATATAAAAGGCAAAATGAAGTAAAAATCAATTGATCACCACAATAGACAAGTTCAAAAGTCTCTTAGATTATTTACCCTAAAGATTGCAGTGTCAGTACAATGTGACAGTTAACATGGATTCTTAGACAGCAGCATTACCTGTAAGAAAGCAGAGAAGACATGATGAGAGAATGATAGGGGTATGTGTTTAACTGCTAGACACTCCACCAGAAAAAAAACACTCACATAGTACCATGTTCATACATAGTACCATGTTCATACAAAGTGCTGCCTCTATACCAGCCTGTTTCAACCACCCAGGCACCATAGGTTCCTTGAGGTTTTAGGGGGTGCCTTGGCAAAATGCCTAAAAATTGCCAAAAATGGTAAAAATACAAACCAGCATGTGGATAAAACCTGCCTTTTAGTTACACAAAGCCACAGGATTTCATGGTACACCATTACAAACTTCTAGCTGCCGGCATCCTAACGACCAATGGTATCATTGGTTGATATTGAAGATGTCAGTCACCTGCATAGCATCCTTGTTTGACCCTCCCTTGCCTCTCTCCATCGGCGTTGGGGTGATGGAGAAAAACTGAGGGAGAAAAGAAACATTGGAATACTAGTCAGTACCAGTTTGCAAAAGTGTATTGGCTTTGGAAGAATACATCGCCTCTAACGTTGGGTGCCCTATGTGTGCGGATATTGCTGCGTTATGCAAATAGTTTTTACATTTTAGAATTGGGGGTGCCTCGAGACTGTCCATAATTTTTAAAGGGTGCCTTGAATGAAAAAATGTTGAGAAACACTGGTCTATACATATTGCCATGTTCATACATAGTGCCATGTTCATACATAATGCCATGTTGTTATAGTTACATATTTCCTCTTACAGATGTCATTACTCCGAATGGATTAAACATAAAGAAGTTCTCCGCCATGCATGAATTCCAGAACCTGCACGCCATGTACAAGTTTCGCATCCAGGAATTCATCCGCGGCCACTTCTATGGGTATTGATCACAAGGTTAAAGTGTCACTACACACAAGCAAACAGCTTCAATCTTCTGCTGCTCTTCTTGTCTTTGTCTGCCTGCTGCAGCTAATAAATGGGGGCCTCACTGTCACTGCTGCATCTTTCAGTTTCTCTGCACTGCACAGATTGCAGCATGATGAGCGAGACTTCATCATCTGACTGCCAAAAGGACATACAGTATCTCCCAAAAGTGAGTACACCCCTCACATTTTTGTAAATATTTCATTCTATGACAACACTGAAGAAATGACACTTTGCAACAATGTAAAGTAGTGAGTGTACAGCGTGTATAACAGTGAAAATTTGCTGTCCCCTCAAAATAACTTAACACACAGCCATTGATGTCTAAACCACTGGCAACAAAAGTGAGTACACCCCTAAGTTAAAATGTCCACATTGAACCCAAAGTTTCAATTTTTTTGTGTGCCCACCCTTATTTTCCAGCACTGCTTTAACCCTCTTGGGCATGGAGTTCACCACAGATTGCCACTGGAATCCTCTTCCACTCCTACATGAGGACACCACTGAGCTGGTGGATGTTAGAGACCTTGAGCTCCCCCACCTTTCGTTTGAGGATGCCCCACAGATGCTCATTAGGGTTTAGGTCTGGAGACATGCTTGGCCAGTTTATCATTTTTACCCTCAGCTTCTTAAGCAAGGCAGTGGTCATCTTGGAGGTGTGTTTGGGGTCGTTATCATGTTAGAATACTGCCCTGCGGCCCAGTCTGGGAAGGGAGAAGATCATGCTCTGCTTCAGTATGTCACAGTACATGTTGGCATTCATGGTTCCCTCAATGAACTGTAGCTCCCCATTGCCGGCAGCACTCATGCAGCCCCAGACCATGACACTCCCACCACCATACTTGACTGCAGGCAAGACACACTTGTCTTTGTACTCCTCATCTGGTTACCGCCACACACGCTTGACACCATCTGAACCAAATAAGTGTATCTTGGTCTCATCAGACCACAGGAGATGGTCCTAGTAATCCATCCTTAGTCTGCTTGTCTTCAGCAAACTGTTTGCGGGCTTTCTTGTGCATCATCTTTAGAAGAGGCTTTCTTCTGGGACGACAGTCATGCAGACCAATTTGATGCAGTGTGCGGCGTATGATCTGAGCACTGACAGGCTGACCCCCCCATCCCTTCAACCTCTGCAGCAATGCTGGCAGCACTCCTATGTCTATTTCCCAAAGACAACCTCTGGATATGACGCTGAGCACGTGCAGTCAACTTCCTTGGTCGACCATGGTGAGGGCTGTCCGGTTAAACCACTGTATGGTCTTGGCCATTGTGCTGCAGCTCACTTTCAGGGTCCTGGCAATCTTCTTATAGCCTAGGCCATCTTGATGTAGAGCAAAAATAATTTTTTTTCAGATTCTAGAGAGTTCTTTCCCATGAGGTGCCATGTTGAACTTCCAGTGACCAGTATGAGAGAGAGAGAGCGATAACACCACATTTAACACACCTGCTCCCCATTCACACATGATACCTTGTAATACTAATGAGTCACATGACACAGAGGAGGGAAAATTGCTAATTGGGCCCGATTTGGACATTTTCACTTAGGGGTGTACACACTTTTTTTGCCAGCAAATTTGAGGGGACATCAAATTTACACTGTTAGGGTCCTTTCACACGGCCGCTCCGCTGCTTAAGTCCGCCGCGGGACTTTTTTTTTTTTTTTTTTCACGGAGCGGATGACATTTGTGTCATCCGCTCCATGTGCCCGCATATCATCCCATCCGTTTGCGGATGGTATGCGGACATAATGTAAGTATATGGCATTGCGGATGTCAGCGGATGACACCGCTGACATCCGATTTTCCTTCCTTTCCGTTTTTTACACGGATGAAAAAATAGGATTCTGTTCCATTCGAAAAAACGGAACAGAACTGAAAGGAGGAAAATCGGATGTCAGCGGATGGTATTCCGCTGACATCCGCAATGCCATTCACTTACATTATGTCCGCAAATCATCCGCAAACGGATGGGATGATTTGCGGACACATGGAGCGGCCGTGTGAAAGGACCCTTTTACAAGCTGTACACTCAGTACTTTACATTGTAGCAAAGTGTCATTTCTTCAGTGTTGTCACATTAAAAGATATAATAAAATATTTACAAAAATGTGAGGGGTGTGCTCACATTTGTGAGATACTGTAGCTGTGAATGTTGGCACTGGAGTCTAGGTGGATGCAGCAACTGTGTGCCCATCTTCCTGTTGCCGATATAGAGCTACAGAGGTGTGGGCCATGCGACTTTCATGTCGTAAAACATTTTTATATCTTTCTCACTTTAGAATTTTGTAAGTCTGATCAAACTACTCTTTCTGTAAAATAATACTGTCCAATGTTAGTTTTGAACTTTCCTCCTGCTAGTTTGAGGTCATGTCCCCATATTTAAAGTTTTCCATAATGTCCTCCCTCTGCCTTCTTTCCTCAAGACTGTACACATTACGTTCCTTTGACCACTTTCTTTCACCTGCTGGGGATTATTCTAGTGATACACCCAACAATTTTACTCACTTTCCCCACTGCCTGGTCACACTTCTTGCTCATTTTGAAATCTGAAATAGGCACTCCCAAATCTTTTTCCTCTGTAGCTCTGAACAACACTGTACCCCCAATATTTTACTATGTCAGGGGATACCAAATCATGTTCTTATGGCAAAACACCACCAAGAATATCAACCTGGAGATGTTTGTAACATGAAACATGAACACGACATCATAGTGGTTTGGAAAGGAATCCAGTTGTTATAAATTTCAGGTATTGTAAAGCATAATGTACAAAATTATTTACTTTTTATCCATGTGATGAGTCTAATAAAGATACAGTTGTGTCTCTTATTACCCATAGAATGAATCTAATAAAGACATGGTTACATCTGTTGTTATCCATAGGATTAATCAAATAAAGATGCAGTTGTATTTCTTTTACTTCCTCTGTTTAGACATCTGGATTTCAGTCTGGAGAAGACTTTTTTTTTCTTCATTGCCGGCCGATATGAATTCTCCAACAAAGGGGCAGACATTTTCTTGGAGGCTCTTTCCAGGCTCAACTTCCTTCTACGGGTAAGTCTGATCCTCTGTCATGGCCCCACCTGGCACTTTCCAAGCCAGGGCTGCTGTTAGAACATACAAGGCCCCATACAACCTACCTGACAGGGCCCCTCTCTTTAACAGCCTTGTGGGGGGGCTTTGGTGCAATATTAGGGGTTGTAACGGATCAGGGCACCCCAGACCGAGTACCTCCGTTGACAGATGCTCCTAGTGCTTTCCAAGGGCTCCAAGCACTCCACCAGACACCGTAACAACTTCAGACCCCACGAACCACTGCAGCTTGGTTAGGTTCTCGCAATCTCCTACTCACCCTGGACCTATGACAGGGCTCCAGGTTCCTGTGGGTGAACCTCTCTTTCCCCAGAGAGTGCAGCAGAACAAGCTCTTACACAAGCTCTTACAAGAGTTTAGTGATTCTCTAAGGGAGTGTGGAAGACCATAGCAATCCCTTGCAGCAGATTCCCCCAATAAGAGACAAGACTCTAGATTGAAGGTGAACTAACTCTAGAACAACTTTATTGAACAGACTTATATACAGTTTTCACCCACAAGGTACCACCCAGGTGGACCTTGTTGAAGACTGTACTCAACATTCACCATCCAATCGGAACAGAGTTTTACACTCTCATACAGTGTACACAAAAATATACAATGCGGGACAATCCCCCCTCCCCCTTAGCATCCAATCCTCATATCTTTATACATCCCATAATACGTTTCTCTTAAGGCAGACAGACAGAACAATGGGAGGTCATTAGCACTTAACAATGAAACAGGGCAATCCACATTCCCTCCCAATACACAAACAAAAGGAAAACCTTTCTGACATTGAAAGATATGTAATATACACAGCATTTAGGAATTACAGATTTCATGGCAAATGGGAATAAATCTTTATATTCCTATATGGAGATTTTGCTGGCAAATATGGCCGTCCCATCTGAAGCAATTTAAACCATTAATTATCTGTTTTTACTCATAGTGATGGTTAGTACCGTCACAGGGGTCTAAAAAGACCCCCCATGTATCACATTTGAGACAGGGAAAGGGACTGAGTACAGAGAGTCCCCACTCCTTTTCTCTGCAGCCTTAGCTGCACTGGACAATGAATGAAAGCACTCGAACGCTCCCTGTTTATTCACAAACTGAAGCCCGGGCCCGGTACAGGATGGCTGGCTGTACTGCCTTATCAGCGGCCCTTATCCTAGCAGTGGACACCTGCAGAGATGAGAGGATAACTGGGGATTTTGCCCTTCTGGTTGAAATTGGCATTGTTACCCTATAATTAACAAGTATGTGATTGCCATGAGAAGAGGGTCATGTCTGATATGTTACTTTGTTAACAAACAAATGTTTAGGGTTCTCTTTAGGACCAGTACATGATCATATAGAATTGACTAGCCTGTGTCCTTCATGACAAAAGAAATACAATGCAGATTTTCTAGTCAATAATATAGTGTGAATAAAACTCAGCACAGGCTATTAAAGGATCCTGCATTCCACCACGAGACTCGCTTTCTGATATATAAAGAGGCCGCAATGATAAGACTGAGCCGAGGGGAGAATCATAAAGATAATGAGTGCGCAGAAAAGAGAGATCCCTCAACCAAGATGCACAGCGCCCCCGGCTGCATGACGCAGACTGCGTAGTGTTCAGAGACTGATCACCACTATGTCCTCTGAATCTCCAGGATGTGGAGCAGAATATAACAATGTATCAATACAAGCAAAAGGGATAAAAGATCCAGGCTCTTCTTTAAACAGTTAATGGTTACAAATAAAACAAACAATAAAGTCAAAAGTTGAAAAGAGAGAGCCATTTAAGGCATATTCACCGTCTTAGATCCACTGTACATGACAGGCCATGCAAGGACATGCGAGTGAGCATGTCCTCCATGGAAATCAGAGGATGAATTATTGAGGTAAAAAAATTAATCATCTTCTCCAAATGATGAATGTTAAATCCAGATTGGGCCAAACAACCGTTCGCTGTACTTATAGCTTGAGAAAAAAACATCCTTTAGATGGGTTAGATATGTGCAGAGCTTTTCCCCACTTTCTCCTGAACCTCTTAATTGGGTCCTTGAGGTGGTCTCATCACATTTAAGGCCAAAATAGATGCTTTGGAAGTAAAATATGGGGCTAGGCCTGACTATTACAAGAGTTGCACATAACTTCAGCTGCTTACTGATTAATTTTACATATTTAAACCATAAACCTGGCAGAGACAAAAAATGCAGTTAAAATCTCACCTTTTTATAAAACAGCAAAAATAAAAAACCGAAGTACAGGAACATAGTCAAAAACCACAAAAAAAAAAAAAAAAAAGAGCGAGTAAAAAAACAGGAACAGGTATCAGAAGAGAAGTCAGCCAGGCTAAGTCATACACAGGCCCACAATGGAGATCATAGACCACACAAGGGCATGGAGGAAATGAGCAAAGCTGTGTAAATAGCCAAAAGAGGCTGGCTGTAGGCTGGACTAATGAGGCAGGTAATGGTAACCAGTTGAGTCACTGTGGAAACAATGAGTGTCTGGTATTTAACTGACAGCTGAGCAGCTTCTGAGCACTGAAAGAAAAGAACTACTCGTAAATAGCAGGAGCCCAGTCCTGACAGAATTTCAGTGAAGATCATATCTGCTCACATCATTTTTTTATCGCATGCTTTATTTATATTGCCAAAGTAAGTTTACTTTAAAGAAAGATGTCCTTTTATTTCATATTTCCAACCAGCAATAAAGGCAGGGATTAATGAGTCAGTACACCTACAAAATATATTTTATGCTTCTTGTACTAGACTTGTTCTTTCAAGGTAAAGACGTTTTGTATCTTATCCAAGCCACTTCTCAAGTCCTATTAAACTGAAGAAGTATTTTGGATAAGCTACGAAAAGTCTTCAGCATTACAGAACAAGACGACTTGAAGGTGCCTAACTAGTACTAGATATACAATACCATCACCTGGATGAATAAGACCCTCATAGACATATGCTTCCTGTGTCTCTAAGGGACTCTAATACCCGGCTCTCCCCCACCTGCTGAATTGCAGGTGAATGCATATTCTAACAATGATAAACATGATATAGAGGCCAGAGCTGGTGGGAGGAGCTGGGAACACAGTGGAAGAGCGATCCAGGACCCATAAAAGGTTGATGATTGATTTAGTCTGTGTCCTTCAATTGTCAGAAATAAACACAAAAGCCATCAGATTTTAGAGTGTGCCAATTGTTTTAGAACCTCTTTCTTGTTTTTCAGGTCCATCGGAGTGATGTGACTGTTGTGGTGTTTTTTATAATGCCGACAAAGACAAATAATTTCAATGTGGAGACCCTAAAAGGTCAGGCAGTGAGGAAACAGCTCTGGTAAGGACTCTTCCACTTATTCTGTGTTGTAGTATCTTCTACAGAGAACACTGAGCCAGTCACATCAGTCTCTGCACCAGAGGAGCTTACACTCCAATGTCCCATCGCACTCACAAACTATTATTATTAATATTATTATATATTTATATAGCTCTGAAATATTCCATAGTGCTGTACAGAGAACACAGAGACATTCACATCAGTCTGTACCAGAGGAGCTTACATTTTAACGTCTTCCCACCGGTCGTATGTATATATGCGGCCTCTCAGTGGGTGGGCTTGAACGCGCAGAGGTCGAATATATGTGGCCCTATGTAAACATTTTTCTGTGCTGAGAGTGTGCGCCCTGCACACTCCCAGCACAGAGACTGGTGGGTACCGGAAAGCTTCTAACGCATGCTTTCAAATGGGAGCTTTCTGATCATGTGACCGCTGTAACAGCCAATTACAGGGGTTGCGTGATCGGAATGCCCACCTCCGCCTCCTGGCATTTAGAACCTCCTAAAGGGAGAGGAGGTGGCATCGGTAAGGGGTTAATGTCCAACAGCGGTCACAAACTATTATTATTATTAACTCTGATATATTCAATAGTGGTGTAGAGGGAACATGGAGCCATTCATACGAGTCTGCACCGGAAGAGCTTACACTTTAAAGTCCCACCACAGTCACACACTATCATTATCAATATTATCATTATGACTTCTGTTGTGTTTTTCCAGGGACACGGCTCAGGCAGTGAAAGAGAAGTTTGGAAAGAAAATGTATGCAGCATTGCTGAAGTACGTATAACAGTCTTGTTCCTCCACTATCTCTAAAAAGTAGGTGTAAACCCTAATTTAGCTTCCTCTGTGCGCTATGTATGATAAACATTTGCCATTTTTTCATGAATTTCTGCTTTCCATAAATTCCTTTTATCCATTCTATGTTACATCTCAGTGTTGCCAATCTCCTGCAACTTCTTAACAGCAACTTCCTGTCTACATGCACTCCAGCAATGGCTGCATGGCCTGTGTAATGTTTGCTGAAACAGCCACCTATAGTTTCTTACCTGGTGGTGACAATGCAGGAGAACAATTGAGATATAAAGCATCGTATTTCTATGAAACGACAAACAAACACAAGGGCACACTGGCCTAGTGCATTATCCTTAAAGCAGGTTTATTAAAAGAATAGATTAAAAATACTCACAAACGAGTTCTTGATAAAAGGCACATCAAACAAAGCATAAAATCCTCAGCATCGAGATCGGGATTCAAACGTCCCCCAAAGCTATACAGGCTTACGCGTTTCGAGGCAGTGCCTCTATTCAGAGCCTCTGAAGAAAAGGTGCTGCCTCGAAATCTAACGTGTGGTTTGAACACCGTGGGCGCAACTTGGGTATGTGTTTGCTTCTGCGCGCAGGCACAGAGGGACGAGGTGCTTTAAAAAAAAAAATTTTCTTAATTATTTTATTTAATTATTTCTTTTATCTTTACACTGTCCATTTAAAAAAAATGTTTTTTAAAACTTTTATTACGGTCACAAAGAATGTAAACATCCCTTGTGATAGTAATAGGCAGTGAAAAGTACTCCTTATGCAGGGATCTGGGGTCTAAGTGGCGGTTCACATATATGCAATGAGGGAACCCTGCAAATCCACTGCGGGTTCTCGCATCGCATTCAAGTCTCAGGCAGTTCACACTGCCATATGTGAATCACTGGGGGTGTCAATACAAAGTTAACGACACCCCCAGATCAGTTCGCATATCGCAGTGCGAACTGACAGTTCGGACATTAATCAGATGGCATTGGTGTGAACCACCATGCGATCCGAGGGTCCTGTGCGTGTTGTTTCCAAATCCAATGCGAATTCAGCCATATACTCTGTATGGCTGAATTTGCATCGCATGTTTATTTTAAAGCAGCACGCTCCGAATCACATGCGATGTCTGTCATCGCTATAGTGTGAACCGAGACTCAAAGACCTCAAACCCCTTCTCTGCACTTAAAACCATTCAAAACGCAGAGTTTGGCTCTTTTGAATGCTGTCATTTATTATTTAAGGATCCAGTACCCAGAAGTGATGTCATAACTTTGCTTCCATGTTTTTACATCAGAGACCCGATCAGAGCCGAATGCGGCTTCGTTCGGGTCTTCAGCCAGCCGACTGATGTCCCGTTTGGTCTCCCAGGAGGTGGAAAGCGGCGGGAGGGGGGACGTTCCCTCCCGCTCCTTGTAATGGCACAAGAGCAGCTGCTCAGCCGCATCAGTTGTCATTACAAGAAAGCCCACTGTCTGCTCTAAACAACGTTACCGGAGTGATGGCTCTAGCTGCAGGCATCACCCCGATAAAACCCCCTGAAGCCAAAGCCGCATATTTGCATTCGGTCGGCGTGAAGGGGTTAACTGTGCGACCTTACATAGAAATGTGTGTGCCTTTCCAAATCATGTCCAATCAACTAAATTTACCACAGGTGGACTCCAATCAAGTTGTAGAAACATCTCAAGGACGATCAATGGAAACGGGACGCACCTGAGCTCATTTTTGAGTGTCATGGCAAAGGCTGTGATTACTTATGTACATGGGATTTTTTTCGTTTTTTATTTTTAATAAATTTGCAAAGATTTCAAACAAACTTCTTTTACCTTGTCACGATGGGTTATTGTTTGTAGAATTTTGAGGAAAATAATGAATTGAATTCACTTTGGAATAAGGCTGTAAAATAACAAAAGTGCTGTGAATACTTTCCGGATGTGTATATATATATATATATATATATATATATATATACAGTATATTGTAAATATATATATATATATATATATATATATATATATATATACATACAGTATACTATATTTCGTGTATACAGTATATACTGTGTAAATAGGGCAGACTTGATGGACCTCAGGCAAAAAAGATAAGAAAAAACACACGTAAATAAAAAAAAATAGCGGTATATTCTATATTTAAAGTGACACTAACCTCAATTTTTTTTTTTTTTATAAAATAGAATAAATGCAGAGGAGTTGATTTACTAAAACTGAAACGTGCAAAATCTGAAGCAGCTCGGTATAGAAACCAGTCAGCTTTCAGTTTGTTTTGTCAAAGCTTAATTTAACAAGCTGAAATTGAGAAGATGATTGGCTACCATGCACAGCTGCACCAGAGTGTGCACTCTCTAGTTTTAGTAAATCAACCCGAGTATGTTTAAATATAAGTAGAATGTATGTACCTTCTGCCTCTCTCTTACTTTTGTTTCGTGTCTCAAATGGAAGCTTTTTTCTCAGTCAAACAAAGCCCTGGGCCTCACTCTGTGTATCAACTCCATCTCAAAGTGAAAGTACAAACTTCAGCTATAGTACCCCCCTGTTGGCCAAGCCTTACTGACGCGTTTCACCCTAGCTGGGCTTATTGAGTTGAACCTAATCAGGGTGAAACATGTTAGTAGAACTTGGTCAGTGGGCGGGGACTGTAGCTGAAGCTTGTACTCTCATTTTAGATTGTTGTGGTTGATACACACAGGTTATGGCCCAGGGCTTTTTATTACTGTGGATTCATTCAGCAAGACGTGCTCCTTGAGGGACCAGTAGCCTGAAAAAGAGGAATCCTGGCAATAACAGTAAACAGACTTTATGTAAAAAAAAAAAAAAAAAAACATTTTTTTTTTTTTTTTATTTTGTGTCAATTTAACTTTAACTCCCACCTACTGATAACCTCAAACCCTTAAAACCAAAGGCAAAATGTATACTACAGTGATAAATGCTATACAGTCGACCCCCCAAATTTGTGGGGGTTACGTTCCTAGAGCACCAGCTAATTGTGAAAAAACGCAAATTTTGGATGTGATTAAAAAAATGCCTATAAAAAGGTGCAGGGCATTTGGTTGGCATCTTGGGGCTTTGAGAAGCACAAAATGAAAAACACGAGAACACGCAGCGAAACACTCAAGATAGCTACACGCAGTAAACTGTTATGATGTGGAAATGCTGGGCTGTATCTGCTGGAGATGCTTCACAGGGCAGCAGCAAGGAGAAATGAATAATGCTCTCAGATTGGCTACTTTCAAACCTCCCGCTTCTGGGTACAGGGGTATTTCACTATTCCAGTCCACGTTTTCCTCTACGGTTGCTTTGTGTTCTTTCTACAGTACTAAAAAATGTATACAGTATTATATTTTATATGGAAATGTGGCTGAATTTACATTATTATTTATGTTACAAAATTAGTAAATTATATTACAATTATTAGTTAGATTCTAAGGAAAAATCCGCAAACGACTGAGGCTGTGAACTGGCTGGGGTCGACTGTATTACCAGAGCAATATATACCCTTAGACTAAGTTCACATGTAGGCGTTTTGGGGCGTTTTTGGGGAGTTTTTCTGCTCTAGGATCAGCTCAAAAAACGCCCAACAAGACAAATCCTATTCATTTCAATGGCTCCTGTTCACATCTGAGCGTTTTGACGTTTTAGGCTACGTTCACATCTTGGCGTTGCTAATTACAGGCGTTTTTCAGGCGTTTTTTCAGGCGTTTTATGGGCGTTTTTGCAGGCGTTTTACAGGCGTTTTTACAGGCGTTTTTGTGCAGGCGTTTTTAGATTGAATAGAGACCAATGGAAAACACCTGTAATCTGCCCAAAAAGAAGCTCATGTACTTTTTTGAGCGTTGGGCGTTTTGCTAACAGCAACAAAACGCTCAGATGTGAACAGGGGCCATTGAAATGAATAGGATTTGTCTTGTTGGGCGTTTTGAGAGCTGATCCTAGAGCAGAAAAACTCCCCAAAAACGCCCCAAAATGCCTACATGTGAACGGAGCCTTAAGCAAAACGCCCAACGCTCAAAAAAGTACATGAGCTTCTTTTTTGGGCAGATTACAGGTGTTTTTATTTTTTTTCATTGGTTATTAGTCAACCTAAAAACGCCTGCACAAAAACGCCTGTAAAACGCCTGAAAAAACGCCCATAAAAATGCCTGAAAAAACGCCTAAAAAACGCCTGTAAATAGCAACGCCAAGATGTGAACGTAGCCTTAGGCTACGTTCACATCTTGGCGTTGCTAATTACAGGCGTTTTTCAGGCGTTTTTTCAGGCGTTTTATGGGCGTTTTTGCAGGCGTTTTACAGGCGTTTTTACAGGCGTTTTTTGTGCAGGCGTTTTTAGATTGAATAGAGACCAATGGAAAACGCCTGTAATCTGCCCAAAAAGAAGCTCATGTACTTTTTTGAGCGTTGGGCGTTTTGCTAACAGCAACAAAACGCTCAGATGTGAACAGGGGCCATTGAAATGAATAGGATTTGTCTTGTTGGGCGTTTTGAGAGCTGATCCTAGAGCAGAAAAACTCCCCAAAAACGCCCCAAAACGCCTACATGTGAACGGAGCCTAAAACTGATACTGGTGAAACAAGTATTGTATATGTGCTGGTAGTATCAAATAATGTTACAATGCAGCAAATAATTAAAATCTGTACTCCAGAATGAAATATTGGTCACCCGCTTCTCCTAGGATGTCACCAGGAGCAGCTTGTGACAAACTCACTCAGAACAGGGGCTTTTGGAGGGGACTGCAGGCTAGACTCTTGCCTACTGACTATGTGCCCTGGCTTGTGAGGGAACACTGCTCTTTGTGGGGTGTATGCTGGGGGGACCCTTGGAGTAATGGTACTTTGGATTCAAATCCACATCTCCCCAAGAAACACTGACTCTGGGACTCTAGGCTTAAAATCAATGTTAAAGGCCTAGCTGCCTATTGCCAATAGGGTACTGCTCTGCACAGTCAGACTTATGGCAGATGCTAATGTCATCAGCTCAACCACCTGTCTTCCACACATTGTTGATTGTGCTGATTAAATCACCTATTGCCTACTGTGGGGATGTGTTTACACTTATAATAATGTGTATTTTACTTCATGAACTCGATGAAAAAGTAGGGAGAGTAGAATACTGTTTATGTTGATTGTTCCTTAGATATGTTAATTATATTTTTGGACACGATTTCTTCTGCATATGATAATGTTATCAGGCACCTGACCTGGTGGGGTATATATTCAGTGTGAGTTTGTTCAATAAATGTTCCAGATCTTATACAAGCTATTCTCGGCTAGTTTTGTATGAAGGGTGGCTAGAATATCTGATATCTATGTTCAACACTGAAGGAAACGGTATTCTGACGGAAGCACACAAGTACATTCTGGGGTCACGGTTCCGTTATACAGCTATAACAGTGTGAAGGTTTCCAGTTAACCTGAGGGACATGAACCCCCCCTGCCCAGCAGTCCAGTACTCGTCTCCTGCCAGGATCTGAACTTCCAATATCGTTTTTTTGGGGGATCTGTGATAGCAAGAGGGGGTCTGGCTGAGTATAGTTAGGGGTGTTACCTGATTGAAGTTTATTTTTATGCTTTGTAACATAATGAAATCTTCTCTTAAGAGGGGAAATTCCTGATCTGAGCAAGATTCTAGACAGAGATGACCTGACCATCATGAAGCGGGCGATATACTCCACACAGGTATGATCATCTATATTTCTTTGTGTTTTAGTTTTTTTCTGTGTTTTGTTGTTACTTGATGGGGTTTTTCACATTAAAAAACAAAAAGCAATCACTTGGGGGGGGGGGAGGTACCGGGGTGATGCTTCTAGCTGCTTTGCTTCTGTGTTTTTACATCAGAGACCCGATCAGAGCCGAATGCGGCTTTGTTTGGGTCTTCAGCCAGCCGACTGATGTCCCGGCTGGTCTCCCAGGAGGCGGAAGGCGGCGGGAGGGGGGGGACGTTCCCTCCCGCTCCTTGTAATGACAATTGAGCGGCTGCTCAGCTGCATCAGTTGTCATTTCAAGAAAGCCGACAGTTGGCTCTAAACAACGGTACCAATGAGATGCCTCTAGCTGCAGGCATCACCCCATTACAACCCCCTGAAGCCAAAGCCGCATATTTGCGTTCCATCGGCCTCAAGGGGTTAACTGTGAGACCTTATATAGAAAGGTGTGTGCCTTTCCAAATCATGTCTAATCAACTGAATTTACCAGAGGTGGACTCCAATCAAGTTGTAGAAACGTTTCAAGGATGATTAGTGGAAACAGGATGCACCTGAGCTCAATTTTGAGTGTTATGGCAAAGGCTGTGAATACTTCTTTCACATTGGCATTATGGGGTATTGATTGTAGAATTTTGAGGAAAATAATGAATTTATTCCATTTTGGAATAAGGCTGTAACAACAAAATGTGGAAAAAATGAAGTGATGTGAATACTTTCCGAATGCACTGTATATATATATATTAGAGTATTTTAGAGTTGGTTGATGTTTTCTAACATAAAACTGCGCACAAAACAGGGAAAAAGCGCACAAATCACTTTTGTGTGCTGTCTCTTTTAACTTTTTAATTTGCCATTTCCAACTTTTTCTTTTACTATTGTGTAAAAAAGCTAAAAAATGAATACCTCAAAACATGAAAAAAACCCTCAGTGGCCTTCTATTCGCCCCCTATCCCCCCCCCCCCCCTTCACCTCCTCCTTCATGTCTTCTATTCCCTACCCTACTTTTTTTTGATACCCCCCCCTCTCCCTCCCTCCTTTTAATTTCTTCCTTTTGTTAATGTGAAAAACTTTGGATTTAGGACCTCATCTTGCTGGATTCCTCTTAGTGGAACTCCACCCAAAAGAGAAGTTCCGCTTTAAGGACTCGCCCCCCCCCCTCTCCTCTTGCATAATTGGCACCTTTGAGGAAAGTGGGGGGTAGCAGGTACCAGATTTTGACAGGTACCTGCTCCCAATTCCATTCCAAGTGCCGTGGCGCTCGGCAACGGAAGTTCTCCTCCCTTCCACCCCCCTGCAGTCTTCTGGGATACTGACAGGTCCCAGGAGACTGCATCCATTGATTCATGATTTGCAGAGCGACTCCCGCATGCGCAGTGGGCACCCGGCTGTGAAGCCGCAGGTGAACTGGGTGCCCATAGTGAAGATGCTGGCGCCGCCGAGGGAGGACAGAGAATGAAGACTGGCTGGGGTGAGCTCACCACTGGACCGTGGGATGGGTGAGTGGCTGTTTTTTTAAAAGTCAGCAGCTACACTTTTTGTAGCTGCTGACTTTTATTCTTTTGATAGGTGCCTGGAGATCCTCTTTAATACCCTTTTATCCCAATTCAGCCCAGTCCTCCCTCCTTTAGGTGCAGTATTTGTTCTGTTATAAGCTTCAAATAGAAAAAGAAAAACTGAGATTCAGCAAGAGTGTAGTGACAAATGAATGACTGTACTCCTGTTCTGTTATGATTCAGCAGTGTTGGATATGACTAGATTGTATTATTGCCATTTCCTGTAATTATAAAGTTGACTTTCATATATTCCTTAAGAAGCTGGATATAATAAAGATTGGCCTGAACATGTTTTTTTTCTTTTTAAAATGCTCTGCTAAAATGAGAAATTGCACAGCGCGGTTTTCGGATGCCATTCATTTTATTAGCATCTAAAAACTTGGTGCAGTTCTGCTACGATTGCCGCATGATAAATCACGCTGTGATTGCGGCAAACCACATCGCACAAAGCTTGTCACCCAAAAGAAGCTTCTGCTCCTTTTTGGATGACAAAATTCACCTCAACGCATTTTTAGGTGTCATTAAAATGAATGGCATCTGAAATTCGCATTGTGTATTTTGTCATTTTAGCAGAGCATTTTGAAATCAAAACACCCAGGTGTGAATGACCTTAGTGATCACATTCCCTCTGTTCTCAGCTGCACAAGAGCTGGGGGAGGAGAAGCAACAGAACAATGATCTTCCCAGTAAAAGGCTGTGCAGGGGGATGTGTCAGGACAAAAGTGATCATTAAAGTAGAGCACATATAGTTCCCAGCACAGCTAGAGAACTGACGCTGTGCTCTTCTGTCTAGTGTGGTCAGTTTTTAACAGGAAACTTGAGGGACCGGCAGGAACACCAATGATTTCACACAAAGGAAGCGATAAAATGAGAACAGGATACTTTTTCATACAAGTACATTGTACAGCAGGCACATATCAGGAATAAGAAATGTTGAGTTTACATATTCCTTAAGCCCCCATTCACACTAGGGCGACTCACGAGGCGACTTGTGTCGCCCCAGGTCGCCCCAGGTCGCTTGACATGACCAAACCAATGTAAATGAATCAGTGCCGTCTTAATTGCCGCTATTAAGGTCGCTCCGACTTCAGAAAAGGGTCCTGTACTACTTTCAGGCGACCAGTGATCCGACCTGTCCCATATACTTCAATGGGAGTCGCCTCCTTATCTTAATTGAAGCGACCTGTAATCCGACTTGTCATCCGACTTTGCTAAAAAATGGTAGTGAACAAGAAAAGAGCATAATTTTCTTGCAGGCATTAGCGGTCATTTTTTTAGGCAGGCATGTCATTTTTTGGATTTCGTTTCTGGGGGGTCTAAAAAGTGTCCCTGTCAAGTTTCAGCTCTGTAGCATGTCCAGAACCCCTAAAAAAAAATCATTTTTCTTTTAATTTTTTGTAGTGTCTTTACCAGCTGTCTTTTATTCTTGCTGGCATTCATCAGCGGTCATTTTTTTAGGCAGGCATGTCATTTTTTGGATTTCGTTTCTGGGGGGTCTAAAAAGTGTCCCTGTCAAGTTTCAGCTCTGTAGCATGTCCAGAACCCCTAAAAAAAAATCATTTTTCTTTTAATTTTTTGTAGTGTCTTTACCAGCTGTCTTTTATTCTTGCTGGCATTCATGAGTGGTCATTTTTTTAGGCAGGCATGTCATTTTTTGGATTTCGTTTCTGGGGGGTCTAAAAAGTGTCTCTGTCAAGTTTCAGCTCTGTAGCATGTCCAGAACCCCTAAAAAAAAATAATTTTTCTTTTAATTTTTTGTAGTGTCTTACCAGCTGTCTTTTTTTCTTGCAGGCATTTAGCGGGCATTTTTTTTAGGCAGGCATGTCATTTTTTGGATTTCGTTTCTGGGGGGTCTAAAAAGTGTCCCTGTCAAGTTTCAGCTCTGTAGCATGTCCAGAACCCCTAAAAAAAAACATTTTTCTTTTAATTTTTTGTAGTGTTTTACCAGCTGTCTTTTATTCTTGCAGGCATTTAGCGGGCATTTTTTTAGGCAGGCATGTCATTTTTTTGTATTTAGTGTCTGGGGGGTCTAAAAAGTGTACCTGTCAATTTTCAGCTCTGTAGCATGTCCAGAACCCCTAAAAAACATCATTTTTACTATATTTTCAGGGATACGGCTTCTCTGCGGCTGGCTTTTTTTCTTGCAGGCATTTAGCGGGCATTTTTTTAGGCAGGCATGTCATTTTCTGGATTTAGTGTCTGGGGGGTCAAAAAAGTGTCCCTGTCAAGTTTTAGCTATGTAGCATGTCCAGAACCCCTAAAAAAAATCATTTTTCTTTTAATTTTTTGTAGTGTTTTACCAGCTGTCTTTTATTCTTGCAGGCATTTAGCGGGCATTTTTTTAGGCAGGCATGTCATTTTTTTGTATTTAGTGTCTGGGGGGTCTAAAAAGTGTACCTGTCAATTTTCAGCTCTGTAGCATGTCCAGAACCCCTAAAAAACATCATTTTTACTATATTTTCAGGGATACGGCTTCTCTGCGGCTGGCTTTTTTTCTTGCAGGCATTTAGCGGGCATTTTTTTAGGCAGGCATGTCATTTTCTGGATTTAGTGTCTGGGGGGTCAAAAAAGTGTCCCTGTCAAGTTTCAGCTATGTAGCATGTCCAGAACCCCTAAAAAAAATCATTTTTCTTTTAATTTTTTGTAGTGTTTTACCAGCTGTCTTTTATTCTTGCAGGCATTTAGCGGGCATTTTTTTAGGCAGGCATGTCATTTTTTTGTATTTAGTGTCTGGGGGGTCTAAAAAGTGTACCTGTCAATTTTCAGCTCTGTAGCATGTCCAGAACCCCTAAAAAACAGCATTTTTACTATATTTTCAGGGATACGGCTTCTCTGCGGCTGGCTTTTTTTCTTGCAGGCATTTAGCGGGCATTTTTTTAGGCAGGCATATCATTTTCTGGATTTAGTGTCTGGGGGGTCAAAAAAGTGTCCCTGTCAAGTTTCAGCTATGTAGCATGTCCAGAACCCCTAAAAAAAAATCATTTTTCTTATAATTTTTTGTAGTGTCTTACCAGCTGTCTTTTTTTCTTGCAGGCATTTAGCGGGCATTTTTTTAGGCAGGCATGTCATTTTTTTGTATTTAGTGTCTGGGGGGTCTAAGTGTACCTGTCAATTTTCAGCTCTGTGATTGGCCAAATAAAAAGTTGCCTCGCGATTAGGTCGCGTCAAAGTCGCGCTAAGTCGCGCTAAGTCGCGCCAAAGTCGCGTCAAAGTCGCGCCAAAGTCGCGTCAAAATCGCGTCAAAGTCGCGCTGGAAGCGACGCTACTTTAGTGGTAGCGGCAGTGTGAACCAGCACTAACTTTTGTTTATGTCGGTTTATGTTGTGTATTTTTTACACAATGAGTATGATCCTTTTTTTATAAAGCAACTTTTTTGTTCTATGAATTTGGCCCTTCAAAGTAAAATTAGCTGCATTTTCACAAATATGACATCAGTAATTTCTCAGCTAAATTTCACAAATGAAGCTGTCATCAATTATATACACAGCATAATGCCTGAACATTGTCTGACATCGAACAATATCTTTACAGACAATATTTAGGAATTGATGCAGTGGATTCATAAAAATTTGTGAATTTTATACATTTTGCCACCAAACCAAAACTCTCAGTTTTGCCAATTGAACTACTTACAGTAGGGGACGTTTTTTTTTAAAAAAAAAGAATATGAAAACTTTCTTGTTTGAATTAAATGGTTTAGGGATGGTGTATGTATAGTAGATTATTTTTTCTTATTTAAGTGTTTATTTTTTATTTGTGGGGTTCTTGTATGTGTATTTGATTGTCATTTGTCTTTAAATGTATTTTGTACTTTTTCCTGCTGTATGTTTTTCCTTTCTGTGGAAAAATTAAAGTACCAAGGCTAAAAAGGGGCCTTTTTGGCACACAACAGGTAAAAGGAGCATTTTTGGCATTTAACAAGTCCTAGAATAGGTGAAAGGAGCTTCTCAGGATAATTTTAAAGCCCATTGAAACCATGTTATTAATATGTTAATTTCAACATTTGCCTCCATTATAATTTTGCAGAAAGCTTCTAATTTTTGTTAAAATTTCATGTAAATGAAAACTCTCAATTCCCCTCATGCCTAATAATATTTTGTATTGGAACACCCAGCTGTCTGCATTAATGTCCTATATTATTCCTTCATTTAAATATAGTATTTGTGTATGACTGTGCTGAATATTCCCTACAGCGCCATTAAAGTTTCTCTCTGTAATCCCCTCCTTTACAACATGCTGTGGAACCAAAACATTGTTTAGCAAACTACCACCTATGATGAAATGGGAAAGGGAAATAGGTTGTTCTTTTAGTGATTTCCGGTGGTGGAAAGCTTTGACTTCCAACCACAGACCAACTTCCTCCCATGGGCATCCGCAGGTAGGGGCAAGGGGGGGCAAATGCCCCCCCCTTGGAATCTCAACTTCCCCTTTTAAGTGGTTGTTAAGCCACTTTATACTATCCTGTCTGTTCTGTTTAATAATCATGTGTGCCTGTGTCTGTGTTTTAAAAAAATAAGCTGTTCTTTACCAGTATTCAGAGGGCCGAGCGCCGCTCACGTGACCCATCGGCTCTCTCCTCTCTCCGGCTGACAGCTGCTTGCAGCGGGCAGGGCCAAGGATTCCTCACTGATGTCAGTTGGGAGGGGAGGAGGAGGGGAAGAGGAGAGGAGGAGAGAGGTGGCGGGTCACGTGAGCGGCGAGTGACACTCTATACTTGTAAAGAATGGCTTATTTTTATAAAAAACAGACACAGGGGCACACCGGATTATTAAACAGACTGTAGACAGGACATGAAACTTTAAATGGGACTACAGCAGCAGGAGAGGAGGGGAGGTGGGCACTGACACAGGAGCAGACAGGCAGGGAGGGGGGAAGAGAGGACAGAGGAGGACAGGAGGGCTGCGGATGATGAAGGCACGTAAACTGACCACGGTGTCAGGGCTCAGCAGCCATGGTATACCGTGGTCAGTTTACAGAGTGGAGGACATAGCCAGGCAGGATCAGCCAGGTATTTTAGGTGATAGAAGGGGCCAAATTACACAGCAAAGCACTGTGCTGTATAACATGCTTTAAGGGAATATACTCAAAATAAGTGTAATGACTAAGCCCCTCCCCTTCATGACATTGTTGAAAAGGGGTGGAGCATGGGTGACCTTAAAATTATGCCCCCCCCCCCTGATTCCTCCTCCAACCTTTGGAAACTTACTTACAAATGTAAATTTAGATGATATCCCCATCCCAGATTCACACATATGACCCATCCATACCCCCTTCATGTTGGAGGAATTGTGAGATCCCAGGGAATCTTTATCACACACTATGGGAGTTCCCCAAGATTGCTACCCTTCTGGAAAGGTTTGTTTCAACTACTGACTGAAGTCACTGAAATTCCCACAACCCCATCTCCAGAATTCGCCTTGCTCAGTATTGGCATTACCAAAATATTCCCCATCATCTCCGCTGCATAACCATCCATAGTCACTGGAATTCCCACAACCCCATCTCCAGAATTCGCCTTGCTCAGTATTGGCATTAACAATATTCCCCATCATCTTCGCTGCATAACCATCCATAGTCACTGGAATTCCCACAACCCCATCTCCAGAATTTGCCTTACTCAGCATTGGCATTCACAATATTCCCCATTATCATCTCCGCTGCATGACCATCCATATTCTCCTAGCAGCAAGATTAACTATTGTTAGGCATTGGAAAACTACTGATCTTTTTACCAAAGAGGAGGTGGTAAACTTGGTGCCCACCCACGGCTCATACAAGCGCATGTTTGCTATATATGAAGGTAGCTTGTCTCTTGCCAACAAAAACTGGTCACATTGGTTCCAACTGACTTTTTCATGTCGTCACTTAAAGTTTCTTCTCCTTCTTGTCTTGGTCAACCCATATGACTCTGGTATACCCTGCAAATGTAGGTCTGATGAATTTGTTCCTCATTCATATATCTTTATTGCAATGTCACTGTTTGACAGCCAAATTTTAGCTGCCTTTTCTTTGTTTGTTCTCTGTAACACGGAAAACTAAAAAAAAAAAAAATAAATCTCTCTGTATTTGCCATCACAGCGCCAGTCACTGCCCCCCATCACAACACACAATATGGTGGATGACTCGACGGACCCGATCCTTAATACTATCAGAAGAATGGGTTTGTTTAACAGTCGGACGGACCGAGTGAAGGTGAGTGTGATAAGTATGTGTAATGATGTGACCAATGATCCAGGAAATGCTATTTAATTCCCACTAAGGATATTATTCACATTCATTTCCTAAAAGCTCCAGACATATCTGTCCACATATATAGACAGGAAAATATATCAATATAAATCCCAATTCATATAGTGAATATTGGATTGCTGGAGCATGTGACAGAGGCTGAATAATGTGGATCTTGGGCAGATATTTAGAAATGACAGATGACTGTGAAATGCACAGAAGTGATTCTCATGTTTGTCAGAATAGGGAAAAGGACTGGGCTCTGACATTTGACTTTTCGCCTCCATGGTGTATATTCATTTCTATCCTGTCCCTTTAATTCTGCTATTACACACTGGGTACAGAATATTGGGAGATTAATAGAGTGCATTTTCTAGCAATCATTGACTGCAAGTTAGGCAAATAAATTATCCTCTAGTCACCTCATTATATAACACATTGCGGGTTCACTGAAGGGCTCAGGGAAGAGGACCTGTGCTGTAACCCATAGTAGACAATTACAATGTATGACTGTGGAGTTATAAATGCATGTGGCACTTTCTATCACGCAGGTCATTGTGCACCCAGAATTCCTCTCTTCCACCAGCCCTCTCCTACCAATGGACTATGAGGAGTTTATCCGAGGGTGTCATCTGGGGGTCTTCCCATCCTATTATGAGCCCTGGGGATATACACCTGGTGAGTAACTATAAACTGTGAATGACCCAAAACCCCTGTTTAGGCACACCCATTGAGTAACTCCTACCTATATATCATATCATGCATTGAAAATAAGATCTCCCGTCCTCGCTTCAGCAGGACATATACTAAAATTGGAAAGATACAGAGAAGATTAGCATGGCCCCTGCGCAAGGATAATATGCAAATTCGGGAAGCGTTCAATAAAAAAAAAAAAAAAAAAAAAAAAAAAGAAAATAAGATCTGCCCATGTGCCCATCTTAAAGTAGAATAGGCATAAATATAATCCATACTATATGGTATAAACTTAATTAAATCACTCTTCCTCTCTTTATACAAATAGACAGATACTGTATACAGAATGTTATTTGTTGGTATGGTGCTAACATATTTCATGGTGATGTAGAGAGAACACTGAGCCATCTATGTTAGTCGCTGCACTAGAGGAGCTAACAATATAATGCCCCCACCACAGTCACACCCTATTATTATTATACATTTATGTAACGCTGACATGATCCAAAGTGCAGTATAGAGAACACTGAGCCATTCACATCAGTATCTGCACTAGAGGAGCTTACACTCTAATGTCCTACCATAGTTACGCACTATTCTTATTGTTATTATTTTACAGGGTTTATATAGCGCAATCAGTTTGCGCAGTGATTTACACTATAAAGGGAGATAGTTTGGTTACAATACAATAAAATACAAGAGGGTTAAAAGGCCCTGCTCATAGGAGCTTATAATCTACAAAGTAAAAGGGTGGGGCAAGTGGTACAAAAGGTTATAACTGGGGGGGGGGGGGGGGGGTGAGTGATAAAAGTTCAGTTAGTTGGAGGCATGATAGGCATCAACCTGAAAAGATTAGTTTTCAGGGATCACCTAAAAGTGGACAGAGTAGGAGCTAGTCAGAACAGATTGAGGTAAAGAGTTCCAGAGGATGGGGGAGGCTCTGAAAAAGTCCTAGAGATGAGCATGGGAGGAGGAGGCAAGGGAGCTAGAGAGCAGGAGGTCTTGGGAGGAATGGAGAGGACGGTTTGGGTGATATTTGGAGACAAATTTGGTGATGTAGCTTGGGGCAGAGTTGCAAATGACTTTGTATGTTGTTGTTAGTATTTTGAATTTAATTCGCTGGTAAATTGGAAGCTGGTGGAGGGAATGGCAGAGAGGAGTGGAGGACATTGAGCAGTTGGTAAGGTAGATGAGTCTGGCAGTAGCATTCATGATAGACTGAGGAGGAGATAGCCTATGTACAGGTAGGCCGATGAGAAGGAAGCTGCAATAGTCAAGGTGAGAGATAACAAGGGAGTGAATGAGTAGCTTGGTGGTTTCATTAGTTAAAAAGTTGCGAATTTTAGAGCTGTTATAGAGGTGAAGTCTACAAGCTTTTGAGGAGGGCACAGGCAGGGAGGGGGGGGGGGGGAATTATCAACTCAGTTTTAGAGAGATTTAGTTTAAGGAAATGGTGCAACATCAATGTTAAAATGTCAGTTATGGCGCTTTTCCACTGCATGGTACCGCATGTTTGAACGGTTCGGTACGGTTTGGTACAGCGGCGCTTTTCCACTACATGGTACGGCTCTGTACGGCTCGCTTAAACAGTACCACCTCGGTTGGGGTTCCAAGCGGGCCGTACCTATACCATGTCCCACAATCCTTTGCATGCAGCCTTGATTGTTTGTCACCACTAGCCACTGATTGGTCAGAGAATCGTTGTAATCCCACCCACTTACTACTTTAATGGAAAGGCAACCCAAGTCGAGTAGAGCCTATACAGTGCCAAAAGGTTCCGACTCGTACCACACAGTGGAAAAGCAAACCGAGTCGAGCAGGGCCAAGCAGTGCTGAGTGGAGCCGAGCCGGTACTCGCAGTGGAAAAGTGCCATTAGTAATGTGAGAGGAGACTGAAGGGGTGAGGTGAGGAGTAGAGAGATAGATTTGGGTGTCATCTGGGTAGAGGTGATATTGGAAGGCGTAGAGGTTATTAAGTGTTGTACTTTTATATACTGTAGCTCTGATATATTCCACAGTTACTTTATTACTAATAAATAATTAAATTACTAAAATTAATAAAATCTATTACTAATGTCGCCACCACAGTAACATACTATTATTATTATGCATTTATACAGTCACTCTGACATATTTCACAGTGCTGTACAGAGAAGACTGAGCCAGTCTCTTCAGTCTCTGCAGCAGAGGAGCTTACAATCTAACGACTCACTACTGTAACCCACTATTATTATTATACATTTATATAGCTCTGAAATATTCAGCTGTGCTGTACAGAGAACATTAAGCCAATCTAATCTGTCTCTGCACCAGAACAGCTTACACTCTAATGACCCACCACAGGCACACACTATTATCAATACATAATCCACAGTACTGTACAGAAAACACATCAGTCTGGACCAGAGGAGCTTACACTTTAATGTCTGCACTCTAGTCACAGACACCATTGAACAAAGACTGGCTGTACAGAAGTGTAGAGATTTGCAGACATTGTAACTGTTTGCATTTTTGCTAATTGGGATTTCCTTTCCTGTCCTGCCTTGTCACCATCTCTGAATAAGGAATCCTGATGCCGAGTCAGGTGATGGAGATTCCTTAGCGCTGTTAATAGCTAATTCCTCACAGTTAATTTCATTTAATGCAATATTGATTCATCAGTTCAGTGCACATTAATGTGGTAACCATAATTTATAGCAGGGAAATCCCTGCAGTACAGAGGACAATCAATTGGCAAATGGTGAAGATTTTCACATTAATAAAATACCCATTTGAAAGATGTCTTCTGGAAACTCCAGAGTTCAAATCGTTCAGTGTCTGACAGCTGAATAGTGTATATGGCAGATGGTGACCAGGGAGCCTCCAAGCATAGCCCCAACATCAGAACCGTACTAGCTGGCACGTCTTTATGCTGCATGGGCACCTGGCGAGCAGGAGGGATGGCTGTACGCCTTTATCCCTGAAACCGATCACCCTGTGGCTTTCCTGCACCTCGGCCTGATTCTGTTACTCTTCCTCCTACCAGCTTTCAGCTGCTACAGGGGGAGCCACAGGGGGGTAAATTCTAGGATCTGCGCCCATCTACACCGTTCTGGCTCTAATCAACCCCTTCCCATTGCTTCTATTCATCGTGTGCACATGTGTTTTTCCCACAATAAAAAAGTGGTCCACTGGGTTTTCAGAATAAGAAAGGGCACAGGCAAGGTCCTCTAATGAAAAGTGGTACAGGTGGGTAGGTAGGATAAGAAGGTGCACAGGATATTAACATGCACAGGTGGAGCTTCTGTTATAAGAAGGAGCAGATGTGGGTTTCCCAGGATAAGAAGGAGCACAGGTGGGTTTCCAAGGATAAGAAGGAGCACAGGTGGGTATTGCAGGATAAAAAGGAGGTGGGTCCCCCAGGATAATAAGGAGCGCAGGTGAGTTTTCAAGGATAAGAAGGAGTACAGGTGGGTTTCCTAGGATAAGAAAGAACACAGGTGGGTCTCTCAGGATAAAAAGTAGTACAAGTGGGTTACCAAGGATAAGAAGGAGCACAGGTGGGTCTCCCAGGATAAGAAGGAGTACAGGTGGGTTTCCAAGGATAAGAAGGAGCACAGGTGGGTTTTGCAGGATAAAAAGGAGGTGGATCCCCCAGGATAGGAAGGAGTACAGGTGGGTTTCCAAAGATAAGAAGGAGCACAGGTGGGTCTCCCAGGTGAAGGAGTACAGGTGGGTTTCCAAGGATAAGAAGGAGCACAGGTGGGTTTCAAAGGATAAGGAGGAGTACAGGTGGGTTTCTAAAGATAAGAAGGAGCCCAGGTGGATCTCCCAGGATAAGGAGTACAGGTGGGTTTCCAAAGATCAGAAGGAGCACAGGTGGGTCTCTCAGGTAAAGGAGTACAGATGTGTTTCCAAGGATAAGAAGGAGCCCAGGTGGATTTCCCAGGATAAGGAGTACAGGTGGGTTTCCAAAGATCAGAAGGAGCACAGGTGGGTCTCCCAGGTAAAGGAGTACAGGTGTGTTTCCAAGGATAAGAAGGAACACAGGTGGGTCTCCCAGGATAAGGAATACAGGGTGGGTTTTCAAGGATAAGAAAGAGCACAGGTGGGTCTCCCAGGATAGGAAGGAGTACAGGTGAGTTACCAAGGATAGGAAGCACAGGTGGGTCTCCCAGGATAAGAAGGAGTACAGACGGGTTTCCAAGGATAAGAAGGAGCACAGGTGGGTCTCCTAGGATAAGAAGAATTACAAGTGGGTTTCCAAGGAAAAGGAGTACAGGTGGGTTTCCAAATATATGAAGGAGTACAGGTGGGCAGGTGGGTTTCCAAAGATAAGAAGGAGCACAGGTGGGTCTCCCAGAATAAGTAGGAATACAGGTGGGTTTCCAAAGATAAGAAGGAGCACAGGTGGGTCTCCCAGGATAAGAAGGAGAACAGGTGGGTTTCCAAGGATATGAAGGAGCACAGTTTTGTTTTCCAGGATAAAGAGTATTGGTAAACTCCTGGGATTATAGGGGCACAGGTGTTTTTCCCAGGATATAAACTAGCCCAGTGGGTTTCCAGGATAAGAAAGGGCTCAGGCAGGGTCCTCTAATGAAAAGTGGTCCAGGTAGGGCTCCTGGGATAAGAATGTGCATCGGTGGGACTCCTCGGATAAGAAGGAGCACAGGATGGTGAGAAGAGAGTGGAGCTCCCTCTGTTTTATTACTTAGTTGCTTTGCTCTAACACTAGCAGTCCTTTATCTACTGTAAACAAGACCTGCAGAGATGCCAGTAAAGTGACAAGGAGCTTTGCCTCCTATTATTTGATGGGGACCCTAGAAAGGTGCCAAGGAAGTGAATGTGGATCATTTGTCCCATGTATAGTAGGTGGATATAAATCTGTGACTGGGAAAAACAGCCGGTGACAGATATAAAGATTCAGACTGAAAATTAGGGGGGTGGGATGTGAAGAATTCTTGAGTGATTGGAGTCGGCAGAAGAGGAAGCTTGGGCACTTCAGCAGGAGAGCAGTACAAAAAGGGCAGGGCACACAACCTATGCTGCTAAAGTAGATCACAGCTGATGAAGTGAGGGGGGGGGGGGGATGCACAGTTTGGAATCTTTTTCTTAATTGCTAAAGAACTTTGTCCCATCACTGATTGGAGTGCGCAAAAATCATATCAGCTGCAGCTCAAGGCGGGGTAGACAAGACCTTCCACTGTGTAGGTGACAGAGCCCAAGCTGTCAATTCACATATCCCTGCCCTGGGATCATTCAGTTCAGGAGGGACTCACTGATTAACAAACATGTTCCATTCCATCCAGACCAGATCTGTGAATGCTCCACTATGAAATTCTAACGGGAATGGCATTGAAAGAGCACTGTACAAAGTGCACACGTTATCATGCATTGAAGTTTGATAAAACATGTTACTGCAACATGTGGCTGTGAAGGAAGCCTTGACCTAGACCTCACAGCAAATCCTGAGCTCTCCTTCTAAAACTGCCAATGACCTGGCTTTCACAACATCCCTGATCATTTTCACATCTCTGACCCACCAAAGTTAATATGCAAATCAGGCATTCTGACACCATAATGACTTTAATTTCTGCATGCTTGTGGTAGGCAGAAGCCACAGACAGCCAGTTCATTGGTATTTTAAGAAGAAGATCAGACATATCATTATTTACTAACAATAATACTAATAATAATAATACATTTTGCTGAAAAAATCCTTCAAACTATGATACCTCCTCCTAGAAGGCTCTTGGTGTACTCACCTGTACTGTATTTGTCATGTTCCAGCGGAGTGTACAGTGATGGGTATTCCTAGCGTCACAACCAACCTTTCCGGATTTGGCTGTTTCATGCAGGAGCACGTTGCTGACCCGGCTGCTTATGGTAAGAAAATACTCAATATACAGAAAATTCTAAATTTCATAAGGTTAATGCCACATGGGAGCTTTTGGGGCAGAAATGTATTTAAAATGGAACCCCGGGATAAGCACATATTGACTAAATACAAGAGTCATATGTATTCTTATTTGAATTTTGGTGTGCTTTGTGTATTTCTTCCATATCTGTGCAGTACTCCAGTGTGAAACTTGCAAATCTTGTACAGAAGCTTTCGGTAATAAAGACCAGTCACTGCTTCTCTTTGTCCTTGTGCAGGTTGACTGCTCTTGTCTCTGCCCCCTCCTGTAGTTTTCTGCAGGCATTTATATATATTCTTACAGCACTATCCACAAAGAATTTATCACTAATAAATCAGTGCAATAAACCTTTTTAAAATTAAAAATGTTTTATGTCCATAAGTTTCCAATTTGTCCAAGATCCACATAATTTTCCCTCCTCAAGTTCATGTCCTGAACCTCCAAGGATTTTGTACCTACCCATGTAGCCTGAAGAGATCCACCACCCCATAAAAGTATGCCTCTTGGTAAGGTCCGAAGTTAGCATCTGTAGACAGATTGGAACTGGTGTTGCAAAGAAACAAAGTTATCCCTTAGGTTAGGCCATGTATGTCTTTAGGCTGGCACCTCAGATTTCTCGCAATGTTTACTGGAACTCTCAGGCTCCTCTAGGCATTCACAGAAACCCTCACAGGAGTCTCTTTCAACCTTCAGGATTGGAAGAGTAGAGAACGTCTTACTAGAATGATGGCATGGCAGAGTACCAGTATCTCCAAGCAAGGATTTAGTAATTTCCTCAGGTAGCATACGTATAGAGGTGTGAGCAGGGGTCAGATACTCTCTAGTCAACATGAATAACTATAAAATCAAATAAACTTCTAGATGAAGTCCTTCTTAACCTATGGAGGTGTTAACAATCGGATTCTACCACTTAAGAATTCAAAGATAAAACACAAGTTCATAGGCATGCAGAAATATAGTTTTTCATATGAAGTTGCCACAGTTTTCATTACTAGATATATACACTGCTAAAAAAAATTTAAAGAAACATTTTGAAAACACATCAGATCTCAATGGAGAATAATATAATGATGGATATCTATACTGATAAGGAGGTAATGTGTTAGGAACTAAAGGATGCCACATCGTTTGATGAAAATGCAAATTATCAACCTACAGAGGGGCTGAGTTCAAAGACACATCAAAAATTCAAAAAATGATGCACCAGGCTAGTCCATTTTGCTGGAATTTCATTGCAGCAACTCAAAATGGTACTCAGTAGTTTGGATGGCCCCCACGTGCTTGTATGTATGCCTGGCAACGTCAGGGCATGCTCCTACAGTTGGTGTCCTGGGGTATTTCCTCCCAGATCTGGACCTGAGCTCCTGAACAGACTGGACAACCAAAATTTGGATGGAACAAAACATATTTTCCCAGAGGTGTTCTATTGGATTTAGGTCAGGCGAGCATGGGGGCCATTCAATGGTATCAATTCCTTCATCCTCCAGGAACTGACTACATACTCTGGCCACATGAGGCCGGGCATTGTCGTGCACCAGGAGGAACCCAGCACCCACCTCACCAGCGTAAGGTCTAACAATGGGTCCAAGTATTTCATCCTGATACCTAATGGCAGTTAGGGTGCCATTGTCTAGCCTGTAGAGGTCTGTGCATCCCTCCATGGATATGCTTCCCCAGACCATCACTGACCCACCACCAAACTGGTCATGCTGAACAATGGTATAGGCAGCATAACGTTCTCCACGGCTTCTCCAGACCCTTTCACGTTTGTCACATGTGCTCAGGGTGAACCTGCTCTTATCTGTGAAAAGCACAGGGCACCAGTGACGGACCTGCCAATTCTGGTGTTTAATGGCAAATGCCAATTGGACGTTGGGCCCCTCATGAAGTCTGTTTCTGATTGTTTAGTCATTCACACCAATTGCCTGCTGGAGGTAATTTTGTAGGGCTCTGGCAGTGTTCACCCTGTTCCTCCTTTCACAAAGGAGAAGATATTGGTCCTGCTGATGTGTTAAGGATCTTCTACGGCCCTGTCCAGCTCTCCTAGAGCAACTGCCTGTCTCTTGGAATCTCCTCCATGCTCTTGAGACTGTGCTGGGAGACACAGCAAACCTTCTGGCAATGGCACATATTGATGTGCTATCCTGGAGGAGTTGGACTGCCTGTCAGTGGCGGCCTGTGCATAGGCCCCCCCCCCCCTAAAAAAAAACGGAAAAAAAAACATTTACAAAAAGAACAATAAAGTTTTGAAAATAAAATCGCGTTCGCCGGCCTATGTGGTGGCCGGGGGGGGGGGGTTTACGACCCAGAAGAGGCGCCGATTGGCTGCCTTCTGGGGGCGTAACCTGGGCGCAGGTCATAGCGCTAGGACACCCCCACTTTTGTGATATCCTGGCTGTGATTGGTCCAGTCTCCAGCTTGGACCAATCATCATCCAGGACATCCGATTGCTGACCCCGCAATGGGGGCGGTGCTGGTGCGTGCGTCAGTCACGCACCGTCACCGCCCGATCTCCTTCCCGCCGGACCGTTCGGAAGACCGAGAGAGCTGCCGTCAAAGAAGACAGAAGAGGAGCAGCGCCGTGGACGGTTCCTGGAATCCCGCCGCCGTCGTAAGAAGAGGACGAGAGGAGAGGAGCAGCGCCGTGGACGTCTCGCAGGCAGCCCAGGAGAGCAGGTAAGTGATTGAAGCTGACCTGTGCCATGCCTGTACCATCACCTGTGCCATGCCTAAAATATCACCTGTGCCATGCTTAAAACATCACCTGTGCCATGCCTAAAACATCACCTGTGCCATGCCTGTACCATCACCTGTGCCATGCCTAAAACATCACCTGTGCCATGCCTATACCATCACCTGTGCCATGCCTATACCATCACCTGTGCCATCCCTATACCCTCACCTGTGCCATGCCTGTACCATGCCTATACCATCACCTGTGCCATGCCTATACCATCACCTGTGCCATGCCTAAACCATCATCTGTGCCATGCCTAAACAATCACCTGTGCCATGCCTAAACCCTCACCTGTGCCAAGCCTGAACCATGCCTATACCATCACCTGTGCCATGCCTATACCATCACATGTGCCATGCCTATACGCTCACCTGTGCCATGCCTGTACCATGCCTATACCATCACCTGTGCCATGCCTGTACCATCACCTGTGCCATGCCTGTACCCTCACCTGTGCCATGCCTGTACCATCACCTGTGCCATGCCTGTACCATCACCTGTGCCATGGCTGTACCATCACCTGTGCCATGCCTGTACCATGACCTCAAAGTCACGCAATATTTTTACCGCGTTTTTTGCCGCGAAGCAATACCTATTACATTTTTCTTTTTGCGCCCCCCCAAAAATTTTGATCACCAGCCGCCACTGCTGCCTGTGCAACCTCAATAGGGTCCAGGTATCGCCTCATTCTACCAGTAGAGACACTGACCCTAGCCAAATGCAAAACTAGCGAAAAACAGTCAGAAAAGATGAGTAGGGAAAACAATGTCAGTGGCCTCCATCTGTAAAACCATTCCTGTTTTGGAGGTTATCCCATTGTTGTTCATCTAGTGCACCTGTTGTTTATTTTTTTAACACCAAACCGGCTGAAACTGATTAAAAACCCCCTCTGCTACTTAAATGACTAGATCAATATCCCAGGAGTTTAAATGAATTGATGCTATACTCTGATTAAAAAGTGTTCCTTTAATTTTTTGGAGCAGTGTATATACAGGTACATCTCATAAAATTAGAATATAATCAAAGAAGTAATTTATTTCAGTAATTCAATTAAAAAAGTGAAACTCATATAATTTATATAGATGCGTTACACACAGAGTGACATATTTCAAGCATTTCTTTCTTTTAATTTTGATGATTAAGGCCTACAGCTAGTGAAAATCCAAAATTCAGTATCTCAGAAAATTATACAATATTACATAAAAAAAATTAAAAAAATGATTTTTATTACAGAAATGTGGGCTTACTGTAAAGTATGTCCATGTACAGTATAGTATGCACTCAATACTTGGTCGGGGCTCCTTTTGCATGAATTACTGAATCAATGCGGCGTGACATGGAGGCGATCAGCCTGTGGCACTGCTGAGGTGTTATGGAAGCTCCGGTTGCTTTGATAGCAGCTTTCAGCTCATCTGCATTGTTGGGTCTGGTGTCTCTCATCTGTCTCTTGACAATACCCCACAGATTCTCTATGGGGTTTAGGTCAGGCGAGTTTTCTGGCGAATCAAGGACAGTGATACCACAGTGGGCAGGGGCCAAGTACTCCTGGAAAATAAAATCGGCATCTCCATAAAGCTGGTCAGCAGAATCTAGCAGTGGCAGCTGGTGCTCAAAATTTTTTTTTTGGGGGGGTGGCGCAAACAGAAAAATGTAATAGGCATTGCTTTGCGGCAAAAAACGCTGTAAAAAATTGCGTGACTTTGAGGTCACAAAAGTGTGAAAGGGGCCTTCAATAATCAAGGTATAGTGTGCCCCCTTCAATGCAGAGTGACCACAGCATGCGGAGTGGAGGACCACAGCATGCCCCCTTTCAATGCAGAGAGACCAGCATGCCCCCTTTCAATGCAGAGAGACCAGCGTGCCCCCGTTCAATGCAGAATGACCAGCGTGCCCCCTTTCAATGCAGAATGACCAGCATGCCCCCTTTCAATGCAGAATGACCAGCGTGCCCCCTTTCAATGCAGAATGATCAGCGTGCCCCCTTTCAATGCAGAATGACCAGCATGCCCCCTTTCAATGCAGAGAGATCAGTGTGCCCCCTTTCAATGCAGAAAGATCAGTGTGCCCCTTTCAATGCAGAGAGAGATCAGTGTGCCTCCTTTCAATGCAGAGAGACCAGCGTGCCCCCTTTCAATGCAGAGACACCAGTGTGCCCCCATTCAATGCAGAATGACCAGCATGCCCCCTTTCAATGCAGGATGACCAGCGTGCCCCCTTTCAATGCAGAATGATCAGCGTGCCCCCTTTCAATGCAGAATGACCAGCATGCCCCCTTTCAATGCAGAGAGATCAGTGTGCCCCCTTTCAATGCAGAGAGATCAGTGTGCCCCTTTCAATGCAGAGAGAGACCAGCGTGCCTCCTTTCAATGCAGAGAGACCAGCGTGCCCCCTTTCAATGCAGAGACACCAGCGTGCCCCCATTCAATGCAGAATGACCAGCATGCCCCCTTTCAATGCAGGATGACCAGCGTGCCCCCTTTCAATGCAGAATGACCAGCGTGCCCCCTTTCAATGCAGAATAACCAGCATGCCCCCATTTAATGCAGAGAGATCATCGTGCCCCCCCAGACCAGTGCACTTACCTGATGCAGCAGCGGCTTCTTCTCAGTCCCCCTGCGTCTCCTCGAGTCCTCTCGCCTCCTCCTCGGCCAATGGCATGGTTTTTGCCTTTCGGCCAATCAGGAAGCAGAGAGAGCGCTAGAGACTTCAGCAATAGCAAAAGAGACTGGTAAAGACATTTGCCAAATTTCAGTATAGATAGAGACTGTCGCCAAGTCACAAGAGGCTGAGAAACTCCTGCAGTGTTACTACAGAGTGCTGAAGACCAATGCAGTTTTACTAGAGACTGATGCCCTCTTACAAGAAACTGCTAGAGACAACTGCAGTGTAACTAAAGACTGCTGCAGTGTTGCAAAGAGACTGCTAGAGGCTGCTACAAGTGTTACTACTGAGTTCTAGAGACCAGCGCACTGTTACTAGAGATGAATGTCTTTTTACAGAGACTGTTAGAACCTTCTGCAGTGTTCATAGAGATTTCTGGATATTGCTGCAGTTACAATAGACTGCTGCAATGTCACATCAGAGTGCCTAAGATGAATGCAGACTTTAGCCAAATTACAGGGTAGGCTGAGACTAGAGACGGATGCCTTGTTACTAGAGACTGCAGAAACGAATGAGCTGCCACTACAGAATTCCAGAGATCAGTGCAGTGTTATTAGAGACATCTGCCTCCCTACTAGAGACTGCTAGAGTCCACTACAGTGTTATTAGAAACTACTAGAGACTGCTAGAGTCCACTACAGTGTTATTAGAAACTACTAGAGACTGCTAGAGTCCACTACAGTGTTATTCGGGACTACTAGAGACTGCTAGAGTCCACTACAGTGTTATTCGTGACTACTAGAGACTGCTGCCAAGTTGTTGAACAGGAGTGCAGGGAAAGTGAAGCATTCAGCATAATTACAAAGCAAATACCAGCCCTGAACCCAACCACTGCACTGCAAACAAAGGCATGGCCCAGTTCACGTAAAACCATCTCTGCCAAAAAGGTGCAAATAATCACAGAAAATGGTGAATATGAAAATGGTAAAGGTTGGTTCTTCCCATTTCATTTTCAGGGATTTACATTGTGGATCGGAGGTTCTGCGCACCTGATGAATCATGTAACCAGCTGACCCAGATCTTGTACAGCTTCTGCCAACAATCCCGACGCCAGAGAATAATCCAGAGAAACCGAACAGAACGATTGTCAGACCTGCTAGAGTGGAGATATCTGGGCCGGGTAAGTGTTGACTAATATCTGAGCTCTTTATATAAAATCATTGCATGGTGCCACTTCTCTTGTCCTGTATGCTGGGTGTAATTCTCAGTATCTGTTCTTATTCTGTATGTATGGACTCTGCACAGTACCACTTCTCTTGTCCTGTATGCTGGGTGTAATTCTCAGTATCTGTTCTTATTCTGTATGCAATAATTTACTTTCTCATATCTTATAGTACTACATGCATGCTCGTCATCTGGCTCTCTGCCGAATGTTTCCTGACAAGTTTGAGATGGAGCCTAGCGCACCGCCAAAGGTGAGTACCAGAATATATACTGGGACAGTACACCTATTTCTGGATACACAGAACCTGGCAAAAAGAAACAAAAAAGGGCGCACCGACCTAGCGCATTATCCTCAATAAGACTTTATTGTACAACATATAAAAAATGGCTACTCACAAACAATGGTAGAAAATAGTCATATCAAGCTCAGTCGCTCGAGTGTCAGGAGTAGTTCATGTATTAGTCCATATTCCTGTTAAGATGACGGCTGACGCATTTCGAGGCTCAGCCTCTTCCTCAGAGCCACTGTGTCATGACCAACTCATAAGTTTAAATAACAATGCATTGCTCAAACCGCCTCCCTCAGATCTCGGGAGCCCCTCCCTCTAGGGGTGCCTGGCCTGTACCATGGCTTTAGTACCGGTAATGACATCACTTAGACCTTTTTATGTCATGTGGTTTGTAATTTGTGTGAGGGCGGGGCTGAGGTGAGCTCAGAGAGGGGGGGGCGGAGCTAGAACCAGGGAACATACAGGCTGCAGATTCTGGGCCAATCAGAAGAAGGAACTGGCAACAATAAGACAGCCAAGTGGGGTAAAGGAATGACTAGATAAAATGAGAGACACTTGGAATGCAAGATGCTGCCATCCCGCCCACACACTACCACCAGGTGAGATTAACCCTTCCATTATCGACTTTCATATAGGTTACATTACTAAGCAAGAAGTGATCATCAGTTAAGACTTCCTCTCTGCTGTACTGGAACTTCTGCAAATCAGAATTCAGCTCAGGAATTCCTCTTCCAGCCCGGCTCTGTCTTTCTTTATCTCTCCTGTAAATATCATTTTATTGTGTCCAGCTCAATAATATCATAAAAGGTGTGCGAAGAGGAAGTGCTGACATTGCTTCAACGCTGACAGCCGCTCATAACTTATATACCAAAGTAGATATAACGCCAATTAACTTCCATGTAGTGGGTCATAAAAGTGACAGATGGATCGGAGGATGCAAATTATGTTTTCTGGGTTTTGGAGGCTGATGAGAGCGCAACTCAACAAGAAATAATCCGCTTTATAATAGACTCACATGGCTGAGGGGCGAGGGGGCTGATACCATGAATTATAGCATATTCTCATGCAGTAGTAAGGAAGGATAACAGTGATTATTTATAAAAAATCACAACATCCTTGTCTTTCACTTTTTTGCACATTACCTTATATTACAACTAAATCTTCAGATGCTTTCAAATTGTAGGGCTCACCAGCGCCGTGCACTAATGCCTCGTACACACGTACCGATCGTCGGCCGAACGATCGGCCGTCTTTTGTCCAGGGCTATCATGTCTGTTGAAAACTGCAAAAGACTGCACACGAATTTTGTCGGCCAACAACAGCCGACTGCAGAAGTGATGTCATGTGATGGTTAACTTTCCATGTGTTTTTTCTTTTCTGAGCATGCCCAGTCTTGCTAATCTACTGATTGTCGGCCGAATTCTGTACTGACTGGCGAACAATCGGCCGTTCTGGTGTTGGCCAACAAAAATTTTAATGCCTGCACGACAGATTCTTTTCGGCCGAAAGTGCGCTGTCGGCTGTCGGAAGCATCATACTAACAAGCCTACAATCGGCCGATCGGTCGTCGGCCAAATATTTACGGCCGACAATCGGTACGTGTGTACGAGGCATTAGTCACTCTTTCGTTTTGCCAGTGCATTGTGATTTTAACAGACAATGCTTTTTTTTAACACCTGGCATTACAATGCACAGATGGTTCATATGTTTACACTGTAGTGTGCTTCAACACAAGCCATTTGTGCTGCACTGCCTTGGAACTTTGGGGGGCCAATAAAAAGGACTAGCACGGCATTTTATGTGTGTTTTAACATGCATCACTGCAACACAATCATGTGAATGGGCCCTAAAAGTTTGAAATTCAGAGTTGCAATGACCTGGTAATGGTGTACAGCAAATAAAATGAGTATTATTAGACCCAGACTGAATTTTTCAAGCCATGGCCAGGACCATGAAGCTCTGCAGATGTAAGTAAGGATGTTGTCCACAGAACACAATGTTGTTACATTATATTTTTTTTATATTTGGGGCCACACAGGGTCAGGGGCTGACTGGCAACTTTTGGTACAAACCAGAGGCCCATGGTGTAGCGACTGGGCCCTTCTCCCTCTCCCTCTTGCTGGCCTCCTCCTGACTCCCATTCCAGGCTGAAGCTCCACTCGAGGTACTCTCGACTCACCGGCTGAATCCATGTTCCCGACCTGGCCAACAGGGGGCAGTTAGAGGGAGCTGGGACAGAGAGCAGCAGCAGGCACCCCCCCCCCCCCAGCATGGATGGTGTAGGTCAGTAGGTCAGCAGTGGGGACTTTTTACCTCCCTTCATCCCTTCACCAGGAATCCTGTAGGCTACATTCACATGTTAGCGTAGCGAATCGCGGGCAGAACACCGCGATTCTGCCCGTGATCCGGAAATCATTGCAAATCGCGGGACGCCTGTGCGTTGCCGTTGATTTGCAATGGCACCCCAAACGCTGTGCGATGTTGCTGCAATTTCCAATTTACCGATTTTCAGGTGTTTTTGCGGTTTGGAAGCTTATTTCAAATGTTTTATATGTGTGTTCAAGCTTCAGGCATTTTTGTTTTAGCCAATAGAAAGCATTACAAGGTAAAAAAAAAAAACGGCTGATAGAAATGTATGAAAATACTCAATTTGTGCATTTTTACACATTCCCATTTAAGTCTATTTTGTCAGAAATGCCCATTTCTGCCTCAAAAGTTGCTCAAGGTTGAAAAAAGACACAAGTCTATCCAGTTCAACCCACAGAGGAAAAAAAACACAAATCGAAAGCCTCCATATACCCAATCCTATACCCACAGTCAGGGCTGCTGTTAGAAATCGCGGGGCCCCATACAGACTACCTGGGAGGGCCCCCCCAAGAAAATATTAAAGATATATTTAGCTAAAATTACAACAAAATCACTATTAGCAGACACAAATATAACATAACTCGCATAATTCCTGCTAAATCTAAAAAAAAAACTATGTTAAATAAAAAAGAAGATGAGATGAGAAAAATATTTACAGGCTGGGCAGTTGGAGCTCCGGGATCAGAGAGACAGAGCGAGAGAAACAAAGTTACAATTTACAAATAAACTCCTGAGCAGAGATAAGTGCTGGGAGGGGGGGGGGGCCCACACAAGGGAGGGTGATTAGTGAGGGACGACTGTCTCTTTCTCAACAGATAAAAGCTGATAGCAGGGAGAGGGACAGATTAGATTCAGGTGCTGGAGGAAGATTTCTGTATTTGTTGTCCATCACTAATCCCCCTCTCTGTGTGGGCCCCCCTGTGTGCTCTGGCCCCCTACAAGAGGGCTGGGGGTCCCCCCCTATCAGCGGCCCTGCCCACAGTTGATCCAGAAGAAGGCAAAAAATAAAAAATAAGGCATGATCCAATTTGCTCCAGCAGGGGAAAAAAATTCCTTCCTGATCCCCCAAGAGACAATGGGATATTCCCTGGATCAACTTTACCTATAAATGTTAGTATCCAGTTATATTATATACATTTAGGAAAGAATCCAGGCCTTTATTTAAAACAATCTACTGAGTTGGCCAGAACCACCTCTTGAGGGAGCCTATTCCATATTTTCACAGCTCTTACTGTGAAAAAGCCTTTCCGTATTTGGAGATTAAATCTCTTTTCCTCAGGAGTTGAAGAGCCTTGTCCTTGTCCTCTGTGATTACCTTAAAGTGAATAACTCTACACCAAGTTCACTATATGAAGGAAATAATGAGGCGCTAACACATAGATGCAATAGATATAAAATCACAACCTCAATAGATATTGTAATAAAAAATCACTAAAAAGTGCTTAATATCTGTGCAAAATAGAAATGAATTACCTATAAATATAGGTGATAGTGCAAATATAAACTTCACCGGATGGTGAAAAAAATATGTACAGTGCCTTGTGAAAGTATTCGGCCCCCTTGAACTTTGCAAACTTTTGCCACATTTCAGGCTTCAAACATAAAGCTATAAAACTGGAATTTTTTGTGAAGAATCAACAACAAGTGGGACACAATCATGAAGTGGAATGAAATTTATTGGATATTTCAAACTTTTTTAACAAATAAAAAACTGAAAAATTGGGCGTGCAAAATTATTCAGCCCCCTTAGTTAACCACTTGCCGACCGCCGCACGATTATCTACGTCGGCGGTCAGCCCCTCACAGGCAAAGTGACGTAGGGCTACGTCACTAGCTTGTGAGGGTCTAGGGAGCGAGCGCGCGCCGCCGGAGGCGCGCTCCCGCTCCCGCGTGGTCACGGACCCCCCCGCGCGTGTGACCGGCGGACCCGATGTCCGCCGGCCAGTCTGCGATCGGCGGGGGAGAGGGAGAAAGTCAGGCAGCTTGTGTAAACAAGCTGCCTGTCATTCTCCCCTCTGTATGAGAGCTGATCATATGGATCTACTATGTAGATCCGTTGATCACTCTGCATACAGCTGAAGCCACAGCCAATCACAGTTAGAATCACGCCCCTAGGGACACACACAGCCCCTCCCTCTCAAATAAAGTTAACCCTTTCACTACCAGTGTATTTTTACAGTAACAGTGCATATATATAGCACTGATTACTGTAGAAATGTCACTGGTAACCCCAAAAGTGTCAAAAATGTCAGTCAAGGGTCTGATCTGTCCGCCGCAATGTCGCAGTACCGCAAAAAAAATCGCAGATCGCCGCCATTACGCGTTAAAAAAAAAAACAAAAATGACAAAAATCTTTCCCTTAGTTAGTAAACGCAATAACTTTTGCGTAAACCAATCAAAATACGCTTTTTGTGATTTTTTTTACCAAACATAGGTAGCATAAAACAAATTGGCCGAAAATGTTAAAAAATTTTTATTTTTACATTTTTTTTGGGGGGAATTTCATATAAAAAAAAGGGAAAAATATTGCTATTTTTGCAAAATTGACGCTCTTTTTTTGTTTATAGCGCATGATCAAAAAATCGCACAGGTGATCAAATACCGCCGAAAGAAAGCTCTGTTTGTGGGAAAAAAAGGACGCCAAATTCGTTTAGGTACAGCGTCGCACGACAGCGCAATTGTCCGTTAAAGTCACGCAGTGCCGAATCGCAAAATACCCCCTGGTCGTTTAGCAGCCAAATCCTCCGGGGCTTAAGTGGTTAATACTTTGTAGCACCACCTTTTGCTGCGATTACAGCTGTAAGTTGCTTGGGGTATGTCTCTATCAGTTTTGCACATCGAGAGAATGAACTTTTTGCCCATTCCTCCTTGCAAAACAGCTCGAGCTCAGTGAGGTTGGATGGAGAGCGTTTGTGAACAGCAGTTTTCAGTTCTTTCCACAGATTCTCAATTGGATTCAGATCTGGACTTTGACTTGGCCGTTCTAACACCTGGATATGTTTATTTGTGAACCATTCCATTGTAGATTTTGCTTTATGTTTTGGATCATTGTCCTGTTGGAAGACAAATCTCCATCCCAGTCTCAGGTCTTTTGCAGACTCCATCAGGTTTTCTTCCAGAATGGTCCTGTATTTGGCTCCATCCATCTTCCCATCAATCTTAACCATCTTCCCTGTCCCTGCTGAAGAAAAGCAGGCCCAAACCATGATGCTGCCACCACCATGTTTGACAGTGGGGATGGTGTGTTCAGGGTGATGAGCTGTGTTGCTTTTACGCCAAACATAACGTTTTGCATTGTTGCCAAAAAGTTCGATTTTGGTTTCATCTGACCAGAGCACCTTCTTCCACATGTTTGGTGTGTCTCCCAGGTGGCTTGTGGCAAACTTTAAACAACACTTTTTATGGATATCTTTAAGAAATGGCTTTCTTCTTGCCACTCTTCCATAAAGGCTAGATTTGTGCAGTATACGACTGATTGTTGTCCTATGGACAGAGTCTCCCACCTCAGCTGTAGATCTCTGCAGTTCATCCAGAGTGATCATGGGCCTCTTGGCTGCATCTCTGATCAGTCTTCCCCTTGTATGAGCTGAAAGTTTAGAGGGACAGCCAGGTCTTCGTAGATTTGCAGTGGTCTGATACTCCTTTCATTTCAATATTATCGCTTGCACTGTGCTCCTTGGGATGTTTAAAGCTTGGGAAATCTTTTTGTATCCAAATCCGGCTTTAAAATTCTCCACAACAGTATCTCGGACCTGCCTGGTGTGTTCCTTGTTCTTCATGATGCTCTCTGCGCTTTAAACGGACCTCTGAGACTATCACAGTGCAGGTGCATTTATACGGAGACTTGATTACACACAGGTGGATTCTATTTATCATCATTAGTCATTTAGGTCAACATTGGATCATTCAGAGATCCTCACTGAACTTCTGGAGAGAGTTTGCTGCACTGAAAGTAAAGGGGCTGAACAATTTTGCACGCCCAATTGTTCCGTTTTTTATTTGTTAACAAAGTTTGAAATATCCAACAAATTTCGTTCCATTTCATGATTGTGTCCCACTTGTTGTTGATTCTTCACAAAAAATTCCAGTTTTATATCTTTACGTTTAAAGCCTGAAATGTGGCAAAAGGTTGCAAAGTTCAAGGGGGCCGAATACTTTCGCAAGGCACTGTATATAAGTAAAGTGCTGATGCTCTATCCTTCACAAGTAAACAATCCACGTGTTGTGAATAAGTGCACAATGTTAATAAATAAATAAACATATGCTTCATGCAATCAAAAATATAAGGGAAAAAATTGCTCCAATCCAAAAAAAGGAAGGATGAAGGTGTGAATTATATATAGGTGAATATGTGTTAAACACAAATATAAACATAAATATGGAAGTGACACACCATATAAAATTTACAAGACGGCAAAATTGCCAAAAAAGTCCATAGGAAAAAAATTATAAACGTTCCAAAGCAAGTGATAATTTCTTGTGAGTTTTCCTTAAAGTGCTTCTTCTCTTAGTGAGGTGCCAAAGTGACGTAAGAGGTATCTGATCCTTCCCCCAGTGAGCTGGGGTCACTTACCAGATGCACCCAGGCCTCAAAGGACCTATGGTGCAGGTAGAACTTTAAAAGATCATTCAGCGATACCCTCCTCCTAGGTGTAGATTCAGGAATGGGTTTTTTTTTTATAAATGGATGGCTCAAAGCTCCTGTGTGGATGGCTCAGATTCCAGGTGACTCAGAAAATACAGGGAGAAAAACTCACGGTGCAGTATGTTTTTATTAAAATAAAAATAAATAAAAGAAAACAACTCACATTTTCTGGTGCCACACAGGCACTTGACACAGGCAATGTAAATATGACAGGGAAGGGAGCCGCTAGGACAACTGTTCCTTCCTTCCGCGTTCCACACTGTAGTTTACCGCAAACCGGATGTGACGTCAGACGTGCTGGACCTCAATGCATTTCGCTACTCAAGTGTCATCTTCTTGGCTCCCTTCCCTGTCATATTTACATTGCCTGTGTCAAGTGCCTGATCTCCTTGGTACCGGGCACAGCTATGCGGATGCCACTGGATTGAGTGGTAGACGCGGCAGAGCTCTGGGACTACACGTCCAGCGCGGCTCACTTCCGGACATGCCCCCCTTTTATTTAAGATTTGTCTGCGAGTCAGATGCAGCCATCAAAAGAGCCACGTCTGGCTCGCGAGCCATAGGTTCCCGACTGCTTTAGGTCCCTGTCGGTTGAAAACAGATCACAGGAGTACAGAATGAACTGCACTCCAGTTATCCACAGGAGAAGTATAGTCAAAAAAGCTTTGGCTATACTTTTTAAACTGATTGTAAACTATCAACTTATAAAACGACCCATTCAGTTCAAAATAGAAATGAAAGGTAAAAATGTTTTATATATATATATATATATATATATATAAAGCATTATAAATGCCTTTTTTTCCCTTTTTTAAATGATCACACTCCCTTGATTCTTAGCTGCATAAGAGCTGAGGAGGAGAAACAGCAGCACACTGAGCTTCCCAGTGAATGGCAGTGCAGCGGGGGGGGGGGGGGTGTCAGGAGAAGTCTGATCCTTGGAGGAGAGGAGAGTACACTGAGTTCCCAGCATAGCTAGAAAACTGACTACAGTGTGCTTTCCTGTTTGGTGTGGTCAGTTTTTAATAGAAAAGCAGCGGAAATGACAGGAAGACCAGCGACTTCACACAAAGGAAGAAATACAAAGAGAACAGGAGACTTTCTCATACAAATACACGATACAGCAGACACAGGATATATAGGAATGTGAAATGTTGGGGTAACAAACACAAGAGTTAAAGGTATAAAGGCAATCTTCCAATTGGGACACGTTTTTTAGTGACAACTGGAATTGTTTCACATTGAGGAAAATCCCTCACTTCCTGTTGAGTCTTTAAGACAGGAAATTAAGGGAAATCTCCCCAACAGGACAGAGACAGCAAAAAATACCTTATAGGGGTTCCCTCTCTACCCTACCCAAAGCTCAACTTTATAAAGCTGTGAAGACCGGGTGTGATATACAAACTACTAAAAAACTGCATGAAGGCACACAGGGCCTGTGTACTGTGCCCTGTCCTTCTTTTTATAAACATTGTTCAGATAGATACAAAGTAACATTGTCTATAAACATTGTTCAGATACAGAGATACAAAATTGTGTTTTGGGTTTGGTGCCTCAAACCAAGGTTGTTGGGACTTTAAGCGCAAGAGTAAACAAAGTATAGTATCATAGAATAAAAATTGAACAGTTTATTTTCAAAAAAGTTTTACAAGGTAATAGACAAGTTTGTCATGGATGGATTTAAGGTCCATCGGTGAGAGAAGTGAAGAAGTTAGAAAGGTAAGTGGCAAGGTGAAAAATGGTGACTTTTGAGGAACATTTGTTTCTGTTGTTCCATGCATGTATTTCAGGCTTGGAACTTTGTTCAGAGGAAAATGTCCAGGAGATTAGCCTACGCGTTTCCGCTGTATAGGTATTAGCCTTTTTCAAGGATAAGTCACCATGTAGCTTTTCTTTTGTCTGGTCCATGTGTGAAAGGTTTTCCCCAGGTTTCTAAGTCGCATGAGGAACTAAGGCTGCTTAGGCTAAATCATATAGATTAGCTGTACTGGTAGAATCCAAAAAAGGAGTTCCTCAAGATGAGAAAGTTTGTAGTTTTTGTCAGGTATAGCAGAAAAAAAACGGTTCAAGATGCAGCATCTCCAGGGGTGTTGTCTCTCCCTCAGCTGGAAAAAAAAATGTTACATTTTTATTCTATGATACTTTACTTTGTTGAAAGCCATTGTCGAAAGAAAGCCATAAGAAGTCCCGTTTGCAGTTTGCGAGAAGCCATGTGGGGAACACAGCGAACATGTGGAGGAAGATGCTCTGGTCAGATGAGACCAAAATTTTACTTTCTTGCTTAAAAGCAAAACGCTATGTGTGGCCGAAAACTATCACTCTGAACACACCATCTCCACCGTGAAACATGGTGGTTGCAGCATCAGGTTGTAGGAATGCTTTTTTCAGCAGGGACAGGGAAGCTGGTCAGAGATGATGGGAAGATGGATGGAGCCAAATACAGGGCAATCTTAGAAAAAAACCTGTTTGAGTCTGCAAAAGACTTGAGACTGGGGCGGAGGTTCACCTTCCAGCAGGACAACGACCCTAAACATACAGCCAGAGCTACAATGGAATGGTTTAGATCAAAGCATATTCATGTGTAAGAATGGTCCAGTCAAAGTCCAGACCTAAATCCAATTGAGAATCTGTGGCAAGACTTGAAAATTGCAGGTCACAGACTCTCTCCACCCAATCTGACAGAGCTTGTGCTATTTTGCAAAGAAAAATGGGCAAGAATTTCACTCTCTATATGTGGAAAGCTGGTAGATACATACCCAAAAAGACTTGCAGCTGTAATTGCAGGGAAAGGTGGCTCTACAAAGTATTGACTCAGGGGGAGCTGAATAGAAATGCACGCCACACTTTTCACATATTTATTTGTAAAAAAAATTTGAAAACCATTTATCATTTTCATTCGACTTCACAATTATGTGCCACTTTGTGTTGGTCTATGACATAAAATCCCAATAAAATACATTTACGTTTTTGGTTGTAACATGACAAAATGTGGAAATGTCAGGTTGTATGAATACTTTTTCAAGGCACTGTAGATCTATGCATGTGCATGATGGTGCATCTTTTTGTGTTGTTAGGCAGGTGCTTTGTTATGGTTCAATGTGTTTCATTTTTGCGATAGCATGAGTTTTAAACTTTTCAATGCACTTTTTTGTTATTTAGAATTTGCAGTGGACAGGGTTAGGGGCAATGACGGAAGCTGCTAATACTTATTGCCAATGCATCAAACTGCAACATGTTTGGATGTTTCTATTCATGTCTATGAGCCTCCCAAAGCACTAAAACACTAAAAACCAGAAGACCAAAAGACATATTTTTCACTATGCACTGCATAGATAACATGGGAAGAAAACAGAAAATATATATCAAATACTTACTGTAATTTTCCTTTCCTGATGGACTCCATGGCAGCACACGTATGGGTGTGCTCCGCCTCCTCTCCTACCCTATAGGACCCCACTCCCATAAATTTTTGCTCCAAGCCAGGAGCCGTGTTCCATGAATAGACTACTCCAGCAGATGGGAGGGAACTCTTGCTGCCACGGAGTCCATCAGGAAAGGAAAATTACAGTAAGTATTTGATATAAATTTTCCGTTTTCCTGACAGACTCCATGGCAGCACACGTATGGGAAATAACTAGCCATACACACCCGGGCGGGCAACTGCTGGTCAAACAGAAATAGGTTCAATTTGCACTGTCAACAGACAAAACTTTTAAACCAAAATCAACCGAGGATAAAGAAGCAGGTTCAACACAATAATGTGACATAAAGGTATTAATCGAGGACCATGAGGCCGCTCTGCAAATGACATCCGGTGCGACATGAAGGGAAGCCGCCCATGACGTAGAAATCCCTCTGGTGGAATGAGCCGTCACCACTTCCGGAGGAGCCAGTCCCTTGGCTCTATATGCCCACTGGATGGTCTGAACTATCCAACTAGATATAGTTCTGGAGGAAGCCCTCTTGCCTCTGTTCTTTCCATAAAAGAGAACAAATAGATGATCTGACTGGCGAAAAGAAGCTGTGATCTTCAAGTATAACTGAAGGACTTCACCCACATCCAACGGATGGATACTCGGGTCATCCTTGAAGGTTTCCGGATTCCGGATGAAGGGACCATTCGTTGTTGTCTAGAACGGTTCTTGACAGAAAATCTGCCTGGATGTTCTGGACTCCCGGAAGGTAGGCAGCTGACAGGTTGGAAAGATTCCGTTGGGCCCATGACATGAACGGTTTTGCTTCTTCCAGAAGGGAGGAACTGCGGGTGCCCCCCTGTCTCTTAAAATATGCGACTGTCATCGTATTGTCCAGCCTCAGGAGAACCGAGGCCCCTGTCACCAAGTGACAGAAAGCCTAGATGGCACGAAAAGCCACCCAAAGCTCCAGGACATTTGAGACCAGCCCGAGAGTGGGAAAGTCCCACCTGCCCTGGGCCACCTCCGACAGGCAGTGCGCGCCCCAGCCCATCCTGCTGGCGTCTGACATTACAACAACCCAAGGAACAGGAACAATCGAGTGGCAATTTAGGAGATTTTCCCATTGAAGCCACCAAGACAAACTCGCCCTCGTGGAGGATGTTATCCGGGTAGGAGTGTCTGGGTTCCCGGAGCTCCATTGACGGAGGAATCCGGTTTGGAAAGGCCTCATCCTCCACTGTGCCCATTTGACCATGGGAGCCGTGGAGACCATAGTCCCTATTATTCTGAGGCACTAAGAGGCCCGAAGATGAGAGGTTGACATTGCTGGTTGTATCCTGCTGCAGATCACTGGAATCTTCTCCACTGGTAGTGAGATAGTGCCTCTGGAGGTGTTGAAGTGTGCCCCCAGGAAGATCAAGGATTTTGTGGGTTCTAGATGGCTTTTTTCCAGGTTCAAGAGCCACCCGAATTCTTAAAGGGTGGAGATCACCTGAGACCTGTGTTGCAGAATCTGATCTTGGTCTTGTGAAAGAAGAAGCAGATCGTCTAGATAGTGAAACAATCGGATCCCTTTTGATCTGATCAGGGCTACAATAGCCAGTAAGATCTCTGAAAAGACCCGAGGAGAGGTGGTAAGCCCGAAAGGGAGACAGGTAAACTGGAGATGTACTTGACCCACAGCGAAGCGAAGAAACCATCCAATCCTCTGGCTGCACCACTTGACGGATAGTGAAGAGTGTTTCCATCCCGAACCTCTCTTTCCTTATGAAGGAGTTTAGATGAGTTAGATCTATGACCGGCCTCCAGGTGCCGCTTTTCTTTAACACCATTAACAGAGGTGAATAAAGACCTTGAAACCTTTCTTCGGCTGGAATTGGAATGACAGCATCCTAGGAGATCAGGGAATCTACGTATGACAGAAGAATTGACTTCTTTTCTTCCACACGAGGTAGAGCCGTAGGAATAAAGCGAAGAACTGGAGTTTCTTCGAAGGACCAAACGTGACCTTGAGACACGGTCTTGATGGTCCACTGATCTGTGATCGAGGCTGCCCAAACGTGCGCAAACTGAAGCAGGTGAGCGACTACTCACAACGCCTGGGCAGGCCTGATATCAAAAGGACTTTGTGGCCTCCCGACCACCTGAAGGTGTCCCCTTGTTAAACTTCTGACCCGTAGGTTGAGATCGTTTCCAGTTCTTCCTGAACTCACGACCGTGCCTGTAAGAGCGGGCTTCTCTGGATCGATCCGAGCTCTGCTTGTGCTGAAATCTTCTGCGGTCTAGCAGACGGCGATCCTGAGGGAGGAACCCCGATTTGCCACCAGTGGCGCGGGTAATGGCACTGTCCAGCTTATTGCCAAAAAGGGACGTACCCTCAAAAGGAATCCTGCACCAAGCTTGCTTGGAAGCAGGGTCGGCCAACCAAGGACGTAACCACAGAGCACGTTTGGCCGTGACAGAGGAGAGCATGACCCGTGCTACCAGGCGAATTATATCAATGGAAGCCTCCCCCAAAAAGCCATTGCCAGCCTTAACTCTTGGACAGCCGAGCTTCTGGCTACTTCCTCAGAGACACTTTGCAGTGTGACCTCCACCCAGGCCTCCATAGCCTTAGACGTGGCTGCTAGAGCCAGGGCTGGTTTGCAGGCCATACCAGCTGATAGATAGATCTTTTTAAGATCTGTATCAATTCGTCTATCCAGATCATCTTTAAAGGAGACAGAATCTTCTAATGGCAGGGTAACGTGTTTAACCAACCTCATTAAGGCTGCGTCTATCGTAGGTGCCGAATCAAGATGTTTTACCTTTTCATTCTTGAAAGAATACAACCTAGAGATTTTGGATGATAGGGAGTTCTTTCTTTCAACTCCTTCCCATTCGTCTGTGATGATTTCTCCCAGCTCGCCCAGAAAAAGGAAGTGAGCTCGTTCTTTTTTGAGCTGTTTAAAATACTTCCTCTGTTTTGCTGGGGAATCCACTGGCTCTTCCCACTTTAATGCCTCTTTTACCGCTTTCACTAGCAGTGGGACCATGGCAAATTCAAAGCCTGTATTTTGGTCCTCTAGGTCATCCTCACTTCCCGAGGAATCCTCCGAGAAGCGCCTCGGCTGGGAAGTGCCCGGCTCTAAATCCTCCCTCTGAAGGGGAACTGGTGTATCAGATGCATGACCAGACAACCGGCTAGGATCCCAATCCCTGAGGGATTCTTGAACGATCCGCCTGACCAGAGTTTCCACTGGCTGATCTGGGCCCTGTTTTTCCTTGATCGCCCCAGAATAGCCCCAACAGGATTTGCGTGTGGGGTGGTCAGAATGGCGGGAAGACCGGAGGCTAACTGAGCCTGGATTATCCTCATGGCGCCTAGATCTAGACCTGGATCTACGGTGCCTGGATTTAGATGATGCATGATGGTGGCCTGAAGGTGATCTATCCTTTGATCCAGACGCAGGGCGTTGGTCAGACCTAAATGGGCTGAAATACATAGGAAAGAAAAAGCTCAGGCTACAGTAAGCCAGCTGGCAAACAAGCGAGAGTTAAAATAAAACTCACCTGTTGCGCAGGGACTGGCCACCGGGGGGCGATGAGGCATGCATTGCAGATCACAGCGAAATACCCAGCGATAGGAAGAGAGTAAGAATCCAATCCTACCTTCCCACAGCCGCCCCTCCCCTCCCTCGTTCATGCAGGACTGGCCCAGCACAGGACTTACCCAACACAGGCAGAGACACGGCGTGGGGAGGCCGCCGCAAAGCCCACAGACATCCCAAGAATGACAGCTCAGACAGCTGTTTAAATTTCCCGGGAGTCGTAAAGCCACACCCCCATGACGCCGCCGCGTCATCGAAGACCAGAAATAGGGTGTGCTCATGTGGAAACCACTGCGGGGAACCAAGCCTCGCCCTGAACGCCCAATCGAGAGCCAGGGAAGTGGGGGAGGAGCCGAGAGCGGCGGTCTGGAACGCAGAAGCCCTCCAGCCGCCATACCAACCAGGAAAAGCAAACACAAAAATACAAAAAATTAGCAATACATTACCACCGATACCATCAGAAGACCCTGGAACGCTCCTCAACCGGAGACTGGCATGTGCATCAGGGCATAAGGGCCTCCCGCTAGTAGCAAGGACGTTTGGCCTGGCGATGCAGCCCACCTCTCATTCAGGATTAATGGCATCTTCCAGCATCATTTTTAATTGCCCGGGTCCACCCAGATAAGACTGAGATTGCTGGACTGAGATAGAAGAGGCATCATCCAAGAAAAGCCACACGCCACCAGGTATGTAAGAAAACGCATCCTATAAGGTAAGACTTCTCTTGCAGGAGGAGGACAAAAAAGGAACACGGCTCCTGGCTTGGAGCAAAAATTTATGGGAGTGGGGTTCTATAGGGTAGGAGAGGAGGCGGAGCCTACCCATACGTGTGCTGCCATGGAGTCTGTCATGAAAAACTATTTTTATTATGGGAGAGATGGACACATTTTAGCACACTGAAACATGGGCATTAAAATGCAACAGTGTAAATGGGTCTTTAGTGCTTTCTTATTGTTTTTTACATTGCTTTGTTTGTTAATTTCTTTTAGTGTCACATTTAAAAAAAGCACAAAATAAATGTATTTAATTTTTACCCTTGACAAAGTTATTGCATAACAAAGAGGCCCATAGCAGAAATGTAAAAATGGACTCACAACCATTATCTGAAGCTGTGCTCTTTAGCACTATCCATGAAAGATCCAATCCCAGTGTGAAAGGATGGTAAAAATACCAACTGAGAAAAATAAATGAATAAATGACAAAGAAACAGAGGTAAAATTATTTTTTCCATCCTTTATATCTACTTCCCCTTTGGGATTTCATTTCACTTCCTGTGTGGTCACAGGGATCGGAAGTGAGGGAAACTCTGCTCAACAAGGACACTGGTAGCAATAAAAACCAAAGGCTTCAACTTTTCAATTTTTAAAAAGAAAAAACAAAAAAAAAAACAAAGAAAAAACAAAAAACAAAGAAAACTTGTCTGGCATTCCAATTAAAATCTTTATATTTCTTATTATCCATTACAGACGGATGGATTCCGCTTCCCCAGACCTTCATCAGTTCCCCCCTCACCAGCCACCTCCCGGCCGTCCAGTCCTCATTCTAGTGATGATGATGAGGATGAGGATGTGAGATATGATGAGGATGAAGAAGCAGAGAGGGATCGTCAGAACATTAAGTCGTCATTTGGTGTGAGCCCGGTGTCTCATGGGAGAAAGAAGAAGCATGGCGAGTACAGGAATTGAAATATCACACAGCAAGAAGCAGATATCTGCCTATACCTGTGCAAATGGGAGCGCCTGCATCATAGTGGCACACAATATGCAGCGCCCCACAGTGGCTGGGCAGAGATCAGTCATTTTGTGATGTCTGTAGTGTAGATGTGTAATGTGTAGGGTGACTTCCTCTATGATTGTATATTTGTAGTAAATAGACATTCCTGTGATCACTCCAGTGTGCTTCTCCTCTTATTACATTTCTAGATTTCCAGGAATTTTCAACATAACCACAAAGACTTCACAATTGCCTTTATCTGATGCAGATCTTAGCAGAAATTCTGAAGGCCTATTCACATCATGTGCAGTGAGCTGCAAGGTACGCTATGATGTGGGTAAGGTGTGTTGGGTTAGGCAGCTTGTTCATTTTGTCAACGCACCTGAACACACAGAGAAATAGGCCCTGCAGCCCATTTATTTCCATATCAGTCCAGTACCGCTATTTCAGGTGTATTGCCACGAATCCTGAGAATTACAAAATCAATGAGGACTCTTTCACACAGACCCCGCAGTTGCAATGCTTCGCTTCAAGGCATTTTTAACTTAAGCTGCATAGTTTGATAGGTGGCACAGCCTGTCAAACTCGTTTATTGAGATCGATGGAGTTGCACTGCAACCATGACCCAGATGCTTGGCTCGCAATTACAGTGCAGTCCCACAATGTAAATTTTTTCATTTGCCAATTTAAAAAAGAAGTTAAAAAAAAACAAAAAAAAAGCAGGCATCAGAAGGCAGCAATAGTGCCACCTGAATGCCTGCAATCTGTCTTGGATTGCTTTTCATAGGGTGGTAAGCCTTACCAGCAATGAAAGTGTACTGTAAGAGACAAAGCCACTGACACTGTGTCAATGGCACTAACATAGCACATTTTTGGCTGCACATACACCTAAAGTAGAGCTATAGGCATATCATTACTGTGGCCATTTATACTGGAAAGGGAAATGTTATATACTTCTAGAGCTGTCTATGTGAAAAAAAGAAGCCCCTAGCCTTTTTATAATCATAATTTTGTATTTTCCATTGCCCAAAATTGTCAGAAATGGAACTGGTGGTGGTGGGACTATTGTGCGATTTGCAACCAGTGTAAGGTTCAGGCCATTTGTAAACTGCAGTTCCCAAGATCCCTTGCATCTTATACAAATTAGGTGTGTAATATTGGCTGTTACCAGCCATGGCACCTAGTAGCTTGGAATTCTGTGTGCAGAATAAGTCTGCCCAGAACAAAAGTTTGTGAGGCTGGGCTGGTCCTGCAGATGATGCTAATAGATTACCCGGATGAGAAACAAAGATGAAGGACTGGGGAAGGAACCAATCATCTATACCTTATTGGTTACTTGACAATAAGGTACTTGTCAAGTAACCAATATGCATACAGAGAAATCAAATATGTACAACTGGAGGGTAAAGCCCCCCAGAGGCGGTGCATCAAAAGTGGTTAATATATTGACAAGTTAGACAGGTAGTGATGTTAAGAGTCGGTTCACACTGGGGCGGCACGACTCTTTACTACTTCGGGGGCGACTTGTGCATTCCCATGCACCACGACTTCGGAGCGACTTGCATGGACTTCACATAATGGAAGTCTATGCAAGTTGCTCCGAGGTCGCCCCGAAGTAATACAGGACCCTTTTTCTAAGTCGGAGTGACTTGTGTCGCTCCTATTAGAACGGGTCCTGTAGCAGTCAATGGACCGCGAGGGAGCGCGACTTGTCAGGCTGACAAGTCGGCTGACAAGTCGCCTGACAAGTCGCGCTAGTGTGAATCGGGTCTAAAGGTGCCCAATTTTATTACAAAAAATATAAAGGTAAAAAAGCCTTATATTGTCCAATTTGAGGCTATAATGTAGGTCACAGTATACATATAAAACAGTCATCCAGTCACCCAGCATTTATCACCACACAAAACAAACAACAGAAAAACAAAAGACATTAAACCTAAAAAAGGGCTATGCAGACGCAAAACATGGACTGAAAAAAAAATAAAAAAAGTCACTGTACAGCGTCCGGACGTAGTGGAAAATATGCAAGAAAAAACAGTCGACACATGTGGCAAAAATATTTTGCAATGCAACAATGTCTCTCAAATCAGGGTCGGCTGGAAGGTTGCACTTAACCCAAAATTGGTCCATTGATGATGGCTAGTGAATGATGCCTGTAAATGTCATGCTGAAGCCATGTGAGGTAAATATAATGTAATTGCATCCATAATCCTCAACAAGAGTATAGTAATCAATGAGGGGCTATCTCACTTCACCTCCAACAGTAGCTCCAACCTATGTGTGAAGGCTATGCATATGAATGGCGAAGGGGCAGTAATGAGCCAGCCTGGAATAAAGGCTCCAAAATGGTAGCAAAATGTGTGGTGGACATAGAAAGCTTGTATGATAATGTAGCAGCTCTGCTGCAAATAAGCCAGTAAATCTTACTACGCCTCAGCTCCAATCGAGGAGAGTCCAAAGTAGGCACAAAATATAATCAATGTTCCGTAGATTCCGATTCACTTCAGACCAGCAGTGGTGTAAATGTCACCTTGATGCAGTTAAATCTCCATATAGGAAGATCTGGAGACGCCGGGAACAGCCCCACTTGTAAACTGGGGTTTACAGGGCTCCTGTGAATCTGCTCGCTGCAGTAACAGTAACAAGCGTACATGCATCCCTTCACCCAATACAGGTATCAACTTGGGTTTCCAATGACACAGTCCATGACGTGAGTGACGTCAGCGCGTTTCGCTGCATGCTTGCTTAGCTTCTTCAGGATAACGCCCCCTCTTTCTCAATCTCATAAAATAGCAACCATTCAGGGAATGTCTAACTGTCTTTGTTTTTAAAGTGATGCTGCTCCAGAGCCTTTCCTATGTGGGCTGGACAAACATCCATTAACACACGGTGTTCATTCATTTCAATCACTTCCTTTTTGTCGGTATATGTGTGTTTACATTTTTGACAGGGATTTACGATTGCTTCTTATTATATAGATTGGTCATTAACCTAACAGGAATTATCTAGAGGATAAAATATTCAACCTGTTCACAGCCAAATTGCCTGATTTATCCCATCTATATCACCACTGGTCATTCTAAAGGGGCAAAATAGCCAGATCGAGGACAGGTCTGACTATCAATCTTCCAAAAACACCTGCAGGTTTAATTCTGTGTTTAACCCTAGGGGGGCCAAAGATTTGAGCTTATAAATCCACCATTTTTCCTTTTTCAATAGTACCCTGTCAAAGTCACCCCTCCTATGTAAAGCTTGAGGGCATAGATAGCTTTAATCTTCATGCCCTCAAAGCTGCCACCATGCACTTTTTGAAAGTGTCTGGCAAGGGGTTTTTCCAGCTCCTTTTCCTTAATTTCTCTCATATGCTCACCTATCCTAATGCACAACTGCCTCTTGGTTTTCCCAATATAGAACTTGTCGCAAGGGCAGGTGAGCATATAGATCACTTTCGAAGTTGCACAATTCATCAAATCCCTTATAGAGAATCTTTTACCTCTTTCTGCATCCATGAAGGAATTTGTTTGGTCCACAAATGGGTACATCTGGCACTTACCACATGGGTACATACCTCTAGTTCTAGGATACTCTGACAGCCAATTGCTGTCTGGAGTTCTTACAAATTCTGAATGAGTTAAGATATCCCCTAAATTGCGGGCTCTCCTGGCAACCATATTGGGGGTTTTACCTACAAGTCTGGCTATGTTTGTATTATTTTGTAGAATTCCCCTATGTTTTTTTTAGTATTTTTCAAACGTCTTCCCACTGTGTACCAAACTGAGTAATAAGTCTAATTTGAGTGGGGGCTTCTATCTCATCTCTTTTTTGTTCAGATTATTTTTTTTGAAGGAGTACATCCCTATCACAACTAGCTGCCTTTTTTTTCGCTTTCCTTAGTTGCCTATGCGAGTAACCACGTTTACGGAATCTTAGATAGAGGTCTTTTTGTTTCTGTTTGTAATCTCTTTGTTTTGCACAGTTTCTTTTAATGCAAAGGAATTGACCAATAGCTATTTCATTTTTTTTTTTTTTTCTTTTTAAAGCCCGTGGTGAGTGAACACACTCAAGACTATCACCCGGTGCATAAAAAAGTGCACACACACAAACGTGAAGAACACAAAAAATGCACAGGGTGTGCGAAATGGTCCTACCTCCGAAGAGGTTGGACCCTGACCTTGATCCCCCGGGGCACAAGACTCCTGACAGGGACTGAGGTACTTCTAATGGTCTGCCAGGCAAACCCCGTTCTCCAGGGGACTGACAAAACAGCCCACCCCAAGTACTAGGTGGGGCTCCCCCGAAGGGAGACCCTATGAGAGAGGGCGAACCAAGCCAGAAGGCCATATCCCCCCCCTCCCAAGACTTTAAAGGCAGGCTCGAGGACCACACCCTACTCGTCATGCATGGAAAAAATAGGTGAAAGTGCAGTGACACTACAACAAAGAAAACACACACAAACAAAAAGGTGGGGAAGGGGAAGTGGGGAAAGTGCTATGGTGCCATAGTGAGGTACCATGGCAGGCCTTTCCGGCGGGGAATTAAAAATTCCTCTGGTCCGAGCCAAAAGGCCTGTCCCAAGAGGCAGGTGTGAAAAAAGTGTGTATGGTGCAGTTACCAAGGTGCCGAAAAACTCAAGGCAAGCTGCCCCTCACCAGTGAGAATTAAGGCACCCCTGGGCTGCCACCCCAGGGGCACGTACACCACAGGTTTTTTTCAGTCTCGACCTGCTATTTCATTTTTTAACCATTCCGGATGGTGGCTATCTGCCTGAAGCAAAGTATTTGCTGCCGTATCCTTCCGGAAGGTACGTGTGATCAAACTTTCCCATTCAATAGTAATCAACAGATCCAAAAACGGGATCTGGACCCTGTCAAATGTATAGATGAGGTGAATATTCCTAGTATTAGAGTTTAAACATTCGATAAACTAATGTAAATCATTTATATTGCCCTTCCATGGAACCAATATGTCATTGATGTATCCTAGCCATGTAGAAACATGGCCTGGGTACATCAGTAATGTAAAGACCTCATAAATCTCCCATAGTCCAAGATGTAGGCATGCGTATGCCCATGGGGCTCCCATTGAAGTCCCTCTAAGTTGTTTACAGAATTTACTAGAAAACTGAAAGAAGTTGTTCTCCCAAGGCAAAATTCAAAAGATCCAAAATTAATTCATTTTGTGGGCCCAAGATGGGATAATGACTTTCTAGAAAAAACTTCACTGCTTGTAGTCCACAGTGGTGTGGGATAGAGGTGTTGCCGACTTTTGACATCTATACCCACTAGCCACATGTCCCTTTCTACTATTTAATCCTTAATCTTACTCAGGACATCTCTGGTGTCTTGCACATAGGATTTAAGTTGAATTACCATGTCCTTCAATAAAAGGTCTAGATATTTACCAATTTTCTCCAACTGTCCATTTATTGCAGAGACTATGGGTCTACCTGGTGGTCTTTCCAAACATTTATGGACTTTTGGGATTATGTAGAATGTCAGTACATTATAGCCTGCTACTTTCAGATTCACATTTAGTGAGTAGTCCCACCTCTCTAGCCATGTCAAGCTTTTCATTCAGTCTTCTTACTACAATAGGAAAAGGGTTGATGTCTAATTTTTGATAAGTAGTCTCATCTTTTAACTGTCTTATAACCTCATTCTCATAATCTCTTTCATTTAGGATGACCACATTCTTACCTTTATCACTTTTTTTGATAATAATATTTTTGGCCTTTTTAAGCTCATCAAGGGCCTTTCTTTCCATCCAAGTCAAGTTATCCTGTTTTCCTTGTCCCCAGTCAGTGGTTCCAAGACCCATCTGTACTATGTCTAGGAATAGATTTAACCATCTACTCTTACTGAATAGTGGCTTCTTAGTTGATTTTATTTTAAAATCTACCAGTCTTCTAGCACTTTTATCCTGTTCCTCCCAGGCTTAATTTTCCTCTAGAACGGAAACTAATGCTTCAAAGGCCAATTCCTCCTCATCTTTAACTTGTGCACCTTTTAAATCTTTTGGGGGGATTTCTTTCTGATCATATAAGATTTTAAAGAAGATTTTACGTAAGAAAAACACAATGTCTTTACAGACAGTAAACTCATCTATGCTATTAGTAGGGGAGAAGGACCTCCCTTTTTGAAGTAATTGTATATGCCTGCCCTCAAGAGGAAAATCAGAAAGGTTAATTATTTTATTATCCATAGTTTCTGTTTCCCTATTCTCTCCTTCATTTATCGTTTCTGATTTTGTGGCCCGTCTGTACGTTGGTCCCTTGTCTTTCCATCTGCCCTTTCCCCTCACCGTTGGGGTTGCCCCTATTTTTATGTTGTTTATGGGACCCTCGGGATCCGCCGGTTCTAAAAAAGTCACTGATTCGGTAGCAGTTTCTTTGTCAGTGTCACTAGGTGTTCTATACCCACCTGAATGGGAGTTTGACCTTTGTCCTCGTCTCCTTGATCTACTTCGTCCTTGTCTAACTATCACTTTTCCCCCTTCTCCCAGTCGTTTACGTCTCTTCTAATTTTTTATTGTTTTGTATATTTTAGATTACTTTGAGTTCTTTCAAAATGTCATTGTTTCTCTGAAAATCCTTGGTAGTTTTAAACAGTTCTAGACCCTGTGTGCTTACCTCGATTAATCCAACTAATTCAGCTAATTGAGTTTTTTGCTCCCCCACTATCAACTCCATCACCTTTATACCAGGTCAGTGCACAATCAAAACACAATTTTCCATGTATTCAAGAATCGCTTATTTTGGAGGTGGTCTGCCGGAACCACCTTATCACGAAGTCCCCTAGGAATGATTCTACGCTCAATATATGTTTCCAGGATGGACACATCTTACTTCCTATTAAGGGGTTTAATTAATAATTTCTTTTGTTGTTTAAATCTTTCTCGGATGTCCTCCTTATCTGTTAGTAATTGGGGCATGTCCCTCTGAAAAACTGATCAAATTTCTCAATCTATTTCCTCCCCCAAAGTGAACACCATCCCTGACAGGCACCGTTGACCACGTTCACTGTTAGCTTACCCATCAAAGAAGACAACAGTATTCTTCATGCCTCCTCCCCAGCATCAGCATGTCATGCTGTAGTCCTTCTGGACATACGTAGCCAATGTAAGGGTGATAGCACTGCCATTTTGAAAAGAGGAGGCCTTGGTGTGGTCACCCTCTAACAGGAAATGCCATACAGCAGAGATCTCTGGCAGGATCAACAAGTATTTAGTAGGATTAGGAGGGGGAATCACAAAATGAAACTTATACAAGGGAGTATATATTTTATGCTGAACACAATATCAGTTTCTAATCTTTGCTTTATTTCTATCATAAATAATTCTGAAGCTAAGCTATAGAAAATTGTCAGACTAATGCTTTCTCATGATAGCAAACCGCAACCCTACAGTGTGAATGTTTCAGAACTGCTGAAGGTGTTAATGACCCCCACTAACGATCCCCCAAATCCATCATTAACAATCTGATGACATAATATAAACAAACAGCTTAGATGAAATTTATTATTCTCACATTTCTGCTGATATAAAATACATTTTCAATATTTTACAATCATTTCCTGGCTGGAGAGTTTAATGATTGTTAAAACAAAGAGAAGGAAAATCAGAAGGTCTGGAATGAAATATTCTGTACAGGGCAGAGATTTTGCAGGTGAGTGATTAGAGCTGGAGAGATGCCCGCTGGGGGCGGGTGGTTACAGCGGTTCTTGAAGGGAGCGTGGTTTCACAGAGGGGCAGTGTAGTCAGCGGGCTTCAGGGCTCCTTGCAGTGATTTCACCAACTAAAAAGTGATTCCGGTAAATACCCAGCCTGATCCACCGCATCTTCAGCTGCCGATCAGGGAGAAAAGAATGTATATTAGAAGTTTAAAATGAAATTAAAAAAATTTCAGTAATCACCATGCTACACAAAGGCTGAGTGATCCTCAAACTGACAAAATATTAAATGATCACTCTACTTAAAGTGTCACTAAACCTACATCATACAAAAACTATCAATACATGGTGTATTGCATGCTGTTATGTATTCTAAAAAAATCCTGGTTGATCCTGCTGCTCGCTATATCTCTCAATTCAGCTAGGGATTTTGCAGAGCTGTGGTAGCAACTCTGCACATGCTCAGTTTTCAGTGAGTTTTTATGCTGAGAATTTCCTCCCTATCACATCTGAGCAGCCCATATGACTATAGAGTCGCACATGTAGGCGTATACACAGTGGTAAATGACACCCCACTCCCCCCTCTTACTCCATGCCTACTAACCAGCTAAACACAATAGGGGCCGAATAATACATGTAGAGTAATGGTGGCTTCACCTCCCTCTTATTCTAAGACACAGGCTGGAGGGACGTGACACAGCCCGTGACTGGCAGAAATCTGACCACACCATGTTATTTCCAGGAAATAATAAAGATTTGATTTTAAAAATATATTTGCATGACAATTTAAAACAGTTTATTGCTATTATTTATTTATTTTTACTTTGTATTCAAAAGGCTGATTTTTTTTACTTTGAACATGTGACCAGCAGCAGAGGACTAGAAGCTCCTCCTGCTTATGTTCCCCTGCAAACAGGCTGGAAAAGAGCTGGGTCATGTGACAACTGTATATCGATTAGAAAAAAAGGTATGTAGATGTTTTTTTTTTTGTTTTTTTTGTTTTTTTTTATTAAAATAGTTACAGTGCCATCCACATACAGAAATAGAAGGGACAATGTAAATTAAACAATGTGTGTTTAGTATCCCTTTAACTACTGTTTCAGCTGGAAGCTGGAGAGTGAAGCTGACCGTACACTCATAGAGTTTCAAGCCACATTCATATGAAAATTCACATGAAAATTTTCATCAGCACATTCAATGACTTGACAAATGCCGTTTGAAAGTGCTTCAAAAACTGCTGTTAACATTAGATTTTGGTGTGAATGTAATATCTCGAACAAAAACCACATTCACTGTTAGAAATTCGTTCATTCAAGAAAAATTTTCCACCCTGCTGCTTCACATTTTCCCATCACTGCGTTTAAAAACAAATGTTGATTTGACCCCACTAACGAAAATGATTAAATGTTCTTAAAATGAAAATTTTCCAATATAATTCTACTAGTGTATGGCCAGCTTTAATGCTACCATGACTCTCTCAGCATGTCTGGAACTGCATTCACAATTGTGAGTGGAGTGTACACTTAGGCCTTGTTCACATTAGCTTTGCTCTGTAAAGCGTGATCTGCATCTGGTTCACTCTTCAGAGAGCATTTTACAGGCAGTGAGGAGGTGTTGAATCAACTCCTCGCCACCTCCTTTAACCTCCTGAATCCTGCATTGGCACGACCCAACCACGTGCATTACACACAGTTGCAGAGCGGCCCTATTCACTTGAATGACTCATGTTCAGCAGGTGCTATGCCCACTAAAAGTGACAGGAGGCATAATTCCTGCTGTGGCAATGAAGCATGCAGCATGTGTAGACCCCCAGCCACTGCCTCCGCAGCTAAAAGAGGTAGCCATTAAGGGGTGGTAAAAGCATGGCTAAACTGTAGAATTTTTAGAGTTTTACTGCTCCCCGACCTCACGTGTGAGCAAGCCCTTATAGCGGTTCCATTCCCTTAATGAAGGGTAAGATTTCTTGCTGGGCGTTTCTTTTTATTCATTAACATACCAGGCCTATTCAATGGTACGGACCAAATCCATACTAGACCCTTAGCTAAGCATGCAGCCTGGCAGGTCAGGAAAGGAAGAGGATTAGAAAGCGCCCCCCCCCCCTCCTGAACCATACCAGGCCACATGCCCTCAACAGGGGGAGAGTATTTTGGGGCAAGGGGCCTCTCTCCCCCCCGACTCCAAAGCACCTTGTCCCCATGTTGATGGGGGCAAGGGCCTCTTCCCCACAACCCTGGGCTGTGTTGTGCGGGTCTGTGGGCAGGGGGGTTTATCAGAATCTAGAACCCAACCTGAGGGCCCCATATCCCCCCACTAAGTTAATGAGTACCCCTACTCATTCACAAAAAAGTGTAAAAGTGAATAAAGACAGTACAAGAGTTTTTTGACAAGTCCTTTATTAAAAAAAATGTAAAAAATGCCCCCTGATGTAGATCCACCGACAATCACGACGCCCGCTGGGCCCGAAGAAGAAAAAAAAGCTTTGCTCGCAACAAACGCTCCTACGGTCTGTCTGCTCTATCGTGTGACATCCCCTAAATAGCTAAGGGGTGGGGCCACACTGGGGACTTCACCTGGTGGCACCGCCCCCTGTAATGTTGGCGGCCTAGCATGCACCGGTCGATGATATCACAGGGGGGAGTGCCACCAGGTGGCGTCGCTGGGTCGCCCCGCCCCTTAGCCATTTAAGAAATGTCACATGGCGGAGCAGGCAGACCGTGGAAGCGTTCGTCAAGAGCAGAACTATTTAATTTCTTTGGGTTCAGTGGTGCGCCAGGCATCGGAATTGACGATGGAACTACATTAGGGGGTGATTGTTTTTTTATTTTTTAATAAAGGACTTGTCCAAAACTCATGTACTATCTTTATTCAATTTTACACTTTTTTGGTGAATGGGTAGGGGTATTATGTACCCCATACTCATTCACATAGGGGAGCAGGATCTGGGGGCCCTCTTGTTTAGGGGGGCTTTTAGATTCTTATAAGTCCCCCGCCTGCAGACCCCCACAACCACAGCCCAGGGTTGTGGGGAATAGGCTTTTGTCCCCATCAATATGGGAACTTAAGGTGCTTTTAAAAAGGGGGGGGCCCCAAAGCACCCCCCCATGTTGAGGGCGTGTGGCTTGGTGCGGTTTAGGAGGGGGCGCTCACTCGTCCCCTCCCTTCTGACCTGTCAGGCTGCACGTTCGGCTATGGGTCTGGTTTAGATTTTGGGGGGGGGACTCCACGCCTTTTTTTTCTTTAATTTTGGTGTCAGGTTCCCCTTTAAAATCTATACCAGACCAGAAGGACCTAGGATGGATTGAGGGGGGACCCCGCACAGTTTTTTTGGCGGTCTTTTTTATTGCGGGCAATTCTTATTTGTATATTGAGCTGTCAGCAGGGAACCCTGCTGACAGCTGATGACTCATTGGCTGTTAAGGACGTGGATGCCGGCTTCTCAGCCTGCGCCTTAGCAACCAGCTATATACTGTATGGTAAAGAGAAAAAAACAAACAAACCGCAAAACACAACTTGCAAAACACATGTAAAAACACATAAAAAATGCAACACTTGTGTTTTTAAGGTGGGTCCATTGACGTCTATTACTAGCAAAACCCAATCTGCTGCGGAAAAAAAGTCTCTGACCCTTTCCAAAAACGCGCCGACTGAAAAACGCATAGATGTGAACGTGTACCATAGGAAAACACGTTAAATGGACTGTAGTGCATTTCTGCAAACTGCACTAAAAAACCCATAGGTGTGAACCAAGCCTAAAGCAGCATAGTGGCTTTACATGCATTTCCAAAGGTTTCCTATCTAAATTTTGCATTGCCCCTCTTATTTTGGGCTCAGGAGGGTTTTTATGATTTGGCTTCACCTGTTTTACTTTTTAAAAAGCTACAAAATGAATCCTTTTTTCATGTTTACAAGAAATTGCTCCTCTTGTATCAGAGGGAAAATCACATTTGTATTTTTCTTGGAAGAAAGTAAGATTTAGCTACCTTCCTCCTGGGCCTTCTTTAGAGAGCTCAGAAACATGGCTGCCGCCTCCGATATGGTGATGGGACTGGTATTTCGACTGCGGGTCTCTAGAAGAGGATAACATTCATTGATTACCAGGATGGTCCACCAATCAATATTGAGCTGTGGGCTATGGCACCCATAGACAGGCAAATGACACATGTGCCCATCATCTAACCCATCACAATGTTTCTGATGATCCGGATCATACACATACAGAATACAATTCTTTCTCTTTTTTTTTTATTGAAATGGAGAGATTGTGCCCTAAAAATCTCTGTGTGCAATGAATAATACCATCAGAGAGAGGAGTGATGTGATCAATGCAGCATGCTAATGTGTCACTGTCACCGTTCCAGGTATCACAGAGATTACAGCACTATCCCTGGCAATGCCTTTATCTGCTTTTCTCTACAGAAGAATGGCACCACCTTTGTCCAGACATCATCCTGGGTCACTTCCTAGATGAAGATGTCCACTCAAAGATTACAGAATCCTGTTTATCCTGGTGTCTTTGCAGTTCTTGTCTTCACAAATGTCTCATACACATCAGTCTATGCTGCAGCCTCTGATTACTGAGGGAGAAGAGACTGAGGAAATGCTTCCTTCTGCCTGCAGCAGACTAATGACATCATCTGTCACTGAATATAAAAGAAGGATGGATTTTTAATGATACAAAGTGGGGCTTTTCTAAAATCAAAAAAAATAAAAAATCATTCCTAAAGCAACCCAGCCGCCCAGTAATAAATTTGAATCTCACACCTAAATACGATGACACACATTGACTATTGATTACCTCATACACTTAGATGATACAAATATCATCTGACATCTGACATATCCACCTTGATATTCTGTTACCCCGAACATTTTGACTATGGGTCCTTTCACACGAGTGGTGCGCCCCACAGGCTCCATTTTGCTCAGCGGGGATTGATCCACTGATCCCCGCTGAACAGGCGTATGACAGGTCCATCTCCACTTACTTTGTAGAGACAGACCTGTCAGATCACCGCTCTCCTCTATGGGAGATCCGATGAAAACGGACCGCCTGTCCATTTTCATCCGATCCTATCCGACCCAACTCGATCCTCCAGACGGATGGAAAATAGGGTTTCCATCCATCCGGATTTCACGGTCAGGATCGGATCGGATAGCAGCGGGTGTCAGCGGCGATGTCTCCGCTGACATCCGCTCCTCTATAGGGCTGCATGGAGCATCCTATCAGGTCCGCTTGAAAAACTGACAGGTGGACCGGATCAGAAAGCCCGTGTGAAAGGGGCCTTCCTTTATCTGATTCCGGATTGATGCCACCATCATACAAAATATCAAGTATCATCACAAGATACCTTCTAGCGGGATTGTCACATGTATAAAGCTATCTGCAGATCTACTTTGGGGGTAACTTACCAAAACTGATGCACACAAAATCTGGTGCAGCTGTGCAAAGTAACCAATCAGCTTCCAAGTTTTATTGTCGAAGCTAAAGCCTCGTACACACGCACTGATCGACGGCCGACCGATCGGCCGTCTTTTGTCCAGTGTTGTTGTGTTGGTTGAAATGTGCTCTAGACTGCACACGAATTTTGACGGCCAACAACAACCAACTGTAGAAGTGATGTCATGTTCTGGTCTACTTTTCGTGTGTTTTTTCTTCACTGAGCATGCCCAGTCTTGATCATCACATTTTTGTCGGCCAAAATCTGTACTGACTGACAAAGAATCGGCTGTTCTGTTGTTGGCCAACAAAAATTTTATAGCCTGCACACCAGATTTTGTTCGGCCGAAAAGTCGCAGTTGGTTGTCGGAAGCATCATACTAACAAGCCGATAATCGGCCGATCGGACGTTGGCCGAAAATTTACGGCCAACAATCGGTGCGTGTGTACGGGGCTTAAGGTTAGGCTGGCCATGCATAGGGTCAATTTCGAAAAATTTTTCTTTAAAAAATCTTATTTAAGAATTTTCGTTTAAATTTTGCACTATTAGTGGGCTGCAGCAATGGCTGATTTTCGTGCAGTCATCAAATTTAGGTGATCAGGCATGTTGAAAATTCTTTGAAAAAGGAACGCTTTTCTAATCAATGATGGGAGAATCATGTCAGAAATATAATCGATATATAATCAAAATATAATTTAAAAAAATGCGCATTAATGCAAAAAATTATTTTCTGTAGCAAAATGAGGTAAAATTGAAGGCTTGGCTGGTCGAATTTGGAAATCAATGGTGGCACCATCGAATCACAAAAAAATGATTTTGAAATTCGACTCATGTATGGCCAGCCTTAAGGCCCGTACACACGATAAGAAAATCTGTAGGGAAATTTCGTCTGACGACCGATCTGCCGATTTTCAGATTGTTAGTATGGTGCTTTCGACAGCCGACTCCGACTTTTCGGCTGACAAAATCCTGATGTGCAGCAGGGGCGGACATACAGGGGTCGCAGGGGTCGCCATGGCGACCGGGCCCCATGCTGCAGGGGGCCCGAGAGGGCCCCCTATATGTATAGAAAGGATGAGCGGCAAGCGCAGCTGAGACCGGAGCTCCCCGATCCTCAGCGAGTTACACACACGGCAGCTGCTACCAGCTGGTCTCTCTCCCCAGCTGCCTGTGTGGTGAGTGCAGAGAGCAGAGACGAGCAAGAGACGAGCACTGAACCCGCCCCTCCCCCTTCCTGTGTGTTTCCTGTACAGTACACAGAGGAGAGGAGGCGGGACCAGCTCTCTCCACTCTGCAGAGTCTGCAACAGCGCCGATCTGAGGTCTGTGATGTGTATAACTAATATAATACTAACTTGCAAGGGGGGTGGGGGTGTATGGTGCTAGGGGGTGAAGATGGAGGGGTGTGTGAAGCTGGGGGGGGGTGTTTATGGAGATGGAGGGTTGTGTGAAGCTGGGGGGGGGTGTATGGAGATGGAGGGTTGTGTGAAGCTGGGGGGGGGGGGGGTGTATGGAGATGGAGGGTTGTGTGAAGCTGAGGGGGGGGGGGGTGTGTGTGTATGGAGATGGGGGGGGGGGGTGTATGGAGATGGAGGGGTGTGTGAAGCTGGGGGGGTGTATGTAAAATTCCTACCATCCCACCCCTGTCATCTTCATCCCCACTGTCCTCTTCCTACCATCCCACCCCTGTCATCTTCATCCCCACTGTCCTCTTCCTACCATCCCACCCCTGTCATCTTCATCCCCACTGTCCTATTCCTACCATCCCACCCCCTGTCATCTTCATCCCCCCTGTCCTCTTCCTACCATCCCACCCCTGTCATCTTCATCCCCACTGTCCTCTTCCTACCATCTCACCCCTGTCATCTTCATCCCCACTGTCATCTTCATCCCCACTGTCATCTTCCTACCATCCCACCCCTGTCATCTTCATCCCCAATGTCCTCTTCCTACCATCCCACCCCTTTCATCTTCATCCCCACTGTCCTCTTCCTACCATCCCACCCCTGTCATCTTCATCCCCACTGTCCTATTCCTACCATCCCACCCCTGTCATCTTCATCCCCACTGTCCTCTTCCTACCATCCCACCCCTGTCATCTTCATCCCCACTGTCCTCTTCCTACCATCCCACCCCCTGTCATCTTCATCCCCCCTGTCCTCTTCCTACAATCCCACCCCTGTCATCTTCATCCCCACTGTCCTCTTCCTACCATCTCACCCCTGTCATCTTCATCCCCACTGTCATCTTCCTACCATCCCACCCCTGTCATCTTCATCCCCACTGTCATCTTCCTACCATCCCACCCCTGTCATCTTCATCCCCACTGTCATCTTCCTACCATCCCACCCCTGTCATCTTCATCCCCAATGTCCTCTTCCTACCATCCCACCCCTTTCATCTTCATCCCCACTGTCATCTTCCTACCATCCCACCCCTGTCATCTTCATCCCCCTGTCATCTTCCTACCATCCCACCCCTGTCATCTTCATCCCCAATGTCCTCTTCCTACCACCCCACCCCTGTCATCTTCATCCCCACTGTCCTCTTCCTACCATCCCACCGCTGTCATCTTCATCCCCACTGTCCTCTTCCTACCATCCCACCCCAGTCATCTTCATCCCCACTGTCCTCTTCCTACCATCCAACCCCTGTCATCTTCATCCCCCCTGTCATCTTACTACCATCCCACCCCTGTCATCTTCATCCCCACTGTCCTCTTCCTACCATCCCACCCCTGTCATCTTCATCCCCAATGTCATCTTCCTACCATACCACCCCTGTCATCTTCATCCCCAATGTCATCTTCCTACCATCCCACCCCTGTCATCTTCATCCCCAATGTCATCTTCCTACCATCCCACCCCTGTCATCTTCATCCCCAATGTCATCTTCCTACCATCCATATTGTAAAAAATGAATAAAGCAAATGCTAGAAAAATGTAATTAAAATAAAAAACTACTGACACCAATGGCAGAACTACCACACAAACATTGCACTTGCGACCGGCCCTGGCGTTTCGCTACCAGGCTGGGAGGGAAGGGCCCCGTCCAGGGGGCCCTTTATGGTTTCTTGCATCGGGGCCCTGGAGGTTCTAGTTACGCCACTGATGTGCAGTCTATATAATTTTTGTCGTCCGACAAAACAAAGTCCGATTTTCGTCTCATTAGTACAGATTTAGACGGAAAAAAATCTTGAGAGCAAGACTAGGCATGCTCAGAGATGAAAGAACACATACAAAGCAATCCAACACATGACATCACTTCTGAAGTAGAATTCTATCGTATGGGAAAATTCGTATGAAAATAACCTCTTCACTTTCCACATCAGACTAGCATGCCACAAAAAACGGGACGACAGATCGTTTGATAATCTGATCGTGTGTACGGGGCTTAAGAAGCTGATTGGCTACTATGCACAGCTGCACCAGATTCTGTGTGCACCAGTTTTAGTAAATATCCCCCTACAGAGGTGATTGTTTTCAGATGACATAGATCACTATTGTACTAATCATCAGGTCATTTCGTTTTTGGTGGAGTGGAGTTATAACATCTGTCTGGTTTTAGTTTCTGGTTTCTGAAGTGAGGGCAAACAAAAAAAACATTTAATGGTTGTCACCGCAACAGGAATCAAGGGCAAATCTCCTCAATGGGGATCCATTAATTACAGGAACATAACATGGGATCTTTTTCTTCCCCAGTCTATACAAAACTAAAGACAAAAGTGGTTGTAAACTTCAGACATGAAATATGAACAAAGCATATCCCTCGATAGTGTGCACTTGTCTTAATTAAAAAGCCCTAAGTGTCATTGCTTTGTTCCTCTGCTGTCAGTATGAATCACTTCTGACAAGTTTTCCTGACACCAAGAGAAAAATGGTGACAGGAAAGGGACTTCCAACTGGTTGACAGCTTCAGCTCTGTTCCTGTGTGCTGTGTGAAGGGCGGTGTGTCCCTTCCCTCCAATCAGCTCTCAGAGCTCTCCTCACTGAGCTCTGCAGAGTATAGCCTCAGCTGCTTTTTTTTATTAACACCGAGAAAGGTTGAAAAACTCTGCACTTTAAACGGATGTAGAAAAGAGAAGTCTGCAGATAAACAGGTGCAACGTATGTAGGAGGATTTGTTTCATCTCTGTGTATCACCTGAGGCCAGTCACTTTGCCGGGTATATGTAAGGGTTTACATTCTCCAAGTTCTACTTTCCTTTTTTTCTGGTTTTAAAAACAGTTACAGTAAAATGCAAATGTGGTGGCAACAACCAATCAGCTTCTCAGACAATGAGACCAGTCACTGAGTTCTTCTGTACAATATTAGCAGAGAAGAAATGAAAAATTACCCAGCTGGAGTCTGTCAAAGAGATCCTTCCTCTGACTCTCATCGGAAATGAATCGCCGACCCTCTGCAATGCAAAATCACAGCACAGTTAATGGGGTGGAGGGCTCCACTTGGACTTAAAGGAGCACTTTACTTTCTCTAAAAAAAAAGTCAGACTACATTAATCATCGCTACACAAACATAAAGTTACTAAAAAAACACAGGTATCTGTGATCATTTCCCAAGCCCATCCCCCATACAGTTAGTAAACACTCCCCTAGGCTCACACTTAACCCTTCGATCACCCCTAGGTTAACCCCTTCCCTGCCAGTGTCATTATTACAGTAACAGTGCATATTTTTAGCACTTATTACTGTAGTAATGTCACTGGTCCCCCCCCCCCCAAAAGTGTCAAAAATATCAGTTAGGGGTCCGATCTGTCCACCGCAATGTCACAGTCCCGTTAAAAATTGCAGATCGCCGCCATTACTACTAAAAAAAAAAAAAAATGTAGCACCCTCCTAGGTAGGTGCTAGGAAAAAGCATCTATTTGCTCCTTTTGCTTATGAGGGGAGCCTGTTCTGTTAGTTTTGTATGATTCACTGGGTCTGAGGGAGTGCCCCCACTGTATCCAATAAGGGAGCTTGTTGTACAGTGGAGGAAACCTAGCCAGGGACATATCATGTTTTATGGCAGACCCAGTGGGAGGGCATTCCTGCAATGCATCCTGGGATTGACCATAAATACGGAGGGGACATGTGACAGGGTGTCTTTGGCGTGAAGCAGAGTCCCAGGAGGAGGTGGACGGCTGTCTCTCCTCCTGCAGTGGAGAGGAAAGTGGTCTTAGGTGGTCGGCCTAGTGAACTGGGTGTGGAGCTGAGCTGCAGAGGATCCAGAATGCAGTGAGTACTAAGGGACCGGTCAAAGGGTCTGCCCAGGAAGGGGGACCACTCCAGAGAAGTCAGGGGATCAAGGAGCTAGCTCACACAGGAAGTGTAACAGTAAAGGGGGTGCCGTGTAGTTGACCTTGAAGAATAGGAACAAAGGGGGTGCCAGGAAGGGCCCTGAAGATTGTTTTGCAGTGCAGTACAGTTTACCTCAGACAGTTCATTTCTTACTACGTCACTGCTACTGACAAGGTGAAGCAGCGGCCTAGCTGCACTCAGCATTATTCAGTCATCCCAGCCAATTGTGCATAGTTATATAATTTGGAGTATCCCACTCATTCCCTTCTCCCATCCAAGTTCTCAATAAAAACACAAAAACCAAAGCTCCTGGACTGTTTCCTGACTGAGCCCAAATCACTTGGAAAATGTTGAACTGTCATGCTGTTGCTAATGGTAACCCAGAGGAACCCTTAACCAGCAGCACCCAAGGGAGTAGTGCTACAATAAATAAATAAAAATGACATAAATCTTTCCCCTAGTTTGTAGATGCGATAACTTTTGCGAAAACCAATCAAAATACACTTGCAATTTTTGTTACCAAAAATATATAGCAGAAGACAAATTGACCTAAAAGGATGAAACATTTTGATTTTTTAGATTTTTTTTTTTGGGAATGTTATATAGCAGAATGTTAAAATTATTGTTTTTTTTTTTTCCAGAAATGTTGCTCTTTTTTTGTTTATAGCGCAAAAAATAAATATTGCACAGGTGATCAAATTCCACCATAAGAAAGCTCTATTTGTGGGAAAAAAAGAACAGTCATTTTATTTGGGTACAGCGTCATTCGACTGTGCAATTTTCTGTTAAAGTAACGCAGTGCCGAATCGCAAAAAATGACCTGGTCATTAAGGGGGCAAATCCTTCCGGTCCAGAAGTGGTTATCCCTTTAATCACCCTAGATGTTTAACCCCTTCCCAGCCAGTGTCATTAGTACAATGACAGTGCATATTTTTAGCACAGATTACTGTATTACTGTTACTCGTTCCCAAAAAGTGTCAGTTAGTGTCCGAATGTCTGTCACAATATCGCAGTCCCGCTATTAATCACTGCTCTCCACCATTACTAGTAATAAATAAATAAATAAATATTCCAGTATATAACCCATAGTTTGTAGACGCTATAACCTTTGTGCAAGCCAATATCAATATTTTGTTACCAAAAATATGCAGCAGAATACATATAAGCCTAAATTTATAAAGAACTTGGGTTTTTTTATTTTTTTTTTATTGGATATGTTATATAGGAGAAATTAAAAAAATATTGTTTTTTTCAAAATCATTGGTCATTTTTAGTTTAAAGCGCAAAAAATAAAAACGCAGTGGTGATCAAATACCACCAAAAGAAAGCTCTATATGTGGAGGGGGGGGGGGGATAATATACATTTTATTTGGGTACATTGTCACACGACCGCGCAATTGTTAGTTCAAGTAACGCAGTGCCGTATCGCAACAAATGACCTGGTCATAAATCTTCTGGGGGGGCAAGTGAATAATCTGAATGATCTTGAAGTTTGTAATCTTACTTTGTGAAGACGAGACATATTCACTATGTGCTGTGAGTAGGCACTGCTGTGCCACACATTTCACAGAGCGTGAGAGGAGGAGCTTCAGAAGGCAGAGTCAGTATAGGATTACTGCTGGCAGGCAGCAAGGTACCATTGGATATGTAGTCCTTAGAAGCAGAGGAGAAGCTGCAAAGCATGCTGGAAATCCAAAAAGTTGTGGAAAGAGATGGCCAGTAGTTAGGCAGCACTCACAACATAAAGGGAGATTTTTCAAATACGTTTATATTGCATTGCCGAAAACCACTATTGTTTGTATTGCTTTGAAAATGCTGATGTTATAAAATTAAAGTGCATGCTGTGACCATAGAACTCTTTTACCCACTTGACCTCCGGGAGATTTACCCCTCTTCCTGACCAGGAAATGTATGCAATATGCAGCATCAAGGTAAAAAAGCACTTAGGGCAAGGCTTAAAGCAGAGGTAATAAAACCTGTGTGAATGAATTTTTAAGTCAGTGTGATATTCTACAAATCTCCACGAGATAAAAGATAAAAAGGTTCTTTATTAACCATGAAAATCGCATTATAAAACATTGGAGTTCATAGTAAACCAGGCTATGCAAATCAAGGACAATGAATGGATGGAATAAAGAAGACCCACTATGGCTGAACCTGCCTACTTGCCAGACAGATGAAGGTATCCACAGTGTCTTCTATTGGAGAATGAGTCCTCAGCTGGAACTAAATGCAGGGTCACCAACAGTGGCGGCCGGTGTGTTGGGGACTCATGGAGTTAAATGGGGTTTTTTTTTTTTTCTGAGTCACCTGATTAGAGCCAGAGGGTCTAATAGGCTTCAGAAAAGGGAGGACCCGGGCCACAAAAAATTTTCTATTGTCACATGGATCCGAGGTCCGAGACCCGCTTCCTTATTGGCCGAAAGGCAAAACCATGCTATTGGCCGAGGAGGAGGCGGGAGGACTCGAGGAGATGCCGGGGGACTGAGTAGAAGCTGCCACGGCAGGTAAGTGCACTGGTCTCGGGGGGGCACGGCACGCTACGCTGGTCACTCTGCATTGAAAGGGGGCACGATAATCTCTCTGCATTGAATGGGAGCACGATGATCTCTCTGCATTGAAAGGGGGCACACTGGTCATTCTGCATTGAAAGGGGGCACGCTGGTCATTCTGCATTGAAAGGGGGCACGCTGGTCATTCTGCATTGAAAGTGGGCACGCTGGTCATTCTGCATTGAAGGGGGCACGCTGGTCATTCTGCATTGATGGGGGCACACTATACCTTGATTACCCTTTCACACTTTTGTGACCTCAAAGTCACGCAATTTTTTACAATGTTTTTTGCCGCAAAGCAATGCCTATTACATTTTTCTGTTTGCGCCCCCCCAAAAATTTTGAGCACCAGCCGCTACTGGTCACCAAGCTTCTATAAGGGCTGCAACATTGTAAGGCAGATGGGATGGCCGGGTGGTAGAGGGAAGCCGCAGCCTCAGAGAACTAATGATAATCGCCTGTGCAGAGGCGGCCATCGATGACGACAATGGCCGCGGCCGGAAGGCAAGCTGAGACCGTTGGGACGAAAGGGGTGCGTGGAATGCGTGGTTGTGTGGTCCCGTCACCATGACAACATGTTTTGCGCGCCTGCGCCTTGTCAAGAAATGCGTTTTACCTTGATGCTGTTTTTCTGCCTCTCCTTCCCAGTAGTCTTTAATTAGCAGCTACGGACCCCAGGGTTATCTTCAATAACACTCCTCCAGCGGGCGCCTGATCATTGTGTGGACTATTTTAATTTTTGTGTTACTTTAACTGACAATTGCGCAGTCATGCGACGCTGTACCCAAAAATAATTTATGTCCTTTTTTCCCCATAAATTGAGCTTTCTTTTGGGGGTATTTGATCACCTCTGCGATTTTTATTCCTTGCGCTATAAACAAAAAAAGACTGACAATTTTGAAAAAAACAAAACAATATTTTTTAATTTCAGCTATAAAACATATCCCATAAAAAAATTGAAAAAATCAAATTGCTTCATAAATTTAGGCCAATATGTATTCTGCTACATATTTTTGGTAAAAAAAAATCCCAATAAGCGTATATATTGATTGGTTTGCGCAAAAGTTATAGCGTCTACAAACGTTGGGATATATTTATGGAGTTTTTTTTAATGTTTTACTAGTAATGGCGACGATCAGTGACTTATAGCGGGACTGCGATATAGCAGTGGACATTCGGACACTAACTGACACTTTTTGGGGACCAGTGACACTAATACAATGATCAGTGCTAAAAATATGCACTGTCACTGTACTAATGGCACTGGCTGAGAAAGGGGTTAACATCAGGGTCGATCAAAGGGTTAACTGTGTGCCCAGCCAGTGTTTTAGTACACGGTGGGAAGTGCTTTTACTAGGGGAAGACATGAATCCATGTCCCTCCTTTGCAGAGACACAGGATCCATGCCTTCCCTCCTGTCAGAATGGTGATCTGCCTTGTTTACATAGAAAGACCACCATTCTGTCTCTCTGCAGGATGATCGGCAGGTGCAGGCGGACATTGAGTCCACTCTACCTGCTGATAGGCTCCCGATGTGTGTAAAAAATATATGTGATCCGGCGCAGAGGTGCCGACCTGTAGCAGTAAACCTGCTATAGGGCGGACCTTAAGCGGTTAAATAACTGTTACATATCAAAGGTGCTCTCAAGTTTACATTAAAGGATTTGTTAACAGCTTTTCCCTCCATTAGCATAGACATTGTGTAAGTTATCAGCCCTGAACTCGGGCAGGAGACAGAACAGCTTCTGTTGGGACTTACAACCTAACATGTCTGCTATGACAGGGAGGGAATACAAGTGAATAGTAGCACACCCAGTCACTCCAGAGGCAGCACTATTATAAATTATATTATCGAGTACAATACTAGATTCTTGCTAATGGCCATTTCTGAATGGTCCTTTTAAAAGTATCTTTAACTTCTGGCTGGCAGTAACTGTGAGTTTCTATGAGACAGCAGTAAATATCTGCAGTTTTGTAAGCAGCATTTCCTTCATTATGATTGGAAAAAGATGGCAGAGATTTTGTGTCACTGGGGGGTATTTATTGCTTCTACACAGGGCTGCCATCAGGGGGAGACAGCCCATACACATGTAGGGGGCCCAGGCATCCTGAGGGGCCCAGCCGTCCGGCAGGGTCAGGAGATGGCAGGGGTGGGAGGAGCACCTTCCCTTGGTGCATTCTTTTTATGTGGGTGCAGGGGCGCTGCAAGGCCCTGGAGAATGTTGGTGGTCAAGCCTGGGGGGGGCCCAGGCCTAAAGCTTTCTGATGGCTGCCCTGCTTCTACATAGACATGTTGGATGGTTTCAAGCTCTGCACTTTTATGGCAGCAGTGGACAGTAAATGAGTAACTTACGTGCTCCTTTTAGGTACAGCATGGCCTGCGGGGTCCAGTTCCGTCTCTGAAAATGGCTCTAGGCAGGAGAAGAGACATAAAAAGTAGATACACATACAGGTAAGACAGCTACAAAAAAGATGCCAGATCACACAGTGATCACTTACCTGTGGCAGAGACCCAGAGGGAGGAATAACCGAGGAGGACATTATCAGAAGTAGGGTGCAGGCCGCTCGACACCCGCTGTCCTGAGGACACAGAGGACAGACGGATTAGGAAAGCCAGTCCCCAGGACTTTATATAAATTACATTATTGTTGTTAGTAGATTTAGTTAATATTGTTAGTATTAGCTAGTACTGTGTTGGGCATCAATTATTATAGATTGTTTGCAGACAGTGTTGCCAACCTACCAGATTGAAATTTACTGACACGACACCCAAAATTTACTGACTCAGCCACATTTCTACTGGCATTTCCAAAAGTTACAAAATTACATTTGTAGTGCAAATTTCAGTATTTAACCACTTCTGGACCGGAAGCATTTACCCCCTTAATGACCAGTCCATTATTTGCGATACGGCACTGCGTTAATTTAACGGACAATTGCGTGGTCGTGCGACGCTGCACCCAAATAAAATTGATGTCCTTTTTTTCCCCACAAATAGAGCTTTCCTTTGGTGGTATTTGATCACCTGCGCAATTTTTATTTTTTGCGCTATAAACAAAAAAAGAGCGACAATTCTGAAAAAAATATATATTTTTCACTTTCTGCTATATAATATTCCCAATAAGAAAAATTTTTAAATCTAATTTTTTCATCATTTTAGGCCAATTTGTATTCTGCCACATATTTTTAGTAAAAAAAAATCCCAATAAGTGTATATTGATTGGTTTGCGCAAAAAGTTATCACATCTACAAACTAGGGGAAATTATGTCATTTTTTTTCACTAGTAATGGCGGCGATCAGCGATTTTTAGCGGGACTGCGACAATGTGACATACAGATCTGACATTTTTTACACTTTTTTGACATTACTAATCAGTGCTAAAAATATGCACTGTTACTGTACTAATGACACTGGCAGGGAAGGGGTTAACCCCGTGGGCAATCAAAGGGTTAAATGTGTCCCTAGGGGGTGCCTTCTAACTGTGGAGAGGTTGGGCTTTCTGCATGAACACAGAGACCTGTGTTCCTAACTGACAGAACAGCGGTCTGCCGTGTTTACAACGGCAGACCGCCGCTCTGTCTCCACAAGCGGCGAATGCGGGTGGCCGGCGGCAGTCAGGCCGCTGGACTCACTGATCTGCTTCCCCTGTGGTGAATGGGTGCATGCGCCCGCTAGCGGCCCTGCAAAGCGACGTACAGTTACGTTGTTTCGCGGGACAGAGCCGACCTGCTGCAGTAAAACTGCGGCGGGCGGTTGTTAAGTGGTTAAGCTACAAACAAGTACAATATGTAATTAGCAATATGATTTAAGGTAGATATTAGGGCAAAAAAACATATTTCCTATTTTATTTTCGATATAGTAAGTAAGTGACGCTGACAGCAGTGAACAATAGCACAGATCATTGATATGAACGTCCCCTCCTGAGTCACAGTGATAGTCTCTCTCCACGCCATGTATTCCCTTCAAGTCCACTCCAGCCCAAACAGCACTGACAGTCCCGCTTCCAGCTTGCCTTGCTCCCGTCCCGCAGACCGGCACATGAGGCTCCCTTGCACTATGACATCACACTCAGGCACCTCCTCCCCCAGCACAACGAAGCAGGCATGCAGATGGTCTTGGCAGGCTCCAGACTGGAAATGCACATTTCCGAGTCGAGCGTCACAGCTATATTTTTTTTTTCACTAACAACCTTTATCTGTCACTGGCAGGAGAAAAGTGACTGTTTTTTACTGGCTGCTAGTAAAAATATTGACTGTTGGCAACACTATTTGGAGATGTAATGATTCCCTTAGGCCCCTTTCACACTTGTGCGACTTGTCCTGCAATTTGGGACTGCAAAATGGCATGAAAGTTGAACTCCATGATTTCCAATGAATACCATTTGTGACAGGAGTCACTTTGGGCATGGGGGTTGTGGACTCCAAATTCCTTTAGAGAGGTTGCAGGGCACCATGCCCAGCCTTATGGGGCTCTCTTATGTTTAAGTCACCCTGCGTCTGTTATGGATGCAGGGTGACCAAGAGGGTGGTGAACACTGAGAATATGGTTGGACTACTTCAAATGGGACAATAATATGCATTAACCATATCTCTCAGGAAATATGGAGATCTATCTTATTTCTTTAGACTGTCAGGCACAGGAAGTGCAACTCCTAATATGGTCATTCCAGGAAGTTCAATGTGGAGACTGACTGTCTAACAATGTTGCTTTTGTCTGAGGTGGCTTTCCATTCACCTATTATCAAGTGTGCTAATGAACTCACCTGTTGTCTGCTAAGGGATGTATTGACACACAGAGTAATGTGTATTGGGGATCGTATAGAAACCATTGTGTGATGTGGTGGGTGGATCTGTGTAATTAAATCATGTTGTATTCTCAAAGTGTATATAAAAGTCTGAAAGTTGGTCAATAAACAGTTCTTTCTGGTTTCACTCCAAAGCTTGTACTGTCGAGTTATTGGGGTAACTATAGCCAGAGTCACGGATCCCGTGTTCCAGAGCTTAGGAAGCAGGTTACTGGCGGAGATACCCAGTTGGTGGTGTCCGGATTCCGTCACACCGTTCATATCTGTATAACTTCAAGTCTCAATGACTTCAAAGTAGTCCCTGTACTACTTTGGGCTGATTTTAATGCATTTGAGGTCCAAAGACATAGGCATTGATTCAAGTCCAGTCAAAATCATGGTAAAATTGCGGCAAAATCGCACAACTTTTAGGTCACACGAGTGTGAAAGGGGCCTTAAGTGACAAACTTATTACAGATGCAAGCTTTCTGGTCCTTCCTCAGTCCTATCATCAGGAAAATTCTGAAACTTGTCAAGAACAAAATAAGTTGTATTTTATTATTGTTGAATTGACTTGCTTCTCATTGTTACTCTGTATATAAATATCTGGATTCCATGACTGTTTCCAGAATTGTATAATGCTTGACAGAAGGTCTCACTCTTTCAGCTTAATTTTAATTATCAGTCCATAAAGGGATCACTTAAAGTGACACTAAACAACCTTTCCCTATCTCCCTCACTTCCATTTGCTAGGCACAAGCATGCACATTAGATGTGGTCATAGGACCTGCTCTATGGATGCTACAAATCCCATAGCCCACAGTCTATAGTCCCTAGCATATTTCAGTAGCAAGCAAGAAAAGGTGGCTATGTTATTACATACAGTGGGAGATTAAATGTAGCCACCCTCTAAGAAAGTCGGATCACAGCGGCAAAAAATATATTCATGTCCCACAGTGTCAGATCAGAACACTGTGTGACACCAACGCATGTCAGGGAGCAGAACTATGTAAAAGTACAGCACAATGGCAGACTTGGTGTATGGGTATTGACTTTTATCTCAAAATGGCACTATGAAGAGCACAGCATAGTGACAGAGCAGGGCACTATATCAGACTACGTCACGTGTCACCAATTCAGACTAAATTGTTCTTTTATTTTAGAGACATGCTACTCTTGGCTCAATTAAACCAGGGGTGATTAAAACACTTCTTAAGATGGGTCGGGATGTGTTTTCGAAAATCCACTTCCAAACTGGCTTAAATATTTTAATAAAAAATTGAATCAATACTAAAATATTCTCCATATTGTTCTAATCAAAGTCTTATATTGCAGCTAATGTAATTGGCTCAGTGGTCCCTGTACAGCACTATGGAATATGTCAGAGCTATATACTGTATATAAATAATAAAAGTGTGTGATTGTGGTGGGGACATTGGAGTGTAAGCTCCTCTGGTGCAGGGACTGAAGTGAATGGCTCAGTGTTCTCTGCAGAATATGTCAGAGCTATATAAATGTATAATAATAATAGTGTGTAAATGTCGTAGGATATTAGACTGTAAGCTCCTCTTTTGTAGAGCCTGATGTAAATAGCTCAATGTTCTCTGCACAGCACTGCAAACTATCTTAGAGTTATATAAATATAATAATAGTGTGTGATTGTGGTAGGATATTAGAGTGTAAGCTCCTCTTTTGTAGAGCCTGGTGTAAATAGCTCAATGTTCTCTGCACAGCACTGCAAAATATTTTAGAGTTATATAAATGTATAATAATAGTGTGTGATTGTTGTAGGATATTAGAGTGTAAGCTCCTCTTTTGTAGAGCCTGGTGTAAATAGCTCAATGTTCTCTGCACAGCACTGCAAAATATTTTAGAGTTATATAAATGTATAATAATAGTGTGTGACTGGGGTAGTATATTAAAGTGTAAGCTTCTCTAATGTGGAGATTGATGTGACTGGCTCAGTGATCTCTGTACATCACCTATGGACTGTCAGTGACTGTGGAAAGATATTAGAGTGCAAGCTCCTCTGCTGCAGAGACATTGACTTGACTTGCTCAGTCTTTTCTGTACAACATTGTGGAATTTGTAAGAGCTATATAACTATATTATTATTATTATTATTATTATACTATATTATTAGCTATATAATAATAATAGTTGTGTGACTGTGTGGCGGGGGCATTAAAGTGTAAGCTTCTCTGGTGCAAAGACTGATGTGACTGGCTCAGTGTTCTCTGTACAGCACTGCAGACTATGACAGAGCTATATAAATAAAACAATAGTGGTTAATTTGTTTGTCAGAAAAATGGATGGATCATCCTCCCTGTCCCATTTAAAATATATTTTGGAATAAAAAAAAAAAAAAATAGAGCCCAGCTGACTGACTGCTGTTAATGATTTTCTTTTTTTCTGACTTTTGTGCAGGAATTAAAATCTTGGAATATTAGCTGAATTATTTTATACTGATGTACAGAATATAATTGTTAAATGTTTCTACATTTTAATTGTGAGAAATGGTCAACTATATGGGAAATCTCCTGTTTTCAAATTTAAAGAGTTTGGATTACAAAATGAGCACTCCTTGGAAAAAAAATATATTTACTATATATATATATATATATATATATACACATCACAATAGAAAAATATGTATCAGTGAGTTTTACAACGAGTTTACAAGTTTTTCAAACAGTCATGGTCAAGCCAAAAAGAAGAGCTGGATATATTTCCTAAAATAATTTTTTGGGAAATATAAATGCATAAGACAAAGCATTGGGGAAAATTCTGGCATTAGCATTCTCAGAAGAATAACAAGAATAAAACAAATTTCTTTTTTATTTCAACCCAAAAAAATGTTCAGGTTCTGAAGCACCTACCTTCATGTTCTGGCTGACTCGGGTACCTGCTTCTTGAGACTTGGTGGATGATGACACCTCTATTTAGGTCTGGTCTTAAATCTGGTTTTAAATCGTCCGTTTGCAGCCCTCCCTCCCCTCTCGTGTCCTGAGGATTCATTCAGACTGGTGGGACCACTTGTCAGACGTTGATTTGGAAGAGGTGGAACCATGGGCCCTCCTCCGGGGATTTCTCATCTCCTCAGAGTGGGCGATATAATTGAGCGATGGACAGTGAAATGTTCCATACTTTGAAGAGATCAAACTCCTCGATACCTACGTCACTGCTGAGGCCGGAGATCAATATCCACAGCTGGAAGCTAAAGGTGATGAACTTAATGAGACTGGATGTGGTCAAATGATTGTAAATCAAGATGTCATTGTTGAGAGCCAACAAGACGGCGGGGGGTTCCAGTAAGTATCAAACACAGAGAGACATATCAACCCGGGAAATGTTACAGAATTTCTGTAATTAAGTGCAAATCTGACAGATTTTGCCAAAGAACAAGATCTGAACAAACTAAACAGAAATGTATGTTGTAAAATTGCCTTCAAAAGCAAAATGTTTTTGGTTCTAAATTATTTGACTGTAAAAGCAAACACAGAAGAGCCCTTACTATGACTTCTCTTTTCAATGCACCGCCGTCTGCATCAGCCATAGGTTAGATTTGTCTCCAGTTGCCGTTTTGTAGATATCATTTCAGATAACACTGAAGATTTCTTATAACAACATTCAAAAGGACAAAACCTTTAGAACTGGCTGTCAGGGCACACAAATGTTACAAGAAGACAAATTAGGATGGCTGTCAAATTGAGTGTATAATAAAAGCAGAAATTTGTCAGAATCAATTTTTTGTGAGTTTAAAAATATTAGTGACTGCAAACTAGATAGATAGATAGATAGATAGATAGATAGATAGATAGATAGATAGATAGATAGATAGATAGATAGATAGATAGATAGATAGATAGATAGATAGATAGATAGATAGATAGATAGATAGATAGATAGATAGATAGATAGATAGATAGATAGATAGATAGATAGATAGATAGATAGATAGATAGATAGATAGATAGATAGATAGATAGATAGATAGATAGATAGATAGATAGATAGATAGATAGATAGATAGATAGATAGATAGATAGATAGATAGATAGATAGACCACAAATTATTATTAGAGATTGAGAGATACAGAAATAAAGGATAGATAGATAGATAGATAGATAGATAGATAGATAGATAGATAGATAGATAGATAGATAGATAGATAGATAGATAGATAGATAGATAGATAGATAGATAGATAGATAGATAGATAGATAGATAGATAGATAGATAGATAGATAGATAGATAGATAGAATAAAGTGACCACAAAATGTTATTATGAGAGAGGGAGAGAATACAGAAATACATGATGATATATACAGTGGGTATATAAAAGAATCACCCCTCTTTAAAAGATTCACATTTTGTTGCTTTGCAGCCTGAAATCAAAACAGAAACAGTTTTTGTTTTATGAAGCTGTATTTATTCAGTGCAATTTATAACATCCAAGTCAAAGATATAACACCATGTCAGAAATTTTTTTAAAAAACAGAATTACTGAGTTGGAAAAAGGATCACCCTCTTGTGTCAGTATTTTGTTGGACCCCCTTTTGCTTTAATTACAGCCTTTAGTCTGTTGGGAACTGTATCTATTGACTTTGTACATCTAGACTTTGAAATATTTGCCCACTCTTGCAGAACTGCTCAAGTTTAGTTAAATGGTGGCCGTTTGTGGACTGCAGTCTTCAAGTCATTCCACAGATTTTCAATGGGGTTTAAAGTGTTACTAAACCCGGACCCTGCATTCACTATATCTGGTCTCCCACAGTACACAGAACATGGAAATGCAATTATTTTAGTAAATATAAACTGCTAAATACCTTTTTTCATCAGTTGTATATAGCAATTACAGCAATCTAGTGAATTGTATCAGTGAGTGCTAATAGATTAAAGGAGGAGTTTTTATTTCTCCAACAATTGTCCTATCAGGCTTCAAGACCCTTGATTCTCTGTCTGAACATGTCTGGACAGTGCTGATTGGGCCTGTGCTAATCACATGTAATCTCCTAAAAATAAAAAAAAGCAATACACACCAAACTGTAGAGCCAACTCCATAGACGGTAAATATTAGCTTATTTTTTGGACTCTGTGGAGGAAGGAGATGAGCAGAGAAGACAGGATCAAACAGACTTTTTACACAATGCAGAGGATTAACACCTTAGGGTTCACACTAAGGGGTATAACAAGCATGCTTTACTGCATATACAGACTGATTTTTCTGCTTTGGGTTTAGTAACACTTAATCACTTACCAGGGGAGGCATCTTTATTGTTAACATAGTGTTCCAAATTTCAATATATCCCTGTCCACAGACCACGTTACCCACCACCAAACATGTGTGGGGAAGAGACCCTTGTCCTCTCAACATTGGAATAAGCTGCCTTCTCAATGCAGGTGTTTGGAAGCTGGCGGTGGGTTATAGGGGGGATGAGAATGACAGGTATCAGTGGGTTTTCAGTTGTGATGAAGATGAGGATGACAGGGGGTGGGGTGTTAGAAAGGTATCAGTGGGTTGCCAGGTGTAATGAGGATGAGGATGACAGGGGTGGGGTGTTAGTAAGGTTGCAGTGGGGTCCCAGGTGTTATGAGGATGACAGGGGGTGGGATGTTAGTAAGGATTCAGTGGGTTGCCAGGTGTGATGAGGATGACAGGGGGTGAGGTGTTAGTAAGGTATCAGTGGGTTGCCAGATGTGATGAGGATGACAGGGGTTGGGGTGTTAGCAAGGTATCAGTGGGTTGCCAGGTGTGATGAAAATGAGGATGGCAGGTGGTGGGCTGTTAGCAAGGTATCAATGGGTTGTCAGGTGTGGTCATTTTTGCTGTGTGCTTTGGGTTTATTTACTAAAGGCAAATCCACTGTGCACTACAAGTGCACGTGGAAGTGCAATTGCTGTAGATCTGAGGGGGGCATGCAAGGAAAATAAAAACAAAATGCATTTTTGCTTGCACATAATTGAAAGATAAAAATTAGCAAAGCTTCCCCTAATTTCAGATCTTCCCCTCAGATCTACAGGGACTGCACTTCCAAGTGCACTAATACTGCACAGTGGATTTTCCTTTAGTAAAATCAACCTCATTGTCATGTTGGAAGGTAAACCTTCTTCCCATTGACAATTTTTGGGCAGAAAAAAGCAGATTTTCCTCAAGAATTTGATAGTATTTTGCCCCATCAATTTCTCCTATCTTGACAAGTGTTCCAGTCCCTGCTTCAGAGAAACACCCCTATAACAGGATATTACCACCCCCATGCTTTACTGTAGGAATTAAGTTATTTGGATAGTGAGCTGTATTGGATTTAATTTGGTGTTCAGACCAAACAATTAAATTTTAGTCACATCTGACCATAACACCTTTTTCCATGTGTCCTCAGAATCTTCAAGGTGCGTTTTGGCAAAGCTCACTCATGACTGCATGTGGCCTTTCTGTGGAGAGAGGAGAATCTTCCAGAAGAACAACCATTTCTGCAGCACTCCACCAATCAGGCCTCTATGGTAGAGTGGCCAGACGTGAGCCACTCCTCAGTAAAAGGCACATTACAGCCCGCATAGAGTTTGCCAAAAAGCACCTGAAGGACTCCCTGACCTTAATGAACACAATTCTCTGGTCTGATGAAACAAAGATTGATTTCTGGCCTGAATGGCAAGCGTCATGTCTGGAGGAAACTTGGCACTGCTCATCACCTGGCCAATACCATTTCTACAGTGAAGCATGGTGGTGGCAGCATCATGCTATGGGGAAGTTTTTCAGTGGCAGAAACTGGGAGACTAGTCAGGATCGAAGGAAAGATGAATGCAAATATGTACACAGACATCCTTGATGAAAACCTGCTCCAGAGCACTCTGGACCTCAGACTGGGGCTAAGGTTCATCTTCCAATTGAACAATGACCCTAAGCACACAGCCAAGATAACAAAGGAGTGGCTAGGGGACAGCTCTGTGAATGTCCTCGAGTGGCTCAGCCAGAGCCCAGACTTGAACCCGATTGAACATCTCTGGAGAGATCTGAAAATGGTTGTGCAACTGTGCTTCCCATCCAACCTGATGGAGCTTGAGAGGTCCTGCAAAGAAGAATGAGAAAAAGTGTCCAAAAATAGGTGTGCCAAGCTTGTAGCATCATACCCAAAAAGACTTGAGGCTTAATTGGTGCAATAAATAAATAATTGATAGAATACAGTGATTACAAAATGAGAATGAGAGAGCGAGAGATGGATAGTTAAATGATTGCTAGACAGATTCAATCATGGCAAAAAAAATTGGCATCCCTGAATTACTTTCAGATAATGCGCCACTTCACACAGAAAATTGTTGCAATTACAAATGTTTAGGTTTAGTGCCGGTTCACACTATGGCGATCCGACTTCGGGGGCGACCTGTGAAGTCGCGTGCACCGCGACTTCAGCGCGACTTGCACGGACTTCACATAATGGAAGTCAATGCAAGTCACTCCGATGTCGCCCCGAAGTAGTACAGGAATTATTTTCTAAGTCGGAGTGACTTGAGTCGCTCCTATTAGAACAGTTCCCGTAGCACAGAATGGGCCGCGACTTGTCAGGCTGACCAGTCGCCTGACAAGTCGCGGTAGCGTGAACTGGGACTTAGGCATTCTCATGTTTATTTATTTTGTTTGTATTGGTATGACACAAAAAAGTGGGGGAAACAAAATGCCAAATCTGACACATTTTATGCAAAACTTCATGCCCATGACTATATACAATGTAGATAGATAAAATAGCTAGATAGATAGCCAGACAGACAGACAGACAGACAGACAGACAGACAGACAGACAGACTGTATGTGGGGTAAGCAGGGAATTAAACAATTTTGATGTAACATTTTTGCTTTCTAAAATTTCATAAAGAAAAGATAGAAATGTTGTCCTTAGGTTAGAGAAATCAAACGTAAAACAATTCTTTCCGAGCAGCGCAGAGTTCTCGGTGTCCGCAGAGCTGCAACTTCAAGGCAAACTGAGACAATTCAGTTTTCATTAAAGGTACAGATAATCATTTCCTCCTTAGTAGCGCACGAGCGTCATCCATCAGCGGTGCACACTTTAAATTAAATACACGCCAATTGAGTCCTGTAACAGTGCATCTAAACGGTGGAAAGACTTGAGGCTAAATAATATGACCTTCTGTATTGTCAGGAGTTATTCCGGGCTCTGTCAGACTGGTGGAGACGGCCCAGGGGGCACACAACACCCAGTATTCCTTCTGTTGCCTGTCAAGACATTGATTTGTACAATTTAGAAGACCCTACGAATATGCTGGGCAGTTAGAAGTCACCACAGCTCTCTGTCAAAAAGGTGAAATTATTCTGTTTGTCACAATCTTCAGTCAGATTTTTCTTTTTTATTTATTTTGTGTTACAATTTGTCCTAGCCAATGGATTCAGACATAACACAGGGAATGATTTATTAAAAGTAGGAAAAAGTAAAAAGGCAATGTGTGGCTGTCCATAATTGTTAAACCTCTTGCCATCCACATAATTCAGATATACAGCAACAAGAAAGGTGGTCTTTAATGGGCAGCCACCACAAATATGCGTTCATTGCAGCATGAGGTTTGTGTACGGAGAGCAAACGAACAGCTCTCAGTCAAGGCTTTCGGTCGGGAGCCAGTGGGACAGACTCCCGACCATCGATCATGTGATTGTTGTGAGAATTAGTCACAGCTTTCAAATGATACAGAAGTTAAGAGGTTAGGGTACACACTTGCAATAAACATATTATACCTGTGGTCATTCTTATGGACATTCAAGCGATTGCATATTCCTAACAAGAAATAAAGAAGCTTTAAAACAAGCCATCACCGACTTGTGTAGCTACTAGCACTGTGGAACAATTTACCTTCAAAGTTCACAACAGAAGCACTAAAATCACCTAATTTTCTCAGCAGTGTTGCTCCCCCCTCCAAACAGTGACTGAGTAGCTCAGCTTTCTCTGCTCCCCTCTCCCAGCAGTGACTGAGCACCTCAGCTTTCCCTGCTTCCCTCTCCCAGCAGTGACTGAGCATCTCAGCTTCCTCTGCTCCCCTCTACCAGCAGTGACTGATCAGCTTGCTTCCCCTGCTCCCCTTTTCAGGCAGTGACTGAGTAGCTTGGCTTCCCCTACTCCCCTCTCCCAGCAGTGACTGAGCAGCTCAGCTTCCTCTGCTCCCCTCTCCCAACAGTGACTGAGCAGCTTAGCCTTCCCTGCTCCCCTTTCCCAGCAATGACTGAGCAGCTAAGCTTCCTCTGCTCCTCCCTCCCATCAGTGACTGAGAAGCTCAGCTTCCCCTGCCCCCCTTTCCTAGAAGTGACTGAGCAGCTCAGCTTCCCCTGCTCCTCTCTCCCAGCAGTGACTGATCAGCTCAGGATCACTACAACTATGCAATAAAAAAAACATATCCGGAGTTTAGCTTTAAAGTTTTACTAAACCCACAACAGTAAAATCAGTCTGTATACAGTGGGGAAAATAAATATTTGATCCCTTGCAGATTTTGTACGTTTGCCCAATTACAAAGAAATGAAGGGTCTATCATTTTTATCATAGGTGTATTTTAAATGATAGAGACAGAATATCAACCAAAAATGCAGAAACAAAACACAATACAAATGTTATAAATTGAGTTGCAGTTCAGTGAGTAAAATAAGTATTTGATCCCAAGCAAAACATGACTTAGTACTTGGTGGAGAAACCCTAGTTGGCAAGCACAGAGGTAAGATGTTTCTTGTAGTTGGTGACCAGGTTTGCACATATCTAAGGAGGGATTTTGGTCCACTCTTTTTTACAGATCCTTTCAAAATCCTTAAAGTTTCTTGACAGCCGCTTGACAACTCAAAGTTTCAGCTCCCTCCAAATATTTTCCATAGGATTAAGGTCTGGAGACTGACTAGGCCCCCCATGACCTTAATATGCTTCTTCTAGAGACACTCCTTTGTTGCCTTGGCAGTAGGTTTTGGGTCATTGTCATGCTGGAAGACCCATCCATGAGCCATCTTCAGTGTTCTAGCTGAAGGAATAAAGTTCTCATCCAGAATTTTACAATACATAGCCCCGTCCATTGTCCCCTCAATGCGGAAAAGTAGGTCTGTACCTTAAGCAGAGAAAACTCCAAAGCATAAGGTTTCTACCTCTGTGCTTGACCGTAGTGTTCTTAGGGTCATAGTCAGCATTTTTCTTCCTCCAAATATGGCGAGTCCCCCTCCTCAAGAAGGCACATGTACAGTCATGCCAATGAACGTCTAAATGATTTAGAGAAGGATTGGGGGAATGTGCTGGGATCTTTTGAGACCAAAATAGAGATCTTTGGCAATAACTCAACTCGCCGTGTTTGGGGGAAGAAAAATGCTGACTATGACCCTAAGAACACCATCCCTACAGTCACGGACCAAGTTGGAAACATTATGCTTTGGAGCTGTTTCTCTGCTAAAGGTACAGGCCGACTTTGCCGCATTGAGGGGCCAATGGACATGGCCATGTATTGTAATATTGTGGATGAAAACCTTCATCCCTCAGCCAGAACACTGAAGATGGGTCATGGATGGGTCTTTCAGTATGACAATGACCCAAAACATACCGCCAAGGCAACAAAAGAATGGCTCAAGAAAAAGCACATTAAGATCATGGAGTGGCCTAGCCAGTATCCAGACCTTAATCCCATAGAAAATATATGAAGGTAGCTCAAACAAGTTGCCAAAAGACAGCCAAAAACCTTAAGGGTTTAGAGAAGCTCTTTAAAGATGAGTGGACCAACTAACTATGAGAAAAGTCTTACCTCTGTGCTTGCCAACAAGGGTTTCTCCACCAAGTACTAAGTCATGTTTTGCTTGGGGATCAAATACTTGCAGTCTTATAGCACAGTCAGAGCAGAATGAAAACTTCTCTTACAAACTTTAACCACTTAAGCCTCGGAGGATTTGGCTGCTCAAAGACCAGGCCCCTTTTTTCAACTTGGCACTACGTGACTTTAACTGACAATTGCGCGGTCATGCAATGCTGTACCCAAACTAAATGTACGTCCTTTTTTTTCCCACAAACAGAGCTTTCTTTTGGGGGTATTTGATCACCTCTGCACTTTTTATTTTTTTGCGATATTAATAAAAAAAAGAGCGAAAATTTTGAGAACTTTGTCTTTTAAAAAATATCCAATATACTCAATTTATGTCATATATTTTGGCCAAAATGTATTTAGCTACATGTCTTTGACAAAAAAAATCTCAATGAGCGTATTTTTATTGGTTTGCGCAAAAGTTATAGCGTCTACAAACTATGGTGTAAATACTGGAATTTATGGAGCTTTTACTTTCTGACTGCCTATCTCATTTCATAAAGTGCTAAAATGGCAGGGCAGTACAAAACCCCCAAATTACCACTTTTTGGAAAGTAGACATCCCAAGGAATGCCCTGAGAGGCATGTTGAGCTCATTGAATATTTAATTTTTTTTTCACAGGTGTTTGAAAAATGACTAAAAAAAATATATATTCTGCTGCTTCTCCTGAGTACAGGGATACCACATATGTGAGACTTTTTGAGAGCCTAGCTGTGTACGGGACCCCCGAAAACCAATCACCACCTTCAAAATTTCAAAGGGCGTACATTTTTCATAGCATTTTCTCACTACCTATCACGGTTTAGGAGGCCCTGAAATGTCAAGATACCACAACCCCCCCCCCCCTGCCCCAAATGACCCCATTTTGGAAAGTAGACACCCCAAGCTGTTTGCTGAGAGGCATGGTGAGTCTATGGAATATTTAATATTTTGCCACAAGTTTTGGAAAAATTACATTTTTTTTAACACAAAGTTGTCACTAAAAGATAAATTGCTCACACATACCAAGGGTATATGTGGAATGACACCCCAAAATACATTCTGCTGCTTCTCCTGAGTACATGGATTCCACATGTGTGAGACTTTTTGGGAGCCTAGGTGTGTACGGGACCCCGAAAACGAATCACCACTTTCAGGTTTTCTAATGGCGTAAATTGTGCATTTCACCTCCGCACTACCTGTCACAGTTTCGGAGGCCCTAAAATTTCAAGATAGCACAAAACCCCCCAAATGACCCATTTTGCAAAGTAGACACCCCAAGCTATTTGCTGAGAGGCATGGCGAGTCTCTGGTATTTTTTATATTTTGCCACAAGTTTTGGAAAAATTACATTTTTTTTTAACACAAAGTTGTCACTAAAAGATAAATTGCTCACACATGTCATGGATATACGTGGATATACGTGGAATGATACCTCAAAATACATTCTGCTGCTTCTCCATACCACATGTGTGAGACTTTTTGGGAGCCTAGGTGTGTACGGGACCCCAAAAACCAATCACCACTTTCAGGTTTTCTAATGGCGTATATTGTGCATTTCACCTCTGCACTACCTGTCACAGTTTCGGAGGCCCTAAAATTTCAAGATAGCACAAACCCCCCCTCCCCCCCAAATAACCCCATTTTGCAAAGTAGACACTCCAAGCTACTTGCTGAGAGGCATGGTGAGTCCATGGAATATAGAAGGTGGGGATTGGTTTTCGGGGGTCCTGTATGCGGGTAGACTGCCAAAAAGTCTCACACATGGGGTATCTCTGTACTCAGGAGAAGCAGAAGAATGTATTTTGGGGTGTCATTCCACATATACCCATGGCATGTGTGAGCAATATATCATTTAGTGACAACTTTGTGTAAAAAAACAAAAAAAAATAATAATTTTCCCGAAACTTGTGGCAAAATATAAACAATTCCATGGACTCACCATGCCTCTCAGCTAATAGCTTGGAGAGTCTACTTTGCAAAATTGGGTCATTTGGGGGGGGGGGGGGGGGGGTTTGTGCTATCTTGAAATTTTAGGGCCTCTGAAACTCTGACAGCTAGTGCAGAAGTAACATGCACAATTTAGGCCATTAGAAAACCTGAAGGCAGTGATTGGTTTTTGGGATCCAATACACAGCTAGGCTCCCGTAAAATCTCACACATGTGGTATCCCTGTACTCAGGAGAAGCAGCAGAACGTATTTTGGGGTGTCATTTCACAAAATTTCAATTTCAAAATATAAAATCTCAGCAAATAGCTTTGGGTGTCTACTTTTCAAAAAGGGGTCATTTGGGAGTTTTTTGAACTGTCCCAGCATTTTATGCTCAATCTTAGCCACATATCACCCACTCTTCTAACCACTTGAAAACCAAGCCTTTTCTGTGACTTTTTGTTTACATGAAAAAATATTTTTTTTTTACTAGAAAATTACTTCGAACCCCAAAATATTATATATTTCTTTAAATCAGAGGCCCTACAGAATAAAATGGTGGATTTTGCAAATTTTTTTGTCACATGATATTTGCGCACAGATTTTCCAAATGCAATTTCTGCGAAAAAAATATTTTTTTTATTATTTAGTGCACAAATACACTATATAATTCCAAATTGTTAATTGTTGTAAAATTCAAAAGATGATCTTATGCCGAGTACATAGATACCAAACATGACGTGCTTTAAAAATTGTGCACGCCTGTGCAGAGGCAACAAACTACGTACATTTTTAAAAGCCTTTAAAAGTCTTTACAGGTTACTACTTTAGACTTGCAGAGGAGGTCTACTGCACCTGGCGTTCACGGCGATACCTCACATGCATGCTGCAATTGCGGTTTACATATGACACTAGACCAACGCTTGCATGCGCCTTTGCGCGCAAGCAAGGGGGGACAGGGGGGCTTGATTTTTTTTTATTATTTATTTTGCTTTTTTATGTTATTTTGACACCTTTCCTTTCATTTTTTTTTTAATTATTTTTATTGTTATCACAGTGAATTTAAATATCCCCTATGATAGCAATCTGTAGTGACAGGTACTCTTTTTTTTTTTTTAAATTGGGGTCTTTTAGACTCTAGATCTCTCCTCTGACCTTAAAGCATCTGACCACACCAAAATTGGTGTGATAAAATACTTTCCCAATTTCCCAATGGCGCTGTTTATATCTGGCGAAACAGAAGTCATGAAATGCTTGTAGCTTCCGGTATCTTAGGCCATAGAGATGATTGGAGCCATTCTCGTCTCCAATCAGCTCTATGGTTAGATAATTGAACCACCGGCTGCACTCTTGGGTTAACCGGTGGGACAGGAGAGCCCGAGAAAAACCGCGGAAGGCGGCGGGAGGGGGGGGGGTGGAGTCCTCTCCCACTGCTTGTAAAAGCAGTCTAGCGGCCAATTATGCCCTAGGATTGCTTTTACATGTAAGCCGACCGCTGGCTGTAAAAAATGATACCAAGATGATGCCTAAATCTGCAGGCATCATCCTGGTATAACCACTCAAAGTCCAGCAACGTACCAGTACATTGCTGGTCCTTGTTTGGCATATAGTGTAGGTTTTTTTTTTTCATGCAGACTGTGAACGAAAATAAGAGAACCTAACAGAAATCACCACAGGAAAATTGTGTAGTATACACACCATTAACTGCCCAAACATCCAAACCCACTTATTTAATGGCGGGTATACATGACAATATTCCACGTATACCTAAAGGTATTTTAACTGCAGTGGTGAAATCAACCTACCACAGCTACTGCCAACAGAGGTATCCATATATGCTGAGCGCAAACGCTGTTTGTGTCAGAATATATTAAATCAGTGTGGCAGCCGACGAGTACCTGCAAGAGAAACAAGTTAACAAAAGAATGAAAAACAAAGTACAGTAAAAGTACAGTAGGAAGAGTAGAAGAACATAAAAATAACTGACACGACAACTGTTTTTGGCTTTTTTATTTTATATTTTTTTTTTGACACCTTTTTTTTTGTGAACTGCAACTTTCCAGCTTAGGGTCTCTCAAAATGTCGATAGCCATCGAACATCTTTCGGGACCCTGTGTTAGTGTGCCCTACACTATGTCGTACTGTACCCTACACTAATACTCCACTAGTGTGTGGTAGCGCTCAAAACATTCCCCGATGCAGAGACCAGGTTGGTCAGGACAGGTAGGACAATAATAACGGGTGTCACGCCTAAATCTGCACCTGCGACAGACACAAAATCTTCTTTGGGGGTATCTTTGTGTAGGGGTACTCGGGAGGACATGTGAAAAATGCCTCTCATGCAGCCGGCTCACTGCATCTGGAAGGGGAAGTTGGGCAGGAACACCTCCTGGGTACAGGTAGGCATTGATGATCTCTTCCTGGAATTCTCAGAAGGATCCGGATCGTCCTGACACCCTGTATAGTACAAAGGCGTTCAGCATAGCCAATTGGAATAAATAAACAGACACTTTTTTGTACCAGCATCTGGCTTTACGGGTAACTAAATACGGCGGCAAAAGCTGGTCGTTAAGGTCCACCCCTCCCATATTAAGGTTATAGTCGTGGACACAGAGGGGTTTCTCCATAACACCGGTTGCCGTAGTAATTTGGATCGTCGTGTCTGCGTGAAGGGAGGACAGAACAAAAAAATTCCGTGTATCCCTCCACTTCACTGCAAGCAATTTGTCCGTTTTCAAGCAGGCTCTCTCCCCTTGACTAAGATGGGAATCTGCAAGATGTTGGGGGAAGCCCCGGTGATTAGGTCACACGGTGCCACATGCGCCAATTTGTAATTCGAGCAGGTGACTAAATAGTGGCACGCTTGTGTAAAAGTTGTCCAAGTACAAATGGTACCCTTTTCTGGATAAGGGTGACACCAAGTCCCAAACTATCTTGCCGCTGCTCCCTATGTAGTCTGGGCAGTTGGGGGGCTCCACAGAGCTATCTTTTCCCTCGTAGACCTGGAAACTAACTGTATAGCCTGTGGCCCTGTCACACAGCTTGTACAGTTTGACCCCGTATCTGGCACACTTGCTGGGGAGATACTGTTTCTTAGCAAGGCAGCCAGTAAACTTAATCAGGGACTCGTCAACGCAGACAACTTGTTGGGGGGTAAACAAGGCTGCAAACTGCTGATTGAAGTGGTCTACGAGGGGCAGAATTTTGTGGAGCCGATCATTTTCAGGGTCTCCCCGAGGACGACAGATTTCATTGCCGTTGAAATGCATAAATCGCAGAATTTGCTCGTATTTCGCCCTGGACATGGAGGCAGAGTACACGCGCATATGGTGAATTTGGCTAGTGGACCAATATAGCCACAATTCACTCTTTTTGGTTGTGCCCATGTTGAGGGAAAGGCCCAGAAAGGTTTTAAAGTCGGAAACCGTTAGAGATTCCCAACCGAATGGTCTGGCAAGGGGTGAATTTGGGTTGGCGGCAATGAATTGACGTGCATATAAATTTGATTGATCCATAAAAGATCTGAAAAGATCTTCCGTGAAGAACAGCTCATAAAAATTCAGGGGTGTAAAATTGGCTGTTTTCACATGGATTCCAGGTTGGGTAGTGAATGGGGGGAAGGGGGGGGGAGTACGGGCGCTGTAGTATCAGTGGGTTGCCAATTAGGATATGCCAGCGCATCAGGGAGGGCACTATGGGCTCTACGGGCCTGTCTTCGAATACGCGGTGGCTGCGGGCCACTACTTGTGCTAGCCACAGCACCAGCTTCAACTGCACTTATGGGACTCACCACGTCACCAAGTGTTACTGCAGTGCTGGTTGTACTACGTCCAGGGTGTACTAGGCCGCTGGCGCTTGCCAGGCCACCAGAAGGCTGAGCGGCACTAGTACAGACACTCTGCTCCATACGAGCACGCTGCGATCTCTGCCCCATAGCAACTCCAGAATGGGGTCGGGTACGCGTGTTTTTAACAGGGACCCATCCGTCGTCAGAGCTGTCTGTCAGGGAGCCGCTGCTCTCTTCAGGTTCGTATACTGACCCTGATTCTGCCAGTGACCCTTCCCCTTCACTCTCATCTGACATGGTCAGTATACTGTAAGCATCTGCACTACTGTACCACCATTTTGACATTTTAGTAACTAGATTTACCGGTACAGTAGTGTGACTCACAGGTAAAAAAAGCACCTGGTCGTCAAGGACTATTTCAACCGCTACCAAAAAAAACTGCTAATGCTAGCAGGGATCAGGCCTAACTCTGCTAATACAGCGGTTTTGTGTGTTGTGTTTTTTGTAAGTGACAGTAATCTATTGATTACTACACTTGCCTGGGTGGGGTGGGGTGGGGTGGGCTGGGCAGAGGGGTTAAACACAGGTGCTGGCAGGAATCAGTGCTGATCGTGCAAACACCGCGTTTTAAGAACCCTAAACTATGGGGGCGTTAGTATAGTTCTGATCAGATATTGATCTGTTTAAACACTATACTAGTAATGGAAGTGTATGTGTGTGTATGTGGTAATCAAGGGGTTATTTCTAACTATGCCCCGGGGATCTGCGCTTAGACTGACGCTAACACTAACTAATGTCACTAATAATAGTGATCAGAAAAAAAAACTGTACACTATAAAAGTGACACTGTGACAGGGCAATGAAGGGGTTAACTGGGGGTGATCATGGGGTTAAATCTTTATTGGGGAGAATGGCGGGGACCCTAAACCTACTTGGGACAGAAAATAATTCGCTAGTGCTAACTCAAGTCACAATCACACTAATACAAAAATACAGTAAACCACTATATTACCTGTGTATAGTGTGCAATGTGACAGGGGGAAGGGGTTAACTGGGGGTGATCAGGGGGGGATCAGGGGGTTAAATCTTTATTGGGGGGGCGGGTATCCTAACCCTAAAAGGAAGGGCTGCAAGCACTAAACCTGGTCACAAGTCACACTTATATGGGTATATAAGAAACTGCTATATACTGTATACAGTGTGTGTTATGACAGGGGGTGTAGCGGTGATCAGGGGGGATCAGGGGGTTAAATCTTTATTGGGGGGGTTGGCGGGGCCCTAAACTTCCTTGGGACTGAAACTAACTCGCTAGCGCTAACTCAAGTCACAATCACACTAATACAAAATACAGTAAAACACTATATTACCTGTATATTAGTGTGCAATGTGACGGGGAAGGGGTTAACTGGGGGGGGGGGGGTCAGGGGGGTAATCTTTATGGGGGGGAGGCGGGTATCCTAAGTATAAAAGGAAGGGCCGCAAGTGCTAAACCTGGTCACAAGTCACACTTATACGAGTATACAGGAAACTGCTATATACAGTATATAGTGTGTGTTGCGACAGGGGGGTGTAGGGTTAACTGGGGGGGGTGATCGGGGGTTAAATGTGCCTATCTAACGTGTGTGTGGGTGTGTTGGTGTAGTACTCACAGTTTAGATCCATTCTCTCTTCTCGATGAATCCAAAAAGGATTTGGGGAGGAGAGAGCGGGTCTTTTCTGTGCCTGTGTTTACATGACACAGGCACAGATCAGTATCTGATTGGGCAGGACCGATCAACAGGTCCAGGCCAAAAATCATTGGCCTGGACCTGATGACTGATTGGTTCTGAACCCAATCAGACCAACAGCGGTGCCCGGGGCGCGCCCCAGAGCGGCGGGAACGAGCGACGTAGACCTACGTTGGTTTGCCTGTAGGGGGTTGACTGCCGCAGTAAATAGTCGTGCGGCGGTCGGCAAGTGGTTAACCAGGCACTGATAGAAATCATACGACTGCTATATACTGCTGATGAGAAAAGGTGTTTAGCAGTTTATATTTACTAAAATAATTGCATTTCCATGTTCTGTGTACTGTGGGAGACCAGATATAGTGAATGCAGAGTCCTGGGTTTAGTAACACTTTGAAAGGATTTGAAAGAACATTTCTGCTTGAAATAAACTTATTACACACCTGCCAAACTAAAAGAAACCTCTCATAAGAGAAATATGGGGGAGAGCATTAGCAACACCAACACAATGTAAAATCCATTTCTCTGATGTTCATTGACGGACACAGCTCCTGATATTCTTAACCATTGGGTTATACTGCCCCCTACAGGAGTAGGACTTTAGGCATAAAAAAAGTCTGGCTATGCCTATGGGCAGTCCCAGGGGATATACTCCCTCTCTCTACTATAGGTACTCAGTTTTGTTACAAGCAGTGTCAGAGAAAATACAACTCCACAGAGGGGTGGGTGCTGTGTCTACATCAAACATCAGAGAAATAGATTTAACTGTAAGTCAAAAATCCCATTTTCTCTTTCATTCATTGACGGACACAGCTCCTGATATTCTTAACCATTGGGATGTCCCAAAGCAGTGTTAAACATGAGGGGTGGGAACAGCAAAAAATTCCCAAGGCTAAAAACAGTAGCCAGCCAGGCAACAGGGGCTCAACCAAAACAACTGTAGCTCATCTGAAAACAACAACACATCCTCAAAGAGGACCAAGTTCTCTAAACAGCAGCTTGCAAAACCTTGCGGCCAAAAGAGGCCTCTGCAGATGCCAACACATCCACTTTATAGAACTTTGTGAAAGTGTGCACCAACAACTAGCTGGCCGCCTTACAAACCTGATGACAGAAGGCCCGGGAGGCACCGAGCACCCATGAAGAGTGCGCCTTGATAGGGAAAGGAGGAACCTGACCCCTGAGACAACCTTTGGAAGGAATGACAGACAGGGGGCAAAGAACCACCTTCATCCCGCCTGTCCTATTCTAAGGTCAGCATAACTATATAATCAATCATTGATGCAAACAAATATAATAAAATTATGATTGTAATATGTATTTTCTCATATTTTTCTAGTGCAGCATCTATTTGGTCTTTGTAATGCCCTGATGAAACATTAATTGTGAAACGCGTTGGCTTATCCAGGTACCATTAGTCTGCATATACATTGGGATCCGTTGGTGTGGTATTTTGCTACCGATTTCAAGTAATCATACACACACGGACCTATGTACCAATTTTAGGTTTTGCATGTATGTCTTGTTGTTAGATCTGTTTTTTTATCCTTTTGTAATAAAATTAATATATTTTATACATAGTGGTGTTGTGTTTGTATTCCTACAACCATCCAAATGCCGGTATAGTCCCGCTTTTTTTTGGGACCTCTCGGTCCTTTATTTTTGTTTTGTTAGCCACCTTATCGCTTTGAACCACCAAGTAAGGTGAACGACAGGATAATGCAGCCAGTCAACACAATGTCTTCATTCCCACCATCTGAGACAACGTAAACAAGAGAATCTTCCGAAGAATCTCAAAAGGTAAACTTCTGGAGGACTGAAAGCAGCAAATTGAGGTCCCAAGGCAGCAACGGAGACCGCACTTGAGGAACCAAATGGTGAACACCCTGAAGAAAGGTACGCACCAGGGAGTGTACTCTTCCAGGGTTCAGACCCCCTGAGCAGAATTTCTGTTGAGAACGCCTCCCCACCCCGACAGGATGGCATCCATGGTGAGGACTGTCCAATACAAGGGGAAGAAGGATTTGCTCTGCCCCAGCACCGGAGAACGAATCCACCAGATCAGGGACCCTTTTGCACACCGGCTCAGCTGGATTTGGTTGTCCAGAGACTGTGAAGTGTTTTCCCATTTGATCAGAATCTCCCTTGCAGGGACATCTTATGGAACCGTGCAAACGGGACCGCCTCAAAAGGTAGGTACCATCAGGCAGCGCACTCGCATGCAAGTCCGGGGGAATGAACATCTGCTGGACAGCAAGAGGCGAATTGCAGCCTGCAGTTTCTGGAGTTTGTCCAGAGGAAGGAGTACTCTGGCTAAGGCCAAGTCCAGAGTCAGACCCAGATAGTCTAGTTTTGTGGAAGGAACCACGGCAGACTTCTGAAGATTCAGAACCCAGCAGAACTTCCTTAGGGTCTGTATGGAGATCTCTAGGTTTTCCACCAGTGCAGTAGGAGACTCTGCTCGCAGAAGAAGGTCGTCCATGTAGCCCAGGACTGCGATCCCCTTCTGACATAATGCTAGCCCTGGAGCCAAGATTTCGTGAAGACCCGAGGAGCAGAGGCGAGACCAAAGGGTAAGGCCACAAACTTATAATGCTCCTCTCTAACGGCAAAGCGGAAGAAGCGCTGGTGAACACATATTGGAATGTAAAAGGTAAGCATCCTTGATGTCGATGGAGGCAAGAAAATCCCCCTGATGTAATAGCTTAGCCCACCTGGTCAGAGTCTGTGACACCAGGGCAATGGTGAATAACGGCCTAAGTGCCGAACCAGCCAGGGTGTACATATTGCGGGCTATAGCCTCCGCCTTCCTGTCGTCCGGGTCCTTAAAGGCTGGGGACTCTTCAGCTGGAATCATGGTTGCCTTGTTTCATCTGGAAACCGGAGGGTCCACCACCGGTGGAACATTCCACTTCTTAGGAAGGGACTCCTTATAGGGGTATCTCCTAGCAAAGCGCTTAGGGACCCCAAGGGGACGCTTTGGTCGCCCCTACTCTGTAGTGACAATTCTGTCAAAATAGGAGGGGAAAGGTTACACCTTTGCTGCTCTGGATGGCTTGTGAGTGCCAAAGGGGACCTGCGCCTCCGTGGCAGCAGCAGCTGCATCCTCCATCTTTAAGGTCAAGATACAATCAGTGCCTCCCCCAGCACCTTTTCGTGCGCGGTTGCAGAAGTGGAGGAATCCTCCTCACTATCTGAGGATTCAGGGCACACGGTCGCAGACTCATGCAGCGTGACGCACGTCCGCGGCGGGCAAATTAGATTCAGGATCTGAGGAGACAGATGAGGCAGGGAAAGGCCGGGGGCACTTCTTTGCCAGCCTATTGCCCAAAAGCCAACTCCACCCGGGACACAAAGGACTCCAGGACCGGGGTCAGTGCATCGATGGATGGTTTGGACCCTGAGGGCCCTGCGGCCTCAGAGAGGGGATCAGGTGGGGAGATGTGCTCTAAAAGATTCCATGAGTCACCAGGGGGACCCCACATAAAAGTGTAAAACACTACTAAGGGACACCCTCACTGCTTTGGCAGCACACCCAGTTGCCAGTCACAGAGCCCCAATCAATCCTCATCAGAGAGGGAGAGGACCCCACTAGACTCACCACCCCGCAGAAACCAGGCACCACAGCCACCAGGAGAATCTGCACTGCACGTACAGCGATCAGGAAAGGAAAGGATCCAGGAGTCAGCACCAGGGAATGAAGAGGGGCTTCCCCTGCCGAAATCACCACACATAGGGCTCAGCTGTCATGGCCGCCACTGTTTTCTATGGCAAACCACCATAAAATGGCCGCCGGACTACACAAACATGGCAACCGTACATTGTAGCACAAAGGCTGCACTTATTGTTCTATTACAGAGAGGATTAGATGATTTTATAGTAGTGGCGTAATAACCACTTTAAGCCTTTCTCTAGAATTTCCAAACTCATTATATACTCTTGGAGTAAAAATCTATTAACATGTTATTTATGGTATTAATGTTTGAACATGCACTACAGACAAATATTTAGCCGTTTATGTCTTTATAAATAAAAACACGTTTCATAAACAAAAATTTTGCTTTTTGACAAACTGAAGTGCAACTTTAAAATATAAAAAATCTCAAAAAACTGTAAGCTCTTTAGGCTGTAATGCCATTGTACATATTACCTCACATATACCCAGTGAAGTGAAGTGAAGTGAACAGCCTCAGTTGATACACAGAGATGAAACAAATCTCACCACATAAGTTTTTCTGTATATCTGCTGTCTCCAGCTTTCTACAATGTTTAGAAAGTTAACATTGTGTTAGAAATTTTTTCTTCCTGTTCCAGCACTGGGTGTGGAGTCTTGGCACACACTGTGTGAGCTGATTGGAAGAAAGGCAAACACCCCTTCCACATAGGCAGAGGAAGGAAGAAACTTGCAGAGCTGTGCTGTGAATAGACAAACTCTCTGCTCATCTGTCTCTACAGTGTCTGTTTGTCAAGCAGCGGAAAATATCCGCTGCTGAGTTCTCAGACATTCTCACAGGAGACAGAGTGCCTGTTTATGAAGCGGTGTGGATCGCTTCTCCATTTGAGGAGTAAAGCGATCTACCAACGCTTTGAACAGTGAAGAATGCCTCCTGTTACTGTAATATTGTGAGATATAGCGAGGTTAAAGTACCAGAAATTCACTGAAACACTCAAGGTGTCTGCTTATTAAGCAGCGGTAAATTACCACTGCTGAGTACACGGGCATTCTCAGAGGAGGCCGCACACCACATGTTAATAAAATGATTAGTCCCCTGCACAAAATATATACACAGTATAAAGCTGGTCGTTAAGGTCCACCCCTCCAATATTAAGGTTATATTCGTGGACACAGAGGGGATTCTCCATAACGCCAGTTGCCGTAGGAATTTGGATCGTCGTGTCTGCGTGAAGGGAGGACAGAACGAAAACATCCCGTGTATCCCTCCACTTCACTGCAAGCAATTTGTCAGTTTTCAAGCAGGCTCTCGTCCCCCGACTAAGACGGGAATTTACAAGCCGTTGGGGGAAGCCCCGGCGATTAGGTCGCACGGTGTCACATGCGCCAATTTGTAATTCAGAAAGAAGACTAAATAGTGGCACGCTTGTGTAGAAGTTGTCCACGTACAAATGGTACCCCTTTCCGGATAAGGGTGACACCAAGTCCCAAACTATCTTGCCGCTGCTCCCTATGTAGTCTGGGCAGTTGGGGGGCTCCACAGTGCTATCTTTTCCCTCATGGACCTGGAAACTAACTGTATAGCCTGTGGACCTGTCACAGAGTTTATAAAGCTTGACCCCGTACTTGGTACACTTGCTAGGGAGGTACTGTTTCATAGCAAGGCGACCAGTAAATTTAATCAGGGACTCGTCAACGCAGACAACTTGTTTGGGGGTAAACAAGGCTGCAAACCGCTGATTGAAGTGGTCTATGAGGGGCCGGATTTTGTGGAGCCGATCACATGCAGGGTCTCCCCGAGGACGACAGATTTCATTGTCGCTGAAATGCAAAAATCGCAGAATTTGCTCGTATCTCGCCCTGGACATGGAGGCAGAGTACATGCGCATATGGTGAAGTGGGCTAGTGCAGTGGTTCCCAACTCCGGTCCTCGGGACCCACCAACAGGCCAGGTTTGCAAGATAACTAAATTACATCACAGGTGATCTAATTTGCTGCTCAGTGATTGCAGTATTCTAGTCTGCATCCCCCAAGGTAATACTTAAAATCTGGCCTGTTAGTGGGTCCCGAGGACCGGAATTGAGAACCACTGGGCTAGTGGACCAATATAGCCGCAATTCACTCTGTTTGGTTATGCCCATGTTCAGGGAAAGGCCCAGAAAGATTTTAAAATTGGGAACCGTTGTAGGTTTCCAGGCGAATTGTCTGGCAAGGGGCGAATTTGGCATGGCGGCGATAAATTGTTGTGCATATAAATTTGATTGATCCACAATAGATCTGAAAAGATCTTCCGTGAAGAACAGCACAAAAAAGTTCAGGGGCGTAAAACCAGCTGTCTCCACGTGGATTCCAGGTTGGGCAGTGAACGGGGGAAGTACTGGCGCTGTAGAATCAGTGGGTTGTCAATTGGGATATGCCAGCACATCAGGGAGGGCACTATGGGCTCTACGGGCCTGTCTTCGAATACGCGGTGGCTGCGGGCCACTACTCGTGCTAGCCACCGCACCAGCTACCACTGCACTTATGGGACTCGCCACGTCACCAAGTGTTACTGCAGTGCTGGTTGTACTAGGTCCAGGGTGTACTAGGCCGCTGGTGCTTGCCAGGCCACCAGAAGGATGAGCGGCCGTAGTACCGACACTCTGCTGCATATGAGCACCCTGCGATTCCTACATCTCAACAACTCCAGAATGGGGTCGGGTAAGCCTGGGTCTAACAGGGACCCATCCGTCGTCGGAGCTATCTGTCAGGGAGCCGCTGCCGTCATCAGGTTCATATACTGACCCTGATTCTGCCAGTGAGGCTTCCCCATCGCTCTTATCTGACATGGTCAGTATACTATAAGCCTCTGCACTACTGTACCAACGTTTGGACATTTTGGTAACTAAATTTACCGGTACAGTAGTGTGACTACTAGGTAATAAAAGCACCTGGTTGTCAAGGACTATTTCAAGCGCTACCAAGAAAAACTGCTAATGCTAGCAGGGATCAGGCCTAACTCTGCTAACACAGCGGTTTTGTGTGTTGTGTTTTTTTGTAAGTGACAGTAATCTATTGATTACTTACTACACTTGCCTGGGTGGGGTGGGCTGAGCAGAGGGGTTAAACGCAGGTGCTGGCAGGAATCAGTGCTGATCGTGCAAACACCGCGTTTTGGGAACCCTAAACTATGGGGACGCTAGTATAGTTCTGATCAGATCAGATATTGATCTGTTCAAACACTATACTAGCAATGGAAGTGTGTGTGTGGTAATCAAGGGGTTATTTCTAACTATGCGCCAGGGATCTGCGCTATTTTAGACTGACACTAACACTAGCTAATGTCACCTGTGTCACTAATAATAGTGATCAGAAAAAAAACTGTACACTATAAAAGTGACACTGTGACAGGACAATGAAGGGGTTAACTGGGGGTGATCGGGGGGGATCAGGGGGTTAAATCTTTATTGGGGGGGTGGCAGGGACCCTAAACCTCCTTTGGGACAGAAACTAACTCTCTAGCGCTAACTCAAGTCACAATCACACTAATACAAAATACAGTAAACCACTATATTATGTGTGTATTAGTGTGCAATGTGGCAGGGGGGAAGGGGTTAACTGGATGTGATCAGGGGGTTAAATATTTATTGGGAGGGGTGACGGGTATCCTAAGTATAAAAGGAACGGGGGCAAGCGCTAAAGCTGGTCACAAGTCACACTTATACGGGTATATAGAAAATGCTATATACTGTATACAGTGTGTGTTGTGACAGGGGGTGTAGGGGTGATCAGGGGGGGGATAAGGGGGTTAAATCTTTATTGGGGGGGTGGCGGGGACCCTAAACCTACTTGGGATAGAAACTAAGTTGCTAGCACAAATTCAGGTCACAAACACACTAATAGAAAATACAGTAAAACACTATATTACTTGTTTATTAGTGTGCAATGTGACAGGGGGGGAAGGGGTTAACTGGGGGTGAAATCTTTATTGGGAGGGGGTGGCGGTATTTTAATTGTAAAAGGGGGGGGCGCAAGCGCTACACCTGGTCACAAATCACACTTATACGGGTATATAGGAAAATGCTATATACTGTATACAGTGTGTGTTGTGACAGGGGGTGTAGGGGTGATCATGGGGGTGATCATGGGGTTAAATCTTTATGGGGGGGTGGCGGGGACCCTAAACCTACTTGGGACAGAAACTAACTCGCTAGCGCTAACTCAAGTCACAATCGCGCTAATACAAAATACAGAAAAACAGTATATTACGTTTGTATTAGTGTGCAATGTGAAAGGGGGGAGGGGTTAACTGGGGGTGATCAGGGGGTTAAATCTTTATGGGGGGGTGGCAGGTATTTTAAGTGAAAAAGGGGGGGCTGCAAGCGCTACACCTGGTCACAAATCACAGTGTGTGTTGTGACAGGGGGTGTAGGGGTTAACTGGGGGGGGGGGGGGTGATCGGGTGTTAAATGTGCCTATCTAAGTGTATCTGAGTGTGCTTGGTGCAGTACTTACAGTTAGATGTGCTCTCATCATGGGAGGGGAGAGCACGTCTTTTCTGAGCCTGTGTTTACATTACACAGGCTCAGCATGTAATCTGATTGGGCAGGACCGATCAACAGGTCCAGGCCAAAAATCATTGGACTGGACCTGATGACTGATCGTTTCTGAACCCAATCAAAACATTGGCGGGACCGCGCGCGCCAGAGCGGCGGGAAGTAGTGACGTACCGATACGTCACTTTGCCTTGCTGGGGCTGACCGCCGCAGTATATGTACTTGCGGCGGTCAGCAAGTGGTTAACACTAAATAAGTATATTTAAATTTATCCCAACACATTTACCAAATCTCAAATCAAAACTAAGGGCTCTTTAAATTTGCCCAGATCTCAGAAGACGCTATTTAGATGGTAGATGAGGTGTTATTGCAGATTAATTGATCCCCTGCTCCAGGTTATAGCTAATTTTTATACAGCAAACAAAAAAAACCTAATGCCATCCCTGAGCCTTCATATCTATCCATCTTGCTTAAAAGGTAAGAGAAAAAAGACAATCCTAACACTGCATTAGCAACCCTGGCACCTGTAAGCATCACAATGCTCACAATGACGTGCGGTCATTGCTCAGCACAGCCATGAGCCTGCACTGACCAATGAGATCCTCTTCTTCTGTGAAGCCGTTCTGGAAGAAGGTAACTCAGAAAAGATTCTTATTGGTCAGCATGGTCACTGCGAGCATTATAATGCTTAAAGGCTTTGCGAATGCTAGTATAGTGCACGGTGTACTGACTGTCTTCTTTAAAAGTAAACTTACTTTTTAGGCCTTGAAGTAGCGGACACCTTGAACCCCCAAAACACATTAACTGTTCTATGTTGTCATTTTGTGAACAAATATAAATATGAAAAACCTTTAGACTTTCAAACTATTTATGGACACATGAAAAGTCTATACATGTGAATCTTCAAATCTGGGCCCCCTAATTTAGGGACAGCCTGCTTTTGTTGACAGCAACCTTAAAAGAGCCAATAAGTTTGATTTATTAATTGATAATTTGAACCCGGTCCCATTTCAACATGTTCTGGATTTCAGAAGATAAGTCCACATAGATGATGGACAGGGGATCCTGCCATCAAATCTTACCTCATGGAAGGATCCAAACCCTTATCAGATATAGGGCACAATCCAGTATGGTTACTTCAGATCCGCATAAAGGTCTTATTCTATGTCAAGCTCTTATTTGCAGAATAGAATATCAAATGCAAAAGTGGTGGAAGCCATTTTCATCATTTTTGTAGATGAAATTTTATTTCTTCAAAAAAAAAAGCTTAAAGTAGACAACCTTTGTGTGGCTCTGAAGCAGACTTACTGCATTATTAAAAGGTAAATAGTACTGCGCTGCCAATTCAATCATGCAATATCCTCTATGTATTAGAGCTGCACGATTAATCGTTAAAAAAAAAAAAAAAAAAATTGCGATCTTGATTCATCCTAACTATCTTAAAACTGCAACGATTCATACAGAGCTGTTCTCTGCTCACTCACAGCTGTCAAAAAAAAAGGCAAATGTTTATCAACATTGTTAAGGCTGCTATACAACTATAAAACACAATATTTTACAATGTATCACTTTGTTCTTTTAGATCAAAGGAATGAACTTCCATCTGTGAGGGCAGTGAACCTCATAGGGTCCTTTCACAGGGCCTGCATCCGCCGACGGAGCCGTTCTGCTCAGCGGGGGACCGACCCGCCGATCCCCCGCTGAGCAGGCGGATGACAGCTCCATCTCTGCTTTGTGTGCGGAGACGGAGCGATCAGATCCCTGCTGTCCTCTATGGGGGAATTGGATGAGAATGGACCGCCTGTCCGTTCTAATCCGATCCCATTTGCTGGACGATTGGAAAATAGGGTTTCCATCCGTCCGGATTTCACGGATGGGATCGGAAGCGGAGAGCAGCGGGTGTCAGCTGAGATGTCTCCACTGACATCCGCTGCCCCATAGGGATGCATGGAGCATCCGATCAGATCTGCCTGAAAAATTGACAGGCGGATCTGATCAGATCGTTCCTGTGAAAGGCCAAGCCTTTTTCTGACACTTGTTACTTACAAGTTAAAATCAGTATTTTTTGCAATAAAATTACTTAGAACCCCCAAACACACACACACATATATATATATATATATATATACATATATATATATATATATATATATATATATATATATATATTTAGCAGAGACTCTAGAGAATAAAATGGCGATCGTTGCAATCTTTTATGTCACACTTTATTTGCGCAGAAGTCTTTCAAACGTAGGTTTTTGGGGGGAAAATACAGTTTAATGAATTTAAAAAAAAAACGAAAACAGTAAAAAGTTAGCCCAATTTTTTTGTATAATGTAAAAGATAATGTTACGCCGATCTCAAAAAATCATGATTCTAATTTTATCCAGAATCGCGCAGCTTTAGTATGTATTATGTATAGTAATCCAACAGAAGGAAAAAAAATAAATCGATATCTGTGCAAATTTCACAAACTCATAAATCCTGCAACAGTGAAAATAAAAGGGCATATATAATCCCATAAATGCACCATGCAACACCCCATCCCGGATTACATGGAGAAAAGCATCATAGAGAATAGAGAACTGGGGAAGGGTACAGAGGACACTTAAGAGGCAAGCTGACTACACAGCACTACCAGCTGGGAGTGCATAGAGCAATTCCATTGTTGTCTGAACACCACAGAATAGCCCCCATCATTGTACCAACACCACTACAGAGTGGTCACCAATCACCATACCGGTGTCACAGAGAGCCCCCAATCATGATACCAGTGTTACAGAGCAGCCCCATATCACCATACCGTGTCATAGAGCAGCCCCATATCACCATACCGTGTCATAGAGCAGCCCCATATCACCAAACCAGTGTCATAAAGCGGCCCCCAATACTGTACCAGCATCACAGAGCTGCCTCCATGACCAAGCCAGCATCAAAGCTCTCTCCATCACCAGCATCATAGAGTGGACCCCCATCATTGTTCCAGCATTAACAAAGTGGCTCCCCATCACTTTTCCAATACCAACAAAGTAGCTCCCCATAACTGTATCAGCATCAAAAAAGCACCCACACTATCACTGAACCAGTTTTATAGCATGGCCCCCCATTACTGTACCAATGTCACATAATGGCCCCCTATTACTGTACCAGCATCAAAGAAAATGCCACCAATCCTCATACCAGGCTCAGAGTGCAACCCCACCTTAATTATACCAGCCCCTCCCATAGCAAAGTACTAGGAGCACAGAGCAGCCGCCCATTACTGTACCAGCATCACAGAGTGCAGTCCCCATTGTCATAACCATATCAGTGTCATAGAGCGGCCACCATCACAGTAGCAGCATCACAGGCAGAACTGGGTTCAAGATAAAAAGTTAAGACAACATTCACTAAAAACACAGAAGCCTTATTTGGGGATGTATTTACAAAAATGGTTTATTCACACAGTAATAACCTTTTTTTTTTTTTTTATAAATCCTTTATTTTTCTTGGTTCTTAAAAATTTCTCCATCCAGCGCAGCTTTCATGCATGGGCAGTCCCAGTCACAAGGAGTGTGGCTTTTTATTCCGCATCGTTATAAATAAAAATAAAAAGTCCCATTTTCCTTTAGTGCCAAGAAACAGGTTCCACAGATGAACTGGATTCTGCAGGCAGAGTACCACTGCCAAACTAAACAGCAACATCTTGGAAAAAAATAAAATGTTGTCCTTTAATGTCAGCAACATTTGTGGACCCCAAAAACGTTCAAGGCAGAGGCAGTCCTTTGAGCGAGCGTAACAGGCGGATTTAGTGTGATTGACAGCTCCCAGATGTGACCTCCTCAGTTTGCAATAGATGTTGCGCAGTGCCCAATGACCAATCGACAACCGATCTTATACCATATTGTTACTCTCCCCGGCTTTGTCTACTAGCTGGAACGAAAAGAGACAAGATCAGGGGTAAAATTCATTCACAAGTATGAAAAATTCATAAAGACAGATTTTTGATGCAAGAATCTCTAGAATCAGATGTAAGCTTTGCAAAATGGCCAAGGTGAATTTAACCAAGGATAATAATAATAATAAAGGACCAGGCATATTTCTGACACTTGTTGTTTACAAGTTGAAATCAGTATTTTTTGGCTAGAAAATTACTCAGAACCCCCAAACATTATATGTTTTTTTGTTGTTTTTTTTAGCAGAGACCCTAGAGAATAAAATGGGAGATCGTTGCAATACTTTAAGTCACAACATGTTTGCGCAGCGGTCCTACAAACGCAATTTAAAAAAAAAAAAAAAAAAAAAAATGGGATTTTTGACTTACCGTAAAATCCATTTCTCTGATGTTCATTGTCGGACACAGCTCCCGATTCTTCTTAACCATTGGGTTATACCGCTCCCTACAGGAGTCAGACACCAGGCAGAAAAAAGCTTGACTACGCCTATGGGCAGCCCCAGGGGGTATACACTCACGATCAGCTATTAGGCACTCAGTTTTGTTACAATCAGTGTCAGAAGAAAGCCAACTCCACAGATGGGTGGGTGCTGTGTTTGCCAATGAACATCAGAGAAATGGATTTTACGGTAAATCAAAAATCCCATTTTCTCTTTAATTCATTGACAGACACAGCTCCTGATTCTTAACCATAGGGATGTCTCAAAGCAGTGTTTAACATGAGGGGTGGGAAAACAGCAGAAAAAAAATTCCCAAGGCTAACCACCCAACCAGGTAACATTGAGCTCAACCAAAACAACTCACCTGAAAAAAACAATACACCCTCAAAGAGGACCAGGTCCTATAAACAGCAGCTTGCAAAACCTTGCGGCCAAAAGAAGCATCTGCAGATGCCAACACATCCACTTTATAAAACTTTGTAAAAGTGTGCACAGCCGACCAGATGGCCGCCTTGCAAACCTGCATTACTCATGCCTGATGACAGAAGGCCCAGGAAGCACTAAACGGCTGAATAGAGTGTGCCTTAACAGGGAAAGGAGGAACCTGACCCCTAATTGAATAGGCCTGAATAGACCTGAATTACTGTCTGTCTGATACATCTGGAAATGGTCGCAGCAGAAAAGGCTAACCCTTTTCGAGGTCCAACCGTGACTACAAAGAGTGAGTCTGACTTCCTAAAAGACTCTGTAGCTGCCAGGTACACCCCGATGGTCCGAACCACATCCAGGAAATTCAGAGCTATTTCCTTATGATGTTTTGGCCTGGGACATAGGGAAGGCAACACAATGTCTTCCTTCAAATGGAAATCAGAGACAACCTTTGGAAGGAACAACGGACAGGGACGCAGAACCACCTTAGCTCTGTAAACCAACAGGTAAGGTGAACGACAAGACAACGCTGCCAGCTCTGACACCCTGCAAGCAGAAATAATAGCCACCACAAAGGCCACCTTCTGGGACAACGTAAGCAGGGGAACCTCCTGATATTTCGGAAGGGAGATTCCTGGATAACTGACAACACCAATTTGAGGACCCACGGCAGTAATGAAGACCGCACTAGAGGAACCAAGTGTCGAGCTCCCTGGATAAAGGTATGCACCAGGAAAGCATGGCCAAAGGAAGTTGAAAGAAAACCCCAAGGCTGAAACCTGACCCTTGATGGTACTCAAGGCCAGACGCTGCTCAACCAGAGGAAATTGGAGGAAAGCCAAGATCCGAGCCACCAAATAGGAACAAGGGAGAACCCCAAAGATTCACACCACGCAACGTACGCCTTCCAAATATGATGGTAGATCTTTCTAGAGTTTGATTTTCTAACCTTTAACAGTGTAGGAATCACCCATTCAGACAAACCTCTATTCTTCAGCACCTGGCTTTCAACAACCAAGCCGTTAAAACCAGCGACTGTAAAGCAGGATGGAAGATTGGTCCTGGAGACAGTAGATCTTCCCTGAGAGGAAGTCTCTAAGGAGCATCCACGATTAGCTGTATCAGATCGACGAGGCCAGTCTGGAGCCACCAGAAAGACTATAATCCCTAGGCTGCCTTGATCCTGCACAGGAGTCTTAGAAGTTTGAGAAGGGGAAAGGCATAAATGAGACAATACTGACGCCCCCAGGAGCCACTATTAAGTCTGCAACGTCGGCCAGAGGATCCCGAGACCATGCCACATGTCTCTGCACCTTGCATGGAATGTGTACAGCAGAGAGGGCTGGAACGATCATTCTGCCCCCCCTTAGAATGCCGGCTACTTACCGATCCCCAAGACACTTCTTGTGCCCCCACGGTGATTGACATGAGCCCCACCGTGGCATTGTCCGACTGAATTCGTACCGGACACCCCTAAAGGCAAATTGTCCAATGATCCAGACAAAGTCTGATCGCTCGGAGCTGCAGTACATTGATCATCAGTCTGGACTCTGCTCCAGCTCTGAGTCCAGACCCAATGAGCACAAGCTGTGTCGAGGACGCTGTCCTGCATTCATCCCAGCTAGGCTCACTGGGGCCTCCCCCCCATGGCGGCCTAAATTTATGTGGATGTCCAGCCGCCTGAGCGGAGCGGATTATCCAGGGGCAGCGAGGGGAGGGCGGATGCCAAAACGGAGGGTAGTGGCTTCAGCCACCCTCAGTGAGGCCACCCTACATAGCTCCTGACCAGTAGGCCGCAAAGTTGCGGTCTAAATTTGGGACGGGATCCGGCCACGTGAGGTGCGGGCCCGCGGATGCCAAATCATCCGCTCCCCCAGCACAACAACTGCAGCAGAGGACATCCCTGCCCTAGTCACCAACCCCCAGGGTAGCAGGGGAACCCTGCTCAACCCTCCGTTGTGAACCAGGAAAAATCCAGTCAGCAGCAACTCCAACAAGCCCCCCTTAAGTGCATGAGACAAAAGCCAACTCATCACCTCACCCAGAAAGGGAGTGGAGGGGGCCTGAAGACCCACAGTGACCACCAGGGAGGGGAAGGGGGGGGGACTCAGGGGTCCTACCATCCCAGGGAGGGGGTCTACGACCACACCAAAAACCCTCCAGGGGTAGAGGGACAGCTACTTACCATAATAGGAACAGGGTGTGCACGGCTCCTGACAGACCACAGCTCCATCGGGATGTGGGTGACTGTCGGCCAGGAGGAACGCTGTGACTCAGGCCGAGGCCAGGTCGTATGCACCCGAGATGTTTAACTCACAGGCCAACTGCCGTCAAGTGGGGCTATATCGCGGCCAACCTAGTGTGGATCTGAGGCCTGCTCATGCTCGCTGGCCAGACTGGGGGGACCTTCTGGATCTTGATTATCCAGTCCGTTGCCCAGTCCAGCAGTTGATATTAGATTCTCACAGGAACAAAATAACAAAGATAAGAAAAAAAATCTATTTAAAAGGAAAAATACTGCCAGGACCAGAGATGCCAGCAAGGAACTAGGTCCTTACTCCTGACTAGGGAGAAAAAAAACGTGCCTATAGCTGAGTGTGGGTGTATACCCCCTGGGACTGCCCATAGGAGTAGTCAAGCTTTTTCCTGCCTAGTGTCCTACTCCTGTAGGAGGCAGTATAACCCAATGGTTAAGAAGAATCAGGAGCTGTGTCCATCAATGTACGAAAGAGAAATACACTTTTTTGAATAAAAAAAAAAAAAAAAACAATAACAATAACACAGTAAAATTAGCCCATTTTTTTCTATAATGTGTAAGATAATGTTATGCCGAGTAAATAGAAACCCAGCATGTTTTGGTTAATTGGTTAAATTGCGCACGCTCGTGAAATGGCGACAAACATTGGTACCTAAAAATCTCCAATGCTTTAAAAATTTCTACAGGTTACCAGTTTAGAGTTACAGAGGAAGTCTAGGGCTAGAATCATTGCTCTTGCTCTACTGATCGTGGCAATATGTCACATGTGTGGTTTGAACACGGTTTACATATGTGGGCGCGACTTGCGTATGCATTCACTTCTGTGCGCGAGCTCGGAGGAACGGGGCGCTTTATTTTTATTTTTTTTTATTTATTTTACCTTTTATTTTTACACTGTCCCTTTTTTAAAAATAATTTTTTTGATCATTTTTATTCCTATTACAAGAAATGTAAGCATCACTTGCAATAGAAATAAGCAGGACAGGTTCTCTTTAATGTGAGATCTGGGGTCAAAAAGACCTCAGATCTCACAACTACCTTAAAAGCAAAAAATAAAAAATAAAAAAAATTGGGCCCTTTAAGGCCGTTGGGAGGAAGTGATGTATGACGTCACTCCGGTCCTCCAAGGCCAAAGATTCGAACGGGGACCATCTTGCCATCACTCGACTTCCTGCCTGGGACATGGACGGACCAGATCGTTTTTCCCGCTATCAACAGCTCCACTAAGCTAGGAAAATTACCAGGAAGCGGTGGGAGGGGGTGCGGCACCTCTCCTGCCACCCATAAAAGTGATCCCGCAGTGAATCTGCCGCTAGGACCACTTTTATGTGAAAGAGGACTGCACGCCCTGTATAAAAATACTGGAGTTATGGCAGCTATCTGCCAGGATTTAACGTCAAAGTACCAGTGTAAAACTGCGGCGGGTGGTGCGGAAGTGGTTGAGGCATTGATCAATATTGCCTGAGCACTGAAAAATCTTGATGTAAACTTGGTCACCTTGGTATCCTGGAAAGATGCAAATAAGTCAATTTCTTGCTGGCCCCATTTCTCCACAAGCACTCTGGTCGTTCTATGTACACCACTGAGATTTGGCTCAGATTGGACTTTGACCACTTCATGGTCGGATTAAAGCCTGGCACACACTATCAGTTTTTTTATCCTTCAACCCATTTGTGAGATATCCAACCCATTTGGCCCATAAAGTCTTGGCCTGTGGCCTTGGCCTCTTTATGCAGCTGATATCAGAAATATTTATTTGGAACTACAGTGCATTTTCTTTCTCCAAATGCGACATATTTTAACAGATGTATTAATGACAATTTAAAGTGGAGCTGAAATCAGGAATAAGGATTCACATGAAGTTCAACATGATCAGTAATGTGTCAGAGTAACACTTTCAGGTATTTATTGCCTTTCACAGATTACAGTACTCCCCCTGACAATGCCTGCATCTGCTTTTCTTGTCAGAAGGACGGCACCATTACTGCTCTGGGTCAATATCTATTTCCTGGACTGAGGTTCTGGCTCAGAAATAACATTCACGGAAACCCTGGTGTCTGTGCAGTTCTTGGCTGTGTTCACAAATGTCTGACACAGATCAGCCCCCGCTGCAGCCTTTCACATTGCGACTTGCCACAGTTTTATTGTTGCAGTCTCATCACTGGGGAAGGGGAGCCTGAGGAAATCTTCCTCCTGGGTGCAGTAAACTAATGACACCATCTCACCCTAGGCAAAAATCACTGAACAGGAGCTGAAGAATGGCTTTGCAATGACAAAATGTAAGAATTTTTCTGAAAAAATATACTGTTGTATATTGTGACATTTCATGGATTTATTAATGCAGAACTGTAAAGCTACTGACAGGTCCACTTTAAGCCTTTCACATTGAAGAGTCTAGTCTAGAAGGAAGCACCAAAATGCCCCTGCAGTTACCTCTAGACATTTTCCAGGAAAGCACCCTCTGTTTACTTTTATCACCAGGCACACTTCAAAGATAAGTTCCTTTGAAACATGTTACATGCTCCACCCATTTTTAGGGTGGAACGTGTAACATTTTTCAGCATTTGCAGCTCTCCCCCAATAACAGTGGGCTGGGGATCTTATCCCTGCACTCACTGTCAATATTTTAAAACATTGTGGTCATGCGGGGCTCTGCCCACTCTACTGCGTCGTTCATTTCGTCTTCTGCAAAAAAATGCCTACAAGTATCGCCAGCCTCTGACCACTTGTAGTTTTCAATTAGCTGAGAGGGTGTTGGTGAATGTCCTCGTAGTCCATTGATCTTCCTGCTCTCAGGTAACTGTCTGCCCATACAAAGTATGGGCACACAGCTTTCCTGAGAGTCTGCAGGAGCTGGACATTGTCCCTGTGATCTCCTGATCGCAGATGCAATGCTTTGCAGGCACATTAGAACATATCCTTTGACTACTAAGGGCAGCGTAACCCTGCCCACCCATTGCCATACTATCCAATGAGGGAACCCAATGAGTGAAGAGGCACCCTACTTTTAAAGTAGTATGGTGGAATAGATTTTATCCAAAGCTGTTGTCAGAGTGCTTTCATTGTGAGTGTTTAACATTCACCTGAAAATGTTTTATCATGCTCCTTTTACATTTTTAAAATCTTGCTCTTCTATATTTCTGCTATTATATCATATATACAGATTGTATGTCCTCCAATTGCCATCTGTATATCAGGATTATCTATTAACACAAGAAAAGTGCTGAGATAAGACCAGTGTCGTTGAGAGTTGCAATGCCAAATGAACAGTGAAGCAAATACACTAATGAATATAAAATACAAAAATAAAAAAGGATTAGAAAACAGCAAAATGCATTGATGAGACTATTCACATGGGAATAGAAAAAAAAAATCCTATAGTGTTTAGGATTTTTCCAATGATCCGTGAGCATCAGTGTTTGATTTGGAGACACAGTGAGAATCCCTCAACATTCCCAACACTTGCCACACTCCATTTAAAATGGAGACACAGGGAGAATCCCCTACACGTGCCTGACCCCACCCAGGTGCCATCTGGCAGATACTCTAGTACATGGATCCTCAAACTACGGCCCTCCAGCTGTGGCAGAACTACACATCCCAGGAGGCATTGTAAAACTCTGACATTCACAGACATGACAAGGCATGTTGGGAATTGTAGTTCCTGAACAACTGGAAGGCCATAGTTTGAAGAACCCTGCTCTAGTAGGATGAGGTCCTACATTAAATATGCATGAAACTCTCCACAAAGGCTGCACACTAATTAACAGCTCTTCAATTTCCATGAGAAAAGTGAGGGCTTGGTTCTGTCTTACCCCATATCTCGAATTGTTTTTTCTGAGACAGACTAAAGATGCTGCCATAGACATTTTGAATAGTAATCTGTGATAGGATCACCAATAATAACTAGCCTGTCTTGATACCGTTGATTTCTGAGAAGTTCCAAGGCTTTGCACAGCTTTTGATTCTCTCTGGGAAGTGAAGGAGCTGAACGTTGTAAATAGATTCTCCTGTAAACTGGATATAATTTAGCCCTTTCATGGACAATGAAATAAGGAAATTTAAGTATAGTGAATGCAGATCTCTGGAATGACAGAAACCCCTCCCATACATAAAGTGAAGTAAGAAGGAAAGACAAGGACTGACCATTACTGTGGATTCTTCCCAGTCTATGTGGGCTTTGAATGTCAAAAAAAAAAAAAAAAAAAATTGTAAATGGCAGCTCTTCATTTGAATCTCCTCACACAGTGTGGACAGTTTAATTTTTGTGGCGTGCAGTACACATTTCTGAAAAGTGATCGTATGGGAGACAATTACCTAATCGCAGTCAGAGACAGCACTGCAGACATTGTGGATATCCAGAATAAGATAAAGACCTGCAGCTCCGCTAATATTCATTAGAACAGATATACTGGTAGAATCAACAGGTAACAAAACTGTGTTAAAGGGAGACTGACTGCAGCAAATGTCATTTTTAATTTCGCCCAGAGTTTCCTTAACAGCAGAATTTTTTTGGCTTCCAGAACTATCTATAACAGTTTTCTGAAATACATAACCAGGAACCACTATTTCTTCTGCACACATCTATAAACTATATACCTGCACTAACCTCTCTAGCTTTCAGCAAACACCAAATCATCATTCAGTGAAAGTCAAGCTGCCCACCCGTTTTTTTCTTCTCTCACAGTGTGCCAATGTACCACCAAAAGCGCAAGTGAGGTCATTCAGACATATCCATTACTCCATCCAAAGTTGTTCTATCCTGATGTGTTTCGCCTACAATAAGTCCTAGTCATGACTGTTATAACCAATCCCATAGTAGTAGGTGAGCCACATTGGGTGAAGTGAAGGCTATGTCTGAGCGACCTCGCTTGTTCTTTTGTTTGCTTACCTGGTGTCCATAAAGTACATTGTAAATAAAGAAAAAAAAAGCAGTATGCAACTTGATCTTGATCTGAATGCCGCCAACTTACTCATCCCTAGACTCTGGAGATCGACTAAGACCACAAGGTTCTCGGACTGGTTTCATTGCCTTAAACAGCTGGGGAGCTGAAGGAACTGGTACATACAAGTAATGAAACCATGACTTCATTTTTATCCACATGGACAATCTGGTTTCTCTTTAAGGACTCATATAAACAGCACTGCTCTTCTTGAGTGATAGAACTCAGGCCTAAACTAGGGATGCACCGATCCGACTTTTTTGGACCCGATACCGTTATCTGGCGTTGTGAAATTGCCGATACAGGAACCGAACCGGAGCTACACACAAAGCAAGCGGCTGCAGTACTGAGCAAAGCCGCTGCTTCATTTGTATGGCTCCTCCATTCACAGGCGGAGTGTATCTGATATCACTCCCGCCTGTGAGCCGGACCTATACAGGAAGTAGTGGCTCCCATCCCATACTTCTACTGCACTTAGTAAGGGATGGCTGAGCCATTACTCAGCAAAAACCGGATCGGCCAGTGGATCGGTCAATGTTACCGATTCCCCGATTCATCTAAAATGGCCATATCGGCGCCGATATCCGATCCGAATCGGTGCATCCCTAGCCTAAACAGTGAGTTCTACCCCCAAGATTTGCATCTTTTCCCAAAAGGCTAAGCAGTGGGCTGGCTTGTACTCCCTGGGGGCCCCCTCCCCCCTCATCCTCCCCTCACACCCCCCATCTCCTGCAATACTTGGCCCTTATCCCCTTCCCTCGTCCCCTACCCCTCCCTCTCCCTCCGTATCCCTCATACTCCCATTGGACCTCCACTGGACATTTTCCTCAGTGAGATATACCCTGACCCCTGCCTACTCCATTATGGGGGTGCAAACTTTCTGTTAACACAACACTTGTTGGATTTTCTTTATCCACGTTATGGTTTCTGTTTTGTTTTATAATGTTGGGCCCCTCCTAATGCTACTATTTGACACCATGTACCCCCTGTACTGCAGACTCTCACATTAATTTTACCTTGCCACCTTTGCTGTATGTAATCATATCTGCCAAACTAACTATGTTGTTTGTTTATCAATAAAAGTTAGAAAACTATTATAAAAAAATAAAAACATTCCTTCCTGCGACAGAAGTGTGCACATTAGTGGTGGGCCACAAGGTGGCATCACAACACACAGTATAACACCAGAGATAACAGTGCTCCGGACCTATGGAAAGAGGACAGACATCACAGGGGATTATTTACTAAAACTGGAGTGCAAAGTCTGGTGCAGCAATGCACAGAAACCAATCAGCTTCCAGGTTTTATTGCCAAAGCTTAATTGAACAAGCTGAGGTTAGAAGTAGACTGGTTACCATGCACTATTGCACCAGATTCTGAGTGCTCCAGTTTTAGTATACCTGCTCCACAGTGTTCCTCATGGACCAGATAAGAGAGTTACTACAGCAACAATTCTGGTGAATTTCGTGTCCATCTTACCGAACTTATTCCAGGTAAATTCAGGATAGATCCTAATACAGGTACTCTTCGAATGAAACCGACAACCACCGGGAAAAATCCCCTAAAAGGAAGAAAAGAAAGGATCAATCCAACCAGCGGCATCAAAACACATAACATTCCTTTTTCTGGTGGTCCAAAAGCAACAGGAAGGAAGGAAAAGTCTATCTCCACCAAAAATGGGCAGAGATGATAAATCCATCTACTCTTCCATAATCCTCCATCTACCCGTTTCCTCTCTTTTAGACCCACTGTCATCCTTGGGTCTCTGTCCTTCTCTATGCATGCAGGCAGAGTGCTGTACATAGCTTGCTGAAAATATTACATTACCCTGCCTCAGTACTCCTTTTAACAGCCCAAAGTCTGGATGCAAGCAGTGGGCTGGCTCTTGGGAGGAGGTATGCAAGTATCAGAATGCAATGGTGAGTGTATATGGGTCTGGAGGGGTGTGCATTACTAGCCAGGCTCTATTTGCTGGAAGACTGCCCAAGTTAGGGTCCACATGTGATGCGGAGTCTCCACGATTAAAGTCCAATCAATGAAAGGGGCAGGTCAGGGACAGCCTGGCTAGGGAACAAAAAGCTTGATGCTGGACATCCTCCAGCCAGGTAAGGAGTTGGCAGAGAAATCACAATAAAGCCTGGTACTCACTATCAGTTATTTTTTCATTCAACCCACCAGATTGAATGGAAAAAAAAAAAAAAACTGAGGTGCTCGGGAGAAGATCCTGTACCAGCAATCCAATGTGGTTAGAAAAGCGATCTCCCCGCTGAGCTACTGTGTTCTGAAAGAGGGAACCCCCCCCTCCCAGAACACACCGGACAGCGCTTACAGCCACTGGCTATCAGTACTGATCGGACGCTGGTTTTCCAGCATGCCCATTCGATCGGGTTCTGTCTGACAGGTTGGTGTACACACCGGCTGAATATCGGTTGGTTTCTTTTGAACCGCCCGTTACCACCTGATATTTGGCCCGTGTATGTAAAGGGGCAGAGGATACTGCGCTGGGGGTACGGGACACTGCTGCTGTGGGTGGAGGGAGACAGAGCACACTACAGAGGGAGAGGGTGATGTAAAGAAAAGAGGGCAGAGAACACTGCTTTATGGGGGGGGGGGGTTACAAAGCACTGCGTCTACCATCTACATCTTTTTATTGGGAGCTTGATGGTTTGTTTGTTTAAGGGTGCCGCCTAGTACCCGCCCTCCCTTCCTCCCACCCTCCAGGGGATCTTTGCTTTCCTTCACGTTGTCCAGGTAGATCTCAATCACTGAAAGTTTGCCTTTCCCTGATGTAGATTATAACTAAAATTCTTGAATTAGTGAAATCAGTCTACCAAATAGATTTTGATTAACCTATTGTGGGATTATGGCGACATTTTTGCTGGGAACTGACATTTACACATGTTTAGGACTGAAAATGACTGTTTGAAAATTGGACAATTCCGAGGACCTATATCAGCAGCACGGACACAGTGGTTTGTCACCGTTTGCCCTCCTATGAGTGATATAAAAACAATGTCTTTTCAGTGTCCCCTCCATTACCTGAACAGCAGGAAGAAACCGTAGATCTCTAGAACCATCCCAATGAGTGGCCAGCCGATGAGGACCACAAACACTCCGCCGAGGAAGAACGCTGTGGCTTTAACTTTGTGTTTCTGGAAGAAGAAGCGGAATGTTCTCTCCAGTCCGATCACAAAGGACAATCCAGCCACAAATAGGACCTAGAACACGAGAAGAAGTCAAGAAAATGCTTAATAGGAGACAACAGCAGATCATTACTTTCCACATCACTAAAATAGGGACAGACAAGGAAAGTTTTCTGTCCATAAACCAAAGAGAAATTAAACTAAAAATAAACAGGCTTTACCAATAAAGCAGAATGAAGGAATCCCAGAGACCCAAGTTCAGAGAACATTCCCCGCTGTCCTGACTATAGTACACTGAGATCTGATTGGCAATCAGGGCAGCACCCTTTGTACTTTCCTTCTGAATAAACCAGACAAGTCTTGTGTTCCTTTCATCGCTGAATCTTACTGATTATGGAAAATACATACATTTTCACATAATGAGAAAGTGAGAAGTCCCTCCCCTCTTCCATACTTGCCCTCCCCACACTGCAGTCACTGATTGGGAATGTTGGGAAACTTTTCTCGATCAACTTCTATCAAATGGGAACGGCCATATATGAATCGAAAATTGTCCGGTCCCTGAACTTTGATCCGTTCTCGTTATTGTCAGAAGGCTGCACAAAACAAAACTAACAGACTCCTCCACCCACGCAAACTAGATGGATGGAGGAGCCACCCACCCTAAGTTGGAACTTGATATTTTGACAGAAGCACTAATCGCTGTCAAAATACACTGACCATTATCTGCAGCCGAGAGAAAAGTTTAATAACACTCTCCTTCCACAGAAGCTGATCCAACAATCGACTTTTGTTAAGCATGGATGGCCACTCGCTGATCAAAATCTGGCTGGTCTTTGCTGAACCAGATGAAATTCAATCAGTGTATGGGTAACTAAAAATGACAGTGTCTGTAGAGTGAGCAGTGCCTGCTGTATGTGTACTACAATTCCCATAGAGCTGAATATGTCTGCACGAAGATGTGTAATCCATCTCAGGGGTGAGCAGGAAGAGGTGACTATGTTCACATGGGGGGCATGGAGAATGAACACAGCCACCCTAGAACAGGCAAAAGCTTGCATTTGAGATATGAACCAAAGAAAGAGAGAGATAAAAGGTACACTCTACTTATATTTAGACATATTGCATTTATTTGATGACTTTAGTGTCACTTTAGGGTTAACATGATATTAAAGGGTACCTCCAGTCAAAAATGAAATTTCTACTATTAATAGTATGTTAAAGGGGTTGTAAAGTCAGGAAAGTTTTTTATCTTAATATATTCTATGCATTAAGATAAAAATCTTTCTGTATGTAGCAGCCCCCCCAGCCCCCCTAATACTTAACTGTGCCCCCTCTCTGTCTAGCAATGTCCACGAGTCTCTCGACTGTACTGGGACTTGCCCTCCTGTTTGGCTGAGATACAGCCGCGGTGCCATTGGCTCCCACAGCTGTCGATCAAAGTCAGTGAGCCAAACAGGAGGGGTGGGGCGAGAACGGCAGCTCTGTGTCTGAATGGACACACAGAGCTGCAGCTCAGCTTGGGTGCCCCCATAGCAAGCTGCTTGCTGTAGGGGCACTCGATAGGAGGGAGGGGCCAGGAACAGGAACGAGAGACCCTGAGAAGGAGGAGGATCAGGGCTGCTCTGTACAAAATGAACTGCACAGACTAGTTAAGTATAACATGTTTGTTATATTAAAAAAAAAAAAAAAAACGAGACTTTACAATCACTTTAAATATCTTTATCTTTGATATTATTGATTTTCTGGTTAGCTGCTTGTGTAGCTTAGAAAGTCTTATCTAAAACTAGACAAACAGCTTCTTCCTGTTCTTCACCGACAACACTATCTCCCTTTATCTGAATTTTATAAGCTCTATTTTACTTCCTGAAAAGGTTGTCTGCCTTTCTTAGACAGGCATTCCTAGACCTGCCCAGCCCCCCCCCCCCATCCCTCCCATCATTCACAGAACATGATCTCTTCCTGTCTTCATAGCCTCCTTATGACTGGATACACACTATACAATATATATATGTTGGTAGATTTCCTTTAGATTTACCTTCAACTATGTAGTGCAAGGGCCTGCCTGATTGCATACAAATTGAAATGTTTAGGTTTGACCTCATATTAAATGTTTTGGGTAAATCTAAAGACAATTGTATAGTGTGTATCCAAGTGATATCGCGCTACAATAAAGTGCTAGTAACAAAAAATTGCTGTTCTATTCAAACAGCAAAAATGCTGTGCAGTGCAAATAACAAAAATTTCTGTGCAAAGGTGCAATAATAAAGGGTTGTAGAAATGATTGAATATATTAACAAATCAATCAACATAAAACATATGTGTCCATAATATGATTCCTTCACATAAACACTAAAATAACATGTAAAAATCAGCTTAATCACATCAATTGAAAAGATAAATCAAAAGTGCAAGGTGCTAGTCCATTAAAGTGATTCCAAGTGAATAAACAGTCTCTAAGCCTGCTGCAATGGATCATTCAGGTGCTCACGATCCCATTAGCAGTGATGGATGGCCTCTCACCTTATAATATGAGCAGTGTTTTGCCACTGGGTCAAAAACAGCTTTATAGTATCCCCAGACATGGGTAGACTCGATCCGCTCATTAGGTTCTGAGTGCTCCCTGGTTGCTGCACAGATAATTAGGGTGGCTCTGTCTATGACAGAGACTGGGGAAATACAGTGAGGACAGAGCCACCCTAATTATCTGTGCAGCAACCAGGGAGCACTCAGGACCTAATGAGCGGATCGAGTCTACCCATTTGTCTGGGGATACTATAAAGCTGTTTTTGACATAGTGGTGAAACACTGGCCAAATTATAAGGTGAGAGGCCATCCATCACTGGTGGTGGGATCATTGCGGCAGCTGCACTTATTTTGGCCCTTTAGAGACTGTTTATTCACTTGGAATCACTTTAATGGACTAGCACCTTGCACTTTTGATTTATCTTTTCAATTGATGCGATTAAGCTGATTTTGACAAGTTATTTTAGTGTTTATGTGAAGAAATCATATGGACACGTTTTATGTTGATTGATTTCAATAATTCAATAATTTCTACAACCCTTTATTATTGCACCTTTGCACAGCACAGCAATTTTTGTTATTTGCAATGCACAGTATTTTTGCTGTTTGAATAGAACAGCAATTTTTTGTTACTAGCACTTTATTGTAGCCCGATATCACTTTATTTATTGATTTTATGTGTAGTGATTCACCACTTTGATATTGCAGCCACAATATTTTTTGATACTTTTAGATTTATTTATTTAGTTGCGCTGATATACATATTATACATTATACCTTTATAGAGTATATCCAGCATTAGGCCAGCAGCTTCTCCTGAGAGAGGGAAAGGGCAGGCTTTGGAAGTATGTCATGCTCACTACTCATGGTTCCAGCAGCACATAACACACACACACACACACACACACACACACACACTGTTAGAAACTGTAAAATAGATTACAGTGCAACATGCTGCAGATTTTCTCCAGTGTAGAACCACGTAGTTATTTCTGCATGGCACTGTGATGGGCATCGATGGCACTGTGATGGGCATTGATGGCACTGTGATGGGCACTGTCATGAGCACACGCCCAGCTGCTGTGAACGGCGGAGGGAGCTGGGGAAGAAATGTCAAGTGACCGCTGCAATGGGCATAACAAGTCACAGTCCATTCATTTTAATGGCATCGGTTCCCATCTATGCAACTTTAAAAATCAGCGACTTTGAAAAGGTGCCTGCACTACTTTGATGAAACTTTGATCCAGAGAGTGTAAATTTGGATCAAAGCTGCACTCAAGTCACATCAAAGTGGCACTCTAAATCACACAACTTTGGAGTCACACTAGTGGAAATGTAGCCTAATGCTAGAGTGTGACTTTGGAGTGCGACTGAGTGCAGCTCTATTCCAACTTTACACTCACTGGCTCAAATTCGCATCACAAGTCGCACCAAAGCAGTGCAGGTACCTTTTCAAAGTCGCTAATTTTTTTAAAGTCACATAGAGGGGAACTGGTGCCATTGAAATCAAGGGGCTGTGACTTGTCATGCGGCTTTGTGTGTTTAAAGTTGCATGACAAGTCACACTAGGGGAAACTGAGCCTTATCCTACGTTTCCACTATTGCAACCTCAAAGTAGCGTGACTTTGATCCAACTTTACACTCTCTGTATCAAATTTGCATCAAAAGTTGCATCAAAGTAGTACAGGTACGTTTTCAAAGTCGCTGATTTTTTAAAGTCGCATACATGGGAACAGGTATCATTGAAATCAATGGGCTGTGACTTGTCATGCAACTTTGTGTGTCCAAAGTCTCATGACAACTCGCACTAGTGGAAACGTAGACTTAGTGTGGTTGCCTGTACTATGATCATTGTCAACTGTGAGCTCAGACCCCAGAGCTTCACTGACAGTCCCCCCCCTCCCCCTGTGTCCAGCTTCCTTCTCCTATGGTAGTCTTCATTCAAAGCCCAGCACAGCTATACTGTATATATGCACCTCCCCCCTCCCAGTGTCCTGTGTAGATTTTTTTTTTCTCATTTCTTCATGTTCTCATGAATTAGGGAGTACAATGCATCCTTACTGATGAGAACACTGGGCGGGAACCTATGATCAGCCCCCCCCATTCTGTATACGCCCAATGGCTACACAGGGACAGTGCCCCTCCCTGGAAGTGATGTCACTGGCTTTCATTAACCACACCCACTTGCTGCTCTTGGACTCGCAATTGAAGTCATGTGACAGCACTGAAAACTGCAAAATAAAGGGAGAGAAACTGGGATTTTTTTCATTTTGAGCAGACTTGTATAAAGTACTCGAAAGTTCTACTTGAGTAAAAGTACAAGTGCTCGATCAAAAAGTGACTTGAGTAGAAGTGGAAGTGCTCGCAGAAAAAGTTACTTAAGTAGAAGTACTAAAGTATTCAACATTTTTTTTACTTAAGTATTGCAAGTAGTTTTTTAAAAAAAATTGCTACTTAAGTACTAAAAGTAAAAAGTACCAGTAGTTTTGAAAAAAAAATTCTACTCAAGTACTGAAAGTAGAAGTACAAGTACTGTGTTATGTAGTTATTAAAGAAAGAAGTCAAACGTTTGAACATCATATTGTTTTTTATTATTTCAAATGATTAACCTGTGTTTGTTAGTAGTTTCTTGATGCACTTTAAGCGCTGTAGCACCATTTATTTGTTTGTTTCATATTTTCTTTTTATTGGAAAGATTTGGTATAGCAGCTTTTATTATACACAGCCTTTATTTCCGTATGCGCTGATTTACAAATGACATTATACACATTTTTTTGAGCTTTATGCAACCTGCCATCTACTGTTCTGGCACTGGTCATTTTTTTAAAAGTAACGAGTAACTATGCAGCACAAAAAAAAATACTTGAGTAGAAGTATCGAAATCATCGAAAAAATGTAGTGAAGTAAAAGTAGAAGTAGGAGAAAAAATATTATACTCTAGAAAAAGTACAGATACCGCATTTCGGTACTTAAGTACAGTACTTAAGTAGTTCTACTTCGTTACTATACATCTCTGATTTTGAGACACAAGACTGAACTTTAATGATTGCAGGGAGAATTTAAGTATTAGGCTATACTTCAACTTTAAAGGTTCATTGTTTTTTTAAATAAACCTGGTATACTTACCTGCTCTGTCTAATGGATTTCTACAGAGCAGCCCTGATCCACCTTTTCTCATGTCCCCTCCTGGCTTCTCTTTTAGCCCCAAGTGCCTGAATAACAATCTGGTTGCTATGGGGGCAGCTGAGCAGGCTCACTCCTGAGCCACTGCTCCGTATGTCCATTCACACACTGAGTGCGGCTTAGCCCTGCTCTCTCCTCATTGGCTCACTGGCTGTGATTGACAGTAGTGGGAGCCAAAGGCTTCTGCTGGTGTCTCAGCCAATGAGGAGGGAGAGACCCGGGAGAGCCAAGGCTCTCGTGCACATCGCTGGAGCAAGATAGGGCTCAGGTAAGCTTGGGGTGCTGCTGCACACCAAGTATTTGTGGATGTGTGTAGGCAAAGTATCACTGGGTAGGGGTTAGGATGCCCTACCAACAGGATCCTTCACAATGCCTTAAATGTCAAACTGACAGATTTTATTTAATTAGGAAATGCACTTTCTGAAACATCTGTTTTCAGGTCTGGCACAGGACTGTTCTAACAGATGGATTATACGGATTATATGTTGGGATTACTGCATCTGACATTGGCAAAATATCAGCTCCATCCCAAAGAATTCTCCACACTGCCTCACTTACGTTTCCGATGGCAAGCAGAGCCTTGTCAAAAAACAGCAGCATGCCGAAGAACAGAAAGAAAACGCCAAAGCCAGTCAGGCCCATTCCGATCTCTGCAAAGATCACAACAAACAATCAACAATACAGGAAGAGTGACATTGTATCCACATACCTAATACATTGTATATAAACTACACAGGAAGAGTGACATTGTATCCACATACCTAATACATTGTATATAAACTACACCAGAAGAGTGGCATTGCACCCACATACCTAATACATTGTATATAAACTACACAGGAAGAGTGACATTGTATCCACATACCTAATACATTGTATATAAACTACACAGGAAGAGTGACATTGTATCCACATACCTAATACATTGTATATAAACTACACAGGAAGAGTGGCATTGCACCCACATACCTAATACATTGTATATAAACTACACAGGAAGAGTGACATTGTATCCACATACCTAATACATTGTATATAAACTACACAGGAAGAGTGACATTGTATCCACATACCTAATACATTGTATATAAACTACACAGGAAGAGTGACATTGTATCCACATACCTAATACATTGTATATAAACTACACCAGAAGAGTGGCATTGCACCCACATACCTAATACATTGTATATAAACTACACAGGAAGAGTGACATTGCATCCACATACCTAATACATTGTATATAAACTACACAGGAAGAGTGGCATTGCACCCACATACCTAATACATTGTATATAAACTACACAGGAAGAGTGACATTGTATCCACATACCTAATACATTGTATATAAACTACACAGGAAGAGTGACATTGTATCCACATACCTAATACATTGTATATAAACTACACAGGAAGAGTGACATTGTATCCACATACCTAATACATTGTATATAAACTACACAGGAAGAGTGACATTGTATCCACATACCTAATACATTGTATATAAACTACACCAGAAGAGTGGCATTGCACCCACATACCTAATACATTGTATATAAACTACACAGGAAGAGTGACATTGCATCCACATACCTAATACATTGTATATAAACTACACAGGAAGAGTGACATTGCACCCACATACCTAATACATTGTATATAAACTACACAGGAAGAGTGACATTGCATCCACATACCTAATACATTGTATATAAACTACACAGGAAGAGTGACATTGCACCCACATACCTAATACCCTACGATTGATTTACTAAAACTGGAGCACACAGAATCTGGTGCAGTTGTGCATGGTAGCCAGTTTCTAACTTCAGCTTGTTCTATTAAGCTTTGACAATAAAAACGTGAAAGCTGATTTGATTCTATGCAGAGCTGCACCAGATTTTGCACTCTTCCAGTTTTAGTAAATCCCTCCTCCAGTATACAAACAGCTAACACATTGAAACAAACTATACTGGAAGAGTGAGACAGTACTGTTGCTCATAGCAACTAATTAGCTTCAAGCTTTCATTTTTTCAAAAAAATATAGAGAAAGTATGGGTTTTCAGGGCCGATTGGAAGAAAGAAAACCAAGAAACCATGACTAAACCATATAAAAATATATAGTGTGTACATGAGGGACCGCCAAAGAGGAGGGGATCCCCCATATATTCACCAACACATTAAAAACAACAGCACAGAAATATATCCCTAGCAAGGGAACAATACATGCTTCAAGCTGATGTAGGTGCGAGAAATCGCACAGATTGAGTGTGTGAATGAATGGTCTGATCTGTCATTATATAGGTATGCAGTGTGTACGAGGTGTGGGAAGTAGACAGTGGACATGGAGTGCACAGTGAATATTTACAAAGGATTTTAGAGGAAGCGGAGGGAGGAAAACAGACAGACAATAACTCTTCTGGGTGGAATGGTTTTTAAAATAAAGACAAGCTCTTTTCCACATGGGAAGACAGAGGAAAAAGTCATAATGACATATGAGAGAACCGACAGTTGTGATCTGCACTGTGTAGAACAACACCAATGCTGCACAGCTGTCCTACAGGCTCAATTTTCCCACAGTACACCAGCTCACCAGTGGAGGAGAACCACATGTTCCAGCAGGACCGCTGCCAAGACACATACAGACCTGATCAGGGTACCCATATGTGGATTACAGATACACGTTTATCCCAGTGTCCCCCTCTGTGTGATATTCGATGATGTACAGTCAAAGGGGAGCGCCCTCCTCTGTGTGCTATGCGGTGATAGATGGTCAGTGATATTTCCTCATCTCCAGGTGCTGACTATGGGGGTCTGGGTGTGTGATGCATATATATTGGGGTGTCCCCTGCTCTATATATGAGATATGGGGGTATGAGCTGTCAAGATTATATATATATATATATATATTGGGGTGTTCTTCTCTGTATGAGATGAGGGTGTGATGAGCTGTCGGTAATATATATATTTTGGGGTGTCCCCCTCCTATGTATACAAGATGAGGGTGTAATGAGCTGTCTGTTATATATATATATTGGGGTGCCCCTCTGTATACCAGCTATGATATGATGAGCTGTCAGTTATATATATATATATATATTGGGGTGTCGTCTTCCTATGTATATGAGATGAAGGGGTGATGCGCTGTCAGTTATATATATATTGGCTGTGGTGTCCCCCTCCTCTGTATATTAAATGAGGGGGTGATGAGCTGTCAGTAATATATATATATTGGGGTGTCCCCCTCCTCTGTATATGAGATTAGGGGGTGATGAGCTGTCAGTGATACATATATTGGGGTGCCCTCCACCTCTGTATATATGATAAGGGGGTGATGAGCTGTCAGTGATACATATATATAGGGGTGTCGTCCTCCTCTGTATTTGAGATAAGGGGGTGAGGAGCTGTCAGTAATATATATATATCTATATTGGGGTGTCCTCCTCCTCCTCTGTATATGAGGGGGTGATGAGCTGTCAGTGATCCATATATAGGGGTGTCCTCCTCCTATGTATATGAGATAAGGGGGTGATGAGCTGTTAGTGATACATATATTGAGGTGCCCCCCTCCTCTACATATGGGATAAGGGGGTGATGAGCTGTCAGTGATCTATATATAGGGGTTTCCCCCTCCTCTGTATATGGGATAAGGGGATGATGAGCTGTCAATAATATATATATTGGGGTGTCCTCCTCCTATGTATATGAGATGAGGGGGTGATGAGCTGTCAGTGATCTATATATAGGGGTGTCCCCCTCCTCTGTATATGGGATAAGGGGATGATGAGCTGTCAATAATATATATATTGGGGTGTCCTCCTCCTCTGTATGATATAGGTGTGATGCTGGGGTCAATCATACATTCTATATAGAAATCTCTCAGAGCCTCCTCTGTGATATAGGGGGTAATAGGCTGTCAGTGATTCATTGTGTGATATTCGGTGCCATACAATCTCTATCCCCCTGTGTGGTGCCGGTGCTGTGCCCGGTATCTCTTACTCTGGGTGTCGGTGAGGGAGATCATGTTTGCGGCTGTCCGGGCGGCGGTGGGCGTGCCTTTCTCCCCGCTTTCTCTCGGTCTCCGGGTATAGCGGAGGCCACGTCTTCCGGAAACACGCAGCGCGGCGCCGCTCCTCAAACCAATCAAAACGCGACTCGTTTACTATCCAATCAATGCACATCTCGCCCTCTGCCGTCTCTAAGGCCAATGAAAGAGCAAAGCGGTGCCGGCTGGTCGACCAATTGGGATGCGGCGCGCAGATGACCCAAGGAAAAGGCGCGCGCTGCGATTGGCTGGAAATCCAAAGTGCTGAGGACTGAGGTAAGCAGGGTGTGATGGGGCAGAAGGAGGGCTGTGGGTTGCACTTGCGCCTGACAACCTGGTACCTTTCCTAGGGTCACGGAGGAGGAGCCGACTGGTTGCCAGGGGTGACATAACCTCCTCCCCCTCTTTATATTGTGGACCTGTCACCCCTGAGGTGGGTCAGTCCTAGTAGGTGACGGTCCTCTGAGGAGGGGTTGAGGGGGAGTCTTAGGATGTCCCCTCTTTTCTTCAGCTACTCTTGGCTGAACTTTCTCCATTCACACCTGAGTGTATCTTTTTCAGGCGTTTTATCTGGCTTTTTTCAGGCGTTTTTTGCAGGTGTTTGGAGGCAGGCATTGACATTGTAACCAAAAAAGAAGCTCATGTACTTTTTTGAGCTTCAGGCATTTTGCTTCAGGAGACCAAACGCTCAGATGTGGACAGGGGCCAATGAAATAAATGGGGTTTTGCTTGTTGGGCATTTTGAGACTTCAGAGATGAGTGTTTTACGAGCTGAAATACGATCAGGTGTGAACAGGGCCTTTAGGCTTCATTCACATGTCAGCGTATCGATCACGGGCAGAATCACCGCGATTCTGCCCGCGATCCGGAAATCGTTGGAAATCGCGGGACGCCTGTGTGTTGCCTGTGATTTGCAATAGCACCCCAAACGCTGTGCGATGTTGCCACGATTTGCGCCTCCCGAATCGCGGTAACCTCACGCAAAAAAAATCGCGGGACGCATGACGCCCAAAAAAGGTACGAGCTTCTTTGGGGTGTCATGCGTCCCGCAATTTTTTTGCGTGATGTTACCGCGATTTGGCAGGCGCAAATCGCGGCAACATCGCACAGCGTTTGGGGTGCTATTGCAAATCACAGGCAACGCACAGGCGTCCCGCAATTTGCAATGATTTCCGGATCGCGGGCAGAATCGCGGTGATTCTGCTCGCGATCGATACGCTGACATGTGAACATAGCCTTAGCTTCTATAGGAAACCCTGCAGGCCCTGTTTACACCTGAGCGTTTTACGAGCTGAAAAACGCTCATCTCTGAAGTCCAAAATCCCATTCATTTCAATGGCCCCTGTTCACATATGAGCGTTTTGTCGCCTGAAGCTCAAAAAGTACATGAGCTTCTTTTTTGGCAGATTACAAGCTTTTTTGTTAGATGTCAATTCTTGCCTCCAAACAACTGCAAAAAACGCCTGAAAAAAGCACCTAAAAACGATGCGCTCAGGTGTGAATGGAGCCTTTATAGCGGGAGGGAAGGAGCAGCCTGAAACATAAGTGTTGGCTAGGGCAGCATAGCACACTGCCATGTACAGCCTGGTGACAGACCAGGCCCTCTCCCCCATTCATCTGCATACTACAATCTCTATATGGGCACGGAGCACATTTCCTTGATTGGCCTTTGCACTATTTTGTGGCCATATTCCCCCCGGCTCATTCACACCAAAACATTGCAGTAAAAGTGGAAACGCATGCATGATACCTCAGGGTGTAGTAGCACATCCTGCATGCATCGCTGCCTTGCAGTGCCATTCATTTTGATTGGCTTCGAAATGCCCATTCAGAAGACGTGACCCCACAAAGGACAGTGTGCACGGCCCCAGAATGGCCATCTCAGAGCCAGATCCCCTAAGGCTCTGGGGGTGTTTACATTTCTATGAAAGGGCCCCATGACAGAGGTTCCAGAGCCAGATCCCATAAGGCTCTGGGGGAATTGACATTTCTTTGGAAGGGCCCCATGACAGAGGTTCCAGAGCCAGATCCCATAAGGCTCTGGGGGAATTGACATTTCTTTGGAAGGGCCCCATGACAGAGGTCCCAGAGCCAGATCCCCTAAGGCTCTGGGGGAGTTGACATTTCTTTGGAAGGGCCCCATGATGGAGGTCCCAGAGACAGATTCCTTCAGGCTGGGGGGGTTGGCATTTCTATGAAGGAGCCTTTGGATGGCAATCTCAGAGTCAAATCTCCTTCAGTCTGGTTTCCATCATCTTGCAGTAATACTTAGGCCCCATTCACACCTCAGCGTTTTGAAGCTCCAAAATGCTGGAGGAAAACAAAATCAATTGTCTGTGGAGTTAGTTCACATCTCCACTCCAAGTTGCCTGAAGCTCAAAAAAGTTCTGAAGCTTTTTTTTTTTTTTTGTAGCTCAAATCAGCGTTTTAGGTGTGTTTTCTATTCTCATAGAAATTAATGGAAACAGACCCCTTCGTGTGTTTTGTCGCCCGTTTTTGCACGATTTTCTGTTAAAATAATTTAAAAAAAAAAACGTAAAAATGAAATAGTAGTATATGAATAAATGTCAAATACACACATAACTAAAAGTCCTAAATAAAATAAATTAATAATATGTAATAATACATTATTAACCCCTAACTTTAAAAAATATATATTAATAATACTGTAATAGCAATAATACATAAACCCCCAAACAAAAACAAAAAAATACTACTACTTATAATAATAATAATAATAATAAAATATTTATTTTGTGATAGGGTCTTTAGCTATTATTTTTTACATGTGTTTAGGGGTTAGAGGAAAAGGCTAGGGGGTCCGTTTTTTAATTTTTTTTATTTATTTATTATTACTTGGTATTCATTTATTAAATGTATGATTATTTTTATTTATTTGTGCATTTATTTTACATTTATTCATTTATTAGCCATTGTGGTAGTAGTAGTATTAATAACACTCTAACCCAGCAAAAAAAAAAAAATAACCCCAACTCCTAATCATAATCCTAACCCTAACCTTAACACCTAAACCCCTTACCCTAATGGAAAAAAAAAAAATAATAATAAAAAAATAAAATAAAGAAAAGCAAATGGAAAAGCTGAAATACCTAGCAACAAATGATGCAACAGATAGTGTTCTCTATTGGGCAATAAGAAAACTCCAAAGTTTAAAGACTCTGTAAAAAAAAAAAAAAAAAAAAAAAATGGGAAGTCACGCATGAAAATGTGCATTTTTCCGGCATTTTTTTTTTGCACGAAGATGGTAATGCAGCCTTACAACTAATTGGCAGCCTTTCAGCAAAGTGATGCCACAATCTTTCTTATGTTCTTTCTTCTCAAGGGGGGTGCAGAAGAAACCACCACCATTAATGTGATATATACGCTTCCCTCAATGTCCCTTGGGTACTCACTGTGGACAGCAGTCTGTGGATTGATTAGAGGGAGGAAAATACATGCCCCGGTATTATCAGGAGCCTGCAAACCTCTTGCTTTGACATCATCCAATATGGTAGATCTTGGCAGAAGACCTCAGCTGTCCATTGGACATTTACACTAAATTATAAAAATATTGCATTCATGTGACCACTCTCACTGCATTCTAGCTGTGGTCTTCTCCTTTATACACTCCAGGCTGGTCTCCGTGTATCTATATAAAGGGACAATGTGTAACAAATTCAATCTTCCTCCATGGAATATACAGTGTGGAGACTTAGGCTGGATGGGAGGCTTTATTGCTAATATAAAAAGGAAACCATATCCTGCTGTTGACAGTTTGGTCTTCTTTGCTTACAGTGACGCCACTACAGAAGAGAACATGGCATCTAATGATCTGTCAGGTATGTCATCTGCTGTTATTGGGCCAGAGCTGGACAAATATCCAAAACCTGATTACTGATCCAGAAAAAAATGGCAGCAGACTCCATGATTGTTATGTTTTATAATAATATCCGGGACTGAGACAGGACTTATTGATTCCAGATTTTTGTAAGAATATGTCCATCCTAGAAGACTCCATGAAATAGAATGAAGACAAATTAAATTGGTTATAGGAAGGAGCACAGTACATTTGCAGTCAGATTATTTCAGGAGAGGAGAGTTATCCAGCAATGCAAAGTATTTTGGGAGAGGAGAGTTGGTGGAAGGAGCAGAGTCCTCCGACAGTGCAGACTATTTCAGGAGGGGAGAGTTAAGCCCCGTACACACAATCAGATTATCGAACGATCTTTCGTCCGTTTTTTGTGGCATGCTAGTCTGATGTGGAAAGTGAAGATGTTATTTTTCATACAAATTTTCCCGTACGGCAGAATTCTACTTCAGAAGTGATGTCATGTGTTGGATTGTTTTGTATGTGTTCTTTCACTCTGAGCATGCCTAGTCTTGCTCTTTAAGATTTTTTTCCATCGAAATCTGTACTAATGAGATGAAAATCGGACATTGTATTATGGACAACAAAAATTATATAGCCTGCACATCAGGATTTTGTCAGCCGAAAAGTTGGAGTCGGCTGTCAAAAGCACCATACTAAGAATCCGAAAATCGGCAGATCGGTCGTCGGACGAATTTTCCCTACAGATTTTCTTATCGTGTGTACGGGCCTTTTGACAGATTAGGTTTTAAAGTGTTTTCAGGAGAGGAGAGTTAGATAGAGGAAGGAGCAAAGTCATCCAGCAGTACAGGGTATTTTAGGAGAAGAGTATTAGACAGTGGAGGGAGTAGAGGATTTCGGTAGAAGAGGGAGTAGAGTCCTCCAACTGTGACAAGTGAGAGTCAGGAGAGGAGAGTTGGCTAGATGAAGGAGCATTGCAGAGAAGTGTACAATTTTGATTAGTAGTACAGTAATAGGCATTGTTAATAGTGGAGAGTTCTAACCAATGGTTTTCCTGTTTCATGGTCAGTGTATAAATTTGTTGACATCTTAGATGGAGGTGCCACCTCAAAGGCTGACTCCCCCCCCTGTGTCTCTCTCTCTCTCTCTCTCTCTCTCTCTCTCTCTCTCTCTCTCTCTCCCCCTCTCTCTCTCACTCTGATGTTGCAGTACTGGTAGATGAGTTGGAGGAAGTCAGCTCAGAATTACAGGCCATCGAGGCGCAGATTCAGGAGCTGGTGGAGAGGCAGCAGGAACTATTGCAGAGGAAGAACAGTTTGAAGAAGAAGATTCAGACCCTATCGGATGATGACGAGGCCGGGGCCAGCACTCAGTCTACAGACAATTGGAACAAAGAAGGTGAATTCCACCATTGCACTCCATTCAGACTTTGCCTTTAATTAAAGAGAAATTGTTGTGTGGTTTTTTTTTTTTTTTTTTTTTTTTTTTTTTGTGAGCTATATTGTATTTTTTTATCTAAACAGTGATTTTTTTTTATATAGTCAGTGTTTATACAGTATCTTCATGCTGGATTGTCGCATGTGTAGATTCTTCCTCCTTGGTTAAACCCTAATTATGAACAAGGATTTTCCAAAAAAAAAAAAAAAGAACATTTACATTCTGTCTATTTGGCCTTCTTGTTCTGTGTTTTGTTTTTAAAAACTGACATCTGAACACCTGCATTATGGTTATATCTGTTAGTTCGGAAATTGAATGGGATACTTAACTTTTGGAAAGATTGGGTTTTAGGAAGTGGTGTAATATTCATACTGATATGTCAGTAAATTAGTGATTCTCAAGGTAATTGGAGATGAAGAGAGATAGAGATGTGGTTGTCGTTGGCATAGACATGATAGTGGAAGCTGTGAGAGGCTGTTCTCTGACCCAGGGAGGAGGTATAGATAGAGAACAGAGGAGGTCTGAGGACAGAGCTATGAATGTTGTTGGTTCTATATATGGAGTTACTTTTGGCGGAGTGGGTCCAAAACATCCTTTAAAAAATAATTGTCCTGTGTTGCATGGATACCACCATGCTGACTTTGTCAATTTCTTTTCATCAGACTTTGACTGGTCGCAGAAAGTTAGGGAGGAGCTGCGCAATTCTTTCAAGTTGGATACCTTCCGGAACTTACAATTAGAAACCATAAACGCTACAATGGCCGGGAAAGACGTTTTCCTCATCATGCCAACTGGAGGTGGAAAGAGTCTGTGCTATCAACTGCCGGCTGTGTGCTCAAAAGGTAAGCGTGGTCAGTGGGGGGGGGGGGGGGGGTCCACATTGTGTTCACTTTGCAGCATTGAAATGCAATGTAACAGTAGGACAAGAATGGTGATAAAAAAATTATGCCCCCTCAAAGAAAGTCTTCTCTGGAATCCCTTCAACGTAAATCACAGATGATGCAAGGGTTAGGTTTTATTTCTACTTATGTGGAAATATTGAAAAATGTGTTGAAAATATAACTACACTTTAAACGGTTTCTAAAGGGGCCGGCAAATGAGGATACTCCTGGATTAGCTGGTGTTGGAGCTGCAATACATGATGGTCTACAGCAGTGTTTATCAGTCGCAGCATCCTTCAAAAGCATTCAAAATGTCGTCAAGAGCCCCCCCCCCCCCCCAGTCTAAAACTTAAGTAACATTTAATTTATTTCTTTTTTTCTATCTTCAATGGAATACCTGAGCCTGGAACTATAAATGCAACAGCCTTGATGTATTTAACTTTATATCAGAGGCCACCCCTTTTACATCAGAGTCCCCATAACAGAGTCCTCTTATCGCGTCAGAGCCCTGTCTTATTAGATCCTACCTTATGGCTTCAGCAGTATGACAGAGGGCAGGTGACAGAGCAGGTCTGAAAAGAGGCACACTTCCATTGTCTCTTGAATGCTAGGAGCAGCCCTGCATGCTGCCTGCCCTGGATCAAAGTTATGCATTGCCATGATATGGACGCACTGGCCCCCAATACCATAGCATTTTACTCCATTCTTCCTGGCCGTAGAGCATCATTGGTTAATATAGTGCTGGAGGTCCACTAGCCAAAATCATGGGAACACAGGACTCTGTTCCAGGGCATATTGCATCCCGTGCTTGCAGCACCTTGGGCAACCTCTTACGACACCCTGGTAAAGAAATGCTGAGATACAGAGTGAAGAAAAGAGCACACTTTTTGTATTTGTTATCCTCCCTGACCTTAAAGCAGTTCTCTAGATGTAGAGATGAGTGTAAACATAACATTTCAACAGACCAACAGACCAGGAAACTTCCTAAAACTGGACTGGTGAGGCCCCTGTTTAATTCTGTTCATCTCTGTTAAAAGCTCCATTTTAATAAAATATAACCAGTTCTCTTTCGCTTTGTTTCCTTTTTACTGGGAAAAAACGAATGCACAAACCCAACATCTGCCATTTTTGCAGACTATCTGTTTGTGCAACTTAAACTGTCAGTATTCACAAATGTCATTGTATTTTCAGTCAGACCTGGTGAGTGATGATCCAGGAGCACATATACAGACTTCCTCTCCTTCCCATGCGACTATTTTACAGATAATGTACAGTGTCATTCTTTCTAGCTAAAATGTAATCTACTTAAATTTTGTCTCCCTAGCCCCACCCAATCAACATGATAATGAATATTTTAGATAGAACTCTCAATTCTCATTACATGCCCTATTTTAGACCCTCTGTGTTTTTCTATGAAATACAGGCCATTCATGGCTGATGGGAGGGACTGTTAGTGTGCTGTACATGGCCTCCTGAAATGCAAATATCAAAATGCTTTGAGTGGATGTCAGTCTGGAGGTGTGGAAGTTCCTAGGCAGACCCCCATAGTTAACACCTACACACTTGACCCTGTGTGATGGGATCGTCATTCAATAAAAGCTTTGGATGATATTTGATCTATTGTGTGTGGGCAAATACATGCATTGAACCATGTTGAGTTCAGATTCCAGCTGTTAGTTGCTGCAGCACCTGTTATTGTTGAGCCCATTGACAATACTAGGTAACCAAAGGGTTCACACCTGTTTTCAATATAGTAAACTGCAGCAGATCCTCTTCAGACCAACCTGGCACACGGAATTGGAATTGTCTGTTGGTAAATTGGCAGACCGCTCACATACCTCCCTCTTGCTGTGCAGTCAACACTATAGACAAGGAAAGATAGCAGAAGGAGGCAGAGCAGGAAATCCAGCTCTCCTGCTCTGGCACAGACAAGCCTAGAAAATGGAGCAGGTCGCACTTGTGACGGAACCGTCCCACACTGTGTTTGAGTGCTTCCGTCAGTATGTTCTGCTTCCTCCAGTCTTAAACATGGATATCAGATATTATAGCCGCATATTGCAACCAAGAACTAGGCAAAACTAGTTTTAGCTGCAAATCTAGAACTGTTTTGAACAAATGCACACAGAATATATACCCCACCAGGTCAGGTATCTAATTTAAATTCTCGTTTGCAGATGAAATTGTATACAGAAATATAATTAATCCAAGGAACAACCAGCACAAACCGTATACTACATTCCTACTAGCAACTAATAGCTGACAGTAAATATAAAGATATAAGGGCACTGATAAAAATGAAGTATATCACCTGATATATGAATAAACTAAAATGTGTATAAATGGATGTGATGTGACACAATAAAATCAGCTCAAATATACATAAATACAGCTGTATGTGGCATACAAAATAAACGCAATAAATATGTGCAGTGGTAAAACAATTACTGAAAGTGCAGTGCTTTCCAGGTATAGATGAACCATACGGTTTGTATGTCCTGGTAAAGTGAAATAACTGCTCAATACAGTGCTTGGTATAAAGGAACAAGTGAACATCAATGGGTAATTAATTGATATAAAGTTCCAGGTGCAAATTATGATTAGGATTCGAATTTAAAGTGCTAGTTATTTAACTGATTAAAAGATGCAGGTGAAATATTTATCAGTGCCGGTGGCACTTGTGATCATATACTAGTGCCTAAAGGTGACTTGTACAGTGGATCAATACTATAATAGAAGTGATTTTTTATCGTGCTGGTTGTCACTCAAGTGACATTTCAGTCCATATAGTGATAATCCTGAAGTGGATAAATAAAGTATCCAGGTGTGGATAGGAAATATCCAGGTATATCCAACGCGCGTGATCCTTGTGAGCTGGGTGACCATATTTAAAAGCTGGATATGACGTCGTAAGATCAGGAAATGAGGCTTAGACCACAATGCATTTCGCAATCCGATATGCGTCATCAGGAAGTATTTCTTACTTATTAATAGCTGACAGTGATTTAACTACCTAGCCACCTAGACAATCAAAGGTCTCATTCCTGTAGAATTGCCGGCATCGAGCTCATGAAGTACAAATACAAATTATTACAAGTATAAACACATCCCTTAGCAGACAATATGTGAGTTAATTAGCACAATTAACAATGAGTGGAAGACAGGTGTTTGAGCTGATTTTAGCATCTGCTATGAGTCTGACTGACTGTGTGGAGCAGTCCCTATTGGTAATGGGCAGCTAGGTCCTAATGGGGACCCCGGGCCTGGGGTCCCAGAGTCTGTGTGTCTGGAGGAGACATGGACTTGAATCCAAAGTAACATTACTCCAAGGGTCCCCCCAGCATACACCTCACAAAGCGTAGCGTTCCCTTCCCAGGGCCCGTAGGCAAGAGGCTAGTCTGCAGTCCCCTCCAAAAGCCTTTGTCCTGGGTGAGTCTATCACAGCAAAAGGGGACTTGCACCTTTCAGGATCGGCTCTGTTTTCTCAATTTAGAAGGTACAGACTTTTTGCCTTCACCACTCTTTAATTCCCATCACTGTCCCTGGTTTCTCTCTATAGGTTCACAGTAATGGGTATACTCTCAATACATTCCTAATACTTGTATACAGTGCTTTATATGCAATCCTTGAATCCCTCTATCCTGTAGCATAGGGGTTCTCCAAACTTTCTAAGCAAAGGGCTGGTTTACTGTCTTTCAGACTTTAGGGGGGCTGAAGTGGCCAGTGGAAAGTAGAAAATGCCCCAGCGTCAGTAGGAGGGAATAGTGCCCTATCATTGGTATTAGTCAGAGGAATAGTGCCCCATCGTTGGTATCAGTAGGAGGAATAGTGCCCCATCGTTGGTATTGGTGGAAAGAATAATGTCTACTTGTTTACAGTGTATATTAGTGAGAGGTATTATGCCTCAGTGCTGGTGTTCGGGATAAGAACTGTGTCCCATCATTGGTGTCATTGGAAGGGAAAATGCCCTATTGTTGGTGTCAGTGAGAGGAATGGTTCACCACTGTAGGTGTCTGTGGAAGGAATGGTACCTGCTTGTTTGTGTACATGGGAGAAATTTTGCCTTGAGGGTCAGATACAAGGCAAGCAAATGGCCAAAGTTTGGAGACCACTGCTGTAGCATGTAAGGGTAATATTAGAGGTGTGGGTGAGTGCAGCCCGTCCATGCTCCAAATAATAGTGTTAGTGTCTGACTTTCCTCGCCCAACCAATGTAGAGAAGAAGTTGTTCTCTTCTTATAGAATAAACTTAACCCTGCCCTTTCTTTGCATAACTTGCTTCACATTTTAGGTTTCACGCTGGTGATTTGTCCACTTGTGTCCCTGATGGAAGATCAGCTGATGGTACTGGAGCGACTGGGGATCTCTGCCACCTCTCTGAACGCAGCAAGCAGTAAGGTCAGTACTCTAGGAATTGTGTGGAATCAGTTCATGTCACTGGCATATTTAACCACTTTGCCTCTCTGGTTGTATTATGTACATCTAAAGCGGCCCGTCTCAACATTTTTATCCCAGAGGAACACCTAAAATAATTTTCAGGTGTTGGGGAACCCTTACTTAGCCAATTAAAGCCAGTAAAGTGGAGGGCAATGGGGAAAAATGGCAATTACATTGGTGGAAAGTAGGGAGAATGTACCTTTTTTTTTTTTTATGCTGGTGGTCAGAATGCCATCCTTAAAGTGATAGTTCACTTTTTCAGAAAAGGTTAACTAACACACCCCACACACACACCCCCTGCACTTATTCCGGTGGGGGATACAATTTCACCATCTTTGCAGCCTGGTGCAGTGGTCTAGGGTTTCTGCATACCATGCTGTTCTTCCTTTGATCCATCTTGACGTCCTAGCAAAAGCAGGAAGTACAGCATGGTTTTCAAACCCCAGGACTGCTTTACCAGGCTGCATGAACAGTGAAATTGTATCACCCACAGAGGTAAGTGAAGCGGGGACCTGTGGGGACATGGGAGGTGTAGGATGTTCATCTTTTCATTTCTTCTGAAAAGCTAAATTATTACTTTGAAGACAGCTATGAAGATCATTGGAGTCTTGCTGCTGGCTTTGCCAAGTGACTTAATTGAATTATGCAGGCGCCCTCAAATTGGAGTTAAGAATGACTGACTGGTCTAGAATGTGAAGGGTTAAAAGCAAACTAATGACTGCAGTATTCTGTTTTCTTACCTTGGCCCCTGGTTGTCATGTAAAGGTGATTGTTTTTACAGTACGGGTGTTGTTACGCCCCCCCCCCCCCCCCACCATGGTTCCCAATCTCTCCTGTTATTCCTGGGGACCTGGGATTACCCCAAATGATTTAAGGATGCTGAAAAAGGGGAAGATTAAGAAACATCCTTTCCCTTCCCGCTGTGTATTTGTGTATTCACCAATATTATTTATAAAGGACACGAAGGAGGAATGTTTCAGACATTGGTTGCACTTGTTTTTGGTAATACTATGGTTCCACTTATAAATTGCATACACATGTTGCATTTTTTAAGGATTTTTTTTTTCTTTATGCGATTTTATTGCAATATTGTGATTTTGCGATCACGCCATTCAGTTGCGATTTTTTTTTTTTTTGATACATATTTGTTTCACATTTTATAATCACTGTATAAGAGTTTACCTAGGAACCAGTGTTTGATTTTATGATATCGATGTTTTATATATGACCCACTTATATATTTACCAAGGACACTAAGGAGGTAGACATTTAGACTATGTATGCACCTTACAACACAATTCTTCTTTAGGCCCAACAACACACACTCTCAGGGCCCCATTGCAACCCCCCCCCCCTTCCATCCAAGCCCTAGGCTTCCAATTTTGGACATCCTCCTAGAACCCTGCCTCCCGCTTGCTCCCTGGGGCCTGCATCCAGTGCACTCTTACTGCTCTGCTGATCAGATCATGTTAAGGAGACGATCACAGTGGCCCTTTACCATGTTATCGGCAGGCCTTTCCTCCCACACTGTGTCAGGAAAGGAGAGCTGTTACCCAGCAAGACTGTCAGTACTTTGTTTACACTAATAATCAGAGTACTGATCATCAGTGCTGCCTATTAATGCCACCTATCAGTGCTTATCAATGTCTCCTATCAGTGCAGCCCATCGGTGCCGCCTGTGCCACCTATCAGTGCCTCCTCAACAAGGCTCTGAGCTGAGAGCGTCTCTCTCATAAGCTCCTACAGTTCCCGCCTCCCACCTCCCTTGCACGGATGGGAGAGGAGAGAGCTGGTCTGCTCCTTCTCCTCCCACCCCTCTCCTCCTCTGTACACCATGGGAAGTGTGAAACCCAGCAGCTGAATGATTGATTAAATTCAGCTGCTTAACTTCATACTTCCCGCGGTGCACACAGGAGGAGAGGGGCGGGAGGAGAAGGAGCAGACAGTCTCTCTCGTCGCCCATCAAGGGAGGGGGGAACTGTCAGTGCAGGCTCCGAGCTGTATGAGAGAGATGCTCTCAGCTCAGAATTCTGCAGCAAGCAACCCTGCTGGGGCTACCCGACAGTACCGAAATGCCAGGGCCCGGTCGCAAGTGTGACCTTTATGACTCTGGTAGTTCTGCCAATGTCGCCAGGTATACAACCTCTGCAATTGCTACATGAAATTATCCAATGGTTGCATATTCATTAATAACAAGGTTGCATGTACCATATTCTGCATGCGAGCATCTCTGTGTAGAACTTGACCATAAAGGCAAAAAAACAGAAGGAAGGGGTAACTACTAGATTTCTATGCTTTTGTTTTTAGATTAATACAAATAAAAAATGAAAATATTGCTCTAGAGCAGCCGTCACTAAATGGCGGCCCGCGGTCCAGGAGCGGCCCGCACGATGCTTCCGCCCGGACCCGTCAGGCCGCCACTGTAAGTAGTCATTGGTTTGCTGGGACCGCTGGTGTCCCAGCAACCAGTGACATTCCGTGTGTGCGCCCCGCCCCCTGCTTCTTTCTTCGGCTCCCTCCCAGCCAGCCGCGAGTTGGGGTGTGACGTCATGTGCGTGCCCCGCCCCCCTGCTCCTAACTGCGGCTCCTGACTCTCACACTCAGCCTAGCCGCGAACTGGGGCGGGACATCACATGCATGCCCTGCCGCCCCGATGTTCGTTGCTCCTGGCTCCCGCATTTTTCGCTCCCAAAGGTATGTGGGGCACATTTTTAGAAAATGCAGACTGATGGGCATATTTTGTTAAGGGGCACACATTTGTGTCCATTAGAGTGCCCGATAAAATAAAATATGCCTATTAGAGTGCCCCCTAACATAAAATGTGCCCATCAGCTTGCGCCTTATTTTATGTTAAGGGTCACGCTGATGGGCACATTTTATGTTAAGGGGCACTCTAATGGGCATATTTTATGCTAATGGGCATATTTTATGTTAAGAGCAACGCTGATAGACACGTTTTGTTTTGCCTATCAGCGTGCCCCTTAACATAAAATGTGCCCATCAGCGTGCCCCCTAACATAAAATGTGCCCATCAGCGTGCCCCCTAACATAAAATGTGCCCATCAGCGTGCCCCCTAACATAAAATGTGCTCATCAGAGTGCCCCCTAACATAAAATGTGCCCATCAGCGTGCCCCTTGTTTTATGTTAAGGGTCACGCTGATGGGCAAATTTTATGCTAAGGGTCACGCCGATGGGCACATTTTATGCTAGGGGGCACGCTGATGGGCAAATTTTATGCTAAGGGTCACGCCGATGGGCACATTTTATGCTAGGGGGCACGCTGATGGGCAAATTTTATGCTAAGGGTCACGCCGATGGGCACATTTTATGCTAGAGGGCACGCTGATGGGCAAATTTTATGCTAAGGGTCACGCCGATGGGCAAATTTTATGCTAGGGGGCACTCTGATGGGCACATTCTATGTTAAGGGGCACTCTAATGGGCATATTTTATGTTAAGAGCAACACTGATGGACACGTTTTGTTTTGCCCATCAGTGTGCCCCCTAACAAAATGTGCCCATCAGAGTGCCCCCTAACATAAAATGTGCCCATCAGCGTGCCCCCTAACATAAAATGTGCTCATCAGAGTGCCCCCTAACATAAAATGTGCCCATCAGCGTGCCCCTTGTTTTATGTTAAGGGTCACGCTGATGGGCAAATTTTATGCTAGGGGGCACTCTGATGGGCACATTCTATGTTAAGGGGCACTCAAATGGGCATATTTTATGTTAAGAGCAACGCTGGTGGACACGTTTTGTTTTGCCCATCTTTCTGAGTCATAGCACAGACTTCAGATTCGGACCACGGCCCAAAGAAAATTTTAGCGACCGGACCTCCTTGAATTTTAATTCATTACCCCTGCTCTAGAGGGAAGCTAATTAAAGGGTAATGGCTTATAGTAATGATCCCCCCCCCCTTTCCCTAGTCGTTTTAAACTTTAGAGAAGTCTTTTTTCTTTATCTATCTATCTATCTATCTATCTATCTATCTATCTATCTATCTATCTATCTATCTATCTATCTATCTATCTATCTATCTATCTATCTATCTATCTATCTATCTATCTATCCATCTCCATTAATGATTGATTTGGAAACTCTCGCTTGTTTCTGTGTGTGGAAGAATTAAAGCCTGGCCGCAATTTCTTCATTTAAAACACTGCAGTATAAAGTGATCGCGGCTTGTATAGAATTGGACTGTAAGTGTATAAGTTATGTTGTCCTCCTGTGTGCGTATTCACTCCAGGAACACGTGAAGTGGGTGCACAGCGAGATGATTAACCGCAATTCAAAAATGAAAATCCTGTACGTTACACCAGAGAAAATTGCCAAGAGTAAACTGTTCATGTCACGGCTGGAGAAGGCCTATCAAGCGGGGCAGCTAGCGAGGATTGCAGTGGATGAGGTTCATTGCTGCAGCCAGTGGGGTCACGACTTCCGACCAGGTGAGCAATCCAATGTTAATGCCTATATAAACTGGTGACGAGAGGGAAGGCTGACAGTGCCCATGGCAACCAATCCAAATTCAGCTGTTATTTATACTGTCATTTAGAAAATGTGTTGGCATAAAGATACCTATTTGTATTTAGTTAAAACCGCTTTAAAAGCAAATGAAGATTTGCTATATTATGAGGAACATGTAGAAATGTTCTAGGATCCCCAGTCACTGTTGTCTAAATTTTATGACCTGTGAAGGGTTTTAAAGCCTTGTCTATGGACCGTTTTGAGTACTGTATTTTTTTTTTTTGGAGTACGCAGTTTTGGGATTTGGTATATAGTTACTTCTAGAGGTGCACCGTATGTGAAATTTTGGTGCTGAAAACCGTAAATGATAGTTTTAAAAAAAATCTATATACACTGCTCAAAAAAAGGAACACTTTTTTTAATCAGAGTATAGCATCAAGTCAAATAAACTTTTGGGATATTGATCTGGTCAGTTAAGTAGAAGAGGTGGTTGTTTAATCAGTTTCAGCTGCTTTTGGTGTAAATGAAAAAACAGGGGCACTAGATCGGCAACAATGAGACAACCTCCAAAATAGAATGGTATTATAGGTGGAGGCCACTAAAAAAAATGTTCCTACTCCTCTTTTCTGACTGTTTTTCACTAGTTTTGCATTTGGCTAGGGTCAGTGTCACTACTGGTAGCATGAGGCGATACCAGGACCCTATAGAGGTTGCACAGGCATTCCAACTCTTCCAGGATGGCACATCAATACGTGCCATTGCCAGAAGATTTGCTGTGTCTCCCACCACAGTCTCAAGAGCATGGAGGAGATTCCAGGAGACAGGCAGTGTCTTTAGAAGAAATGGACAGAGTCGTAGAAGGTCCATCAGCAGGACTGGTATCTGCTCCTTTGTGCAAGAAGGAACAGGATGACCCCACTGAGGAAGTTAGTTTGAGAACGCAACGCGTCTGGAGGCAGGAGCTGACACTTGGCTTATACCCACGACCATCACTGATATTACAGCTGAAAGCCAGTGGATGTATTTTAGGAGCACATTACAGCTGGCATGGCTTAGTGCTACATTATGTGAGTGAGCTCTTTTCATTTATGTGATGATAAAAACTTTGACAGAGAGCCCTAGATAGATTGTTTTTGTTCCCTATGGTGGACCATTATATATGAGAAAAAAATTGGGATCCTGATGCATCTAGAGACCTCCATCCATCCAGTCAGAGTTTGACTATCCCTAATGGGGAAAGCGTTGTTTGACTCTCTGGGGAAACAGGAGTCCAAGCTGGAGGTGAGCTGCTAGAATTCACTGGTGGTGGAGTATTTTTTGAGCACCTATTTATGAGTTGATTATCTCACACAGAGGTGGCAAGATTATCCGTTGATCCTTTGGACTGATTACATTTTTTTTTTTCTTTGGTTTATTTTTTGGATTGATTGTATATCACTGAAGACTTTTTTTCCTTCGAACATGTTGTAATAGATGCATTGTATGTTTTTTTTTTTTTTTTTTTTGTTTTTTTTTTCGCTTGGTAGTTTTTTTATATTTAGTCACTTTTGTATCGATCCTGACTCACGATATTAAAAGATCTTATTATGTAGAAACAATGTTGGTTACACACATTTTTTTTTTCACTTTGATTTTTGGGGTGTCTTTGAATTTAGTTCTCAGTAGGTTGAATAGTTTTCATTTCCATCAAAGATGTGGCATCCTTTCTTTCCTAACACATTACCCAGTCCATATCAGTTTAGATATACAGCATGATATTTTTCCCCATTGAGATCTGATGTGTTTTCAAAGTGTTCCTTTAATTTTTTTGAGCATTGTATCTCTGATATGGTGCGCTGACTCTGCAATTTCTCTTTCAGAGCCAACTGTAGGGTATGTGCAATGCACGATATGCTTTTAAGTTTTATGTCCTTCATAGCCTTTCATATGTTCAGCTCATTATCTCGAACAATAAGATGCACTTTAGACTTATCAATATGCCAAGTGTCGCGTGGTTTTTCAAGCATTAGATATTGCTGCTGCAGTGTGTAATCCAACAAACTCGTGTGCGTTAAGTAGGATGTTTTGCAGTTGAACTTTGGCATCTATCCACTTCGCTGTCAGGCTAATGCCCCGTACACACCTGCAGATTATCTGAAGACTTTTGTCTGTAGACTTACCAAAACCATATAACATGAGGTCAAACCTAAACACTTTCAATTTGTATGCAATCCGGCAGGCCCTTGCACTACATAGAAAAGGTAAATCTGAAGACAAAAGTCTGCAGATAATCTGCACGTGTGTACGGGGCATAAGCATGCTTTGTTGGACTGATGTCTGAACTCCAAATATCGTTAGTAAAACTGAGAGCTGGGATGTCGGTAGTCATGAGCTCATGAACATGTTTTGCAACACTGCCAAACAATTCAGGTAGACTGGTATCTGCAAAGTAGCTTCTGCTTATTAGTGTGTAACACGCCTCAATATGTTGCATTTGCCTACAGAAACCAATGTCCGCCACAACAGAGAATGGCTGGTTGTCTAATGCAATAAATTGCATAATTGTATCTGGAATGCCACGTGCTTTGGGACTGTCACTTGTAAATTTTTTAGCCTTTTCGAAGATTGTAGGCAAGGATGGTGTTGAACTTGATGTGGTTGGGGTATTTTTTTGGAGGCTGTGTTTTTTTTTTTTTTGTATTCTGCATGCTGAACTGGATGACATATTTTCAGGTAGTGTATCAAACCTTTTGGCCAAAAATGTGTTGGCATTGTACCCCCTCTTGAAATTTCTGTTGAGAAAACACAGTGCAGATTGCTGTCTTCATCAGAAATTTTCAAATGTTTCCACACTGCAGAGATGGTCTACCTTTGCTGGTAGTAGCGCAGAAGAATAGCATAGTCTGATCTATAGTGGAAGTGAAATCTGAGGGGGGTGGGAGGACTAAAAATTCATTTTTAAAACGAAACCACAGGCAGCTATTAAAAAAAAACCTAACCAATCCTTTTTTGTATAACAATGCAGCTCTCTTGTCATGCAAGGTAGTTATGTCTGCACTGCAGTATGTCTTGTACCAAAGAATAAAATATACCACATTGATTGCATGCTACAGTGCTTTGCAAAGTATTCGGCCCCCTTGAACTTTGCGACCTTTTGCCACATTTCAGGCTTCAAACATAAAGATATAAAACTGTAATTTTTTTGTGAAGAATCAACAAGTGGGACACAATCATGAAGTGGAACGAAATTTATTGGATATTTCAAACTTTTTTAACAAATAAAAAACTGAAAAATTGGGCGTGCAAAATTATTCAGCCCCCTTAAGTTAATACTTTGTAGCGCCACCTTTTGCTGCGATTACAGCTGTAAGTCGCTTGGGGTATGTCTCTATCAGTTTTGCACATCGAAAGACTGAAATTTTTGCCCATTCCTCCTTGCAAAACAGCTCGAGCTCAGTGAGGTTGGATGGAGAGCGTTTGTGAACAGCAGTTTTCAGTTCTTTCCACAGATTCTTGATTGGATTCAGGTCTAGACTTTGACTTGGCCATTCTAACACCTGGATATGTTTATTTGTGAACCATTCCATTGTAGATTTTGCTTTATGTTTTGGATCATTGTCTTGTTGGAAGACAAATCTCCGTCCCAGTCTCAGGTCTTTTGCAGACTCCATCAGGTTTTCTTCCAGAATGGTCCTGTATTTGGCTCCATCCATCTTCCCATCAATTTTAACCATCTTCCCTGTCCCTGCTGAAGAAAAGCAGGCCCAAACCATGATGCTGCCACCACCATGTTTGACAGAGGATGGTGTGTTCAGGGTGATGAGCTGTGTTGCTTTTACGCCGAACATAACGTTTTGCATTGTTGCCAAAAAGATCGATTTTGGTTTCATCTGACCAGAGCACCTTCTTCCACATGTTTGGTGTGTCTCCCAGGTGGCTTGTGGCAAACTTTTTTTAAACGACACTTTTTATGGATATCTTTAAGAAATGGCTTTCTTCTTGCCACTCTTCCATAAAGGCCAGATTTGTGTAGTATACGACTGATTGTTGTCCTATGGACAGAGTCTCCCACCTCAGCTATAGATCTCTGCAGTTCATCCAGAGTGATCATGCACCTCTTGGTTGCATCTCTGATCAGTCTTCTCCTTGTATGAGCTGAAAGTTTAGAGGGACGGCCAGGTCTTCGTAGATTTGCAGGGGTCTGATACTCCTTCCATTTCAATATTATCGCTTGCACAGTGCTCCTTGGGATGTTTAAAGCTTGGGAAATCTTTTTGTATCCAAATCCGGCTTTAAACTTCTCCACAACAGTATCTCGGACCTGCCTGGTGTGTTCCTTGTTCTTCATGATGCTCTCTGCGCTTTAAATGGACCTCTGAGACTATCACAGTGCAGGTGCATTTATATGGAGACTTGATTACACACAGGTGGATTCTATTTATCATCATTAGTCATTTAGGTCAACATTGGATCATTCAGAGATCCTCACTGAACTTCTGGAGAGAGTTTGCTGCACTGAAAGTAAAGGGGCTGAATAATTTTGCACGCCCAATTTTTCCGTTTTTTTATTTGTTAACAAAGTTTGAAATATCCAATAAATTTTGTTCCACTTCATGATTGTGTCCCACTTGTTGTTGATTCTTCACAAAAAAGTTTTATATCTTTGTTTGAAGCCTGAAATGTGGCAAAAGGTCGCAAAGTTCAAGGGGGCCGAATACTTTTGCAAGGCACTGTATTTAGAAAGAGATACACAGTAGTATGTTACTACGGTAGTACTACTACTCCTATACTAACAGGGTAGTGCACGTTTTAACCACTTCCTGCGAATCGAGGTATCTGTACGTCGGCTCGGAGAAGTGGTTGTACTGGGAGAAGGCCTATAGCACCCCTTTTGCCGTGAGCTCATGCATGAAAGAAAACGCATATGTAGGTCGCGACCGCAAAGGAAAATGGTGTTAAAACCACATGTGAGGTATCGGCCCGATCGCCAGAACGAGAGCAATAATTCTAAAAAAAGACTTGCGCTGTAACTAAACTAGTAACTGTTAAACATTTTTTTAAAGTGTCGCCTATGGAAATTTTCAAGTACCATTGTTTGTTGCCATTCCATGAATGTGCGCAATTTTAAACCGTAACATGTTAGGTGTGTATTTACTAAGCGTGACAACATCTTTCACAATATACAAAAAAATTGGGCTAACTTTACTGTTTAGTTTTTTTTTTAAATGCAGTGAAATTAATTTTTTCCCCCAACAATTGCGTTTGAAAGACCGCTGTGCAAATACTGCGTGACAAAAAATAGTGCAAGGACCAACATTTAATTCTCCAGAATCTTTGCTAAAAATATATGAGTTGGGGGTTTTAAGTGCTCCCGAGTCCCAACTGCGGGTGAGGGGGTTGGGGGCGTGCTCCCGAGTCCCAACCGCAGGGGGGCGAGTGGGCGGGGCGTGCTCCTGCGTCCCAACCGCGCGGGAGAGGGGCGCGCTCGCTCCTGCGTCCCAACCCCCGGGGTGGAGGGGGGTTAGGTGCTCCCGAGTCCCAACCGCGGGGGGGGGGGGGGGTTTCGTGCACTCCCGAGTCCCACCTGGTGGCGCGCCCGCTGCCACTGTGTCTGCGCAATTATTGGCACTTTTTTTTTTCCGGCAAAATGCTGAAAACATAATTTTTGGCCAATATGTTTCGGCCTCAGAAATTTCAGTGCACCACTAGTTAACACAGACTCTCTTCTAAATTTTCCAGAAAAATGAAGATTATATTATTTACATACACTAAAATTAGTTTGAGTGTTTTACAGAAAATGTAGATTTGGTAAACATTAGCACAAATATAATGTGACATCAATTGATACTGCCACCATTTTAATCTCCAGGGTCTGTAATTTCAGAAATTTTCTTGGGATTTTAAATAATGTTCAGACCTAAAATTTGTGTTTTTTTTTTTTAACGTGTGCAAAAAAAAAAATGAAATAATTGGACCAGTAGTGAAAAGGGTTAAAGCCTTCCACATACAAACTGGACAATCGAGGACTGACTTTTATAATTTCTCTAAAATATTTGAGATTTTAATGGATTTTTTGGGATATGTTTATTTTTATAATTTGTGTGGCGCTGCTTGCATGTTGGAATTTAGCTGATGAAATGAAAGTTGCAGACATCTGTTCCACAAAGGTGTCACATCATTCAGTTACTTCATCCTACAACTAGATGTTCCTATTTGGGCTCATTCATAGAGACCTACTGGGAATATTGGACCTGAAAGGATTAATTTTTTTTTAATTGAATATTTGTGTTTTTCAGATTACAAGCTGCTGGGTATCCTAAAACGCCAGTTTCCCAACGCCCCTCTGATTGGTCTGACTGCGACAGCAACTAGCCATGTCTTAAAGGATGCCCAGAAAATTCTCTGTGTTCAGAAGGCGATCACCTTTACTGCCTCCTTCAATAGACCCAACTTGTTCTATGAGGTAGGAAGGGTCTCTGTGGTTTTAACTTTGGCTGATACCAAAGCGATTCCCTTCCAACAACATTCTGACTCCCATCTACTCATCTGAGATCAGCCAGAACAGCATTCAAGCCAGTGTTTATACTTCATCTGTCATGGACAGTGGTCCATATCCACTGACAGCAAGACCATACAGCAGGTGAAAATATAGGAGTGTACCTCAAGCTGTGTGGTGACACAGTTCCCACAGAAATGCTTATGGCACACTGGAGTCACAGGATGCTCCATGGTCACTGGAGTCCATAAAGTGATATGAAGTCCCCAGATGCAGGTTGTTCTGGGATCCCTGTAGAGGCTAGGGTTATAGGGGGACACAAAAGCCACTGAAACCCCAAAAAACATGAGTGAATAGAGATACTGGGTTCACAGGAGTGCACGGGTCATAGAATATTTAGAGGCACGGTAGTGCAGGAAGCACAGAAGTACAGAGGTCACACAAACTTAAAGCGCACTAGAGGCACAAGGTGGCTTGGCTTGGGTGTAACGTAGAGTTGCCTGCATACCTATTGTTTCACTGCCCCACCACTGTTAACTATGCCATCCTAGACCTCTACTTTCACAAAAAAAATCCCTGAAAGGAGCTAAAAGCGTGACCCCCTGGTTCTATAGCTGAATAGAATTAATGTGTTTGCTCTCTTTAAAACGAAATCCTTGATTCCATCAAATCTGTATTTGTGAAATTAACTGACTGGTTTCCTTTAACAATGTCTTTAAGGTTCGGCTAAAGCCTTCAAGCACCAATGACTTTATAGAGGATATCGTCAAACTGGTCAACGGCCGATACAAAGGGCAATCCGGTAATGACACTCCTGTACTTTTCAATGCAGACCGAGATCTGATACAGCTTTGTTTGAATTGATCATAAACGTGGGTCATGTTTGTTTAGAGTGAAAATAATCCCATCTGATTTACTATATATTGTCTGTACTAGCTGCTGAACCTGCTTTGTGTAGTGCTATGCGTATGCAATAAAGCAAAAAGTTAGGTAAGACCTGTCTTATTAAAGTGATTGTAAAGTCTCGTTTTAAAAAAAAAAAAAAAACATGTTATACTCACCTGCTCTGTGCAGTTGGTTTTGCACAGAGCAAGCCCGATCCTCCTCTTCTCAGATCCCTCTTCGACTCTCCTGACCCCTCCCTCCTGTTGAGTGCCCCCGCAGCAAGCAGCTTGCTATGTGGGCACCCGAGCTGAGCTGCAACTCCCTAATTCATTCAGACACGGAGCAGTGACCCGGCCTCTTCCCACCCCCTCTCCTGATTGGCTGAATGATTTTGATTGACAGCAGCAGGAGGCAGTCGTACCATGCTGCTGTCCCAGCCAATGAGGAGGCAGGTTAGACATTCCTGCAACATCGCTGGATGAAGATGGGCTCAGGTAAGTATTAGGGGCTGAGGGGGGGCTGCTGCACACAGAAGACTTTTTTTATCTTAATGCATAGAAAAAAAAAAAACTTCTGCCTTTACAATCCCTTTAACTGGCTTGACAACATCCAGCATCATCTAGCTCTTTCCTCCTCAGCCTGACTGTCCCTGGTCTACCCCTTTCACTCATTGGATTTTCAGCTCTTTCTTAGAGTTCAGTTCTTTTAATCATGGAGACTCCGCATCACATGTGGGTGTTGCCTAGAGCAAATGCAGCCTGCTTAGTAACACCCATTTTTCCAGACTGATATCCACCCATCAAGGAATTTTGATATTTTCCGAACTCCCCCCAAGAGCCAGCTCAACGTTTGCATCAGGGTTTAGAGTTCTTGAGAGGAATACTGAGGCAGAGTACTGTAATATTCTCAGGAAGCTATGTATTGCACCCCACTGGCCCCTCCCACCAGCCATGATCGGCATATTAACCACTTCCCGCCCGCACGACATCATATGACGTCGCAAACTTTGGGGATATCTGAATGATGCCTGCAGCTACAGGCACCATATATAGATATCTTCTTTTACAGCAGGCGATTTTCTGCACCGTAAAAACAATCATGGCAGCTGTCCAGCTGCTTGATTGTTTTTTACAGGCGGCGGAAGGGGACATCACCCCCCCCCCCCTCCCGTTGCCCTCCATTGCTTCTACCGGCTCGCCCATGCGATCGGTGAGCCAGAGAAGGAACCCACTGGCGCCAGAAGTTCACCATTGAGAATACCACGGGCTAGATGGTCCCCTGCAGTCTCTATGACCTTTCGGAGGCCAAAAGGTTACAATCACTGCCGTTGCCTTGGCTGGAAAGCCGAGATCGTGTGTGTTTTCTTTGGTTTTTTTTTTTTTGTTTTTTTTCTAATTTATTTATCTCCGGCTTTCCAGCCTAGAGGCGAGATCTGGGGACTTATAGACCCCAGATCTTGCTGTAAAGAGGACCTGTCATGTCCTATTCCTATTACGAGGGATGTTTACATTCCTTGTAATGGGAATAAATAAAAGTGGTCAAAAAAAATGTAAAAGGAAAGTGTCAAAATAGAGAAAAAAATGTAAAATAAACAATAAAAAAGATTTAGAGCTGTGTGTGCAATCTCAGCGATTCAGTGCACCCGGGAGGCTCTATATGTTCAGGAACAAATTCCCAAAACGCAGAATACCTCTGTTTTCAGACATTCATCCCTGAATGCATTGCACCCTAAATGCATGTGCCATCTGGTGTAATGTTTAGCCCTGTCCAGCCGTACGTTATTTAGCTTGCCATAGACTTTGACAGGCTGCAGGCAACTGTGCCAGACACTGCAACTGTGCTTCACAAGCACATTAAAATGCAGGGATTACACTCGCAGCAACTAGACGCCCCGTGTGCAAGGGGCCTATGTTGCCTACCTAAAAGGAAGTCCTTTACATTTTGTTTTTTATTTATTTATTTATTTTTACCTATTTAGGATCAAATAAGGACATAGAAGGATTTAATTTGGTTCAACATTTTAACATGCATTGCTCAGAATTATTACTCTAGCCTGACAAATGGACAAAGTTTTTAAAAAAAAAAGGAATGTATTGACAGCTGGATAGGTATCGATTTGTAATTGGGAACCGCTCTGATTTATTGGTTATAATCATCATCATCTCATCCTGGGAGTTTATAATCTTTGGTCACATCTTTGCACATTTTGCTAGCTGAATTTTTTTTCAATGGAGGGGGAAGATGCCTTTTCTCCCATTTTTTTTTTTTTTTCATTATCTTTGTATTTTATTCCCCATTCTTATTAAATTAGGACATTTTTAGGCTTAATGCACACAGGGCGTTTGCCCATCTCTCCTAGACACCTTTCCTACTGGCAGCAGTGTTTTTGCAGAAAAAAATGCTTGATGCTTGTAAACAGGTGTAAATGCTTTTTAGGTGTGTCAAGCGCTTTAGCGATAATTTTGTTTAAATGGGCTGAATAACACTGAAATGAATTAAAGCGGAGTTCCGGCCTCGGGGGTGAAATTTAGATAAAAATACCCCCGGGACACTCAGGGCTAGTACATTCCACAATCAATAGCCTCTGAACTGTCCTGGGTCACACTTACCGTTTAGAAGAAATACTTACCTTGAAAATTTCTTCAGCGCTGCCATCTCAGGTGTGGGCAGCTGAAGCCAGCCCGTCCTCTTCTGCGTCCTCTTTGGTGACGTCGGAGTCCCAGAATGCCCTGCACTGGCCCCGCTCATCACTTCCGGTGCAGGCGTGGCATCCCTGCATAGCTTCTGGGCATGCCCAGAAGCTGTTTAGCAGGGAATGCCGCGCCTGCACTGGAAGTGACGAGTGAGGCCGGTGCAGGCGCATTGACTCCTGGGCGTGATGACGTTCAGCTCCCAGGAGTCATCGCAAGCCGGAAGTGACGGCGCGGGATGTGGCCGCAGAGGGAGGAAGTGGAAGAAAGGTGAGTATATTTTCTTCTATAATAAGGTAAGTGAACAAAAAAAAAATCGGGAGCATCCACTTTTTTTTTTTTTTTTTTTTTTTCAGGTGACACTCGGCAAGCGGATGGCCCAAAATTGATTTTTTTCAATTTTTGAGGCTGGAACTCCGCTTTAGCTGGAGCACTAAACATCCCTTGCATAACGCGCATTTAGATTCATTTACACACATAGTTTTTTTCTGCCAAAATGCCACTGCTCCTGGATGTGCTCACAGTGGTGGTCTTATTTTTTTTTTTTTTTCTGCCTCTAGCCACCCCTGCCTCTAATCGCCTATGTGTGCATGGACACATAGGTTGTCAAGCAGGGGTATTTAAAGAAAAAAAAAAAAACAGACAGCAGCATTAAAAATGTGTGCATTAGGCCCTTATGGAGGACCCCCATTATAAGCGATTACATGTTTACATCTTTATCTTCAGATTTAGATGTGCTTCCATTGTGTATTTCGGCTAGCCAGACATATGAAGCTTGTTCACTAAAGGATTTGAGAATGTTCACACAATAAATTGGTGAAAAGTAAATCCTGGATACCTATATCATCTGTACGATGGGATAATTTAGGTGAATAGCTCACAATTTGTGTGAACATTTCAGATCAAAAAGTAAATTAGTCCAAATCTCTTTACTGAAGTGATTCATCCTTCTTTTTTTTTTTTTTTTTTTTTTTTTTTTTTTTTTTTTTTTTATACCTTCTCCCTTTTCTGCAGGCATTGTATACTGTTTTTCTCAGAAAGATTCCGAACAAGTCACTATAAATTTACAGAAACTGGGAATTCGAGCAGGAACATATCATGCCAACATGGAACCGCGAGACAAGACCAAAGTCCACACTTACTGGACTGAGAATAAGATTCAGGTGTGGTCAGATTATTACAACGCATTTTCAGGTTGTTACAATGTATGTTAGTAATATTGGGTTTTGGTAGGTTGCAGATCTGCCCACATACATGTATGTTATGGGCTGCAGTTAGTAGGAAATCTAAAAACCTAACATGATACTAAAAGCAAAAATTAAAAAAAAAAAAAAAAAGCTAAGAACAAGCTTATACTTACCTGCTCTGTGCAGCAATGTTTCACAGGCCACTTTTCTCCTCCTCTGGCAGTTCCTGCATTTGCTTTTGGCTTCTCCCTCCTTTGGGTGCTTTCTATAGCAAGCTGGGTGCTAAGGAGGCACCCGCTTATGCACAATCTTATTGGGTCCTGAGCCTGGTTATGTGTGTCCATAGACACACACAGTGCTGGTAGGGATAGAGTGGGATTGGACAGGTAGTGGGGCATTTTTTTAGTTTAATGCAGAGAATGAATTAAGGTAAAAAAGTTTTATGCTTTATTACCACTTTAAGATGGACAAAAATATAGCCTAATGAACCACCACTGAAGTACCCAAAACACATAAGGCCATAGCTTAGTCCACTGAACTCCACCTATAGCTGGTCTATCCCTTTTCTATGTATTGACTCTTTAATATTTTAATTTCTCTCAGGTGGTTGTGGCCACAGTGGCTTTTGGGATGGGGATTGATAAGCCAGATGTGCGGTTTGTCATTCATCACTCAATGAGTAAATCGATGGAAAATTATTATCAGGAAAGTGGACGGGCAGGTAAATTATTTTGCCACCTAAAATCAGAAATTATTACACATAAAAATCAATTTATGTATTTTTTGAGCATAATATAAGCCTCCTTTTTTTTTTTTTTCTCACAGGTCGGGATGACAGTCGAGCTGACTGTATATTATATTATGGGTTTGGGGACATTTTCCGAATCAGTTCAATGGTTGTCATGGAGAACGTTGGCCAGCAAAAACTATATGAGATGGTTCGGTACTGCCAGGACCTTGCTAAGTGCGTTTTATGCGGGTTATCGGCCAAAGTTTATAGCTTTTATATTCAATATTTATATCTCCACCTTCCCACTCCCACACAGAAGACCTTGAAAGTGAAATTGGGCAGTGCCCTTGGAGTGCAAACTCCATGTGTACTAGCTGATTAAATGAATGTCACTCCAATTCAGAATCTTTTTATCTAAAGGACAAACTGCTTTTTATTCAGAGCAAAATCTGGAAGGAATCTGCAACAAAGTTTAAAATACCTGTCAACCAGGGAAGATAAACGTTAAAAACCTAACTCCAGTATTTAGTGAACTTAAATACGGTAGTTTGTTTGTTTGGACCAAGCTGGTCTAAAGAAACTATTTCTTTCACTAACATATGCAGTGTCTGTGCACGCTGTATGTAGAATCCGTTACATAGTGTACTGTGCCATGTTCCGCCAGTGGGATGCGAACTTCCCGCCCCCCTCCCGGAACAAATTTGGCTACTCAGCCATTCACTGGAAGCTTTGTATATTATGAAAGAATAGAAGGTTTTATTTGATTGGCTGAGGTGGGGATCATTGGCTGAGGTGAGGATCATGACATCATCTGCTTGCCTCTCCACCTCACCCAATCAGAGTAAGCCTTATATTCATTCACAAAATACAAGGCTTCCTGTTAATGGCTGTACAGTGCTTAGACTGACTCGATTTTGTTTGGGAGCGGGACGAGACATTTATGTCCCACTGCTGGAGCAAGGTGCTGTATACTGTATGTAGCTGATACTACGTACAGTTTATACAGTGTTCACAGCCGATGCATGTGTTTCCTCTTTGTTGTAGTCTACAGAAAGAAGTATGCTTACATCATGTATCTTCTGTAGGTGGGTGCGATTAGCACAGCACCCAGTAATGAGCTTACATTCATTGTCAAAAATGCCCATAGCTGTTCTCATCAGCATAGTACTGTCCTTCAAAGACACAGATGGCAGCGGGTAGGTTATGTGGGTGAGAGGTTGGCTATGTGAGAGTTTTACATCTAATCCAGAATCGGCACGGAGCTCCACCTGCATACACGCCTACCACATTGTGCATTCCCATGAAGTTATAGGGTGAAAGTCACATTTTTCAAAAGGAGCCAATTACATCACAGGAATTAAAATCATGATTTAATCGTAAAGTAAAGCATTAAAATATTTCAGTGTTTTTATTGTTGGGGAGAGGGACCTAGGAATACAACGTGAGCAGATCCCAGAGATTAAGCTTCACAGGTGTCTATATATTTATGAGCAATTTTATTTGTATTTTTTTCCTTCGCCATTCCACTTATTTGCAGCACCCCCCCCCAAAATTGCCAGCAAACGGATAAAGGAAACCTGTGCAGCTGTCATGCTGATCTGGTGACTTTAATAGTTTGAGTAACTTCACCCAAACAAGGATACAGAGCAGATACTTGGACTTCAATGTCTGCTTGTTCCAGGTCTATTATGCTATGAAGTGCAGCATCTCGGGAGCACACACACCTTTAGCACCTATCATCTGCCCACCAACACTTTTAGATATTGGCGGAAATTGCTCTTAACCCCAACCCCCATATATTTCTATTCGCCCATCAGCTATGGAAATGTTCTGAAAATAAGGAGGGGCAGACACACTAAAGCACTATAGGGAAGTGTCAAACTTTTATGCAAGCCACGTATCACCTGAGAAGGAGAAACCGTATTTGTTGTGTGCAATGCTCTAGACCTCTAGTGCTGTGAAATATTTTGTGAATATTTGGTCTTCTGACAACCTGTCAGGAGACGAAGCTCTCATTTCCTTCCCTTTTTTTTTTTTTTTACTTTTAGCTCTTCTGCTAGGAGGAAGGCCTGCTCAGTAGCTATAGTTCAGTGTACAGAGACAGAAAATGAAAAAATGTACACAAAATTAGAAGTAATATAAGCCTATGTTGTTTGACCCCATGGGTACGGAGTTACATGAAACAAGTTTTCATCAGTAGCACAGTTAAAAGTAGAAAAGGGTGGAGTGATCTGAGTGCATGTGGACTGGTGTGGAGCCCCCATACACAACTGTAAATTGTGGTAAAAGTTCTGCTTTCTGCATCTTTGATGTGGTTTCTATGAAAACATCATATAGCACTGCATAGGGTTTTGTCAGAAAGCAAAGTGCACATACACCTCTGTGCACAGATGAGCGTTAGGCCTTATCACCTGCTGAACACTGATGTGCAGATCATGGATCCTCCCTGCTGGGATTCACAATTCACAATTTTGAACAGCTTCTGGTTGGATATTGATTGGAAATTATGATTCTCTATTAAAACTGTGGATTTATTTTCCAGTGATTTGTGAGCTATAATTTAAAACTAAACAATCCTTTGAGAATTTTGTGCCATCTATAAATGTTTTTCATAGTGTAGAATGATGTAAAATAATGTGATTTTCCTTGTGTAGGTGCAGACGCGTCCTGATCGCTCAACATTTTGATGAAGTCTGGGACTCTGCACAATGCAATAAGATGTGTGATAACTGCAATGCCAGCAAGAGTAAGGAATAATTTATGTTTATATGGCGATTTAGAATGCACAACTGGTTCTCTGCCACAGATCAAGCTTATATTATTGTTTTCCATAGCATTCAGATTCCAGGATCCATTTCTCAGGGGATACTTGAAGAAAGAGAAATAAGGAGATTGTTGCTTTATTTGGTGGTTGTTTTGCTTAACCATCTGTGGACGCTGGTGGTACTACATAAGCCCAAAAAACTTTTATGGAAGTGCATGCTTGTGAGAAACGTCTTTGATGCATACCATTTGATTGCAAATGCCTCTTTGGGGAATTCTTTGACAAATTCCTCAAGGAAGTAACTGGGAAAGATACCCCTACCCCATAAGAAAGAGCCTAAGTCTCCTACTTCTACCTCTGGTCAAAAAAAGGGGTCTTTCTCTTCTCCCTAGGTATCAACCTCCAAACCAAAGCTGAACACCTAATTTTGTCACAATCCCTTGCCCACCAAGCCTTTCCAGAAGCCTTCCTCACAAAGAAGGGACACCAGCACACCTCCGAGTGGGGGGGAGGGGGGGGGGTCATCTGTTGGAATTTGCACCAGTATGGATCCAAAACATGCCAGACCACTGGATCCAAACCTATCATTTCAAAAGAGGTACAAAATTAAGATTTTAATCTCTGCCCCTCCTCACTTTATACCTTTACAATCTGCCAGTCAGACCAAAAGAAGGCAGATTTAATGACCAGTTTGCACCCACTTCAGGCACAGCAGGTGGGTTGTATCACCTACTTCAGAAGTTCAAGGTTTCTATTCAAACCTATTTTCAGTCCCAAAACCAAATGGGGGCATTCTAGTTCCTTAACCACTTACCGACCACTTACTATATATATATATATATATATATATATATATATATATATATATATATATATTATGCAGAGTGGCTCCTACAGGCAAAAGCATGTATCGGTACGTTGCTCACCTGGTGGCAGCTAGGGGGTGAGCGCGTGCCGCCGGGGGCACGCTCCCGCCCCTGATCATCTGCGGGGAAGCTGATGCGTCTGTCAGGCGGCTCCGATTGCGGCCTGACACCCGCGATCACTCCACGCAGAGAGAGAAGGGCGGTCGGCTGTTGTAAACCGTCCTTCTACCTGAAATTATCACAGCTCATGTGATCCTTCTATATAGGATCACATGTCTCTATGGTCATCTCAGAAGCAACGCCCCCCCCCCCCCCCCCACAGTTAGAATCACTCCCCTAGGGTCACATTTAACCCCTTGATCACCTATGCTGTTAACCCCTTCCCTGCCAGTGTCATTTTTACAGTAACAGTGCATATTTGTAGCACTGATTACTGTAGTAATGTCACTGGTACCCCCAAAAGTGTAAATAATGTCAGTTAGGGGTCCGATCTGTCTGCCGCAATGTTGCAGTCCCGCATAAAATCGCAGCCATTACTATTAAAAAAAAAAAAAAATGAAATTTTTCCCGTAGTTAGATGCGATAACTTTTGCGCAAACCAATCAAAATACGCTTATTGCGATTTTTATTTTATTTTTTATTTTTTTACCAAAAATATGTAGCAGCAAACAAATTGGCCTAAAATGTTACATTTTGATTTTGATTTTTTTTTTTTTTTTGAGTATGTCCTATAGCAGAATGTGAAAAATATTTTTTTTCTTCAAAATTGTCGCTCTTTTTTTGTTTATAGCGCAAAAAATAAAAATCGCACAGGTGATCAAATACCACCAAAAGAAAGCTCTATTTGTGGGAAAAAAAAACGACATACATTTTATTTGGGTACAGCGTTGCACAACCGCGCAATTGTCCGTTAAAATAACGCAGTGTCGAATCGCAAAATATGGCAAATCCTTCCTGTCTTAAAGTGGTTAACGGGTGTTTTTTTTTTTATTTTTTTTTTCCTGTGTACCAAAATTCTGGATGCATTCCACAAGATCTGTATTTGCTTCCCTCAGACAAGGACAATTTCTTGCATCAGTAGACATATAAGAATCCTGTCTCCATATTTCCATTTTCTAATCGCTTCAACACATCCTGCATTTTGCTTTGGGAGACTGCACTTCCAGTTTGTGGTATGGCCATTCGGGGTCTCTTCTCTGCTCCCCAAGTGTTCCCAAAAATGCTTGCACCGCTACTAACTCTTTTATGAACCCAGATCATTCATGTCACAGGCTACCTGGATGACCTCCTATTGAATGACTTCTCAGTCAAGACCTTGTCTGCTGATGTCAAAAGGACCATCCAGTTCCTTCAAACCTTTGGCTGGATAATCCACTTTCAATGTATGCTTTCCAGCCCTCACTCCATCTGATGTGCCTGTATCTAATCTTCTACACAGCCAAAGCCAGAATCTCCCTTCCTCAAGAGAAAATTCCCTCCCAAATGTCTAGCTGTCAGAAACTTGGGTTACAAAAACACCTGAGAATGGAAAAAGATATGCGGGTCCTAATGGATCAAAGACTTGGCAACATCATACAATGCCCAGCTGCAGCAAGCAAAGCTAGCATACTATTAGCATGCCTTAAAAAGCGGATCTACTCAAGAGAGATAAAACTATAATTCCACTATGTTACAAAACTCTGGTACGGGCAAATCTTGAGTATGCCATCCAGTTGTGGTCACCAGTCCTCAGGAAGGATGTGCTGGAACTGGCGAGAGTCCAGAGAATGGCAACAAAGCTAATAATGGGGCTGTAGGACCTCAATTATAAGAAATGACTATGGCCCATCAGTGCCCAAAAAGGCTGCCCATCAGTGCTGCAGATTAGTGCCTCCTCATCTGTGCCCATCAGTGAAGGAGAAAACTTTTTTTTTTTTTCTTCAAAATTGTCTCTTTATTTTTTATTTGTTTAGCAAAAAAAAAACCCAGTGGGGTCAGAAGGTTTTTTATCTTAAGGCATGCTATGCATTAGGATAAAAAGTCTTCTGTGTGCAGCAGGGCCCCCCCCCCCCCCTCCCAATGCTTACCTGAGCTTTCGATCCAGCGATGTCCATGACTGTTTCAGCTGTCCAGGACTCCCCTTGTCGTTGGCTAAGACACAGCAGCAGCGCCATTGGCTCCCACTGCTGTCAATCAAAGTTAGCCAATGAGGAGAAAAAGGGGACGGGGCCGAACCACAGCTCCGTGTCTGAGTGGATATACAGAGCTGTGACTCGGCTTGGGTGCCCCCATAGCAAGCTGGTTGCTGTGGGGCACTCAAAGGGAGGGAGGATCCGGGCTGCTCTGTGCAAAACGAATGCACAGAGGAGGTAAGTATATCATGTTTATTAATTTTATTGAAGAAAAAAAAAAAAACGACTTTACAGTCAATTTAAGTGTATTCTCCCCTGGAATAGAGATGCTTAAGAGTAGATCTCATCACAATGTACACATATCTAAATGGTGATTCCAGCATAAAAAGAAAACTATTTAGTCTCTGTTCGCTTAAGAAGGCATGCGGCCACTCAATGAAGTTGGACCAGAAGCAGGTTAACCTTTAAACTGCGTAAGGGGTTTTTTAATCTGAGCGATAAGGATGTGGAACTCCAATCCACAGTTGGTGCTGTCAGCGGGAAGTGTCCACAATTTCAAAAAACTTTTAGATGTGCATCGTTGTGAACCCAATTATAAAGGGATATGGAACCAATAGTTATATACATGCACGTTGAACTGGATAGACTGGTGTCTTCAACTTTGCCAGCAATGTAACTATTTAATTCCTCAATTTGCTTATGCGTTAGGGTCCTGGATCTCATGGTGGCCTCGTTTGAGGCTTTTCCCTTTGCCCAATTTTTAACTCCAGACCTCAAGACATGGAACAAGCAGATCCAATCGCCCAATGCTTCTGTCCAGCCAAAAAATAATCTCCTTGGCATGGTGAGACTGCAATCCTGCCCTGGAATTGGGAATTGAGAGATGCGAGCCTTACAGGCTGAGTCACTGGCTGAGTTACAACTCCCTGACTGTCCTGGAGGCATGGTCTTTGCAGTGGTCCACACCCTCTATCCACTTTCTAGGAGTGAGGGCCATCAGATTGTCTCTACAACATTGGACCTCCCTTCTACAAGGTCACTCGGTACGAATACAGTCATACGTTGCCACAGCAATGGTCCAAATAAATCATCAAGGGGCACTAGAAATTCAGCAGCCTTAAAAGAAACAATTCTAACAGTCCCATGATTTGCATCTCTTGGCCATCCACGTTCTGGGAGTGGACAATTCGCAGGCAAATTTCCTAAACATCAACGCCTAGACTTGGGAGAGTGGTCTCTGCACCCTCACATCCTTTAAATGTAAGGAAACCCAGATGTGAATATTATGACCTCCAAAGAACAAGCTGAACAAGTTCATGGCCAAGACCAGGGATTCTCTGTTGATTCCTTGGATTCCATTCTAACTGGTTTATGCCTTTCCTCCGATAAAGATCTTCCCTTTGACTGCTGCACAAGATAGAGGAGGAAAGGGTCCCAGTGATTCTTAATGCAGCACATTGGCTCAGAAAAAAAGTTACACGGACATACTCCTGACAGACATCTGCCACTCCTGAGATGGACTATGAACTAGTAACTTTGGATTATAGGATCTGGATTGGAGACTAAGGATAACCTTAATGTCACTTTAAGGTTGCCATCATGTCTGTTATACACGCATGTATGTGTTAGCAGCTCTCTCTTGTAAAGAGCCATTTCTTGTTTTGCACGTGCACATGGTGTTTTACGACCAATACTTTCTTTTTACCGAAGTGTTCCCTCTCTTCTTTTTACCTCAATGAGGACATTATCTTCCCTTCCCTTTTTGTCCTGCCTCAAATTATGACAAGGAAATTGCCTTACACTGTTTGTATTGGAAAGGACTGTCAGAGTCTACTTGGGAACCGAGCAAAGAAATTTCATACTGTACAAGGCCACACAAGGAGCAAACAATTCATACTGTAAAATCCTACAATTTATTTGATAACAAAGTTAAAGAGTTCATACACATATGTATGTCAAGTATTTCAAAACACTAATGGTGCTGAGAAGATTCACTGTCTATTTTTAATCTACACCAAGGATGAATGCTGATGCAATGGGTTTTCATGGATGGTGTTTTGCCAACTTTAGCTTTATCAGGGGTCATGAAAACCATACAGCACTCCTCTAGGGAAAAACAGTAACCTTTACATACTATCCATGGATTTACATGTTATTCATCTAGAACTCCTGTAGCCATGCATTCACTGTGTGTGACCCACCTCAGCACAGAATAGCACCAGCACAGTAGCTTGCAGTGGGCGGAGGTAAATGGATACGCTCTAGGGGCAGCCCTAGCAATTTTTAGCTGATGTCCAATCACCTTAAGGTAGCAGCATATAACCCATGGTCTAGGTATATCAGTCCTGTACTGTACTCCCAGGAAAATTAAAAATTCAGGTACAGTAATTAAAACATTTATTTTTTGCATGTACTCTATTTTCTTTCATCTACAGTTTGAATGGATGAGCTTTGATCATCAGGATTTAGGCTAAAGGGCCATCCAGCTATAAAACAAAATGGTGCACTGTGACAATCAACTGCAAATTAATGTATTAAAAAAAATGAATAATTGTACAACCAAAGCAATAAAGTGACAAGGTGCACTATTGAACTCCCATAGATTTAACCTTAATTAGATTATGACAAATTTTGTTGCATGTGAAAAGCTCAATAAAGTGCAAACATTAAGTTACTGTGCAAAAGTGCAATGCTATGATGAATATAAAGTCCATAAACAAGTGACAAAGTAAGGTGCTGGGTGCTCCACAACCTATACACATGCCAAAAAGTGCTCTAATGTGGCAAGGGGTGCTCCTAAGTAAAAGCAGATGGCCTCTTATCTTAACGAGTGGATCTCGGTTACAGAGATCAGAGAGCCTGCACTCAATATTCAAAGCGTTTATTTCTCCGAATACATGTCTCCACAGCATGGGTCAGATGGGAGGAATGACCCCCCGGATGAAACTGACATGGTATTTATGCTGTATTTTGGCTGGGGCTCCAGCCTGTGCAACCCTTATTGTACAATGAAACTTTAGTATTTTGACTTTCTTCTCATAATAAAACAGACTGAAAGAAAATTAGATTCATGTTTGAATGGAATGGGACATCTACATAAACAATGACTGTGAGAGAAAGTTGGGGTCTAATGAGTATTTTTTTTCTTTGTCTAGCCTATGACAAAGTAGACGTGACAGATTACTGCAGAGACATCATGAAGATCCTGGAACAAGCCGATCAGATGGATGAGAAACTCACCCCACTGAAGCTTATCGATGCCTGGATGGGGAAAGGAGCTGCCAAACTGCGTGTCTCCCAAGTCCTCCCCCCGCGGCTCCCACGTATAGAATTGGAGAGGATCATCGCCTACCTCCTGCTACAGAAATATATAAAGTAAGGAGAAAAAAGCTTATAATATTAAAGAGGGGTTCATCTTCTGTCATCTGTAGGAGGTTCACAAATATTGATGTTTTGGGAAATGAATAATGTGAATGTACAACCCCTGATGTTGTCCTCTTTTGTGTAATGTGTACTGATAAGTGGACCTGTCGCTAACTTTACAAGTCTACATGAGTACCTGACTTGTCACAATATACAACATGAGCATCCGTTTTCAGAATAGCTCCAACTTTTATCAATAAAATGCCATCTTTGAGCTCCAGCCAGTGACTTTGCCTAGGTTGGGATAAATCAGTCTGCGATTGGCAAGAGGAAGAATTTCCACAGTCATCAATTGAGGCTACAGCAGGGGCTGATCTGAGTCTGACATATGTGAACATCTGAACTGGCAACTCAGTCCAAGAAGTAGATTGTGATCCTGGATGATACCTGATCAAACATAGTGTCCTCCTTCTGGAGAGAAAAAACGGATGAGAACATTGTCAGAGGGAGTACTGTAATTCTTTAAATGGTAATAAATACTTGGATGTGAAAGTGCACATTACTTAGCATGATGTACTTTCTATGAATCTATCTGATGATAGGTCCACTTTAAAGAGCTGTAAAACAATATGTTCGGTTTATACCTAGCAATCTGTAAAAACGAGAGACAGTCCATTACTAATAAACAATATGTTTGTCTAGGTGCTAGTACATTCATAGATAATTGCACATTGTACAGAGGTTACTTGGAATGCTATGTGGACATACAATTGCCAGTGTATGTGGCCGAGACATCTGCTTTTATTGGGACATTAGAAAGGGGGTTTAGTTGAGGGGTTAGTAGAAGTGGAACCTGCCTTGGGCGCTTCAACAGGAGGGACGGGGACAGGGGGGGGTCACAAAAATGCAGTATCTGCAACAGATGCTGCTGAAGTAGTTCACAGCTCATGGGGGGGGGGGGGTGCAGGCCTTTTCCCAGCACTGGTTGGGTCTCCTTCACTGGTGGGTGGCGCTCAGTGTCAGGGGAAGTCTCATACATCAATTGCCTTTTTTCTGCAGGGAAGACTTCAGCTTCACAGCGTACGCCACCATATCCTACATAAAGACAGGACCCAAAGCCAATCTGCTTAGAAGTGAAAAGCATTCCATCGACCTCCAGATGAGGACCTCAATCAAGGTATGTGATAATGGGGCCCCTGGTGCCTGTTTTATTAACAAGTCATCTGATAAGGGGCCCCTGGTGACTGTTCGGTTGACATCAGAAAACAGATGCCAGGTATAGCCACTGAGAATTCTGGCTGCTCATTACTAGCATTGTCTGTCTATTTTAGGTGAAGAATGCCACCGCTATAGGAATATACGGTATGTAGAAAGCAGTGGCATGTAAGAGTGGCTCAAATTTAAGCTGGAGGAAACAGGGGGCTGCAGTAAGCTGACCTCTCCTGACAATGCTAGTTGCCTGGCATTCTCTCGCTCCAAAATTTGCAGACCTGGAATCAAGTGTGCAGCACTTGAGGACAAATCTCCTTGTATATGTTTTTCCAAATCAGTGACTTATTATTGCAGTGATTGGATTAGCATTTTCAGAAGATGTCCGCTATGGTAAACCCCAAGTAAAGGGTTTCTTTAAGCTGACCTTACACTAGTGGCTTTTCATACAACCATTTGTACAATAAATACCACCAGAGACTTGACAATGTCATTCAAAAGTACTTCAAAATCTTCTTTGCTGTTAAAGCAGAGTTCCACCCAAAAGTGGAACTTCCGCTCATTTGCTTACTCCCCCCCCCCCCCCCCCCTCCGGTGCTCCATCTGGCACCTTTCAGGGGTGGGGGGGGATACCTGTTTTTGACAGGTACCCTTCCCCACTTTCGGGAGATGGCGCTGTCCCTTGGAAGTTTGGCCCCCTCCTCCTTCCCCCCGCTGCGGAGCCAATCTGAATGCGCAGCGCGCTTCGCACATGCGCAGTAGGGACCCGCCCGTGAACCTGCAAGGTTTCACTGCCGGGTTCCCTTACTGGCAATGGTGGCGGCAGCACCCAACAGCCGATGGCAACATCGGCTGCGGTGCCGACATCGCTGGACTCCAGGACAGGTAAGTGTCCTAATGTTAAAAGTCAGCAGCTACAGTATGTGTAGCTGCTGACTTTTAATTTTTGGAGAGGAGCTGGAACACTGCTTTAACATTCGATTTTTGAATTGGTGTCATTAATCCTAAAAAAAAAAAAAAAAAAAAAAAAAAAGCCTGTCTGTAAATACGGTATTTTTTTTTTTTTTTTTTTCACATTCCTGTGTCCGTAGTTTCTATTTGTACAAACGCAAGCCATGCGGCATGACCCTGCACAGGTTAATTTATGCCCGATGTAGTCTTAGAACTAACACTCTCTGTGAAGAAACTGCATATCTCACAATCCCTGGACCTGCTCCTGAAACAGACCAAGAAGGCAGAGCAATTGACAAAAAAAAATCACCATGCAGTCTCTCATTACATTAGCGCTTCCACATTTCTGATGTGACACAGGAAATGGTGAGGAATGGATTGTGATCTGGAACAAGAAGTTGCCTGTCCCTTTAGTAAATGGAGACAAGCTAGGTGAATGATAACATGGACATAGAGAAGGATTGATCAGCCATGACACTACAAACTGCGGCAGTAACATGAAAACCCATCATTACAAGGTGAAGCAAATGACACAGGGAACTACAATAATACCTAGTTAAAACAACACCAACCTTTTGAAAGTGTTCAATGCCTTTAACCATTTGCCAACGCGCTATAGCCGAAGGACGGCTACAGCTCGGCCAGCTAGTTCTGGGAGGCCATGATCATGCCACACTGCGCTCCCGTGGCAGGGCTCGTGCAGCTTTCTCTGTGATCGCAATGTCTTTACCACGCGATTAGCTGTGTCCAATCACAGCTGATCACAGATGTACACAGAGCCTGGTCATCAGCTCTGCAAAAGGCTTCTGCAAAAAGGACATGTACATTGATAATCAGGGCACTGATTATCAGTGCAATCCCAACAGTGCCCACCAGTGCTGCCAATCAGTGCCCCCCTATCAGTGGCCATTACTGAAGGAGAAAATTTACCTGTTTGCAAAATTTTATAACAAATAATGAGTTTTATTCATTTATTTTTTCTTTTTCCCAATGATTTTGGTCTTTATTCGTTTATTTAGCAAAAATAAAAAACCCAGTGGTAATTAAGCCCTGGAAGATTTTACCCCCTTCCTGACCAGGGGGTATTTTGCGATTCGGCACTGCGCGACTTTTAACGGATAACTGCGCGGTTGTGCGATGCTGTACCCAAATTAAATTGACGTCCTTTTTTCTCTTACGTCCTCCGACAGTCGCCACCCACTCATACAGTCTTCACCAATGGTATTGACTTCCTCTCCTTAGGAGTAGCTAGGCAAAAGACTTGTTAAAACAAAAGCATTACCATAGACACACCCATGGGGGCTGTCCCACTGGTCCAATACCCCTCCTGCAATAGCCATCCCAACTCAGTTTGTCTTCTGCCTAGTTCAGGAGTAGTCAGGCTTCCCTGTGCTGGGGCTACAGTCTCAGCCGCCTTCTTCTATTTTATGCTTTAATTTTCTGAAAATTTCATTTTTTTCTTTGCATTGCTAGCGGTTTATTTTGTCAGCTTTTAGTTAGTAGGATCTTCGGATGAAGATGGAGTTTGCGGAGCTGGGAATCAGACTGGTTGTCCTGGTTATCCAGGACAGAGGATCAGATGGAATCCCAGCCCGCCATTGAGCGTTTAATAGGCTATGTGTTCGCCCTGGCCTCACAAACGACCCATCCCTGTCCCCAGGGATGCAGCCTTGTGAGGTGGCTACCTCACCGGACACATGCACGGTTCGTCCGTGCACTCCTGGTGTCCTGTGTTTTTGGCTGGCGGCACTCCCCTGCCATCTGAGGGTGGGCGGTTTTCCGTGTATTATGAGGCACCCCACGCCATCGGGTACAGGTAAGTACACAAGCTGCCTGACTTTCTCCCTCTCCCCCGCCGATCGCAGAGTGGCCGGCGGACATCGGGTCCGCCGGTCACACACGCGGGGGGGTCCGTGACCACGCGGGAGCAGGAGCGCGCCTCCGGCGGCGCGCGCTCGCTCCCTAGACCCTCACAAGCTAGTGACGTAGCCCTACGTCACTTTGCCTGTGAGGGGCTGACCGCCGCCGTAGATAGTCGTGCGGCGGTCGGCAAGTGGTTAAAAAAAAAAAAAAAAACTTTTTTGTTTGCAATGGAATCTCAGGACAGCAAATTCCCTCCAGCCTTGGTAGGGGATTCAAGTTCTTCTGAATCCTCTACTCTGACTAATTTGGCTGCTGTTGTGGTGACTTTGGTGTCCAAAATGGATGTGCTGATGTCAAATTTAGAGGATGAGCCCAATCCTCCGGGCATTGTGTCATCTTTTGGTACACACGGGACCCGTAAGACGGTGCAGGTTTTTCCCTGCCCCGCTGCGTTTCATCACACTGAATGAACAATGGCGCAATTTAAAACACACCTTCACGGTGCCTAAGAGGTTTCAACTTCTCTACCCTTTTGCATCTACTACGGTTGCACGCTGGTGTGTGGCTCCTCAAGTGGATCACACTGTAGCCAGATTGAACAAGGCTATGCTGGTTCCTACCGAGGATTCTCCAGTATTTAGGGATCCTACGGATAGGAGGCTGGAATCGCTTGCCCGCCACACCTATGTGGTGGCGGGTTCCATGCTCAGGCCTATTTTCGCCTCTGTCATGGCGGCTCAGGCTGTGGCGGACTGGACCAAGGTGCTCAAACACACCCTCGTAGCTGATTCTGCCCCACCCACTACTGTGGAGATGGTGGACCAGATTTATCAAGGGGTCATGTATTTGTGCGATGCGGCCTTAAATGAGGCCCCTTTGGCTGCGCGCCTGTCTAGTGTCGCGGTGCTTAACCGTTGGCTGATATGGTTGAAGAGCTGGTCGGCTGACCAGAAATCTAGGAATGCGGTGGCTGACATTCCCTATGCAGGGTCTCGCCTTTTTGGGGAATCCCTGGATGAATTGGTTAAGGGAGTCACTGGGGGCAAGAGCACTCTGCTGCCCCAGAATCCTATGGGCAAGTTTTTCCGCGGCAAGTGGGGTCCTGCCTTTAAACCTAATCAGGGTTCCTTTCGTGCCTTCAAGTCACAGTACAAGGGGAAACCGTTCAAGGGCCAGGGTGGCCAGAGAAAGCCCTGGGCCGGTAAACAAAAATCCGGCTAAGCTGGTGCGGCGGCTCAGTCGGCCTCTGCCTGAAGGGGCGCTCTCACTCATTTCAGGGGTGGGGGGACGTTTGCGCGGTTTCCTCCAACCTTGGCTGCTCCGAGTTCAGGACAGGTGGGATCAGAAAATCGTTCGATCAGGGTACAAGATCGAATTTCTTTAAAGGCCGGCAGACAGATTCTTTCCCTCAAATCTTCATTTGACCCCAGGGCGGTTACAAGACCTGCATCAAGCAGTGCAGGATCTCCTCGCTCAGGGGGTAATTGTCCCGGTGCGTCATCGGGACAGGTTTCGGGGATTTTACTTGAATCTGTTTACTGTGCCCAGAAAGGAGGGCAAAGTGCGTCCGATTCTGGACTTGAAAGCTCTGAACCGCTTCGTGTGCGTTCGAAAGTTCCGCATGAAATCGCTCCGCTCGGTGGTGGCCTCTCTGAGCCCGGGAGAATTCTTAGCCTCTATCGACCTGAAGGATGCGTATCTACACATCCCCATATTCGAGGGTCATCAGAGGTACCTTTGATTCGCTATCGCGGAGGAACACTATCAGTTCGTGGCGTTACCTTTCGGTCTCGCTTCGGCTCCAAGGGTCTTTACCAAAGTGTTGGCGCCTGTTCTGGGACTGCTGCGGGTACAGGGCATTGCGGTCTTGGGTTATCTGGAAGATCTCCTGTTAAGATCGAGTGCCAGTCAGAGCCTGCTGCGCGATCTGTCCACTACGGTCCAGACGCTCCAGGAGTTCGGTTGGACGATCAACGTTCAGAAGTCGACCTTGTCTCCTTTGGTTCGTCTCCCGTATTTGGGAATGGTTCTGGACTCTGCTCAAGCGAAGGTATTCCTACCGGAGGACAAACTCCGGACTCTGCAATCCGAGGTCAGGTCCCTCAGGGACAACGAATCCTCGTCACTCAGGACCTCGAGGCGATACCGTTTGCACAGTTTCATACGCGGTCTCTCCTAGCGGAGATCCTGGCCAGGTGGGACAGACTACCTCAGTCCTTGGACGTGAGAGTGTCTCTGAGCCGCCAAACCAGAACGGATCTCTTGTGGTGGCTTCAGTCCCCGACTGTGTCAGAAGGAAAATCCTTCCGGCCGTTACTATGGACGGTGATTACCACGGATGCCAGCCTATCAGGTTGGGGTGGCGTCCTGGGCAACCTGTCTGCCCAGGGCACTTGGTCGGAGGAGGAATCCTCCCTTCCGATCAACATTTTGGAATTGAGAGCGATCAGGCTGTGCCTGCTCCATTGGTCGGATTGTCTTCAGGGCCATCCTGTGCGGGTGCAGACGGACAATGCCACTGCGGTGGCGTACATCAACCACCAAGGGGGCACCAGGAGTGCCCGGGCGGCCCAGGAAGTGACCAGTATTCTGTCTTGGGCCGAGACTCATGTCCCGGCGATCTCGGCAGTTCACATTCCGGGTGTGGAGAATTGACAGGCCGATTATCTGAGCCGCCAGACCTTGGACCAGGGGGAATGGTCCCTGCACCCGGAGGTGTTTCAGATGCTGTGTGCGAAGTGGGGATCCCCGGATGTGGATCTGTTCGCGTCTCGGCTACACCACAAGGTGGAAAGGTTTGTGGCAAGAACGCGCGATCCTCTGGCAGACGCCTCGGATGCGCTGGTGGTGCCTTGGCATCAGTATCGTCTGATCTATGCCATTCCTCCGATTCAGTTGTTGTCCAGGTTCCTTCGCAGGTTGGCCTCGGAACAAACACTGGTGATTCTGGTGGCACCGGACTGGCCCCGTCGGTCCTGGTACGTGGACATCGTTCACCTGGCCGTCGAGCCTCCATGGCGGCTTCCAATGCGGGAAGATCTTCTGTCTCAGGGACCGATCTTCCATCCTGCTTTACAGTCGCTGGCTTTAACGGCATGGCTGTTGAAAGCCAGGTCGTGAGAGACAGTGGTCTCTCCTCAGAGGTCATTCCTACCTAATCAAGGCTAGAAAAGCCTCGTCTGGTAAAATTTATTACTGAACTTGGAAAGCTTATTTTGCCTGGTGTGAGTCCAGGGGCTTCTCTCCTCGTTCATACTCGGTGGCGAGAGTGTTGGCTTTCCTCCAATCGGGTGTAGACCAGCGCCTTGCGTTGGCTATGATTAAGGGCAGGTTTCTGCACTGGCTGTTCTTTTTCAGTGCCCTGTGGCGTCTAATTCTTTGGTTCGCACCTTCATTCAGGTTTGCGTCACTTGGCCCCTCCTAGAAGGGAGCCTCTGCCTCCATGAGACTTGAACTTGGTTCTGTCTGTGTTACAACGTTCCCCATTTGAAAACATCAGGGAAATTTCCTTATCTCTGCTATCTAAAAAGGTTGCCTTTCTAGTGGCGATCACTTCTGCTCGCAGAGTGTCGGAGTTGGCGGCCTTGTCCTGCCGCTCCCCTTACCTGGTGGTTCATAGGGATAAGGTGGTCTTGCGACCAAACCCATCCTTTCTTCCAAAGGTGGTTTTGGATTTTCACCTCCAATGAGGACATTGTCTTACCTTCACTCTGTGCGAATCCTAAGCATCCTAAGGAGATTGCTTTGCATTCTTTGGATGTTGTCAGGGCGATCAGGGTTTACCTGTCGTCGACTGAATCCTTTCGGAAATCAGATTCCCTCTTTGTCCTTCCTGAGGGACCTCGGAAGGGTATGGCTGCGTCTGCGGCGACCATTGGAAAATGCATCAGACAGACAATTGTTCAGGCCTATTCATTGAGGGAAAGGGTACCACCCTTCCCTGTCAAGGCGCACTCTACTAGGTTGGTAAGTGCGTCCTGGGCTTTCCGGCATCAGGCCTTGGTGGCCCAGGTGTGCAAGGCTGTGACTTGGTCGTCAGTTCACACCTTCTCCAAATTCTACAAAATTGACGTTCTGGCATCAGCTGATGCCTCCTTTGGCCGCAAAGTTCTCTGTGCGGCAGTCCAGTAGGGGACCCAGATTTTATTGCGGGTCCCTGGCTGTTGCGGTTGTTTACCCCTTGGTTATTTGCTTTCCTGGGTTGTTGCTCCAGTTGAGCCTTTCTTTGTTACCCAGAAGGTTCCCTTGTTGTTCTTGTAAGGTTACTTTCTCTGATATGGGTACTGCGTTGCCTTTTCTGATGGTTGAGTTTCCCACCCCTCATGTCTACACTGCTTTGGGACATCCCCATTGATGAAGACTGTATGAGTGGGCGGCGACTGTCGGAGGACGTAAGAGAAAACGGAATTTTTGTAAAATCTTACCGTAAAATTCCTTTCTCTGAGTCCTCCGATAGTCGCCGCCCCCGCCCCTCTTTTGGGGTTTTTGTACATTTCACTGCTTTGATACCAAACTGAGTTGGGATGGCTATTGCAGGAGGGGTATTGGACCAGTGGAACAGCCCCATGGGTGTGTCTATGGTAATGCTTTTGTTTTAACAAGTCTTTTGCCTAGCTACTCCTAAGGAGAGGAAGTCAATACCATTGGTGAAGACTGTATGAGTGGGCGGCGACTCTCGGAGGACTCGGAGAAAGGAATTTTACGGTAAGATTTTACAAAAATTCAGTTTTCCCACAAACAGAGCTTTCTTTTGGTGGTATTTGATCACCTGTGCCATTTTTTGATCATGCGCTATAAACAAAAAAAGAGCGACAATTTTGCAAAAATAACAATATTTTTCACATTTTATATATGAAATTCCCCCAAAAAAAATGTAAAAATCAAAATTTTTTTAAATTTTAGGCCAATTTGTTTTCTGCTACATATGTTTGGTAAAAAAAAATCGCAAAAAGCATATTTTGATTGGTTTGCGCAAAAGTTATTGCGTTTACTAACTAAGGAAAAGATGTATGGCATTTTTGTTGTTTTTTTTTTTTAAACGAGTAATGGCGGCGATCTGCGATTTTTTTTTTTTTTTTTTTTTTTTTTTTTTTTTTTTTTTTTTTTTTTTTTTTGCGGGACTGCGACATTGCGGCGGACAGATCGGACCCTTGACTGACATTTTTGACACTTTTGGGGGTACCAGTGACATTACTACAGTAATCAGTGCTATACATATGCACTGTTACTGTAAAAATGACACTGGCAGGGAAGGGGTTAACTTTATTGGAGAAGGAGGGGTTAAGTGTGTCCCTAGGGGCTTGCTTCTAACTGTGCAGGGATGTGGTGGCTGTTCATGTAACAGCAGAGATCTACGATCCTACATAGCAGGACCGTATGATCTCTGCTGTTACACAAGGGAGAGTGACAGGCGGCTTTGTTTACATTAGCTGCCTGCCTGCCTTTCTCCCTCTGTAACTGACGATCGCGAGTGACCGGCAGACATTGAGTCCGCCGGTCACACGCGTGAATGAGTGAGTGGGGGCGGGAGCACGTCTCTGGCGGCGAGCGCTCACCCCCTATTGGCTCGCAGGCGAGTGACGTACCGGTACGTGACTTTGCCGGGGCTGACCGCCGCAGTATATGTACTTGCGGCGGTCGGCAACCGGTTAAAAACCTCCAAAAGAAAGTTCTATTTGTGTGAAAAAAAATTTTGTTTGGGTAGTGTATGACAGCGCAATTGTTAAAGTACGACAGCGCTGAAAGCTGAAAATTGGCCTGGGCAGGATCAGGGGTAAAAGTGCCTAGTAGGCCAGTGGTTGGGTTAGCGACATCTTGAGGTTAGTTTGACACATCTGCCAGGAAGACCACCGTGGCCTGGACCCTGAGATTCCTCCTGAGAGGACTCCTTCTACAGAGGATTCCTGATCCTTAATGGCTTTCACTTCTGCCTTCTCCTCCAGAGGAACTTCTTCTGACGTCTAATCCTTTTGCAAAAGGGGTTGAGTGGAAGGAGAGCACACACTCTTTGCATTCCAGGCTAGTGAGAACTGATCTTAGTCCATAAATTATTATTATACAGGATTTAGATAGCGCCAACAGTTTGCGCATCGCTTTACAATGTGAGGGAAGACAATACAGTTACAATACAGTTCAAAACAGGAGGAACTAGAGGGCCCTGCTCGTTAGAGCTTACAATCTAGAAGGGAGGGTCAAGTGAAACAAAAGGCAATAACCGTGGGGGATGGGTTGATGGAGAAAATGGAGGTACATTTGTTAGGTGTTGGTAGGATAGGCCTCTCTGAAAAGGAGGGTTTTCAGAGATCGCCTAAAAGCTAATAGAGTAGGAGATAATCGGACAGATAAGGGTAAGGATTGGAGAGGCTCTGGAAAAGTCCTGGAGGCGAGCATGGGAGGAGGTGATGAGGGAGCTAGAGAGCAGGAGGTTTTGAGAGGAATGAAGAGAGCGATTAGGTTGGTATTTTGAGACTAGGCTAGTGATGTAGCTGGGGGCTAAGCTGTGGATTGCTTTGTATGATGTTGTAAGTATTTTGAATTTAATTCTTTGGGTGAGCGGAAGCCAGTGGAGGGCTTGACAGGGATAAAAACAAAAATGGCTACAAAGAATTCCTCCCTTTGACACAAAAGGAATAGGGGGACTTTGCCCCTGAAACAGTGGAAGTACCAGATCAGGGCAAGGTTTTAAGGCTAATTCAACCCATAGGGGGGAGGCTTTGCAGAGAGAAGTTTGCAGGGGGAATCTCCCTTCTGATGAAGGAATCTGGGAGCCCCCCATTGTCCTCCCCACCTCTCTGCCTTTGAGAAGACATGGCTTGCTGGAGGATAAAAAAGGCTTGTAACTCAGCAGCACACAGCCACTCAGCTGAGAGGATTGTCGACCTGTTCCAAAACACTAAAGCAACAGCACCCCCAAAAAAAGATGCGTGCTCCTGTACTTTGTGCCCCAGTGGATAGAAATTAGCCCAGTTACTGGCCATGAAAAGCACGGTGGCTAGAAAAATCGGGTGGATGTTAAGCAGTGTGGGCAGTAAATCCCTTTAGAAGTAAATATGACATTGTGGCCTGGCTCGACTCCCTTTTAAACATTGCCACAGCCTATATATCGCCTCAAAAGGGGTAAAACATGTCCTGATACTTTCCTGTGCCCTAAAACATCACATAGAAGAAAGAACGCTGTAAGATGGGACTGCCACAACTCAAAACAGAGGCACTTACTAGTCCACGCTGCAGGGCCTGATATGCCTAAGCTTCACCCATCACAGCAGGCCACCCCCTATGGCCTTTAGGGACTTGACTCACCTCCAGTAGGATCACTACCCTGGACCTGTAGAGCACTCTGCCAGAAAGATCTTGTGGTACATTCAAGGTCATTATCGACAGGATCTATCACTGCATGGCAGACAATACAGGCTATCCCCGCTCTTGTATGTGGAGTCAAAAAAGAAGGGTTGCCCTGTGGGACTTTAGATGAGGTGCACACATAAGTCACTTGAAATATAAGGTATATATTTATTTAAAAAATAGCACAAATATAATTATCACTATAACAAATGTATAAAAGATTACACAATTTCCAGAGATCAAACAATACATCGTATTCATGTTAAAAAGTAGTAGGTTTACATTGCGTAATGAGTAAGGGCATCATCAGAACTCAAAGGAAGTAGATGTAATGGTAGAAATAATTAATACAGATGGCAAAAGCATCGTTGGAACTCAACGCGTTTCATGGGTCGCAGTATGCCCATTCATCAGGAGTAGATGCATAGATCTGAAAAACATTAATATATGTAAAAGAATTGTAGAGTAGCAATATTTAGGGTAGTAGCAAGTGATGCATGGTAACTCCAGAGAGCCCACATGGAGAAAAACCATACTTACACCGCCACTGAGGCATCTGTGTAGGGACGGCGCTGTCGCATGGCGGCCGTAAATGTGTCCGGTTCAGAAGCCGAAGGGACGGAGCCAGAACATAGTCCCACCGGAGAGCAGGTGGGGAATGAGTGTGGGTCATGAGAAAATGATAGTCTGCCCAATTGTCTCCAAATCTAGAAATAAAATAAGTTAATTATATCACAATGAAGTGCATGGCTATATAAGGTGAGTGGTGGCCAGCAAGGGGGAAAGATATGTAAATTTGTATATAGATATCCATATAGGAGTAAAAATTATAAATTTGATTGTAAAAACCATAGAACATAAAAAAGAGTATATATTGCATAATTATATAGGGTAGGTAATGGCCAAAAAAAATATATATATATATATATATATATATATATATATATATATATATATATATATATATATATATATATATATATATATATATATATATATATATATATATATATATATATATATATAATATATATGGATATCCATGCAAAAATAAAGAGGTGGATGTGGAGACCATGAAAAGTAAAAGGAGTATATAGAACAAAATTAGAGGCGGAGCGAAGACCGAGTGTGTGAAATATAAATTAAGAATTAATGGTGAAAAGAAATACATCAAGGAGAAAGAAAGATGTGAAATTAAAGAAGGGGTGGTAGTGACCACACTGAGAACCCAAGACAAGTGAAATCAAAAGACGGTGCGACGTGAAGATCAGAGACTAGGAAATATACCTGCCAAAAATAGGGTGTAGAGACATATCCAATGTCCACAGTGGTTAAAAAGACGTGAAGCAGTGAATGACCCACAAATCATCCCCACCTTATGTACCTCGATGGGTTGCAGTCGGCTCCGCCCAAACGCCATGGGATAGGGGGAACATGGGCACGTGCACGCTGGACAGTGTGGACGCACCACGTGGGGATGCCGTGTGGAGTCCAGGTACAATCACTCTCGACCTGCTGACTGTAGTGACCGATACGGAAAGGGGAGTAAGGAACAGGCCTGGAGATGTAGAAACAAGGTCCCCAAAAAGAGATCTTAAGAGAGACTCGGGGAAGCATTCATCTCCTTCAGACATAAGCACAACCCTGAGGCTTGGCTGAGCTAGGAGGGGACTCCTGACATTTTTTTTCTGGCCATTGAGCATTCACCTGAAGGTGGCATCATAACCCATGTAGTAATGACTATTACCTGTGTCCTGTGATGTACGATTGTGAAATTAAAAAATTTCAGTGCTTTGTACGAAAAACATTTATTTACGTGTTGTTTTTAACTGGACCAGTTAGAGAAAATATATACTTTTCTAATTCACATTAAAACTGCTTTTTTTAAACTTGTTTTCTTTTTAAAAATGTTTTAAAATATTTTTCTCTTTATTCTATTGAAAATACATTTTTTTTTTTTTGCAAGACAGTTTATCCTCCAAAAAAAGCATTTGTATATATTACTTTGTTACCTTAAGCAATGACAAAGTTAGTTCTGAATGAACAGGCCCATAGTGGAAACCTGAATAATCCTCTGGTTCACACCTTGCCTCTTTGGCCTATTCCCCCTCCCACAAGTTCGATGTATACCTTTCCTTTGCTTCTCCACCACTTCACTTCATTTAGTGGCAAAGCGTAGCATGTGGCTTGGCTAATCCACACTGGCACACAGAGAGTTCATAGTCCTGTGTAAGATACGACTGGAAACTTTTATCATACACAGAAGTTGCCTTCACTCCAGGCAGCATGACGTGGATGTTTTCTTTTGACTTGCATGGGCAGAGTATTGGGTAATTTTTACTTGGTTTAATTGATCCAATCTTTGCATTTTTTTTCAATTAAAGAGAAAAAATGACTGCATAGGTTTCAGGATATAATGTTGCTTGTGTATTGTATGAAAACAGCTTTCCTTATTTACTATAATAAAATATACCTGTAAAGGAAAATTGAGCTAAATGTTTTCTCACACATTTCTGAATCCTGATTACAATTTCCTTCACAGATAAAATCTCCATCCTCCTCACAGATAAAATCTCCGCCGTCTTCATCCAAAACACCCATCAAGAGTTCACCAGAGTCCTCCAAGTCCCAGTCCACGAAGGGGAGCTCTGAACGCAAACGGCAAAATACTGGGGACAGCCCAGTCACCAAGAAGATCAAATTATTTAAAGAGAATGCTATTGTTATTGACTGAGATCTTCCTCTAAAGGGAATTGGCCATCTGTGATAAAAATGGCGCAGACTCTGCAGGATATTTCCTGAAACAAGCCCAGGCAGTTTGTCCTCCAGATCAGCTGTTACAAAGAGTAAAGGCACCCTAGATAAAGGTCTTCTTTCCCTCCTGGGGGAGAAAAAACAGTTCAGATTTAATCACATAATTCTGGTGATATTCTTTCCTCAACATTCCACAGATTTATTTTATACACTGTGGCCTGACGTTTACCAGCTTCACTTCTAAAAGCCCCGATTCTATTTCTTTTTTTTTTTATTGGAAAGTCATCTGTCTTTCCCAAGTCTCAGACTTTTTCTCTGTTTTCGGTTGAACATCAGAAATTCCTCTGCTATGGCAGGATGTGGGTGAGGCTAATTTGATGGTACTGCAGGAGGTTTTTGGAATGTTTAAAAATGATCCGTGGTGAATCAATGTAGCAGATTTATGAATAATCTAACTTATGCCCCGTACACACGTGCAGATTATCTGAAGACTTTTGTCTGCAGACTTACCAAAACCATATAATATGAGGTCAAACCTAAACCCTTTCAATTTGTATGCAAGCCGACAGGCCCTTGCACTACATAGAAAAGGTAAATCTGAAGACAAAAATCTTCAGATAATCTGCACGTGTGTACGGGGCATTATGTTTTTCGAAGAATCGAGGATGCAAAGAGCAGGAGACCTTGTGTTTTATTTTCCCTTTGTTGAGTGTTAAAAAAAAACATTTCAGCTTTAAAAAAAAAAACATTTTCCAAATAAGTCACATTGTGCAATAAACAAACGATTAATTCTTTATGTACAAAATACCCATGTAATATAACATGCTGGTTAATCAGGAGCACCAGGTGGCTGGCTGATGACTAGGAACATAACACAAGGAAGGACAAATCCATTATACAGAATTCTTATCTTGCCCTCAATGTTTTCACTGATGAGAAATCTTGTATTGTGTATATCTTAAAGGGTAACTTCACTTTTGTGGGGGGAAAAAAATAGCAAATAAAGAAACAATATAGCGTATACAATTGCGACACAAGTCATATTGTAATTGAATGTTTGAAAAGGAAAAGTACTTTTTTTATATCTGCAGCCGCTGTAATTTTCTGAAAATGCAATATGAAAGAGTTGCATGATTCCGGATAAAATGAGAATCACGATTTTTTTTGTTCAGAATAAATATCACGATTCTCTGACGATTCTTGGCGTAACATCATCTTGTACATTATACAAAATAATTGGGCTAACTTTACTGTTTAGTTTTTTTTTTCTTTTTTAATTCATTAAAGTGTTTTTTTTTTTTTTCCCCAAAAAACCGAGTTTGAAAGACTTCGCAAAAACAGTGTGACATAAAAAGATTGCAACGATCACCATTTTATTTTCTAGGGTTTCTGCTATAAAAAAAAAAAAAATTATTTATATATATATATATATATATATATATATATGTTTGGGGGTTCTAAGTAATTTTCTAGCAAAAAATACTGATGTCAGAAAAAGGCTTAGTCTTTAAGAGGTTAAACTGCCCTCTTTTCTTTGATCTAAAATAGGGGCGGGGAACCTTTTTTCTGCCAAGGGCCATTTGGGTATTTATAAAATCATTCGGGGGCCGTACAAAATTATCAACTTAAAAATGTGCCTGTTATATTTGGTCAAACAATTAACTCACCCCTAATGTGATGGCTGCAACTGCTTCTCTTTGGTGAGGTGTGTGATGTTAGCTGGTATGATGATGTTGCTACTCGGAACTGGTTTTCCAGGTTTGCGTCAGTCAGTCTGGAGCGCAGTCGACTTTGTGGTGGTAAGTTTTGAAAAGAACTGCTGGCAGGTAATGCTGGTGGGCATAGCTGGCTGGTGCTGTTGGTGGGTACAGCTGGCTCAGGCTGGTACTGCTGGCTTGTACTGTGCTGTGGGTACTGCTGGCTCAGGCTGGTACTGCTGTGGGGATTGCTGATTCAGGCTGGTACTGTGCTGTAGGTACTGCTGGCTGGTAATGCCTTGGGTACTGCTGGCTCAGGCTAGTACTGCTGGCTGGTACTGTGCTGTGGGTACTACTGGCTGGTACTGCTGGCTCAGGCTGGTACTGCTGTGGGTACTGCTGGCTGGTACTGTGCTGTAGGTACTGCTGGCTCTGGCTGGTACTGCTGTGAGTACTACTGGCTCTGGCTGGTACTGCTTTGGGTACTGCTGGTTCTGCTGTGGGTACTGCTGACTCTGGCTAGTACTGCTGGTTCTGGCTGGTACTGCTGTGAGTCCTGCTGGCTCTGGCTGGTACTGCTGTGAGTCCTGCTGGCTCTGGCTGGTACTGCTGTGAGTCCTGCTGGCTCTGGCTGGTACTGCTGGCTCTGGCTGGTACTGCTGTGTGTGCTGCTGCCGGGAAATGCTGGCTAGCAGCGGTGCCGCGCTGGAGGAAGAGGCTATGTTTCCTGGATTGGTCACAGGCAGAGTGCATTTGATATCACTCCGTCTGTGACTCACTCAGACTGTCACAACAGAGCCGTCACTATACAGGAAGCATTGGCTCCATTCTGACAGGTCAGCTGAGAGACACAGACTCAGCTGCACGGGGGGCCGGACCAAATGACTTTGAGGGCCGCATACGGCCCCCGGGACCTAGGTTCCCCACCCCTGATCTAAAAGAACAAAATGATACATTGTGTTTATAGTTATCTCACGGCCTTAACAATGTTGATAAACATTTACCAGAGGCTTTTTTTTCTTTTGACAGCTGGGAGTAAGCAGAGAACAGCTCTGTAACAATCGAGGACATGCCTTTTTAAAATCATAAGGGGGGGGGGGGTGAATTGGGATCGCAATTTTTTTAAATGATTAATCAAGCAATTCTACAATATGGCTACTTGGAGTTGTTCATCAATCATGCCCCTAGGGACACACTTAACCCCTTGATCACCAGTAAAGTTAACCCCTTCCCTGCCAGTGTCATTTTTACAGTAACTGCATATTTATAGCACTGATTACTGTAGTAATGTCACTGGTACTCCCAAAAGTGTCAAAAATGTCAGTCAGGGGTCCGATCTGACCGCCGCAATGTTGCAGTCCTGCTAAAAAAAAAAAAATTGCAGATCGCCGCCATTACTAGTTAAAAAAAAAAAAAACAATAAAAATGACAAATCTTTCCCGTAGTTAGTAAACGCAATAACTTTTGCGCAAACCAATTAAAAATTCGCTTATTGCGATATTTTTTTTTTTACCAAAAATATGTAGCAGAGAACAAATTGGCCTAAAATGTTAAAAAATTTTGCTTTTTACATTTTTTTTTTTTTGAGAATTTCATATAAAAAAAATGTGAAAAATATTATTTTTTCAAAATTGTCGTTTTTTTTTTTTTTTTTTTTGTTTATAGCGCAAAAATTAAAAATTGCACAGGTGATCAAATGCCACCAAAAGAAAGTTCTGTTTATGGGAAAAAAAGGACGTCAATTTAGTTTGGGTACAGCATCGCACGACCGCGCAATTGTCCGTTAAAATCACGCAGTGCCGAATCGCAAAATAGGGCCTGGTCTTTGAGCAGTCAATTTTTCCGGGGCTAATGTTTCTCTCCTCACTTTGCTGTGCCTTTGAGTCCCAGTGACAAAAATTCCTTGGATTCTGGGTCCGGTGATGAGGATTACTGTTGCCATTTCAAAACAGCACATGGACACAGCAGCTCTGCTGGGGTTTGGTGATGCTAGTAATAGCTGGAATCCAGTGCTAAACCCAGGAGCTGGAAAGATCATCTGGTGGGTTAAAGTGGTATTAAACACACATTGTTTAATTTAATTTACATTGTCCCTTCTATTTCTGTACAGTGCTTCTGGAAAGTATTCACAGCGCTACACTTTTTCCACATTTTGTTATGTCACAACCTTATTCCAAAATTTATTAAATTCCTTATTTTCTTCAAACAGTACCCCATAATGACAATGTGTAAGAAGTTTTTTTGAAATCTTTGCAAATGTATTAAAAATGAAAAAAATCACATGTACATAAGTATTCACAGCCTTTGCCATTACACTCAAATTTGAGCTCAGGTGCATCCTGCTTCCACTGATCATCCTTGAGATGTTTCTACAACTTGATTGGAGTCCACCTGGGGTAAATTCAGTTGATTGAATATAATTTGGAAAAGCACACACCTGTCTATATAAGGTTCCACAGTTAACCATGCATGTCACAGCACAAACCAAGCCATGAAATCCAAGGAAGTGTCTGTAGACCTCCGAGACAGGATTGTATCGAGGCACAGATCTGGGGAAAAGTACAGAAAAATTTCTGCAGCACTGAAGGTACCAATGAGTACAGTGGCCTCCATCATCTGTTAATGGAAGAAGTTTGGAACCACTAGGACTTCCTAGAGCAGGTCGCCTGGGCCAAACTGAGCGATAAGGGGAGAAGGGCCTTAGTCAGGGAGGTGACCAAAAACCCGATGGTAACTCTGACAAGAGCTCCATCATTTCTCTGTGGAGAGAACCTTCCAGAAGAACAACCATCTCTGCAGCGCTCCACCAATCAGACCTGTATTGTAAAGTGGCCAGACGGAAGGCACTCCTCAATAAAAGGCACATGAAGGACTCTCAGACAATGAGAAACAAAGTTCTCTGGTCTGATGAAACAAAGATTGAACTCTTTGGCCTGAATGGCAAGCCTCATGTCTGGAGAAAACCAGGCACTGCTTAGTTATCACCTGGACAATACCATCCCTAAAATTTAGCATGGTGGCTGCAGCCTCATGCTGTGGGGATGTTATTTTAGCGGCAGGAACTGGGAGACTAGTCAGGATCGAGGGGAAAGATGAATGCAGCAATGTACATGCTTGATGAAAACCTGCTCCAGAGCACTCTGGACCTCAGACTGGGGTGAAGGTTCATCTCCCAACAGGACGACCCTAAGCACACAGCCAAGATAACAAAGGAGTGGCTACAGGACACCTCTGTGAATGTTCTTGAGTGTCCCAGCCAGAGCCCAGACTTGAACCAGATTGAACATTTTGAGCGATCTGAAAATGGCTGTGCACGACACTCCCCATCCAACCTGATGGAGCTTGAAAGGTCCTGCAAAAAAGAATGGGAAAAACTGGCCAAAAATAGGTGTGCCAAGCTTGCATCATACTTAAAAAGACTTGAGGCTGTAATTGGTGCCAAAAGTTTTTCAACAAAGTATTAAGCAAGGGTTGTGAATATTTATGTACATAGGATTTTTTTTATTTTTAATAAATTTGCAAAGATTTCAAACCAACTATGTTCACATTGTCATTATGGGGTATTGTTTGTAGAAGTTGGAGGGAAATGAATTTAATCCGTTTTGGAATAAGGCTGTAACATAAAAAGTGAAGCGCTGTGAATACTTTCCGGATGCACTGTATGTGGATGATGACACTGTAATTATTTTAATTAAAAATAAAACATCTAAGTACGTTTTTCCTAATTGATATACAACCGTCACATGACCCAGATCTTTCCCAACCTGTCTGTAGGGAAACTTAAGCAGGAGGAGCTTCTAGTCCTCTGCTGCGGGTCACATGTTTAAAATAAAAAAACAGCCTTTGGAATACAGATTAACAAAATAAATATATATATATATATATATATATATATATATATATATATATATCTCAATGAACTGTTTTATTGCATATAAATACATATTTGAAATGAAATGTTTATTATTTTTTGGCAATAAAAATGTGGGTGGATTTCTGCCATTCACACCACTCCAGCCTGTGTCTTAGAATAAGATGGAGGTGAAGCCTCTATTAATATCCCACCACCATTGTGTTTAGCTGGTTAGTGGGCATGAAGGAGGAAGGGAGTGGGCTGTCATTTTACTACTGTGTATACGCTCACATGTGTGACTTTATAGTCACATGGGATGCTCAGCATATAAACTCACTGAAAACTGAGCATGAGCAGAGTTGCCACCACAGCTGCATAATCCCTAGCTGAACAATAAAAGAAAGTAGAGATGGTGAACAGAAGGATCAACCAGGTTTTTCACATTATTCAGAAAACAAATTTTATAGTAGAGTATGAACAGCATGTAATACACTATTTATTCATAGTTATTATGATGTGGGTTTAGCGACACTTTAAGCTGGCCATACATGGATCACATTTACCCAGCTCGACAAACTTAAACTGAAGTTTAAGGGACCTGGGAAGAAAATTGTTGGCAGAACAGTGACAGCAACCAATCATCTGCAAAGCCTGTTCAAATAGTCCGTGGGCACCAGTCATCAGAATTCAACAGTCAGCAGAGGAGATTCTTCCATCTGCATTTCAGCGTAGGTGGAGAAATCTATATGTGCATGGCAAGCTTAAAGTGGAGTTCCACCCTAAAATGTAACTTCCGTCCATCTTCTTGCTCCGGGGTCACCTGAAAAACAAATGGATTATCACAATTTTTCTTTTACTTACCTTGTTTTAGAAGATAGTATACTTTGCCTTACTTCCTCTTCCTCCCTCGGCGGCCACGGCGAGTCGTCACTTCCTGGCTTGCAATGATTCCTGGGAGCTAAACGTCATCGCTCCCAGGAATCAATGCGCCTGCATCGGCCCCGACGTCATTTCTGGTGCAGGCGCGTCATACCTTGCTAAACAGCTTCTGGGCATGCCCAGAAGCTATGCAGGGATGACGCTGCAGCCCCGGAAGTGACGGCGGGGCCGGTGCAGTGCATCGTGGGACCGAAGAGGATCGCGCTGGCTTCAAGCTGCCCACACCTGAGATGGCAGCGCTGGACAATACATTTTCAAGGTAAGTATTTCTTCTTGCAGGTAAGTGCAACCCGGGACAGTTCAGAGGCTATCCATTGTGGAATGCAATAGCCCTGACTGTCCCGGGGGTATTTTTATGTATTTTTTTTTTGTTTTAGGCGGAACGCCGCTTTAAGGATTCTGCTACAGAAATATCCATTGGAAGAGACACTCTCCTCCATAATAATGCACTGTTCTTCTGCAGTTTGTTTACATAGAAAGTAAGATGATGTCAAGGCACTTCCTTTCAGTACAGAGGCTTCGGCTGATCTGTTACATATCTGATGTAGGCTGCCTTGAATCCTGTCTCTTCATGTAATCCCAGACAGACTCAATGTTGAGGTCATGGCTTTGTGGGGGCCAAACCATCACTTTTAGGACTCCTTGTTCTTCTTTACACTGAAGATAGTTCTTTGGGCCGGTTCACACCATAGAAAAGCAGTCCGGATGGGTTTCTGCATGCGCGTTTTTGATACTTTCCAGTGTATTTTTTCCTTTTTTTTTTTTCTTCACCTTAAATAGGGACATGTGCGTTCCAGTACAGTTCAGTGCATAAAAAAATGCAGCATGTTCTTTTTTTTTTTTTCTGATGCTGGAACAGACTACACTGGTGTGAACTATGCCATTGAAAACCATATAACCTACTATCCATGCATTTCTCATGTAGAAAAAAAAATGCACTGGACTACATGTGGTGTGAACCAGCCCTCAATGATATTGATGGCTGTATGTTTGGGGTCATTGTCCTGCTGCAGAATACGTTTGGGGCCAATCACACGCCTCCCTGATGGTATGGCACAATGACTAAGTATCTGCCTGTATTTCTCAGCACCATTGATCCTGACCAAATTTCCAACTCTAATTGCAGAAATTCAGCCCCAAATTTGCAAGGAGCCTCCACCATGCTTTACTGTGGCCTGCAGACACTTATTATTGTACCGCTCTCTGGCTGTTTGTTTCACAAACTACCTTCTGCTGCAGCCAAATATATCAAATTTTGACTCATCAGTCCAGTGCACCTGCTGCCATTTTTCTGCACCCCAGTTCCTATATTTTCATGCATAGTTGAGTCACTTCGCCTTGTTTCCATGTTGGAGGTATGACTTTGTGGTGGCAACTCTTCCACGAAGACCACTTCTGTCCAGACTTCTCCGGACAGTAGATGGATGTACCTTGGTCCCACTGGTTTCTAACAGTTTTGTGTTCATGACATTGCTGGACATCTTCCAATTTTGAAGGGAAGTAAGCATGATGTCTTTCTTCTGCTGCATTGTTTCCTTGGGCTACGGTCCTCAACACTGCCCACTTCTTTGTGCTTCTTCAAAAAATCTTGAACAGCGCATCTTGAAACCCCAGTCTGCATTGAAATCTTTGCTTGGGAGAGACCTTGCTGATGCAGTATAACTACCTTGTGTCTTGTTGCTGTGCTCAGTCTTGCCATGGTGTATGACCTGTGACATAACTGTCTTCCACACCCTTACTTTAGTATCAGTTTGGCTGTTAATCACCCAGTTTTAGGCTTCCTACACAACTGTTTCAGTTAATGTTTCAGCCTACATATGAAATGTATGATCATTAGCACCTGCCTAATATAAATTGTACATAATAAACCTGACTAATCCTACAAAATCCCTGACTTTGTGCAAGTATTGATGCTGTTTTTTCACAAGAAAATAATAAATTACAAATTTTTGCAGGTAAGAATGTGCATTTATTATTTTTTGTTGAAGGAGCCTGTAAAGCATTGCACCAGTGATCAGCAAATAGCTGATGCCATGCAGTAGGGTTATACTGCCCCCTACAGGAGTAGGACACTAGGCAGAAAAAAGTTCTGGCTACGCCTATGGGCAGTCCCAGGGGGTATACCCTCTCTCCCTGCTATAGGATGTCAGTTTTAATCTGCCTAGTCAAGAGTAAGGACCTAGTTCCTTGCTGGGATCTCTGGTCTTGGCAAAAGTTTTTTTTCCTGTGAGATCTAAAAGCAACTAAGCTGGCTCTGGGCGACGGGCTGGATATATAAATCCAGTGGTCACCCCAGCTGGCCAGCGATCGCGCACAGACCCCAGCTCCGCGCTAAGTCAGCCGCGACATAGTCCCACCGGACTGGGACTGGCTCCGCGAGTTAAACGTCTCGCCACGTCGCATATGACCGGGTCTATTCCCGAGTCGCAGCGTTCCTATTGGCCAACAGCCCCCCCCCCCCACTTCGGTGGAGAGGGGTTCTGTCAGGAGATGGCACTCATCTGTTCCTCTCCCCTTGGCAGATTTTGGGGTGTACGCGGGCCCCTCCCTAGGCCGATCGGACCCTCACAACCCCGGGTTCTCCTCTGTCCAGTCACGCAACCCCCCTCCTCACTACTGGGGCTATGGGACATTTGTTACTACTCCCCGGGGCTGGGATCGAGCTTCAAGCCGGCTGTGGGGGCGGGGGTTGACCTGTCACTCCCAGGGCCCCCTTTCCTGTCGATCCCGTCCAGGAGGCTAGGGGATCCCCTCGAGGGCCCTCAGTAGCTCTGCAGGCCGTGCGGGGCCGCTATTTTCTTGAAGCCCCTGTGCTCTGCAAGATTAGTTTGATAAATTAATACACCTGGCAGCCATTTTGCAGTAGATTTCTATTGAAAATCACTGGCAGGCATGTTCTGGGAGCTCCTGGAGGCATTTTTTCTGGTGGTGGAACCCCTCCCCTATACCCTAGTGCTGACACTCAGATCTTTCTCTGTGGATCAAGATCGCTGCACACACATGCTGTGCAGATGTTCTGGGCCTCCTGGTGCAACTTTGGTGAAGGGTGGTGAGTCTGGGGGGTCTCTCCCTCTCTCTGCTGGTGGTCTTCAGTGTGCTCTGCCTGACCTCTTGGGGGTGCTGTAGTACGGTGGAACGTTCTTATAAAAAAAAAAAATTATAATTTTCTCAACTTTTTCTGACTGGTTCCCCTGGTGCAACATGGACCCTGCAGAACAAGTGTCCCCACCTGACTCCCTCAAGGTGGCCCTCCGGATCCCAGCTATCTATAGATGCACTTTCGGCAGTCCTGGAATCCTTTGTGTCCCGGGTGGAGGTGGCCTTTAAAGGGCGAGGTGCCAAAAAAAACGCCCTCCACCTACCCCTGCCTCATCTGATGTGTCAGATTCTGAATCTGATTCAGCCACTGCAGACGCAGGTCTCCCTGCTGGGTCTACTACCTCTTACCCGGTCTCCTCTGATAGTGAGGCTGACATCTCTACATCCGCCACCGCACAAGAAAAGGTGCTGGTGGATGCACTGGTTGTATCTGTGCAAGACACCCTGAAAATGGAGGAAGCAGCTGCGACTGCAAATGAGGCGCAGGTTACGTTTGGCACTCACAAGCCATCCAGAGGGGCAAAGGTTTTTCCCTTTCCCGCATACATGACCAAAAAAGAATGGGACCACCCAAAGCATTCCCCTGGGGTGCCTAAGCAGATTGCTAGATGCTACCCCTTTAAGGAGTCCCTTATAAAGAAGTGGACTGTGCCACCTACGGTGGACCCTCCGGTCTCAAGACTGAATAAAGCTACCATGATCCCAGTGGAGGATTCCCCATCCTTTAAGGATCCGGCGGATAGAAAGGCAGAGTCTGTGGCCCGCAATATGTACTCCCTGGCAGGGTCTGCACTAAGACCGGTGTTTACGGTTGCCCTCGTCTCGCAAACCTTGACTGAATGGGCTTTCTACACCGTGACCTGGAGGGGAAACAACTTCCCTCTGCCTTTGTGGAGCTGTTGGACTTGTTGGTGCAGGGGCTGCAATTTGTTTGCAATGCCGTGCTGGATGCTGCTCCCATTTTGGGCCGACTGTCGGTTTCAGCAGTGTTCCTCCAGCGTATACTTTGGCTAAAGTGCTAGTTTGCGGATCAAACCTCAAAGAAGGCCTTGACTGATCTCCTTTTTCAAGGAGATCACCTGTTTGGGGCTACCCTGGATGACATTATCAAAGGCCTCACAGGGGGTAAGAGTACCTTTCTCCCACAGGCTAACAAGGGTAAGGACCCGCGTCGCAGACTGGACCCCTGCTTTTCAGCACATGCGTTTTTTCGTCCCTCATGGTCAGTCGATAAGGCAAAGTCCTTCAAGGCCCCCTCGGGTGGTTCCAAGCAACCCTGGTCTGGCAAACAAAAATCAAGTTTCTCCAGACCTGAGGACAAGGCCCCTTCGGCCTGAAGGTGAGCCCTCACCCGTATCTGGGGTGGGGGAACGTCTTTGCCGGTTCCTGGACCTTTGGCTATCCCAATTAAGGTCCCCAGGAAGGAAGGCAAGGTGTGTCCAATCCTGGGCCTGAAGCCATCAAATTGCTTTTGTGCGGGTTCAAAAATACAAGATGGAATACTTTCGCACGGTGGTGGCCTCCCTACATCAGGGGGATTTCCTGGCCTCCATAGACATCAAAGATGCCTACCTTCACATCCCATTATGTGCATGACATCAACGGTTTCTGCGCTTTGCTGTGGGAGAGGATCATTATCCGTTTGTGGCGTTACCCTTTGGTCTCGCCTCTGCTCCTCGGGTCTTCACAAAGGTGTTGGCTCTGGTCCTGGCGCTGTTACGACAGCGAAGAATATCGTTCCTGGGTTTCCTGGATGAGCTGCTTCTCCATGCAGAGTCTCCAACAGTGCTGGTGACAAATTTGGAGATCACCATGACGACTCTGGAGGAGTTTGGGTGTATTCTGAACCTTCAGAAGTTGTCCCTGGTTCCTTCCATGAGACTGGACTATCTGAGCCTGACTTTGGACCTGTCCTCAGCCAGGGTGTTTCTTCCTCCGGAAAAATTCCAGACTGCGATTCAGCTGTTGCTGTCCAGCAAATGGTCATCCCTTTGGACCTGTATTAGAGTTCTGGGACTGATAGTGTCGTCCTTCGAAGCGGTCCTTTTCGCTCAATTCCACACGAGAATCCTCCAGAAAGAAATCCTTCTCAAATGGAAGAAGAATCCAACCTCCCTGGACAATCAGATCCAGCTGAGCCAGGTGACCAGGGAGTCCCTGATCTGGTGGCTTTGGTCCCCGATGCTCAAATAAAGGAAATCCTTCCTTCCTATATATTGGAACAATTGTCACCACGGATGCCAGTCTGTCCAGGTGGGGAGGGGTTCTTGGCAGGTTTTCTGCTCAAGGAGTCTGGGCCTTGGAACAATCCAGGTTACCGATAAATGTACTGAAGCTGAGAGCGATCAGGCTTTGCCTAGTCCACTGGAACGAGTACCTTCAGGGTTGTCCAGTGCGCATGCAATCGGACAATGCCATGGCCGTGGCTTATGTCAATCACCAAGGGGGCACCAAGAGTGTCCTTGCGGCCTTGTAAGTGGCTGGCATCATCCGATAGGTGGAACGCTTTGTTCCAGCTCTCTCTTCTGTTCACATTCCAGGAGTGGAAAATTGGCAGGCGGATTTCCTCAGTCGACAGACCTTCGAACAAGGGGAATCGTCTCTCCATCCAGAGGTGTTCCAGCAGTTGTATCTTCGCTGGGGCACTCCAGATGTAGATCAACAGAAAAGTGCAAAGGTTTGTGGCCCGCTCCCGGGACCCTCTGGCAGACGCCACGGACGTGCTAGTGGCCCCGTGGGGGTCAGTATCAGCTGATGTGTGCCTTTCCTCCACTCAAGTTGCTGCCAAGACTTCTTCGCAGGATCGAGGCGGAAGGGATTCCAATCATTTTTGTGGCTCTGGACTGGCCTCGCCGAGCTTGGTACGCTGACCTGGTCAGGCTGGTCGCAGACGCTCCTTGGAGACTTTCTCTCAGGGAGGATCTACTGTCTCAAGGGCCAATCTTCCATCCTGCTTTACAGTCGCTTTGACGGCTTGGCTGTTGAAAGCCAGGTGCTGAAGGAAAGGGGATTGTCTGCTTCAGTGATTCCTACTCTGCTTAAAGCGAGGAAAGCGACTTCTAGGAAGATCTATCTTCGTACATGGAAGTCGTATATTGCTTGGTGTGAGTCTCTTGGGGTTCCCCCTTGCTATTAAAAAAATGTGAAGATTGGTGATGGCGCTACCTATAAGATAAATGAAACCATATATAGTGCCCCTAGTGACGTGAAAGGGGGTATATTGGTTGGGTGACCCACAAATAGTGCAATGTCATAAATAAAAATAAATGAAATATAAATGAAAATGTGGGAACAAATATTTATTCAAATAAACCAATGAATACAGGAAATAAAGTGAACTGATAACGTGACAGAAAACCCACAACCACAAGTATGTGAATGGATTATGAATAAACTGATAAATGTGCCACATACATGTGTATAAATATTGGTGAAAAAAAATGTGGATGGGTGAAATTCCACGAATGGCCACTGGGTGGCGTAAAATGTTCGTACAACCTGTATGCTGGTATATGGGGAGATTCCTCTTCGTAATGGGCGAGCAGTCAAAGGTCAGCGGCGGATGCCTTAAGTGCTCACATGGAAAGAAGAATGCCCCATGGTGAATAAATGAATCATACAGTCATACAATAGCGGCGTAGTAAACTCACTCGTTCAGAAGATCAGATTCAGAAGAATCGTGCGCGCCGGGATGCTTCCGCGTTCCATGGCCGACAACCGGAAGTGACGTTTGACGTCGGAGACTCCGCCCTACGCGTTTCGTCACAATGACGTCAACTGGAGCGGCGCTTTGCTTTACCCCCTTGCTTTTACTCGGTGGCTCGGATCTTGGCTTTCCTTCAATGGGGAGTTGATCAAAAGTTAGCTTTGAGTACTATCAAGGGGCAGCTTTCGGCCTTGGTAATTTTCTTCCAAAGGCCACTAGCCTCCCATTCCCTGGTGCATAGCTTTATCCAGGGGGTGCGACCTCCATTGCCACCTTGGGACTTTCATTTTGTGCTACAGAAACCTCCTTTTGAAAGTAATCGGGAGATTTCTCTGCTTACCTTATCCCAGAAGGTGGCCTTCTTGGTGGCTATTACTTCTGTGTGCAGGATGTCAGAACTGGCAGCGTTGTCCTGTCGTTCTCCCTATCTGGTGGTTCACAGGGATAAAGTGGTACTTCGTCTGGATCCGTCCTTCCTTCTGAAGGTGGTTTCCAGTTTTCACTTAAATAAGGACATTGTGTTACCCTCTTTGTATCCTAAGCCTAAACATCCTAAGGAAATTGCACTACATACTTTGGATGTGGTTCGGGCACTCAGGGTGTACTTGGTGACTACTGAGTGTTTTTGAAAGTCAGATTCGCTCTTTGTACTCACGGATGGCCCAAGGAAAGGGGTGCCTGCGTCTGCTGCGACTATTTCCAGATGGATCAGATGGACAGTTGTACAGGCTTATTCAATTAAGTTTCAGGTTTCACCTTTCCCTGTTAAGGTGTATTCTACTCGGGTGATAAGTGCTTTCTGGGCTTTTTGCCATCAGGCATCTGTGCTCCAGGTTTGCAAGGCGGCTACCTGGTCGTCTGTTCGCACTTTCACAAAGTTTTAGGAGGTGGATGTGCTGGAATCTGCAGATGCCTCTTTTGGCCACAAAATTTTGCAGGCTGCCGTTTTAACCACTTACCGACCGCCGCTCGACTATTTACTGCGGCGGTCAGCCCCGTACAGGCAAAGTGACGTAGGACTACATCGCTAGCCTGTGAGCCTCTAGGGGACGAGTGTGCGCCGCCGGAGGCGCGCTCCTGCCCCCGCTCGTTCCCTAAGAAGTCCGCGCGTGTGACCGGCGGACCCGATGTCCGCTGGCCACTCACGATCTCCCCGTGGAGAGGGAGAAAGGCAGGCAGCTGATGTAAACAAAGCCGCCTGTCATTCTCCCTGATGTAAGAACAGAGATCATACGATCCTGCTATGTAGGATCGTATGTCTCTGTGCTTGCATCACTAGCCACACCCCTTTACAGTTAGAAGCACGCCCCTAGGGACACACTTAACCCCTGCATCACCAATAAAGTTAACCCCTTCCCTACCAGTGTCATTTTTACAGTGCATATGTATAGCACTGATTACTGTAGTAATGTCACTGGTAACCCCAAAAGTGTCAAAAATGTCAGTCAAGGGTCCGATCTGTCTGCCGCAATGTCTCAAAAAAAATTGCAGATCGCCGCCATTACTAGTTAAAAAAAAAAAAAAAAAAAAACACCAAAAATGACAGAAATCTTTCCCTTATTTAGTAAACGCAATAACTTTTGCGCAAACCAATCAAAATGCGCTTATTGCAATTTTTTTTACCAAACATGTGTAGCAGAAAACAAAAATGTTAAAAAATTTTGATTTTTACATTTTTTTTTCATATAAAAAAAATGTGAAAAATATTATTTTTTCAAAATTGTCGCTATTTTTTTGTTTATAGCGCAAAAAGTAAAAATCGCACAGGTGATCAAATACCACCAAAAGAAAAGCTCTGTTTGTGGGAAAAAAAGGACGTCAATTTCATTTGGGTACAGCGTCGCACGTGCCGAATCGCAAAATAGGGCCTGGTCAGGAAGGGTGTTTTAGTCTCCCTTGAGGGTGTTTAATGTTTTTTCAGGTGGGACTAATCTTCTTGTTCTGATGAGTCCTATGTTGCCTGGTTGGCTATGGTTTAGCCTTGGGGAATTATTTTTCTGCTGTTCCCACCCCTCATTTTTATGGCACTGCTTTGGGAAGTCCCTACTGATATGAAGATCAGAGACTGCGTCCGTCAATGAACGATAGAGAAAATTGGATTTTTGTCTTACCGTAAAATCCTTTTCTCTGATGTTCATTGGCGGACGCAGTACCCGCCCCTCTATTTGAGTTGGGTTGGTAATATTTCCTCTGACACTGCTTTGATACAAAACGGACATCCTAAAGCAGGGAGAGAGGGTATACTCCCTGGCACTGTTCATAGGCGTAGCCAGAACTTTTTTTTGCCTAGTGTCCTACGCCTGTAGGGGGCAGTATAACCCTACTGATATGAAGATCAGAGACTGCGTCCGTCAATGAAAATGATTTTACGGTAAGACAAAAATCCAATTTTTTCTTCTGTTCACTCACTTTATGCACTTTGAAATTGATAAAAAAAAATTTGACAATTAAAATATATATAAACCAATTTTAAAAGATACGGGATTTTTACAGTGCTAGACAATACAAATCCTGTAAAATGTTTCACATTTTTGATTGAGTATTGTGATAAAAATCACAATAAAAAATTTACAATTCTACTTCTCAAATCCAGCAGATGTTTTAATCTTTCTCTTCATCATCAAGGCTACACTCCTGCTTTCCTCAACATGTTTCGCCAACAATGGCTTCATCAGGAGGAGTGTGTCCAGATAATAAGCTGTATACAAATAACATGTATGTAGAATCATATTTACAAGTATTACATTTATTAAGTCATATAATCACATCATCATGCCATGCTTACCCATGTTAACATTATTTCAAAAAGTATCTAGTTTCTCATCTTAATATATATATATATATTTTTTTTTTTTTTTTATTTTTTAAATGGATACTTAATACAAATGTGAAAAATCTTACAGAATTTATATGGTCTAGCACTGTAAAAATCCCATATATTTTGAAACTGGTTTATATATTTTTGGGGATGGTGGTGCCATTTTTATGAATGAATTCCTGATCCAGTGATAACCTAAATTAAAATATATATTTTTGAAAGCATTCTTACTTTACACCTGCCTTAAACATTTGCACAGTACTGTATATAAAAATTTTCTTTCCCCAGTAGTCTGTCCCCCAGAGCAAAACACTATAGAGATTATAGGCATTGCCATGTCCACATTTGTTGGTATTCCCTGACTGGAGGAGCTAGGAGTCATGAACGGTAGTAGCAAAGCCTTGGGAAATTACATCGGACCTCGAGTTCTGGTCTGTTGAACTCATAGGGAGGGGGTCAGCCTTCTGGCTCCACGCCCTCCATGAACGCCAGACACTAAGCAGGCAATTTAAAGCGCTTAATTGTTCTCAGGTGAGCCTTCTGCAATGTGATCCAGGGGGAAGACTAGTGGTAGATTCAGGTCCCACACTATATACTGCTGGACTTTTGGTACTCTGTTAGTCCCTAGTAATCCTATGTCCTATTGAGGCACTGTTGGCTTTTCTTTTCTTTATCACTGGGGTGTTACCTGGTGATAGGTAGGGTAGTGGCTGAAATCCTCCCCCCTTTTTTTTTAATGTTCTTGCTTCATCTAAGGATAAACCTCCTTTACCATCTAAAATACATTTCCTTCTTGTGCTGCAGCTTAGTGGAGCAAGCTGTTATGTCATAGATGTATTGAAAAACTGGTGATAAAAGTCCAATGCAGCTTGCGTGTAAGTGTAAGGCTGGGCAGACATCACAATTTGGTTCAACAGGGCCTGGATCAATATCGATATATGCATGGGCAGACTGGTTGTGCATGTCACTCTATCAACTTGTGTAGAATCAGCCGGTTGGGAAATTTTCTCTCGATAAGTGTTGTTGGCTATAGCCGGTGGTGCTGATGAATGTTATCTGATGGCAAAGAAAATCTACCTGCTGTCAAAATAAAAGGGCTCAGCAGGAGGGATTCCAATCAATGTGGATGGGGGAATCGAGTAATTTTCTTTTGTTCAACTAGTGGGTTGAATGAAGGGGAATGGGAATGGCTAGTGCATGGCCAGCCTAAAATAGAAACATTTATTTAACTTTTTTAAGCTTTTAGATGCCTGAGCTAATCATCTATTGTGCCATCTGTTTCAGTTCCCGGCTTGTCTGAAAGGAATACAGAAGCAGCAGAAAAGGAGGCGGAGTCATACAGAAGCAACAGAAAAGGAGGCCGAGTCCCTTTGTAAGCTTAGTGAGGCTACCTTCTCCTAGGGGATCAAAGATCCCACAATTTCTAGATAAGCTTTTTCTGGAAAAACAGGACAACCTTCAGCTCCATGTGGATGTTTACCCCTTCCTGCTAATCATATGCATATCTGTGGCAGCACAGAGGTGGGCACTGTGTATATACAATATAAGTTACTCAGTCTAGCAGCACTGTAACATACCAATAATTAGGAGCTAATATAGCATTGGCACGTGATCACTGTGACAGCCACTCACATGAACAGGAAGTCCAAGAAAAGTCTCTGGCATTAAAATTGTTTTACTGGGATGGTGGGAAGGAGTAAACACAAATATAAACTGATTTGCTCTGCAGGAAACAAGTTTTATACATTCTCTGCTTCATCCAACATTAGAAACAAGGTTTTTGGCTTGACATATGCTTTAATGCTAAAGGCTCATATCCTCATACCTTGGACAGTAAAAGCATGCAGGGATTTGTGGTCCCTCACAACTTATCAGAATCCTCTCTCTAAAGTAAGTGATTGTTGGCCATGGAAAAGCAGTCTCTTTTTCAGATCCTGTCACTTATTTCTGTGTGTCCTGCACACATCCAATAACTTCTTAAATAAATTATTTATCCACACATCCACAAATGGGTTGTAAATCCCAGCTGTCCCTAATGCCATTGTGGATTCTAATCAAAATAATCTTCAATGTCAATGTTTGGATCCAGCAGATTCTCTCCATATGCTGATAGGTCCATCTGATTTAATATTAAATTCTCAAATGTTTCCTCCAAGTCCGTCTCCCCAATCAGCACCGCCCCCACCATGCGGCCATTCTGCATCACCACTTTGACGTACTCATGTCCTTTGGTACAGCGCAGCATCAGTTCATGGTCCAAAGCCAGGCCCTGCGCATTGTACTTCCCCAGCAGAATCACCTGGATAGGGGAGACAGGGGGTTATATGGAAGTATCACAATAAATATATTTAATCGGCTAAAAAAAAAAAAATTAACTGCAGTAGTACAACAAACCATAAAACACTAGAACATATACAGTCAGGTCCATAAATTTTGGCACATCTACACAATTCTAATCTTTTTGAAATTAAACAAACAAGATGTGCTTTAACTGCAGACTTTCAGCTTTAATTTGAGGGTATTTACATCCAAATCAGGTGAAAGGTGTAGTAATAACAATAGTTTGGATATGTGCCTCCCACTTTTTAAGGGACCAAAAGTAATGGGACAATTGGCTGCTCAGCTGTTCCATGGCCAGGTGTGTGTTATTCCCTCATTATCCCATTTACAAGGTGCAGATAAAAGGTTCATAGTTCATTTCATTTGGAATCTGTTGCTGTCAACTCTCAATATGAGATCCAAAGAGCTGTCACTATCAGTGAAGCAAGCCATCATTAAGCTGAAAAAACAAAACAAACCCATCAGAGAGATAGCAAAAACATTAGGTGTGGCCAAATCAACTGTTTGGAACATCCTTAAAAAGAAAGAACGCACCGGTGAGCTCAGCAACACCAAAAGACCCGGAAGACCACGGAAAGCAACTGTAGTAGATGACCGAAGAATTCTTTCCCTGGTGAAGAAAAAAACCTTCACAACAGTTGGCCAGATCAGGAACACTCTTCAGGAGGTAGGTGTATGTGTGTCAAAGTCAACAATCAAGAGTTGTTGAGTCAAGAGTCAATACAGAGGGTTCACCACAAGATGTAAACCATTGGTGAGCCTCAAAAATAAGAAGGCGAGATTAGAGTTTGCCAAACAACATCTAAAAAAGCCTTTACAGTTCTGGAACAACATCCTATGGACAGATGAGACCAAGATCAACTTGTACCAGAGTGATGGGAAGAGAAGAGTATGGAGAAGGAAAGGAACTGCTCATGATCCAAAGCATACCACCTCATCAGTGAAGCATGGTGGTGGTAGTGTCATGGTGTGGGCATGTATGGCTGCCAATGGAACTGGTTCTCTTGTATTTATTGATGATGTGACTCCTGACAAAAGCAGCAGGATGAATTCTGAAGTGTTTCGAGCAATATTATCTGCTCATATTCAGCTCCAGAACTCATTGGACGGTGCTTCACAGTGCAGATGGACAATGACCCGAAGCATACTGTGAAAGCAACCAAAGAGTTTTTTAAGGGAAAGAAGTGGAATGTTATGCAATGGCCAAGTCAATCACCTGACCTGAACCCGATTGAGCATGCATTTCACTTGCTGAAAACAAAACTGAAGGAAAAATGCCCCAAGAACAAGCAGGAACTGAAGAAAATGTGCAGTAGAGGCCTGGCAGAGCATCACCAGGGATGAAACCCAGCGTCTGGTGATGTATATGCGTTCCAGACTTCAGGCTATAATTGACTGCAAAGGATTTGCAACCAAGTATTAAAAAGTGAAAGTTTGAGTTATAATTATTCCAATACTTTTGGTCCCTTAAAAAGTGGGAGGCACATATACAAACTGTTGTAATTCCTACACCTTTCGCCTGATTTAGATGTAAATACCCTCAAATTAAAGCTGAACGTCTGCAGTTAAAGCACATCTTGTTTGTTTTATTTCAAATCCATTGTGGTGGTGTATAGAGCCAAAAAGAATAGAATTGTGTCGATGTCCCAATATTTATGGACCTGACTGTACCTTTAAAAGCATTAACACAGCCTTAAATGTATTTTATTGCAAGCAGCATAAGTATCTAATTAACTTAGTATCAGGCTCGTGCAGTGTCTGTACAGCAGAGCTCAAGAGAGAGCAGAGTGAGATAGAGATGGATTAATCAGTCTGCCCCTATTCCGTTTACCATCCTGGGGAGGGATAAGACCTGTACGGGTTATTGGTCGACAGCAGAGAAAACTCAGACCTCCTGCCCTGCTAGACAGACCTGTGTAAGTGTCCATTCACACTGGTACGACTTGTCAGGCGACTTGGTCAGCCTGACAAGTCGTGCACCGTCGCTCCCATAGTGTAGTACAGGACCGGTTCTAATAGGAGCGACACAAGTCTCTCCGACTTAGAAAAAGGGTCCTGTACTACTTTGGGGCGACCTGGAGGCGACTTGCATTGACTTCCATTATGTGAAGTCCGTGCAAGTCGCGCTGCACGCGACTTAACAGGTTGCCCCCTAAGTCGCAGCGACCTAATGTGAACATGGGCTAAACCCCAGGACAAAATGGATAAAATTACAAATATTTAGACATGTTATACAGCTCCCATATATGTATTTCATGTGTGTATTTAGCAAATGCTGAAGTTCAGATTCAAGGGGAGTGTTCTATCAATGTTGAAGAAATGGACAGAAAATCCTGATCTTCAACTTCTAAATGGGTGGGGTCTCTTGAGTAACGTCAGTGACTAGATATGAACGTGTCAATGTTTGGTCAAAGATGTCATCCGGGAGACTCTGCCCTTTTTGTTTACATTGAGCAGAGTGGCTGGGAACTGTCGTTTGCATTAAGCAGTTGCGGATTAGGTTTGCACTTTTTTTTTTCTTGGCAGGCATTGTTCTTTGATTGACATGGATCTGCAGCACTGGACTACATGACTAAGGCTAGGTTCACATCTTTGCGGGTGGTGCCGCTGCAGGACCCACACAAATATTGACAGCCCCAACCACTCACACAAAGAAATGTGGGACCCACGGACGGGTGCAATTAATCCTAATGGAATGCCGTCTGCACTGGAAATCGCACCTGTATTGGGAAACAAGGTTCCAGTGTGGGCTGCGATTTAAAAAAATAGTGCAGGGACATTTTCCCTGTGTGTCGCAGGGCACAGCAGACCATTTAAATGAATGGGCTCTCGTGCTAATGCACACAATCGCCTACATGGCCCCACAGGTGTAAACCTAGCCTTATAGTGGTTTTAAAATCTCCAACACAACTTCAGCACATTGCACTTCTCATAAATAAACCTATTGATCACTGCCTGTGAAATTTTCCTTACTTGTTTCATCTGCTTGCAATCCGTAATGTAAAGTTTGATTACATCATATGTGCATGCACTTCCCGTCCTGTCATTCACAGCACACTCTGTGTGCCATTTCCCCATCCAAAGCATGCCGTGTACGAGAGTTCTGCTGTCTGCAGCACAGCTATGGAGACTCGCGAGACTGGGCTTTCATTCCCTGATTCTCCCCTTGTGACTGTGTGACGTCATAAGGGGAGTAAACCTATAGTGACAATCATCTAAAGAAAGAGGCTTGGTTAATAAACAATCGCCCATGTGTGAGATTTTAACAGGGGAATTAAGGAAGGGTGGAAATGACGTCCAAAGATGAGTCAGAAAACAGTACTCAAGATGGTGCCGCTAAATCCCGGAAGATGAATTTTTTACAAACTACTAAAAAACTGTAAGTAAGCAATGATTATGTATACATTATACTGTGCAAGGATTGCAAATACGTTTTTATAAAACATAGAATGAAAATCGCAAAAAGGAATGCAGAGTTTACTTCCTCTTTAACCGCTTGCCGACCGCCGCAAGTACATATACTGCGGCGGTCAGCCCCGTGCAGGCAAAGTGATGTACCGGTACGTCACTAGCCTGTGAGCCAATAGGGGGCGAACACACGCCGCCGGAAGCGCGCTCCCACCCCCGCTCGATCATGGACACCTCAACGTGAGTGACCGGCGGACCCGATGTCCGCCGGTCACTCACGATCGTCAGATACAGAGGGAGAAAGGTAGGTGGATAATGTAAACAAAGCCGCCTGTCATTCTTCCCTGTGTAATAGCAGAGATCATACGGTCCTGCTATGTAGGACCGTAGATCTCTGCTGTTACATAAAAAGCCACATCCCTGCACAGTAAGAAGCACGCCCCTAGGGACACACTTAATCCTTCCTTCCCCAATAAAGTTAACCCCTTCCCTGCCAGTGTCATGTTTACAGTAACAGTGCATATGTATAGCACTGATTACTGTAGTTATGTCACTGGTACTCCCAAAAGTGTCAAAAATGTCAGTCAAGGGTCCAATTTGTCCGCCGCAATGTCGCAGTCCCGCAAAAAAAAAAAAAAAAAATCGCAGATCCCCGCCATTACTCGTTAGAAAAAAAAAAAAAAAAACAACAAAAATGACAAAGATCTTTCCCTTAGTTAGTAAATGCAATAACTTTTGTGCAAACCAATCAAAATACGCTTATTGCGATTTTTTTTACCAAACATATGTAGCAGAAAACAAATTGGCAAAAAATGTTAAAAAATTTAGATTTTTACATTTTTTTTTTGGGGAATTTCATATAAAACATTTTTTAAAAATATTGTTATTTTTGCAAAATTGTCGCTCTTTTTTTGTTTATAGCGCATGATCAAAAAAAAAAAAATCGCAGAGGTGATCAAATACCACCAAAAGAAAACTCTGTTTGTGGGGAAAAAAAGGACGTCAAATTCATTTAAGTACAGCGTCGCACGACCACGCAATTGTCCGTTAAAGTCACACAGTGCCGAATTGCAAAATAGGGCCTGGTAAGGAAGGGGGTAAAATCTTCCGGGGCTTAAGTGGTTAAGGCACCATGCAATGCGCTGTGTGTAATCAAGTCTCCGTATAAATGCACCTGCACTGTGATAGTCTCAGAGGTCCGTTTAAAGCGCAGAGAGCATCATGAAGAACTAGGAACATACCAGGTAGGTCCGAGATACTGTTGTGGAGAAGTTTAAAGCCGGATTTGGATACAAAAAGATTTCCCAAGCTTTAAACATCCCAAGGAGCACTGTGCAAGCGATAATATTCAAATGGAAGGAGTATCCGACCACTGCAAATCTACGAAGATCTGGCCGTTACTCTAAACTTTCAGCTCCTACAAGGAGAAGACTGATCAGAGATGAAGCCAAGAGGCCCATGATCACTCTGGATGAACTGCAGAGATCTACAGCTGAGGTGGGAGACTCTGTCCATAGGACAACAATCAGTCGTATACTGCACAAATCTGGCCTTTATGGAAGAGTGGCAAGAAGAAAGCCATTTCTTAAAGATATCCATAAAAAGTGTCGTTTAAAATTTGCCACAAGCCACCTGGGAGACACACCAAACATGTGGAAGAAGGTGCTCTGGTCAGATGAAAGCAAAATCGAACTTTTTGGCAACAATGCAAAACGTTATGTTTGGCGTAAAAGCAACACAGCTCATCACCCTGAACACACCATCCCCACTGTCAAACATGGTGGTGGCAGCATCATGGTTTGGGCCTGCTTTTCTTCAGCAGGGAAGACAGGGAAGATGGTTAAAATTGATGGGAATATGGATGGAGCCAAATACAGGACCATTCTGGAAGAAAACCTGATGGGAGTCTGCAAAAGACCTGAGACTGGGACGGAGATTTGTCTTCCAACAAGACAATGCTCCAAAACATAAAGCAAAATCTACAATGGAATGGTTCACAAATAAACATATCCAGGTGTTAGAATGGCCAAGTCAAAGTCCAGACCTGAATCCAATCGAGAATCTGTGGAAAGAACTGAAAACTGCTGTTCACAAACGCTCTCCATCCAACCTCACTGAGCTCGAGCTGTTTTGCAAGGAGGAATGGGCAAAAATTTCAGTCTCTCGATGTGCAAAACTGATAGAGACATACCCCAAGCGATTTACAGCTGTAATCGCAGCAAAAGGTGGCGCTACAAAGTATTAACTAAAGGGGGCTGAATCATTTTGCACGCCCAATTTTTCAGTTTTTTATTTGTTAAAAAAGTTTGAAATATCCAATAAATTTCGTTCCACTTCATGATTGTGTCCCACTTGTTGATTCTTCACAAAAAATTACAGTTTTATATCTTTATGTTTGAAGCCTGAAATGAGGAAAAAGGTCGAAAAGTTCAAGCCGAATACTTTCGCAAAGCACTGTATCTCTATTATTTATATTTGACAGATTTATAGTACTCCCGGAAGACAGTAAACACTGTATTTCCAGGAGCCTGATGCTCATCCTTCTGATTTATGCACCTTTAACTGTAGAGTTGCAGCAGCTGCTATGCCTGCCCCTCCCCTTGCCCAATCACAGAAGCCTTGGTATTACGTGAACACATTCATAAAATACAAAGGCTTCTGTGAATGGGCAGCAGAGGGAATGGGTGGGCATAGCTGCTCTGTGTGCTTCTCTCCTTTCAAATCCTGAAGTGTCCTTCCAGCAGAGCAGTAAACCTGTCGTTTTAAATAATAGAGAGAAGTCCAGGACCATCAAGTTGTCACCTTGCTGATTTCAATGCATTCCAAGAGTATAAATGGCATTTGTTCTTAGAACAATGTAGTGACCGAAGATTACAAATCCTGCACAGTATCCAGAACACTGTGGAGACGTAGCTTAGAGAGTCTGAAACAGTTTTCGGCATTCTCCAGACAGTGAATTCCTAGGTCATGGTCTCATACAGCTTGCTCCAGGTCATCCATTCATGTTTCCAGGTCAGATGTTCCTTGTCCCAGCTCTCTGATCTCTCTATAATCCGGTCAGAGGTGTCCTTTAATGCTTTTTTAAAGACTGCTTTAATCTTTGAGATACAGTCCCTCCTAAAAGTGCTGTGTCATTGGGAAACTGCATCTTTGTCTTCACTGTAGTGAGCAGGCTGTGGCTCTGTGTGCAGGGAAGATGCTGGTCGTGGTGTTGGAACAATTGTAGTGGAAGCCTGCACTTCTCTTATTGTTTTGGGCTTCTGCTTCACCCAGGAGTCAGTATGAACAATCAATCCCAAGTGGTGCGGGGCGTCCTGCAGATGGGAGCGGCAAAGTATATAGAGGCGGGAAATTGCAGGCGTTATACCAGAGTGTCCTCCCACTGAGAGCAGAGCATCCGCTTTGGAAATCTGCATGCATGTGCCCCCATCATTTATATTTTACCAAAAAAGAAATGGTAATATATTGCAGTTATGTGACCTAAAATTAACTTTAGTGTATTCTTCACTGAAATTTTGCATTTCAGAAACCATTGCATTATTATTACCTGACATAAAAAATTGGAACTACCACTATTTTATTCTCTAGGGTATCTGCTTTTAGAAAGTATATAATGTGGGGGCGTGGCCTGGCGCAGCATGTGAGAGGACGTGTGTGAGAGGAGCTCCGCCGGACCGATATCCTTCACCGCTAATCCTGCAGCCCTTCGGGCACGATAATCCTTCCTTCACCTCCCGCACACCCGCGGCACCGACCTCCGCATGTCTCCGCCGAAGAAAGGCTCTGAAGCTGCGGCAAAACTGGCTGCATTCCGGAGGCTGGAGAAGGAGGCCCCGATCCAAGATGGCGCCGGCCCGTCGCTCGTGGTGGAGGAGCCTGAGAGCCCTGCTACATCCAAGGTTTTGGAAGCGATTGCCACTTGCCAGACCATGCTGACAACTAAAATCGAGGAGGTGAAGGTAGATATATCTTTGATGCGTCAGGATATGCAGAAGCTAAGGGACAGAGTTGGTGAGGCTGAACACAGAATTAGTGAGGTGGAAGACTCCCTCCCCCCATTGCAAAGCTCCTCAGACAGGCTGCAGCAACAAGTACACCTTATCCTCCAAAAACAAGATGACATGGAGAATAGGCTGCGCCGCTGTAACCTGCGGTTCATTGGCCTCCCGGAGGGCTCTGAAGGTGCTGACCCCTCATCATATTTGGAACAATTGCTCACTCAGACTTATGGCAGAGAATCCTTTTCACCCACTTTTGTTGTGGAACGTGCACATCGCCTCTCAGGGCGCCCCCCACCCTCAGGGTGCACCCCCCCGCACGTTCATCGCTAAATTCCTGAACTATCGGGACCGAGATGCCATATTGCGCCTGGCCAGGGTTAAGGGGAACATTCCATTTGGAAATCACAAAATAGCGATTTTCCCCGACTTTTCTGCTGAGGTCCAGAGGCGCCGCAAGAGCTTTTTGGAGGTCAAACGCAGACTGCGTATCAAGAATATCAAATACTCCATGTTGTATCCGGCCCGTCTTAGAGTGGAGGGCGAGGACCGAGCCCACTTCTTTGAGGATCCGGAAGCCGCCATCTCCTGGCTAGAAGGACTGGAAGCTAGAGCCTGACCACCTTGCCCTGGCGACTTCATGATACTTTCTCCCTGATGGCCTATACCTTAAGCTGCTGCAAGGGTGGAGGAGGGGTTTTGTAGATCCTGTGGAACTCAAGACTTTGCATCCCCCTTCCCCCCCCCCTCCCCCCTCATTTTCCTGCACTATTGCTCCTGTGTTTGACCGGCGGAGCGCCCTAGCTCCACAGATGGAACTGATTTCTCTGTTCTCTTCCTATGGACTTCCACCTGCCCATAGGCTTTGCTACCCAGCGATACACCTGTTGGTTTTCGCCCCCTACACCCGCTAAGACGTGTGTTTGTGCCCAACTCCCCTGTTGCCCCCTGCGACTTCTGCTGGACCTGGGCCCCCGGGCCCCCTTGTTTATTCTATTTGTGTTTTGCTGTATTTTTGCTGCATACCTTGGGGGTCCCTGGCCTCCTGATCTTGCTCTTTCCCAGTCGCATGTGGGCCTGTTCTGGTTGAGGCACTTGTTTGGGAACATGCCCGCACAAGTTGGGGTTGGTGCAGGGCAGGGAGGGGGGATTGGGGTGTTACCATTGTTTATGGTTTATATTTGGTACAATCTCTATACTGTTTCTGTTTTATGTACATTGACCTCAAGTAATAATTATTTGCTCTTTTGCTGCCGTTTATCGCCGCTGGTGTGTGACCGTGGACTTGCTGGTTCCGTGGCCTTGCTGCCTGAGATCCTGGGAGCCTCCGCTCCGCGCTCTGTACTACCCCTGCCATGGCCGCATTGAAATTGTTGACGTGGAATGTCAGGGGTATGCGCGATAAGATTAAACGAACGGCTGTCTTTAATGTCCTACGCCGTGTACGGGCTGATATTATAGTTCTGGTGGAGACACATTTGGAGGGCCGTGTACAACAGTCCCTCAAACGGCCCTGGGTTGGTTGGGTGCAGCACTCTGCTTATAGCTCACACTCCAGGGGTGTGGCGCTACTGGTGGCCAAATCGGTACATTTCCAGCTCCTAGGATCTCAGGTCGACCCAATGGGTAGATATGTTTTTCTCAAAACGTCAGTCTATGGGGAATTGATGCTACTGATGGCCTTCTATGTGCCCCCCCCTTACTCTGCTGTGATTATTATGGAGGGACTGGCGTTTATGGCACAGAGCCCAGGGGCCCCGGTGATCTGGCTGGGTGACTTTAACAATGTGATGGACTCGGGTCTGGATAGGTCCGGTGGCGCCTCCCAGGTGCCGCCGGGGTCGTCCCCGACCAGGTTCTCCCGATTGTTGGAGAGCTTTGGTTTGGCCGACTCTTGGCGCAGCAAATACCCCGCGCAGCGCGCGTACTCCTGTTTTTCGGCTGCACACCACTCTATGTCACGCATTGATCTGATATTGCTGTCTCGAACCCTGCTCCCCAGGTTATTGACGGCAGGCTTCGCCCCACGGACTCTGTCTGATCACTGCCCTTATTGGATACTGTTGTCCTTGCCCTGCAATAGACCTCCCCCGGCCTGGCGCCTGAATCCCGCCTGGCTCCCCTTGGTGTCGGATGGGAACGACATTGAGGGGACCTGGACACAATTCTTCTCTGACAATGAGGGCACTGCCTCCCCGGCTGCGGTGTGGGAGGCGTTTAAACTGTTCGCCAGATCCACTTTGATTTCCAAAATCAAGGCTGTTAGAACGCGGGCTGCCGAGGAGATCTCCAGGGCAACGACAAATCTAATTGAAGCTGAACAGGCCTTTATGGGGGACCCGACTCCGGCACATGAATCTCAGTATAAATTGACCTCTAAAGTCCTTTCCCAACTTGACTACGAGAGGGCGAAATCTAAGATGTTTTTTCAGAAGCAGAATCTGTTTGCACATGGTGAGCGGGCGGGGAAACTCCTCGCATACTTAGTTCATTGTGAGGATAGGCCCCCGGTAGTTATTACTTTGAAGGATGACCTGGGTAATGAGATCGCTGATCCTGCTGCGGTGACACAGTGCTTCCGCTCATTTTTTAGTACTCTTTACACCTCTAGGGCTCCCGCTGACTGCACTGACATGCATGACTTTTTGGACTCTATTGACTTTCCCACTTTGACACCCGACCAGTTGGCGACCCTCGAGGCACCCATCTCTGTGGAAGAGATTGCAGCAGCCGTGTCCAAGTTCCCTAGATCTAAGGCCCCCGGCCTAGACGGCCTCCCGATTGAATTTTTCTCCCAATATTCGGAACTCCTTTCTCCTAAATTATTGGCTTTGTTTCAATCTCTATTCAAAGATGCAACCCTACCCCCTTCTATGCGGGAGGCGCTAATTGTGCTCATTCCCAAGCCGGGCAAGGATGTACACGCCCCAGAGTCTTACCGTCCCATCTCTTTGCTCCCAGTAGACACTAAAATCCTTGCGAAAATTTTATCCCTCCGCCTTAACAAGGTGATCCTTTCACTCATACACTCGGACCAGGCCGGGTTCATGCCTGGGAGGAACACCTCATTTAACCTTCGCCGGTTATTCATGAATCTCCAGGCACAGCACGACGGAATGGGTGGCAGGGTGGTGGTCTCATTGGACACGGCTAAAGCATTTGACTCGGTAGAGTGGCCGTTTCTGTGGACCTGTCTAGACCGGTACGGCTTTGGACCTAATTTTATTAAGTGGGTCAAACTTCTATATAGCGCCCCGGTAGCTAGGGTCCTGGCAAATGGCTGGCAGTCGACCGCCTTCCCTTTATCCCGTGGCACTCGACAGGGGTGCCCCCTCTCCCCCCTGCTGTATGCCCTGGCCGCGGAACCTCTGGCGATGGCCATTAGAGCGCATCCCGGGATTCGAGGCCTACGTAAGGGACCGCTGGAGGAGAAGATCAGCATGTATGCAGATGACACTTTGTTATATTTGGAAGACTCTCGGGAATCCCTACTCACGGCCCTTTCTTTAATTGAACGGTATGGACGATTCTCCGGTTTTCAGATAAACTGGGATAAGTCACAAATTCTCCCGCTTGACGAGAGCCCACAGGCAATCGCCCCCGCAAGCCCGGCCCTACAATGTGTATCCCGCATTAAATACTTAGGGATTCAAGTGACAGCTAACTCAGCAGATTATGTCCCGGATAACGTTCAACCCCTGTTCCCTCTGCTTAAGGCTAAAATTCAAGTATGGTCCAAATTACCTCTGGGAGTGATGGGTAGAGTCAATTTAATTAAAATGATTCTCCTTCCCAAAATACTTTATGTTGTATGGCACTCTCCTATTTACCTGCCACTCAAGCTGTTTAAGCAGATGGAATCACTCCTCAAGACCTTTGTTTGGGGTGCTGACCGGCACAAGATCTCCTGGCGCAAACTCAAGAATCCTACAAACCTAGGGGGATTGGCCCTGCCGGATTTTAATCTGTACTATCTGGCAGCTCAGTTGTCCCAGTTCTTTCACATAGATAAAACGGATAGAGAACGCTTTTTGACCCTGCTCTGCCCTGGGTGGGCTCATCCCCTCGGGGACCCCCTCCTAGTTATCCTTAGGGGTGTCAGGGGCTCGCCGGAGCCCTTGTGCCCCAGATCTCTTCTATACCACTATTGTCGGATCTGGGAGGTGGTAGCGTCCAGGCTTCGATGCCCTCCATTTCACACATTCACCCCTCTGTGGCATAATAGCGCATTACGCGAGTTCCTTTCCATCCCTGACCTGTCGATATGGAGCAGGAGGGGTATTCTTCTCCTTAGCCATATCTCCACGACCACTGGTCTGCGGTCTTACGAGGCCTTGCAGGATCAGTTTGCGATCCAGGGCCCCATGCACTACAGATACTTACAGCTCTCCCATGCCTATAGATCTCAATTCCCTGACGGCCCTCCTGAGCTAGAATCGGTTACCACCCTTGAGATTGTTAAAAGTACAGCACCCAGTCACCTTATTTCCATGTTCTACTCTGAACTTCACACACCTTCCTCGACCACCTTGGCTTTTGCACTTAAGACCCGCTGGGAGCGCAGTGTGGGGGCCATGGAGGATGAGGAATGGGAGGATGCCCTGGAGACGTGCCGCAGAGTGTCGCCAAAACTGTCGGATCGCCTAACTCAGACCTTTATAATACACCAGGCTTATCTCACCCCACTTAGACTGTCCAAATATCACCCTGACTTGGTCCCTTCTTGTCCTATGTGTGGAGACCCTGACGCCTCCTTCTTTCATCTCTTGTGGAGCTGTCCCCAATTACAGACTCTATGGCAACAAGTAGTCACATTCCTCCATGACAAGATGGGGTCTCCTCTGCAACTCTCCCCTAAGGAGTGTCTCCTGGGGGTTTACCCAGATGGAGAGATGCCCAAATCCACTGTCATATTTCTTCAGGAAACTTTGTTTATAGTACGTAAACTGATAGCCAGGAGGTGGATGAGACCTACTCCTCCTACTCTAGGTTTGTGGATTAAGGAGGTTAATAGTGTCATCCCATTTCATAAACTTTTATATAAACATAGGGGGTGCCCTCAGAAGTTCAACAAGATTTGGGACAAATGGGTGCAGTGCCCTGATACGGCTCGGTAATGCAGTGGGTAACTACTTTATGTTGACCGCCCCTGGTAAATCAATATTTTCTGTTCGAGTGTTGGATCGACGGAGAGCCACTGACTACTGCTTTGTTTTTACTATGTCTGTTCTGTTTCTCGGTGATGATCATTTTGTATATTTGTATTTTTGTACCCCAATGTGTTCTGAACCTGATTGCAGTTTCAATGCACGGTTTATTTTTGTATTGTACCAAAGATTTCAATAAACCTCACTGTTTTAAAAAAAAAAAAGAAAGTATATAATGTTTGGGTAGGCCTAAAATTCTTTTTTAAACACGTGTAAAAACGGCTCTGACAAGGTTAAACAACTTGCTCAGATAAGAGTCTGGTATGGACGTTGAAGGTACTCTATGCTTTTTTGTTTTAATGGTGGGGCAAAGGGTAATTAAAATCCATAGCAGACCTAAAACACCTGGCATGAATTTTTAGGGGGTTGAGTAACCCCACCCCTCTTTTTTTTTTTTTTCAAACTATTCCACCTCCTTTTACATTTACCTGTCAGCCAGGAATCCCAGCTGACAGCTGAATCTGCTGAGTGGGTGGTGGAGTCACTGGTTGCTAGGATGGGAGCGAGTGTTGGCTTCCTAACAACCTGAAGCTCATCCCTAGAGTAAAAGCTGCAGTTGGAGGTTCGTTCAGTCAAACACTGGTTCAGCTGTTCGCCAAACCTCTTGAACAACAAAAAAACCTACAGCTCATCCGGAGAGTGCACAGGAATCTCCAAACACTTTGTACACATTGCAAACCGAGTTATCCCTCATTATTTCCTCTGATGTTCAAATGGTTTTAGACTATAGAATTAGGCTATTTTCACTATTGGTGAAATGTCTTTTCAACTGTTATTGTCAAATGTTCTTAAGTCCTCCGAATCATGGCCCTGCCCCCCTCCAGTGCTGCCATTATTGATTACCCACCCATGCACACATGGACTCGCAGCATATCTGCATATGCACAAACTCTTGGTGGGGGAGGGTGGGCAGGGGCACAAATAAAAAAAAAAATATTAAATGTAAAAATATATATATATATTATATCCATATGCATATCCATATCCAACTGTGAGAGAGGGAGGGTGGAGGAGGCAGGGAAAAATTAAAGTCAATTTAGAGTGAAGGTCCGCTTCAAGGGTATTTTCTCTTAGGATCAAATGCTAGGGAATGTTACATTCACTGTGAGGCTCGATTCACACCTATGCATGTTGCTTTTGAGCATTTCTGTAGTGCTTTTTGCTGTGCTTTCCACTAATTTTTGCCGCGATTTGCATTTCTTATGTTTTTTTTTTGGAAAATTTGTTGTTGGGCAGATTTAAAAAACGCAAATCGTGGCAAAATCACGGTAAAAACGCAATACTTGCGTTTTGTATGCAGGTCTGTTGAAGTCTATTATATGCAAAACGCTGCATTTTGAAATCCCTGACCCTGAAGGCACAAAAATGCATTGATGTGAACGTGTTCCATAGGAACCTATGTTAAAAAAAAATGAAATGCATTTCTGCAAAAAGCATGAAAAAACGCAATAGTGGGAATCCAGCCTGACAGTAGAAGCTGACATTTTGCACATACTACAAACATTATGTATATTGTTTGTGACTTTTGGAGCAAAGTTGAGACATTTGCAAAGACCCCCTAGGTGTGTAACCTGCACAACCAATACCCATGGTCTGCTCTGTCACCCAACGAAAAATACATGTATGGTTGAGGACTGGACATACAGAGTGGGCCAACGTAACCAACTTCATTTTGTTTGTGGCTGTTGTTTTCCTCACATGTACAGTATCTCACAAAAGTGAGTACACCCGTCACATTTTTGTAATTATTTTATTACTATTATAAGTGAAAATGTCCATATTGGGCCCAAAGGGTCAATAATTTGTGTGGCCACCATTTTTTTCCAGCACTGCCTTAACCCTCTTGGGCATGGAGTTCACCAGAGCTTCACAGGTTGCCACTGGTGTCCTCTTCCACTCCTCCATGATGACATCACGGAGCTGGTGGATGTTAGAGACCTTGCGCTCCTCCACCTTCCGTTTGAGGATGCCCCACAGATACTCAATAGAGTTTAGGTCTGGAGACATGCTTGGCCAGTCCATCACCTTTACCCTCAGCTTCTTTAGCAAGGCAGTGGTCATCTTGGAGGTGTGTTTGGAGTTGTTATGTTGGAATACTGCCCTGCGGCCCAGTCTCCGAAGCCAGGGGATCATGCTCTGCTTCTGTATGTCACAGTACATGTTGGCATTCATGGTTCCTTCAATAATCTGTAGCTCCCCAGTGCTGGCAGCACTCATGTAGCCCCAGAGCATGACACTCCCACCACCATGCTTGACTGTAGGCAAGACACACTTGTCTTTGTATTCCTCACCTGCTTGCCGCCACACACGCTTGACACCATCTGAATCAAATAAGTTTAATCTTGGTCTCATCAGACCACAGGACATGGTTCCAGTAACCCATGTCCTTAGTCTGCTTGTCTTCAGCAAACTGTTGCAAACTTTCTTGTGCATCATCTTCCTTCAGGGAGGACAGCCTTGCAGACCAATTTGATGCAGTGTGCGGTGTATGGTCTGAGCATTGACAGGCTGACCCCCACCCCTTCAACCTCTACAGCAATGCTGGCAGCACTCATAAGTCTATTTCCCAAAGACATCCTCTGTATATGACACTGAGCACGTGCACTCAACCTCTTTGGTCAACCATGGCGAGGGCTGTTCTGAGTGGAACATGTCCTGTTAAATCACTGTATGGTCTTGGCCACCATGCTGCAGTTCAATTTCAGGGTCTTGGCAATCTTCTTATAGCCTGGGCCATCTTTATGTAGAGCAACAATTAATTTTTTCAGATCCTCAGAGTTCTTTTTTTTTTTTTTTGAAAAAGATTTTTATTGAAGTCCAACTTAGGCACACAGTGCAACAGAAACATTACATAACCAGCATAGCACAACAGCCTCCAAGGGGTAAACATCCAGAAACAAAAAATGTTCCATAACACATATGGTATACAGTAAAAAAGGCAAAAACCCCTCAGACAGCCGCCGATCAGCTCGCACTAACCATGCGCCCAGTAGGACCCCAAGTTTTGCATTTTTAAAGAAAAACAACATCCCGGAACCCCCCACCCCTCAGCCCAGAACCAAGAACCAGGCCTCCCCACCCACACTCCCTTAGGAGGAGCAGGCGAGCTGGCCATCTGAACAAACCCCCCACAGGTGACAACCCAGAGAAACCCCCCATACCAATCCACCAGGTCCGTGGCAGAGCACACCAATCACTCAACAGTCACACATCAGGGGAATGATCTAAGCCTCAATCCGCCCCCCATATCGCTCCAGACCCATCCTAACCATTAACCTGCGGTTCCACTAAAGTAGCCTCCGAGTCCACCCATCGGTACCACACCTTCCTAAACTTCTTAGGTGACCCCCTAGCCTCATAAGTCATCCTGTACAGTACAATGTCGGCATTCACCACCCGTATCCACATCCCAAGAGTCAACTCCGCAGTATAGATCCAACTCCTGGCGATCAATTTCCTAACGCAGAAAAAAAGAATGCGGAGAAACAGCTTGGTGGCCATATCTAGACCCTCCACCTCCACGACCCCCAGTAAACACACCAGGGGAGAACAAATATTCGGGAGACCAAAGCTATCCGCAATAAATTTCGTAACCTGAGACCACAGTGGTCGCACCTTAGGGCAGTCCCAGACCATATGCAGAAAGGAGCCTCGATCTCCCGAACACTTGTGGCACAAATCAGTATCCCTCTTACGCATAGAGAACAGACGAACCGGAGTATAGTAGGTCTGGTGTAGATATCTCAGCTGTATCATCTTGTCGGTCGAAGAAATAACCGTGCCCAAATAATTCTCCAATACCTCCTCCCACTGCTCCTCGGTCAAGTCAGGAATAAAGGTCACCCACCTAGCCCTGGCCCTATCCACTGCCCCAGAACCCCCAGGACACAGCGCCCCGTAGTATCTGGAAATCCGTTTCATCGGCTCCGGATCCATTAACAGAGCTTCGAGCGAGGGGTTAGTCAAAACCACAACCCCCCCCCCAAACTGCACCCGCACCGCGTGCTGAAGTTGTAAGTACCTGAAGCGCCACGTCCCGGGGATCCCAAAGGTCTCCCTCAGCTGTGTGAAGGACACCAACCTACCCTGATAGAAGAGCTGATGTAGGTACTTCAGACCATATCTAGCCCAACTACCCCCATCTTGCATACGGACAAACTCCTTCAGCGCCGGATTAAACCACAAAGGGCTATTCGGCGAAGTCACCAAAGAATCGTCCCCGATCCGCGCGGCACAAAGCCGAAAGATTTTCCCCGGCAAACGCATCACCGACCCCAGGTCCCGCCCAGGAGCCCCCCCCCGATATAGGACATTAATCAGCGATTCAAAGGAGGAGGCCAGGGCCGCCTCCACCTCAACCGCTGCGTTAGGCACCTGCGGAAAATATCTCCAATGTAGGAAAACCAACTGCGAAGCAAAATAATAAGAACGCAGATCCGGCACCGCCAGTCCCCCTCTCGCCACCGGGCATTTGAGCACCGACAAGGCCACTCTAGAAGGTTTATTACCCCAAAGCAGAGTAGTAAGAATAGCATCTATCCTCCGGAACACCCCTCTAGGAACATAGACCGGGGCATTAGAGAGTACATACAAAAATTTGGGCAAAAATATCATTTTAAAAATGTTAACTCTGCCCAGCAGCGAGAGGGGGAGCGACCGCCACCGCTCCACTCTATCCCTAAAAGCATTCACTATCGGAACAAGATTATTCTCCAGAAACCTGGAGATCGGGAGCTGAAACACAATCCCCAAGTACTTAAACGAATCGGTCAAAGGGATGGGGCACCCAGCCGGAGCCACAACCCCTTCGTCCAAGGGAAACAAGGAAGATTTGGTCCAATTGATACAAAAGCCCGAGAACTCCCCGAACTCCTGAATCACTCGGATGGCATAATTCAAAGAAGGCCCCGGATCCTGCAAATACAAGAGCATGTCGTCCGCATATAGAGAAACGCGCTCTTCCATGTGACCCACCCGCAAGCCACGAAAGACCATACTCTCCCTCAACCTCATAGCCAAAGGTTCCATAGCCAGGGCGAACAGCAGGGGCGACAAAGGGCACCCCTGCCTGGTCCCCCTATGCATCCGGAAAGATTCAGAGATCTGCCCATTCACCCTAACCCTCACCGTAGGCTCTGTGTACAATAACCGCACCCACGACCGAAAGATAGGGCCAAAACCGTACGCCTCCAACACCCTAAAAAGATATTGCCATTCGACGGAGTCGAAGGCCTTTTGTGTATCCAGAGAAGCCACAACCCTCTCCCCAACCACGTCGTGTTTTGCCTGAAGGTTAACAAAAAGTCTCCGCACATTCATTTGCGCACACCGCCCCGGCATAAACCCCGTCTGATCCGCCTTAACCAATTTCAGGATAACCGTCTGTAACCTTAAAGCCAGGACCTTCGCCAAAATTTTGGTGTCTACATTAATCAGCGAGATTGGTCTGTACGCCCCACATTCCCGGAGATCCTTCCCGGGTTTCGGAATAAGGACCACCAGCGCTTCCCTCATAGAAGGGGGAAGAACCCCACCCTCCCTCGCAGAGTTATACAGAGACAGCAAACGGGGAGACAAGACATCCCGGAAGGTGTGATACCATTCCGACGGCAGACCGTCCAAGCCGGGGGATTTCCTGGGGGAGAAGGACGCAACTGCCTTCTCAATCTCCCCCACCGAAAACCCCCTATCCAAAAAGCCCCTGTCCTCCTCCGACAACTGCGGGAACTCAACACCCTGCAGATAATCATCCAGCTCCGACTGCTCCCTAATCGAGCAGGACTTGTACAAGTCCTCATAATAGTTGGCAAACTCCCGGAGGATACCAGCAGGATCCGTCACCTCCCGTCCCTGTTCCCCCAGAACACACCCCACATGCACCGGAACCCGATCCGAGCGGGCCAGGAAAGCCAACAATCGCCCATTTTTGTCCCCAAACTCAAATACCCTCCTCCTCTGGGCCAACATCGTCCTAGTCGTCTGGTCAGTCAGGAACAGTTGTAAGTCCCTAGTCGCCTGTCTCCACCTAAGCAACCCAGCTGGGTCTGGAGCATCCACATAGTGCTCTTCCGCCCCGGAAACTTCCAACTCCTTCTCCACCCTCGTAGAGGCCAGCTGACGTTTAAAACTTTTTAATTCAGTCATGTAAACCCCCCGCAAAGTAGCCTTAAACGCCTCCCATTGAAGCGGGACCTCCCCATACCCCCCATTCTCCCCCCAATAGGCAGCTATGGCTTTGGAACAGGCTATTTTTATGTATTCCTCCTGCAACCAACTGGCCTCCATCCTCCACTGACGAACCCCATCCCGAAAACCCACCCGAAGAGAGAGGGCCAGGGGGGAATGATCCGAGTGAACTCTAGGTAAATATTCCACCGAGTCCACCAGGCCCAACCCCGCCTCTTCAGCAAGTACCGTGTCCACCCGAGACAACGATTTATGCGTCTCCGAGTAGCACGAGTACTCTCTAGCCAACGGGTGCGCATATCTCCACACATCCCGAAAGCCATAAGTGGTCAACCACCCCGCAAGGGGGGCCGGAGAACCAGCCACAGCTCTCAGCCTGTCTAGTTCAGGATTCGAGACAGCATTGAAATCCCCCATAAAAAACACCAGACCCTCCGCCACCTCCATAGCTGCTTGAAATATCTCGTCAAGGAGAGCCAGGGAGAATGGAGGAGGCAGATACACATTCACAATAGTTAGCACCCTCAGGCAAACCTTAAAAACCAGAACGACATATCTCCCAAACACATCCGTTTTAACAGTGCGCACCGTTATGGGCAACGCTTTTGTAACTAAAATGGAGACCCCCCTAGCATAGGAAGAATAAGTAGAGTGATACCCCTGAGCAATATGTGCCCTTTTTAGGGAGAGGATCCTGGAGCCCTGCAAATGAGTCTCCTGCAACAGAATCAAATGAGGCTTATGCGTTTTCAAATAATCAAAAATCAACGAACGTTTGAACTTAGAGTTCAAGCCCCGGACATTCCAGGACACCAATTTCAGCCGCTCAGCCATCATCTGAATGTACCGCAAGCAGAAGGCTCCCGCCCCTGACCCCATCCAGGGCCCTACCGCCAAGCAAAAGCTCCAGGAACCTCACCCCCGAGCCCCAGAGAACCCCCCAACACAGCATCACAGTAATCATATGCCCCCCCACAAGTCCTGGCCACAGTAAAGCCTCCCTGGTCACCTGAAATGAAAAAAACAAAAACAAAACAAAAACCCGTCCCAACTCCCTTCCCACCCCCCCCCCCTGCACCCAGCCCCAACCCGCCAAGTGCCTCATCCCGTAACACCCAACAGTACAAACAGGCAGAGTCCCTCTCCTAAAAGAGGACCATACACCCCAACTCCAGTCCCAAAGACCTAGTAACCCAACATAGGCAGTCTCTCAGTCTCCGAAAAAAAAACAAAAAACACAGCCGGTCCCCTCCCCCCCTGCAAAAAAAACTACAGGGAGACCAGGGGCGGCAAAGGGAATGGCCAGGAAAAGGAAAAAAAAACCCTTCTCTTTTTCCCCGACCAAAAAATCCAACAATACAAACCCCCCCAAAAAAAAAGGGGAAGGGGAGCAGCAAAAATCGAACCAACCAAAAAGAGTCCGTCTGTCCGCCTGCAAAAAAAACAGTTCCACATGTAGGTGCACAAACTCCAGTTGACAAGCTTCAGTCCCAATCAGCCTCCAGACCAAAAAAACAAAAAACTCCTTCAGGATCCCCTCGCATCCAGCCACTCAGTCGCCTCCATAGGGTTGTTGAAGAAATGGGTCTTGCCCCCATCCAGCACCCGCAGCTTAGCCGGGTACAGCACGCTGTACCCCAAGTTGAGCTCCCTAAGGCGCCTCTTCACCGGCTGATAGCTAGCACGCTGCTTCTGCGTAGTCGCCGAAAAGTCAGGATAAATGGAAATGCGGTAGCCATTATACTCCAACGGAGGGCCATTGCGTGCCACCCTCAGAATGTTCTCTCTGTCCCGGAAGTGTAGCAGCTTCGCAATCAAAGAGCGAGGGATAGCCCCCCTCGGGGGAGCCCTGGCAGGTATCCTATGGGCCCTCTCAATGGCAAACAGTCTGGTAAAAGTAGCGGAATCCATGTTCGCCTTTAACCATCCCTCCAAAAAGTCCTCCGGCTTCCCAGCTTCCGCACCCTCAGGAAAACCCACAAATCTGAGATTATTGCGGCGCATGCGATCCTCCATGTCAGCCAGCTTCAATGTATGATCAGATATATGTTGTTTAGAGACCTGCACCGTTGTCTCCATAGGTCTCAGTACAGCTTCCACATCAGTAATCCTCCTCTCTGCAGCATGAGTCCTGTCCCTCACCTTTGCCACATCTTGTTTGAGAAAGGAGAATTCAACCTTAAGGCTATCAATTTGTTCAGTAAGGGAGGACCTGCAGAACTGTATGGCCTCCATGATCTGGGACAAGGATGGTTCCCCGGGGGCCGAGGGGGGGGAACCCGGCAGCCCTGCACTCACCGACTCCACATGTCTGTCCAGCGATCGCCCCCTCTGCTTCCCTCCCTTCCTAGGAGGCATAGGAGCGGGTATAGGAGCCACTGGATCATCCCAGACATCCCTGCCAGGGTGCGCATCGTCCCGCGCCATCGGCGCCTCCCCCGCCCGATGGCCGGCGCCATCTTGAGCTCCCCATGCGAACCGAGCCAGCCTGTCCCCCGGGGCCGCTGGAGGCACCTTCCCGTACTTCACCATCACAGGAGTCACCCCGTCGATTCCAGGGAACCCTCCCGAGCAGCCAGCAGCAACTGAAGCCAAGTTTGTGCACAGGATAACAGCAGGATCACAGGCACACAGACGGAGCTCTCCCCCTGTACGTCCTCACATGCCGGCCGTTGGCTCCGCCTAGATCCTCAGAGTTCTTTGCCATGAGGTGCCATATTGAACTACCAGTGACCAGTATGAGAGAGTTAGAGTAATAACACCAAATTTAACATACCTGCTCCCCATTCTGCTCCAAATTCCCAGAATTTGTAACACTAATGAGTCACATGACACCAGGGAGGGAAAATGGGTAATTGGGCCCAATTTGGATATTTTCACTTAGTGGTGTATTCACTTTTGTTGCCAGCAGTTTAGCCATTAATGGCTGTGTGTTGGGTTATTTTGAGGGGACAGCAAGCTGTACACTGTTATACAAGCTGTATACACTCACTACTTTACATTGTAGCAAAGTGTAATTTCTTCAGTGCTGTCACGTGAAAAGATATAACATATTTACAAAAATGTGAGGGGTGTACCCACATTTGTGAAATCCTGTACATGAGAGGCTGCAGTGAGCCAGCAGGAAGTCCACACTCAAGTCAGGGAGTCAAGGGATTATAGGAGCCTGGAGCAAAAGCTCTATTGCATAAATGTACTATTGTGATATGTATGAGATCTGACAGTCATAATAGCCTGGTACTGAAGTGTAAGGACTTGGGTGCTGGTATGCATATGGGCACCTCTCTCACTAAAATCTCTTTACTGGTATTAGTGCCTGAAGTTTTTTTTCTGTACAGGTACGAGCACTCTAGGATTCTGCATGCGTTACTGGGGAGCAGTCCATTAAGCCCCATTACAGTTACTTTAGCCTATATGAGGTAGTAATGGAAAAATTTAATTCGGAAAAAGATTGGCTGACTTCTTTACAATTAATATTCACAATTATAATTCCTAAGGCAATATAGGAATAGTGTATGGTATCAGGAAAATGGTGTAAGCTATGAGGATAGATCTAAGGGAGGCGTGTCTTTGGTCATCCATGTTAACTATTTAATTACTGACCGAACACCATATGTGCCATGTAAGATGTATGTCAGGCTCTAGAGGGGTATATACTGTAAGCATTGGTATCATGTGGGCCATGTATTATGTATATCGGTCTTTTTCTGTACCTTGTAGTTGAAAAATTTGGTACAATGTGCAAAGAGTTCAAAGCAGAAATCCATTTCAATCTTCTCCCCTAGGTGGTCAGCTGCCATGCACTTTGCTGCGTACCAGCCCATCTGCCGTGCTTGCGTCCACAACCTCATCTATAAGAAAATATATTATTAGATATATGCGGTAGGGTTAAACTTACATTGCCATTGCTGCTTCTTTAATTTTACTTCTCCATCACTCTCACAAAATCATTAGAATTAATTTTGGTTGTTTGACACAATACATACTTGCTGCCAGAGTGGGCTTGGTGTCCAGGCTGCGGTGCAGATATCACCAGCAGCATATACATTGGGCACTGATGTCCGCATGTGGTCATCCACCTTCAGACCCCCATCTTCTCCAACGTCAAACTAAAACCAGGATCAAATGAGAAAGTCAAACACAAAAATGACATCAATAAAATAATGTATGACTTTGTACAACAGACTGCAGGCTTTGTGCACCTTGAAATCAGATTTATTTCCAGTGTTAGAAAAAAGGTTATTTCGATTTTATATTTCTGTGTATTGGAGAAAGTATTTGGTGTACAGAAGTTCAATAAAATACTGAAATATGAAAAACTGTAGAATAAAATCTTCACTTCTTACATTATTTGCAGGAAGAAATGGCTCGATGTTCGGTACCACTCCTGTAGCACTGATGATGAAATCACAGCCATACAGTTTTCCATTTGTCAGTTCCACATAAACTGGCCATTCAACTGAAAAACACAAGAAGCAACTCTTAAGCTGAAATTATATATATATATATATATATATATATATATATATATATATATATATATATATATACACACACACACACACACACGTATACACAGTATCTCACAAAAGTAAGTACACCCCTCACATTTTTTTGAAAATATTTTATTATACCTTTTCATGTGACAACTATGAAGAAATAACACTTTGCTACAATAGTGAGTGTAAAGCTTGTAGAACAGTGTAAATTTACTGTCCCCTCAAAATAACTCAACACACAGCCATTAATGTCTAAACTGCTGGCAACAAAAGTGAGTACACCCCTAAATTAAAATGTCCAAATTGGGCCCAATTAGCACCTGCTCGGTGTCATGTGACTCGTTAGCGTTACAAGGTCTCAGGTGTGAATGGGGACCAGGTGTGGTAAATTTGGTGTTACCGCTCCCACTCTCTCATACTAGTCACTGGAAGTTCAACATGGCACCTCATGGCAAAGAACTCTCTGAGGTTTTGAATTGTTGCTCTACATAAAGATGGCCTAGGCTAGAAGATTGCCAAGACCCTGAATCTGAACTGCAGCATGGTGGCCAAGACCATACAGCGGTTTAACAGGACAGGTTCCACTCAGAATGGTCGACCAAAGAAGTTGAGTGCATGTGCTCAGCGTCATATCCAGAGGTTGTCTTTGGAAAATGGATGTATGAGTACTTCCAGCATTGCTGAAAAGGTTGAAGGGGTGGGGGGGGTCAGCCTGTCAGTGCTCAGACCATACGCTGCACACTGCATCAAATTGCTGTCGTCCCAGAAGGAGGTCTCTTCTAAAGATGATGCACAAGAAAGCCCGCAAACAGTTTGCTGAAGACAAACAGACTAGGGACATGGAGTACTGGAACCATGTCCTGTGGACTGATGAGACCAAGATAAACTAATTTTGTTCAGATGGTGTCAAACGTGTGTGGCGGTAACCAGGTGAGGAGCACAAGTGTCTTGCCTACAGTCAAGCATGGTGGTGGGAGTGTCATGGTCTGGGGCTGCATGAGTGCTGCCAGCACTGGGGAGCTACAGTTCATTGAGGGAACCATGAATGCCAACATGTACTGCAACATACTGAAGCAGAGCATGATCCCCTCCCTTCTGAGACTGGGCGCAGGGCAGTATTCCAACATGAGAACGACCTCAAACACACCTCCAAGATGACCACTGCCTTGCTAAAGAAGCCGAGGGTAAAGGTGATGGACTGGCCAAGCATGTCTCCAGCCCTAAACCCTATTGAGCATCTGTGGGGCATATTCAAAGGGAAGGTGGAGGAGTGCAAGGTCTCTAACAGCCACCAGCTCTGTGATGTCATCATGGAGGAGTGGAAGAGGACTCCAGTGGCAATCTGTGAAGCTCTGGTGAACTCCATGCCCGAGAGGGTTAAGGCAGTGCTGGAAAATAATGGTGGCCACACAAAATACTGACACTTTGGGCCCAATTCAGACATTTTTTATCTTAGGGGTGTACTTGCTTTTGTTGCCAGCGGTTTAGACATTAATGGCTGTATGTTGAGTTATTTTGAGGGGACAGCAAATGTACACTGTTATACAAGCTGTACACTCACTACTTTACATTGTAGCAAAGTATAATTTCTTCAGTGTTGTCACATGAAAAGATATAATAAAATATTTACATGTTAATTGTGAGGGGTGTACTCACTTTAGTGAGATACTGTATATAAATAATAAATGGGCAGACTCGATGGACTACTCTGCCTTTTTCTGCCGTCACTTTTCTAGGTTTCCATGTTAAAATCACCATTACTGAAGGGACCGGGTATAACATTTCATTAAAGCTGAACTCTGGCGAAATGTCAAAACTACACATGTAGTGGGCCTCCACTGCACTGCAAGGGTTAAATGCTAATTTTTGCCTACAGTACCAATAAAAAGCATTTTATTACCCCATTTCCACCCTTTTTGTGCAAATGGTCCTCCAAAGTCGCCTCTCTTAGGCACTCCACTGGTCAGCTGGTCCTAGACACTGTGACAAGCAATTCTGCACTGTAGGTGAGGGTGCAGAAGGCTCACCCACAACTGGAGCTTTAGGGGGAAGAGGAGAGTGCAAGAGTAAGGGGTAAGGTAAACATTTTTAATGGTGTCCTGGGTAAAAACAAGCGTTTAATCCTTTACATTTTGCTGGAGTTCAGCCTAAACAACTCCACATACAGAGGGCGCCAGAGCCCCAAACGTTGCAATCACACATCTGATATACAGCTAGTAAAAGAAGTATTGAACACTTCACCATTTTTCTAGGTAAATATATTTCTAAAGATGCTATCTACATGAAATTTTTACCACGTTAGTAACATCCCATTGCAATCTATATATACGAAGAATCTAAAACAAATAAATTCAGAAATGACGTTGTGTGTAATAAAATGGAATGACACAGGGAAAAAGTATTAAACACGCTAACTGAATTCTATTTAATACTTCATACAAAATCCTTTGTTATGGAAAAAGAGATTCCCCTAGTTCTGGGAATTCTGGGACCATCACTTTCACCCCTGAAGAAGAAGCGTGATCACTTTGAAATGCATTGGGTATCCATTGTGATGTAGCTTGACTATTTTTGTATACTGTGCATTTCCTGGAACACACTGCTTGCATTTTTAAGGTTCTCAATTTTGTTATGATTCTTATCAATAAAATTATATTACTGTATCTATTTTTTGTGAAAACTGCATTTTTGAATACTGTCACTTTTTAAATTTGGCGCCTTTAGCAGCCGAGTAACCCAATTGTGACGTCATGGACGCCGCCTCCTAGTTACGTCATCAGAGACCTGATCGAAGCCGCATCCAGATTTGATCGGAACTAGATCCAGCTGGCGGACGCGCTGGCTGGTTGCTCGGGTCTTCCGGTGGGACGGGAGACCCGGGCAGAGCCGCAGAAGGCGGCGGGAGGGAGGGGGGGGGTGTCCCCTCCCGCTCGCTGGGGTAACAATTGAGGGGCTCCCGCATCGGTCGTTACCGCCGGAAAGCCGACCGCCGGCTCTAAAAAAACAGTACAACCACTCAAATGCAGCCGACGTAGATCTACGTTGGTTTGCGCTAAGTGGTTAAGCATTAAACAAAAATTAACATGTTCAGTACAAGGTTTGAGTCAAAAATGTTCTTTATTTTCAAAAAACATTAAATGTACAAAATATCGGCCCATACGTTGTGACCAAAATATCCGTATCGGCCCTGAAAAAAACATATTGGTCTATCCCTAGTTAAAAATCCTTATTTCGGATGAAAGTAAATTTTGCATTTCAATTGGAAATTAAGGTCCCAGAGTCTGGAGGAAGAGTGGAGAGGCACAGAATAAAAGTTGCATGAGGTCCAGTGTGAAGTTTCCACAGTCAGTGATGATTTGGGAAGCCATGCCATCTGCTGGTGTTGGTCTATGTTTTTTTTTTTGTTTTTGTTTTTTATCAGGTCCAAAGTCAGCGCAGCCCTCTACCAGGAAATTCTAGAGCACTTCATGCTTTCCTCTGGTGATCGGCTTTATGGAGATGCTGATTTCATTTTCCAGCAGGACTTGCCACCTGCCAAAAGTACCAATACCTGGTTTCATGATTATGGTATCACTGTGCTTGACTGGCCAGAAAACACGCCTGACCTAAACCCCATAGAGAATCTGTGGGGAATTGTCAAGAGGAAGATGAAAGACACCAGACTAAACAATGCAAATGAGCTTAAGGCCACTATCAAAAGCAACCTGGGCTTCCATAACACCTCAGCAGTGCCACAGGCTGATTGCCTCCATGCCATGCTGCATTGATGCAGTATTTCATGCAAAATGAGCCCTGATCAAGTATTGAGTGCAAACTATACTGTACACGGACATACTTTTCAGTAAGCCAACATTTCTGTATTAAAAAGCTTTTTTTTTTTTTTTGGTATTATGTATTATTCTAATTTTCTGAGATACTGAGTTTTCACTAGCTGTAAGCCATAATCATCCAAATTAAAAGAAGGAAATGCTTGAAATATATCACTCTGCAAATCCGTCATCTCTTGGCATCCCTGACAAAAAACCATGACTGGTCTACAATCGCGTCGGCATTTGAAACTAGATGCCGGACGTTACTCACAACCCAACAGTGCTCACTGGAAAATTCAGAAGTTTAGAAATCATTCAGTAACCAATGTCATCAGTATGTTTTGCAACAATAAGGTTGTGAAGGTTTTGAGAGAGCTCTTTGCTTTTACCCATCATGAGATGTTTCTTGTGTGACACCTTGGTAATGAGACACCATTTTATAGGCCATCAGTTGACACTGAACCAGCTGATATTAATTTACATTTTGGTTTCTTTGTATGTATGGATTACATGGGTTGTCACCAACATGTGGTGAAAATTACATGTCAATAGCACCTTTAGAAATATATTTACCTGGAAAAAAGGTGATGTGTTCGAAACTTATTTTACCCGCAGTAGTTCACTAACTTTTCACATTTTGCTGCTGAGACCTGTCATAAAAGTAATATATATGGCAAAAAGAAGGCACCAACATTTTTGTTATCAAGACCTCTTGAACATCCTTAAAGCCTCAAAACCATCAATAAGTATACAGCAACTTATACAGCAACTTTATGTTGTCCTCAACCCACCGGGCAATGCCGATTTGCCTTGGAGCTAAAAGCTGCTATTTCCTAATCAACTGTGCTTCTTTTTGGGTGTCCTTGTAGTGACTGCTATCAATTTTATATTTTTATAAAAGTTGCACTTCAAGATAGGCTTTTTTAAGAGTCAATCTGGGGAGAAAATAAATAGTCTGACTGAGTGTCTAAATAAATGAAAAGTATTCACATACCTCATTCCATCACATTATCCAAAAAAAAAAAGGAGTATTTATCCTCACCTCAGGACAGTGGGTGGAGCCCTGCGAATCATGCTTTTTTTCCCCAACAGTCAAATGCACCTCCAAACCTACCGATCTATGTTGCAATTATAGCCTGTTACTATGGGGCCATTTACTTTGAACTGCATACAGCTGTTTTAGTTTTTTGGCCATCATCAGTGCGGTGTTTGTAAGCCATTGCTTCTGTGCAGTTTGGAATAAATGGCTCTATAATATTACTACTACTTTTGTACTATATACCAGCAGTTCTGGATGTGCATCTGGCAATGGAAAACCTGGGAAAAGGGCAGCTGAGCAGCGCGGGAAAGAAGGGGTTGGCATGAACAGCCCTGAAAAATATTGAACAAACAGTGGAGAGAGTGTCAGGAGAGGAGGAGTCAATGTGATGAAAACTAAGTAATATCACTACAATGTTGGATTTTCCTCCAGGTACAAGGGCATTATGTGGGAAAAGCCAGACCAGCAACAAGGCAAATTTTTGGACTCTACCCACAGGAAGACTGTTTCCTGTATTAATGTTAAGGTTCTATTTTTCTGTTTGCCTGACATATCTCTTTCTTATTGATTTCTTTTTAATTGCAGTACTTGCCTATGTCAGAAGTAGCACTGTGCTCTGGAACGTTTCTGTGGGGGACAGTGTGGGCCGAGACATTCAGCTGCTTGAATTCATCACTCAGGAGGACCCTCTGTACCTCACACTCCATCTCTAGGTGGACACAGTGGGAGAACTGCAGGCAGAAGATATAGAGGATGGTGACACCAGAAATAGCTGTTGACAGGACAAGGGTCCCCAATGATGGTGTACTCACTTCCTTTGCAGCCTTCAGATTCATCCCCTCGTGCCAGTCAGGCCCCAGTGCACTGCCCAGACGAGACTCCTTTCTCTCTGAAATGAAAGAATAAACACATAGACATGAGGCAGCTTTCCCTGTCAACCAATCCCAGAGCAACAGGAATATTTACTGATGGAAAGCCAATAGAGTTTATAATGATACAGTAAAAGTTCCTGCAGATTAGCAAGATTTACTGTTCTTCAGCTTTCCTACACTGCAAGATTTATTCTTCCTACTGCTGCCAGCTACATGACAAAATGCAATGACGTGAACCAGCTGGAGGCTGTGACATTTACCAAAGCTAGCCAATCAGCTGCTCATTCAAAATTAAAACCTTGTTTTTGACAGCAATTATGTGATCAATGCTTGGTTAAGAAATGGAATTTCCAGCCTCAGGTTGGAGGAAGGGATCATAAGTGTTTCTGATTTGGTAAAGGTTATTTACAATGGGCAGGTGGCACTGTAATAATTGCCAACATTCTTGTATTTCCTGTGTTATCTCCCCACCACTGGGCACAACAGTGGATTTTTATGTGATGTATCAAGCTATACAACAGATGGACAGAGGTTGGGCAAGCTGAAGGTGAGATTGTCCTCCGATTCCTCCAGGGTGGTGGCTCGGGACATAACTGACACATGTGGATGGCCCCGATTCCTCAGTTGAATGTAGGAATGCTGGGAGTCGTAGCCCTCAGATTCCTCCAGGGTGGGACAAACAAATTTTTTTTTTCTTTTTTTACAAGAAAATGGAGATTTGCACATAATTGATTTCAACAGAACAGTGGCTTAGTGGTTAGCACTTCTGTCTGTGACCTCTGCCACTCACCTGCAGGGGGCTCTGTGGTATACTTGGTTCTCTTGCAGGCCAAGGCAGTCTCTGGTTTATCAGATCTCAGTTGCGGGATGAGAAATTGGGCGGCTCCGGCGTCAAAGAACGTGTTCCCGATAGACTTGTCTTTCACTGCCCAGATCACTTCACAGCCCTCAATTTCATATCTGAAAGTAAGACACATATATACCACTCATCAGTCTGCAGGCCACTGTTCGGCTGCATTGCTTTCTGGGACAACCCCACTACCTCACAGGAATCTGCAGAAATCACAAGACTCCACTTCATCTGTTCAATAAAACAATACAGAATATACATGCACTGCCAGACAGTGTTAATTTTTACGTCAAATTCCAATTTAACTTTAGTCATAGTCTTTTGACTAAAATGCCATTTTAGTTTTAGCTGTATTTTAGTCATCTGAATTGTTTTAGTTTTAGTCGTATTTTGGTCGTCTAAAATAGTGTTACGTTTGTCAACGAAAATATTTTTGTTGATGAAACTAACACTAGGTCTCTGAGAAGGCCTGTAATGCACAGTGCTCTGGATGGTGGTCTTAGGAGGCCTGTAAATGCTGCAAAGTTGTTAGGGAACAAGATGAAAGAAAACTTGCCCAGAGACCTGGCATAATGGGCAATACCCTACATGGCCACACCTATTTGTGCAGAAAACAAGCGTACATGCAATGGAAGCAAACAGGTGCATGCTTGTGCGTCCTGACGTATGTCACCCGCACTAGATTCGGTGCCCTCTAAAAGAATGAATGATGCTCACAAATGCTGCGGACTGGTCTCTTAGCTTCCTGAATCCTGTGACCCTGTGTGCCTTTGCTTCTAAACTACCTGTTACCAACCTGGCTTGCTATTGGATACCTCTTGTCTTTCTCCTGGTTCTGACCTCTGCTTGTCAAATGGATCTGCTCCTGTCCTGTGTATGACACTGGCTTGTCTAAACATGTTTCTGACCTCCTGTCTTACCCAGTCTGCTGTGATCCACCCAAAATGCCTACCTGCTGTACCTTCTTGCTGTACCAACCTGCAGTACATGCCTGTGACCAGCCTGCTGCTTCCTACCTACTGTGCACTGCCTGCACAACTGACAGCCTTTCAGGGTCCTGCAGCTCCTCTCATCCCGAATCCACCTGCAGGGAGTTCACCACACCAGAATCCCAAGCCTGCGGCATAGACAGCAATCAATGCCTCTTTGGGCTTAGCGATCCCTGTAATCATCTGCAGGGACACTGACCACTCAAGGCCCTCTCAGCATTTCGGCTTCATGACCAGCTACATGACACTGCTCTGGATGGTCTGAGGAGGCCTGTAATGCACACACTGCTCTCTGGATGGTGGTCTGAGGAGGCCTGTAATGCTGCACAGTGTTCTGGACGGTCTGAGGAGATCTATAATCCACAGTGCTCTGGACGGTCTGAGGAGGGCTGTAATACACAGTTCTCTGGACAGTGGTTTAGGAGGCATGTAATGCTGCACAGTGTTTTGGACGGTCTGAGGAGGCCTGTAATGTACACAATGCTCTGGATGGTCAGGAGGCCTGTAAATTCTGCACAATGCTCTGGACAGTGGTCCGAGGAGACCATTTACATCAGTTAACAACGGCCAACATCATTTTTTTTTTTTTTTTATGGATCAAAGCCCTATTATTGTTCCGTTCAAAATATGGAATAGGCGAAAAACTAATGTAAACAAACGGTCCATTTTTGCATCCATTTATGGATTGGTGGATGTAAACAAACTGATGTAAAAACAAATAAGAAACTGAAGAGAAACTGATGAGCAACTGATGTAAACTTCATCCATCTTTTCTTTGAAAAAACTGAAGTGATTAAATAAATGGTCTGCATCAATTGTGAAAGGGGCCTAAGGGGTTGATTTCTTAAAACTGGAGTGCAAAATCTGGTGCATGGTTCAATCAGCTAACTTCAGCTTGTTAAATAAAGTTTTGACAAAATATAAAAAAAAAAAAAATCTTGCCCTCTCACACCTCAGACCAGCCCCAATTCTTATTTTTGCCCTCTCACACCTCAGATCAGCCCCAATTCCTGCCCCTTCAAACCTGATACATTTGCTGAAAATGCCATTGTATTCCACTGCATTTAGAAAGCACTTTTGCCATACATTCACAGGGTGAAAAAACAAATATTCCCTGACATTTGCCTACATTTGGTCCTTCTATTGAGCTTACTATAACATTTACCCCATATATATGGACTATGGGGAGTGTTTCTCAGGAATTGCCTGTGACATAATTGCCCATATTTGGGGTCAAGCTTAATATTGACATCACAGAAAACCCAGGAGAAATCTTAGTGCCAAATCTGCCTCACTTTTCCCCAGTTGAGGAGTGAGGAAGAAATAAGAGTCACATCTCTGTTCTGGGATCCGGTTTCCTTTAGGGGCCATTCATTAGTGTCTTTGTGACCTGAAAGGTATTTGTTAAATACATTTGCATGTGTGAGTGTGAAGGTTTTCACACCCATAAACACAGTGAAGTGGTTAGGGGTACAAGTTCATTAGTAAGTAGGCAACCACCCGTGGGACGTAAGCCTCTCCTTGTCAGCAACCTCTCCTGGGCAATAGAATTGTCAAATGGCCAATCAGCACTGGTGCATTATGGGGATGCTCCTCTCAATAGGGAAACCCTCTTCCTCCAGTGATTAATAACACATGGGTTAATGAAGACTGCATTCCCACTTTGCACTGAGCAAACAAGGCCTACAACCAACAAGCCAGGCTGCAAAAAGCTGAGGCACACTGTATTTTCCCTCTTAAAAAAATAAATAAAAACATTTTAACATTTGTTCACTGATAAAAACATACATTTCAGCACCACGGAAAGCAACAGAAGGCAAATTCACATGCTGAATTAAAATCAGTCCACTGTAAATGTGACATCTGCTGTATTAAAATATTCCTGTGTGCACGGACATGACATACAGAGACACTTACACCAGTTCTAGTGCGATTCCTCCGTTCCCCACTATAACCACCCGTTTAGCCTTAGCCAGGCGAATCTGGAAGGTCTGAAATTCAGGAAGGAAAGAACCATAAAGTTGTTATATTTCCTCACCACAATCACACATTATTATAATAATACATTTGTTTAGCTTTGACATATTTTGCAGTATTATATAGAGAACAGTGAGCCAGTCACATCAATCTCTGCACCAGAAGAGTTTAAACGTTAACGACTCAATAGAGTGACCTGCTACTATTATTATACATTTATAGAACTTTCCTGTGTATTTTGGCACTGTGAGTTTGTACACTGAACAAAATTATAAACGCAAAACATTTTGTTTTTGCCCCCATTTTTCATGAGCTGAACTCAAAGATCTAAGACTTTTTCTATGCACACAAAAGGCCTATTTCTCTCAAATATTGTTCACAAATCTAAATCTGTGTTAGTGAGCACTTCTTATTTGCCGAGATAATCCATCCACCTCACAGGTGTGGCATATTATTGCACAGGTGATTATTGCACAGGTGTGCCTTAGGCTGGCCACAATAAAGGCCACTAACACAGATTTAGACAGATTTGTGAACAATATTTGAGAGAAATAGGCCTATTGTGTACATAGAAAAAGTCTTAGATATTTGAGTTCAGCTCATGAAAAACTGGGGCAAAAACAAAAGTTTTGCGTTTATAATTTTTTACAGTGTATATACACACATACACAAGCTATGGCTGATAGTCCATAAAGAACAAAATGTGTACTGCCAGCCCATGCCACCAAGGGGCAGCAGCTTCACATACACAACTTTATTTAAAAATCATTGGAAAGAAAAAAATAACTGAAATTTCTAAGGAATCTCTAATCAAAAAATATAACCCCTTCCCCCAACTTCCTAATTATTTCTAAGTGTGAGCTCTACAACTTTGCAAAGAAAAAATCTCAATTTAGATGGGGGAGAAATGAGATGGGCCTCGAAACTTAATGTTGTATACATGAAAACTTTATTAGATATCAATAAAGTAAACCTCCACCACATCTTTAGTAGGGGTGTTTACTTGCTTAGCTAAAAATCATGCAGCAAGAATCATTACAATAGGGCACTGTCATATTTTTTTTTTCTTAAATGGGAATTGATCAGATAACAGGCTTTTCTAACAGGTTGGAATGCTGTGTTTTATTTTTGTTATAATTCCTAGTTTCTGGTTAATAACTTTGTTCACTGGGGGCTCTCATACGTTGCTCCATTGCACAACTTCACTCAGCGGCCACATACCTTAGCGCTGTCGGTGTCACGTATCCCCAGCACATAGGGGTTCCCGTCCATGATGAGCTTGGGTCTGGCTCCGGCACACAGACATAGCCTGTCATAGGTGTAATGTCTTCCATCCTCTGTAATCACTTGCTGGAAACAGATTATATACATAAGAAAATGGAGCATCAGGGGACAATAAAGGGTCCTTGAGATCAGATAGTAGATACAGCAAGGAGACACATTTAGGTACTGCATGTACCTCATATACTGTGCACAGCCTGACATTCTGGGAGCTTTACCACTCAGCGAGCACAGATAGCCAAATCCAAACCGGCTCCTGTGGCTGAGAGCCGAACTGCAACCTTACTTTGATTTCACTAAACATTATCAGCTTCTCACAGTGTGTTTTAGAAGCTGCAGCAAGTCAAATAGAGCCTGCCTCATTTGTTAACTGAAGGAAATTGAGTACTTTCATTCCCAATGCCCACTCCTCTAGACTGAATTCCATCCACCAAGGAAATTGGATATTTGCAGAACTTCTACCAAGAGCCAGCCCACTGTTTGCATCAGAATTGAGGGCTCCTGAGAGAAACACTGAGGCAAAGTGCAGTCATATAGAGCACTTTGCCAGCTGCTTCCACTAGCCATGATCTGCTTGCACTGCATTGAATAGCACAGAGATCTAGTGGTGACATCACTGGGTCTATGTATGGGTATGTAATGAAAATAGAAATATTTTACTCAAAAACGTAATTAACGTGTTGATGAAGGGGGAATGGAGCAAACAACGAGGGCAAGAAATAGGCAGACTGAACTTCAACTTGAAGCCTTCTCCCCTCTGACCTTACTATTGACCCATAACTATGAAGGACAGCCTCACAGACCAATAGTAAGGTATGAGAGGGTATTGCAGCACACCCCGTGCAGTATGTGGGTGTACTAGCTTTGCTGCCTCTATATCTGATTACTATTTTTTACAGTATTAGCATGCTATTCATTATCATAGTGATAAAAAGTCAGTCAAAAACAGCACTTTGTTGTGATCTGTTTTTAAATACATATAAAGATGCAGAAAGGCACTGTCTATTTCCTATGATCACCACCAAATGTTTCAATCAGGTAAATGACCACACTAATCAGGGCATTGGAATATTGCAGACACAAAACAGCAGCTTAGTTCATATTCCTATCGCACACCTTCCTGGTTTGTAGGCTCGTGTCTACTGGGTGCTGAAGCGATCACCAGTTGGCAACTGGATTAGTTACAAGTAGATACATATTCGCCAGCAAACCAAGGATCTTGCAAAAGCAGTCCAAAAAACTTTATTCAAGATAAGATCCCATCAGAAAAATATAGTGCAACGTTTCGGAGCCGCACAGGACCCCTTCGTCAGGCATGTGATCTTATCTTGAATAAAGTTTCTTGGACTGCTTTTGCAAGATCCTTGGTGTGCTGGCGAATATGTATCTACAAAACAGAAGCTGTCTTCCTGGTTGCCTCATTCCCTCTTCAGATTACATACATTATATGTATTTGGGTCAATTTATATGTGCCTGGGCTGGTTTACCATTACTCTCCTGTAAACTGATAAAACTTTATGTATACATGTATTTTAAACTGGTTTTATGTAAGTAAAAAAATAACTATGAAAAAAACAGCAACTGACAACTGATCAGTTGGTAACTATTCTATTTAATTCTCGACTTTTCCTGTAGAAGTTAAACATGGCCACAACCACCCTCACCCCCCACCCCTAGACTTCCTATGGTAGAGGTAAGGTAGAAGCAAACCCAACAATTAAAATGTCATGGAAGCTTTACCATGTTAATGCAATTGCAAACGTCATTTTCAATATTTTCAATTTTGCAGCTTTTGTTAAATGAATCCCTGGTTGTCCTGCCAAGAAAAGTAACAACACTCTGTCCCTGTCTCCCTGATTTATCTCCTGCATTGTCACACTATTACAGGGCTTCTAATGAAGATTACAAGTGGGTGTTTCAACAAACATTGCTCAGACATTATTATTATTATACAGGATTTATATAGCGCCAACAGTTTGCGCAGCGCTTTACAATGTGAAGGAAGACAATACAGTTACAATACAGTTGAAAACAGGAGGAACTAGAGGGCCCTGCTCGTTAGAGCATGGTCCACTGTTGTCACCATCAGGAAACCCACCCTCAGCCCCCATTCACATTGGAGCGATTTGACAGGTCAAATCGCATGACAAGTCAGTCGCACCCTATTGCCGGCAACGGCAGTGTTCAAATCTATACAACTCCAACTTTGCGGTGCCGCATCGATTTGAAAAAGTAGTTCCTGCACTACTTTTGACAATTTCGGGTGCAACTTGAATAGACATCTGTGCATGAATTCACACAGATGTCTTTCAAGTCGCACTGACATGCAGCTTTGAAATCATGCAATTTCAGATGAAGTCCCACAATTTTAAAGCCGCAGTCAATGTGAACGGGGGCTGAGAAATGCTATGCAGCCATCGCTGGAGTGTATGTTGACCCGAAAGTGGCAACTAAGAGGCAACACTATTCCCTTATGTGTGTTAATGGAGAAAATGTTGTGCAGTGAATAAAACCAAATCCAGGAAGGTGAATGTTCCTCTTTACAGACAGGCCTTGTATGTGTATCTATAGTTCTCAGTGATCTGAGGATGTTTCTCATGGCTTCTGGGAAGAGATCTATAAAATACATTGCAGACACTGCTGCAGCTCACATTCAAAGAGACACAGAAAGTGCACATAACCTGATATTATGTAAGCATACCACAGTTCCCTTTAACCCCTTTCTGCCCATCCCAGCATCCCTTAAATAGGGTCTGTACACCTGGGGGCAGGAAGGATCAGTGATCATGTGATCACTGTTATTGGCTGTCACAGTGGTCATGATTGGGAACTGGTCCTGCCGCATACCAATCACTACTGAGGACCAAGAGCTCACTTTGATAGTTCCGCTTCTATGCTTCTCTATTTATTGTACAAATCATCCACTCCTGCTCTTTAATTCCCTCATCACCTGCTTATCTCCAGGACTTCCCCAGAACCTCTCCCATCCTCTGGAACTCCATATCCCATTCTGTCCAGTTATCTCCTACCCTGTCTGCCTTTAGGCGATCCCTGAAAACGTATTAATTAGGGGAAGCCTAGGCTGTCTCCACCTAAAAAGTGGACTTCGATCGCCTCCATCAGATCATCTACACAGCTATTAACTTTTCTACCACCTCCCCCTCCCTTTTAGATTTTGTGGTCCATGAGTAGAGCCCTCCTAATCCGTAATGTAACTGTACTCTCACCCTTTTTATATTGTAAAGCTCTGCATAAAATGCTAGTGCTATATAAACCCGGTTTTATAATAATAATAATAATAAATAGCTCACCTGCTGCTCAGCCTTTAACTCTCTGACAGCAGAACTGATAACTCTGATGTTGGGGTATTGTCTTTCCAGTGTGCTGCTTTCCCTTTCCTCCACATCAAACTCCTCCAGAGTCCGGGACACCTGAAATAGAAAAGAATTTTGATTATAGGGGTGGAACTAGTTAGGAAGAAGCACATAGTGTGTATGTACAGTATCTCACAAAAGTGAGTACACCCCTCACATTTATGTAAATATTTTATCAAATATTTTCATGTGACAACACTGAAGAAATTACACTTTGTTACAATGTAAATTAGTGAGTGTACAGCTTGTATAACAGTGTAAATTTGCTGCCCCCTTAAAATAATTCAACACATTAATGTCTAAACCGCTGGCAACAACAGCGAGTACACCTCTAAGTGGAAATCTCCAAATTGGGTCCAAAGTGTCAATATTTTGTGTGGCCACCATTATTTTCCAGTACTGCCTTAACCCTCTTGGGTATAGAGTTCACCAGAGCTTCACAGGTTGCCACTGGTGTCCTCTTCCACTCCTCCATGACGACATCACAGAGCTGGTGACCTTGCGCTCCTCCACCTTACGTTTAAGGATGCCTCACAGATGCTCAATAGGGTTTAGGTCTAGAGACATGCTTGACCAGTCCATCACCTTTACCCTCAGCTTCTTTAGCAAGGCAGTGGTAGTCTTGGAGGTGCGTTTTGGGGTCGTTATCATGTTGGAATACTGCCCTGCGGCCCAGTCTCTAGAGGGAGGGATCATGCTCTGCTTCAGTATGTGAAAGTACATGTTGACATTCATGGTTCCCTCACTGAACTGTGGTTCCGCAGTGCCGGCAGCACTCATGCAGCCCCAGACCATGACACTCTCACCACCATGCTTGACTGTAGGCAAGACACACTTGTCTTTGTACTCCTGATCTGGTTGCCGCCACACACGCTTGACACCATCTGAACCAAATAAGTTTATCTTGGTCTTATCAGACAACAGGACATGGTTCCAGTAATTCATGTCCTTGGTTTGCTTGCAAACTGTTTGTGGGCTTTCTTGTGCATCATCTTTAGAAGAGGCCTCCTTCTGGGAACGACAATCATGCAGACCAATTTCATGCAGTGTGCGGCGTATGGTCTGAACACTGACAGGCTGACCCCTCACCCCTTCAACCTCTGCAGCAATGCTGGCAGCACTCATATGTCTATTTCCCAAAAACAACCCCTGGATAGGACGCTGAGCACGTGCACGCAACTTCTTTGGTCGACCATTGTGAGGCCTGTTATGAGTGGAACCTGACCTGTTAAACCGCTGTATGGTCTTGGCCACCATGCTGCAGCTCAGTTTCAGGGTCTTGGCAATCTTCTTATAGCCTAGGCCATCTTTATGTAGAGCAACAATTCTTTTTTTCAGATCCTCAGAGAGTTCTTTGCCATGAGGTGCCATGTTGAACTCCCAGTGACTAGTTTGAGAGAGTGAGAGCAAGAATACCAAATTTAACACACCTGCTCCCTATTCACACCTGAGACCTTGTAATACTAACGAGTCACATGACACCGGGGAGGGAAAATGGCTAATTGGGCCCAATTTGGACATTTTCACTTAAGGTTCTACTCACTTTTGTTGCCAGCAGTTTAGACAATAATGACTGTCTGTTGAGTTAATTTGAGGGGACAGCAAATGTACACTGTCATACAAGCTGTACACTCACTACTTTACATTGTAGCGAAGTGCCATTTCTTCAGTGTTGTCACATAAAAAGATTTAATAAAATATTTACAAAAATGTGAGGGGTGTACTCACTTTTGTGAGATACTGTAAATGAGTGGCTTCTCACCTGCTTCACGTTGGTAGCAGCTTTAATGAGTGGAGCAGCCGTCAGCAGAAAGACATCGTCCTCCGTAAACTGCAGTGCAAGCTGAGAACAGAGAATTTTCATTATTGTGTGTACAGATGTGACTCCATCCAGGAGAAGAGCAGAGGGGGGGACTATCTGTGTGTTGATGCCTCTAGGAGGAAAATGTAGGGAGAGAGACAAACTGTGTTCTGACTCCACCCAGGAGGAGAGCTGATGGGGAAGGATTATCTATGTGCTGACTCCACCTAGGAGGAAAGTGTAGGGAGAGGGACAAACTGTGTTCTGACTCCACCCAGGAGGAGAGCGTAAGGGGAAGGACTGTGTGCTGACTCCATCCAGGAGGAGAGTGGATGGGGAAGGACTGTATGTTGACTCCACCTAGTAAGAAAGTATAGGGAGAGGGAAAAACCTGTGTTCTGACTCCAACCAGGAGGAGAGCAGAGGGTGGAAGGACAGTGTGCTTACTCCGCCTAGGAAGAAAGTGTAGGGAGAGGAACAAGCTGTGTTCTGACTCCAACCAGGAGAGTTGACGGGAAGGATTATCTGTGTGCTGACTCCACGTAGGAGGAAAGTGTAGGGAGAGGCACAAACTGTGTTCTGACTCCACCCAGGAGAGCGTAAGGGAAAGGACTGTGTGCTGACTCCACCTAGGACTTAAATGTAGGCAGAGGGACAAACTGCGTTCTGACTACAACCAGGAGGAGAGTGGATGGGGAAGGAGTGTGTGCTGACTCCAAATGGTAGGAAAGTGTAGGGAGAGGGAAAACCTGTGTTCGGACTCCACCCAGGAGGAGAGCAGAGGGGAAAGGACTATATATGTGCTGACTCCTCCTAGGAGGAAAGTGTAGGGAGAGGGAAAAACTGTGATCTGACTCCACCCAGGAGGAGAGCAGAGGGGGAAGGACTATATATGTGCTGACTCCTCCTAGGAGGAAAGTGTAGGGAGAGGGAAAAACTGTGATCTGACTCCACCCAGGAGGAGAGTGGATGGGGAAGGACAGGGTGCTTACTCCATCTAGGAGGAAAGTGTAGGGAGAAGAACAAGCTGTGTTCTGACTCCAACCAGGAGGAGAGCAGAGGGGAAGGACTATCTGTGTGCTGACCCCATCTAGGTGGAAAGTGTAGGGAGTGAGACAAACTGTGTTCTGACTCCACCCAAGGGGAGAGCGGAAGGGGAAGGACTGTGTGCTGACTCCACCTAGGAAGAAAGTGTAGGGAGAGGAACAAGCTGTGTTCTGACTCCACCCAGGAGGAGACCGGAAGGGGCGTGTGCTGACTCCTAGCCTAGGAGGAAAGTGTAGGGAGAGGGAGAAAGTGTGTTCTAAATTCATCCAGGAGGAGAGTGGAGGGAGTAGGGCAGCCTGTGTTCTGACTCCACCCAGGAGATTACCAGAGGTAGGGGTACAGTCTATGTTTCCGACTTCACCCAGGAGGTAAGTGGAGTAGGAAGGACAAACTGTGCCCTGACTTCACCCAAGAGGGAGAGAATGTGTTCTAAGTCCACCCAGGAAAGAAGCGGAGGGGGAGAAGGACTGTGTTCTGAATCCACCCAGGAGGGAAGCAGAGAAGGAAATTTATCCTCTTTCCAGAAGAGAAGGGTACAAAATGTGTCCTGACTCCACCCAGGAGGGGAGGAGAATATGCTCTGACTCCACCCAGGAAGGCAGTTGAGGGGGGAGGGGAATGTTTCATGACTCCACCCAGGAGGGGAGCAAAGGGGGGGGGGTATTTTTTGACTCCAGAAAGTGGAAGAGTGGAAACAGTCTGATTTCTCATAAGATAAGAAAGGATTATTCTCTTCATCTCTGAGACAGAACAATCTGATTAAGGTGGAGCTGTCATCTCAGTGATCTCAACTCTCATGCATTTATTCAGCATAAACTATGTGACTAATGCCATCGCCTTGGTCACATGGCCAGCACCAGGTGGGTAAACCCCCTGTAAGCTCCATGTCAGTTACTGTTTGAGCTTATGAAGGGTTAATGACTCCCCTTCCTCATTTGTCTGCTCCGGGCTAGCACGGTATCCTGGGAAGTGGTCATACCAGGAATGTAGCTACAATTAGGGGGGGCTCAACAGAACCTAAGTGGGCAGTGGCTGGGTACAGGAAGAGAAGAGAAATCATCTCAGGGGTCACAAACACATTAAATCCCCATACAAAGTTTGACTCTTCCCCACTCCACCTATAAGGAAATAGTCTGGTACAATAGAGCTGAAGTTTTGTGCCCCTACTGAGGAGATTGCTCAGTTCGGTGTGCATGTGGAGTGGACAGACCTGGAGGAAAGAAATATAATAATCATTTTTCTCGCTGTTACTATTGCTCTTTCTCTGTCCTGTGACACATGCAGGCTGCAGACAATAATAATAACAACCCTCCCTCCCGAGGGTCCTCACTTGCTCGGCACAGGTCACTCCAGCAATTCCTCCCCCCACCACCAACCACTTCGCATTTTCGGCCGCCATTATGCTTCCTCTTCCGGGTCACGTGTGCTGCACGGGGCGGGCACTCCTGCCATTGCGCGGCTCTAATTGGACGACGGAGTTAATGCTTCGTGCACATGGAGACAACAGAGGCAGCACATGGAGAGGCAGAGCTGTCCTGTGGCCTTTGGTGCTGGCGTCACTGTATAGAGCTGTGTTGTATCCCATGACAACACATTCACCCTTATACAGAACTTTTACAGCTTTCCCCTTAAATCTCACCCTGGCTGGACCTAGGGTTGCCACATCATCACTTTAAACCAGGACACATATTATTTACACAGGTTGTGAGGCTGATATAATGCACAAAATGCAACACTCTATACAGAATGAGTGGTTTAAAGAGACCCTGCCATCAACTTAAAAACAGGTAAAACCAAGTCGTTTAACAAATGCATTCACTAGTACCCCCCCCCCCCCCTTCAGTTAATCTGGAAATGACTGATTAGTGTCTGTGCTGGTCCAGCTCCTCCTCTTCTGGCAGTGTTTATTACAGACTGTGCTGGCCCAATCCTCCTCCTCTTCTAGAAGTGTCTTAATTCAGGGATTCCCAAACTACGTCCCTGCAGCTGTTTCAGAACTACACATCCCATGAGGCATTGTAAAACTCTGACATTAACATAAATGACTAGGCACGATGGGAATTGTAGTTCCTGAACAACTGCAGGGCCGTAGTTTGGGAATCCCTGGTCTAATTACCATCCTGGCTGGCCCCATTGCTCCTCCCTCACTCACTTATCCTTCTCTGGGAGTGTCTTATTGTCTGTGCTGGCCCAGCTCCTCCCCTCACCTACATCTCCTCTTATGGGAGTATCTACTTACTGACTGGACTGGCCCGGCCCAGCCCCCTCCTTTTCTGGGAGTGTCTGATTACTCATTCATATACAGAGTTGCAATAATATAAAATATTGTAATCAAATACCAGTGATAAAAAAAGTTCTTTAATCGCTTTCAGACCGCCCGCCGCAGAAATACTACGGGAGGATGGCCCTCCTGCGCAAACCGCCGTAGGTCTTCGTCGGTCACGCGCCTGCAGCTAGGGGCGAGCATCGGAGACTCCGATGCATGGGGTAGGTGGCTCCGATTGCCGCCTGACACCCGCGATTGTTTCCCGCTGAGAGAGAAGGACAGTCAGCTGTTGTAAACACAGCTGACCGTTCTTCTCTCTGGAATGATCACAGAGCGCCTGTTATCCTTCTATATAGGATCACAGGTCTCTATGATCATTTCACAAGCCCAACCCCCATACAGTTAGAATCACTCCCCTAGGTACACATTTAACCCTTTGATCGCCCCTGGGTTAACCCCTTCCCTGCCAATATTGCAGTAACAGTGCATATTTTTAGCACTGATTACTGTAGTGATGTCACTGGTCCCCCCAAAAGTGTCAAAAATGTCAGTTAGGGGTCCGATCTGTCCACCGCAATGTCGCAGTCCTGCTAAAAATTGCAGATCGCCGCCATTACTATAAAAAAAAAAAAAAATTACATAAATCTTTCCCCTAGTTAGTAGATGGGATACCTTTTGCGCAAACCAATCAAAATACGCTTATTGCAATTTTTTTTAACAAAAATATGTAGTAGAAAACAAATTGGCCTAAAATGTTAAAAAATTTCGATTTTTACATTTTTTTGAGGGGAATGTTATATAACAGAATGTGAAAAATATTGTTTTTTCTTCAGAATTGTCGCTCTATTTTTGTTTATAGTGCAAAAAATAAAAATCGCAGTGGTGATCAAATACCAGCAAAAGAAAGCTCTATTTGCGGGGAAAAAAAGACATCAATTTTATTTAGGTACAGTGTTGCATCACTGCACAATTGTCCGTTAAAGTAACGCAGTGCCGAATCACAAAAAATGGCCTGGTCATTAAAGAGGTTGTAAACTCGTTCAGAAAATTTTTTTTTTTTTTACAACCTGCAAGAGAAAGACATAATGAGCTAGTATGCATCGCATACTAGCTCATTATGAAATACTTACCTTAGAACGAGCCCCCGCCGTGCCGCTCTCTTACCTGTATGATGGGCGACATGTTCAGTCGCCCGTCTTCCGGGATCGCGGCATCCGGCCATCTGATTGGCCGGAGCCGCGGTGACGTCACTCCCGCGCACGCGCGCGGGAGCCGACGGTCACGGCACGGGGCTCTGAAGGAACGGCACGATCAGCCGTTCCTTCAGAGCGCATGCGCCAGTGACGTCACTGGCTACATTAAAGGTAAATATCTCCTAAACCGTACATGTTTAGGAGATATTTACAGTACCTATAGGTAAGCCTTATCATAGGCTTACCTATAGGTACAACTTCCTGAGGAGGGTTTACTTCCTCTTTAAGGGTCCTTTGACATGGAGCGGACCATTTTTTGATCCACTCCGGCACTTTTTTTTTTTTTTTACGAACACGGATGACACTTGTGTCATCCGGTCCGTATGTCCGTTTATCATCCCATCCATTTTTCGGATGATAAACAGAGATAATGTAGGTCAATGGGATTGAGGATGTCAGCAGATGACACCGTTGACATCTGTTTTTGCGTCCGTTCCGTTTTTTTAAACGGAAGAAAAATAGGGTTCTCTTCCGTTTCAAAAACGGAACTGATAGGAAAGGACGCAAATCGGATATCAGCGGATGGTCATCCGCTGACATCCGCAATCCCATTGACATGCATTATGTCCGTTTTTGATCTGCAAAAAAATGGGATGAAAAACAGACATACAGACTGTCCGTGTGAAAGGACCCTAAGGGGGAAATCCTTACGGTCCAGAAGTGGTTAATGGCATCCGCACCATCCGCCACCTTGTAGTGTGTGATTTTCAAACTATCACCTCCACCATAAGCAGGGTGTTTACTTACCAGCTTGCATCGACCTCCTATCATGAGAGGTCAGTGACACTTGTGGCTCTGTACCCAGCCAAAGTCTTTAACCATCTGAAGAACCTTTTTGGGCATAAGGACCCACCTTCCGGGTGACGTTATCACAGGAGATCCTCAAAATACAAAAGGCTCGCCATAGTATAAAATCCTTAAAAACTTTATTCAGAGCATATTAGTGTCACAATTACTGTCTGTGCTGACCCAACTCCTCCCCATCAAGAAGGAAGCAATAAGGATTTGGCATTTATTGTCAGAGAAATTTTGCAAACGTTGCATTTTCCTAATCCTGAGTTCTGATTTCCGAGTTTCAAATTCCGAGTTCCAAAATTCAAATTCAGAGCTCTGTATTCTGAGTTTCAAAATTAGAGTTCTGAATTCCAGATTCCGAATACTGAGTTCTAAATTTCAAAAACCAAATTCTGAGTTTGAAATAAAGAGTTCCGAATTCCAATTCCTGCGTTCTGAATTCTACTGTATATTCCGAGTTCCAAATTTCTGACTTCTGAATATCATATTCTAAGTTCTGAATTCTGAGTTCCAAATTCCTGAATTCCGAGTTCCAAATTCTGAATTCGGAGTTCCAAATTCTGAATTCCATTTTCAGAGACCCAAATTCAGAGTTCTAATTTCTGAGTTTTGCGTTTAAACTCCCGAGTTCAGAATTCTGAGCTCCACGTTCAAAGTTCTGAATTCCAGATTATGAATTACAAACTTCGAGTTACAATTTCCAAGTTCCAAATACTGAATTCCAATGTAGCGCTACCCCCGCAGGAGACTCTTGGTTTGATGAGTCCTCTGCTCTCTACCACGACTCCGTAAACTGCTTTGTCCCCTTTGACACACATGGTTCTTTAATAGCATGCTGCAAGGACTTATGTTGGCTTAGGTATTAGTATACTACCACAATTATATCAGCATATGAAAGACGCCTGACTATTGACTGTTAAATAAAGTCAGTTTATTATTGCAGATTTTTATCAAAAATGTCTTGGTACATTTTTCCATTCATCCTTCCTTTAATGGTATGAAGTTTAGCCCCACACTATGATGTTCCCAACTCCAAACTTCACTGTTGGTATAGGGATGTTTTTGGGGTGATGTGCAGTGCCATTTGACCTCCAAACATGGTGCGTATTATGGCATCCAAAGAGTTCAATTTTGGTCCCATCTGGCCAGACTATTTTCTCCCAGTACTTCACAGGCATGTCTAAATGTTGTGAGCAAACTTTAACCACCTTAATACTGGACACTTTGACCCCCTTCCTTTCCAGCGCTCTTACAATTTGAATGACAATTACATGGACATACAACACCATACCCAAATTAATTTTTTATTTTTTTTTCCAAACATTTTATTGAAACATTATTAAAGCAAATGTACAATACTTCAGGGAATCATATAGTCAAAAAAAAAAGACAAACACATCAAGTAAATGAACAATAACAGGAGGCAGAAGAATATAGTACTAGACGATACGGGGTGAAACAGACCCGAACTCGTCCGCTTTAAGAAAAATAAAGTACAGAATCATACATGACGGTTATGAGTTTGCAATGGTAAGACCACAATCGTACTGAAGCCATGTGGGTGACTGTAATACTGATTAGGGCTAAGGGTTTGTCCCCTGGGCCACAGCAGCGACAACCTCCGTAGGAACATGGAGGTAGTGGGTATTAGAGCAAATGTGGGCGGAGGCGGTGCCACCTGTGTACCGACACCCCCAACGGGGAACTTGCTGTGTCCGAACACAGGGGGCAGTCACCAGTCAGGTATAGTACCCAAGCTAGGGCAAATCGGCAAGAACTGGCCAGCAGGGTCCATCAGCGAGGGAGGAGCGCGGCGGCCCATAGGCGATACGGGTCTGTCAAGGAGGGACGGGGAGAGGGAGGAGGGGGAGGAAAGGAGAGATGGGAGATGGAAGAGGGAGAAGGAGGGGGAACTGGGGGGGAAGAAGTGAGACGGTGTCAGGTTATGGGGCAGCACTAAGGCTCTGAAATTCTGGTAGGGTCGTGAAATGTATCCAAGGTGCCCATGATTTATAGTATTTGTCAGTGGTGTCTTTGGCCTGGGCAACAATGTCTTCCATCTCAGCAACTCTTTTCACTCGATTTAGCCATTGGGCGACTGTGGGGGGGGGGGGGGGGTGTTGGACAACCAGTGCCAAATTACATTTTTATACTTTTTTCACACAAATAGAGCTTTCTTTTGGTGGTATTCATTCACCACTGGGGTTTTCATTTTTTGTGCTACAAATGAAAACAACCGAAAATTTAAAAAAAGAAAATGCGTTTTTCTTTGTTTCTGTTATACAATTTTGCAAATAAATAATTTCTCTGCATACATTTTTATCAAAATTTATACTACTACATTTTTTTGGTAAAAATAACCCAAAATCAGGGTATATTTGTACATGAATCTATTTTTTTTTTTTTATCAGGCAGCCAGCATGTTAAACAAAAACCTGACACAATTTCCCCATCCACACACTTGATGTGGATGGGGGAACCCTCCCACTGAACTGTTGTATTCTGACAGCAAGGAGACTTCCACACCATCAGAATACATTGATCAGTGCTGCTAGATAAAGCCTGTAGCACTGAAGAAGTGGCAGAAATATGACAGGCAGCTGTACAGAAGTGCCCATACATACACTATATTGTCAAAAGTATTGGGATGCCTTCCTTTACACGCACATAAACTTTAATGGCATCCCAGTCTTAGTCCGTAAGGGTCATTATTGAGTTGGCCCATCCTTTGCAGCTATGCCAGCATCAACTCTTCTGGGAAGGCTGTCCACAAGGTTTAGGAGTGTGTCTATGGGAATGTTTGACCATTCTTCCAGAAGTGCATTTGATGTGGACGAGAAGGCCTGGCTCGCAGTCTCAGCTGTAATTAATCTCTAAGGTGGTCTATTGGGTTGAGGTCAGGGCTCTGTGCAGGCCAGTCAAGTTCCTCCACCCCAAACTCACTCATCCATGTCTTTTTGGACCTTGCTTTGTGCACTGGTCCAAAATCATTTGGTGGAGGGGGGATTATAGCTTGACTTCTAGCAGGGACTCAACTTAACTTGCTTGCTTTTCACCACAGAAACTTGGTACTTGCTTGAGACTTGAAGGTTAAGACTTGAGACTTGCTTGTGACTTGCAAAAGTGTGACTTACTCCCATGTCTGAAGAAAACTCGTACGTTTTATTCTGAAAGGTAAACCACAGGCAGAATGGAAAAGACCACCCAGTATTTGATGACATTTTGGGTCAAAGCCTGAAGAAGAGGTATGAGTGTGTGGCTCTTTTGGATAGTATAGGGGGAAAGGTCCTCAAAGACATGGTGAGACAGTCTGCATTTCTGGATATGATGTCCTCTTTCAGCCTAAAGTAATCAAGATTTTACCACAACCTGGGTGCCAGAAACCAGAAAGCAAGCTACTCACTAGGGGGGGAACCTCTGGGTGAGTCTAGGATGGAAAAGGACTTGGGGGTACTGGTAGACAACAAGCTTGGCAGTGGCATGCAATGCCAAGCCGCTGCAAGCAAAGCCAACAGAATACTGGGATGTATAAAAAAGGGGATTCACTCCAGAAATAAAGAGATTATTCTCCCACTCTACAAGACTCTGGTCCGGCCACATTTGGAGTATGCTGTCCAGTTCTGGGCACCGGTCCTCAGGAAGGATGTGCTGGAAACGAAGAAAGTCCAGAGAAGGGCAACAAAAATAATTAGGGGAATGGAGGACATCAGCTATGAGGAAAGACTACAAGCACTGAACCTATTCTCTCTGGAGAAGAGACGACTGAGGGGGGATATGATATCAATGTACAAATACTGTACTGGCGACCCTAGCATATGGAAAAACCTATTCAGAGAAAGGAAATACAATAAGACACGTGGCCACTCACTAAAACTAGAGGAAAGGCGGTTTAACTTTAAAATACGCAGGGGGTTCTTCACTGTCAGAGCAGTAAGGATGTGGAATTCTCTTCTACAAGCAGTCGTATCAGCAGGGAGCATTGATAGTTTCAAAAAACTATTAGATGGGCACCTTAAAGACCACAACATACAGGGGTATACAATGTATGGTTAAGAGCAAACACACACACACATCATAGGTTGAACTGGATGGACTGATGTCTTTTTTCAACCTCACTAACTATGTAACTATGTAATATAGTGTGGGGTTGTTATTCAGGGATTGGGCTTGGCCCCTTAGTTCAGCGTACCAAGACACTTGTGACAATTTCATGCTACCAACTTTGTGGGAACAGTTTGGGGATGTCCCTTCCTGTTCCAACATGACTGCGCACCAGTGCACAAAGCAAGGTCCATAAAGACATGGATGAGTGAGTTTGGCGTGGAGGAACTTGACTGGCCTGCACAGAGTCCTGACCTCGACCCGATAGAATACCTTTGGGGTGAATTAGAGCATAGACTGCTAGCCAGACCTTCTCATCTCTATCAGTGCCTGACGTCTCAAATGTGCTTCTGGAAGAATTGTCAAACATTCCCATAGACACACTCCTAAATCTTGTGGACAGCCTTCCCAGAAGAGTTGAAGCTGGTATAATATGCCATTAAAGTGCATGTGCCTGTAAAGGCAGGTGTCCCAATACTTTTGACAATATAGCATAGATCAAAATTCAACTGGTCCCTGCATGGCTGGCTTTTTCACCCCTCTCTCTTTTCTCTCTCTCTCCATTTGTTCCCCCTCCCCCCTTCTCTCTCTCTCCTCTCTCCTTCTGTCCTCCTCCCTGTATATACAGTTCTATTTGATGTCAGTCTTTTTACATTTATTTGTATTGATTTTGTTCATTCGAAGGTCATACACACAGAAGTCTTTGCAGTCGTTTCTCAGCAGAACTCCACAAATGCATTACAGCAGAATCTGAATATATGTACTGTAACCGGAGTGAAGTGATGTCGGCCTTTTTTCTTTACACGGGGTTCCCTCATCTCCCTGATGACCGACAATCAGAAAACACATTTGCCATTCCAGGTGTTTCCGGTGAAGAATTATTATTTTCCCTGTAACGTCTGACTTGTGGGACGCTGGTTTGGACAGCGCTGAGTTGTGTTTTGATGTGTGTGCGGCCCCCGGCACGGAGTGCCATTTCTCATCATTGTCCGGCCGGTCACTTGTTATTACTGTTCACACAGATGCCATTCCGCCACCACCGCCTCCCTAATGGCATGTTTCACAGCTTGCGTCACTGCGGAGAGATGCATCCCGCCAGTGCTCCCCTCATCAGCGCGTGACAGCGCAATTAATCACAGAAATGTCTTTTACAATCACACTGTCATCTCGCTCAGGCCGGGAATGATATCACAATTAACAATCCATTATAACAAATATATTGTACTACAGCTCATAGAAATTTCTTCTCGAAATTATCTCCTTCTCGGAGCACAAACTTTCTAGAAACATGCAGATATTTTGTGCTCATGTATGATAAGAATGCATGCTTCTGAGGACAATACTGATAATTCACCAGTTGTGTTTTCCTTTGGAACAATATTATTGGGGGTCATCATCTAATATCCACAATTGAATAGGAGGGGCTACTGACATGCAAATTAGCTGATTTCCTAACGGGCATCCAAAATTATTTGGTGTCTGTGTTCCTCCTGTTTTAACCACTTGCCCACCAGTTTTTTTCTGGCACTTTTTGTTTACAAGTTCAGCCCACGTTCACATTGGTCCGGTTTGACATGCGATTTGACATGTCAAATCGCATGTCAAATCAGAACCAATTGGCAGCAATTGCACCATCCGAATCAGTGAGACGCCGACTTTTCAGCGCCGCACCAATTCCCAAAAGTGGTAGTCTTGGCGACTTCGGGGGGCGATTTCCATAGGCAACTGTATAGGAACCTGCACAGATGTCTGTGAAATTGCCCCCGAAGTCGGCCTGAAATGCTGGCTTGAAATCGTGCACCTTCAGCTGAACTCACACGATTTCAAAACAGGGCTTAAATCAGTTTTTTTTTTTTGCTAGAAAATTACTTATAACCCCCAAACATTATACATTTTTTTTTAGCAGAGACCCTAGAGAATAAAATGGCAATCATTGACATTTTTTGTGTCACACAGTATTTGTGCAGTGGTTTTTCAAACGCAATTTTTTGGGGAAAAAAATACATTTTAATGAATAAAAAAAAAAAGAAAACACAATAGTTACCCCAATTCTTTTTGTATAATGTGAAGGATAATGTTACAATGTGTGCTGTTCTCCTCATAGTTATTTTGTACATTGCATTATCTTTTTTTTTTTTTTTTTGGGTTTGTCAGCTTTTTTATTTTGTACATTAACTTGTAAACAATGCACTGGGTTAGATAACAGTAATGGAATGTCGCAGTTATAAGATTCTATAGCGAACATCAAACTATTTTAATCATTGCATTATCAATCTTTCTTTCACCATGATGTTTCTATGCATTGTTGTACTGCTGCCATCTGCTGGCCAGAATTTGCATGCCGCACGCCTTGTTCTTGTTAAGTAAAGTTTTTGATATTATGGGCGTGGTTTTTCAGACTGTGTGTCTTATCACATCCAGTAGCCATCTTCAGTTCTTTATGGCTGTGTGACTGGAAAATCCACATTTTTGGACTTGTGAAGGCATCCGTTTTTGACCAGCAGTTAGCCTCAGGATAGACACCAACAGGACAGTATTGATACCACTACTACAGAACAGTATTGTATCACCGTCTATTGCTGTATCTGTATTGAATAAATACACGTTTGATTTCATCCTCATGCCTAAGCCTGGATCCACCTAACCTGAGCATCTGCCGGTCCGGTCTGCCCCACTGCTTGGATACGAAGGTAGGAAGTCACACAGTATACCTTCATTCGCCTTCACGTGGGGACAGAACACAATGTGTAAATAAATACCTAACATCTTACGTTTTAAAATTAGGCATGTTGGTGGAATGGCGACAAACTACGCTACTTAAAAATTTCCATAGGCGAGATTTTAAATGCCTTTACAGGTTACCTATTTAGAGTAACAGAGGAGGTCTAGCACTAGAAGTATTGCTCTCGCTCTAACGTTTATGATGATATTTCACATGTGTGGTATGAATACCATTTGCATATGCGTACGTGACTTATGTATGCATTCGCTTCTACACGCAAGCACTAAGAGATGGGGGCGCTTTAAAAAAAAAAATGTGTTATTTATTGAACTTTTTATTTTTACACTGTCCCTTTAATTTTTTTTTACTTTTCTTACTATTACAAGGAATGTAAACATCCCTTGTAATAGAAATAATGATGACAGGTCCTCTTTATTGAAAGATCTACAGTAGAGTCACAAAGACCCCAAATATCTTCTTTACCTTTAACCTCCCTGGCGGTATGATTCATGGAAATTTGGCGTTATGTATTATAGGCCTACAATTCTTAGTAATTACTGACTTAAACCTGACCAAAACAAGAGTCTAGTAGACATCCCAGATGTGATAAATTTGAAACACAAACGCATGAATTATAATCAAATCAATAATATAATTTTATTATTTAATATATAATATATATAATAAAATTATATTATTGATCAGATTATAATTCATGCATTATATATTATATATATATATATGTGTGTGTGTGTGTATATATATATATATATATATATATATATATATATATATATATATATGTAATATATAACGCATGAATTATAATTGGATCAATAATATAATTTTATATATATATATATATATATATATATATACATATATATATATATGTATATATGTGTGTGTATATATGTATATATATATATATATATATATATATATATATATATATATATATATATATACACACACACACACATATATATATATATATGCATACATATATACCGGTATATATATATATATATATATATATATATATGTATATATATATATGTATATATATAATATAAAATGTGTTATGTGTTTTGTGCAACGTTTTTTTTTTTGAATTTCCCTCCCTAGTTCCGCTCCCATGCAGCATTGCTGCTGCAGGGAACGGAACTAGGAAGTGATCACACCAACGGTGGACGGAGGAGCGGCGGGACTTTCGGCTGGCGATCTCAGCAATGAGTGATCATCGCTGGATCGCCAGGAGAAGGTAAGAGAACACCGCTGCGCTCTCTGCACATCCACCCCGAGCGTGACTCGGGGTTACCGATCCTGCAATGAAAAAGCCACCCCGCGTCACGCTCGGGATTACCGCCAAGGAGGTTAAAAGCAGAAGATCAAAAAAATATAAAAATAATAATTTGATCTTTCGCTGAAAAAAACAAAAAACAAAAAAAAATAAATAAAAAAAAATTATTCCAGCCTGGATCGGACGTGACGTCATGACGTTGCTCCGGTCCTCCAAGGAGTAGATCAAAGAGTATTTGATCACCTATGGGTGCAGCCAGTCGGATCATTTCCCGGGCAAACCGGTGGAAATGGTAAGCCCGAGAAACACTAGCGAGCGGAAGGATGGGATGTATATAATAAACGTATTGCGGTCAGCAAGTGGTTTGGTAGTTGCAGGGACACATTTCTGTGCTTGCCCTCACCAATAACAGCTTTCAAGTGACAGGAGGATGATTGGCCATACATCGTTCTTTGCTTAATTAGGGATGCGCAAAACTGATGAATTTTGCCTTGAGCAAATTGCAGGGAATTTTTGCTATTTTGGTGCAATAAGTTGGAGTTATTAGAGGACATCTATTGTAAAAAATGTAAAGTCATATATTTCTTTTTACCTTGTATTTCAATTATTTCTAGCCTACTCCAAGTAATCCGAACAATCTTGAAGTTTGTAAACTTACTTTGTCAAGATCCCCACACATTTTCTTCCTTGAATTCTGTGACACGTAATCACTATGCCCTGTGAACAGGCACTGCTGTGTCACACATTTCACCGAGCCTGCCTTCTGAACTACAGAGGTGCTGAGAGGAGGAGTTTCAGGAGGCGGAGTCAGTACAGGAATCACTGTTTGGAGGCAGAAAGTGACCATTGGATATGTAGTCCTTAGAAATTGAAAGTAAACAGCAGAGGAAGAGCGACAAAGCATGCAAAGATTTCCAGGAAGTTGTGGAAAAACTGATGGCCAGCAGATTTCACAACATTTGAGTGTTACTAAACCAACGTATATGCAGTAAAGCATGCTTGTTATACTCACTGTGCAACGTAAGGAGTTAATCCTCTGCATTGTGAAAAAAGGCTGTTTGAACCTGTCTTCTCTGATCCTCTCCTTTTACTGTCCCCAATCCATCACCTGATAGAACAAAGCCTTGGAGGCACTCCGCACATGCTCAGTTTAATGTATTGCTAGAGAGTTGTTGTTTTTGTGATGCATGGGGTGCATGTGATCAACAAAGCGCCAATCAGCACTGTCCAGACAGAGGGTCAGGGGTGGAAGACCAGATATAGTGAATGCAGGGTCCTGGGTTTAGTAACAGGTGATTTTTCAAGTAAGCTTATATTGGATTGTCAAAAATAACAAATGTTTGTATTGGTATTACAATGCTGATGTTATAAAATGAAAGTGTATGCTGCCACCATAGATTTCCTTGAACTAAAGTCAAGTTTTTCTTTAGTTTTGGATGAGGGGAAGAAGGTTTAGAACACCTGTCAGGTTTTTATTGCTGTCTGTGTTCTCATTAGGGAGATTTATTGTCTCTATATGTCTTGTTTACCCCTATTACCAAAAGTGAAAGTAAAAGAAAATCATGTTGGGTAGTCACCAGTCTTTCAGTGGGGACACTAGTTCTCGTGGCCATGGTGAGAACCAGGGATTCCCTTACTTTGTAGGGATTTGCCTGTCAATTCCTATTTTGGCTATGGGACAGGAAAACCATTGGGGTAATTTACTAAAACTAGAGAGTGTAAAATCTGGTTCAGCTCTGCACAGAAACCAATCAGCTTCCAGGTTTTTTGTCAAAGCTTAATTGAACAAGAATGTAAAGAAAAAGGGGTTCAAATGAGCCCCTTTTTCTAGATGGGATGGCGACAGGCTGTTTTAAAAGATAGGCAACCTTTTAGCTAGTACAGGGGTTTCTAGGCAGATTTAGGTGGGGAAGCCAGCAGGAGGCGTTGACTTGTGAGATGTCCCCTCTGGGTTTTCACCTATCCGATTCTGTGAAGGAGAAAATCTGGAGTGGTTTGTATGTTGACATGCTCTCTTTGCTGCCTTCAGCTAAGGAGTTTGTCTCTAAAGGGGACAAGAAGGATGAGGAGGAGCGGAGACGCCCGGTGACAAAAATTTTTTACAACTGGCTGCAGGCGTTCTTTATTTATGCTGCAGTGCTCTGTGAGAAGCACCCTTCCAAATGTGTTGGCCTTTTTCAGCATTTGGATATCGTTTTGGAGGCCTATAAAAACTTTGGTGGGACGGCGTGGTTCTCTTATGACGTTGCCTTCCGCCAGAAGTTGGCTGTGCAGCATAATTTGAAATGGGGTGTCAAGGATATCAGCCTTTGGCTGGATCTTTTGCTACCACAGAAGCCTTCTTTTGGTAGACAGCCGTCTGCGATTTCTCAGCAGCCAACCCCTTCATATTCCTTTCGCAAAGGGGTCTGTTTCAGTTACAACGACTCCCAGTGCAAGTGGCCTGGGACCTGCAGATATAGGCACGAGTGTGCCTTTTGTGTGGGTTCCCACCCAGTTGCCAAATGTTTTAAGAAGATGCAGAGTTCTCAACCGGCAGGGGGTTTTTCAAAAAGCAATAACCAAGGTGAAACTGTCCGCAATGCGTGGCCACGCTAGTAATTGAGGGTTTCACTTATGGTTTCTTTTTGCCTGTTTTTAAAGGCACAGGTTGCAAGCTGGTGAATAATCTAAAATCTGTTGCTTACCTTGAGGATGTGGTTGCTGATAAAATTTGTAAGGAGTTGCAGGCGGGTAGGTTTGCTGGCCCTTTTGACTCCCCTCCGTTTCCCAATTTTCGCATATCTCCTCTTGGCATAGTTCAGAAGCGGGAACCTAATTCTTATCGTCTCATCCATCATTTGTCATTCCCCTTTGGGGAGTCTTTGAATGATGAGATCAGCGAGGACGAGGCTTCTGTGCAATACTCTTCTTTTGAGGATGCCTTGGTGATTTTGCGAGGTTTGGGAAAGGGGGCATTGCTGGCAAAGACAGACATCAAGTCTGCTTTTCGCCTGCTGCCAGTCCACCCTGCTTCCTTTAATTCCTTGGGGTTTTTCTTTTGGAATCAATTTTTCTTTGATAGGTGCCTTCCCATGGGCTGTTCCCTTTCTTGTTTTTATTTTGAATGTTTTTCCACTTTTTTAGAATGGGTTGTGTCCAGTAGGTCGGGCTCTTCTTGTCTTGTCCATTATTTGGATGATTTTTTGTTCATGGGTGAAGCGGGGTCCCCTGATTGTTTGCATTTGCTTGAAACATTTTTTGACATTTGTGAACAGTTTGGGATCCCCTTGGCTCATGAAAAGACGGAGTGGCCGTCTACTGCGGTACAATTTTTAGGTATTCACATAGATTCGGTTCTAATGGAATTTAGGTTGCCCCGGGAGAAGGTTGACAAGTTGACATCTTGTTTGTTAGCAATGATTCGCAAGAAGAAGGTTACTTTGAAGGAGATGCAGTCTCTGTTAGGGCTACTGGCTTTTGCTTCTCGGATTATCCCTCTGGGAAAGTTATTTGCCAGGAAGCTCTATGCTGCTATCTCAGGTCTAAAATCACCTACTGCGCATGTCCGCTTGTCCTCCGATGTCAAGGAGGATATGCTGGTTTGGGTGCAGTTTTTGATTTATTTTAATAGCAGAGCAGTGTGGCAAGATGAGTTTGTCACCGATCAGGATTTCTGTCTCGCCACGGACTCAGCGGACTCGGTGGGTTTTGCAGCCATTTGGAGGACTCATTGGTGTGCTGACTCCTGGCCTGACAGATGGAAGCGATTGGGTTATACTCGCAACAGCGTGCTGTTGGAGCTTTTCCCAATTGTGGTGGCCCTTGAGGTTTGGGGTTCACATTTCCGGAACAAACGCATTTTGTTTCGCACTGATAACAAAGGGGTAATGTTTGCCATTAACTGCTTGTCTTCCAAATCCCCTCCTGTTGTGAATCTTTTGCGGTACCTTGTATCCCGTTGTTTGAAACTAAACATATGGATAAAGGCCGCCTATGTGCCTGGTAAGGATAATGATTTGGCAGATTCTTTGTCTCGTCTGCAGATGGAGCGATTTTTTCGGCTATTTCCAGACGCGGATCAAGTGGGTTGTCGTTATCCGGCCCGGCTATGGGGCGTGGTATAGATCTGGTTTCGCTTAATATTGCAAATTCTCTGGCCCCAGCTACCCTGGCCGGATATCAATCGGCATGGGATCTTTGGTTGGCCCATCTATGCTCCATTGGTGAATCTCCTGATAATTTTTCTGAACATCTGGTTTTGTCCTTTTTGAATTTTTTATTTTCTAGGGAATATTCCTGGTCTCATGTCAATAAGCTTCTTGCTGGTGTTTCCTTTTTCGCTAAATTGCGGAATCATCCGCCCTGCTCTGCCTTTTTTGCTGTTCGACAGGCTTTGAAAGGCTATCGGAAGGCAAACTGGCGCCCTGATCGCAGGGAGGCGGTCACTCCTCGTATTTTGGAGCAACTTTGTTTAGCAACCGAGCGTGTTTGTTTTTCGCCTTATGAATCTGCGCTTTTTAAGGCGGCTTTTTCGGTCATGTTTTTTGGTGCCCTGCGGATTTCGGAGCTCATACACGACGGGAATGGCGGTTCCGGCTTATTGTTATCCGATATTAACCTTCGCGAGACCGACGTCGGCATTTTATTGCGTTTTTCTAAAACCGATCAATTGGGCGTGGGAAAATGGATTCGTTTACACCAGTACCTTCGTTCTGAGTTGTGCCCTGTTCTGTTTTTTTTGGCGGTACGGTCATCTGCTGCGGGATCTCTTTTTGTTCATCAGTCGGGTAAAGCGTTGACTAAATTTCAATTCAATGCCGTATTGCGCAAATGTTTGAAATCTGCTGGCCTGGAGCACTCCCAGCTGTCTTCGCATTCCTTTAGGATTGGTGCGGCCACTGAAGCCGCCAGATTGGGAGTCAAAGCTCAGGCATTGAAAGAAATTGGTAGGTGGAAGTCTAATGCTTATGTCACGTATATTCGTCCTAACAATTGTCGTTGATTTTTAGGTTCTGTCTGCCTCTCTGTATGGATCGTTGGCCACTCCTTTGTTCATTGGGCCCGCGCGAGAGCCAGAAGGCAAATTTATTCAGAGAACATTGGTTTGGATCCACGCTTCTATCGTGTCCATGGTTCAGTAAGAGGGGCATGTGTTGGGCTGAAATGTTACCTCACCTTAGCAGACTTTTGCAGGTCCTTTCTCCCCCTGATGTAATGGTCATTCATCTGGGGGGAAATGACGTTGGGAAGTTTAGGTCTCTGGATCTAGTTTTTAGGATTAGGGATGACCTAGTTTATTTGCATTCCGCATACCCAGGTATGCGGATTGTTTTTTCTGAGATTGTTCCCGGCTTGTCTGGTTCAAGCACCCGCACCTTAAACCGTTGGGGAAGGTGCGGAGGCGGATCAACAAAGCCTTAGCTAGATGGTTAGGCTCCGCAGGCATTCTGTCTTTCCGGCACTTTGAGCTGGAGGGTGGTATCGCCGGGCTTTATAGATCTGATGACGTCCACCTTTCGGATATCGGGCTCGATATCTTTAATACCAATCTGGGTACTTGTGTTGAGCAGGCCGCGCTGTGGGGTTGTGACAGGAGGGCTTAAGCCTCCTGTCTGTTGGATAATTTGGTTGATTATATTATAACTTTTTGGTAACCTGGATCTCAGTGATCGGGTTAAAGTTTATTGAGTTTATGTTAATTTATGATACAAGTATTAAAACGGCCGCGGCCTTTATAATTCCAGATTGGCGTTCAGTCTCTTTATTTTTAGTTTAAGTTATTAAAGTATAAGAATAAGTCCTGTCTGCTATCCCATGTAAAGAAAAAGGGGTTCAAATGAGCCCCTTTTTCTAGATGGGATGGCGACAGGCTGTTTTAAAAGATAGGCATCCTTTTAGCTAGTACAGGGGTTTCTAGGCAGATTTAGGTGGGGAAGCCAGCGTATGGTCAGAATAAGCCCCAATCACAGTGGGGCTTATTCTGTAGCTAGGAAGAGTAGAACTTAAACTAGTTTATTCTTGTTTTCTTCCCGCCTTTGAGCCTGCCTGGGAGCTATTTAAAGGGGGGCTCAGCGCCTGAAGCATCACTTACCTCAAGAAGAACTTCGTGGCAAGTTGACAAGTTTTGTTCCCCTCCCCCCCCTCCCCTTGGCTGTCGCGGCCAGTTTATACTTGTTAGGTCATCTTTGCGCGGTGCAAAGAGGGACGTTTTTTGTGGTTTATCTACCATTCCGTGTGATGAGTATGTTTGGATAATTTGGTTGATTATATTATAACTTTTTGGTAACCTGGATCTCAGTGATCGGGTTAAAGTTTATTGAGTTTATGTTAATTTATGATACAAGTATTAAAACGGCCGCGGCCTTTATAATTCCAGATTGGCGTTCAGTCTCTTTATTTTTAGTTTAAGTTATTAAAGTATAAGAATAAGTCCTGTCTGCTATCCCGAAAAAGGGCTATCTCTACAAATTTATAACAGATATAAAGCACCACGTCCCTAGTAAATATTATAACGTGAAAGATTTATTGGGGGTGCCACAAGGGGGGACTTTTCAATTGGGGTGCTTAAGTATTCCTTGATATATAGAGTAAGACTAGAGAGAATTTATTTTTAGTAAAAAAAACATGAGAAAAATTTTATTCTGAAACAACAGTAAAAAGTATACTGTAATTAGAAGGATTACAATATACTGTACAAAACTGAATTGTGTTAAAAACATATACAGTAAACAGCCATACAGTATCATACAAATATATATATACTCTCCTAACACAAGGGTAGATGGTATATATACTTTATACCCAGTTGCATCCACAATGGATGGTCTTTGTGCAGGAGGCGTAGTGGCCCACAGCCATTAACCCAACATGTTTCGCGGCACTGCCGCCGCTTCTTCAGGGGTATCTTTGAGGGTGTCACATAGATATATTTGTCATGAAAATAACGACTTAAGTGGAAAAAATAAAAAGAAAAAAGAAAAAAGAGAAATCAATACAAAATCATCAAACGTATGTTTACAGTGACTTATGCAGTTAATGATATAATATTACAACATATAGAAGTCATATCTATAGTAAACAAATATTGCATGGTGTCCATGATAGAGAGGCAGCAAAAATAGTACACATCGTCATACCTGTTAAACATGCAGTACAGCACGCTGCAATGGGAAATACGACCACAAGGCACAGGGGGGAGACCCCCGGGGGGCGGACACGGGAGACCGACCACAAATAGGGCACAAAAAGTACGGCTGAAGAAAGATGAGGTCTGGAAATTCAAAGTAAAAAGGATATATTTTCAGTTCCATATACGGCCATCTAGAGTCTCAACTGACAAGGGGAGAAAGAAACGGCATCTGATAATGTCAGATTGAGCCAAAGCCCTTGGAACTAAAATATTCAAAAAGGAAGAGAGAACTGAAGAGATAATTCTTACCTCAATATTGCCCAGCCATGAAAAAGGGCGGGGACTGGGTGAGATGATGTTGCTATGTGTGGTAGATCAAAAATAAAAGATCCACAAGAGTACTTCCTAGAAAAAGCAGAAATACAATAGTATGTATATAGTGTATATCAACCAATGGGGTTAATGTGAGGTGTTCAATCAATATATGCATCATGTCACCAAAAGAGTAAAGCTGGTGAATTTTGACCCTAGGGTCAACACCTCTTATGCCAATATATATAAATATGTGAGCGTTGCCCAATGGCACATGCATCTAAGAATCCATAAGTACATTGAATAATAGACCATAGGGGAGATCAATAGTAAAGTAAGGTATGTTCAATAGATGTACATAGTCAATGAGGAAATAAGCCAGTAAACTAGGCTCACCCATCGTTGATAGTACTGCAGATTAGGAGGTACAATGATCGGAGCAAAAATCCCCAGCGTTACCTGATAAGAAGACACGGGTCACATCCAGTCCCCGCAGGTCGCGGTGGTGGACGCCGAGTTGCCGCTATTTGTATAGACAGGTAGCTCCACCCGGATGACGTATAGGACGTACGTCCTGACGAACATCCGGGCTGACGTCAGGGATGCGCGCGCAACTCGCGCATGCGCATCAGCCGAGGGCCCGCCAAATACCCGGACCGCTTGCCGAAGCCATGGAAACGGCTATGTGGGCAAGGGAAGGAGGGGCAAGCCAAATCGGCATATCAACTCCAACCCCCCGAGGGGGGAGGGGCAACACCTGATGTCACGTGTCCGCCATTGGGGGAGCCCAAAGTGATCGCATCCCAATATGTGTGGATCAAGAATAAGCAGACTACATGCCGAAATTGAACCAAAATAAACAGGAGCGGAAAGAGGAATGTGATATAATGCTGGACGCTGTATCATGGACATAAGAAATATTAGCAATATAATCATAACAAATGTAAATATTATAGGAGGCCAAAATGTTCATTGTGCCATCAATAATAAAAGAACAACAGGCAAAATATAAATCAAAGGGTTACAATATATATATAGCCATATTGAAAGAAAACAAATGATACACGTATAGTGAAACGCTATACGTCAACAACCCGGCTATCCATAAAGGTAGTTCAACTCCCCAGGATGCTAAGGTTCATATATAAATCTACTAACCGTATCGCATGGATAATGTAGGTGATGCTGGACAGGGAGAGAAAAGTAGTTTTTAGCAGCAACAGAAAGGGGACAATAGGAATAGGAAAAAGCTAGGGGGAAGAATGAGAGAATGAGGTGAACAAATACTATACAAAATAGTAATAGAGGAGAAAACAAAAAGGGGGGGGGGGAAAGAAAAAGGGGGGGGGGGAAGGGGGAAAGAGACATAAGAGCGGAATAAGCACAAAACAGTATATAAGACCTATAGAAACGCTTTGTAAGAGTGAGCTTCATTCAATCCTGGAGGTATAGTAGCGTTTAGCCTCTCTATCCAGAGGGTTTCACGCTGTAGTATTCTCTGATCCCAGTTGCCCCCTCTAGGATCAGGGGGAATAATTTCCAGTACCCTAAATTTAACAACTGAGTTATCAAACCTATGATGTAACCCTATATGTCGGGTGACCGGGGTAAGGCTTTTCCCCCCTCCCGAATGGTATATGTGGTCCCCCACTCGTTGGCCTAGTTGTCTGATCGTTTTGCCAACGTAGAAGGCGGAACACTGGCAAGTCATAAGGTATATCACACCCCGGGTCGCACAGTCTGCGGATCCCCGCAGTCTGTGGAAGGAGCCATTAGGTAACTGTGTGATCGGACCCTCCTCGATCCAAGGGCAGCGGGAACAGCCACCACATTGGTAAGTGCCCAGTCTGCCCCCGGGTCGAGGTCGGTCCTCAGTATAATGGCTTTTGATCAACAAATCTCTAAGAGATGTACCTCGTCTAAACACGATTTCAGGATATTCCTTGACATATTTGCCAAGGGTATTTTCCTCTTTTAGTAGATGCCAGTGTCTCTGGAATATGGTTCTGAGTTGCTCATGATTATTGGAAAACTGGGTGATTATTTTTATCGTGGGGTTGGAGTCCATTTTATTTTTACGCTGTAATAGGTCCTCTCTTGTCAGTGCCTTAGCCTTATTGAAGGCTTTTCTTAGGGTTGTACGAGAGTATCCCCTTAGAAGTAATCTCTGTTGTAATTTTTTAGCTTCCCGAAGGAAATCCGGTTCCAAGGAGCAGTTTCTTCTTATGCGCAAATATTGCGCAAAGGGAATACTGTTCTTTAATGGAACTGGATGTGCACTGGAGGCGTGCAATAACATGTTTCCTGCACTAGGTTTCCTGTACAGGCTCGTAGTGATATAACCGTTAGTGTCCTTCCTGATTTCGATGTCTAAAAAAATAATACATTCTGGATGAAAATTGTAGGTGAACTTTAAATTAAAGTCATTCACATTGAGTGAAGATAACATTTCTTCTAATTCGACTTGGGGGCCTGTCCAGATTAGGAACAAGTCGTCGATGTAACGAAACCAGTGTGTTACATTTGTCAACCAAGATGCATAGGTGTCGCAAGAGGAAACGTGCCTCTCCCACCCCCCCAGGAATAAATTTGCATAGGAGGGGGCACAGCACGTTCCCATTGCGACACCCTGCTGTTGTAAATAGGTGATATTCATAAAAGTGAAAAAATTATGAGTTAGAATAAATCTAAGGAGGGACAAAACGAAATCACTGTGAGGCCATGTACGTTGATGTTGGCCATAGAGGAATGATCCAACCTGCCGGATGCCCTCCTCGTGCGGTATACTCGAGTAAAGGGCCTCGATATCCACCGCTACGAGGAGGGCATCCGGGGGTACCTGGATACCATCAATACGTCTAAGTAGGTCAGGGGTGTCCTGAATAAAAGACGGTAGAGATTGAACAAAGGGACGTAAGAAAAAGTCAACGTATTTGCTTGCGTTTTCCGAAATTGAACCGATCCCAGAGACAATGGGTCTGCCAGGGGGTTTTTTGGGGTTTTTATGTATTTTTGGCAGAGAATACATTGTAGGGATCCTAGGATGTTTGATTATGATGAAATCATGTACATCTTTATCTATGATCCCTGATGAAAAAGCTTCAAAACATAGATTTTTTAAAACATTTTGAAAATTTGTAGTTAGATCGGGGTGGATGGGGATATACCATCGACGGTTACTTAGAATATCGAGACACATATTCTGGTATTGGTCGTGCGTCATTATGACCACATTACCCCCCTTGTCAGAGGGTTTTATGACATAATGCGGATTTTTCTGTAAATGCTGGAGAGCCAATCTTTGTGATGCCGTGAGGTTTTCGGACGTGGGTAGCCAGCGAGTCCGTTTCAAATCTCTTATTGTCTCACAGACAAAAGACCAAATTTGAGGACAAATGGTCAAATCAGGGAATCTCTGTGATTTCAATTTGAATGGTTTCCGAGGGAGGTCCATTGGGACCCCAGGACCCTCAGAGGGGGGTCGGAGATCCACCGGATCAACCGACCCCTCCTCATAGAGGAGCATGAGGTCCCTCAGGGCCCGAAATTCCTCCATAGTGTAGTTTTTTAGTTGTTCCGTGAGTTCGAGTTCAAGTCTCTTTTGTTGTCTATTGTCATCAAACATAAATTTATAGGTCAGGTTACGAGCAAACAGATAGACGTCCTTGATCGTGTCAAAGACGTCTATCTGTTGCGTTGGGCAGAAACCCAGGCCTAACTGTAGCACTTCGACCTGATCAGGTGTAAGTGGGAATGGAGTGAGATTTATAATATTGAATGCGTCGGAGTGATTTTCTATGGGGGTGTGGTGGTGTTGGGACTTTGAGTAACAAAACCTGTTAATTTGGTCTGTTTTTTGGTCGTTTTCGGGATGGCCCCTGATTGTGGGTCTAAAAAAACCCCATCATCCTGTGAAGGGTGTGAAGTTTGTGATGGAGGGGGAGGGTTGGACAAAATTTTTTGTAGTGCAGGAGTGAGATCGGTGACTTGGGTTTGTGGAAGGGAAGGGCGTCTCTTACCCATTGGGTTAGAAGGAGACCCACCGCCGTGACGAGTGCGTTTAGGTGCTCTAGAACGTGCAGGTGGAGGGCGTGCGTTCATCTGTGAAGGAATGGAAGAGAGATTAGATATATTATGATCAGTTTGGTCATTTATGTGGGCTTGTAAACCCGATTGTCTGGGTGCCACAGCCAGTAGAGGCTGTTTTTCATTCCATTTATGTGCGTATCCGCCCATAAAGGCCAACTTGTCTCGATTAAATTTAGATTGTTTTTTAAAGAAAATATCTTCATTCAATTTCTCTAATTTGAGTTTGATATCAGTCCACTTTCCTGTAAATTCTTGTAATTCAGTGACATGTTTATATTCAAGATTAAGATCATTAATCTCATCATCTAGAATTTTCATGTCAGCTTTATATTGTCCTATTAGAATGTTCATAAGATTTTTAGTACATTCATCAAGGGCTGCTTCCCAGTTCTTTTTAAAGGTATCAGATGGATTTTTTAGGGTCGGAAACGTATGAAGTCTCAGACCCTGCGGATTTAAATCCTCACTTACATATTTTTGCAGGAAGTTAATGTGCCAATAGAGGTGTGATTTCCTCTTTAAAAGCCCGAAAACCTTCTGCAAATATATTTTTAGCTCCTCAGCATTTTTATGATTTGATGTATAGGTCGACTGAATTGTGGACATAAAGCCCGTCCAGGCTTCACCAGATAAATCCATGCTTGTAAATAACAATCCCTACTAAGGGGAAAGAAAAAAAACAAAAGTTACAAATAAGGAAATATAGATGTACAGATAAATAATAGGATGTTTGAGATAGTCAAAGGCGTAGGGCACCTAGGTGTGTTATCCACCAATAGACTATATAGAAAAAGGGCTATCTCTACAAATTTATAACAGATATAAAGCACCACGTCCCTAGTAAATATTATAACGTGAAAGATTTATTGGGGGTGCCACAAGGGGGGACTTTTCAATTGGGGTGCTTAAGTATTCCTTGATATATAGAGTAAGACTTTTGTTCACCTCATTCTCTCATTCTTCCCCCTAGCTTTTTCCTATTCCTATTGTCCCCTTTCTGTTGCTGCTAAAAACTACTTTTCTCTCCCTGTCCAGCATTACCTACATTATCCATGCGATACGGTTAGTAGATTTATATATGAACCTTAGCATCCTGGGGAGTTGAACTACCTTTATGGATAGCCGGGTTGTTGACGTATAGCGTTTCACTATACGTGTATCATTTGTTTTCTTTCAATATGGCTATATATATATTGTAACCCTTTGATTTATATTTTGCCTGTTGTTCTTTTATTATTGATGGCACAATGAACATTTTGGCCTCCTATAATATTTACATTTGTTATGATTATATTGCTAATATTTCTTATGTCCATGATACAGCGTCCAGCATTATATCACATTCCTCTTTCCGCTCCTGTTTATTTTGGTTCAATTTCGGCATGTAGTCTGCTTATTCTTGATCCACACATATTGGGATGCGATCACTTTGGGCTCCCCCAATGGCGGACACGTGACATCAGGTTTTGCCCCTCCCCCCTCGGGGGGTTGGAGTTGATATGCCGATTTGGCTTGCCCCTCCTTCCCTTGCCCACATAGCCGTTTCCATGGCTTCGGCAAGCGGTCCGGGTATTTGGCGGGCCCTCGGCTGATGCGCATGCGCGAGTTGCGCGCGCATCCCTGATGTCAGCCCGGATGTTCGTCAGGACGTACGTCCTATACGTCATCCGGGTGGAGCTACCTGTCTATACAAATAGCGGCAACTCGGCGTCCACCACCGCGACCTGCGGGGACTGGATGTGACCCGTGTCTTCTTATCAGGTAACGCTGGGGATTTTTGCTCCGATCATTGTACCTCCTAATCTGCAGTACTATCAACGATGGGTGAGCCTAGTTTACTGGCTTATTTCCTCATTGACTATGTACATCTATTGAACATACCTTACTTTACTATTGATCTCCCCTATGGTCTATTATTCAATGTACTTATGGATTCTTAGATGCATGTGCCATTGGGCAACGCTCACATATTTATATATATTGGCATAAGAGGTGTTGACCCTAGGGTCAAAATTCACCAGCTTTACTCTTTTGGTGACATGATGCATATATTGATTGAACACCTCACATTAACCCCATTGGTTGATATACACTATATACATACTATTGTATTTCTGCTTTTTCTAGGAAGTACTCTTGTGGATCTTTTATTTTTGATCTACCACACATAGCAACATCATCTCACCCAGTCCCCGCCCTTTTTCATGGCTGGGCAATATTGAGGTAAGAATTATCTCTTCAGTTCTCTCTTCCTTTTTGAATATTTTAGTTCCAAGGGCTTTGGCTCAATCTGACATTATCAGATGCCGTTTCTTTCTCCCCTTGTCAGTTGAGACTCTAGATGGCCGTATATGGAACTGAAAATATATCCTTTTTACTTTGAATTTCCAGACCTCATCTTTCTTCAGCCGTACTTTTTGTGCCCTATTTGTGGTCGGTCTCCCGTGTCCGCCCCCCGGGGGTCTCCCCCCTGTGCCTTGTGGTCGTATTTCCCATTGCAGCGTGCTGTACTGCATGTTTAACAGGTATGACGATGTGTACTATTTTTGCTGCCTCTCTATCATGGACACCATGCAATATTTGTTTACTATAGATATGACTTCTATATGTTGTAATATTATATCATTAACTGCATAAGTCACTGTAAACATACGTTTGATGATTTTGTATTGATTTCTCTTTTTTCTTTTTTCTTTTTATTTTTTCCACTTAAGTCGTTATTTTCATGACAAATATATCTATGTGACACCCTCAAAGATACCCCTGAAGAAGCGGCGGCAGTGCCGCGAAACATGTTGGGTTAATGGCTGTGGGCCACTACGCCTCCTGCACAAAGACCATCCATTGTGGATGCAACTGGGTATAAAGTATATATACCATCTACCCTTGTGTTAGGAGAGTATATATATATTTGTATGATACTGTATGGCTGTTTACTGTATATGTTTTTAACACAATTCAGTTTTGTACAGTATATTGTAATCCTTCTAATTACAGTATACTTTTTACTGTTGTTTCAGAATAAAATTTTTCTCATGTTTTTTTTACTAAAAATAAATTCTCTCTAGTCTTACTCTATATATCAAGGAATACTTAAGCACCCCAATTGAAAAGTCCCCCCTTGTGGCACCCCCAATAAATCTTTCACTGTCTGCTATCCCAACAAATTGGCTACTATATAGAGCTGCCCCAAATTTTGCACTCTCCAGTTTAAGTAAATCAACTCCTTTGTGTGAAGGAGTGCAGAGTACCCCTGTAGGCGTGAGGGTGGGCTTCTTCCTCATAGTAAATTGTCAATTTCAGCCCTCAACATGCTTTCAGTGACATCAGGAAGAGGTGGGTAGACCAGGCTTTGTACTTAAAAGCTTAGTGAGCTTTGGAGGGATTTCCTCTCACTTTTTGTTTTGCTATGGGATAGGAAGTGGAAGTAAAAAAAACTGAAAGGGGTTATAAGTACGATCGCTGCATTAGTACACCCCCTCTGCCTTTACAGCTTAAAGCTGAACTCCACCCAAAAGGGGAAGTTCCACTTTAAGGACTCGTCCCCCGCTCCTCTTGCACAATTGGCACTTTTGAGGAGCGGGTACCCGATTTTGACAGATACCTGCTCCCACTTTTGTTCCGTTCTCCTCCCTCCCTCCCCCTGTAGTCTTCTAGGACACTGACAGGTCGCAGAACACTGCATCTACCAATCCAGGATGTGCCGCGCGACCTGCCTGTAAAGCCGCAAGCTGTCACAGCTGGGTGCCCATAGTGAAGATACCGGCACCACCAAAGGAGGATCACCAGCCACTTTTATTGGCTGGGCCGAGATTACATTCCTTCCACACATGCGTAGGAGTTTAGTCATCTCTGCATTGCCAGACTTGTACAATGAGCTAATGCCGCACACTACATTAAATTGGTCTGCATGGCTGTCGTCCCAGAAGGAAGCCTCTTCTAAAGATTATGCACAAGAAAGCCCCCAAACAGTTTGCTGAAGACAAGTAGACTAAAGACATGGATTACTGGAACCATGTCCTGTGGTCTGATGAGACCAAGATAAACTTATTTGGTTCAGAACAGTACAAAGACAAGTGTGGCTTTCCTACAGTAAAGCATGGTGGTGGGAGTATCATGGTCCAGGGCTGCATGAGTGCTGCCGGCACTGGGGAGCTACAGTTCAATGAGGGAACCATGAATGCCAACATGTACTGTGACATACTGAAGCAGAGCATGATCCCCTCCCTTCGGAGACTGGGCAGTATTCCAACATGATAGTGACCCCAAACACACCTCCAAGACGACCACTGCCTTTCTAAAGAAGCTGAGGGTAAAGGTGATGGACTGGCCAAGCATGTCTCCAGATCTAAACAATATTGAGTATCTATGGGGCATCCTCAAACGGAAGGTGGAGGAGCGCAAGGTCTCCAATATCCACCAGCTCCGTGATGTCATGTGTTGTGGAAGAGGACTCCAGTAGCAACCTGTGAAGCTCTGGTGAACTCCATGCCCAAGAGGGTTAAGACAGTGCTAGAAAATAACGGTGGCCACAAAAATATTTCAAAACAAGAAAATTGGCCCGCGGGACTTTGTATGAGGTACGTGCTCAGTGGCTGGAAATAAATGACATGCACAGTATATGAATAAAACAATAATTGATTTTATTGCATTGTATACATAAAAATGGCAACGTATGCTCAATGGCACATAATATAGCTCAATAGCTCAAATACAGATGACATGTAACATGAATAATATAATATCACATTATGGTAGACATCTTGGTGTAACCTCTTGGTTTTAAAGGTAACATGAATGAGATAATGAGATGACATGGCAGTAGAATATATATTGTGAGCTGACGCGTTTCGGGAGAACATCTCCCTTCTTCAGAGATCAATATATTCAAGGTGTCTCTATAAGAAGACAATATATTACAGTATGCAGTAGGGATGGAATTTAAATGAAAAAAGGTTCAGTAAAATAATAAGAGCTAAAGGAGTACTAAATACTCACAGATCAATGAAGCTCAAATGGCAAAAGTGAACTCCTATATGGCAGCGGTGCGCCGTGTCTAACCCGGGAGCTGAAGGGTCCCAATGTGACAGCAACCAGAGAGGGGGGTCCATGGCAGGAGTGTGTGTGTGTGAAGAAAAACCTTCCAGACCTGTTGTATATATATGAATATCATAATAGTGAAAATGTAGCATATGTCCTACCAATGGTAATAAACTTGTGTGATTTTATACCAGGTGGGAAGGGCTGGTGTGACGAGAATATGGGGTTCCCAAAAAGGGTATAGGAAAAGTGAGAAAAGGAAGGCAGGGGGGGGGGGGAGAGGGGAAGGAAGGGAAGGGGGGGGGGAAAGGAAAGGAGGGAAAGAGGAGGGGGAGCCCAAAAGCCAAAAGATGGTTGGGGGAGATGGAGAGGCGGTGTGTGGTGAAAAAATGATGTGAGGGGTGGAAGGAGTGAAATAGGGAGTGAGTGAGGTACTAGCCTGGGGAAAGTAAGTGTAAAGAGAGGATAAGACCGTGAAGGGAAAGGTGGGAATTGTTAGTGTCTGGAACCCCTGGTCCCGATGATAGTCCCGGACTATCTATAACTTCTTTGCTCGTTTTGTGTCTTGCAGGCCTGGGAGGCTGGTTTCTGGAAGTTACACAGACGGAGACAGATGTATAGTGAAACCAAGCTCTCAGTTTATTATAGGCTCGTTGGGGTTTATATAGTAAAGAGTAAGGGCATATAGCATAAGTATAGGATACTTGTTACGTTCTTATTGGTTAAACAGTTTAAGGAAACCAAGCGTCATTTCGGGAAATAAGCGAGTACACTTAATACCATATAGGGCATATAGCTTATTGCTAGAAACGCCTGACATGATTTCATCAAAAACCACAAACAGAAACTTGCCATAACTGTAACACGTACACATTTGCAAAGCTTGTATAACTAAGATACATAGAAAATGGAGTGGGAACATACAAAATGGAGGGCAAATAAAATTGATACCTCCCCATCTCCCACAATCCCCTCTTAAAATCAATAATCTTCCCAATTGATTTTCCCAGAAAAAAACCCTGTGTCACTCCCTAGATAGTAAGGTTACTCTTTCCCTTTTGTTTGTGACTCTTGACATACTTAGTATATTCATTAGGGCTGTTAGTTGGGGGTCTCTTGCAGCCTGCAATTTGGTGGGATAGCATTGAAATATTCTTCACCTTTGGCCTGGAAGCTCTAGCAATAATACACATTACCAGCTTGAAGCATGCAAATAGAAAAAGCAAAAAGAGCAGGACCATGATAACGGTCATAGCAATATTTTTCAACCAGGAAAATATTCCTCCGACTCCAAACTCTACATTACTAAAGGGACTCCATGTCTTAGCAATATTCCTGGCTTCCTGTTGCAGCTTATCTACTTCTTCTCGGTGCTGTGTAATAATATCATAATAATCGGGTATCTCAACAGATGTATTGTGTATCCATGTGCAACATTCATAATCCTCCGTAACTTCACATAACCCAGTAAGAGCAGCACTCATGCTTTCTATGGCTAGGTCATGGAGCTCAAGTTGTTTCTTAATTGCCCTCACTTCTATATTTAATTTAGTAATGTCCCCTGAGTTCTTATCTAGGATGTCATCGAGAATTTTAGAGTAATTATTCAACCTTTTCATCATGTCTATCCCCCATCCGGTCCATGAGGGGAACCAGGCCCATACCATATCCTTTTCAAGGAATAATTTCCTTTTATTGCGGTGTTTGAGGGGGTACCTAGGATACATACTAGCTTCGAGGAGATGTCCTCCTTTGTTGTCTCCCACTACACCCATGATGGGAACTAGAGATGCGAGGTAACACCACCCTTGGGGTGCAATAGGGATCCAAGGGTGACAAATCTTTCCACAACAAATATAAGTACTGTTTCCCAAGGCTAGGGGACGTTTGTGAAATATTGCCATTATTTGGTCAGAATAACTAGACCAAGCTAAATTTGACAACAACCGTCCTACTGGGGAAGAGGAAGTGGAACTGGAGTTAAGAAAGTTCATCAGAGTGGCGTTTAGGGCTGGTTCTGAGGTGTGCCAGAAGGAGCTGTCCATCGAGGTCATTGAGAAATTAATCTTAGTTTGCTGGCACACTTCAGCTCCCTTGGTGGAGTTTCCCAACCTAAAACACCAGTCTGGGGAATGATTTCTACCAATAATTTGGAAAGTGAGGGTATCATTTGAGAGTGTTCTCGTGACATTGGTGAGGACAACAGGAGGTGTACCATTTAGAAAAGGGGTGAAGTTTAAAGGTATCGCTACTAGGGGGATTCTAGCTGTGCTAGGATGGAGTTTACTACATATCCAACATTTTTCATATCCGGACTTCTGGGCATAGGCATACTTAAATTGCAACAATGACATTTTATCTGTAAGACTTTTTGAGCTTTCATCTCTCTTTTGTCTGTTATGTGCATTACTCTGTGTTGGGGTGTTGGAAGCTCCGCAAATGGCCTGTAGCCCTACTAGGTCTTCTGGATGATAAATACAGTTAGTGGTAACCCATACTACAGAGAAGACTGAAAATGATACGAGTCCTATAAGTAGCCAAAGTTTTCCAGAATCTGGTGCTATTGGGAATGTCATTTTTCTACAGGGTCAGGGCCGCCTGCCTCTGAAAAACCCCCTTTTCTTGACTATCCTGTTCGAGGTCAGAGTCGTCCACTCCCGTTAGTACCTCTCTTGCTTCTGGACCTTCCTGTTCAAGGTCAGGGCCGTCCGCCCCCGTTAGTACCTCTCTTGGGTCTGGATCTGGACTTGCTTCTGGGGGTGGAGCCTCCTTTACCAATTTCACTCGAGTAGCATGGATCCAGGCTTGTTGGTTCTCCACAAGGACAGCGATTCTGGTCACTGCGACTACCTTTGTCTTTTGGTCCAAAACGAAATCCAGCCTTGGTCTTGTGATGCTACTTCATCTCCTTCCCTCAAGTGATGGGTTGATACCTGTGAAAAGAAAAGAAAGGTGCGAGCAACTTTTTCGTTCCACTTGATTCAAAATTCCAATTTACTTTTTCTCAACTCGTCTTTGATTGTCCTATTTATCCTTTCCACTGTACCTGAATTCTGGGCAATGCAAATAGGAGCACTATTACGGGGTATACATGGTTTCCCCTCTTTGCAAATTAATCCTGTTATAGGATTCTTTTGCAAGACAGGATAACCCCAGTCCTCCAATTCCTCAGCAGTGGCTGAGGCTTGTAGATCTGTGATCAACTGGGCATCATCGGGGAGGATGTGGGTTAGGACAGGCATTTGTTTTAGGGCTCCTAAAGGTAACTGTTGTGCGGCTGCTTTTGCTATTTTGTCTGCTAGTGCGTTGCCCTTGGAGATGTCATCAGTACCTCTGGTATGTGCCCTACAGTGAATGATAGCTAACTCTGAGGGTAACAACATAGCCTGAAGAAGGTTGGTGATGAGCTTCTTTCATCATGTCTGCACGGGGTGAAGTGACACTTTCAATAGTTTCTAGGCAGTCATGCGGTTCTTGGCCCATATCATCTGCTGAATCCATCTACTATTGACTAAAAGGAACTCTTATTTCTTCCCTGCTTTGGGCCTATATGTAAAAACCTATTTGTAGATGTGTGAATGGGGTTGATGGGTATTGGAGATGCTCATGTTTGGCCTTATATGTTTGGATTGTTTGTACCTAATACAGGTGATGCATCTAGCAACATATGCTTTCATGAATTTAGATGGGCTTGCAAATAAAATAAAAAACTGCCAGTAATACTGTATATGTTCTTTCCCACCCCCTGTGTCCTATTCCATAATACTAGGCAATAAACAGTGGGGCGCTAGCTGCGGGGATACACACAAGATCTCCCCTCTTTTAGAAAAAGGCCGTTCTCAACTTTTTCTAAAACATCACCCAAGTCCTTAAAACCTGTTCTGTAGCATGTTGTGGTGTAACATAACGTTTAATACCAGTAGCCCATTTAAAGCTGGGGCCTACCTAGGGCAAATGATGTGGCCATCCCCAGTACCATCTCACAAGATGCTATGCTTGGAGTCACTTCAGGCATGCCTTAGACCTGGACTGCGACCATCTTTGGATAAAAACTTATAGGGCAAAGTTTACCACCATACTCCTGGGCAAGTACACCTGTCATGGTCTTACAATTGTCCCTTGCATAAACACAAAACATTTTTCCATGATTTGGGAGGCCCAGTGCAGGCGCTACAACCATAGCAGTTTTCAGATATATAAACGCATTTAACATTTCTGGTGACATTTCTGGACCTGTGGTTTGTCTCAAAATGTTATTATAGATAGGAGCAGTCCGGATCCATAACAATCAATGATCCTGTGGGCGGGCAAGACCCACTGTGGGCTGGCAAGACCCACTAGAGCAGCAGCTCTTATGTGACTGACTCTACTATCACTCTCTGTGAGAACAAAACCAAGGTGAACAACACTTTCCTGACACCACTGTCATAATTCCTGTGACACTTTGTGTCCACATACATGTACATTTCAATAAACTCACTCGCTCTGACTGGCCTCCACAGAGTGACTACATATGTCATATACATATTGTAGCGGGACTGAACCATGAGCAGGTGTCCATCCCCTCTTGCATGGTCTGGAGAACTATAGAGCGGACAATTGAATTGTCTGCTTGGCCCTAAGGCATTTCTACACCAGGTAAGTTACCTTGACTGAAAAATAAGAAACAAAGATGGCTGTGTCTCCTCGTCCAATAGGACGCTTAAAAAAAACACACTACTTAAACCAATCACTGTAAAGTGGGTAACATCGGATGGTATGGCTGTCAGTAGAGATGGCATATCAGATACCACTTGCATGCTATGATCAGATAAAGAACTAAAAACTTTTTTGGCTTAGTGCCAATTTTCAAAAAAAACTTTATTATTTTTTTTTTTTTTTTTTTTTTTTTTTTTTTTAGAAACTTCTGCTAGCTGCAATTGCAGAAGTGACCATTACTTCCTCTCACACGGAAGGAAATTTACTAGTTTTAAATGAATCTGACACACAAACATTTTCTGCTTGTTTGAGATAATATAATGGCTGCAAAGAAAACGACATCTGCCTTGGAAAACGAAACCGTGGGGTGCAGGTGTGGTCAGGGGCATTTGTAAGGTAATATTGGTTTTAGTAGCCCAATCAGAAACGTGCTGTTTTATAATTAACATGTACTGTGACTTTAAATTACCGACAAATTATTGAATCCTAAGACTGTGCTACTCCGCAGTGACACTTAACCACAGCTTTAAGGCTATGTTTCCACTATTGCGGCTACAAAGTCACACGACTTCAAGCGCAAGTTTGTAGTGCAATTTGTTTGCAGCTACTTCTGGGGACCCCAGCGCGACCTCCTTCTGTGAGGGACAAGTTGCCCTGAAGTCGCCCAAAAGTAGTGCAAAAACCTTTTTTCAAGTTGCTGCGACTCAAGTCGCAGCAGTTTGAGCGGTCCTATTTGTAAATAATGGGTTTTGACCTATCATGCGACTTGACATGTGTCAAGTCGCACAACAAGTCGCAAAAGTGGAAATGGAGCCCTAGAGTCCAAAACCACCAAACAGTTTCACCCGTCTACCGGTCTACAGGCAATTGCTGTGGGTAAAGAACTTTCACTTATATTAGCATCTCCAATTCTCCCCGCTTTTTCCATGTACTTTATATTACAACTCCCTATTTTTTTCTGACCATCTTGCTTGGTTATCTATCCAAGGGTTAATAAATGTGCATCCACCAGAGACCCAGGCGACATATCTCGCCTCGATCAGGGGGGATGGGTTTTGTTTGGTTTGATACTTCCTCATTCTAAAGATATTACAACTAAACATTTACTGAAAGAGAATGCGGACGGACAGAACTCTTTTTTCTGTAATTTACTTGTCTTTAATTAGGCAAACGTTTGTACTACATAGTTGAAGGTAAATTTCAAGAAAACTGCACTGAAAATTGTAAGAAAATTGTATCATGTATGGCCAGCATCAGACCTAAACCTTCAGTATAATTTCACAAAACCATAAACAAAATCCAATATTCTCTCACTTAACAAAACATGTCTCTAAGATTTACACATTCACAAAATCACTTAAATGTATCTGGGTCCTTAGACCCTTTTTATGGTTAAAAACCCTCCTGAAAAGCCACTTGGTGTATGTATATTAAACCTTATACTTTTTTTTTTTTTTTTTTGACTCTGAATGTCCCCTCTTGGAACAACCAAAAAAAAAAAAAAACTTTTCCGAGTCTTGACTGATACTCCCAGGTATAGTGGCTATCAAGAAGGTTTTCCTACCATTATAGACAAACAAACAATGCACATAATAAACATTTATCTTAATTTGTCTTACGATCGGTCAGTCAATTTTTACAGTAATAATGAGACTGTCGCTATCAGGAACAGTGTGTTATATTAACAGTCCGCAGGCGCAATTTTTTACAAGTCATATATAATTATAACTATAACTATAACTATAACTATAACTAAACCTTTTGGGCCACACAAACAAATTATCTTACACTTCTATGCGACAGAGAAGGAAAGCTTAAAGATTTTTCAGACACAAAACGAGCAATTTCTCTAACACTTCTTAAGTCTCCCTGAGACTAAAAATATTTCCCTGAAATATTTCAATTATGGGTCTGTTGCGTGTGTTCCCGGAACACACCAACCCCCTTGGTTCACTTTGATATGATTTTAGTCAGTGTCCCGCCCCGGAGCCACACTACAATCGGTTGTATAGAAAAGGATTCTTCTACTTACCGAATGAGCGTGGTTGTCCGCGAGGGATGACTTTCATATCCCGGCATACGAGCCCCCAGCTGTTAGTGTCTGGAACCCCTGGTCCCGATGATAGTCCCGGACTATCTATAACTTCTTTGCTCGTTTTGTGTCTTGCAGGCCTGGGAGGCTGGTTTCTGGAAGTTACACAGACGGAGACAGATGTATAGTGAAACCAAGCTCTCAGTTTATTATAGGCTCGTTGGGGTTTATATAGTAAAGAGTAAGGGCATATAGCATAAGTATAGGATACTTGTTACGTTCTTATTGGTTAAACAGTTTAAGGAAACCAAGCGTCATTTCGGGAAATAAGCGAGTACACTTAATACCATATAGGGCATATAGCTTATTGCTAGAAACGCCTGACATGATTTCATCAAAAACCACAAACAGAAACTTGCCATAACTGTAACACGTACACATTTGCAAAGCTTGTATAACTAAGATACATAGAAAATGGAGTGGGAACATACAAAATGGAGGGCAAATAAAATTGATACCTCCCCATCTCCCACAGGAATGTCCCAGTGACTGACCTGTCAGGTTGCTCCGTGGCTGGCAGCAAGAAAGGGACCTTAGCGTCATGCAGCGGGTAAAAGCAGATCAGACAGAGCCGAGGCATCTGGGATCTCGTGAAGGAGAGGAATGCTGAAGGCGGACCTCCCCGTCCCGCAGATATGACGGCACGCAGTAGCGCAGGTACGTCAGTGGAGACACTGACGCACAGCGCTGAAGGTGCAACATGACGCCGATGTACAGGTGGACCCGCTCATCCCAAAACAGGGGAGGGGCGGGGACAGCAAGGGGGGGGCGGATCCTCCCTCTTCGTACATCGCAGCTCCCGGGAAAAGACCAAAACACCACCTGGCACAAGGAGCCACTATGTCATAAAAAATATAACATTAATTAATTGTAGAGGAGAACTCTGTATTAGTTAGATACTGCATACTGTAAAGAAAAGAAAAAATAATAATATATAGAAAATAGGCAAAAAAGAGGGGGGGGGGCACCAAGGTTGCATTACCAGCCGGGAGGAAACCAGATCATTGATGGGCACAGTGGGTGTCTTCCACCCTATATATAAGTACAAAAAAGGGTAATAGTCTGGTTCCCACCAAAGCGCTCCTCCATCCCAAAATATATATCAAAACAAGAAAATTGGCCCGCGGGACTTTGTATGAGGTACGTGCTCAGTGGCTGGAAATAAATGACATGCACAGTATATGAATAAAACAATAATTGATTTTATTGCATTGTATACATAAAATGGCAACGTATGCTCAATGGCACATAATATAGCTCAATAGCTCAAATACAGATGACATGTAACATGAATAATATAATATCACATTATGGTAGACATCTTGGTGTAACAAAGCAAAAATATTGACACTTTGGGCCCAATTTGGACATTTTCACTTAGGGGTGTACTCACTTTTGTTGCCAGCAGTTTAGACAATAATGGCTGTGTGTTGAATTGTTTTGAGGGGACAGCAAATTTACACTGTTATACAAGCTGTACACTCACTACTTTACATTGTAGCAAAGTCATTTCTTCCGTGTTGTCACATGAAAAGAGATAATAACATATTTACAAAAATGTGAGGGGTGTACTCACTTTTGTGAGATACTGTATATTCATTTTGCTGCCCGTTACAGTACACATACACCTCACTCCATGTATAATTCTTCTGGATGCCATCCATCTGGGCTTATCCCTCTACCAATTTTGTTATGTTTCCGACCAGCAGTGGTGGCTGATGTGTTGAGGGCGCAGGGGCGCCGCCCCCCCCATCCATGCGTCCGGCCCCCTAATCTACATGCAGGGGCGCCGGACGCATGGAGTACAATGGGATTTTTTTTTTCATCACCTGATTAGAGCCAGAGGCTCTAATAGGGCGATGCAAAGGGTGGAGCCGGGGCGCAGAGCAGTGCGTCCCGACTCCACCCATTGTGTGACAATAGCGAATGAAAATTCGCTATTGTCACACCGATCCTCCTCCTGGCCAATCAGGAAGCGCGTCTGATACACGCTTCCTGATTGGCCGCAAGGCAAACCCCTTGCCATTGGCCGAGGAGGAGGCAGGAGCGGAAGGAGACGCGCCGCCGGTCACCTCAGAAGAAGCCGCCGGCTGCGGGAGCAGAAAAAGCCGCTGGAACTGAAGCCTTGAGCCGCCCCTGGCAGAGTATCCATAGTCCCAGAGAGCAGCAGAGTCGGTCCGGGCCGGTCATCGTGAGAGAGCAGGAGGTAAATGATTCAATGCAGTTGCTGCCTCAGACTCAGTGCCTCCCTCCTCTCTCTCCTGTCACTGTGCGGGACTGCGGACTTGAGTCTGGCGGTGGTGGGGGGGCACGCTGTGGTCACTCTACATTGAAGGGGGTACACCGTGGTCACTCTACATTTAAGGGGGCAGGCTGTGGTCACTCTACATTGAAGGGGGCATGCTGTGGTCACTCTACATTGATGGGGGCACACCGTGGTCACTCTACATTGAAGGGGGTATGCTGTGGTCACTCTACATTTGATGGGGGCATGCTGTGGTCACTCTACATTGAAGGGGGCATGCTGTGGTCACTCTACATTGAAGGGGGCACGCTGTGGTCACTCTACATTGATGGGGGCATGCTGTGGTCACTCTACATTGAAGGGGGCACACCGTGGTCACTCTACATTGAAGGGGGCATGCTGTGGTCACTCTACATTGAAGGGGGCACACCGTGGTCACTCTACATTGAAGGGGGCACACCGTGGTCACTCTACATTGAAGGGGGCACACCGTGGTCACTCTACATTGAAGGGGGCACACCGTGGTCACTCTACATTGAAGAGGGGACACTGTGGTCACTCTACATTGAAGGGGGCACTGCTCACTGGTCACTCTGCATTGATGGGGGCACACTGTACCTTGATTACTGAAGGCCCCTGTCAGGGTCCGGACTGGCGGCAGGTGACTGCACTGGAGGTGGATCCTCTGTGTCAGTGAGGGATTGGCGTGGACCGTACCAGGGGACCGGTTCTAAGTTACTATCGGTTTTCACCAGAGCCCGCCGCAAGGCGGGATGGACTTGCTGCGGCGGTAGCAACTAGGTCGTATCCTCCGGTAACGGCTCAACCTCAAAGACAGCTGATTCAGGCTCGGTACAGAAGGACAAGGCAAAGGCAGGGTCAGACAGAGCAAAAGGTCAAGGCAGGCGGCAACGGTTCGTAGTCAGGGGCAACAGCAGAAGGTCTGATACACAGGCAGGGAAAAATACACCAAACGCTTTCTCAAGGCACAAAAGGCAACAAGATCCGGCAAGGACAGGAAGGGGAAGTGGGTTTTTATACATTTTGGACTGATTGGACCAGGCACCAATTAGTGGTGCACTGGCCCTTTAAATTTCAATGCAGCGGCGCGCGCGCGCCCTAGGGAGCGGGGCCGCGCACGCCGGGAGGAAGACATGAAGGAACTCGGCGTGCGCCGGGAGGCAGAGCTGAGGGAACCCGGCGGGTGAGTGACTGAGGATGCGGGGGAGCAGCGCTCACGGTCGGGGACAATGACCGGAGCGCTGCAGCCCGCGGGACGCCTCGAGTGCTCCGGGGAAGCCACGGGACCCGGAGCACTCGGCGTTACAGTACCCCCCCCTTAGGTCTCCCCCCTCTTTTTGGAGCCCAGGTACTTGTGAATGAGCTCCTTGTCGAGAATATTGGACTCGGGCTCCCATGACCTCTCCTCAGGACCACAATTCTCCCAGTCAACCAAAAATAATTTTTTACCTCTGACGACCTTGGAGGCGAGGATCTCCTTCACTGAGAAGACGTCAGAGGACCCAGAGACAGGAGCAGGAACGGTGACCTTGGGGGAAAATCGGTTAAGAATGAGGGGTTTGAGAAGGGATACATGAAAGGAGTTAGGAATACGGAGAGAGGAAGGAAGATGGAGTTTGTAAGAGACAGCATTAATTTGGCTTTTGATTTTAAAAGGCCCGAGATAACGCGGACCCAGTTTGTAGCTGGGGACCCGAAACCGGATGTATTTGGCAGAGAGACACACTCTGTCCCCAGGGGCAAAGACAGGAGGAGTTCTTCTTTTTTTATCTGCATGTCTCTTCATGCGAGAAGCGGCCAGGGTGAGCGACTTTTGAGTTTCTTTCCAGATGGAGGAGAAGTCCAGGGTCAGATCATCAACGGCAGGAACTCCAGAAGAGGTGGGAATGGGGAGGGGGGGCAGTGGGTGGCGGCCGTACACCACAAAAAACTGAGATTTGATGGATGACTCAGAGTCTCTAAAGTTATAAGAAAATTCGGCCCAGGGCAACAGGTCGACCCAATCATCCTGACGGGAGCAGACAAAGTGTCGCAGATAGTCACCAAGGATCTGGTTAACCCTCTCCACTTTTCCATTGGACTGAGGGTGGTAGGCAGAAGAAAAGTTCAATTTGATTTTTAATTGGGTGCAGAGAGCTCTCCAAAACTTTGAGATAAACTGGACGCCTCTATCGGAGATGATATGTGTCGGAAGACCATGGAGACGGAAAATGTGCAAAAAGAATTGCTTGGTCTTGCTGGCGCAGAAGGGAGACCAGGAAGCGGAATAAAATGTGCCATTTTTGAAAACCTGTCAACAACCACCCATATGACTGTGTTGCCATGGGATACGGGAAGATCAGTGACGAAGTCCATTGCTATGTGGGACCAAGGCTGTTCAGGCACAGGCAGAGGGAGGAGAAGACCTGCAGGCTTCTGGCGGGGAGTTTTATCACGTGCCCAGACAGTACAGGCTCGAACGAACTCCGTTACATCTTTTTCAAAGGAAGGCCACCAATAGTGTCTGGCAATTAGCTGAGTCGTCTTTTTAATTCCAGCGTGACCCGCCAGGTGAGAGGAGTGACCCCATTTGAGAGTCCGTAGGTGAAGACGTGGAGGAACAAATGTTTTCCCTGGAGGAACTGGTGCCAGTGAAGCAGGGGCAGTTGAAATTAGACACTCATCCTCGGAGGCATCGGTGGAACGTGATAGGGCATCTGCCCTTATGTTCTTATCAGCCGGATGAAAATGGATTTGGAAAGCGAATCGGGCAAAGAACAATGACCACCTGGCCTGGCGCGGATTAAGGCGCTGGGCAGACTGTAGGTACGAGAGATTTTTGTGGTCAGTGTAGATGGTGATCGGATGAAGGGACCCTTCCAGAAGATGTCTCCATTCTTCTAGTGCCAACTTAATGGCTAGTAATTCACGATCTCCGATGGCATAGTTTTTTTCAGGAGGGGAAAAAGTTTTTGAGAAGAAGCCGCAGGTGATGTTTTTTCCTTTAGCAGACTTTTGAAGAAGAACCGCTCCGGCTCCAACAGAGGAGGCATCTACTTCCAGGAAGAATGGTTTCAGAGGATCGGGCCTATTCAAGACAGAAGCGGAGGCGAAGGCGGCTTTAAGGCGAGTAAAGGCTTCTTCAGCCTGGGGAGGCCAGGATTTCGGATTCGCTTCTTTCTTGGTTAGAGCCACAATAGGCGCCACGATAGTGGAGAGGTGGGGAACAAACTGGCGGTAATAGTTGGCGAATCCAAGGAAACGCTGAATAGAACGAAGTCCTGAGGGGCGTGGCCAATCTAAGACTGCAGAGAGTTTGTCAGGGTCCATTTGGAGACCTTGTCCAGAAACTAGGTATCCCAGAAACGGAAGACAGTTATGTTCAAAAAGACATTTTTCCATTTTGGCGTAAAGATGGTTGATACGAAGAAGCTGGAGTACTTGATGAACATGGCGACGGTGTTCCTCCAGGGTGGAGGAAAAGATTAGAATGTCGTCAAGATAGACCACTACACAGGTGTACAACATGTCCCGGAAGATCTCGTTGACAAAGTCTTGAAAGACTGCAGGAGCGTTGCACAGGCCGAAAGGCATGACGAGATACTCAAAGTGGCCATCTCTGGTATTAAAAGCGGTTTTCCACTCGTCTCCTTCACGGATTCTGATGAGATTATAAGCGCCCCTGAGGTCAAGCTTAGTAAAGACCTTTGCTCCGCGCAGACGGTCAAAGAGCTCCGAGATGAGAGGCAAAGGGTAGCGATTCTTTACCGTGATTTTGTTAAGACCGCGGTAGTCAATACATGGGCGAAGTGACCCATCTTTTTTGGCGACAAAGAAAAATCCTGCTCCGGCAGGAGAAAAAGACTTCCTGATGAAACCTTTCTTGAGGTTCTCCTGAACGTATTCCAACATGACCTTGGTTTCAGGAATGGAGAGAGGGTAAATCCTGCCACGGGGTGGTGTGGTACCGGGAAGCAAATCAATGGGACAGTCATAGGGTCTATGTGGTGGTAAGACCTCCGCCTGTTTCTTGCAAAAGACATCGGTAAAGTCCCGATAGGCCTTAGGAAGGCCGAGCAAGGGTGAGGAGACGATGACTTGTCTAGTAGGTACCGACTTGAGGCAATGAGTGAGGCTGGTAGGCCCCCATGACTTAATGTCCCCAGAGGTCCAGTCGAGGGTAGGAGAGTGGCGCTGGAGCCAGGGCAAGCCAAGAAGGACGTCAGAAGTGCAATTTGGTAGAACAAAAAATTCAATGGTCTCTTGGTGGAGGACCCCTATGGTCATGAGCACGGGTTCTGTGCGATAACGCACGGTACAGTTCAGATTCTCTCCGTTAACTGTAGTAATGAAGAAGGGCTTGACGAGACGGATCACAGGAATGCTAAAGCGGTTGATGAAGGAGGCTTTAATGAAGTTTCCTGCAGAACCAGAGTCCAAGAAGGCCTCTGCAGGGAAGGAGACTTTAGCGGCAGAAGAAATCCGTACTGGAACAATCAAGCGGGGAGAGGAAGACTTTACACCCAGCGACGCCTCTCCTACGTTCACTAGATGCGAGCGTTTCCCTGACGCTGTGGACGAACTGGACAGTCCTTTAAAAAGTGTTCGGAACTCGCACAGTATAGGCATAAATTCTCGTTCCTCCGGCGAGACCTTTCTTGCTGGGTCAGGCGAGCCCGATCCACTTGCATGGCCTCCTCGGCGGAAGGCACAGTAACCGGCTGCAAAGGTTGTTGGAAGAGAGGTGCCAGGCGTGGATATCGCCTGTTGCGAACAAGATTCTTTTCTTGGCGAAGTTCCTGACGTCTTTCAAGGAAGCGCATAGCTATGTGAGTAGCCAACTGGATGAGTTCCGTCAGGGAGTCAGGTATCTCTCGTGCGGCCAGAGCATCCTTGATATGGCTGGATAAACCCTTTTTAAAAGTCGCGCAGAGGGCGTCGTTGTTCCAGGTCAGTTCGGAGGCCAGGTGCGAAACTGTATAGCATACTCGCCTACTGTAGCGTCTCCCTGGACGAGGTTTAGCAAGGCTGTTTCGGCTGACGAGGCACGGGCAGGTTCCTCGAAGACACTGCGGACTTCAGAAACGAAGGACTGGACGGAGGCAGTGGCAGGATCGTTGCGGTCCCAGAGCGGCGTGGCCCAGGCCAAGGCCTTCCCAGACAGTAAACTGACCATGAAGGCCACCTTAGACCGTTCCGTAGGAAACTGGTCGGCCAACATCTCCAGGTGCAGGGAACATTGGGACAAGAATCCCCGACACATCTTAGAATCCCCATCAAACTTGTCCGGGAGAGACAAACGGATTCTAGCGGAGGTGGCGGCCACCGGCTGCGGAGGTGGAGCGGAAGCAGAAGCAGGCGGCTGCTGCCGTGCGGGAAGAAGCTGTTGCAGCATGGCGGTCAACTGTGCCAACTGTTGACCTTGCTGAGCAATCTGCTGGGACTGCTGGGCAACCACGGTAGAGATGTAAGCGAGACTAGGCAGGGGCACATCAGCGGGATCCATGGCCGGATCTACTGTCAGGGTCCGGACTGGCGGCAGGTGACTGCACTGGAGGTGGATCCTCTGTGTCAGTGAGGGATTGGCGTGGACCGTACCAGGGGACCGGTTCTAAGTCACTACCGGTTTTCACCAGAGCCCGCCGCAAGGCAGGATGGACTTGCTGCGGCGGTAGCAACCAGGTCGTATCCTCCGGTAACGGCTCAACCTCAAAGACAGCTGATTCTGGCGCGGTACAGAAGGACAAGGCAAAGGCAGGGTCAGACGGAGCAAAAGGTCAAGGCAGGAGGCAACGGCTCGTAGTCAGGGGCAACAGCAGAAGGTCTGATACACAGGCAGGGAAAAATACACCAAACGCTTTCTCAAGGCACAAAAGGCAACAAGATCCGGCAAGGACAGGAAGGGGAAGTGGGTTTTTATACATTTTGAACTGATTGGACCAGGCACCAATTAGTGGTGCACTGGGCCTTTAAATTTCAATGCAGTGGCGCGCGCGCGCCCTAGGGAGCGGGGTCGCGCGCGCCGGGAGGAAGACATGAAGGAACCCGGCGTGCGCCGGGAGGCAGAGCTGAGGGAACCCGGCGGGTGAGTGACTGAGGATGCGGGGGAGCAGCGCTCATGGTCGGGGACAATGACCGGAGCGCTGCAGCCCGCGGGACGCCTCGAGTGCTCCGGGGAAGCCACGGGACCCGGAGCACTCGGCGTTACAGCCCCTTTCACACTTGTGTGACCTCAAAGTCACGCTATTTTTTACCGTGTTTTTTGCCGCGAAGCAATGCCTATTACATTTTTCTGTTTGCGCCCCCCAAACAATTTTGAGCACCAGCCACCACTGCCGACCAGCCTTTGCATATCTTTTTTTTTTTTTTTTTTTATGCCGACCATTTGGATACTGTATATTATCCTCCCTTTAGGGCTGGCACAAGGTGCTTGTTAAGGAAGCTGACATCCTCTGCCCCATGATTGAGAAAGGGGATGGACTTCCAAAACGCTATTGTAAAGTAAAAAGTCTCTGTAAAGAGCACTTGGTCCCCTTTAAATCAACCTCTTCAGACCCCAGCTAGAAACTGTTCATCCACCTGGCTGTGTCAAAGAGTATCCCAGAACAGGGGATTCCAAAAAAGACTTGTTTTTTAGCACTGTCCTAGGGAGAATGGATGGTATTGATGGGCTCGGGCGTGTTCGAGTTCCCACGCCCAATCCCGCCAGGGAGTCAACACTGCACACCCAGGGCCGGCCCTACCATGGGTCCCGCTGGGTCCATTGGACCCAGGCGGAACTTTCAGAGGGGCGGCAAACTCAGGCCCAAGATTTTTTTTCAGCAGTTTTTTGTGTCCTCAGTTTGCAGCGCATTACGGGTGGCATCTCCCCATCTCATAAACCACCTGTAGTGCAAACTGAGTATGAGGATGCACAGCGTCTCCTCCTGGGAACTTCCCTTGCGTGATCGTGGTGTAAGCAATGACGTCAGACATCAGTGCACTCCATCTCATGCAGGGCAGGCTGGATCTTCCGGGGCAGTGCTCGCGGCAGACACAGTAGAGACAGGAGAACACACAGTGGGTGTTTGGTGGACTGGTCTGGTGGTGAGTTATAGAATATAACAATATATATATACATTTTATATTTATATAAACTAATGGATGAGGGGGCATTTTGGTGGGCGTATTTTTTGGGGGGGTTGGGCAGCATTTCATTCTTGGACCCAGGCAGCACAATGTCTTGGGCCAGCCCTGTGCACACCGCTAATTATTACAGACACTGAGACATTTCCGGATCTGTACAGCTGCGGAACGGGAAATGTCTCACTGCTTGTGATTAGCGGTGTGCAGTGTCGGCTTCCTGGCAGGATTGGGCACGTGGGAACTCGAACAGGCCCGAGCCCATCTCTACTAGTTGGGTATGGCACCTAGCAGCCCCCTCCCTTGTAGGCCCAGGGGGTGGAATGGTACTCACACTGTCCTTGTCCTGCAGCTGTAAGTAAAACTGCTTTAGACCGCATTCACACTGAAGCGGCACGACTCCTGCACGACTTCGGGGGCGACCTGTGAAGTCCTGTGCACCGCGACTTCGGCGCGACTTGCACGGACTTCACATAAGGTAAGTCAATGCAAGTCGCCTCCAGGTCGCCCCGAAGTAGTACAGGACCCTTTTTCTAAGTCAGAGCGACTTGTGTTGCTCCTATTAGAACGGGTCCTGTACCAGTCAATGGCAAGTCGCCTGACAAGTTGCGGCAGTGTGAAGGGAGTTTTAGGCCTTTTGCTGGGCTATTTTCGTTGCTGGGCTATTTTTTTTCCTGGCTATACAGAAAGCTAAACAGGCTTCCCCAGGGGATGGTAGGGCAGTGGAGATCCCTCTTTCAGCATCCTTCCTCCAGCCTTCAACCTGAAGGCAGATCCTCCTTATCCAGGGCCTTCTCCCAGGCTACACACTGCAGCACTTTAACACTCCATCTTTTAATCCGACTACCCTACTGGCCAAGCTCCACAGTATTTATGGGCTTTCTGTTATAGGGGGACAACGCTCTGTTCCTCAATTGTGCTCCTGCATTGTCACCTTGTCACACAGGTTTCTAATAGAGACTACAAATAGCCATTTTAGCACACTGGCATGGCCAACTGTTGTTACCATGAGGACACTTGCCTTACACAGTCAATGCTGGAGTGCATGTAGACATAAAGTAGCTGCAAAGAGGATACAGGAGATCAACAGCACTGCAAACAGGGGACAAAATAATTTAAAAAAAGAACTTAGAAAAAGAAAAAGCCAATTGTTTATGAAACTGGATACAGAGCAATCTAAGTGAAATCCAGTTAGGGGTTTACATCTACTTTAATCCACTGACAGAGTTTATATTACTCCCAGCAATGTGTGGGTGTTTTTTGGTCCTCTCCCCCGGGATGGAATCTCGCTGTCAATGAAGCAGGTTATACTGTCCTGTGTCCTCCTGTTTGTCATCTCCTGAATGTCGCTCTCCCTCTAATCCCCACTGACATGTTGGATCTGAAATGAGGTTAACAGCTCACTAATTAAACACTAGCTAAACTGATTTCTCTCACCCTGTCATCCGACATTTACATTCGCTGGAAGCAGCTTTAGGGGAATCACGGTGGACACGGGGGGTTGGCGTTCAGTGCAGCAAATTTATTTGTGGTTTCATGGTCAGACGGGAATGAGCCCCAACCCCGCGCAGCTTCCGGTGAAGGAGTCGATGGTCCAATGTATACTCCACTTTTGGTAAAACAAGACTTATACCATACAGATTTCCTACACTGGTTACTTTATGTTTTAATGTTATAAAAGTGATTTTTTTTTTCTTTCACTTTGTTTTTATTATAAAAGAAAAGTAGTTAAAATCTTACATAGTGCATATGAAAAATATGCAAAAATTTGATCATTACAACATCGAAACATATCAACTTTTAAGGAAAAAGGAAACAGCAGGGAAAATTATGAACATAAATTGGAAGGGAGACCATCTCTGATGAAAAAACAATGGGTAATGCAACCGTCAAATAGTGTACGTAAAAGCTGGCAACACCTTGAAACGGGTCCCATGCAAGAAAAATAGGAGGTAGGGTCCAGAGCGGTACTAAAAGTTGTAAAGTGCAAAGGTCCATTAACCGCTTGCCGACCAGCCACTGTAGTTTTACTGCGGCGGGTTGGCTCTGTCCCACGAAACGACGTACCTGTACATCGCTTCGCAGGACTGCTAGTTGGGGCGCGCGCACATGCCGATTGGCCACAGGGGGAGCCAATCAGCGGATCCGGCGGCCACTATCGCTCCCCGTGGACACAGAACGGCAGTCTGCCGTTGTAAACACGTTAGACCGCTGTTCTGTCAGTAATGAACACAGGGATCCTGTTACATAGTTACATAGTTACATAGTTAGTGAGGTTGAAAAAAGACATCAGTCCATCCAGTTCAACCTATGATGTGTGTGTGTGTTTGCTTTTAACCGTACATTGTATACCCCTGTATGTTGTGGTCTTTAAGGTGCCCATCTAATAGTTTTTTGAAACTATCAATGCTCCCTGCTGATACGACTGCTTGTGGAAGAGAATTCCACATCCTTACCGCCCTTACAGTGAAGAACCCCTTACGCATTTTAAGGTTAAACCGCCTTTCCTCTAGTTTTAGTGAGTGGCCACGTGTCTTGTTGTATTTCCTTACTCTGAATAGTTTGTTCCTTATGCTAGGGTCGCCAGTACAGTATTTGTACATTGATATCATATCCCCCCTCAAACGTCTCTTCTCTAGAGAGAATAGGTTCAGTGCTTGTAGTCTTTCCTCATAGCTGATGTCCTCCATTCCCCTAATTATTTTTGTTGCCCTTCTCTGGACTCTTTCCAATTCCAGCACATCCTTCCTGAGGACCGGTGCCCAGAACTGGACAGCATACTCCAGATGTGGCCGGACCAGAGTCTTGTAGAGCGGGAGAATAATCTCTTTATTTCTGGAGTGAATCCCCTTTTTTATACATCCCAATATTCTGTTGGCTTTGCTTGCAGCTGCTTGGCATTGCATGCCACTGCCAAGCCTGTTGTCTACCAGTACCCCCAAGTCTTTTTCCATCCTAGACTCCCCCAGAGGTTCCCCCCCTAGTGAGTAGCTTGCTTTCTGGTTTCTGGCCCCCAAGTACATTACTTTACATTTATCAACATTAAACCTCATCTGCCATGTAGTTGCCCACCCCGTTATTTTGTTTAGGTCCGCTTGTAAGGTTTCCACATCCTGTATAGAAGATATTGGCATGCTTAGTTTAGTATCGTCCGCAAATACTGAGATTGTACTCGATATCCCCTCCTCTAGATCATTTATGAATAAATTAAACAGGATTGGCCCCAGGACAGAACCCTGGGGGACCCCACTTTCCACCCCCGCCCAATCCGAGTACTCCCCATTAATCACCACCCTCTGGACTCTCCCCTGGAGCCAGTTCTCTATCCAGGTACTCACCTTATGGTCCATACCTACCTTCCTTAGTTTGTACAGTAAGCGTTTGTGGGGAACGGTGTCAAAGGCCTTTGCAAAGTCCAGATACACCACATCCACTGGCTTACCTTTATCTAGATGGCAGCTCACTTCATCGTAGAAGGTTAATAGATTGGTTTGGCAAGAACGATTTTTCATAAATCCATGCTGATTACTACTAATTGGTCCCTTAACATCCCCTCCAAAATCTTGCAGACTACAGATGTTAGGATGACAGGTCTATAGTTACCCGGGATACACCTCGGCCCCTTTTTAAATATTGGTACTACGTTGGCCTTTTTCCAATCTGCTGGCACCATACCTGTCTGTAAACTATCCTTAAAGATCAAGAATAATGGTCTGGCAATCACCTGGCTGAGCTCTTTAAGAACCCTCGGGTGCAAGCCATCCGGTCCCGGTGATTTATTTATGTTAAGTTTCTCAAGTTTAGTTCTAAGTCTGTCTTCTGTTAGCCATGGCGGCACTTCCTGAGGTGTGTTGTTTAGATTGGCCTTACAAGCTGGGTTCGTGTAGCCCCCCGATTCTTTTGTGAAGACTGAAGAGAAGAAATTATTTAACACTTCCGCCTTTTCCCTGTCCTCAGTGGCCATATTTCCTTTGTCATCTTTTATGGGGCCAATGTTTTCTGACCTCGCTTTCTTACTGTTTATATACTTAAAGAACTTCTTGGGGTTCTTTTTACTCTCTTCCGCTATATGTCTCTCGTGTTCTATTTTAGCCGCCCTGATTTCATCTTTACATTTCTTATTACACTCTTTGTAATGCTTAAATGCTGCCAATGACCCCTCAGCCTTGTATTTTTTGAAAGCCTTTCCTTTAGCACTAATATGCATTTTTATGTTGGAGTTTAGCCACCCAGTGTTTAATTTTGCTCTTTTAAATTTATTTCCCTTTGGAATGCACTGGTCAATCCCCTTGTTAAGTATGCTCTTGAAGCACTCCCATTTTTCCTCCGTGTTCTTTGTTCCCAGGGTTCTATCCCAATTGATATTTTCATGCAGCGAGCGCAGTTTTGGGAAATTGGCTCTTTTGAAATTCAGCGTCCTTAAATTACCCCTCTGCTTCCTATTACTATAATTAATACTGAAACTTGTTGACCTATGGTCACTGTTTCCTAAGTTCTCCCGTATTTCTATATCCCTGAGCAGGTCTGTATTGTTGGTAATCAGTAGGTCAAGTACCGCATTGTTTCTTGTCGGTGCATTCACCATCTGACCCATGAAATTGTCCTGCAAGATATTTAGGAACTGCCTAGCCTTGGCCGAATGCGCGGTTCCATCTGCCCAGTCTATATCTGGATAATTAAAGTCCCCCATTATAATGACATTTGCCATCCTTGCTGCCAATCCTATCTGTAACATGAGGTCCGCCTCCCCCTCCTCCCTCAGGTTGGGGGGCCTATAGCATACGCCCAATATTACCTTCCCCACTGTGCCTTCCCTTTGAAGCTCTACCCATAGGGATTCTGCCTCGTCCTTAGCTCCATTATTAATATCATCCCTCATATTTACCTGCACACTTTTCTTAATATACAGACATACCCCTCCTCCTTTTTTACCCTCTCTATCTCTGCGATAAAGGGAATATCCCTGAATGGTCGCCATCCAGTCATGAGAGCTGTTTAGGAACACAGGTCTCTGTGTTCATGCAGCAAGCCCATCCCCCACACAGTTAGAAATCACCCCCTAGGAAATCACCCCTTTTGATTGCCTGATTGCCCCTGGTGTTAATCCCTTCCCTGCCAGTGTCATTAGTACTGTAACAGTGCATATTTTTAGCGCTGATTACTGTAGTAATGTCACTGGTCCACCCAAAAGTGTCCAAAATGTTAGTTAGGTGTCCACTCTGTCCGCCGCCAATGTCACAGTTCCGCTAAAAATCACTGATCGCTACCATTACTAGTAAAAAAAAAAAAAAAATGACAAAAACTTTCCCCTAGTTTGTAGACGCAATAACTTTTGCATAAACCAATCAATATACTCTTATTGGGATTTTTTTTACCAAAAATATGTAGCAGAATGCAGAATACATATTGGCCTTAATTGATGAAAAACTAGATTTTTACATTTTTTTTTATTGGGAATATTATATAGCAGAAAGTAAAAAATATAGTTTTTTTATTTTTTTTCCAGAATTGTCGCTCTTTTTTTTTTATAGCGCAAAAAATAAAAATCACAGAGGTGATCAAATACCACCAAAAGAAAGCTCTGTTTGTGGGAAAAAGGACATCAATTTTATTTGGGTACAACGTCGCACGCCCGCACAGTTGTCAGTTAACATAACGCAGTGCCGTATCACAAAAATGGCCTGGTCATTACGAGGGTAAAACCTTCTGGTCCAGAAATGGTTAAAAGGAAGTCAGACTAAAGTGTATAAGAACATTAGGTGATTTAGATGTGCTATATGTGGGTGGGTGCAGCATGGTGCGGCAGCAATAGCGCACACACAGTCCAGGAGCAAATAGTGGAACTTGTATTGGCAAAACAGTTCACAGCAAACGCAAACCTGGTGGGAGAGGTCCCAACTGGGAACACTCACAGATGCCAACAGCACATAGTGGAGCAGGTATCAGCTGTACTGACAGTGTCTATGTGGATGGGCGGAATGTGGCCAGGCCATTCTGTGCAAAGCAGGAAGATGTCCAATGAAATTGCCAAGCCATAAGCTGTCCCTACTCATCTGGAACTTTTCACTGCCGCTAATGGGCAGCCAGCATCCAATGAGATCTCTGCAAAGTGATTCAGGAACCTACAGGAACCATGTTCCTCTTGACTTCCTCTCACTCTGCACTGCTGCTTTGGTTGAGCGCCACCTGCAAGTGGAGACAACAAACTGCACCTGCATACATATAGGTTAAAGCGTTTGTAAAATCACATTGTGACTTTGCTGGTATCCCCTCTGGATTATGCAGTTAGTAACTACAGTGTGGGTTTTTTTATTTTTAAATTAAAAAGCTAAATATATTTTCTCACACCGCAACTGTGCAGTCATGTGACCCCCCTCTGAACTTCTTCTATGCATAGCAGTGGGAGGGGCTGAGATTCCCATGTGACGTCAGCCGGCCAGCAGAGGAACATCACAAAACCGCACAGCGGCATTGTGGGAAAACATATTTAGCCTTCTCAGTTTATAAAAACCCACACACTATAGTTAATAACTGCACAATTTAGAGGGGATACAAATATTTTTACAGCCTATTGCAGTGGAATAGCAGCGGGAGAGGTGGAGAGGAGAGCCGCTCACATGCTGACAGGCAGGGAGGGAGTGGGAGAGGGGAGAGACTCACAGCAGAGAGCAGGATGATGGAGGCACATAAACTGACCACGGTATCATGGCCCAGCAGCCATGATTACTGTGGTCAGCACAGACAGGGGGACACATGATCAACCAGGTATATTACAACATAGGAAGGGACAAGAAACATGGCACAAGCACTGTGCTATAGATCATGCGTTAAAGGAACAGGATTTTTTTTTTTTTTTTAGGGTTACAACCACTTTAATTCTCACAGCCATGTATTCAATACTGCCCATATGAAGAGAAAAGGCACTTATGAAGCCGGGAGAGTAGCAGATAAAACAGAGACTGGACTGTAAAGGGGAAGGGATACGTAGAAAGGGGATTGAAAAGGCCTGAAAGGTCAGAAGAAAAGGGAGTGAAGTGAGTGTTCAGAGAGCAGGGTAAGAAAGGGAAAGGTAGGAGAGGGGAAGACAGGGAAGGGCATAGGGGAAGAGGGATTTTTTAACCCAGAAGCCCTTTGTGAATATAGCTTGTTCATCAATTTTTGGTCACAGTTCTCGATAGTTTGTGGGTGGCAGTGTCGATGGGAAATGGTTCAGCCAAGGCTGCCAGATCCAGAGAAATTTATCATACTTATTGTGTAGAATGACCATAAGCTTTTCATTTAACCACTAGACCGCCCGTCGCAGATGTACTGCAGTAGGCAGCCGCTCCTGAGCGAAACCCCGTACATGTACGGCGCTCGGTCTGGAGAGTGTAGGGGGCTGGCTTTTGTGACAGGCGGCTCCGATTGCCGCCTGACACCCTCGATCTCTCCCCGCTGACAGAGAAGGATGGACGGCTGTTGTAAACACAGCCGTCTGTCCTTCTGCCTGCAATGATCACAGAGACCATGCGATCCTGCTATATAGGATCACATGTTTCTATGGTCATCTCACAAGCCCAACCCCCCCCCCCCCAGTTAGAATCTCCCCCCTAGGCTTACATTTAACCCCTTGATCACCAATAGTTCCACATCTATTTACCAGAATGCCAATGAAATAAAATAACAAACATCTGCTGCTTCACCTATAAACTAAACTAAAGAAACAATTACAAACAAATAAAAAGAATACATAGAACATCAACCTATATTTCTGATTTTTGGTTTAGGTTAGGTTCATGTCTATGTGTTTTTAGTGCATTTGCAGATCCCCAGAAATGGACTACAGTCCATTTAACCTTATTTATGGGCCCCATTCACATCTATGCAGTTTCCTACAATGTGTTTTTTAAAGGTGCAAGGGTTTTTTTTTTTTTTTTTCACGCAACAAAGTGTGTTTTTGATTACATAGATGTCAATAGAATTGCATCAAATACACATGAAATGTGTTTTTGGTGCATTTTCCTGCATGACAGCAAACACCTTCTCCTAACAACATCAACACTTCCTATAAAAACACATCAAAAATGCTCATGAAAAAATGGAAAAAGAACCAAAAAAACTCATCAACTGCATAGATGTGAACCTAGCTTTAGGAATATAGTTTAATTGTAGCATTTAGTTTCAACACTGTGTATGTATAGAAGGCCCCCGATATCTTATTTCCTACTTGCATGATTGGCACACTACCATTTCTAGACATCTGCACAGGGACCCTGACGAGCGGGGCCGGTGCAGGGCATTCTGGGACCGAAGAGGACGCCAAAGAGGACGCCCTGGCTTCAGCTGCCCACACCTGAGATGGCAGCGCTGGACAAAAAATTATCAAGGTAAATATTTCTTCTAAAAGGTAAACGGACCTCTGAGACTATCACAGTGCAGGTGCGTTTATACGGAGACTTGATTACACACAGGTGGATTCTATTTATCATCATTAATCATGTAGGTCAACATTGGATCATTCAGAGATCCTCACTGAACTTCTGGAGAGAGTTTGCTGCACTGAAAGTAAAGGGGCTGAATAATTTTGCACGCCCAATTTTTCAGTTTTTTCTTTGTTAACAAAGTTTGAAATATCCAATAAATGTCGTTCCACTTCATGATCGTGTCCCACTTGTTGTTGATTCTTCACAAAAAATTACAGTTTTATATCTTTATGTTTGAAGCCTGAAATGTGGCAAAAGGTCGCAAAGTTCAAGGGGGCCGAATACTTTTGCAAGGCACTGTAACTAAAAGTGATAGTACCCTGCAAAAGGTAAATCATTACTCCTGATTTTATTTTGATAAGTAGATGACAAGCTCACTATAAAGCAGTAGTAAGCCACCACAAAAATTAAAAAAAAGTCAGACCCTTGCAGGATTATGTCATAATGTACTAGAATGCACCACATACTAGCACATTATGACAGACTTACCTGAACACAGAGGCTTTCAAGGCAGTGCTGTTACGGCTTTCTGGTGCTTCCACCTTCACCCGGTCTTCCTTCCAAGTTTGCGGGCTCCGGCTGTATGAATGGCCAGGGGTGTGATAGAATCACGTGCAGGAGTCCCGACATGGAGCTCTGAAGGTGCGGCACAGGTATGCTGTCCCTTCAGAGCGCATGCGCCGGTAACATCACAGGCTGCACCCGTGTAAATATCTCCTAAACAGTGCAAGTTTACAAAATATTCACTGTACCTACAGGTAAGTCTTATTATAGGCTTACCTTATCATAGACTTACCTGTAGATGGCGCATCTCTGTTTTGCTTGTGTTAAGGTGTGCACCTAGTCCATTTAAAATGAACAGCCTGCCTTACCAGAACATACCTAATGCCTGTGACCATACACAAATGGTGATTCTGAATCAGATTAGAATCTGGAGATTTCACATCCCTACAAAGCTAAGCAGTGGGAACTGGATGACCCCGGACTTTTCCCTGACGTTTCCTGCAGGGGGTGTTTTTAATTTACCCGGCATTCAGTCCAGCCAGCTTTGCATAATGTTAAATTCTGTCTCTTATAACTGATGACCTCAGACGGTATAATAGATCCCCCAAGAGCTTAATCAGCTGCGTCGCCCTTCGTTTCGCTCATATTTTGCAAGATTAGGCAGGATATATACTGGCAGTCACCGGTTGTAGCCCAGGCAATAAACATATTAATCACTGATCTGCTGCAGCAGTCACTCCTTCAAACCAGATGGCATTACCGGCCATTGCTCCAGATTATTCTTAGCTGCCCCCCCCCCCTCCTCCTTCCAGAACTCTTTTCCTGAAAGCACACCTCTTCTGCAATATTCTAATAAAAATGGTAATAGTTCATGAAATTCATTGCACAGTGTCATCCAGTTTGGGTTTACATCTGCTTTAAGGAAGCTTTGTCCACTGCAGGTATTTTAATGGACTGTCGGATGCACCACAATGGACCAAAAATCATACATGGAGAATTTTCAACAGTGTAGCACAGCACAACACTTCAACTCTTGAAGGAAAGGATTAAAGTACACCTAAAATCAAGAAATACACTTACTACTTTGTGTTGGTCTATTACATAAAATCCCAATAAAACACATTTACGTTTTTGGTTGTAACATGATAAAATTTGGAAAATTTCAAGGGGTATGAATACATTTTCAAGGCACTGTATCTGCAGTGTAAGATCATTTAAGGTACTGCCGCCTCTGACTGCCATTCTCACCAGATTTGGAGTGAGATTTAGTGATTTGTTTACTGTTCCCCTTGCTGGAGAGGATGCTGTATCTGAGTACCTGTAGTGTAAGGATCTCCTTGCTTCATCTTCATCCATTCTGTGGATCTATGCTTCCTCCACATCTATCATTACCCCTTTAGTCATACATAAATCCCAACTTGTTGAGATGGAAATGAGGGACACCTATTAGCAAAAGTATGTTGGCATAGGACACACCCCCTGCAGGTCCCTTTAAAAGATATGTAGAACCCTCCTAGGTAGGTTCTAAAAAAGAGAATATCGTTTTTGGATCTTTCTGCTTGCCAGAGAAATTGCCAGGTAAATTTATATTGCTCTCTGCCTACCAGAGAGCAGGATCTGCTAGTAAGGTCTGCTCATGGTGCTCAGGTGCAGCTCAGTTTGTCTGAAGTGTTTCACACTGGTCCAAAAGGGAGGCATATTGGACAGTGCGAGAAAACCTGACAAATGAGTGCACAGGCATTTAGTACAGCCCTGGTGATTGACAGAGGAAAGTACCTTGGTGCATGCTGGGATACTGTATAAATGCCATTGGGCACATGTGCTTGGGGTCTTTCAGTTGGAGAGCGGGGTCCAAGAGGGAGGGGCAGCTGCCCCTCCTCTGTAGAAGCTGCCATGTGGCCTCAGGTGGTCGACCCGAGGGTCCGAGAGTTAGCTAGGAACTGAACCCAGATGTCCTGCAGATCTGACTGAAGTGGAGACAATAAGGAGGATCTTATTCTGCCTACAGTGAGTACAGATCTGTGTCATGGGGCCTGTTCTGAGAGGGCCACCCCTTCTGTGGAAGAGTCAGGAGACAGGTGTCAGTCAAGGGGATGCTAGAGAGTGTCCTGAAGATAAAGTAGTTGCAACAAGTCTGCTACTAGAGAAAGCAAGACTACTTAATTCTTCCATACAAGTGACAGTATGGTTAAAGCAGCGTGTCTGCACCTGGTGAGGCCAAGTGAGAGTTGTCCTTATCAACTGTAAATAGTTTGAGTATCCCACTATACCCTTCTCTCATCCAAGTTCCACAATAAATATTATACAAAAACCCCTGGACTGTTTAATGAGTAATGAGGCACTGGGATGGCTGTGTTAACTGTCCTGACTGACTGGCTGAACTGGCTGTCTGCAGGTTATCAGAGGAGGCCCAAGAAGTCATCACCCCAAGAAGCCCTACAGGGACAGTGCTACATTTTGGGGCTCATCCGGGATTTCCTCTGAGTTACAGCAGTGGATGTTACCGGCAATGACCGAACATTTACCCAAGAAATGCCATGTATTCTCAAGCAAAGTGCTGGAGTGTCGGTGAAGAAAGGATGCGCTGTATTGTAGGAGAAAATAGTGTCTGCTTTACAGTAATCAGTGCAAATGTGCTTTCAAGTTATGGTCAAGAAAGCAGTGACCCGGGACGTGGGGATCGGTGCATCAGGGGTTGTGTTAGTACATGTGCTGTGGAAGAAAATGTCAGTAACAACAGGACAATTTCTAACAGCAGTGAGGGAGTTTGGTTGGCTTGCAAATGGAAAAGTGCAACTGAGGCTCAAGTCAAGACAGAAGAGGCAGATGTATGTGTATCTGTGGCAGGGAACACAATCTGCATTGCAGTACCATTCGTGGAAGCTGAACAGTGTTATGGCAGCAGCACAAGGGTTACTACACCGTGCAGGAGAGAGCACTCCAAAGAGATCTGCCTTGCATGAGGAGCAACCGCCGGAGAGGAGAGTCAGCTAGTCTAGGGATGTGGGAAGTTGCCATCCGTGGGCCACCAATCCAAAACGGAGGAAGGGAGCTGAGACGTCAATTCCACCATTGGGTGTAGCTGAGGAGCAGACACATGTGTGGAGGAGCAAGATGGTGGATGCCGGAGTAACCCGGAGCGCAGAGGCTATCTCACGTATTGGCAGAGAATCTGCAGAGCGGACTGAATCACAGAATCTGAACCTGTTGGACACAGGGGTCTGATTGATGCTCAAGGGAAGTCTGGCATTTTGCAGCGGAGGGGACAGAGAGCACCTTGGACTGGTATGTGGCAGATGCCTGAATTTTTCCGTGTGGCTGCGAGCGTGGGGCTAGTGTGGGCACTATGGTGACATGTAGCTGAAGTTGGAGCAGAATGATTGCCAGCCCAGAAGACTGTATGTGAACTGGGAGGTAAGAACCACTTCTGAACTGCTGACATCTATAGTGGTCATTCCTTTTGGGAAAGGATGGGGAGTGCCGAGAGTACCGCCGGGGTCGGGACCAGTAGTACAGACCTGCACAACTATCTGCCAAACCAGGGAGACCCACATTTCAGAGGTGCAATGCACACAAGTTGTGAGGTCCGAGCAGTGGTCACAAGGTGCATTGGTTGCGGTCGCAGCAATTAACGGTCCAGCTCTTAAAGAGGCGGTGTCAATGGGTCCAGAAGTTCAAGTCCTCCAGTTTGTCCAGTGAAGGGGAGGCAGGAGCCATTGATGTGGGGTCACCCAGTTTTGAGTATCGGTATGGATCCCTGGAAGAGGGAATCGATGACTGGGGATCAGAAGTGGGGGCTGAGTGGGACTGGGGAACTGAAGTAAGAAGGAGTCCTGCAAGTTCCAGTTCACTTAGTGAAGAGAGGCAGCGGTTGTTCGGATGAAGTGTGCACAGAATCTGGGGTTCTGTGAGGCCTATGCCACTATCCTCGAACCGCACCTATGCCCGAACTCAGGCAGAGAACAACGCCTACTCCAAGCTGATTGCAAAAGTAGAGACCCCATCTGGGAGAGGAGACAGGCAGAAACTTCCCAGGTTCTCTCATTTTCAACGACTTGTCTAAAGGAAGGTGGCCATGGAGTAGGGATAGGATTATCCATATGCTTCCCTGGAGATTATGGAAGAAATCAAGAGCAGCTAGCTGCCATCAGCCCTGTATTTCTCTTCACATAAAAGTGGTCCCAGCGGCGGATTCGTGCCTCTCCCGCCGCTTCCTGGTCATTTTTCCCGCTTGCCGGAGCCGTCGGTAGCGGGGAAAACGATCCGGTCCTTCTGTGTCCCAGGCAGGAAGTCGAGTGACTCTATGGCCTTGGAGGACTGGAGAGACGTCATACGTCGCTTTTGCCCAATGACCTTAACCACTTGCCTACAGTTCACTTTCACCCCCTTCCTGCCCAGGCCAATTTTCAGCTTTCAGTGCTCTCACACTTTGAATGACAATTGCGCGGTCATGCAAAACTGTACCCATATCATTTTTTTCACACAAATAGAGCTTTCTTTTGGTGGTATGTAATCACCTATGGGTTTTTTATTTCTTACAAAAAAAAAGAAAAAAGACAGTAAATTTTGAAAAAAAAAAAAGTTTCTCCTTCACTGATGTGCGCTGATGAGGCGGCACTGATGGACACTGATAGGCTGCACTGATGGGCACTGATGAGGTGGCACTTATGGGCACTGATGGGCACTGATGAGGAGGTACTAATATGCCGCACTTATGGGCACTGATAGGTGGCACTGATGAGCACTGATATGCGGCACTGATGAGCACTGATAGGTGGCACTGATGGGCACTGAGAGGTGGCACTGATGGGCACTGAGAGGCGGCACTGATGGACGGCACTGATGGGCACTGACAGGCGGCACTAATGGACACTGATGGGTGGCACTAATGGGCACTGACGAGCACTGATGGGCAGCACTGATGAACACTGATGGGCAGCACCATCATTGCCCACAATCAGTGCCCATGGTGCTGCCCGTCAGTGCCCATCAGTGCCACCCCTCAGTGCCCATCAGTGCCACCCGCCAGTGTCCATTAGTGCCGCCTGTCAGTGCCCATCAGTGTTGTCCGTCAGTGCAGTACTATGGGCACTGATTGTGGGCCCTGATAGCAGGCACTGTGGCACTGATGGTAGGCATTAATGGCACTTTATTTACACTTTGTGTAATCAGGGCACTGATGATCAGTGCCCTGATTACTTGTATTTGTTTCCCCTATGAGGAGGAGCCGCTGATCGCTCCTCCTCGCCGCACACACTGACAATGTGAGGCGAGGAGAGCCGAATAACGCACTTCCTTATTTACATGTGACCGGCTGTGATTGGACACAGCCGATCACATGGGTAAAGAGTCATGTCATTGACTCTTTACCGAGATTGGGATCGCGCCGTGTCCTAGCAACACGGCGCAGTCACGATTGCCACTCCGTGTGCCCCCGGGGGGCGCGCGAGAGAGGCTGTTCTGGTGCGCCGTCATATGACAGCACCCCAGGATAATAGCTACACCGCTCTGCCGTCATTTGATGGTGGGCGGGTAGTATGTGGTTAAATGGCCCATTTTTGTTCTTGCTGAAGAAAATTAAATTTCTTTGCTTTTTGTTTTTGCTTTTAAGTTTAGATGTGAGAGCTGAGGTCTTTTTGACTCCAGATCTCACATTAAAGAGGACCTGTCCGGCTTATTTCTATTACAAGGAATGTTTACATTCCTTGTAATAGGAATAAAAGTGATCACATTTTTTTAAAAAAAGGGACAGTGCAAAAATAAAAAATAAAAGGTATAATAAATAAGAAAAAAATATATATTTTTAAAGCGCCACGCGCCCGCGCGCAGAAGCGAACACATACGCATGTCGTGCCCACATATGTAAATGGTGTTCAAACCACAGGTGAGGTATCCCCACAATTGCAATAATTCTAGCCCTAGACCCCCCTGTAACTCTAAACTGGTAACCTGTAGAAATTGTTAAAGCGTTGCCTATGGAGATTTTTAAGTACCAAAGTTTGTTGCTTTTCACGAGCCTGCGCAATTTTGAAACATGACATGTTGGGTATCAATTTACTCGGTGTAACATTCTCTTTCACATTATAGAAACAAATTGGGCTAACTAAACTGTTTAGGCATGCGTGCGGGAGTTCACTTTCCGGCAAGGAGCTCTGAAGGCCCGGAAAGATACGCCGGACCTTCAGAGCGCATGCGCCGCTGCTGTCAGTGGCTGCATGCAGGGTGAATATCTCCTAAACCGTGCAGGTTTAGGACATATAAACTTTACCTACAGGTAAGCCTTATTATAGGCTTACCTGTAGGTAAAAGTTAAAAACCGGAGCATACTACCGCTTTAAGTGGGTAAACCCACAAGTGCTTTTTTTAACCACTACCATTCCTTGATACTGTCTTTTGAAATTTACAAGTACAGAAATTTAGAAATTGGATGAAAGTTTTAGCACTGAGAAACACTTTTTTGAAAGATACAAATTGGTCCAAAATAAGGGACAAATCAGGAGGAAAGAGGGACAGAGGGACTTTGTTCAAAATCAGGGACAGTCCCTCGAAATCAGGGACAGTTGGAAGCTATGGTCATAGATCACCAGCCATCAGGGGGACAGTTCTGACATGAGGGAGCAAAGACCATCAAAATGTCCATCCCCACAAGGAACGATAAGTCAGAAATAGGGAAAAGATCAGCTGCAGGAGACCACAGGCAATACCAGTGACTAGTCCTTTGTCCTCTGCATTCACAGTAAAGATCCTCTTTAATTGCAGTTTTCCCATAAAAAAAAGCAAGCAAACATCATGGAACTTCTTTATTCTTCATATTTTTGCTGTCTGTACCATACCTCTTCATCTCTTACTGGAGATGTGCAACAAAACCAACTCCATCCCATCCTCCGCCATTGGATAATGAGTCTAGACAACAAAATTACTTACCCCATTAATGTCACCGCTGGATGCCCGCAGTAAATGTCAAGCCGGCTCTAATTGATATAAAGGAAGATGCTTTCGGAGAAGCTGATGTAATATGAGCGAAGAGACGTCACAGCCAATAATAAGCATTTATTGATTAATATGAGGAATTCTGTTCATCTGGGTGCATACACTCCTCATATGGGGCTGGGTTGTGCGTACAGTAAAATGTGCATGACCTGAGGATGAACAAGAGTGTTCACTTCACAGAAATGTCAGTGATATTGGGCCCTTTCACACGGGTGTTCCGCATGTCCGTATATCATCCTATTTTTTTGCGGATGATATACGGACATAATGTATGTCAATGGCATTGCGGATGTCAGCGGATGACCATCCGCTGACATCCGATTTTCGTCCTTTCAGTTCTGTTCCGTTTTTTGGAATGGAACAGAACCCTATTTTTGTTCCGTTTAAAAAACGGAACGGATGCAAAATCGGATGTCAGCGGTGTCATCCGCTGACATCCGCAATGCCCATAGACATACATTATGTCCGTATATCATCCGCAAACGGATGGGATGATATGCGGACATACGGAGCGGATGACACAAGTGTCATCTGTGTCCGTGAAAAAAAAAGTGCCGGAGCGGATCGCAATGCGGTCCGCTCCGTGTGAAAGAGCCCATTGGGAACATTTTGGTGAGATTTTCTTTTTCGGCTAGATGTATTGGAGTCAATGTAGATGGTGGGAATAAGGTGATTTTTAAGGGTGCAACAAACAGGGGCTGACTGGCATCTTTTGGCCCAGGGGGCAGGTATAAACTAGAGGCCCATGGTGCAGCGACTCAGCCCTTCTCCCACTCTACCTCTTCCCAGCCTCCTCCTTACCCCCATTCCAGGCTGAAGCTCCGCTCTAGGTACTCTCTACTCACTGGCCAAATATGGGTTCCTGACCTGGCTACCAGGGGGGGGGGGGTTGGGGGGAGCTGGGAAAGCTTGGTTGGGGGGGGTTGCCAGGGAGGAGAGTCTCCAGTAGGGCATTAAACCGCCCTCTGCTCAGACACAGTTTACACCATCCATGCTGGGGGGGAGTCCTGGGCTCTGTTCTTGTCTTCATCCCGCACTCAGTAGGTCAGCAGTGGGGACTTTTTACTTCTCTTCACAAGGAATCCTTTAGGCATGTCTGTGGCAAAGGCGGTGCAGCCTTTTTATGGGGCATCAGAGCGGCCTGGGGGGGCAATCGCCCCCCTGCCCCCTGGCCCAGTCCTCCCCTGGCAACAAACTTTAAAGCATAAAGAGTGGTTCACACTACCTTCACAATCTTTCTCTCAAGATGAACAGAGCCACCTCTGTTCAACCTTTATCCAGAGACACCATCTACTTCTTAGACTGAGGTGCAGGGCTGTCTTTAACACAGGGCAAAAGGGGCAGCTGCCCAGGGCCCAGTCATTGGTGTGGGGCCCAAAAAAGCTGCCCCTTGAGCCCCCCACTGCCCACAAATAGTTGATAAGTGCATTTGGGAGGGCCCAGGAAAATGTTTGCCCAGGGTCCAATTAATATTAAAGACGGCCCTGCTGAGGTGTCAGCTGTGGTTACAAGTGTCTGACACAGTTGTGCCCCCTGCTGAAGACTCTCACCTTGTGACTTGCTACAACACAATTTTGTATTCTGATCTCTGGGCAAGAGGAAACTAAGGAAATACTTCCTCCTGCCTACAGCAGACTGATGACATCATCTCAGCCTAGGCAAAGTCACCGCCTGCAGCTAAAGGATGGCCTTTTGAATGATAAAAGATGGAGCTTTTCTGAAAAACGAGTTGCTGTGTGTTGTGACTTGTCAGAAATGTATACATGCAGACTTGTAAGGCTATTGAGAATTCACCATAAATTTTATGCTTTTATACTTTTGCACAGGGATCCAATGGTGTTTGAGTGTTGTGCAAAAGTTCTATGTTCTGTCCCTAAAACATCCTTCTAGGAAACAACACTCATAAAGTTATCCTAACTTATATGCCAGATACTGAAGTCAGTTTTTGGACTGTGGAGGAGTTTGGTGTCACCGGCTGGTGATAGAATGTGAATCCCATCAGTGTCAGAGCACTCAGCAATCTTCACAGCTCCTCAGCATGCTGCGCCCACTAATGTGTTTCTCACCGCGAGCCATCCATTGTCACTCTCTTCACCCCATCCTCCCTCTTTCCTTCAGAAATCGCCTCTCTATGGCTCACTGATAGACAGAATAGCCATGATGTTTACTGTGATACTGTAATGAGTGCAGGTTACCATGGCCTCTAACACATAGCAAGTAACTGATCCAGCTCAGAGCCAATTACTAGACCAAGACTGGAGAGGGACGTAATGGTTTACAACCTCTAAGAAACTTTCTGCTATTCAATTATACTCCACACAGAGGGCCAGAATTTACCAAAGGAGTCACCTGCAGCCAGTGATGGGATAAAGTCCTTTAGCGCCCAAGGCGTAGCAATGTGCACTTAAGAGTTAATGAGCCCATACTCTTCCATCCACAATTAAAATAAAAAAAAACTTTGAGCTTTATATAGACTTAACATTCCTCTAAACTGGACCTTTTAATCACCAAGAGCACAGGAAAATACTGTAAACCAACCCCAGATGTCCCCATGGCCACCGATTCAAATGGGGCAATTGCCCTGTGCCCCCCTGCCAAAGGGGGCCCCAGACTTCCTTTATAAAGAAAATTAAACTTATTTTCCCTCGAGACTTCAGCAGTGTGTTAGTTAGGGAAATTGTCCAGTTTGCAGCCTTTGCCAAGCTCTGGTCATGTCTAAAGCCTGATATACGCTAGCAGATTTTTTTTTTCATTTAGCCCAACTAGAGGGAGGAGCCGCTGTACTAACTATCCAATGTTAGTACAGTGAACTTTCCCACTGAGCTATTGTGTTTTGACAGGGGGACGGCTCCCCCACCAGAACACACCGGTCAGCGCTGTCAGTCATTGGCTGAGAGCACTGATTGGATGCAAATCGGCAGATCTTTTTCGGTTATGTCCGTTGGACAGAAGCCGGACGTTTGGCCAGCTTCATTAGGACCGACTGTCATACACATGGGCCGAATGTCAGCCAGTTTCTATGGAACAGGCTGATACTCAGCCCATGTGTACGGGGCTTTACTCCATCTCAACAGGCAGTTTTATTACATGATGAAGGGCTTGCTGATAATTTTCCAGGTGTTAATGTAGCTCTTAATATTTATTTAAGCGTGATGGTCACTAGTTGTTCGGGAGAAAGGCCGTTCAGCAAATTGACACTGATAAAGAATTATCTGGGAACCACAATGACCATGATAGACTATGTGCTCTGTGATTACTGGCTGTCGAGAGCAGTGTCCTCACAATGATACAGTTTATTGAGTTAGGTAGCCCATAGATTATGCAATTTTCTTACCTTCAATCACGGGTGGAAGGAAAAAAAGTTGCTTAATTCTCCCATCAACACGTTTACAGCCCATTCACACTGATCCGACTTGGACCGCGACTTGGTCAGCCTCACAAGTCGCGGTCCGTCGCGTTCCATAGTGTAGTACAGAAACGGTTCTAATAGAAGCGACACAAGTCGCTCCGACTTAGAAAAAGGGTCCTGTACTACTTCGGGGCGACCTGGAGCGACTTGCATAGACATTCATTTTATGAAGTCCGTGCAAGTTGCGCCGAAGTCGCGCTGCACGTGACTTCACAGGTTGCCCCGAAGTCGGATCCGACATAGTGTGAACGGAGTCTTAGTGTTGATGGGGGAATTCCTTCCGCAGCGCTATTGTGTTCTGCAGGGGGTGGGAAGGGGGTGGGGTGTGGTGAGCCTTCCCGGCTGGCAGAACACAATGATATGATACTGCTAGTGGCTATAGTCACCGGCAGTAATCGCATGCCAAAAATCCAACAGGCTGATTGTACCCAAGTGAATCGATGGATCAACTTGGGTACAACCAGCCTGCCCATAGATGGATTCAATCTCGGCCCTCCCCTGCTGAACTGACTAAGATTTGATCCATCTATGGCCGGCTTAAGCTAAAGACTTTGAAGATGCTAAGTACAGGAAGAAATATTTTATGTAAATATTGTAGTGTGATGTATGACTTGCCATTTCCAATTACCTGTGTAATGTACACTCCCTGGTCACTTTATTAGGCACACCTTGCTAGTACCGGGTTGGACCCCCTTTTGCCTTCACAATTGCCTTAATTCTTCGTGGCATAGATTGAACAAGATTTTGGTCCATATTGACATGATGGCATCACCCAGTTGCTGCAGATTTGTGGGCTGAACATCCATGATGTGAATTTCCTGTTCCACCTCATCCCAAAGGTGCTCTGTTGCATTGAGATCTGGTGACTGTGGAGGCCATTGGAGTACAGTGAACTTATTGTCATGTTCAAGAAACCAGTGGTGAGATGATTTGAGCTTTGTGACACGGTGCATTATCCTGCTGGAAGGAGCCATCAGAAGATGGGTACACTGTAGTCATAAAGGGATGGACATGGTCAGCAACAATACTCAGGTAGGCCGTGGCATTTAAACAATGATAAATTGGTACTAAGAAAATATCCCCCACACCATTACACCACCAGCCTGAGCTGTTTATACAAGGCAGGATGGATCCATGCTTTCATGTTGTTTACGCCAAATTCTGACCCTACCATCTGAATTTTGCAGCTAAAATCAAGACTCATCAGACCAGGCAACGTTTTTTCAATCTTCTATTGTCCAATTTTGGTGAGCCTGTGCTATATGTAGCATCAGTTTCCTGTTCATAGCTGACAGTAGTGGCTCCTGGTGTGGTCTTCTGCTGCTGTAGCCCATCTGCTTCAAGGTATGATGTGTTGTGCATTCAGAGATGTTATTTTGCATACCTTGATTGTAACAAGTGGTTATTTGAGTTACTGTTGCCTTTCTATAATTTTGAACCAGTCTGATCATTCTCCTCTGACCTCTGACATTAACAAGGCATTTTCCTCCATACAACTGTCACTCATTGGATATTTTCTCTTTTTCGGACCATTCTCTGTAAACCCTAGAGAGGGTTGTGCGTGAAAAATTCCATAAGCTTACTTATTTGCCTAATAAGGCAATGAAATTTTGGGGGATCGAAAAGGTCAAGAAACATTGGAGGGGGGGTAATTTTATTAGGCAAATAAGTAAGCGTGAATCTTACTGGATCTTTGAGACAAAAGTTGGGGTCCCCAGAGGTCTAAATGTGGACTTCGACCTCAACTGTTTTATCTCAGATCGGTAGTTTTTACTTCGTTTTTACCCTCAAGTTTTTTATCAATACTTTTTATCAACATATGAATTTTAGGTCCCTTATACATATGGGTTTTTATGATATGGACTCTATTATATACCCATTTTATGTATGTTTATTTGACCTTTGAATGCTATTGTATTTATGGATATACATTTGATGTTTTTATCATACGTTTTTTATTATATATTGTCGTTTTTTTTTTTTTTTTTCTGTACTGCTTTCTTTTGTATACAGGGGCTGCGAGTGATTTATCATGATCCCCTCATGTATTTATATATTTAGGGGTATTAGTTCCCAAATATATGTTTTTTCTGTAATTTTTATTAATATATGTTTTGCCATATTTATGTTAGTTCTGATATTCTATATCCCCCCGCTCTTGAACAGTAATGGGCGTTACTAGCCCTTTAGCCCTTGTTGCTGTCTCGGTGTATATGGAGGACTCTGTTTATGTTCCTGGGTCAATGTACTGCTTCCTGTGTGGGGCGGGCCCTGGGGCACTTCCAGTTTTCCTCCGACGTTGCTATGCCAGCAGCGATGCTGAATTGAGCGGAGTGATGCATATAAAAAGAGTGACGTCCGCCCCTCCGCCCATACGCTGAGGAAGTCCCGCCCACGGACGATACGCGTGCGCAAGGGAGAGGAGATCGTGACGTCACTCGTAGCCCCTGTCAGCAGAGCGTTCCGCTCTGTCTGGAGACCAGCTGGATTGCTGTACTGCTCGTTTTTGCATTACCTTGAAGTAAGAGGCTGTCCATTTGTTTTATCAATAAATTGTGGTGTTTGAAACATATTGCACTATGGTCTGCCCCCTTTCTATTACATGGGGATCGTTGTGAACACCTTAACAAAAAGGAGAGATGCCCTCTGTGATTGCTGTCCTGGTCAGGATTTTCACATTGCTGGGAGTGTACTTTTAAGGCTGTCTTTTCACAGCCTACAGGTGAGAGGCTAGCACCTCTGGTGAAGGATTGCACTGAACAAGCACTTGTGTCCTGTTTACTGATCAGCACTGAGCACTTTCATTGGGATTTCTAATTGGATTGTTTTCTCCTCTTTTTTACAAGACTACTGTGTGCCATTCATAGACTCTTCATTTATCCATTGATGTTTTTATTGTCTTATTGTTTTAGCGCTGCACTTTTCATTATCAGTTTTACATTGGGTTTTACATATTTTTTACCTTGGTGTCAGCTGCTTTTATCTATTTCCATCCATTTATTTATTCATGCTTGCGCTGATATTCTTGTTTTTTCATTGATGCTGGTCACGGCTAGACCGTTTACTAGAACTTCACCTCTGACTGTGAAAAAGTCCCTTTGAACTCCCCAAGGTACTCCTTCCTGAGGTAGCTGACTTTAATGCAAACTGTATCGCTGAACACTTCAGGGCCCTTCCTGGCGCCCTCTTTACTCCCCAAACTTCAGGGCTTTAATGCTTGGCACCCCCTTTACTGTACACTCCCGGTTAGCTGGCTCCTGGATCCCCCTTGACCTCTCTGGAGTGATCCCCTCTCCTAGGCAGACCCCTGGGCAGATCTTGAGTACTCCCGACACTGTTTTTCCAGAAGATCTCTCCCCAGCAGCTCCACTCGGTCAGCAACTCTGGATCCCTTGCAGCGCAGCTCAACCTCCGGTCCCTAGGCCTGGTAACCCAGGGCGAAATCCTGGAAAAGCCCCCAAATGTAGCACTGCTCCCAAGGGAGTTGATGAGTGTGGGTCCCCCTGGGTTACCGATAGCAATAACAGTACCTTTAAGCATGTTTTTCAAGTGTGAGCACCTCAGACAAGAACCAGTCCAGTTTCTTCGGTTTTTAGGGTTTATATGAGAACTTAGTTGGGAGAAGGGAGAAGTGAGATACTCCAACAACTGAACTATGCACAATTAGGCAGGGGCAGCCCAGCTCAACCTCCGGTCCCTAGGCTGACTGCCTGGACCACCTTCACACTTTTACAGGAAGAGAGACAGCCGTCACCTCCTCCTGGGACTGATGCTCCCACCAAAAGACACTCTGTCACATGCTCCCTCAGGATTTATTTCCAATCCCAGGGTGCACTGCGGCAATCACCGCCCACTGGGACAGTCATAAACCCTGATGTGCTATTGGCCAGGTTTCCTCCACTGTCCAACAAGGTCCCTCATTGGATACAGTAGGGAGACTCCCCAGACTCAATAGACCACACCTGGAAGCATGTGACAGATTAACTAACTGATCAGGTCCCCCTGATAAGCATCAATAGGGAGGGACTGCAGATAGGGACAGGGCTAGGGGTCTCTCTCATCTCCCCCCTCACTCCCCTCTCTATCAGCCCCCTCTCTCAGCCATCCTTTCTCTCAGCCCCCCCTCTCTCAACCCCCCATTCTCTCAACCCTCCCTCTCCCCTTCCTCTCTCAGCCCCCCTCTCTCTCAGCCCCCTACTCTCAGCCCACCCCTCTCTCAGCTCCCCCTCTTTCAGCCCTCCCCTCTCTCAGCCCCCCTCTCTCAGCCCTTCCGCTCTCTCAGCCCCCCCTCTCAGCTCCCTTCTCCTCTCTGAACCCTCTCTCTCTCAGCCCTCGCTCTCAGCCCCCCTCTCTCAGCCCTCCTCGCTAAGCCCCACTCTCTCAGCCCACCCTCTCTCAGCCCCCTCTTTCTCAGCCCTCCCTCTCTCAACCCCCCCTCTCTCTCAGCCCTCCCTCTCTCAGCCCTCCCTCTCCCCTCCCTCTCTCAGCCCCTCTCTCCCCTCCCTCTCTCAGCCCCCTTTTCTCAGCCCCCCTCTCTCTCAGCCCCCTCTCTCTCAGCCCCCCCTCTATCTCAGCCCTTCCTCTCTCATCCCCCCCTTCCTCTTCCCTCCCTCTCACAGCCCCCTCTCTCAGCTCTCAGCCCCCCTCTCCCCTCCCTCTCTCACCCCCCTCTCTCTTAGCCCTCCCTTCACCCTCCCTCTCTCACCCCTCTGTCTCTAAGCCCTCCCATCTCTCAGCCCCCCCCCTCTCAACCCCCCTATCTCTCAGGAGAGGGGCACAAGTAGCTGGTCTTGCCTAGGGAACAAAATAGTCTAGCACTGGCCCTGGTCCAGGGAGAGGGTCAGGGGTCTTGCAGCCTCATAGGACAGTCGGAGTAGAATGAAAACTCCTACAAGCTTTATCCAGACACTGATAAAAGTTCTAATACTGCTATATACTGCTGATGAGAAAAGTTATTTAGCAGTTTATATTTACTAAAATAATTGCATTTCCTTGTTCTGTGTACTGTGGGAGAGCAGATATAGTGCATGCAGTGTCCTGGGTTTAGTAAAACTTTAACTTAAATCTAAATAGTAGTGTAACACTACTTTAAATTTTCACATATCAAGTTAAGTGCCAAAAAAATTATGGTGCATTAAAAATTGTCCCAATAATAATTAATAATAATAATAATAATTAATATTTATATCCCCCGATTGATGAAAGGTCATAAATAGCTTTTTTCCTCATTAATTAGACTTCTCTTTCTTCTAACACCTCTTTCTCCTTCACTCCTTTAAATAATAATATGTGGACCCTTTAACCACAATTCTCCTGTTCTCCAGCAAGTGGCGTCTTGGTCTCCACTCCCCTCCAGTACAACAGTTTCTCCTCTGAAGGAATAGCTGTTTGTTCTTCTATGTCTTTTGGATTCTTTTTGATATTTGAAAATTTAAAGTAGCGCTTGACTACTATTTAGATGTAAGGTGTCAATAGTTTGTACAGGCTGGGCGGCCGCTACTATTTGTATGCACCTGTCATTCCAGCTGCAAAACTCTGCTGATTCTTGCCGCTGGAATCCAGGTGTATAAGGCTAAACAGACGTGAGATGGAGGCCTTAGCTTAGTAAATTGGCGATGCTAAAAACCCAAAAAACAGGGTTTTTACTTGTTTTTGTTTGCATGATTAAAGTATTTGTAAAGGTTTTTTTTTTTTTTTATCGCTTCTGGACCGCCCCACTTACATGTACTGCGGCAGGGCAGCCCTTCAGCACGAAATTACGTACCTGTACATCATCTTCATTTCCGGGTCTGGGGCACGCATGCGCGCCACTGGCGACCTGCTCCCGCTGTGATTGGATACAGCAGCAGCCAATCAGCGGGTTCGGCGGACCCGATGTTTGCTGCCATCTGACGATCGTTCCCAAGAGAGGCAGAATAGCGGTCTGCCTAAGTAATCAATGCAGATCACCGTTCTGTGAGAGGGGAAGATGGAGATCCTTTATATCTGCTAAGCAGAAACACGGATCTCTGTCTTCCACCAGTCAAAGCACCCCCCACACAGTTAGCAAGCACTCCCAGGGTACACATTTAACCCTTTGATCACCCCTGATGTTAACCCCTTCCTTGCCAGTTTCATTAGTACAATGATAGTGCATTTTGCAGTGATCACTGTATTAATGTCACAGGTCCCCAAGAAAGTGTCAAAAGTGTCAGATGTCTGATTTGTCTGCTGCAATGTTGCAGTCCCACTAGAGGACTGCTGGATATCACACTTTAGGGATTCCCCTAGGCTACCCGTAGCAACTGTTTGCAGAAAACTTAACACTTAAAGAGGAAGTAAACCCTCCTCAGGAAGTTGTACCTATAGGTAAGCCTATGATAAGGCTTACCTATAGGTACTGTAAATATCTCCTAAACTTACACCGTTTAGGAGATATTTACCTTTAATGCAGCCAGTGACGTCACTGGCGCATGCGCTCTGAAGGAACGGCTGATCGTGCCGTTCCTTCAGAGCCCCGTGCCGTGACCGTCGGCTCCCGTGCGCGTGCGCGGGAGTGACGTCACCGCGGCTCCGGCCAATCAGATGACCGGATGCCGCGATCCCGGAAGACGGGCGACATGTCATGTCGCCCGTCATACAGGTAAGAGAGCGGCACGGCGGGGGCTCGTTCTAAGGTAAGTATTTCATAATGAGCTAGTATGCGAAGCATACTAGCTCATTATGTTTTTCTCTTGCAGGTTGTAAAAAAAAAAAAATTTTTTTAAATGAGTTTACAACCTCTTTAACAAGTTCTTAGCTCAGTCAAAGATCAGTCCAGGGGTTGTTGTTTTATTTAAATTGGGATGGGAGAAGGGATGAGTAGGATACTCCAACTGTTAACTATTCACAATGCTGAGGACTTTTAACTTGAGAATGTGTCAAGGCCGCTACTTCATCCTGCCACTTGAATGAAGATGAGGTAAGTGTTCCTATAATATTTCTCTTCAGGGCACTCCCCTAGTACCCCCTTTCTCTCTGGGCTAGCTGACACCTGTCCACTGACTCTACACTCTGGAGTGGTCCCCTTCCTGGGCAGACCTCTGTACTCACAGCACTGGTTTTCCAGATTTTCCACTGCCCCAACTCCTGTAGTCAGCTCTCCTGGACCTCAGGGGTTCAGCCTCACACCCTTGGTACACTAGGCCGACTGCCTGTGACCACCACCAACTGCTGCAGAAGAGGAGGCAGCCCCCACCCTCCTTCTGGGACCTGGTTTCCCACCCATAGACCTCTACCTCATGTGCCCGTGGCTTTTTATACCCTGTCCCATAATGCACCACTGTCTGTGCCAACCCCCTGGGACAGTACCAAAAGCCTGTGTGTCATTGGTCAGGTTTCCTCCAGCATCCAAAGAGCCTCCCATTGTATCAGCTGGGGACACTCCCTGTTAGACAGGTTAATTTGGCTGGTTGCTGGCTGGTTGGTAAGTAGTGACTGGAAATCCCTTCGTTTTTGATCTGCGTTTGCCCTTCCAGTGCTCCTTACTATCTAGACCAGTTATAGGTGGAGGAGGTGACCACTTTTTGCAATATCGTATAACGTTTATATTGGTCAGGCAACGCACTGACACCTTCGCTGCCATTGTGCTATGTGCTGGGTGTTCAGTGTGACCCTGTGCCTTTAAGGAGGGGTGGGCTCCCTCCAGTCACCTGTCCTCCATCTATCTCATCAGAATGCATGTGCTCCCATTGTGGAGACTCTTTAAAGGTAGAGTTAGGGACTGCAGATATCAGGGTGCCTTGGCGCGGCCTGCAGCTTACGCATGTATTTGCAAATGTGTGCATCTAAACCCCTGTTTTTAACGCATACTGTTAGACAGGTTAATTTGGCTGGTTGCTGGCTGGTTGGTAAGTAGTGACTGGAAATCCCTTCGTTTTTGAACTCCCTGAGACCAGATGGATCACACACTGGGCACACTAAGTAGACCTAACTACCAATCCTGCTCCCTGATAAGCAGAGTGCACAAATATTTTGCCTGCTGCTCTTCTGGTAAGCAGAGAGAGCCAAAACTACACTCTCTTATCTAGCCCCTTACTAGGAGGGTGCTACATGTGGGAGGATTTGTTTCATCTTTGTGTATTAACTGAGGACAGTTACTTCACTGGGTATATGTAAGGGTTTACAACCACTTTAAAGCGGAGTTCCACCATAAATTTATACTTACCTCCATCTTCTCGCTCCAGGTCACCTGAAAAACAAATGGATAATCGCAATTTTTTTTTTTTTTTTTTTACTTACCTTGTAGAGAAAATATACTTACCTTACTTCCTTCTTCCTCCCCTCGGTGGCCACGGCGATTCGTCACTTCCTGGCTTTTGCAATGATTCCTGGGAGCTGAACGTCATCGTTCCCAGGAATCATTGCGCCAGCACCGGCCCCGACGTCAGTTCCGGGGCGCGCGCGTCATTCCCTTCTAAACAGCTTCTGGGCATGCCCAGAAGCTGTGGAGGGATGACTCGCGCGCACCGGAAGTGACGTCGGGGCCGGTGCAGTGCATCGTGGGACCGAAGAAGAAGGAAGAGGATGGAAGAGGACGCGGAAGAGGATCGCGCTGGCTTCAAGCTGCCCACACCTGAGATGGCAGCGCTGGACAAGACATTTTCAAGGTAAGTATTTCTCCCAAAAGGTAAGTGCAACCCGGGACAGATCAGAGGCTAGCCATTGTGGAATGTGCTAGCCCTGACTGTCCCGGGGGTATTTTTATTAAAAAATGTATAACCAGGGTGGAACTCCGCTTTAAGTAGAGTCCTCTCGGTCTTTCATACACTGAATTTTCAGAGCACAACACTTTAGAATCTGTAGACCATAATATAATTTATCAGGATGAAATTAGGATTTGCTAGAGACCGTACATGTTAAATATCTGATGCATATTTCTGTTGGGAGGTCTAATGCGTCTTATTAGCCTTCTGGACCTTGGAATATATTTGTTTTTGGCATTAAACTGATTAATCACACTTTAGGAAGGTAACTCTAATGCAGCAGGATATAAAGATTATGTATGAAAATTACCTCTGTGGAGTTCAGCTACAGATCGGTATAGGTCATTACCCACAGATGTGTATTCCTAAACACCAGATTATTTATGACTTGACCATTTACAACAGGACTTCATCAGAAGTATTTTGCAGACCCTGGGCTAATTAAGGTTTATGATGCCTTCATTTCTTGTAAATTGTTTTTGTCACATTGTTGAATTCCATGACTGCTAATAAAAATAGGAGATTTTAATCTAACCAACTTTTGAATTCTGAGAAAATTGAGGGTGGCATTGTGTTCAACACCACTAGCCCATTCTTCTCTTATAGCTTGGTGTTCATCAGACCTTATTATCATCACAAAGTACACTGGAATTCCGGCAGGATTAACAGGTATTTTCTGTGCTTACGTAAAATGTTTTTAGCCTGAAAAATGAAAACCAATGCAGCCACCACTGGTAAGCTGCAATATATTACATTTTTGTTTTCTGGTTTAGAAATCTAATCATACTCAGCAGGGCTGATTGTATACATCAAAAACCTGCACACACTTAAATGAAATTATGGAAGCAAAGTGCCTATTTCACTTCCCTTCTTCAGTTAACAGGTAAAACCAATCAGAGAACTTTTATTGCTTTTCCTCATAAGTATTCGCTCTTTTCAGTATAGAATGTTTTCTTTATGAGTTTTCTGTCTCAAAGTAGCCACATTCCAGAATACCTCCGTATGTGGTTCTGGGTAGGTCTGCTTCTTCAGGTCACATGATAACGCTTTGTGAATATTTCTTTCTCCCCCTAAGAGATCTTGCAGTGGGAGAGGATTGGAATACCTGGCCTGCAGTATCACATGTCAGTGGTTGGTACTCCCAGTGTATCAACTGGTACACTACAGTTTTATGTTTGGAAGATAAATTCTGAGTGTCATTTTATTCCAATGGAAAGTGCAAATGAAATGTTTTCTGAGCAAGGGAAAGCTAAACACTTCCCTGGTGGAGGCGAATTATAAGGTATTGTCAGAATGCTACCATGTTCTGATGCGGTTAGCCAAAATATACCTGGACACAACGCCTCTCTGCTTCCGGGGGTGTGGCCAGGAAGCTACACCACATTTGGTGGACATGCCGAAAGTCAAATGGTTTTGGATAAGAATTTTCAATTTGGTTTATTTGGTGACTGGACTAAATATACCCAAAAACGTTAAGACAGCCCTATTTTCTGATTTTTCGAAAGAGCGACCTAGAAATCTCAGGATCCTCAACTTTTTTATCTTCCTGGCAGCCAAGACCACCATAGCGCAAGCATGGAAAACCCCCATGATAAATTTAGCATTAGTGAAAAACAAAATTTCCTGGATCATGATAAATAAAAAATTGACTAGCATCATTTGTGACCAACAACATTGCTTCAAAAAGGTTTGGAACCCCTGGATTAGATATCTCCAGTTACCATGAGGGGTGTGGAGGAAGGAGTTGTCAGTAATCCCGAACATGGCGATCGACTATAAAGCTCTTCTTTTTCTCTTTTCTCCTTTCTTTCTCTTATTTTGTCATTTTTCTATTCTTTCATACAATTTCTCACTTTGCTCTGTTTTTGGTTTCAACACCTTGATAGCAGGCTTTAAGGTTACTGCAAGCCTATTTTATACTTTATAATGTGCTTTTATTATGGCTTTATGTTGAAAAAGTGGTTTTATTGCACAACAGTCCCTCTGCGTGATTCTTTCTCTCTTGCTCCTCCTCTCCAATGCTATAGGAATCATATAAGAATAATAGTTTTGAATTGTTGGAAGTGTTAGTAGCAACATTGTTATGCTCATCGTGAATGGTCTTCCTAGATCAGTGAGTTCTAGGCATCCCACACACCTTCATCTTATTCTCCGTCCAGAGACAGTCGTGGATAGTGCCTTTGATATGGTAAAGTTGTTGAACTATAGTTGTGGAATGACCAGAATGTAATTACCTGATGCCCACTATTATAACATTGTTGTTAAACTTGTACCTGTGTTATTAAAGCGGAGTTCCGGCCACAGAAAAAAAATTTCAATGAACATACCCCCGGGACAGTCAGGGCTAGTACATTCCTCAATGGATAGCCTCTGATCTGTCCCGGTTCGCACTTACCTTTTAGAAGAAATACTTACTTTTAAAATTTCTTCTCCAGCGCTGCAATCTCAGGTGTGGCCAGCTTGAAGCCAGCGCGATCCTCTTCTGCGTCCTCTTCCGTCTTCTTCGGTCCCACGATGCACTGCGCCGGCCCCGCCGTCACTTCCGGGTCTGCAGCGTCATCCCTGCACAGCTTCTGGGCATGCCCAGAAGCTGTTTAGCAAGGTATGACGCGCCTACACCGGAACTGACGTCGGGGCCGGTGCAGGCGCATTGATTCCTGGGAGCGATGACGTTCAGCTCCCAGGAATCATTGCAAAGCGGAAGTGAAGGTGCGGGCCGCGGCCGAGGAAGGAGGAAGTGGATGGTAAGGTGAGTATATTATCCTCTCTAATAAGGTAAGTAAGCAAAAAAAAAAAGCTGGGAATATCCAATTCTTGCTCAGGTAAGGATAAGGAAGCAGATGCCATAAAATCTACAGCCATGATTTTGTGGCCGGAACTCCGCTTTAAGAACCTTATTAGCTGTCAAAAATATATCTTCCATAAAAACCATTGGAAAATAAATGTTTTCTGAGTGATCACCTTGACACCAGAAAATGTAGCATGGGAAATAAATGTCCAAGCAGCACCAGAGTATACATAGCCTATAGCCAGGGCTACACAAACAATGAAACCTCTTTGAGATGTAACCACTTATTGGCCCTCATCTAATTTGTTGTACACTAATCAATCTGATATTGAAGTGCTAACTGTCAATAAGTTGTTAAATTTCCTTGTGCTGGCCTCAGCCAACAGGTTGTGTTTTCCATATCTCCTTAGGAAAGAAGTTTAAAAGTGAAGGTTAGTTTATTTTTATTTTTTTAAATTACAAACAGGGTTTTGCACAGAGTAGCCCAGATCCTTCTTTTCTAGGGTGCCCCGGCGTCGCTATTGCTCCTCCTCTTCATCAGGTGCCCCCACGGAGAGCCGCTTTCCATGGGGACACACCGTGCGGGCACGCTCCCGAGTCCCGCTGCAGCGTCTATTGACACAGACAGCAGGACTCAGCCCTGCCCCCGCTCTCGTGTCACTGGATTTGATTGACAGCAGCGAGAGACAATGGCTCCTGCTGCTATCCGTCTATCCAATGAGGACCCGAGACAGCGGCTGGAGCTGTTGGGCTTGTGCTCATAGCTGGAACATTCGGGAAGGGTAAGAATAACAGGGGGTCTGGGGGGCAGCTGCAAACAAAAAGTTTTTTCACCTTAATGCATTGAATGCATTAAGGTGAAAAACCTTGAGACTTTACAACTCCTTTAATAGAGCAGCAGTGAAATTTGGAGAGGGAATAGGGAGACATCTGATGATTACAATATCCTCCCAGCTTAGAAAAAAGACCTGGAAATTCCTGTAAATCTGTAGAGCTCTAAATGATACCAATTATCACAGATTTGCGACTACCTGGAAGTCTGGAGAATGTGACTGGTTACTCAATTTTACAGCTGTGCTGTTACTTGACAGTCAGGAAGATATCACCTGTTAGAAGGACAGTGAACTTCAAGTATAGCTGGATGATGCTTGTAGTAGGGCAGAGGTCATGGGGTGGTCGTCATGTCCTCCATGTTTCCCTTCTCCTTGGGTGCCATGCAAGGGTCACATGAGAGGCCTACCCTCCCCATGGGTTCTTCTGCGCTTTGATATGCTCTTTAATTAAGTTCAATGTCTGTTATTTGTGCATTTAGGAGGGAAACGCCCTTGCCCTCTCCACCTGTCCAGAGTATCACCGCGACCTCACTCCCAGTAACGGCATGGGGTCCTGCCATGCACCTAGTGTGAACTCTGTGCGTGTACTTACTTAAAGTGATTGTAAACAAAAATTTCTAGAACACCATTCTTTTTTACACTTTAGTAAGTCATGTTGTTATAACCTAATTCATATTGAGTGTACCTCTCAAAAAGTCATCCTCATTTGGTTATAGCCCTCAGAAATCTGGAGATCTGTGGGTGAGGCATAGCACCAAAGCTTGGGGGATGGAGACCAAATATCACACTATTCCCCTCCCACCTAATTACAGGGTCTCTCTCTCTCTCTCTCTGTATTCACTGCTGTCTCTCCCTCTCTCTCTGTATTCTCTGATGTCTATCTGATGTCTCTCTCTCTTTCTAATCTCTCTCTCTCTGTATTCTTGAATGTTTCTCTCTCTCTGATGTCTCTCTCTCTCACGGATATCTCTCCATCTCTCTGATGTCTCTCTCTCTCTCTTTATGATCCCTCCCTGTATTCTCTGATGTCCCTCTCTTTCTCTGATCTCTCTCTCTCTGTGTATTCTCTGATGTTTCTCTCTCTTTGACGTCTCT